>NC_092878.1:27408902-28608902 GCF_028372415.1 Notamacropus eugenii | reverse complement strand
TTAATGGTAATCTCTGCCAACTGCTTCAGTCCCTCCCATTTCTCCCCATGACAGGGAAACCCTCTGGGCACAGAGCTCACAGAGTGAGGTCTTTTTTCATAGGAAGTTGTGGTCTCATATAAAAAATCTACAGATTTCCCCCTTAACTTTTAAGAAGTACTGTGAATCCTTTGTCAGTATTGTAGCCAAATGAACAAGGGTGGGCAGATTTTCAACATACTTTGAGTTAAATGATTTGCTTATTTTTCTTTTAGATCCATGTGGTTTCTCAGTTTAAGATTCTGGTCAGTTTGTTAGGTAAGTGAAGAAAGAATTCTTTTGTGTTTTGGGGCTTTCCATTATGTCATGTGTCTTGTCTCATCCTTATTAACTCTTTTACTACATACTTAGTTGGAGGTGGTTACTATCTTTGGATACTGTAGAGGACTAGCTCTAAAGGATGTCTTATCCTGCTTGGGTTAGGACCTCTGTTAGAGGGCCTATTCTGATAATGATGCTAATCCATCACCCTTACTCTGGCTTTATTCTTCACAGTGTACTCTTCACAGTTTGGGAGATCAGTCAGCTATAGAATGTAAACTGTGTTTGACTCCCTTGGCCTCTCACCCAGTCACCAGTTGTGCTTAGCTAGACTCCAACTAGAATACTGAATGCTGCTGGAGGAAGTCATGCAGCTATGCTGACTAGATTTACTACAGATTTATTTCATCTCAACTGGGCGCTCACTATTGCATGGCAATCCTTTTATTTTTCTTTAATTGATTCTACCACAATGGAGTCGTTAATTGACTCTTCACAGTGACTATTCCAAACATTCTCCTCTCTCCTCAAATCCTCTATACAACCTCCTTCACCCCATCTCTCAGCAAAGAACTTGATTCCCTCTTACTTTACTGAAAAAAATAAGAGGACATCCATCTTGAATTCCCTCTTCTGCTCTACGTCACACCTCAACACTTTTTGAAAATTTTCTGTCACTTTCTTTTCCTTTACTTTGTTCTCTGCTTGCATCGTCTTCTACCTCTTTAAGAACTTGCCTCCTTGAACATGACCTCCCCCTCTTCTTCAGTCTCCTCTTATCCATTGGTTATTTTCCTACCAACTGGAACCAGTTCCCCCTAGCCTTAAATAACCTTTACTTGCCCTGCCTTCTCCTCAAGGTATTGTTCTACAGCTTTTCTCCTCTTACAGCCAAACTCATAGAAAGGTTTATTTATGCTTGTTGCCTTTATTACCATATCTCCCACTCTCTTCTCATTCTCTCGCCACCTTACATTCTTAACATCTTGGCTATCTCTAAGATTACCTTTTGAAATGTAGATTTCCTAGAATTAAGGAATTTGAGAGTTGGAAGGGACTTCAGGGGCCTTCTAGTCAAATCCATACATGAAGAGTCTCATTGTAACATCCCCAACAATCGGTTTCTGCCTCAAGACTTGCACAGGGTAGGAGACCCCCCCTTCACTTTTGATCCACTCCAATTAATAGGAAGATTTTCCTGGCATTGAGACTAAATTTTCCTTTTTTCAACTTTTCCTCTTTGTTCTGGGTTTTGTCCTCTGGGGCCAAATGGAACGAGTTTGGTTCCTTTTCCTATAACAGGACTTGAAATAGTTGAAGACCACTATCATGTTTACCCTCAGTCTTTTCTTCTCCAAGTTAAACATGCTTAGTTCCTTCAGTTGATCGTTATATGAAATGAATTCACGGCCTTTCACCATCTTGATTACCCTACTCTAGACACTACCCAGCTTACTTGTCTTTCTTAAACCATGGTACCCCAAACTGCATACAGTATTCAAATGAGGTCTAACAAGGTTAGAGTTCAGTGGGACTTGCCTATTCCTAGAAACTGTGCTTCTCTTAGTGCAGCTCGAGGTCTCATTAGCTTTTTTGACTGACACATCACATTGCTGACTTATATTGAGTTTAGAGTCCTCTAAATCCCAGCATCTTTTTCAGAATAGCTGTCATCTGTCTGTGTCTCCCCGGCCATATAGTCATGAAGTAGATTTCTTAAACCTATATGCAGCACTTTATATTTAACCCTGTTGAATTTAGATTTAGTTCAGGGTACTAGCTTTTCAAGGTCTTTTTGGATACCAATTGTTATTCTTTCCAGGGCTGCAAATTTGATGAGTATGCTATCCTTAGAATCATTGATAAAAGTGTTAAATAGTACAGGGCCAAGTACAGATTCCTGGGATTCTCCACTGTCATTCTCTTGCTGATATTGAGACATTAACAAGCTGCTCTCCTATTGGTCTGAATCCATCTTTCCATCTTCTCTACAAAGATAGTGTTAGTCCTTTTATAAAAAAAGTTCGTTAAGATCAAGATAAACTATTTCACAGCATCTGCTAGTTCATTAATCCTGTCCAAAAAAGGAAATGAGTTTAATCTGACATGACCTGTTTTTGATGAAGCCATGTTGACCCTTGGTAATCATCTCTTCCCTTTCTAAATGGTTACCCATCATTTCTTTCATGATCCCTTCTAGAATTATCCTTGAAATCGAAGTCAAGCTCACTGGCTTCTGTGACCACATGTCCAAGGAAATAGGCCACTTAAGGTTTTAAGTAGTTTCAGGAATATCCTCAAGTGGAATACATTTTATTAAATCATCCTAGAGGCGCTAAGGACCTAGATGAACATTGTATGTATTTCCCTGACAAAGAGGAGCCTTCAACTTTGGGTTGGGATAAAGTACAGTGGCTTTCCTTTCTTGTTTGGAGCTCTCCATGTTACACTTCAGAGTCCATTTCTAGGCTTAACTTTTGTTTCTCTCAGTTCTTTGGAAAAGAGAGCAAAGGAATGCTTCAAAGTCACTCAGCTACCCCTTAGGGAATGGATTTAAGGCCCTCCACCACCTGGCCCCTGTTACTTTTCCAGCCTTATTTCATACTGCGCCTTTCCATTCACTCTCCATGTCAGGTAATTGGACTCCTAGCTGTGGCCCACTTCCATCCTACAGTCTCTCACCTCCATGCATTCATGTAGACTTGGAACACACTTCCTGTTCCTCTGCCTCTTAAAATCCTTCTCTTTCTTCTAGGCTCAGGTCAGTCAGCACTTCCTCCTTGAAGCCTTCCCTGATTACTCATCCTCACATGAATACTGAAGTTCTCTTTCCTCATGTTTTCCTAGAGCACACTGGCTCTTCAATGTGTACCTTTCACTTCCTGCCTTGTGTTTTATTGACTTATGTCTATGTCTTCTTTCCTACCCCCATGCCCCAGGAGGCTAGAAAGTTCCGTCTGGTCAGGGACCTTGCACTTTTCACCATTGTACTCCTCCTTCTACCTAACACAGTGCCCTGCATGTAGGAGGTTTGTAATAAAAATTGAATAAATTGAGGGAAAGCTAAGTTGAGAAGTCTGATGCAGTGGATTTTGTTTTGGTTGGTACATAGTCATCTTTGTCTGAAGCTGAAATTAATTTTTAATTTTGTTCCTTTAGGCAAGGGGTTCTTAATCTGAAGTCTGTGAAATTTTTTTTTTAATAATTGTATTTTGTAATAATTGGTATCCCTTGAGATTCTTTGTATTTTATTTTATGCATTTAAAAACATTCTTAGACGGGGCTCATAGGATTCACCAGATTCACTCTGAAGTGGGAGCTAAGCCTTTGCATATTGTTTCCTTCTCTCCCCTCGTTAAATGATTGAAAAGTAATTGTGTGTCTTTTTTAAAACAGAAAGTAACATTTACGTTCACGACCTGTTGACATTCCAACAAATCACTGCTGTTTCAAAGGCAAAGGGGGCTTCTCTGTTTACTTGTGACCTCCAGGTAAGTACAGGCCAGAGAATTCACTGTTCTCTTTTAAAAAATTCACATTCTTTAGCTATTTCTTACTTTATGGAGTAGGGTACTGGCATGGGTTTTCCAAAATAGCAGAAATGAAAAATAAGATTTCTTTTGGTTTGAATTTAGGCCAACTCCCAAATAATCTATGCCCCTAAAATGACTTTTTTTTTAAAAAGGAAAGAAAATGTAGAAGGGCATCCTGAAAAATAATTGCACAAAATTACTATTTCAAAATTTTCCTGCAAAACTTTACTGTAAAACTGTAAAATCTTTTCAGTCGAATAAACATTAAATATTCACTTTTATCATAACTGCTGTCTGTCTTCATAACTTTTGTTGTTAAGAATGCAGTTATAAACTGAACTCTGGTTTTATATAAGGCAGATTTGAGGAAAACTACGGCATATATTTGGACCAGTGCCTAAGTATTCAAGTGAGAGGCACTTTGACAGAGTAGGTAGAGAACTGTTTTTAGAACATGGAAGACCTGGGTTCAAATCCTGCCTCTGACACATCCCAGACAAGACAGTATCCTCCTAGTGCTCTCACTAAGACAGAAGTTGCAGTGAGGAATCAGTCTGCATTAATAGAGGTGGTCTCTTCATTGTAGTCTAGTACAGGGATGGGGAATCTGTGGCCTCCTATGTCCTTTGATGTGGTCGTTTGACTGACTCCAAGTTTTACAGAACAAATCCTTTCATTAAGGGAATTTGTTCTGTGAAGTTTGGATTCAGGCAGAGTCATACTTGAGGACCTAGAGGGCCACATGTAACCTCGAGGCTGCAGGTTCCCCATCCTTGTTAGTACCTATCTCTCTCCCCTACTTAAATATTTCAGTGAATTTTTCATCATTATGGGGATATTCTCTCCATTGGTGCAGATAATAACATCCAAGGTTTTTTATTCTTTGTGATGGGTGGCCATAGCGAGAGAATTCACCGCCAAGTCAACCTCCTGATTATAAGCCTCACTGTACTTTGCTAGGCTAGTCCTTTGAAAGCAGATTTAATTTATCACCAAAGCTTTTCCAATATGGCTGAACTAGATTTTGCTGCACTGACATGGCCTTCAAGAACCTAGGCCTAAAGTGGTGTGAATGACATTGTGTCAGCCTAGGATGAAACATTTGCCATAGAGAATCCCTCCCGACCTATAGCATCACCATATTAACAGTCTGTATTAAGCCATGGGGGACACAAAATATGCCCTCAGGGAGCTTATGATTTCGTTTAGAAAATGCAGGTATGTTCTTAATGTTCTTTCTCCCTTTTCACTGTAGTCTCTACCTCATCTCATTTCAAATCTGGCCCCAAACCTTCTTTGTTCTGCAGGGAGCCTTTCTCAATATGTTCTACTGCTGTCTGAACTCTCCCATGCTCATCTTTTTGATGTTTGTATGCCCGGTTGGTGCTGTGCTCGATATCTTGCTAATATGTTGTTATTTTCTTGATTCTTTGCACAAGATGGGTATAAAATGTTGAGTGCGCATAGTGTGTGTGTGTGTGTGTGTGTGTGTGTGTGTGTGTGTGTGTGTATTAGCAAACACAAACAATAATGCACCAACTGAGAAGATAAAAATTATATAATGGATTAGACCTGAGTAGGATAAGTCAAGAAAGGCTCTCTGCAGGTGGTAGATTTAGGGTCAGATTTGAAAAGAGATGAGGGAGACAGATCAGCAGAAAGGGAGAGAATACAGTGAACAAATGTTTTTTTCTAAATGACATCTTACTCTCTGTGTGTATATATATATACATATGTATGTGTGTGTTTATTATATGTGTATATAATATAGCATATGATTTTAGTGTCACGAGTTGGAACAGTCACCACACATAGTTTTGCAAGACTCATCTAGGTGAGAGGTTAGTAATCTTAAGTGGTTTGTCGTGGAAAGGTTTTGATCTCTTTCCTTCTGGTATGTTCTAGGAGGGTGACAGGTTGTCTGGCCAGTCATTGACTTGATAGGAAGGAGGGGAATTGAGTTCTTGTCAGTTTTCAGCTGTTATGAGCTTGTGTGGTGGGAAATGAAAGAACCCGACTTTGTGCTGACTTTTGGAAATCATAATTGGATGATGGGGCAGGGGACAAACAAGGAGAGAGGAGGGCAAGGGAACGTGGTGACAGTGACTAGCTACTGTGAAAATGAGTCTGTAAGTTGTTTGGGGCACATTTGCTATAGATTTCTGACCACTGGACTCTTATAGTAAGAGTCTTATGTTTAGATACGTGAGAGAGAGACATTAAGAAGAAAAGGAAATATAATTTACCTGGGCAGAAGCTTGTATTGTTTGAATAGATCATTTCATAAACCTATAGCTCCTGTTTGTGTTGGTGCTTTCAGCGGGCAGCCAGGAAAAAAGGCGAACAAGATGTTGACCTTTCCCTACTGACTGCTTCTGAATACGTTTTGGGCACCAACAACATTCTGTTGGGCTCCTCTGATAATATGAATTTTATAAGAGAATTACTGAGGCTGTATTAAATTAACTCATTCAAAACATAAATGGAGTATTAATTTTTAGCTGCATCTTAGCTTTGAGCTAATTGAGAGTTCTGTGACATAACAATATGATTTTCTCCATTTTTCCTGCTACGCTGCCAATACTTTGGATTCTCTTATCAGCACACTGAAACAGGTGAGGAGGTGCTGCGGATGTGTGTGGCTGTAAAGAAGAAACTCCAGCTATATTTCTGGAAGGACAGAGAGTTTCATGAACTGCAGGTACGTTCAGCTGTGAGTCAGGACGTGGGCCCCTGCTGAAGTTGGCATTCACTCTGAAGGCCTCCCAATGGACCTGTAGCAAAAATCCAGGATTTCAATGTTCCAGTTCTCCCTAAGAAAGGCAGCATAACCTGGCAGATAGAAAGCTAGCCTTGGAATCAGGAAGACCAGGCAATATACTCACTGTAGAGCTGTGGAGTAGTTATTGAACATCTCTGCGCCCCAGGGGATGAGCTTCATTGATAATTAAGCTCCTCAGTATAAGGAGCTCTTTATACTGATGAAATCACAGGTCCTAGTTTTTTTTAAAAAAAGGTCTCTAAATGATAATTCTGCTACTCATTCCTCCAGGGTTCTCACTTTTAAAAGAGAGATGTGATACAAATTCAGTCATTTGGATTCTTTGTTGAACCAGTGGTATTTATCTCATACCAAACATCTCTTGTTCAGTATGTGGTAGGAAGCCTCCTTTAAGGGCATATTTTAGTACTGTGCTCTACTCTGGGCATGACTACTTTTTCAGAATGGGGGTAGGGATAACAGATCATGATTTTTGATTCTTAACATCTTTCTCAGATAAATTGACTCCCTCTTTCTTCAGGGGGACTTTAGTGTACCAGATGTGCCCAAGTCCATGGCATGGTGTGAAAATTCCATTTGTGTGGGTTTCAAGAGAGACTACTATCTGATAAGGGTAAGTCCTCAACTCAACACAGCAGAACATAGTTGGAGTTGTTTTTACAAAGATCCTACTGCGTGCACAGGCTGAGTGGGAGAGAGTTCCACGTAGTAAATGCAGCTGTCCAGCACACTTAAATTCAACAGATACTTACTAATCATCAGTCCTATACAAATCATTTTTGTAGGTGCTAAGGAGAAAGTTTAGATGAGACTTTTCTTCATTGGATTTAGACTTATTTTCAATTGTAGTGGGGTATGATGCAAACACAAATACTTTGTTAACATTTTTTCTTGTAGCTAAGTGCATTAGAGAAGTCTAAAAGTGCATTGTGAAGTCCAGGAGTAATGTCGTTAGCAAAGAGCATTGGGGAAGATTCCATAAGTGAGCTCGTTTTCGTTTGCACTGGGCTTTTAAAGGCTAGGTGAGAATTCATCAGGCATAAGGTGAAAGGAGGCCATTCTAAGTGTTATGAACAGAGTGAACAAAGAGAGAGAGATAGGAAGTGTATATGTTAGGGTGGTTCAGAGGGTGATAGAGCAGAGAGGTTCTTAACCTAGGTTATAAACACTTTTTAAAATATTTTGACAATTATATTTCAATATAATATTTTGTACCTATGCATTTTGGCTTATCCATTTCAAAATATTTTTCTAAGAAGGGAACTATAGGCTTCACCAGATTCACAAAGGAATCCACGACACAAAAAATTAAAAACCCCCATGCTAGAGCATATATAGGAGGGCAGTTATAGGAGATAAAGCAAGGGTTGGATTAGAAAGGAGGACTGGGAGCCAGGTTCTGAACTCCTTGAGAAAGTACAGAGAATAATCTGGGGACCATAGGATCTGGAGAAGATGATATATATCCTCTGTAAAATGAGGGATTGGATAAGAATTTTTAAGTGCTTAGCACATTGCCTGGCATATAGTAAGTGCTGTGTAAATGTTACCCATTATTATCGTCTTAGGTCCCTTCTGACTCTAAATGTGTGGTAGCATGAAGGAATGAACCTAAGCAGAGGAGGGGTTGTTCAGTGATGGTGGTAGGGGAGAGCCAAGAAGAAGTGTGCCTCCTCCTCCTCCTCCTTGCCTGGTGGCAAAGTTTGGGGAATGAGGAGGAGATCTTGAGGAAAGAAGCTATATTCTGTCATAGAGAGCAGTGAGGGATGTAGCTCCTCTGGAAAGTTTCCGTAATTGCAAATAAAGAAAGTCTGTTAATGGAAAGACAGTTTGTTAAAAATAGAGGGATTTCCAGAGGGCACAAAGGAAAGAGAGCATAGTGGAATCGAGATGTCCATCTATGGGTGTGGGAAACTGAAAAGTTGTCAGCAGGGAAGGGAACTTCTGCCTAGACAGCCTGTAGCCTTGAATCAGAGGGATCTTGAGGAACTGTGGGCAGGAGATTGTTGTGTCCTTTCGTGTAGCAATGGTAATGTTGCTCTGATTATCATTTTCTGAATAAAGGGCAGAAGGAAGTCTAGGCGGGAGGGGTGTGAGTATATGCATGAATGGTCACAGGCTGAATGGCACAATTCCTGCTCTCACTACACTCTGATAAGGGCCCTAGATCACATGAGCCTCTAGTGTGGGACCTCACTGATTATAAAGGGTTGATTAACATCAACAGCTCTGCCCCAGGGCCTGTTCAGAAATACTTGGCTTACCCAAATGTTCCTTCATGTCCAGCAATGCAGATAATTGAGAGTTGACTCTATACCACCCGCCGCTTAATTATTTAATTATTTTACTTTCTTTTTATTTGGCATTTTATTTTTCCTTACTTACATGTAAAACAGTTTTTACCATTCATTTTTAAAACTCTGAGTTCCAAATTCTCTCCCTTTCTCCCTCCCCTCCCCACCTCATTGAGAAGGCAGTGAATTTGGTATAGGTTATATATGTGCATTGACTCTGTTTTTTTAAAAAGTCTATTGGTGTTATGCCACTCAAAATTGCAACTTAAATTTCTCCTCCTTCACACCTCCTCTATTCAAATAGAACTGTGAGACTTGCTCTTCACAGATTTGATGACTTATATTATTTAGCGTATGTGTAGGTTTGATGTATATCATGCTATTGGCCCTCATTAGACTGTGCTGGAAAGCAGACACTGGTTTCTTGCCTGGTTTTGCCTTTCTTTGTATTCACAGTGCTTAGCACAGAACTGGGCTCACTAGTAGGCAATTGACAAGTGCTTATGGACTTGAAGTGTATTGGGACCCCCATCTTCCTGCTGCTGCGGATCTAATTCCTGAGCTTGCAGCCCAGTGGCTGAATGTTTTGAAGCCCTCCTCATAAGAAGACATATATATATTTTAAAAGTATGAATATGAGTTGATAACTTTTTTGATAGATAAAAAGAATTATTGCTCTCCTGTTAGAGAAGAGGAAGATTGGTCCTTCTCTATGGTATTTAGGTTCTAAAGCAGTATTGAGAATTTTCTAGTTTTTAGGTTGTCTATTTTTGAGCAAGAGTGTTCTAGCTAATAGGGTCACTTTTGGGGTACTGAACTTGTTTTGTTTTTATAGGTAGATGGAAAAGGGTCCACCAAAGAGCTCTTTCCAACAGGGAAACAACTGGAGCCCTTGGTGGCACCTCTGGCAGATGGAAAAGTAGCTGTTGGTCAGGATGATCTCACCGTGGTACTGAATGAGGAGGGCAACTGTACGCAGAAGTGTGCCCTGAATTGGACAGATATACCAATTTCCATGGGTGAGAACCCGCAGTAACTGTTCCCTTCCCACATGCTTCTCTTCCCATCCCATTGTCATCTTGGCTTTCTGATGCATGTAGTCTGAATCATTAGCTTCAGATGTGTATCATCCACCACATTTCTCTTATTATAAGCAATTGAGTGTTTTAGAGTCGTTAAAAACTGAGTATTCCAGTCTTTGTTAGAAACTGTATTTTTCCAAAATAGAAGAATTTGTAAAGTGCAATGTCCAAGTGACCATATTAGGTAAGTGTGGTTGTCACTGTCTTTACACACCTTTTCTTGCCTTTGCTCATGCTCTTTCTCCTTGCTACAATACCTTTCCTTGACTGTGAGTACAAGCAGATTGCATCTAGATGGCCCCAGACCATTCTTCCTATTCATCCACTCCAGACATCTTTCTAGAGCCATACACACATTCAGATATACTCCCCTTTGTATATATATCCATCCATAATGTATATTTAAAATTTGCTGATGCCCGCCAGTCATCTCCCAGTTCCTGCCCTCCCTCCCTGTTAACAAAAAACATTTAAGCATAACTGAACAAAACAGCTGCATCTGGCAGTTTGCAGCGTTCTGCTGATGTAGTTGCCTATCTCTTGCTAAGTGGCGGGGGGAGGAGGCGGTACATTTCAAGTTTAGATTCTGTTCATTTTTTTGCTTACATCATTACAGTCACAGAGTATTTTGCCTTTGTTTACATGATTGCAGTCATTGTGTATATTGTTCTTCTGATACTGCTTATTTTACTCTATCAGATTATACAAGCTGGGCTCGGTAACATTTTTAGGAAGTGATTTTTTAATATTTCTAGTTCTTTGTCCTTCATCTCCTTGTTGGTGGGTTTTACTGTGTTTGTAGCCAGAGGTTTGGAAATTAAATAAGCTGCTTGATCTAGAAATAGTAAGTATCACTCTGGTAATGAGATTGGGTCCTCTGGACTGTTAAAAAACACTCACAGAACTTCATAGATTTCTGTTAATTGAAAATTTTCTTTTCTTTTCCTGCTTCTGGCCTAGTCTGTCAGACCTGGTGGTATCATCAGAATCATAACCATTATTGTGTGTGATTCATTTTTAGTAAGAAACTGCAGAACTTATGGAGCTTATGACTATTTATAAGGAATTGAGAAGTATGCCTGTTTCCTTTGAGAAGCTCATAGTTTACCTGGGAAGAGACAAAGCTTTGTTACATGCAAAGAACCAGAAAAATGCTACAAAGCTGTGTATAGTCAAGGCCTAGATTAAGTAGTCTAAAATTCAGTCAAGGGAAAGATAATTGTGAATAGATAGTCAAAAGAGGTTTTGTGGAGATGAGACTTGAGGCAGACTGTGTGCTTGGCAGTGGGGATATAAAGACAAAAATGGACAGTCCATGTCTGCAGGCTTACATTTTAATAGGAAAAACTACACATGTAGGGGAGTGGTAGCCAGACAAAGGGAGTTTGTGCCCTGGGGAGACAGAAAATGATGAGCTGATCCAGAAGGGCGGGCAGTCTGTTGTCACTCTTTTCAGAAGCAGACATAGAGTGAATTTGATTACTATTCCATAAGGAGGGAGTGGGTTATGTGTACAGTAGAAGGCCAGTTGGCAAGATGTTTGGGGTGGATGAAGGCGAGCTGTGGTCTGGGGCCATCTAGATATCTCATCTTCAAGTGAGACCACTCTTACCCACTGGCCGGGGAAGGGTGTCCTAGGCAGGAGAAAGAATATGAGCAAAGGCAAGGGAAATGACACAGGGTACATGAAAACAGTGAACTCCTTATATTGGCCTAGCCAGAGCAGAAGGTTTATGTTGGGGGTGGTGGTCTGACTCCTTGTGACCCATTTGGGGTTTTCTTGGCAAAGATACTAGAGTGATTTGCCATTTCCTTTTCCAGCTCATTTTACAGATGAGGAACAGAGGCAAACAGGGTTAAGTGACTTGCCCACGGTTATACAACTAACAAGTGTTTGAGGCTGGATTTGAACTTCCAGACTCCACGGGCCAGCACTCTGTCTACTGCACCAAAGTCAGATAGGTCAAATAGATCTACTTAGTGGAGAGCCTTAAAGGATAGAGGCAGGAATGTTTTTAAGCAGCTTGGGAGAAAATTGTCTTGTAGGAAGGCTCTGAAATTTTTTAATATAGTTTGAACAGTTCCAGAGACCAAATAATATTAAAGCCTCCTGTACCAATAATGGTACCTTCAGGTAAGAAAACCCTACAGTCAACCATGCTGCAGTAACTGATGGGGGGTAGTGATAAGAGCATTAAATTTGGAGTTGCAGAGCTTGGCAAGAAAGGTGACCTAGGGACCAGTCAAGCCTTTACAAGAAAAATCCTCCTTAAAAACAGTTGGTTAAGGGTCTGTGCCATTTATTTTGTTCTGGGTAAGATTCTTAGGTTGAATAGTGCTATGGGGTTGTGCTCTATGATTTGCTCCCCTTGGCCTCTGTAAGTAACCCCAGGTTAATGGAAATAATCCTTGTTTTCCTCCTGACCCCACCCTCATTGGTTGTGAGAAGGCGCCTGTAGCTCATGCTGATCTCACCTCCTTGCTTATCTCTTCAGCAGCCAGTAGGAAAGAGAAGTGAGTGATGCTTCTGAGAGCAGAGGTTCTGTTAGTTATTTGAGTGGAATAGCTAGAATTGGGTGAGATCACTGCCTCAAATCCATCTAGCTTTGTCCTTCCCCTGAGCTGGACAGCAATCAAAGAATAGCAGTCAGCCAGAATCCCGCTTGAGTGAAATGTTTATCTCAGATAATGACCATGCATGAAAAGCCCGCTCCCCCCCACCCCATCATCCTCCCTTTCTTTAGACCAGAGCGGTTTCTCATGTGAGGTCCTGTCGCCCCTTCATAGAGCACCAGCCTCCATATATCATTGCGGTGTTGCCTCGCTATGTGGAGATCCGAACGTTTGAGCCTCGGCTGCTGGTGCAGAGCATTGAGTTACAGAGACCCCGCTTCATCACCTCAGGAGGGTGAGGACTTGCCACTTACTTTATCCTCCAAAGCTTTCATAGCACCTAAAGACCATGTCATTCATCCTTTGCTTCTCTCTTCATGGCTTTCGCTCCTGCCTCCAGTTCGGACATTGTCTACGTGGCCAGCAATCATTTCGTCTGGCGGCTCATCCCTGTCTCTATAGCGACTCAAATCCAGCAACTTCTCCAGGACAAGCAGTTTGAACTAGCCCTGCAGCTGGCGGTAAATTTAATTTCTCTTCCTGAATTCCTCAGTTTCCCTGAGGGCAAGTAACTAGAAAGTCAGAGTATATTTTTCTTGGTTGGTATAAGCTCGCAGATCCAGAGATGGCAGGTACCTTCAGTCATCAAGTCCACTCTCCTCCTTTTGCAGATGAAGAAACTGAGGCCCAAAGAAGTAAAGAGACTTTCCCAGAGCCACACAGGCTTTCGGTATTGGGGCTGAGATGCAAACCTGGGGCTTCTAATTCCAAATGTATCACACTGTGCATTTTTTGCTGCCATAAGCATAGGCCTGTGGATGAGTTAAAAGACTTTGATTCTGGCCTTCACTTGGATGTCAGCTACTTGTGAGGGTGGAAGGCTCTGAGTTTTGGGGTCCTCAGTTTTTTCATATGTGAAATGGGGATAATATATTGTACCTCATTAAATAGTTGTGAGAATAAAATAAGAAAATGCTTTGGAAAGTATAAATATATGTGTGTGTGTGTGTATAAAACCAATATAAGGTTGTTTAGTGACTACCATATGCCAGATGCCATCTGGGAATGAAAAGATGGCTATGACACAGACCAGACTTTCAAGTAGTTTGTAGTTTAATGGGGTAAAAGATGCTGAATAGAAGGCAGAATGTGACAGATGCAAATAAGAGGTGTAGGCAGTATGCTGTGATAGATGTGGATGGAGAGATCACTTTCAGCTTGGGAGTGGGAATGAGGAATTATCTGGAAGATGTCACATTTCGTTTGTGTTTTAAAGGCTTCAACAGAGATAGAGGAGAAGTTCATTTTAGGTATTAGGGCGTTACTGACATAAGCGAAGACACAGAAACAGGGAAAGATGAAGAGATGAGGTTCCCAGGATAGTGACGTATGATACTGAAACTTAAAGTATGTGAAAGGTCTTGAGATAAGAGGGAAGACTGAAATGATACCTCACAGCTGCGTTATTGGGTGCCAGGATCAGGAGCTCATGAAGATAGTAACATTATCACCATTCATAGTAGTAATAGAAGTATGTGGTTCTAGCACAGCTTAGCTAAAAACAGCTGAGGTGTCAAATCACATTTTCCTGTGGCTTTAGCATATCTGCAGTGTTTGCCTATGAGGAATCATGGAATGTGAGGTCTGGAAGGGACTTTAGGTCCCCTTTAGTCTAATCCCCTTATTTTTAGATGAAGAAACGGAGGTCCTGAGAGTATGGCTTGTCCATAGTCCCACAGCTACTTTAAAGAAGAGCTGGGCCTCCTGACTTACAGGCAGGTGCCGTGCTCACTAAACCAGTCATTGTCAAAGTGGGGTCCAAGGACTGCTCGGGATCCTTAACTATATTTATAATTATACTAAAATGCTGTTTGTTTGTTAAAATATTCCTCCCTTTTCTAACTACATTTCTGCATTTTCTTTATATATTTCAGCCAAATTGAATGTAGAAGTACATATGAGAATCCACCTGTTTTCTGTGAAGCCAGATATAAAAAGATTTATTAAAATATGGAAAACAGTCTTATTGTTTTTTTGTTGTTTTGGAAAATGGTTATTTTTCATAAAATGTTATTTATGTTAACATATTATGGGTTTATTATTTTTAAAAATAA
Source organism: Notamacropus eugenii (assembly GCF_028372415.1). Classification (NCBI taxonomy): domain Eukaryota; kingdom Metazoa; phylum Chordata; class Mammalia; order Diprotodontia; family Macropodidae; genus Notamacropus; species Notamacropus eugenii. Next base: position 28,594,184 of record NC_092878.1, on the reverse strand, counting down.
GTATTTCAAAATAATCAATTTTAATGTCTCATAAAATATTGATATGTTACATATAACCAAAAGTTACTCAGTGTTTTCAGTAATTTATTTAAGACTGAAGACCGTAACTCTTTTAGCAAATAACTACCAGAAGTTCCTGGTGTCTAATGAAAATCCCCCTTCATGTAGTTTGGCTCTTCTGGTTTTAGTGGTGATAAGAACAGTTGATTTTTAAGTACTATAACATGTGATATAACTGAATACTCTTAACCCCCCATTTTTTGCCTTTTCTAAGGGAGCATCTGTTATGGCCTTAACACTATATAAGATGTTTTAGATAAGGAGCTTCATTCTAGCTGGGAGACAAAACTGAAATATTAAATAATTGGAGATCAATTTAGTACTAAACTCTGGTATTGATTTAAAGTGCAGTTGAGAGTCTAGAACAGGAAGAACTGAAGGTAAGCTTGAATGGTAGGAGAAGACTTCATGAGACATGTATGGCTCTTGGGCTACCCCTCAAAGGATGGGTAGGTAGGGGGAAAAGAGAGAGCATTTCAGATAGAGCCAGCAGCATAAGCAAAGGCATAGATAGTAGGGCATTGCCAGGAAGGAAGAGAAGGTATGGGTAGGTGGGACCAGATCATGCAATTCTTTGAAAGCCAAAGTAGATGCTCATGTGAGTTGATGAGAGCCTGTTCTAGGATAGTAACAGAAGGAACAGAGATCTTGGAAGGAAGAAATTACAGGATTTGGCGACAGATTAGATTTAAGGGGTGAGAGGAAGGGAAGAGTCTGATGACTGTGAGCCAGGTTTCTAGGTTGGGTCTGACCAAAATAGGATAGTTGGAAAAGGGAGCCAGTTTTGGGTAGAAGATAAATTCAGTTTTTTATATATTGCTTCACTCCTTTACAAAAGGCAAATGTAGTCAACGGGTATTATGCCCCTGCTGTGTGCTGAACATTATGATGTTAGATGTTGGGGGAAAGCTGGAATTGAGATAAGGTGTGTAAAGTCTGGGATGGGGGGAGGATACAATGGAAACGCATAAAACTATAGAACATGATAATAGCTTTAGGGATTTAAAAATGAAATGTTATATGAGGTCTTAACAGTAAAGTTGTCATTGAAGAGGTCAGAGGATTGAAGGAATGGAGTTTGATTTGGGCTGTAAGGAGAAATGGGAGTTCATCCAGGGAATAGGAGGTGGGAGGGCATTTTGGGCATAGGAATCATCTTGGGCAAAAGCCCAGTGGCTTATTAACATTAGGATGTCTTCAGGAGGGTTGTTAACTGGGTGATAGAATGCATGGAGGAGAGACCAGGTCAGTGGTGATGTTAGAGACAAAAGTGATGAAGTGAGAAGAAAGAACAAGGTCTTATGGGATGGGGAAAGTTGAGTTTGGCTACATTTGAAGGGCCTCTGGGGGCTTCCAGGTGGAGCTGTTCCCTAGGCAGCAGGAGGTATAGGGCTGCATAGTGTAGAAGGAAGGTTGGGCCCTGAAATAGAGATGTTAGAATCAGCTGCATAGAAATGGCAGTGGAAGTCCTAGGCCTGAATGAGATTGCTGAGGAGGGTAGAAAAAAGACCTGCCAAGCACACCCTCTTCCAGGATGCCCACAGTAAGTGACTGAGAAGAGGATGAGAAGTCATTGAAGGAAGTGGAAGAATGCTTAGAGAGACAGGAGGAGAGCCAAGAGTGTGTCCTCCCTCGGTGTCTCTGTCTCTCTCTCTGTTCGAGGGATTTCCACGTTTCATTAGAAGTAGAGGACTGGAGCACGGTTTGGGCCAGAGGTGTGGTTTTGAGAGAACCGTTAACATAGAGGTAGTCATTGAAGACCTGTTGGTACAGGGAGTATGAAAGAAAAAAGCAGAAGGCCAAGGACAAATCCTTAGGGAAGAATCTTCAGTTACCAAGCAGGAGACAGGATGGTCAGAATAAGTGTCATGTATATTGAGAGGCTGAATGTTGTTGTGAACAGAATGCAGGCCTTGGAGATAGGAAGGCCTGCTCTAATCCTGTTTCAGATACCTACTATGTGACCTTCATCAAGTCATTCTCTAGTCTATTTCCTTATCTGTACGGTGAGGGAGTTGGACTCGATGACCTTCCAAGATCTCTTCCAGTTTTAAAAGTGTGATCCTATAGATGGAGTTTGGAGGATAGGAATGAAAAAAAGGCTGTTAGTTTTGGCAAGAAGGAAGTCAAGCAAACTTCCATTGGAATGACAGAGATAGAATTCAGATTGCAATGCAAAGTGGAGACTGAGATTCTTCATTGAAAGGAAAGAGAGATACTGAAGAAAGCATGTGGAAGAGTCAAGGGAGCTGTGTTTTTGGGATGAGAGCATGTTTCAAGGTCCAGGGAAGGAGCCTGTGGGGAAAGGAAGCATGGAGAGTTGTGGTAATGGGATCCTGGAGGAGGGGGAGGAGGAGATGGAAGGCAGGGATGGGATCCAGCTGGAGAGTGAGATGTGATAAACCTCTTCCTCTAAGATCAGAGGAAAAGCTGAGAGGATAGCTGTGTTTCATCCATTGAGGTGAAAACAGAAAGAAATTCATGCTGGAACCTAAATCAGTGAGTTTCTTAGTTCCATTTTCTTCATCTCCTGGGTACAGTGGCCTACCTAGACACAAGGAAACTTAAATATTTGGCTTCTTACTAAGTTTCATTACTATTCTATTACCCAAGACATTTCCTTGTCTGGTTGTGTTTTTTGATTGCTTGTTTTTTAAATGAGACCAAGAACATTGAGCCCTATTTTTGCTTTCTTCCTGTTAGGAAATGAAAGATGATTCTGACAGTGAGAAGCAGCAGCAGATCCATCACATTAAGAACCTGTTTGCTTTTAACCTCTTCTGTCAGAAACGTTTCGATGAGTCCATGCAAGTCTTTGCAAAACTTGGCACAGGTGAGGAACGGATGTGGGCTAGGATTAGGGTGATGGGAGAGCAGGATTTGGCCCCTGTGCTAAGGATAAACTCTTTGCAGGAACTGATCCTGCTCCCTCAAGGTCCTGTAGATGGCAGTATTTCTTTATTTATACAGTTTAGACTCACATTATCTGGGCAGATATTGTGGATCCCAGCAGCTCCCATGAATTCAGCTGTCATCTTGATGCAGATAGTTATCAGATCGGTTTGTCCGGCCCTAACCTCTCTCCTGACTTCCAGTCTTACATTGCCCTGCCTATTGGACATTTTGAACTGATTATCTTATAGACGTCTTAAAAATCAACACTCCCAAAACGTCCCCTCTTCCTTAACTTCCCTGTTACCGTGGAGGGTACCCTTCATTTTGCCCCACACACAGGCCTGCAGGTGTGACCCTTGACTTCTCATTCTTTTTTACTCCCTCCCCCATCCAATTATTTGCCACTTCCTGTTGTTTCTACCTTCAACACCCCACTTTTCTGCACTCCCTTCTTCCCTCTGACACACCCTGGTCCAGACCCTCATCGCTCTTGCCTGGACTCTTCCAATATCCTGCTGATTGGCCTTCCTGCCTTAAGTCTTTCCCCAATCCAGTCCATTCACTCAATTGACAAGTTGATCCTAAAGCAGACATCTGGCCCTGTCACTCTCCCCTCCCCTCCCCTCCCCTGGCCCCCCACTCCCATTTAGTCATTTCCAGTGGCTCCCGATTTCATCCAGGACCAGATAGAAAATGCTTTGTGTGGCTTTTTAAAGTCTTCCCATGACCTGTTCCCTTCCTGTCTTTCCAGTCTTCTTATCCCTCATACTCCTCAATCCGCTCCCCCCCACCCCGCCACACACACACACACATAGACACACTTTTCAATCCAGTGACACTTGCTTCCTCAACTTTCCTTACACAATACACTTGTTTCCTGATACCAGGCATTTTTGCTCATTGTCTCCTATGCCTGGAAAATCCTTTCTTATCTTCACCTCCTGACTTCCAGGGCTTCCTTTAAGTTACTGCTAAAAGCCTACCTTTTATAAGAAGTCTCTTCCAGTCTCCCTTAGTGCTACTGCCTTCCTTCTGTTTATTATCTCGAATTTAGCCCTTACGTATCTTGTTTGTACATGTGTCTTTTTTGCATGTTGCCTTCCCTTTGGGAGACAATTGTAAATTTGTTGAGAGCAGGGGCTGTCTTTTGCCTTTCATTGAATTCCCCCCATATTTTACATATTTCCTGGCACACAGTAGGCTCATACTAAATGTTTATTGGTTGACTGGCATGGTCATCTATGGTCTGTGTACCATTTCAGAGGCCCACACGATAACAGCTGTGAAGGCAGTTCCTTAACAGGGTGCTAGTATTCTTCCCCCAGCCCAGAAAGCTAAATTTGGAGTCAGAGTCCCTGGGAGTGAATCCTGGCCAGTCCTACCATTTTCTAGTTGTGTTCACCAGAGTGAGCCAATTAAGCCTTTTTTCACTAAGGTTCCTTTTGTGTAAAATGAGGGGATTAGGCTAGATGACCTCTCAAGTCCCTTCCATCTCTAAAACTAGCATCCAATGGGCTGATGATTTATAGGGTCTTATAACACAGAACTAGAAGAACTGTATGCTTGGTTCTGATTAATCTGTATAGATTAGGTCTTACTATATATGTCTATTCGCTGTTCCTTTTTTTGCCTTCTATCTGCAGCGGCACCTAGCGAAAGACAGTTAGCATAGTAGAGTGAACATTGGCCTTCAGCTTGGGAGAGATCTGACTTCGAGGCCTGCCTCTGACACTTAGTAGCTGTGTGACTGGGGAAGTCCCTTAGCTTCTCTCTTTATCAGTTTCCTTATCTATAAAATGGGGGTGACAATACCAGCATGTGGTTGTTATGACAAAAAAACTTTCTAAAATTTAAAGTGCTATGTAAAAGTGAGTAAATGTTACTATTATTAATCCCATGCAAACCACTGATAAGGTATGAAAAAGGGAAGAAAGTGAATTATGCTTATTCTTTCAATGTCACTCTGACTTTCTCCCTTTTCTTCTTAGTTTCTGTTCCACATCTCCTCCTCTGGAGATTTCTGGGCTGGATTCACTGTTGCCCGGTGTAAAGTGCAGTAACTGTCACTGAGCGGTCTCCACTGGGACATTTGTGAACTTTAAATTCTTTAGAAAAGTAAAGAAATAAGCATTCATATAGCATCTACTGTGTGCCAGGCACTGTGCTCTGGGTGGTTTACACATATCTCATTTGAGCCTCAAGATGCTCCTGCAGGTAGGTGATTGTTATCCTCCTTTTACAGTTGAGGAAACTGAGGTAAATAGAGACAAAATGACTTGCCCAGGGTTACGCAGCTAGTTATTGTTTGAGGTGAAATTTGAACTCAGGCCTTCCTGACTTCAGGCCCAGTACTTCATGCACTGTACCGCCCAGTTGGGAAGATATTAGACTAATGAATTGGAATGGCATTAGCTACCTGGCTGTTGACTCTTCCACCTTATTTTTTGGGGGGCCAAAGGTGCTTAAGTCCTCAACTCTAAAACTTGAATGGATGTCCTAAGTGTAAACACTTAAGTAATTCAAGGACCTGTAATTTTATCGGCGGGGATACTCCTTTCACTCACACAGATTGTAGCCCCTCTGTAATCTAGTATGTATTCTTAAAGAATTGTGGTCAAAATATTAATCACCTTGCAGCCAATATGGGATTGAAAATGTTTGGACTTAGCCAGGCTGGTTTTGGACAGTCTTGTCACCTGGTGTGTATTCAAAGATTTCCAGGCTTAGTAGGGCCTGCCCGAACTTACACTTCACTGGAATAAACCTTTGAGATCCTGAAGGAGAAGTATAAAATGACAGTTTAGTCATTTTGCAAATTATCTCTGATAGACATGGTAGCTGTACATAGAATGTCGGAGAAAGAGATGTTAGGAGATCTAGGTTGCAATGAGCTCTGCCACTCATTGCTGAAAAACTTGGAGGAATTGCTGTTCTTTGGCAAATAAGGGTGGGAATGAGTAATGTCGTCTGGATGCAGGAGCCAAGCCTGGACATCATTTTCTGTTCCTTTCTCCTCCTCACTTAGAGTGAAAATATTAGGGAAAAGAGGAAATTCTGCAAATAGCATAATGCCTTATTCTCACTGGATCAGACCTTTTTTAATCTAAAATTTTTATTTGGAATATTTTTATATTTCCTTCATTTGTGAATATCCGTCCTCTCCTACTTAGTGAGTCCTTCTTTGTTACAATAAAATTAACCAGCCCATCACCCATGTCCAACAGTATACAGTGTGCCATACTCATAGTTCTCTGCCTCTGCAAAGAAGGGAGGGAGGTACATATTTGTATCTCGTCTTTGAAGACAAAGTTAGGCCACTTTTATAGGTGGGTAGGAATCAGGTAACATTTTTAGAAATAATATCCTGCAGCACTAAGGACTTGAGAACGCTGAAGAGGATACAGGTCTCTTAGCTCCTTTTCTGGTCTTCAGACCACTATTGGTACTCCTGTCTTGTAGCTAAGCTATCAAGTTAAAATTTTGTGTCTGTTGGTGACAAGTGATGAGAAACTTCCAGAAGAATCAGCTCAGGTTGACGTGGAGCTGGGTAGTAGTGGGGCACTAGATGTAGTCATTGAATTCCTCTTTGTGATTGAGTGAAGATACTATGGGACAACTAGGTATGGAAGAAGAGGCCTAAGCTTTGTAAAGCATATTAATAATAGCTTTAGAATCTTGAAAAGTAGATATAGAATGGTGAATTAAATCTATTACCACATTGTTATTCCTCATAAAGAACAGGGAAATAATCTTGTCACTGTTAAATCAAGTGCTGATTGCATGCCTTCAGGGCATGTAGACAAGATAATCCTTTTAGGCCCAGAAAACTTATAAACTCCAAGGTAAATTAGATATTTGTGTGTGTGTGATTGTCTCAGAAAGAATGTACACAGCAATTGTTTTTGTTTTGTCCAGAATCCCTGAGGATCATCCCCTCCCAGATTTTTTTTGAGACCATTTTTTGCCTCATTTTAAAAAATAGTTTATTTATTTTAGTTTTCAAGATTTGCTTTCATCAGATTTTGAGTTCTAAATTTTTCCCCCCTCTCTTTACTTTCCCCTCCCCAAGACAGCATGCAATCCTGATATAGGCTATACATGTATGATCATATTAAACATATTTCCACATTAGTCATGTTGTGAAAGAAGAATCAGAACAAAAGGGAAAAAACATGAAAAAGAAAAAACAAAAAGCAACAAAAGAAAGAGAAAATAGTATGCTTTGATCTGCATTCATTCTGCATAGTTCTTTCTCTGGATGTAGATAGCATTTTCCATCATGAGTCTTTTGCCTCATTTCTTATTAAGCCTTAATCACTGAATGGGCATTGCCTCAGTCAGACTGAAACCTGTTAAAGATCTTAGCTTGAAAAGGCCAAGGTCCTCTTACTGCATCCTTGGCCATCTTCAGTCATTCTGGTCTATATCTAGCCACTGGACCTGTTGTGGTGTAGGGCTGGGCACCCTGAAATTCAAGGGCAAAAGGTTCAGGTTCAGCCTTGAAGGAATTTGAATCAAACCTTTCAGTCAGAGACAAGGTTTATTAAAATACTGGTTGAGGTGGGCAAGATTTTAAGAATCCACGCATTTGTGACTCTTATATTGACAAGTGGGCGCATTTGTGACTCTTATATTGTAAGGAATCTGTGCAATTGGTAGACAAGACGGACCCCTTTTTATGGTGAAAACGATTTGTGGGAAGATTTGGATGGGATTGAGGAGTGGACAACAGGCTGGGGTGACCCAGAGTCTAGTTGGGATTAAGGGTAGTGGTCCAGAGGTAAAAGAATTGAAGTTTAGACTGGGTCAGGGGCATTAGAGAATGAAGGGTTTGGGGGGGGGGGGCCCACGATGAAAGGACAGTGAAAACATTATTGGGATGGACTGATGCTTCAGGTGAATGCCAGGGATCTGGGCCATGTGGGAAAGTCCAGGGCCTTTCAGGGCTCCATCAGACCCAGATGGCTCCGGAGGAGAAAGTGAGGCTGGTGGCTTTGTGCCTCCCTCTCTCACTTAAATCCAATTCACTTGCAAGTCATGGCATCACCTCCCTGATGTCATGGGCCTCTTCGAGAGAGAAGGACAAACAATGGCCTGGGGTCTCCAATAGCCGTGGCCTTTCCTTGTAGTGGAAAGAGCATTGGACTTGAAGATTGAGAAGGATCTGGGTTTAAGTCCTAACTGATACTTAGCTGCGTGATTCTGGTCAGTTCACTTAATTGCAGCTTCAGTTAACTCATTTGTAAAAGGAGGATAATAAGAGTTGCTCTGCTAACGTAACATCAGCTAACTTCCTTGTGAGAAAAGCACATTTGAAGCATGAAGATGCTTTATGAATCTCGGTGGTTATTTAGAGAACTAATAACCTTTATAAAAACTGTCAGTAATTCAACTTGAGTGGAATATTTTGTGCAGTGGATCTCTGGGCTTTTGACATCATTGAGGGTATTGAGAATTAGTTTCCTGTTTTTCAAAGGGAGTGTTAGATCTGGAGTCTGGCTTTGCCTTATGGTTACATAGTATCTTGGCATTATTTCATAGCTATTGTCCAAGCAAGACTGACATGGAGCCCATGAAAGGAGTAAAAGATATCTGTGCTATGTTTGGGATAGTAGAGCAGGGGAAGATCCCTTTCCCTTATCTTGCTTGGAGTTCCCTAGGGTGATCCCTAATTTAAATGTAGGTCATTGACTATGAGGGCCCTGGAGCTCGGTAGCACAGAGCATAGAGTGGTGGAATTGGAGTCAGACCTGTGCTTCAAAATTGCCCATCACTTAACTAGCTTTATGACCTTGGCCAAGTCACTTAACATCTTTTGAGCCTCAGTTTCCTCACCTGTAAATCTAAGATAATAATAGCTCCTACCTCAGAGGGTAGTCATGTGAATCAAATCAGATAGTATATGTCATTGCTCTGCAAAGTTTAAAGAACTGTATACATGTGAGTTATTGTAACTAGTTTTATGGTTATTATTTTATCTTGGAAAATTCCATCATCTAATCAGTAAGTTAAATATTAGCTCAGGCTTAAGCACTATTATGAGAATGTGCACCAGAATAGTGTAGTACATAATTACTATGATTTTACATATTTTGTGAAGTTGTTTTCCCTGGTAAACTATAAACTCCTTGAAGGCAGAGACTGCTTGATTTTTATCTTTACATGACAAAAATCTTTGCGTGACTTACATTTCATAAAGGGGGACTTTGTAAAGCTTGTTGTGGAAGGAAATTTTTATGAAAGTGGAAAGCCCAACAAAATCAAGAAAACTAATTAAAAGTTAATATATGAACTCCTCCCAAAAGCATCCTCCTTCCATCCCTTCCCTCAACCCCCAACAGTATGAAGAAAGCCAAAGGTACTCAGAGTGCTTTGCCTCTGATGAAATAATTTACTCCACCATCTTTCTCTTCTTCCTGTTAACACCCTTCCTTCAGCGCATTCCTTTCCCTTCCCTTTGTGTATTTCACGTGAAGTTCAATTGCACCTAATAAATATGTGGTTTAGTACCTCATATACTGAAGCCTATTCATCATTGCAGTCTTGTTCCCTCCTACACACATCTCTCTGATTCAGATTTAAGGTTATGACAGTAATTACTTGATTACTAAAGTTGTTGGGGTTCATTATTATTTAGTAGAATGTAAGAAGAAAGACTGTTCTGTCTCTTACTTATTCATAAATTGTTTGCTGTCCCTAAGTCTGTTAGGTAAATATGTTCCATGGTCTTCGAATTCTCTTTAAATGTCTCTCTTTACATCTAGGTCATGTATCCATTTTGACCTTATCTTGGTAAAGGGTGTAAGATATTGGCCTATGCCCAATTTCCACGAGACTGCTTTCTAGTTTTCCCAACAATTTTTACCAAGTAATGCATTCTTATCCCCCAAACTAAGTCCTTAGACTTGTCAGATACAAGGTTACTATATTTGCTTGCTGCTCTGAAATGTATATTGACTCTGTTACACTAATCTACTTTTCTATTTCTTAGCTAGTACCAAATAGTTTTGATAATTTTGTTGCCTTTATTATATAGTTTAAAATCCGGTACTGCTACATCTCTTTGCTTTATGTTTTTTTCATTATTCCTTTGAAATATCAAAGGAATAATGACTTTTTATTCTTCCAAGTGAATTTTATTATTTTTTCTAATTCAGTAAAAAAATTTTAGGTAATTTAATTGGGATGGCATTGAATATATAAATTAGTTTAGATAACATTGTTATGTTTATTATATTAACCCTGCCTACCCATGAACCATTATTAACAATTAAGACTGTTCCATTGTGTCAAAGTACTACTTAGGACAAGCTGGTAACCACAAGGTCCTTGGGTTAGTGCTGTGTCAAAGAATGTTGTATTGACAGTCAGTAACCTGAGTTTGAATCCCAGCTCAGCTGGGGTGCTGGGCAAGTCACCTTTCTTTTTCTAAACTCACTTTCTACATCTGTAAAATAAGGAGGTTGGATTCGATGGCCTTTGAGGTCCCTTCCATCTGTACAACTCTGATCCTGTAAGATAAGGCCTGAGGTTAAGCACCGTCATCAGGTCTGGGTGGTAAAGACTTGGCTTCGTACTTCAATATTTGAAAGACTAATAAATTTTACTTTAAATGAGATCAGTCAGTAGAATGACCTTGGTTCTAGCCACCGGTCTAATTGAATAGAGATTATCTGCCCTCTCTGCCATTGTTCATGTTATGACATGGACTAGCTGAAGCTTTTTCATTCATTTTAGCTGAGGGACTGTATATAGACTGATGCGTGGGACCTCTTTACTCAGCTTCTTTATGGTTATTCTTTGTTCTTGGCTGAATAACCAGACAGACACATGTTATGCTGACTGCAGAGATGTGGGTCTTGATGGTTCAGGCTAAGGCTTTAAAGTTGCCAAGAAAGAATTGCTTGACTTTTGTCTTTCATTCAACTGGATGAGATAATCCTGTGCAAGAACAAAAAAGTCTGGGCCCCTTCCTATAGAAGTCATGTTTGTCTTCCATGTAGATCCCACCCACGTGATGGGTTTGTACCCTGATTTGCTGCCCACTGAGTATAGGAAGCAGCTGCAGTATCCCAACCCATTGCCAGTGCTCTCTGGGGCTGAACTAGAGAAGGCTCATTTGGCTCTAATTGACTACCTGACTCAGGTAAGTAGGGGCTAGGGATACTTCCTGGGAATTCTGTCTAGCATGGAGTTCAGCATGGGTAAGAGTGCAGACAGGGATGTCGCAAAGGCCTCGGATGACCCACTGCTTTCCTGGTCTATTTCTTCCTAAGCACTTTGGCCTAATTTCAGTTGTGGACAAGAGTGAAAGCTGACCCCTTTATGTATGATTCTCAGCTTCACTAGGTCTACATCATAGTCATCTGTGTCAACTCTTAGAGAGGTAGGTAAGTATAATTTCTAAAGGAATGTAAAAGTACCATTTTATCCCAAGTATCCGTGCCTCATGCTTATGATGTCTCTGAGGAGCATTATTTTTCTTTTACAAAATTTCCACAAGCCTCAGTTCCTACTTTTTTTTTTTTTTTTAAGAATAAGCACTTAGGCATTTCTAAAACATTTGCTATGCTGGTTACTCTCCTACCTCGCTTCTGGGAAAATGGGTATAAGGGCAGGTCTACCTCTCTAATGTATTGTTAAACACACCCTTGGCATTAGGTTGCAGGAATGTGCCTGTCCTGTGAGCTAAAGGCTGGGATGCTGCAGCCCTAGCAGTGTCTGACATACAGTCTGTAAGGAGACACTACATCAGCCTCCTCATGTGCTCTGCCTGGCATAAACTCCAAGGGAAAGGGGTATTCTGCCTCTAGACATAAAGAGAAAACTGTAGGCTATCAGTTCCAAGGCTGATTGTGCCATGTACTGGCATTAGGATTGGGCATCATGCCAGAGAAAGTGCTTTTCAGCACATCCCTCCAATTTAGGGATCTAAGGCACATGCTGAGTCCCAGTTCCAGTGGGATATAGCTGGTTTGCACCAAGTTTCCCAGCAGAAATTTCATCAGTGGCAACTTGATATTCATTTATATTGAATTCTCAAACTCTTGTATTAAGGTAGAAATGAAGTTAGCTACTTAGGGGGTCCATAATCCCACAGGTATGGTTGTACTCTTTCACCTAGTGCAGACCACAAACCCTCTACCCCTTTGGTTCTGTGACGTTCTTCTCCATCTTTTGTAAATCTTCTGAAAAGGATCTATCTCTAAAGGTGACTTTGTCCTTTTATTATCTCAGGGATATGAGTATAGTAGAGACCAGTTGGAGTCTAGTAGCTGGAGAGGTAGCCTTGGAGTTAGAAAAACCTGGGCTTATGTCCTGGCTGTGTGAGCCCAGGCATGTCACTTGTGTCCTCCACTTCCCTCCAGGACCCCAGGCAACTTTCTAAGATTTGAACAAATCTTCAGCTTGGCATGAAAACATGCCTTTGATATAGGGATCTAAGGTACAGGCAGAGTCATCTCCCCAGTTCCAGTGGGATGTAGCTGGATTCAATGCGATCTCCTTATTTCCAGTGGGATGTAGCTGGCTTCAGTGTGATATCCTTATTTCCAGTGGGAGGTAACTGGGTTGTACTGAGTTGCCTCTGGAGGAAATTATCAGCCTCGGCCCCATTTGTCTTCCGGGTGGCAGGGTTTGTTCCCTCATGTGCTGTCCACTCTAAGTTTCAGAGAAGGTGATGGTCTGCCTTGGCTGGCATTCCCTGCACCCATGAGGTCACCAGTTCAGTCTGTACACTCGTACCCTCCAGCCTCCCTGTGGGGTTCAGGCTCTCTAGCTGTGCTCACTTGTTTCTCACTGCGTGACCAGCCCCCTCAGTCATGCATGTCCTTTATGATATATTCTCTGCCACCCCTTGGGCACGCCATTGTTGGTCTTTGTCTCCCATCAGTTTGTTCCCTCCATGCATTTCTCCATTGCTCTTTGGGATACCGAAGGTTTGGATTATTCTGGGATTGTGACCTCCATGGTGTTAGAAAGGATTTGGGTGGCAGCAAACCAGTTTTTTAACCATTGAGGAAGTGCCTCAGGATTCCCCAAATCCTACCTCACCCAGTCTCCATGATAATGGCAGGTGGCCATGTAGATCTGAGGAGAACTTCAGTGTGGTGGGTTCCCCTGCTGGCCAAGGAGTAGGATTGGGAGATATTTGGTTCTGGTTGTCTATGCCGTATTTGTTGCCTATTAGAAAAGAAACCAATTGGTGAAGAAGCTCAATGACTCTGACCATCAATCGAGCACCTCTCCCCTCATGGAAGGCACTCCCACGATCAAGTCCAAGAAGAAGCTCCTGCAAATCATAGACACCACCCTGCTCAAGTGCTATCTCCAGGTGAATGGTGACCCCCTAAACTGGTAGGGAAGTCATCTGGCACCTGATGCTAATGAGGCAAAATCATCTTGGGTAGAGAAGTGGAACAGCTGTCCTGCATCTGTCATGCTCTGATGATCTAGGAGTTTGCTAGATAAGACAAGCTTTCTGTCTGTGACCCTAAAGAAAACTTTTTTTTTCAGCTCTGGTAAAGCCTCAGGTAGGGAAGAGGGTAGCTCATGAAGAACATATTTTTTTCCCCAAAGGTTAAAACTAGAGGGGTTAGTAAATGAAGAAAAAAAGTATTTATTGTTTACTGTTTGAAAAACTCTGTCTGTCTTTTGGGGTGCCTTGCTGCCTCAATGAGGCTGGCTTATGACCCCTTCTCCATAGAGATCATCCCCTTGAGTGATGACTTTGGGAGCTAGGATGGAAATAGGGCCAGTGATCTGGAGGATGTTGCTGTTCCCAGGGCTCTTGCTCACCTGCTTGTTAATGGTAGTTGGTCAGTGGTCGGTATCATTGATGGCGACCTTATAAACTGAGGAGGGCTGAAAGGAGGGTTGTGGTCTGGGAGGCAGTGCTGTCCCAAGGGCTGTTGGACTTATCTGCCGATCAGTAGCAGTTGATCAGTAGTTAGAGAGAAAATCTGATTCTAAATTGCACTCCTTCTGTAGACAAACGTGGCTCTGGTGGCTCCATTGCTGCGTCTGGAGAACAATCATTGCCACATTGAAGAAAGTGAGCACGTGTTGAAGAAGGCGCATAAGTACAGTGAGCTGATCATCCTTTATGAGAAGAAAGGGCTTCATGAGAAAGGTGATGCCAATAGATTCTCAGTATTTGTTTGCCAGGCGTCTTGGAACACTGTGGGCTAAATGGGTATGGATGCGATAAGCAGCCTACTCTCAGAGGAGTGGGACTGGCTCATAGTAGCTTTTTGGGGGTTTCTAACAAGCTTTGCAGGTGCTGGTGGACCAGTCTAAGAAAGCCAACTCCCCCCTGAAAGGCCATGAGAGGACAGTGCAGTATCTTCAGCATCTGGGTAAGCATCCCCTTTGGGGCAACAAGATTCAGGACAGGAACAAGGGGTCATCTTATTGAAAGTTACCTCATGTTGGTCAGTCTCTGACTCTTAGCAGTTTTCTTTGTCTCCTCTGGGAGCACTTGACTTGTGGTCTCTGGCGGGATGGTGCTCGTGTCTGCTCCTTTGTGGGACTTGGAGCTGATGCACTGGGTATATGCACGGAGCTGGTATTGGGGTTTCTTTTTTTTTAGCTTTCAGATCAAGGCACAGCTAGCATTTTGGCACGTGTGGGCCATGATATCCCAGCTTCTTGTGAGATTTTGTGTTTCTTATTGTAGGCACAGAGAACTTGCATTTGGTGTTCTCCTACTCCATCTGGGTGCTGAGAGACTTCCCGGAAGATGGGCTAAAAGTAAGTCTCCTTAATTCCATTCCATTTTATCTGGACTCTCTGGTTCTCTCATGTTCTCTTCCTATAACAGAACTGTCATCATTATCTACGCTTGATTATGTTTTGTATTTTGTAGGTACTTTTATGTATGCACTTAAATGTATACTGGCACCAGAGTATAAGCTCCTGGGGGGCAGGGCCTGTTTTTGTCCCTGTATTCCCCAAACAAGGCACAGTGCCTGACATATAATAAGTGTTCAGTAAATGATCGGTGGTTAGTTGGTTGGTTGATTGATGTGGGAGTCATAAAAGGGTCATGGTCTTCTGTTAAACATTGGGTGAGGGGAAAGGTTTGAGACCCTCTGTCAAAGCTTACTCATATTTCTTGGGGTTATTTCTGGCAGAAAGCTGTGCTCTTCTTTGCTTGTTTGCCTTGTGGGAAGTCCTTGAGCTTTACATTAAGGAAGATGGTTATCAGAAGTATTTGTTTTTTACTATTTAACTTAGGCTTTGTGTAGATTAACTTATAGTTCTCAGATTATGCTTATTTTTTGTTTTTTTTTATCATTAATTTTTGGTAGTATTTTATTTTTTCCAATTACACATAAAAATAGTTTTCAACATTCACTTTTATAAGATTCTGAGTTCCAAATGTTTTCCTCCCTGTCTCTCCCCTCCCCAAGACGGCATACAATCTGATGTAGGCTATACACATACAATCCTATTAGACATATTTCCACATTAGTCCATGTTGTGAAGGAAGAATCAAAACAAAAGGGAAAAAACCATGAGAATTATATTTCCCTCCATCCTATTTCTCCCCCCTTCCATTTATTTTATTCTCTCTCTCCTTTCACCTTATCCGTCCTCAAAAGTGTTTTGCTTCTGACTACCCCCTCCCCCAATCTGCCCTCTCTTCTATCACTCCCCTCCCTCACTTCTCTTAATTCCCTTCCCTTCTTACTTTCTTATAGGGTAAGATAGATTTCTGTACCGAATTGCATGTGTATTTTATTCCCTCTTGAGCCAATTCTGATGAGTGTATGGTTTACTCACTCCCCCTCTTCCCCTCCACTGTAAAAACTTTTTCTTGCTTTTATGTGAGATAATGGTGAAATTAATTTTAAATTCCTGTATTCCAGTGACAGACTTTTCTTTTGGAACTCCACTTTGTATTTTGGTAGGTCCCCAGGGAGTTTAACTCATCATATAGAGCAGTTAAGGACAACAGCACACATGGTACAGTGGAAAGATCGTTAGGGCTGGCTAGAGTCAAGATTTGGGATTCAGCTCCTAGTTCTGTTACACTAGTTGTGTGACATTGGCTAACTCTTTGGGTCTTAACTTTCTCTGTTGTAAAAATGAAGAGGTTGAGGTTGATGACTTCTGAGCTGGCAGGCAGGCTCTCCTCCCTACATCCCTACATTCTGTGATTCCTCTTCCTGCCTACATGCTTGGCATCTTCCTGTGCTCTCAGCTTGGGGTGTCTAGCAGTGGTTTTGCTTATAGAAACATGTTTTGTTCTGACAGATATTTACTGAAGATCTCCCTGAGGTGGAGGCCCTACCACGGGACCGTGTGCTGAACTTCTTAATAGAAAACTTTAAGGGTCTGGCTGTTCCCTATTTGGTAAGATGCTGTGTTTTTCTAGTTCCTTTAATAAAGTTCACCACTAAGCCATTCTGGAATGTAGGTGTTCAGGTCATGGGGCATGTGAGATAGGCATCTGTGTCTTTTAAGAATGAATAGACATAGGTGGTACAGTGAAGAGAGGACTGGCCCTGTTCTCAGGAGGACCTGAGTTCAAATTGGGCTTCAGACACTTGACACTTACTAGCTATGTGACCTTGGGCAAGTAATTTAACCCCAATTGCCTTGCTTTCCCTCTCCAAAAAAAGAAAAAGAATAGGTAGACACTTCCTGATAGAGAAGTGGTGGACTCAGAATGAAGGCTGAGGCATGTTATTTTTGGACGTGGCCAGTGAGAGAATTTGTTTTACTTGATGGTGCATGGTTATAGCAGGAGCTTTGTTTTTCTTACTTTGTCTGGGAGTGAATTGTTGGAATGGGAAGGGGGAGAGAAGGTAGATCTTTGTAAAACTAAAATTGAATTTAAAAAAAGAATGGGTAGAATTGTAAGATGAGAAGTTTACTTCAGTATCCTTTGAAAGAGACACTCTGGCAAAACCATATTTGGTAGCCAGAGTAGATGTTTTGGGAGCATTTTATGACACTTCATACATTTATGGCAAGCCCTGATTGGTGAAAGAGAAAGACTGAATGGAAATTCCATAGCTATATTGGTCCAGCTGGATTCAGTAATGATCACAGGACAACCAAATAGATTTTAAGTATCTAAAAGAAAATACCTTGGACAGGATGGGATTGTTGGAATTAACTAGGTGAATTCATGGGTTAGCATTTAAAAAGACTGTTTATCAGAAAAATCATTCCTGAAACTCAAAAGAATTAACTGTAAAAGTTATAAAAGAGCTGCTACTTAGATTTGTAGCTTGATTAAGCTTTACAAAGGGTAAGACTTTCTAGGGGTGTCTGAGTTAAATTATCTGTGTAGGGGCAGCTAGGTGGCACAGTAGGTAGAGTGCCAGGCTTGGCACCAGGAAGATTTATCTTCTTGACTTCAAATCCTACCTCAAACGTTTACTAGCTGTGTGACCCTGGGAAAGTCACTTAATCCTCAGTTTTCTCATCTGTAAAATGAACTGGAGAAGGAAATGGCAAACCTCCCTAGTATCTTTGCTAAGAAAATCCCAAATTGAGGTTACAAAGAGTTGGACATGACTGAAATAGAAGATACAGGCCAAACCTGTTTTCCATCCTAGGAACACATCATCCATACCTGGGAAGAGACAGGTTCTGAGTTCCACAACTGCCTTATCCAGCTGTACTGTGAGAAAGTCCAAGGACTGATGAAAGAATACCTCAGTTCCTTCCCTACAGGTACAGATGACCTTAAAAACCTAGCTGTCCTGTGGGCTTGGAGAGAGCACAGAACTTGTCAATGTGGAGCATGGGGTGGTGCCATGCAACGTAAAACCTTACACTTGAGTTTTGTAAAAGCAAATCTGTGCGGGAAGAAAGCTTTCAGAGGAATCAGTGTGCCGAAGTTAACCAATGCTGGGAGTCAGAGGTGGGAATTGCAGGCTAGCCTAGATAAATTGCTCCCTGTCTCTGGGAGACACCCCCAGGGAGATGGTGAGGTCCTGGAGCCAACCTGCAGATGGCTGCAGTTGGGAGGAAACCAGTCTTGTTGGCAGGCCTTTTACCTGGTAAACAAGACGTGCTGTTGTCTTGTATTTCTGTGGGACATACAGACTAGTGTTTAAGTAGTTCATTCTCAGTGTGATGTTCTTTTCATTCCTCTGGATTAAGACCTTGCCCCTTGTGCATCATTTCTTGCATTGAGCCTGGCTTTCCCATAGATAAAACTCCAGTCCCTGCTGGCGAGGAAGAGGGGGAGCTGGGAGAATACCGGCGGAAGCTCCTCATGTTCCTGGAGATCTCTAGCTGCTATGATCCAAGTCAACTCATCTGTGACTTCCCTTTTGATGGTGAGTATCCATTACCTAACTGGAGGCCACAACCTACTGCAGTTTTCAGGGAGGCACAAATTCATATTTGTATAAGGCCTTATGGTTTCTGTTGTTTCGTGTTGATCTTCGTAACAACCCTTTGAGGAAGCTTTTCTTCTCTAATCACTATTGTTAACCCCGCATTGCATAACTATTTAAATAGTAATTAGTTAAGTAATTAAGTAGTAGTCTCATCTAATTCATTTAGTCAGCAAATATGTATTCAAACCTAGGTGTTTTAGCTACCATCCTACCATACTGCCCTGCCTCTCTATTCTTTCTAACATGAGCTCCCTTTTGTTTTCAATTCTGTACCTCATATCACCTCAGCACTATCCTTCATTCTCTCTTCCTTTGCCATAGTGTCTTAGGAAAAAAATAAAAATAAAAAGAGGGTTCTTGCCAAGGCAAACCCCTTTACAGTACTTGTGCTCTTTGATCCCATTCCCTCCTGTCTGCTTTGGGAGTTTGTCTCTCTGTTTGTGCCCTCTTTCTTTCTAATCTTCAATCTGTCTTTATCTGCTGGCTCTTTCTCTGCTGCCTACAAATATACCCAGATTTACACCTCCCCCTATCCCTATTCTTAAAAACAATCTGACTCCACCGTGTTTTTGAACTGTAATTCTTTATCTGTCTTCTATTTCATAGCCAAATTCCTAGAAAAAGCCACCTACACTCATTACCTCCATTTCCTCACCTCTTACTGAGTTCTCAGCCTTCTAGCATCTGGTTTCTTAGATGCTAAACTTGAAACTGTTCTCGCCAGGGCTATTAAAAATCTCTTAGTTTCCAAATCCAGTGTCCGCTCCTTATTTTTGACCTCTGTGCAGCTTCTGACACGACTGCTCCCCACTCCTGGACATGGTTTTCCTTGCATTTTTGTGACACTGTCCTCTGGTTCTCTTCTGGCCTGTCTGAATATCCTCTTTTGCTGGACCATCTTTTATATCCTGCCCAATGATGTAGCTATATCCTGAACTCTCTCATGTCTTCTTTTCTCTTCTCTCCCCAATTTCATCATTTCCTCTCTTTCACTGATTGTCTCTGTGCTGATGTCTGCTAGATGTGTGCATCCAGCTCCAGTCCTGCATCACCAGCTATTGGCAGGACGCTTCTATTTTGGTATCCAATAGGCATCTCAAACTCATCTTGTTTAAAATATGCTCTTTCCTCACCAAACTTGCAGCATTCCTCATTTTCCTGAGGTTAGGGTGAACAACACCACTATTTTCAATCACTGAGGTTGCAGGCTTGAATTCATTGTCTACTCTTCACTCTGTCACCCCTCTAGTGTTCAGTCAGTTTCCAAGTTTTGTCAGTTTTACCTCTACAAAATCTGCTATATCCATCCCCATTTTTATTTCCTAATGCACCTGGTCATCAACAAATTTCAGGCCCTTATCTCCTGTTATCTAGATTAGTATAATAGTCTTCTCATTGGACTTCCTGCTTCCCTTCTGTACCATTCCAAACCCTGTTCCACATTGAAATCTGTAAAGGATAGATATTACCATGCCACTACCCTGCTTAGTGGACAGCTAGGTGGTGCAGTGGATAGAGTGCTGGGCCTGGAGTCAGGAAGACCTGAGTTCAAATTCAGCCATAGATACTTACTAGCTCTGTGACCCTGGGCAAATCACTTAACCCTGTTTGCATCACTTTCCTCATCTACAAATTGATCTGGAGAAGGAAATGGCAAACCTCTGTAGTGTCTTTGTCAAGAAAATCTCAAATGGGGTCACAAGTCAGATGTGACTGAACAACCACTACCACCAGTCAGTAAGCTCCAGTGACTGTTAACTTCAGGATAAAATCAAAACCCCTTTACTTTGCATCTAAAGCCCTTCATAATTTGACTTTACCCTGACTTACGGGGCCAGTGTCCTGCTGCTGTCCCTCACACACTGCCAGTTCCATTCACAACTTACTTTACTTGTTGTTTCCTGTGACATTGTCTTCCACTTTTGAGCCTTTGGCCAGTGAGAGAGGAGAATGCTTTCCTTTCTCACCTCTGTCCTCTGGAATCATACCCAGTTCCTGTCTTGTCTCATCTCAGGTGCCACCTCCTTTTTATCTCTCCTGTTGTTAAACCCCTCCCCACTCTGCCCAGCCCTCCCAAATTACTTTGTTTTTATTTTGTACCTAAAATGTAAATATCTTAAAGGCAGGGAATGTTTTGTTTTTGTCTTTGTACCCCCAGTGTTTGTGCACATAGTAGGCTCTTATAATAAATGCTTGTGGAATTGAGTTGAAATGAAACACACCAATTTGGTGAAGAAAACATACAGTCCATTTGTCTGGGGATCTGTGTTCTAATTTCTTCCCTATGGAGTAACCACATTGTGTCTGAGTGTTCCCTTCCCTCTCTGGGCATGTGCTCATATATTTATCACCAGCCAAGTTTAAATTTGTTTCATTGCATGTGTTTGTAGCCAACTTTATTCTTTTCTAATTCAATAGAACCATAAGCTCAGTGATTGATATGATTTCCTGGAAAAAATTGAGAATTGTCTTTACTAGGGAATAGGTCAGTCCTGTGACTGCTCATATTTTGGGTGTTTCTAGTTATTAACTCCTTGTGGGGGAAACCTTAATAGTAGAAATAATATCTCTTCTCTTATTTTAGTCTTTGTCCTTCGAGCTAACTTGCAGTCGTGGTTATTTTTTTTTTCTTGTAGGTCTCCTAGAAGAAAGAGCTCTCCTTTTGGGGCGAATGGGGAAACATGAACAAGCTCTCTTCATTTATGTCCACATTCTGAAGGATACAAGGATGGCTGAAGAGTGAGTGGCCTCTCTCATCCTAATCCTACTTTCTGTGAATTTCTTGATTTGGACGTATGTTATGTTGACAATCAGAAGAGACCAGAAGAATACCTGAAACATCCCACCACAGGAGCACCAACTGCCTACGTCGACTACCCAGTAGAGTGAAAATTGTTTCCTATAATGGCCCCCATTTCTAATAAGATCTTTAGCAGATCACAAAGCTGTTGCATGAATGGAAATTATCTTGGTCCGTTAAACTTTGTCTGGCCGTATCCCATTTCTGACTCTCCATGTTTCACTTCCAGGTACTGCCATAAACACTATGACCGAAACAGAGATGGCAACAAAGATGTGAGTAGTAACTTTGCTCCTATCTGTCTTGTAGTTATTGAATGTAGCCCCATGTGTCTGACTGCTCACAGCTTACCTAGCCCTCTTCAGGTTGGTTGTAGGTGACTCTGATTGGAATGAATTACAAAGATATTGTGGGTCAGTGTGTTTGTGCGATTTGATTTGCAATATCTGTGGATGATATGATGGCTCAAATATATATGTAAATGTTTATATAGATTTGTATATGTAAATATACAACTGTATATAAGTAGCTCAAACATCATAACCAGGAATGATTAAAAGTGAGTCTCTTGTCTGTCACCATCTTTCTTTATATCCCCAGCAATTAGCACAGTGTTTAGCATGTAGTAGGGGCTTAATAAATGTTTGTTGACTTGCTTTATCCAACTCCCTCTGATGCTCTAGGTGTATGCCCTTTTTAGAATCGGGATTATAGAATGTTAGAGCTAAAGATAATTAGAGATTATCTAATCTAATTCTTTGCCATGGTATTGGTGAAGGAAGGAGAGCCAAAGAGGTTAAATCGCATATGCCAAAGGTCATCCAGTTACAGGAGCAAAATGAGAGCCTGGGCTTTCTAACTCCCAGGCAGTTGTTCTTTTCAGCTTTTCATCTCGATACAGTGATGTTTTACAATCCAGTTTTACAAGTGGTACTAGTCTATTGTACTGAGTCACCTTTGAGGCCTGGCTCTCACCTCCTAAGGCCTTAGCATAGACAGGGCCTCAGCTTTCAAACCCCAGCTTAAAGGAAAAACCTTTACTGAGTTATACTGTCTTTTCCTCGGCTTTCTCCTGGGGAGAAAAGCAAACTTAAGGTTTTTATTATTTTTCTTGCCAACTTAACTTCATATACATTTTAAAAAACCTCGTTATTAAGTTTTGAGTTTCAAATTCTGTCCCTCCCTTCCTTGAGATGGTAAATAATTAGATATAGGTTATACATGTGCATTTATGTCAAACATTTCCATATTAATCATTTTGACATATACACTTTAGAGAGATAAAAATGAATAACTTTTAAGTCACTAGCTGTGTGACCTTGGGCAAGAAAATCCCTTAAACTCTCTTGTGCCTTAGTTTCCTTGTCTTTAAGGTGAGACATGGAGTCTCACCATGACTTCTAAGGTCCCTCCCAACTCTAACTCTATGATCCTGTGATCCTGAGTGTGAGGTGACAGCTGCTGCTTCTAGACTTCCCTCAGTGTGAAATGGAGCTCTTTACCATCCTCCATTTCAACTGATGTTTTGGGATTCTCTGAAGGTTATTGGTATCAGTTGAGTGGTATATTTTGACTAGATTTATGTGAAACAGGTTTATCTGTCCCTGCTTCGGATGTATCTGTCCCCACCTAGTGTTCACTGCTTGGGGCCCATCAAGATGGAGCTGCTGGAGCCCCAAGCTAATCTCCAGGCTGCCCTGCAGGTTCTGGAATTACACCACAGCAAGCTGGACACCACCAAGGTCAGGCCTTCTCTCTGTCTTTCTCTCTGTCTCTCTCTCTCCTTCTCCCCCTGTCTCTCCCTCTTTCTCTCTCTCCCTGTCTCCTTCACTCCCTTTCCCACTATCCCTCCTTTGTATTTCTCTGCCCTCAGGCCATCAACCTTCTTCCAGCGAACACCCAGATTAATGAGATACGCATCTTTCTGGAAAAAGTCCTGGAGGAAAATGCACAAAAGAAACGTTTCAATCAAGTCCTCAAAAACCTTCTTCAAGCCGAGTTTCTAAGGGTACAGAACACCAGAACTCTTCTTTGTTCTCTGCCCGAGTTTGTGTCCTGAACCCTTTCTGTGAACTGCCGTGAGAGAGCCTTCGGCCTTGTGCTTTACACACAGGTCACATCCAGAAATGAGTGTAACTTTTAGTTCCCAGCTCTCTTAGTGAAAGAAGTGGGTGAAAGCTGGGCTGGGGAGGAGCAGGGAGCAGGGGTGCAGTCAATGTCCCTTTCTGCTGCATGGAGTCCAAATACTCTTGGGTTTGGCCATGTTCCTCCAGGTCCAGGAGGAGCGCATTTTCCACCAGCAAGTGAAGTGCATCATCACAGAGGAGAAGTTGTGCATGGTGTGTAAGAAGAAGATAGGGAACAGGTGAGCCCTTCATGTTCAGAGAGGCAACGAGCAGGAGTGCGTATTGAAGTGCTCCTGTGCCCAGACTCTTGTTTCTGGAGTGACTGATCAGGGATGAAGGAGTGCAGGAGCTGGATTTTTTAAAATCCAAGATTTTCTTATATATTTCATCCATCATCCAAAGTGAAGGCAGATTGAGACTGATTTTTTTTTTTAGACTGGGCCAGTGCAGGGATTTATTTTACTTGATTATATACATGTTTGTAATAGAGAATGGAGGGAAATGGGAAGGAGATAATATGGACCTGAAAAAAAAGAAAATGGAATTTAAAAGAGTGAACAATCTGCTTCTTATCGAAATCTTGGAGGAGGAAGGCCAGTTTCAGGATCACTGATGTATGGGGGTGGATCTGTTTTTCTTGAAAGGTGGACACAATTGCCACTGCCACATCCTACTGTTTTAAGCCAGTTGACATTCACCTTTGAGTTAGCTCTGGCCTTCACGGATGGAGTAAATAAATACATGTTCTGTTTCCAGGCTCATTTATTGAAAAGACAGATCCATAATCTTAAACTCTGTCCTTTGAAATAGGCTTATACTAAGCAGTCCAAAGAGATTAAACTCTTAGCTGGTGACTGACTTGGCTACTTTTATGAGATTTAGCCTATATTACAATTGTAATATCCAAAGCCGTCAGGACATTGATTCTTGGGAAGTTAAAACCATGCCCTATCAGAAGCAACTGAAGGAATTTGCAGAGGTTTATGGAAGGATATAGTGGAGAAGGGATTAGACTTGTTTCCCTCAGCCCTACAGGACAAAACAAGCACTAGGGGTGGATATGCCAGAGTCACAGATTTCAACTCAGTAGAAAGAAAAACTCAGCAGTGGTCCTGCCCACAAATGGAATGGACTGTCTCAGCAGACAGTGAGCCTGGCATTCCCGCAGGTCCTCAGTAGAGATGACTCTGCAAAGGAAATATTGTATGGCTTCCTTTGGGTGGGAGTGGGACCAGAAGCCCAGGAGCTCTTCAGAGTCTGATTCCTTGGAAAGATCTGCCTTCAAGTTCTTTGTTAGGACAAGCCTGCAGACTTGATGAGCACTGTTAGCTGGCACAAAGTGAGCCTTGATACATGGGCCTGCACGTTTCCCATATCTGCTTTTGGCTTTTGCATGCTCCAGCTCATGTTGGTTAACAGGAGATATGTGCCCAGTAGATATTTGACATTATGGGGAATGCTGCGTGGAGTCCAAATACTCTTGGGGTCGGAATCTAGGACTCTTTTGAACTTCCAGCCTTGGAAGAGATCACTAAATTCTTTCTGGGTCTGAACCTGCCAGGCTGAAGTGGATAGGCATAGTATCTGCTCCCGTTCTGGTCAGAGACAGATGAATGGCAACTCTGCCTCTATGCTGTTTTAAGGCAGGAAGCTTTTCCTGGTAAAGGGAGTTGCTTCCTTTGTGGGGACCAGCCTCAGTTTCATCCCATTCTCCTTCCCCTGCAGCGCGTTTGCCAGGTACCCCAATGGAGTGGTTGTGCACTACTTCTGTTCCAAAGAGGTCAACCCGACTGACACCTGAACTTGGAGCTACTGTGAGGTCAGTGGACTACAATTCTTGCCTTTCCCAGAAGAACAGAAGGTGGAAGCTCCTTAGGAAGCGAGAATGCCTCCTGGAGGAGTCTGCTCAATTGGACACTACTTGGTACCTTACAGCCTGGAGCATCTCTAGACTGACTCTCCTCCCAACCCTGACAACAACAACAACGTTGGCTTTTTAAGAGAAAAAAATGACTTGTATGGTTAAGTTGCTGGCAACTTCACAAAATCTCTTTGATACTTAGGATGTGAAGTAGACGCATCCTCCAGTGTTTGCATTGCTATGCACTAAGAAAACTTGTTTTGAGCATTTGTAACTGAAGGGGAATTTTTCCATTAAGAACCTTTTTTATAAAGGTAAATATATGTCTTCACAAAGACCTGGAGGCCAGACTAACTGGAGAGTCCAGTGAAAAGAAAAAATTCTACGGGCTGCGCCATCTGTAGACAGAACAGCTGGCTTTCTATTTAAGGATGGTTGTTTTTTCCTCAGTCTAGTTTTGGTGCTAGACACTCCCAAGACATTTCCCTCTCTGCTCCTCCCCTTTATGTGTCTCACTTTCATTTGCTTACTTTTTCCTTCTCACTTTTTTCCACAATTCCTGAGCTCAGGAATGACCAGTATTTAGCACTATGTTATGTTTGACGTGCAAGGGGTTAATTCTGCAGAATTTTTGTCAGCTCTGCAGGTGTTAGGGGATGTGGGTGGGAACTGTAAATATGTCCTATTTGCACTGCACAATCAGTTGCTCATCCCTTCATGAATGGGGGACCAAGAGGATGTCATTACCTTTCTAGGAAAGGAATCCTACCCTCTGTCCAAGTAGAGATTGTGGGTTCTGCCAAGTTATGACATCATAAAGACTGGACCATCTGAGCTCTTGGTGTGAGATCATATTCACATGCCCCTGCAGTGTTGGCTACTCCCAGCTCATTCACCAGGAGCAGAGTTAAAGTTAGTTTCATATTTGTAGGTGATGCTCTACCTTGTTTCAAGTCCCTCCTCTTCCTGCTTGCATGTCATGCAGAATAGGCCTGATTATTAGTCTGCTGATTTGTTTTGGGGAGTAGGTAGATTGGGTTGCAGTATTGTATGTGATTGGATCTCTGAGACATTTAGAAAAAAGATCCAGTCAAGAGCTCAAGTACATTTGTGATCATAGTCAGAGAGAGGGGAGAAAAAGGCAGTAGCACCAAATGGGCTTTTAAAGTCCATCCTCCCCTCCCCCCTACTCCTGTCTACTTTCCCTCAAGGTTCTCTAAAATATTGGTTAGGTCGTATTCTTACCAACCACACGATTACTTGTGCTTCCATGGAGTACAATTTGCAGCACCCCCTCACTTTAAAAAGGATTAGGACCCATTATCTTTGCAGCCACAGCAGACAGATCAAGGACATGAAGGACAAGGAATCCTGCATCCTGACCTTAATGGGGATTCTGTACACTTGACCACTTCAGTTTTGTTGCCCTGATACCTTTAGTGGGTTGTTGGAAGCTGGACTGAGTGATGGAGCAGTGGATTCCTTCCTTCTCGTTGGAGGAAGTGACCTTAGTGGCCAACTCTGTCTCCTTTACTGATAGAGTGACCTGACTCTGTTTTTCACTGTGGCATTTTGGCATCTCTTTCCCTGTGCTGTCAGCATTGCCTTCAGGTTTGTGGGGTTCTGTAGATTCTGTTGCTAAGGTGGCTAATGATAAACTGAAGGTTTATCTAGGTCCCAGTCCTCCACATGGACTTATGTGAACCCTCTGAAGATATAGCATTAGCTGCCAACTCAGTTATGACATTTTGGCTAATTATTGACAGCAGTGATGGAGACAACTGGGAGTAAGTAGATCAGTGAGAATGAGTCGTTTTGCAGGAGAACCTCGAAGCAAGTAAGCAGAAAGAGACAACCAGTTACCAATTTGTCCATATGTACATAGCAGTAAAGAAGAGACCTAGGACCCAGCTGCCAAGAAGGTAGCTTGGAGGTGGGTATTAGGCCTCTTCTCAGCTTTCCTGCTGAAGCCCTCCCAGAGCTCATGTTGCGTTGGCCTAACATCTTCTGTCTCTGGTTTCATTTTCTGTGAGCCAGATTTGTTCAAAGCAATAGAATAAAGATTATGTGTGGTCTTACATGTAGCAAGCTGCTGCTTTGTCAACGCCATGCCTCTTCGAGCCATACCCTCACCTAGCACCTACTTTTGGCAGAGGTCTACCCCATATGAGGGTTTGGCCTGCCTTATCTTAGTTGTGTGTGCAGTTGTCACAGCTACTAAGTGAGATGTGGGGAATCACAATTTTATGGGGTGAGCTGGTGATGATGATCTCTTGTTCCCTTCAATAATGATAATAATAAAATTTAATGAACCTTTCTATCTCTAGTTTGTTTTTTCCCCCCTTTGTGGAGTTCAGTTAAAAAAACAAGCGAATGACATTTGATGCTCACATGTTTCTTGGAGCTAAAGGGAGAATTGGGATCCCTAGCAGAGTGAAGTGTGGACAACACCATGTTTATGTATCTGAGCTGCTGTGCCTCCATTTTATAATATCATAGGATTTAGAAATGGAAGGAACCTTGGAGCTCATCTGGCACAACCCATTCTTCTTCTGTGGTAGGACCTGGCTCCTCTTGCCCCAGCCTACCCTGTCTAGGAGGCTGTTTCAGGGCTCCTAGAAGGAAAGGGAAGGATTCTGGAATGCTTCATAGAGATGTGTTTTCTTTAGGTCCTTGAATTATCCCATGTCACTCACTTCTACTCTTGACTTCAAAAGTGACTTGTTCCCTCTCCCTCCTCTTCTTGTGCCCTGGAAAGAATTCCTTCTATAAAAATAAAGGGTGGGGAGAGGGTGGCAGGAAGGCAGTTGGAAGGAAATAAAGGGTTTCGGCTCTCATGTGATTATGGCAGGGTGTAAATAACTTCGGAAATCCCAGAGCTATTGTTCATATTACAATATTATCTCTGACTTTTTTTTCACATTGCTATTTCTCCAATATTGATTAGTCAGAAACCTTTTTAAAGTACCTACTATGTCCTAGGTACTGTGCAAAGCTCTGGGGATACAGAAAGACAAAAGACAGTCTCTGCTGTCAAGGAGCTTACAATCTAATGGAGGAGACAATGTGTTACGCATACAAAGCAAGTTATCTGTAGGATAAATGGAAAGTAATTAACAAAGAAGGCACTGGGATTTAGAGGGGTTGGGGATGGCTTCCTGTAGCAGGTGGGATTTTAGTTGGGACTTAAAGGAAGCCAGGGAGGCCAGTAGTTGGAGCAGAGGAAAGAGAGCATTCTAGGCATGGGGGACAGGCAGAGAAAATGCTGAGAGATGGAATGTCTTGTTCATGGAACAGTCAGGAAGCCATTGTCACTGGATTGAAGAGTACATGTTGGGGAGTAAAGTGTAAGGAAACTGGAAAGGTAGGAGGGGACTAAGGTTATAAACAACTTTGAATGCCAAGTAGAGCATTTTATACTTTCTTCTGAAGGCAATAGGGAGTTAGTTTGAGTAGGGGAGTGACATGATCAGATCTGCACTTTAGGAAAACCACTTTGGTGGCTGAATCAGAGGATGGATAGGTGTGAGGAGAGACTTGAGGCAGACAGACCCACTATAGTGCAGTAATGCAGGGGGCAGATTGGTGAGGGCCTGCATGTTCTAGAGGGATGGCGGTGCCAAGAGGAGAGAGGGGAACAAATTCAAGAGATGTTGCAAAGGTACAATCACCAGGTCTTGGCAACAGCTTAGGTGTGGGGAGTGAGAGACAGTGAGGATCCAGGTGGTAAGCCTGAGGGATGGGAAGATAGGAGGGGGAAAGAGTTTAGAGGGAAAGCTTTTTATTATGTATTATTTTGGACATGCTGAATTTAAGAAGTCTACTGCACATCTAGTGAGATGCCTGAAAGGCAGTTGGAGATCAGAGGTTGGAGGTGAGCAGAGAGGTTGGGGCAGGCTGGATAGATTTGAGAGAGACTCGAGAGCATAAAAAATGGTAATTAAATCCATGGAAGCTGATGAGATCACCAAGTGAAGTAGTACAGAGGGAGAAAAGAAGAGGGCTTAGGAGAAAACTGAGGGTGTGATCTGGAGAAGAATCCAGCCACGGCGAGAAGGAGTGGTTATGGAAGTAGGAAGGGAACCAGGAGAGTGTTTGTACCCAAAACCTAGAGAGGAGAGTGTCAAGGAAGAGAGAGGGATCAGTGAAGTCAAAGGTTACAGAGGAATTAAGAAAATGCCATTGGATTTGGCAACTACGATCATTAGTAACTTTGGAGAGAGCAGTTTTGGTGGAATGAAAAGCTGGAAGCTGAACTGTAAGGGGTTAATGGAGTCAGAGCAGAGAAAATGGAGGTACCTATTGTGTAGATGGCCTCTTAGTAGTCCATTGGCTACAAAGGGCGTAAGAGATATAGAATGATGAGGGGATAGCAGGATCAAGTGAGGGTTTTTCCAGGATGGAGACAAGGAAGGGAAGGAGCTACAAGTCCTCTTGGAAGAATTCGTGAACTTTTTCCCCTTTATCTTTCATTCTCTGGAGCAGCTAAAAGTGAAGGACTCAGAAATTCTCCTCCTTCCCTTTTTTTGGCCACCTTTTCCTCTGGAGCTCCCCGAGCTCTCTCGTCACTTTGTCCAGTCATCATAATGAGCATTGTGAGGCACTGGCATGTGGTTGATTGGGTACTGATGAACGGAGTCTCCTTTGAGTCAGGCCATTCATCCTTCAGTCTCCAGTAAACCACCAGAATGGTTCCACATAAGTGGAGAAAATGGCAATCTTGTCTCTCTTTTACTGTTTTCTCTCAGAATGGCATTCAGTAGGTTGTCTGGGCTGATCTGAACCTGACAAACAAGGCCAGTTGCATGAGCAAAGGCATGGGACAATTACAGTGGAACTGAAATTAGAGTTGAACACAAGTCCAAGGTCAGACCTTATTACTGACACTGGCCTCACCAGGGGAATTAGTTTCTAGGATTGTGATTTATTTCTGGAGGGTTCTGCAGACTGCTGTAGTACTATGAAAGCCATGTTAAAGTGGCAAAGGCCTCCTGGCTTGAGCTGGTGCCTCAGATGAAGAAGAAAAGTCTGCTTTCTCCTTTCCCACTTCAGCTTCTAGCCTTGACTTGCCATGTGTATTATTTTCTTTTACTCTGAATAATTTTACAGTTAGATATTATTTGCCCAGACTTCAACTTGGGGATGAGAGTTGGGAAGAGAATGGCCTGATTTTTGCAGGAGAAAAAATAGCTCTGGTAACTGCCTCTGTGTCAGTGGTGATGGTGGCTGCCTGAGGCAGAAAAGGTTAGCTTTTATATGTGGTCCTCCTGTTACAGCTTGAGGACCAATGGCCACAGGAAAGACATCTAATCTCTTCTATTACCTTTCTTCCTGTCTTTGTTAAGAGAGAGAGGATTCTCCTGATGGGTCAGGTTGTTATCTGGCCAGACTGGCTACTGTGTCTCTTCTGTGTAAAGAATACGTTGGGCACCTAGTAAATAGGATGAACCATATTCAGGGGAGGTTGGCTGGGCAGAGACCATGGGGCACGTACAAGTCTAAAAACACCTTTGAACCTAACATATTGCACCAGAAGATTTCTTAGAGGCATTTTAGAGGAGAGGTTCTTAATCTAGTGGTGATGAGTCTATGCAATGTATTTTTTTTAAGGTTTTGATAACTTCCAATATAATTGTTTCCTTTGTAACTCTTTGTAATAAAATTTTATTTTATGCATTTAAAAACATTCTGAGGTCAAAGTAAAGAATCCTTTCCCTGCCTTAGAAGGTCAGCACGTAGAACCTGAGAGTTATGTGTGGCTGGCCCTCAAAACCTCATTGTGGTCAGGGAACCCCAAGCTGGCTATGGTGTAAATAACAATGAATTAGAAAAAGACCAAGCCCAGTCTTGCCATTCACTAGCTGTGTGATTTTGGAGGGAAATATTTAATCTCTCCGAGTTCCATTTTTTTAATCTATAGAAAAGGAATCCTGTACGTATGTCGTACTAAACTTATAGAGTTGTGATGAATCCCATGAGATCCTTGTAAGGGAAGAATTGAAGGCCAGGTGTATTAGAAGTAAGAAGATGGTTATAGCGGGGAGGCTAGACTGGTGCTTTTGGACTTCATCTTGCACTTCAGCACCCATCTCTGAGTTAGGAGTTGGTCAGTCATCCTAAAGACCCCTCACTCTGCTGATAAACCCCCTTGCATAGAAGCCAGTCAGCATGGTTCTACGCCTCCTGCCTGGGCAAACTCAACCTGTTAACTCCCCTCCTTCCCCCTCCAACAGGCTGCCACCTGTGCCTGATTATACTATCTCTATCTCTGTATTCTTAGCCAAGATGCCTGGGCCCCCGCCCTGTTTCACCTGGCGGTGTTGCCGGTCAGGCAAGTTAAATGTTAACTAGAGAGGCTGAATGAATGACTTGATTACCTGCTCTCACAACTGAGCACACCGTCCAGGCAGCAGCAGCTGTTGAGGATTGGTCCCCACCCAGCCATGTTGTGGACCAGTTTGCCAAGGCAATTTGTAGGCAAGGTGCTGCCAGTCCTGGGCACGGTGCTGTTCCAGAAGAGAGAAAAAAGGGGATTTCAGCTAAGACACTGGCAGGTAATAAAACTGGCAAAATCTTTTCCTTAAGAAGTGGGGAATGTGGAAGTTGGAGGTGGGTGGGCAGGGCTCTTGGTCTCAAAGGAGGAAGAGCCCCAGTTCTGGAATCCAGGGAACCCAACTGAACAATAATTCCAAGAAAGGGTTGTCTCATTTAGGAATGTTCTTATCTTACCCTGGTCCCCATGAATTTGGTAGGGTTATTCTTTGGAGAGGCTGAATGCAGAAGAGAGTTGGGAAATGCTTATCTCTTCTCAAAGCGGGAAACAACATCATTGCCGAGTGAATGTTGAGTAACTAATGTGCTTTTTGTTTTACTTATTGTTTTTGTTTTTTAAAATCATGGATGTTGTATCTGATTACAGTGTCTTCCTAGGGAAGGAAGGATAGAGGTATCTCTAGAATTCTATCCCCTCACTCCTTTCCAAAAGGCATAAAGTCATAAGAACTCCCCTCTACCCATCTCTTTCCCCTTTCTTCTGTGTCTTACTCCCCTGGTCCTTTGTTGGAGAAATTTCACTGCCTGGTAATAGCTTAACGTTGCCCACCTTCTCTCTCCCTTTTCCCCCTCTCCACTCAGGAATCTAGAACTGCAGGCTCTTCTAGAACAGGTCAGACCAGTTCAAGCCCCATGACCCACCATGATCTCAGAGTTTCTAAAACCTTGACTGGGAGGCTGCTTTGGAGGTGGTGGGCTGGTGGACCTTACTTGCTTTATTTGCATATGACCAGTTTATACAAATTGACTTCCTAACTGCCTTTGGTGCTGTCCAGCCTGAGACAATTCTAGCCAAGTGGAGAGCTGGGGTTTCTGGAGTTATCTCTGATATTTGGACCTCCCTCCCCATAACATTCTTGGTCCAGTTCTTTGCTGCCTTTGTAGCCAGACTAGGCTGCTGCTTTTTTGAGGGTGGGATGGTATAGAGAGAGGTATTTCGGGTCTTCAGGCACCCTGGGATTGAGTATAAGAAGCTTGTGTTATTGCAGCGTGAGATCTACCCACATTATGACCTTCAGGTGAAAGTGGTGAGAGCCAGAAACGTCAAGGGCACCGACTTGTGTGAGTCTTCCACTAATCTCTCATACCTTTCATTTTCCTTTTGAATGAGTGAGTGAGTGAATGGAATGGAATGAAAACTGGAAATTTCCATGGAATGGAAAAAGTACTTATTAAATACTGACTTTTTGCTGATCACTGTGCTAAATGCCAGAAATTCAAATAGAAAAACTGAGTCACTCCTGCTTTCAAAAAAGTCAAACTCTTAATTGGGGGAGGTAACACATGAAAGAAAGCTCAGATTTCAGGGTAGATGGAAAGGGGCAGCAGTGGAACAGATTAAGGTCCTTGGGTCAAGTCAGTAGGTCAGAAGACAGTCAGGGGCCTGGAGGGTTTAAGAGGCAGGGCAGATGGTAAGGCCTCTGGTGGTCCTTCATCTTACCGGAAGAAATAAAATTGGTAACTTCAGCATCTTGTCCCAGCAGGTTCTAGCAGTTAAGTAGTCCTGATGTGTTCTGAGTGTAATAATATATATTAAACATATTACATATATATATATGCATATAATATATACATTTTACCTCATTTGCTCCTTACAATAACTCTGTGAAGTAGGTGTTCTTATTATCCCCATTTTACACATGAGGAAACTGAAGTAAAAAGATTAAATAAATCATTTACAGGCTTACACAGGAAGTTAGTTATCTGAGGCCAGCTTTGAACTCCAGTTTTCCTAACACTGAGTGTAGCATCCTACTCACTACAGATGACTTCTTCAGAGACAGAGGCCACATACCTGTAGGAGGTAGGACGATGATTGCTCTCCCCTGTCTATCACCCCTCTCTTCCAGTATCTGAGGCAGACTGCTTTGTGGAAGTACGACTCCCTACATCCTCACCATTCACTTCTCAGACAAAGGTGGTTCCCAATTGCAGTGATCCAGAGTGGAATACAACCTTCCACTTTCACATCCATGAGGCCGTGAAGGTGAGGAGTTAGTTAAATCAAGCAGTGAAGGGGAGAGGAGAGCTGAGTGCTCTGTGATTTTGTTCCAACAGCCCAGTTGTTTAGGGGTTGGTCCTAGGCTACTCCTGAAATCTCCTACCCCATCCCACTCCACTCCTGTTCCATTTTGTATGACCAGCTACCATGTACTACCCCCTCTTGTTTCAGAATATACTGGAGCTTACCCTCTACGATAAAGATGTTATTCAAAATGACTCGCTAGCCTCAGTTATGTTTGACCTTGGGGGCTTGGAGCTTGGCCATTC
Organism: Notamacropus eugenii; assembly: GCF_028372415.1. Taxonomy (NCBI): domain Eukaryota; kingdom Metazoa; phylum Chordata; class Mammalia; order Diprotodontia; family Macropodidae; genus Notamacropus; species Notamacropus eugenii. Next base: position 28,560,254 of record NC_092878.1, on the reverse strand, counting down.
TCACAGCCACACCTTTCTGTTCAACCCCAAGGTAAGTGAACCCATCTTGAACCTGTTCTCTCTGACTTTCAGATCAGTAACAAGCATTTGTTTTTTTTATGAGTTTTTTGTTTTTTAAATTTAGTATTTTCTTTTTTCCCCCCAATTACAAGTAAAAGCATTTTTAAACATTCATTTTTTAAAACTTTGAGTTCCATAATCTCTCCTTCCTTGCTTCCCTTCTCCCCTCGTTGAGAAGGCAAAAAATTTGACGTAGGTTATTCATGTGCAGTCATGCAAAACATGTTTTCCTATTACACATGAATAATGAGCATTTATTAAGCTCCTGCTATATAGGTAAGGTGTCAGGGATACAAAGACACAATTCCTGCCCTCAAGGAGCTCACATTCTACTAGGAGATCTAGACAACAAAAACTGAGGCAGAGTTGGGCACCAATAGTTTGCAGGAGGCATCACAGAAGAAGTAGTTAGCCCCTGAATAAAACAAGGATTTTGGAAGGAAAACAAGATTGTGAGGAGTGATGATGAGAAAAGAATCCATTTGGGGCTTGGGAGATGGCAGGAGTAAATGCTGAATACAAGAACATAGGGCTCATAAAAGGGATTGGGGAATGGCCCAGCAAGTTGTGGTGTATGGTGGTGAAGGAATTCCGCTGTGCTATAAGAAATGATGAACTCAAGGATCTTAGGAAAGTATGGAAAGACTTACAAAACGATGAAGAGCAAAGTGATCCGAACCAGGAGAACATTGCATACAGTAACAGCAACATTGTTTTAAGAGCTCCTTTGAGGGACGAAATCCTTTTGACTATCCTTATAAATACACAAATTAAAAATAAAGGTCATTTGAAGAGAGATGCTATCTGCAACCAGAGAAAGAACTGATAAATAGAATTATGTATAGAATAATTTTACATATATATATATTTATATATATATCTATCTATATCTGTGTCTCATGGTAGCCCTCTCTAGGGTGGGGAGCCAGAGGGAAGGGGGAAAAAAAGAAAAAATTTGCATGATAACTCTATGTTTGAGGGGTATTCCCTCCAAATACCAAGTTGTACTTGGTAGATTTGCAGTTTCATGTGCAATCAAATTTTTTATTGCACTGTTATGGAAATCTTGTTTCCTGAATTGAAAATAAAATACATTTTTTTTTTTAAAAAAAGAAAGGGAGTAAGTAGTATGAAATGAGATTTGAAAGGTTAAGTAAGGACCAAATCATGGAGGGCTTTAAATGCCAGACTAAGGAGATTGTACTTCATTATAACAGTGCTTCTTAAACTATGGATTGCAACCCCACCATTTAAGAGTGATGAATGGGTGGCGAGTGGAAAAAGTATGAGCAGCCCTGGTCTAGAACAGAAGTTTTTAACCTTTTTGTGAGTTTGGGCCTTTTTGGAAGTCTGCTGAAGCCTTTAGATTCCTCACAATAAGGTTTGTAAATGTGTAAAATAAAATGCATAAGATTACAAAGAAAATTTATATTATGTTTAATTGTAATAAAATTATACTGTAATCTAATTATTTGTTTAATTATTGAAATATTGATTATATTAAAATATAATCATCAGAATATATTTTTTAAAAACTCAAGTTCATAGGCCCTAGATTAAGTAACACCTTCTGCTCTAGAAATTTGGGAGCCACTGAAGGTTTTTGAAAAGGAGAAGAGACATAATCTATTTTCTTTGGAAGATTATTTTGGCTGCTCTGTGAGTGAATGAATGAATGAGAAATCATTAAGTGCTTACTCTGTGCAAAGCACTGTGTTAAGTGTTAAGGACAAAAATAGAAAAGCAAGATTGCTGCTGCTCCCCAAAGAGGACCATGACATCAGGGAGGTGATGCCATGACTTGCAAGTGAATTGGATTTAAGTGAGGGAGGGCTGTGCAAAGTCACCAGACTCATTCTTTCCTCTAGAGCCATCTGGGTCCAGTGGCCAGATAAAGATCAGAATGACTGGAGATGGCCCAGGATGCAGTGAGAGATCTTGGCCTTTTTGAGCTAAGATCTTTAACAGGTTTCAGTCTGACTGAGGCAACACCCATTCCTTTCTCAAGTAGCTCACGTTCTTGAGATGACATGTCTAGAAGGCACAGAAGATGGATTAGTGAAGAGATGGATCAGGAGATTGACTATCACAGTAGCCCAAATGAAAGATGATGAACTAGCTTGATGATTGTGTGAGTGGGGAGAAGCCTTTGGTTATGAAAGGTATTTTGGAGATGGAATTGACAAGATGTGGCGACTGACTGACTGTGGTGATGAGTCATAGATGCCTCCAAGGATATGAGGCTGAGTGACTGGGAAGATGATGGTGGACTCAGTAGAAATAGGAAAGTTTGCAGGAGGAGCACGTAGGTTTATGGTGAAAGATTCAGAGTCCCGTTTGGACATGTTGCGCTGTGGGGACACCAAAGAGCTAACTGAAGACATCTGGGTATGTAGAACTTCAGGAGGTGAAAGAAGATTAGGTAAGAGGTTTGAGTATTCTTTGTATCAAGTCTACAATGTTCCTCTTTGCAAATTGACCCTCTTGCTCCTAATTCTGCCCTCTGGCAGAATTAGGTCACCTCTTATCCAGGCTTACTTAGTCCAAGTAAGTTATCCTCACCTATAGAAGCCAGAAATAAGTCCTGATTTGATATTACTCTTATGCCAAGATCTTACTAGTGGTATTTGAATCCTAGAAAGGCAACAGAAAGAGGGCTTTCAAGGTAAGATTCTGGCTGCCATCTTATGGATCTATAGAGAAAGGGCCTAGAGTGTGTGAAAGAGGTGGTGTGGTACAATGGAGTGTGGTATTAGATTTGGAGCTGGAAGATATGAGTTCAAATCCTGCCTCAATTACTTACTACCTCTTGTGACCTTAGGCAAGTACAATCTCTCCTGACTTCAGTTTCCTCATCTGTAAAATGAAGGGCAGCTATGGCACAGTGGATAGAGTACCTCACCTGGAGTCAGGAAGACTCATCTTCCTGAATTCAAATCTGTCCTTAGACACTTGCTAGGTGTGTGATCCTAGGCAAGTCACTTAACCCTGTTGGCCTCAATTTTCTCATCTGTTGAGTTCAGGGAACTCATTTTGAACTGGAGAAGGAGATGGCAAATCACTCCAGTATCTTTGCCAAGAAAATCCCAAACGGGGTCACAAAGAGTCTGCCATGACTGAAATGACTGAACAACAGAAAAGAACGCATAGGATGAGGGGATAGCAGGGACAAATGAAACTTTTTTTTTTTTTAAGAGTGGAATAAATAGGAATATGTTGTAGGTAACAGGGCAGAAGTCAGGAGGGGAGAAATTGAAGATGAGAAATAGGGAGAAATTAATGGGGAAAGCTCTTGGGGAGAAGCTATATTGAGGGCACAGGGAGAAGGACTTAGCTTTGGCAAGGACAAAAGGTCACCTTATCCTCAGAGAATGGGGTGAGATTATGAAAGGGATTTGAGGTCCAGACTAGGGAAGAAGAGATTAGTTGATGATATGTGAGCTCCTTTTCTCAATAAAGCAGGAAATGAGAAAATAATTATTCAGACATATGAAGGTGGAAGAGCTTTTAGAACCTGGAGAGAGAAGAAGGTATTGAACAGTTGTTTGCAGAGTTGGAATAAACAATCAAAGAGGATTAAGTTTGTGGAGCCCAAGTAATATTAGATAACATGAAGTTGTAGTGGACCTTCTGGGGATAGTGGTGAGTTTTCCTTCTCCATTGTTTAGTAGCTTAGGAGTAAGGTGGTACAAGCCAGATGATGATCCAGGGTTGAGCGTTCAATGGAATGGTGGTGGGGCCATGGAGTCAAGATGAGGGGGAGCAGTGTATGGTTGAACTGGTAAATTAGAGAGGCAAGGCATCTCTGGGCCTCATCTATAAAAGGAGGAGGTTGGACCTAAGGATCTCAAAGGTTTATCTCTGCTTTAAATATGGGATCCTATGACTGTGGAAAGAAGAAATCAGAAGCCAGAGTTTTACTGAGAAAATGGGAAGAAACCACTTTTTTGCTTGAGGAAGGCAATGTGACTTGAAGTCAAAGGATCTGAGTTCAAATATCTGACTTAAGCAACTTATCTGACTGTAGGCCAATCACTTAATCTCCCTGACCTCAGTTTCTTCTTGTGTAAAATGAAGATGGCCTCTGACTTATGGTTCTATCAAGAATAATTTTAAGAGGATTGAGGGCAGAGGGAGTGAAGTGATGAGAGAAGAGAAGAGATGAGGATCGTAAAGGCTAACTTCCTAGTCCAGAATCATGTCAGTGGCCCAATTCTGAGTGTTGGTGAGATCTAAAGTGCAATCATTTGGCACACATATAACCCATATCAGATTGCTTATTGTCTGGTGGGAGGGAGGGGAAGGAGGGAGAAATAGAATTTGAAACTCAAAATTTTTTTAAATTGTTAAAAATTTGTTTTTATATGTAATTGAGGAAAAATAAAATATTGTGAAAAAAATTTTTAAGTACAATCCTTCCAGTGGGTGGTGGAGGGAGAGTGAAAGTTGATGAGCTAGAAGATTGGAAGCAAGCATTTATTAAGCACCTGCCCACTGCCAGGCACTGTACGAGGCAAAGTAAAAACTGAAGAGAGTTCCTGAGCTGGAGGGAGCTTGCGTTATATTGAAAAGGAATAATATGTACATGAATAAATCAAGAATAAATATGTACAGAGTACAAAGTGATTTTTTTTGCACTAAGAACTGGGAGGCCCCTGTAGGAGGTGTTACTTGAGCTGAGCCTGTAATGGAGCTGGAGCTGGGGGTTCCAAGAGGCAGAGGTGAGGAGGGAGAGAGAGCATTCCAGGCCAAAGCTAGGAGCGTGATGGAATGCTAATATCCAGGGGATAACAAGGAAGCCAATTTTGCCAGAACCTGAGTATGTGTGTGTGTGTTGGGGTTGTGTGTGTGTGTGTGTGTGTGTGTGTGTGTAACATTAAATAGGCAGAGCTAGGCTGGGAAGAGCTTTAAATGCAAAACAGGAGTTTATATCTGTATATGCATATGTAATATGCATATATGTATATGCATATATATAAGTATATATAATAAAAATGGCTTTTAAAATAGCAGTTTTTAATGGGTTTTTTTTAAAATAGCAATTAAAGTGCTTTTAAAAAAAAAATACAGTTACAAAATAATAGGGAGAAAGTTAGAAATGGAACCATTCTCATCTTTTCATACCTAAATGGGTATAATCTATAGACTTGATTTTGTACTTTGCCGTTACAATCAAGATTTTTTTTTTAAATAAAAAGAAGAGAAAACAAGTCAGTAAAGCATGAGCACATCAAAAAAAAATTAATTTAGGAATGCCAATTTGGTACCTCTATGAGTGATGGATTGGAGAGAGAAGGGAAAGTGTAGAGGGAGGGCAGATCAATTATGAGGTTATTGTAGTAGTCCAGTGAGAGATGACGAGGGTCCGAATTAAGGTGGGTGATTGTATAAGTAAAGAAATAAGAAAAAAAAGAGACAGGTCATGGAGATGGAATCCACAAGATTTGGCAACTGATTTAATGTGGGAGGTAAGAGAGAGGAGACTTCAAACCTGGATGACTGGAAAGATGATGGTGCCCTCCATAGAAATAGGGGAGTTGTGAAGAGGTGTGGGTTCCAAGGGAAAGATAGTGAGTTGAATGATAATGAGTTCCATTTTGGACATGTTGAATTTGAAATGCCTATATTACATCCCACAAGAATCTCCAGCAAATAGCTGGAGATGTGAGACTTGATCGTAGGAGAGAAATGAAGACTAGATATGTAGATTTGAGAGTTATCTGCAGAGAGATAATCATTGTAGCCACGGGACTTCAAAAGAACAGAAGAGTATGTTATGATAGAAGTGAGAAGCCCAGGCCAGCTCTGGAGTACAATTACATATAAACAGAATATGGATGACGGTCCAGTGGAGGAGACTGAAAAGTAACGTTCAGGCAGGAAAGAGGAGAACTGGGTAAGAAAAGCATTAGACAAATTCAGGGAGGAGAGAAAAGTATCCTGGGAGTCAGCAATGTCAAGGGAGGTCCAGAGGCCTGAGAAAAGATTGCTAGATTTAGCAGTAAAGAAGATCATTGGTGATTTGGAGAGAGCGATTTCACTCAAATTGTGGGGCCAGAAGCTGCTTTGCAGGACGTTGAGCGGTGAAGAGTTACAGCAAAATCAAGTTTAGTCTACTTTTAAAAAATAGATTTTTATTGATTATTTTTTGTTTTTGCATCGCCTAGAATTCCCCATGTGTCTCTCCCTTTCCAGAGAGCCCATTCCTTACAACAAAGAAAATTTTTTAAAAAAGAAGAGAAATTCAAACAGGCAACACATTAAAAAAAAAATCAGATATTCCATGCAATGTTCCACACCCTGGACCTCTGTAAAAGAATGAGAAGTGCCTACTCATAGCTTTTCTTTGGCACCAAGATTCTGAAACATTCAGTTTTGTTTGTTGGGTGATAGTTCTTTCCATTTCCATTAGTACTTGGGTGTTGGTAATCCATGCCTAGGGTTTGGAAAGGGATAGGTCAAAAAGCCAGGGCATTTAAGGGCTGAACTGGTTAACTGTGCTCATTCACCTCCTTACAGAACAAGGAACTGCAAGTAGAATTTCTCCTGGAAAAAGGGTAAGTTCTGCAGGAGCCTGTCTGTGCCCTCAGACTTAGCCCACAGCTCTTTACTGTTATAGAGGACATGAGTCTTTGGGTCCTTCTGTGCAAAGCTAGGAATTCTGGCACCTGAGGCAAATTCAGTACAGAAGGGAGTTGAGGAGGGTTGTGGTCCAGGGGAATGATTCCCAGTTTACCACTCATCCCAGGAATGTATGAGAGTTGCCCTGTCTCATCTGATCATGGTGCATAGAAGAATGGCCCCTACTTCACGGCAGCTGGGAATCTGATATGACCCTTCTCTATGGGTAGTTTATAGTCAGAGAACCATTTTTCAATCCACTGCTTGTCCCCTGGCTTCCTGGGAGCACCTCTTTCTCACTGAATGGAAAAATCCACACTCAAGGGACCTGGAGTCTCCCTCACCAGTTCTGGATGGAGAACCATTATAAAGGGAGGGAACCAGTTCCTTCGTGTGTCAGCACCGTGGGAAAAAGCCCAGTGGCACTGTCCTAGCTTTGCTTTGTGTTCTGAACTGAATAGGATTTCATTCCCACCCTAAGATCCACAGACCTCGTTCTCAGAACTGCCCTGGCCTCCTGGGGCCCTAAATCAGGACCAAGACATTGCTGTTTCCCCCACCCTTGGCTTGCCACTGTTTGAACTCAACTCTTACCCCAGCTTTGGGAATGGGGAACCCGGCACTCTGGGCTTGTTCAGCTGTTTTGGTTGTGATGCTGTAGTAGCACACAATTCCATAAGTTCCTCATTCTCTGCAGAAATGTTCCTGCCTCTGAAGTCATCACTAATGGGATCCTGGTGGTAAGTAGGGAAGAGGATTTTTGAGGAGCTCCTATTGCTAGGTGATGGGCATCTATTTAATCCTTCATTATACATTTATACATCATATATTAATCACCAAGGATTAAGCTATTTAGGAGCAGTAGAATTAGAATGATGATACCATCCTCAGAGGGTTTGGGGAGGCTGTAGGGAGAGGGACAACTCAGCTTCCAGACTCCTGGGCTTCTGTGATGGCTAGAGGAATGAAGAAGATACACATTTCTCCCTACCAGTCCTTCTTCTCTGTCCCTACTTTAAAAAGGCTTCCAGTGTTAGCCTCTTCTCTACCCCAAGACCTTGGCCCATCTGACCCTTTCATAAGACTGGCTTACTAGGGCTCTGAAATTCTGGCAACCTTCACTATATCCCTAGGCCAGCTTTAAAATGATCTCCTGCTTAGAAACTTGGGAGAAGCTGAATGGGAATCCCCAGGGACTGGGTCAGGAGACCCTGCTCAGATGAGGTGCAGAGTCCTGAGCATCAGGTCCTGAGTAGGGGTGAAGGGACTACTAAAAGATGCTTTGAGAGGGGTCTCTCTAGCCCACCTGCCCTGTCCGTGATCCCTTTAGCTGTCTCCTTATCCATAGGCCCATCCCTGTCTGAGAATCCAAGGCACCATAGAAGAAAAGGCTCTTACCTTGTGTCAGAAAGATGGTGAGTTTCTCTGTCTGCCTTTGGTTTCTTACCTTCCCCTTGGATAGGATTAAGGCTTTCAGTGGTCTGGTTCTCAAGGTACTGAGAGAGAAGGGGAATTTCTTGGAGGATTTGCCAATCTCAGCCATTTTTGTATAATAGCAACGAATACAATCTAAGTTGCTGGCCCTGATAGGCTGGGAGAAAGAGGGTGGGAAGCTTTCTGTCTCCCTTTCAATAGCCATGAGAAGGTCAGCATGACCTAGTGGAAGGGTGTTTGAACTGGAGTTAGAAAGACCTGAGTTTGAATCTTGTCTGAGACATACACTAGTGGTATGACTCTGGCAAGTCACCTAATCTCTCTCAGCCTCAGTTTCTTTATTGGTAAATGAAGAGGTTGACCTCAGCCACCAAGGTTCCTGCTAAATCTATGATCCTATACTTTCTCTACCTCCACACTCTATCCCTGCTCCCCCCTTTTAACTTTTTCTGTCATATATCATTCTCCCTTTCCATCATTCTAATTTCCTATGGATTTCTGGATCACCCACTAGTATTCTAGCCTTGGCCACGTGGCAGGAATCCAAGATGGAGCAGGGGAGAGAGCCATCAGCCCAAGGTTATGGGACCAGGGAACAGGAGTTAGCTGTGAGGCACTTGGTATCTTTGGGATTACGCTCTGAACCTTTTCTCGTTTTGGTCCTTTGATCTCAGGAGACAGGGTGATACAAGTGTCAGTGCCTGGGGCCTACGAGAAGACACAATCTTTTTCCAAATATCTACCTCAAGAGGAGGACTCTCCAAACACCTTCATCTTTCATGTGAATCCTATCCTGCAATCCAAGTTGAATGTAGTTTTGCAGCAGGTGAGGGAGGCCCGTGACTTTTGTTTACCCTGTGTACCTCTGTTTCCCTGTGTTGACTAATATCTTTTTAATATTTAACATTTTAGGATGGCAAAGTCTCCATAATATTTTTAAAGTGAAGGAAAGAATCAACAAATATTTTAGAATTTGCTGTGTGCTACGCTTTGGAGGTGGAGGAGAACAGGGTGCAGGAGATGTGTGGGTACTGATTACAGCCTTGCTGGGGGGCAAGATAGATACATGTGAAAAAAATAATGCTATTAGGCAGTATACAGTAAGTGTTCAATGAGAACAGAGATTTTGATGATAGTAAAGGTAGCATAAGCCAAAAGGGTGTGAACTTAAAAAGTTCAAGAAACGTAATTTCTGGATAATTAATCATTTTATTAATAATGCTAGCATTTTTAATAGAAGGTCAATGTCACTCCCAGATGCCAAAGATAATTAGGGTGGCAAGCTCACAGCTTACATGCCCTTGAAAGAGGGGTGTTCCTGAGGATGGCAATCAGTGCTCAGTGGTTAACAATTAATGAGAGTTGTTCTTTGCAAAGAGAAGTTACCTCACTCCGAATGAAGGACTGAGAGTGACATCTTGTCACGCTTGGACAGATCATCTGCTCAACCTTGGGCAATCTGGACATAAGGACTTATCTCTACCCAAGTTTAATAGAGTGGAATTCACCTTAAAATAGAGATTCCTTGTAAGACTGAGTGGGGTCTGACCAAGACTGAAGAGAGTTAATTCAACGTCCTTCAAGAGGCTGAACTTTGAAATGAGGATGATAGAAAAAACCATATTATTGGTTTTTAGTAATCATTTCTCTCATGGAGTTGGGAGACCAGCATGCCACAGGGGTCCGCGACATGAAAATGGTTAAGAACGCTTGATCCAAGACAAATTGCTGACCTGCATGGATAGAAGAAATTTCCTCATCTGTTAGTCAGTGAACAAGCATTTATTAAGTGCCCACTGTGGGCTAGGCCTTGTGTTAAGTGCTAGAGATACAAAGAAAGGGGGAAAAAACACTCTTTGCTGTCTGGTAACTCGCAATCTAATGGGGAAAAACAATTATGTACAAAAAGATATATGCTGGATGTATTTGAGACAATCAGCAGAGAGAAGGTGCTAGAATTAAGGGGGATTGGGAAAAGCTGCTTATAGAAGGTGGGATTTTAGGTGAGACTGGAATGAAGCCAGGAGGCAGAGATGAGGGGGAAAGAGAATTCCAGGCTTGATGGATAGCCATTGAAAATACACAGTCAGGAGGTAGAGTTTCTTATTTGGGAAACAGAAAATATTGCTATCAGATCACAAAGTACTTGGAGCTAGGTAAGGGGTAAAAAACCTGGAAAAGTAGGTGGGGACCAGGTTAAAAAGGGCTTTGAATGTCAAATGGAAAATTTTCTATTTGATCCTAGAGGTAAAAGGGAACTACTAGAGTTTTTGAATAGGGGGAATGACATGTCAGACTTTGAGCAGATCACTTTGACAGTGGAGTGGACGTTAAACAGAAGAGGGCACACCAGCCGGCTATTGCAATAGTCCAGGTGTGAGGTGATGGAGAGCAGTGTTAGAGGACAATGAGGCACATCAGAGAGATGGGAAGAAAGTAAAATTGACAGGCTTTGGCAATAGATTGGGTCTGGGGGATAGTAGTGAGAGAGAATGAGGGAGGAGAGTCAAGGTGACAGGGCAGATGGTGGTGTCTTTGAGAGTAAAAGGGAAGTTTGAAAGAAGGGAGGATTTGGGGGGAAATATAATGAGTTCATCAGGAAGTTCCCACACCAATGAAATCATAGGTCTGGACAAACAAACAAAAACTGCTTTATTCAAGAGCTTTCAATCTGGGGCAGCCTTTTCTTGGGGACCCTAGTGGTTTCTGCCTTCAGCTTCTGTTCCATCCTAACCCATCTCGCATCTCAGACCCCATTCAGTCTTACAAGGAATCTTGTTTCCTTTTCCTCCAGAGTTCTGAACTGGAGACCCGAGCCAGGATACTGGGGAGAAAGGAGATACCCCTTTCCTCATTGCCCCTGGGCCAGGAGGTGCAGCATTTGGTGGCTCTGGGAGAGGTAAAATCCTAACATCTGAGGTCCCAGGTGTCCCAGATTCTGCAAATCTCATCATCTTTGCATGTCCCCTGAATTACCAAGATGGAGCCTGGGGGTGGTCTTATGTAGAGGTCAGGCCCAGGAGGATGAGAACTAGTTCTTAGGATCTATCATTTTGTGTGGGCAGTGCTAACTATAAAGGCAGGTGGAAGGAAAGTGTGGCAACATATGACAGCCCAGACACCCTCTGAGTAGAACCAGTACTGACTCTGGACCCAGGGGACCTGAATTTAAATCCTCCTTCCTAACCCGTGCTGGGCAAGTCACTTAACTTCTCTGGGACTCAGTACAAATTAGGAGAGTAACTGACCTCTCTAAGGTCCCTTCCAAGTCCCAGTTAGCATTTATACGATACCTTAAGGTTTGCTAAGCACTTTACAAATATTATCTAATTTTATCCTCACAACAACCCTGGGAGGCATTATTATTCCCATTCGACAAATGAGGAAACTGAGGCTGAGAGGTTAAAAAAAGAAGGTAAGGGTCTGAGGCGGAATTTGAAATGAAGTTCAGTGCTCTCTCGATGATTCCACCAGGGTGCCTCTAGCCCTAAATCTGTGATCCCAAGAGTTACTCTAGAAATGAGCTCTGGCATTGGGGGCTGGGATTGCAGAGGGAGAAGGAGTGAAGATTACCATAGTCAGTGGAGTACAGTTTCTCTAGAGAATGGGTATGTTTATAGGCCAGGTACTCAAGATCAGGGCTGTTTTCTGTTTCAGGGGTTTGAGCTGACTCTGAACCTCAAGGCAGAAGTAAGGTGAGGTGACTCCGGGGGGAAGATGGGCAACAGCTGTCCAGGGTTGAGTCCCCAGGCAGTACCCTGGGCCATCCCTCCGACCCCTCCTGTCTCCATCAACTACCCTGTTCCCTTTGCTGTTCCCTCCCCTTCGCTGCTGAATTCAGGCTGTCCAACATAGGCCCATGAAGTTTGCTTGGTTGGGAAATCTCTTTTTTTCCTGGGGACCCTTTGGGTTCTGTCTATGAGAAAAAGCAGATCTGGGCTTAGACTGGGGCTGCTTCTCTAAAGAGGGGGTCCTCTGGGCAAAGAGGGGCCTCACTTTGCCCTCCCAGCTTTGTATGCATTTCCACCTATCTTCTCCTGTGGAGAGCAGCTCCAGGGACCTTGACCTTCGCCTTGGTTTTGACCTGTGCAAAGGGGAGCAGATGTTCGTGGACAAGAGGAAACAAGTGGTGTCGAAGGCTCTACAGAAGGTGCTGGAATTGGACGAACCCCCCCGAAATGATCAGGTAAGGAATACGGCCCCTGGACCACAGGGTCCTTGGGACCTTATTACCTTGGGGTGACTACCTTGTCCTTGCATCCCCACTGCTTTGCACAGTGCCTTGGTTCAACAGGCAAACAACTGCGTACAAAGAAATTATATACAGAGTAAACAGAGGGAAGGCACTAACGTTAAGGATGATTGGAAAGGCTTCCTGTTGTAGGTGGGATTTTAGCTAGGACTTGAAGGAGGGCAGGGAAGCCAGGAAGCAGAGCTGGGGGAGGAAGGGGTGAGAGAGAGAGAGAGAGAGAGAGAGAGAGAGAGAGAGAGAGAGAGAGAGAGAGAGAGAGAGAGAGAGAGAGAGAGAAGGAGAGGGAGAGAGAAGGAGAGGGAGAGAGAAGGAGAGGGAGAGGGAGAGGGAGAGGGAGGGAGGGAGAGAGAGAGAGAGAGAGAGAGACAGAGACAGAGACAGAGAGAGACAGAGAGAGACAGAGAGAGAGAGAGAGAGAGAGAGAGAGAATCATGATCTTAAAATCTCTAATAATGGAAATTTTAAACATTTGTTTTAGTTACATTTTAAGTTCCTAACAGTGCCGATTAAAAAGACTTGAGAGACATAGTTTCTAGGCACTTTAATCATTTTATTAATAAGACCTGCATGTTGTTAATAGTAGGATGGGCATTTGCCCATCTCTCTTAGAACAAAGGCCATCATAGTGGTGGGCTGACAGTTCATATACCCTTCAAAGAGTTAGGTCTTCTTGGGGGATGGGGAGGGGTGGCCATGAGCTCTGAATAACCCAGTGGGAAGTAATCTATATTAAAATGAGGGTCTTAGGGAACATAACTTAGATTACCCAAATCTTGGTCAAAGAGACATCAATTTCCATAAGTACCTATCTTGATGAAAGGGAGAATCAACATTTTCCCAGACCTGTCTGAGCCAACACAGCCAGAATACTACACCCATTATCCCAAGCTTAGAATTTCTTTTACTGTCTGATCGGATCTTGACCTGGGTAAATCTTTAAGAGAGTATTCCCACACTGGTTGATTTCTGGATGAGGAAGTAGAAAAGGAGAAAAACCTTGGTGTCCTAATACAATAATTAGTTATTAAATTAGTTATTAGTTATTACATTAGAGAGAAGTATTTATTTCTAACAGAACTGTCTCCCTCACTCCCTCCCCACCCTGTATTAGAGAAGGCCACCATTTCACACACACACACACACACACACACACACACACACACACACACACACACATATGTATATAAGTAAGTATGTAAAACTATACCAGGCATACTTCCATTTACCAGTTCTTTCTCTGGCAGTGGATAGCTTCTTCCTTCATCGGTCTTTTACAATACTCAGAGTAGCTTCGTCATTTACAGCTATTCTTTGAACAGCGTTGCTCTTACTGTACCCAGTATTTCTTTGGTTCTGCATATTTCGCTCATTATTTCCTGCAAGTCTTTCCATGTTTTTCTAAAATCAACCTGCCCATCACAGCAGTATTCCATCACAATCATAGACTACCATTCAAACCATCCTTCGATGGATGGCCATTCCTTCAATTTCCAATAATTTGCCCCCACAAAGAGAGCTTCTGTCTATATGTTAGAACATCTTCAGGGGTAAGGAGCCTGTAGCCTCAAGGCCACATGTGATCCTTGAGATCCTGAAGTGCGGCCCTTTAACTGAATCCAAACTTCACAGAACAAATCCCCTAATAAAAGAATTTGTTCTGTAAAACTTGAACTCAATCAAGAGGCCTCACCCAAGGACCTAAAAGACCACATGTGGCATCAAGGCCGCAGGTTTCCCATCCCTGATTCTAGGTTCTTTTCCTTTCTCCCTGACCACCTTGGGAAACACCTAATAGTGGTATACCTTTCAATTTTTAAAGGCATTTATTGTCCAAAGCTGTATTAACTTAGGTTTTCTCAGATGAAGATATGCATGAATGGAAGGTGGGGGGTGGAGGGAGTAAACAAATAATAAAATGTTAAAAAGATGAGGCCAAATAGAGGAGCAGGCAGATAATGAAATCAAAAAAAAGAGCTGTAATTTAAAGTTTATTCCAGCTATAATACAGGTGAAGCAGCTAGATGGTGCAATGGATAGAGCACTGAGCTTTGAATCAGGAAGACTCATCTTCCAGAGTTCAAATCCAGCCTCAGACACTTAGTAGCAGGGTGACCCTGAGCAAGTCACTTAACTCATACTTTCCAAGGGCATCTCCCTGTGCCTACCCAAATCAGAGATAAAATCAAGATACTCATAATCTGTTCCATTTTATTAAGATCTTGGCTGTCACAAGACCTGAATGCTCCCAACAAGCTAGTACTAAACTGCTCTCCAAATCTGCCTCAAGGTGATCATATTCAGGTGACCCAAGCATATCATTGGCTGAAAATGTGGAGTAGTTTAGTAGAATCTATATGGATAAAGTGCTGGGTCTAAGTCAAGAAAAACTCATCTTCAGAGACTTCATTCTTTAAATTTCTATTCAGACACTTACTAGCTGTGTGACTTTGGGCAAGTCACTTTACCCTGTTTGCCTCAGTTTCCTCATCTGTCAAATGAGATGAAGAAGGAAATGGAAAACCACTCCAGCATCTTTGTCATGAAAGCCCCAAATAGGATCACAAAGAATTGGATAGGACAGAAACAACAACTACAAAATAATGCAGATTGTTCTGGCTTTAAGGAAGCATCCTGTGGCATCACTTCTGAGTTTATTCCCAGGATAATCTGTTGAGCTTGTCTCTCTGTTTTATTGATCCATGCACCCCCTGGCACAAAAGGGGCCGTCTGGGTTTGAATCACATAGTGGTGAACTTCAGAAATAGTTGTAGCCAGACATGACTGTGATCCTAGCATGTCAAGACAAATACTGCCATTACTGTTAATATTTGGAGAATAAATTCTTGTTGTAAATGCAGTCCTAGGTGATTGTTTGTAGGAAAATAAATTTACCCCCCTTCAAAATACACAATACCTTGACAAGGGTTAATATTGGGTTCCATAATTGTGGCTTGCTAATGAAATATTTTGTCTTTGACTGGACTTGCAGAACAATGTCCTGGAGGGCTGTGGGTCAGATTCTGTGTTAATGTCTTGGTGGGGTTTTTTGTTAATTGGTTTTAGCCTGATTGAGCTTTCTCAATGGGTAGAAGGGGGAAGGAAGAATCTTGTGGATTTCTATGTTTCCTCAACTACTTTGGATTTGGATTCATCCCCACCCCATCTACATGTGTTACTCTGTCTCTCCTCTCTGTGTCTTTGCATTAGTGATCCCCAGTGCTTGGAATGATCTTTCCCTCCTCATCTCTGCTTCTTGGAATTGCTGGTTTCCTTCAGAATTCAGTTCTAGCACCATCTTCAGACCTGTACTCCCTCTACCCCTCCACCCCTCATTAGTGCTCTCCATCCCCAAATTACCTTAATTTATTTTGTATCTATTGTGCAGCTTGGTCTCCTCTATTAGAATGTAAACTCCTCTAGTGGCAGATATTGTCCTTTGGTGTTTGTGTCTCTAGCACTTAGCACAGTGCCTTAGCACATAGTAGGCAATTAATCGATCGATAAAGTTATTAATGTCCTACTATGTGCCAGGCACCATGCTGAGCACTAAGCATACAAAAAGAGGTAAATACAATTCGTTAATACATATTTGATTGATTTCTGTCTGATCTTCAGGTACCAGTGGTGGCTGTGCTGGGCACCGGGGGTGGGATCAGAGCAATGACATCCCTGTATGGCAACCTGACTGGGCTACAGGACCTGGGTTTACTGGATACTGTGACCTACCTGAGCGGAATCTCAGGTTCTACCTGGTAGGTGACAGACAAGAAGACCAGAGGGCTCTGGCTTATTTCAGCTTGGGAGTCTCGCTACCCTCCTAAGCACTAAGTAAATGTCCCGGTGGGGTCAGGTACCACTGAGGAGGTAGCTTGTATCACAACACGCCCACTGAAGGAAAATGGCCTCGGTGCCCAAGAATGCCCATATACATAAACTCAGGTTCCTGCCTTATAAACGGGTCCGTACATGAATAAGAGTGGGATGTCAGTGATCCCTGGTGTCTTGGACTGGACTACCCCACTTTTTTCCTCTCTCCTTCCTCTGTCACCATCTTAGACCTGCAGCAATGATGTTCTCTGTTCTCCAGGTGCATTTCCACCATTTACAAAGACCCTGCTTGGTCCCAGACATCACTGCATGGCCCAACGAGGCAAGCAAGAAACTTTGTGTGCAGCCGCAAAACAGGAGCCTTCTTGTCTGACCAGTTGCGCTATTATAGTCAGCAGCTGATGGCCCGAGAGAAGAGCAGCCTCCATGCATCTCTCATTGACCTTTGGGGTCTCCTTATTGAGTATTTCCTGTATCAGGAGGTATGAGAAGGGCTAGGGGAGGAGGGAGAGAGAGGAGGAAGTTAAGGTGACTTCCTGCTCCCCATTGCTTCTTGACTCTTTTTTAAAAAATTACTTTAAAAATTTACTTAATTTTAAATTAACAAGCATTTATTTTCTCTCTCATTTTCTCCCTCTTCACCCCGACCTCCCCCAAACAAAGCAAAACCCTTGTATCAAATATGCCTAGTTAAACAAAACAAATGATGGCGTTGGCCACGTCCTAAACATACGTCTCATTTTGTACTTGGTTTTTGTACTTGGAGTTAATCACTTGTTTGTTAGGAGGTGGGTTGCATGTTTAGTGATTGCACTGATTGGAGAGTGTTAATGTCTTTCAAAATTACAGTTATCTCTTCCATATCATGGGGTTGGGGCACAGCACCCCCATGATCTGAAAAATCCTCATAAAACTTTTTGGTCCTCCCTTTGTACCAGAGAAGTCTGAATTGTTTTTTCTTTTTCTTTTATGGGATGTTTACAGTACTTTATTGTAAAATTTGAATTGATATTATATAATACTATAACATATATTTTATGCATTTATGAGTTTCTAAAATTTATCTCATCTGCTGGCCTTCTTGTGTCATCTGTGGCTTTTGCAAAACTCCCCTCAAATTCCCATTTAATTTCTTATTCCAACACCCAGACTGTGATATATCAAAACAGCGATGTGAGAGGTCACGATGTGGAGAGGATGACTGTATTTGTCTTTACAAGGTTGTTATTGTACGCATTGTTTTCTGTATTCTGCTTACTTTTCTCTGCTCTGGTTCATACAAGTCTTCCTAGGCTTCTCTGAAACGTTCCCTTTCATCATTTCTTTTCTAGCACAGTAGTATTTCATCACATTCTTACATCATAATTTATTCACTCATCCATTAACTGTTGAGTTACCCCTTCAGGTTCTGTTTTTTTGCCACTATTGAGAAAACTTATAAATATAGATCCTTTTTCTTTTATCTTTTTGTAGCATAAGCCTAGTAGTGGTATTTGTGGGAGAAACTGGGAACTTGGCCTATGCTCCTATAATCCAAGATACCAAGATGCCTGGCAAGAGGCCTGTGTGACCCTGGTGTCTAGAAAGAAATAAGTAGCTTCTAGAAAACGGGCCTCAAAAATCCAAACCAATAAAATGAGGGTGGACATCACAACTAGAGATGATACGAAACCAATCAGCTGGCTTGGAGCACCCTGGGAGAGTGTGGACCTTAGTCACAAAGATGGCAAAGGGATGGTTTGGGTGTAGGGGAGTGAGGCAGAAGCGATCAAGTCTGAAAGCAGGAAGACCCTTCCAACCTTTTTTGCCTAGAAGGCTGAGCCTCTTTCTTTTGTCTCATCCAGGAAAACTCAGCCAAGCTTTCTGACCAGCAGGCAGCTGTTGTTCAGGGTCAGAATCCCTACCCCATCTATGCAGCCATCAATGTCCACAGGAATGTGTCCAGCCAGGATTTTGCAGGTTTCCTGGGTTGGGGAGGGTGGTGGGAGTTGGGGTAGGAATGATCCCCATAGAGAATGGAGGGGAAATTATCACAGGGAAGGGTATAGTAGGAAGGTGGTAGATGTTGGGGGATAGACATAAAATGGGGCTATGGGAAGATTCAGGAGAGATTCATTTTCCCTTTCAAATACAAGGGATGGAGGGTGGGAGGCAGGGCCCTTTCACCTGAATGTTCTCTGGGTTAACACTCCTTCCCATCCTTTTCAGAGTGGTGTGAGTTTACTCCCTATGAGGTTGGCTTTCCCAAGTATGGGGCCTTTGTCCCCACAGAGTTATTTGGCTCTGAATTCTTCATGGGGCGGCTGCTTAAGTCTTGGCCAGAGCCCCGGATCTGCTACCTGCAGGGTGAGTTCAGTGACAGAGATAGGCATGGTTGAAGAAGGGTCCGGGCATAGTGTCAAGCACTGTACCCACCATCCCACAGGGCAGTGGTATCGAGCTCTGATACAAATGGGGGCCACTAAACTGTAAGGATTCTTGTTTGTCACCTATTGACTACTTTTTAAAATGTAATACAATCTACATTTTATTTATTATTTTGTTAAATATTTCCCAGTTACATTTTAATCTGGTTTGGGCTGGCAGCATTCGGGAGTGTTGTGGGGCCATGTATTTTGATATCTCAGCCAAGGGTGGGGGGGACTCCTGCGTGTAGGGTGCTAGATAGGGAAATACAGAGATAGGAGTGGGAGAGAAGGGATGAGTTGTGGTTTGGGTTCTGGAGCCAGGGACAAAGTGCCCTGAATGCAAGCATCTCCTTCCTCACCTACACCTCTCATTTTGCAGGTATGTGGGGTAGCGCCTTTGCTGTCAACCTGGATGATATCTTCCAGAGGACAATCGGCTCTGCGATCAGCTTCCTGGACTTTCACAGGAGTAGCATTGATGAAAAAGGTGGGAATGGGAGGGGAGCCAGAAAAAGGGAAGGGGAGGGAGGGAACTGACCAGAAACCTGACCACCCTTTGATTCCTATTCCTGGGGGCCTTTGAGTGAGGGAAGGAGACAGTCAATAAAGAATCCGGATATTGGACTGAATTCAGAGAGCTTTTAAAACCAGGAGAATTCTGGAGGGGAAAAAGAAGTGAGAGAGAAAAGAAGCAGAGCGCAGAGGAGCTCAAGGCCGGAGCTAGAGGCTCTCTGGGACAATCTAAAACCAGGACCTCTACCAGACAACTCTTAGTAGAAAATTGTGCTGAAACGCCTTTCGCCACTATGCTCCTCCCTCCATCCACCCTATCTCTGTCTCCCTTCTCCCCTCCCCTACTGCAGCTGGTGCAGCAGATAGAGTGCTGGGCTGGCAATCTGGAAGATCTGAATTTAAATCTAACCTTCAGCACTGACTAGCTGTGTGACTCTGGGCAAGTTCCTTAACTTCTAATTTACCTCAGTTTCCTCAACTGTAAAATGGGGTTCATCATAGCACATACTTCTCAGAGTTGTGAGGACCAAAGGAGATGATAATTGTAAAATGGTCATGTCGTGCCATGTCATGTCATATCATATATATTGTATTATATTAAATATATTATTTTTTATTAGTAGTATACTACCTTCTAATTCTGCCTCCATCGTCCTCCTTCTTCTCTCTCCTCAGATGACTCTGAGACCCTGCAGCTGCTTGACTCAGCCCGGTTAAAGACACGGTTCCAAGTCCCACAAGGCATTTTTGCCCAGACCATTGTGGATCTCTTCACCTCCCGCTTCACTTCTGGGGAAAACTTCAATTTTATGCAAGGACTTTGCCTGCACAGGCACTACACTGAGAGCAAGGAGTTTCTGACTCAGAAAGGTGACTTCCCCAAAAGACACTGACACTTGGTCAGCCTTCCTGTTGGTGAATTTGTCTCCTCTGTGTGTCAGTGCTGAGTCATGGAGATAAAGGTGACGGTTTGGATTCAAAGGGCCGCACTCGAAGACCTAGAGGGTCGCATGTGGCCTTGGGGTTGCAGGTTCCCCATTCCTGAACCTGTGTGTGGAAAGAGAAAAGGATAAGTGGACGGGTCAAACATCGGATGATAATCGTAACAGCATTTATGAAGGGCTTTAAGCTTTGCAGAGCTCTTTTACATGTTGTCTCATTTGATCCTCACTGCAGTCTTGTAAGGAAGGCGCTTTTGTTATCCCCTTTTACAGACAAGAAAACTGAGTCTGGGAGATATTGAATGACTTGCCCAGGATTACTTTGTGGTGGCGAGTGTCTGAGACGTAATTTAAGTTCAGGCCTTCCCAACTCTGTATCCTGACCTTCAGTCTCCCATACTGCCTAGCTAAACAGATTCACAAAAATGTTTAGTGCAAGGCCTGGCACATAGTAGTCATTTATTAAATCAGTCCTTCGTCCCTTCCTTCCAGCCAGCCACCCAGATGCTCTTCCCAATAAGCTAACACCCATGAGGGAGTGTCTCCACCTGGTAGATGGAGGCTTTGCCATCAACTCTCCATTCCCACTGGTGCTGTTGCCTCAGAGAGATGTGGACATCATCTTATCCTTTGACTACTCCTTGGAAACTCCATTTGAGGTAGGACTTGAGGCGTGTGTGTGTGTGTGTGTGTGTGTGTGTGTGGGTGTGGGTGTGGGTGTGGGTGTGGGTGTGGGTGTGGGTGTGTGTGTGTGTGTGTGTGATGCTCCAGCAGCCAGACTTGGCTTATTTTGAGAGTCACCTTACCCTTCCCTGGAAATGCTGGGTTTCTGTGCAGATGCTTATGAATTGTTGCATCTCCTGGGGATGCCATGGTGAATGAACTGGTAATGGGGGCTCTGGTCACAAAAATGGATGTGATTCCTGAATATCTTTAGCTAGAATGTGGCCAGCACCCAGGCTTTGCTGGGGGAGGAGCTGCTGAGCTAGTTTTAAGAATGGCAGGTGTGGGTTGCAGGGAGAAGGAAGAATTGCTCGACTGAGGGGAAGTCCTTTGGGGAAGGGTGATGGTGGTTAGGGAAAGAAGGAAGCTGGAGATGGGGTGGGAAGAGGGAAGAGAGTGGTTGCAAGTGTTTCATTCAGGGTTAGTATAAGATCCTTTACTTGTAGAGATCCCGTATCAGTGCTGTTAAGAGTCACTTTTCCTTCACAGAGATAACAAGGTTGGTGATGAACCCCTCTGACTATCATCATGTTTCACAAACTTAAACAGAGGCAGCTAGGTAGCATAGTGAGTGATAGAATCCTGGACTTGACATCAGGAATCCCTGAGTTCAAATCCCAGCTCAGATACCTATTTGGCTGTGTAACCTTGGGCAAGTCACCTAACCTCTCTCTGCCTTAGCTCCCTCATCTCTAAAACAGGGAGTAGTAGTAGTAGTAATAGTAATAGCAATAGCACCTACCTCCCAGGATAGTTGTAAGGATCAAGTAAGATAATACAGGGTTTAAACTTTAATAGCTTACAACCGCTCTAAGATTTTTGGGACACCCTGAATGTGTACGAGTGCTTAGGAAATCTTAAAGTGCTATATAAATGCCAGCTGTTATTAAGACCCTTCCCTCAATCCCATCCTTTATAGAAAGAGACAGAATGCCCCCTGAGTGGAAAGAAACTCAGAAGACATCTAGAACAGTCCACACTTGAACAAGAATTCCCTTCACAAGATTCCCAGCAAGTGATCATTCAGCCTTTGTTGAAAGATCTCAAGGGACAGGGACCTGCTGCCTTCTAGGGCCCTATTCCCTTACACTTTTGGATAGCCATAACCATTAAGAAGATTTTCCTTGCATCAAGCTGAAGTTTATCCCTACAGTTTCCACCCATTCCTCCTCCTACTTTTGCTTTCTGTGGTCAACCAGGAAAATTTGAATCCATCTTCCAGCCCTCCAGATACTAGAAGATAGCCGTCTTGTCCTCATCTCCCTTCCCTCTCCCATCCCAGGCTCAATACCCCAAGTCCATCCCACTGATCCTTAGGTGGCAGGTGGCAGATATACTCACACACCCATGCCACGCCCTTCACCTTGTCCTCATCTTCCTTCTCTCTCCCTCCCACATCCTAGTCTCCTCAACACCACCGGTTTTTACTGATGCCCTTTGCCTCACCTTGAGTACAGAGTCTGGCCCGCTGTAGAAACTGTTGGTATGTACTGTTGCAAGTCCAACACAGTGGCAAAAGAATTTGGATCAAACAAAAAACCCACGTAACATTAATGTAATAAATAACAGAAGTTACCTGAAGGGAGGTGGCTGCAGAACTGGAAAGCGGTGGGGCCAGACAAGACCCATAATTATTGTCTTAAATGCTTCACAGTGGTACACAAAGTATTTGGAAGGCACTTGACCAGTTTTCTCTCAGATGTAAGCCTGAGCCTACCTTTTGCTGTTCAGTCATGTCTGGCTATTTGTGACCCCATTTGAAGTTTTCTTAGCAAAGATACTAGAGTGGTTTGCCATTTCCTTCTCCAGCTCATTTTTACAGATGAGAAACTGAGGCAAAAGAGAAGTTAAGGGACTTGCCCAGGGTCACACAGCTAGTAAGTGTCTGAAGCTGGATTTGAACTTGGGTCCTCCCGACTCCAGTCATAGCACTCTTTCCACTGAACCACCTAGTTGCCCATAACAGTTATTTTTCACAGCTGAGCACATTACATATTGATTACTAAAGGGGAGGAATAGCAGGGACTCTTCCAAATAAAGGCCACCAGTGTCCTTTTTATAAAGCATTCACAGCATGTATCATGAAAAAATCGTGGAAGAAGACAATATTTACATATAGGTGTCTCCCCTGAGCAAGATGCACTGGGCATAAACCTATGAAGGAGATGGAATACTGTCAGGGACATTCTTAGGTCAAAGTTTTTCAACTTTTTTCAAGAACTGGTTTAAAATAATTAATATCTATATAATACTAGTCTTAATGCATGCTTTTGGAATTATAAATGAAAGGTAATACATTTGGGAAGCATCTTAATGAAAACCTATACAGAATTAATAAAATATAAGGTTCATTACCCCCAAGACAATCACTGAAAGATTTTTTAAAATTTATTTTTAGATTACAACATTCATTTCCTCAAAATTTTGAGTTCCAATTTTTCTCCCCATCTTTCCTTTCCCCCAACCCCATAACACCTTGCATTCTGATTACCCCTTCCCCCAATCTGCCCTCCCTTCTATCACACCCCTCCCTTCTCTTATCCCCATCTTCTCTCTTTTCTTGTAGGACAAGATAGATTTCTATACCCCATGCAATAACAATTCTCAACATTCGTTTCTAATACTTTGAATTCCAACTTCTCTCTCTTCCTCCCTCCCCACTGAGAAGGTAAGCAATTCAATACAGGCTATACATGCATAGTTTTGCAAAAGACTTCCATAATAGTCATGTTGTGTAAGACTAACTATATTTCCCTCCATCCTACCCTGTCCCCCCTTTATTCTATTCTCTCATTTGACCTTATCCGTTCCCAAAAGTGTTTACTTCTAATTATCCCCTCCTTTCATTTGCCCTCTCTTCTATCATCCCCCCCTCCCCACTTGTCCCCTTCTTCCCTGCTTTCCTGTAGTGTAAGATAGATTTTCATACCAAATTTAGTGAGCATGTGATTCCCTCCTTAAGTCAAATGTGAGGAGAGTAAGCTTCACTTTTTCCTTCTCATCTCCCCTCTTTTCTCCTCCATTGAAAAAGATTTTTCTTATCTCTTTTATGAGTGATAATTTGCCTCATTCCATTTCTCCTTTTCTCCTCCCAATATATTCCTCTCTCACCCCTTCATTTTATTTTTATAGATATCATCCTTTCTGATTCAACTCAACCTGTGCTCTCTGTCTATGTGTGTGCATGCGTGTGTGTATAATCCCTCCACCTATCGAGATACTGAGAAAAGTCTCAAGAGTTACAACTATTATCTTTCCATGTTGGAATGTAAACAGTTCAGCTTTAGAAAGTCCTTTATGATTTCTCTTTCCTGTTTACCTTTTCATGCTTCTCTTGATTCTTGTGTTTGAAAGTCAGATTTTGTCTTCAGTTCTGGTCTTTTCATCAAGAATGCTTGAAAATCCTCTATATCATTGAATGACCATTATTTTCCTTGAAGTATTGTACTCAATTTTGCTGGGTAGGTGATTCTTGGTTTTAATCTTAGTTCCTTTGACTTTGGGGATATCATATTCCTAGCCCTTCGATCCCTTAATGTAGAAGCTGCCAGATCCTGTTATCCTGATTGTATTTCCACAATACTTGAATTGTTTCTTTCCAGTTGCTTGCAATATCTTCTCCTTGACCTGGTAACTCTGAAATTTGGCCACAATATTCCTAGGAGTTTCTCTTTTCAGATCTCTTTCAGGAGGTGATTGGTGGATTCTTTTAATATTTATTTTACCCTCTGGTTCTAGAATATCAGGGCAGTTTTCCTTGATAATTTCATGAAAGATAATGTCTAGGCTCTTTTTTTGATCATGGCTTTCAGGTAGTCCCATAATTTTTCAATTGTCTTTCCTGGATCTATTTTCCAGGTCAGTTGTTTTTCCAGTGAGGTATTTCACATTATCTTCTATTTTTTCATTCTTTTGGTTTTGTTTTGTAATTTCTTGGTTTATGATATAGTCATTAGCTTCTCTCAGCTCCACTCTCATTTTTAAAGAACTGTTTTCTTCAGTGAACTTTTGAACCTCTTTTTCCATTTGGCTGATTCTCCTTTTTAAAGCCTTCTTCTCCTCATTGGCTTTTTGGACCTCTTTTTCCATTTGAGTTAGCCTATTTTTAAAGGTATTATTTTCTTCAGCATTTTTTTTGGGGGGGGTCTTCTTTAGCAAGCTGTAGACTCGCTTTTCAAGCTCTTCCATAGCATATTCATTTTGGAGGTACTGGATACAGAAGCCTTGACTTCCTCTGACAGTATGCATTGTTCTTCCTCATATGAAAGGATGGAAAGAAATACGTGTTCACCAAGAAAGTAACCTTCTTTGGTCTTATTTTTTTTTCCCTTTTTTGGGCATTTTCCCAGCCAGTTAATTGACTTCTCAATTCTTTGTCAAGAGGAGGGTCTTAGTGTTCCTCCTCACCCCAGGAATCTCAGCTTGGTGCTGAGATTCAGATCAGCTGCTCAATTCCCCCAGGGGCTTTGAGTTGAGCCACTCCCAGAATGGAAGCTGCTGCCCGACTCTGCCACTACGCTGCCACCCTGCTGCTGCTGCCACTGCTGCCTGGGTCCTGTGCTGGGGGAGAGCCTTCTCCCTTCTTGCCCAGCTGGGAAAGCCCTCTCACTGACCTTTGAAGCTTTCTTTGGTGCTTGTGGGTTGAGGGATCTGAGACCCTCCTCAGCTGGGGATTCTGCCTTGGAGGCCTGTTCCAGTCCTGTTCCTCTTGGTGCCATGTGGCCAGGGCAGGGCTCCGCTCAGTGTCCTGTGGGATAGACCTTTCCTGTAGGCCTTCCAGGTTACCTTTGACTGGAGATCTCTTTCATTCTTTCATTCTGTGGCTTCTGCTGCTCTAGAATTTATTGAGAGTCATTTTTTACAGGTATTTTATGGGCTGTGGGGGGAGAGCTATAGTATGTGCATCTTTCTACTCCACCATCATGGCTCCCCATCACTGAAAGATTTAACAGCAAAAATGAAGGAGGATATTGATAGATATTCTTAGAACATGAGTAAGAAGGTCAAAACAGAAATGCTTTTGGAGTAAGCAGAGAACTATGCCAAAGACTGATAACATATTCATCACATTAGACTTGTTGATGTGGCTTTACTTCTGGAGGGAGCCTGTAAAGCAACCAATGTCCTTGAATGACATTCGCATGAACTGAGTCAACAACAGGTTGATAAAGAAACATGTCCTCACAACAGTATGAGGAGTAAGGGCTATTATTATACCTGTATTACAGATGAGAAAAGTGAAGATAAGAGGTTAAGTGACTTGTTCAGGGTCATACAGCTAGGACATGTCTAGGATGGGATTTGAACCCAGCCTTCCTGACTTCCCCAAGTTCAGTGCTCCACCTCATATGCTATACTAGCTCTCTCACAGATATTGATAGGAAAGAGAAGGCCTTCCTCCTCTCCCCACCAGCCTCTCACAGGGCTGCAGCTTAGATCTTATTGGAGGGGGAGGAAATGAGAGGGCTTGATAATAGGTGTGTGTGGGGATGGGATAGGAAGAGCCAGATTCTGTTTTCTTTGTTCAAGGTCCTGAAGCTGACTGAAAAGTACTGCCAAGATCGAGACATTCCCTTTCCTCGTATAGAGTTGAAACCCGAGGACGTGTCAGAGCCCCAAGAGTGCTATGTGTTTGATGATGCAGAAGATCCCCGAGTGCCCATTGTTGTACATTTCCCCCTCGTGAATCGCACCTTCCAGAAATACAAAGCACCAGGTAAGATGGGTGAGGACCTGGACCTTGTGCAGCTGGGTGTTCTTCAAATGACCTGCTGCTACTGCTCTTCTCAAGTGGGGTCGGAAAGCAGTGGTAATGATAATAACAATTGTACTGGCAGGAAGAGGTGGTGCAGTGGATAGAGGTGTTAGATTCAGGAAGATCTGAGTTCAAATATGACCTCAGACACTAGCTGTGCAATTCATTTGGCCCTTTCTGCCTCAGTTTCCTCATCAAATGAGCTGGAGAAGAAAATGGCAAACCCCTCCAGTATCTTTGCCAAGAAAACCCCAAATGGGGTCATGAAGAGTCAGAAACGACTGAACAATAACAAAACAGTTAGTAGTAGTGGTAGTAGTGGTGGTGGTGGCCGTGGTGATTAGTATTTTACATTGCGCTTTAAGATTTGAAAATGCTTTACTCACATTATTTCATCGTCACAACAACCCTGAAAGATAGGTGCTATTACACCCCACCCCACCCCTAGTTTTCAGAAGAAGCAAGCAAGGCTTGATAAGGCTTGCTTGGTAAACGTATGAGGTGGGATTCAAACTTAGGTCTTGCTGACTCCACACTTGGCACTTGATTCACATGGTTCCCCTAGCAGAAGCACTGAGGTAGGCCATCCCAGAGATCTCTGATAAGTCCAGCATGGTCTCTGCTTCCCACCTACTACTGGGTCTCAGGGGCTTCGTTGAGTTCTAGGTTGGGTTGGGGTGCCCACCAGCTAATCTAGATGTGGAAATCAGAGTGGAAAAGTCTGAGTTGGGGGATCTTCCCAGGTTCTCCAAGTGGGAAAGGTGTGGTCTGTACACTAGGCAGCTCAATTTTATAGAAAGTATAGACTCCACTGACTCTGTCCTGTTCCCTCCCTGCCTGCCTTCTTTGACTTGTAGGCATGGAACGAGAGACACCAGAGGAGAAGAACTTTGCCAGCTTTGACATAAAGGACCAGAACTCTACCTATGGAATGATGAACTTCACCTACCAGCCAAATGAGTTTGACCGACTGGTGGAACTGAACAGATACAACGTCCTGAACAATGCGGAGGTTGTGCGGTCTGCTCTGCGCAAGGCCCTGCAGCGGAGGCAGGCTGGCAGATGAGGATTCCTTGGGGCTCCACCAGACTCCTGGGGTGAGCCCTGAGGGTCCTAAGCAGGAAGGCTGAGGATGGGAAAGGGGAAAGAGGAGACAGGGCAGGGAGATGATCTCTTTCCTTTTTCTCCAGGACCAGCCACAGCATTTCTACAGCCCAAGAAAATTTAAGCTGCTTCACTTTGGAAGCATGGTTGGAGTAGGATCCTCTCCATGAGGCAGAGTCTTCTATTTTATCTCTCCAGGGACTGATAGGGATTTTCAAACTACTTTGGAAATAGAAGGTGGTTGTGTACATATAATGTGAGAAGAAGCTTGTGTGTGTATGTGTATAAACATGCTTACATCATGTGCATGTTCAGAGTAGTCAGACTGAGGGAGAAGGGTTCAGAGAATTCTTTTTTTTTCTTTCCTGCTAAGGGGGCCCCCACACACATTCTACAGAAAAGATCCCTGGACAATCAAAGCCTCCATTGCGAAGAAGTAAGAACCCTAAAGGCTCCTTGTGGGCCTAGCCCAACAGAGCTTGAGATGTGTTGTAGTGGAAAGCACACTAGGTATGGAGTCAGAAGGCCTGGGTTCGAATCCTGTGTGTGATGCATGCTACCTGAATGATCTGAGACAATTCACTTGACTTGCCTGTTCTTTGGTTTCCTCATCTCTGTAATGGGGAGGGGGGGGGGGTTGCTTTTAGAAGACTCTTCCAGCTTTAAATCTATGGTGCTAGATAAGAAGCAGAGTTCAAGCTCCCAGGGGATTGACTAGGACCAAAGACCAAAGATATTTGAACACCAGCCCTTCTACACTGAGTAGCCCAGGGTGCCAGTTCTGAGTGACCTGTAGCAATGGGCAGTGAAGTGCTGGAGGTGGAGAGCAGCAGGGTCAGTCTCTGAATCTGCCATCTCATTTAGTTCCATCCCCTTTGCTTCTCTGGGCTCCCCTGTTCGGTACTAAGATTCCTAAGAGTCTTTTGCAGAATCTGAGCCAGCAGAGTTATAGAGCTTCCCCTAATTGCCTCTCACTGGCTCTTTGAACTTGGGCAACCTTCCTGAGTCAGGTGTACAGTCACTTCCTTATGCAAATATGGAATTCTTTGTAATAGTAGGAGAGAGACAGAGATACAGACACACACCCACAGACAGAGACAGACCGAGACAGAGAGAGAGAGAGATGGGCAGAGAGAGAGAGGGAGAATGTCATGATCAAGGCTGTAAAGGATAAGCTAAGTAATGGACTGGGAGACTTTCTCTTTCTCTCTCTCTCCCTCTTCTCTCCTCTCCTCTTCCTCCTCTTCCTCTCCCCTCCCTCTTCTCCAGTTCTTGTGTCTTCCACAGTTTTACTGTGTGAGTCTATGTAAGTCTGTCCCTTTCTTCTCTGTACCTTCATTCCCCCTGATCCACATGAGACCAAAAGGACAGGGACATCTCAGAACTCCAGGAGGGTTGGCAAATTTTAAGTCGGTAGATACAGGGGGCATATTCTGACCAAGCTATATATGGACAGCCTGGGAAAAGGAGGGGGTAAGGGAGGAAGGAAGGGGAGATTATGTCAGCAACAGTCACAGGCTGATTGTGACTGGGCAGGACCAAGTGTATCCTCTTTAGTTAGCCAGGCTAAGATAGCTCTAGCCAAGGGCTTGGGGGTCTAGCCAATATCAGCAGTGTGGTACAATGTAATTTGGAATCAGAGGACTACTCCAGCTCTGTTCACCTATGTGAACTTAAAGAAGTCACAACCTCTCTGGTCCCTTTCCTCATTTGTAAAATGAGAGGGTTGGACAAGATCAGGATTTCTTAATTTTTTTTGTGTCATGGACCCTTTTGGCAATTTGATTAAAGCCTACTGACCCCTTTCTCAAAATAATGTTTTAAATACGTAAAATAAAATACATAAAGTTACAAGAGACATCAATTATGTTGAAATGCAATTTTTAAAAAAAAAATTATTTTTAGTTTTTAGCATTCACTTCCATAAGATTGAGAGTTTTGAATTTTCTCCCCTACGTCTTCCTCCCCCCTCTCCAAGATGGTGTGCGATCTGATATAAGCTCTACTTATATATTCATATTAAACATATTTTCAGTTAGTCATGATATAAAGAAGAGTTAGAACTACTGGGAAGAACCACGAGAAAGAAGAAACAAAACAACCAAAAAAAGGAGAGCAAATAGTATGTTTCCATCTGCATTCAGACTTCAAAGTTCTTTCTCTGGATGTGGACAGCATTTTCCATTGTTAGTCTTTTGGAATTGTTTTAGATCTTTGCATTGCTGAGAGTCATAGAACAATGTGGCTGTTACTGTATACAATGTTCTTCTGGTTCTGCTCCCCTCACTCTGCATCAGTTCATATAAATCCAGGTTTTTCTGAAGTCTGCCTGCTCATCATTTCTTATAGCACAATAGTATTCCATTATATTCATATACCACAACTTGTTCATCCATTCCCCAGGTGATGGGCATCTCTTCAATTTCTAATTCTTTGCCACCACAAAAAGAGTTGCTATAAATATTTTTGTACATGTGGGTCCTTTTCCGTTTTTATGATCTCTTTGGGATACAGACCTAGTATTGCTAGGGGAAAGGTTATGCACAGTTTTATA
Source organism: Notamacropus eugenii (assembly GCF_028372415.1). NCBI lineage: Eukaryota > Metazoa > Chordata > Mammalia > Diprotodontia > Macropodidae > Notamacropus > Notamacropus eugenii. The sequence goes on along the minus strand of NC_092878.1, from coordinate 28,530,061 downwards.
ACTCTTTGGGCATAATTCCAAATTGCTCTCCAGAATAGTTGGATCAGTTCACAACTCTACCAACAATGCATTAGTGTTCCAATTTTCCCATATCTTCTCAACATTTACCATTTTTCTCTTTTGTCATGTTAGCCAGTTTGATAGGTGTGATGTGGTATCTCAGAGTCATTTTGATTTGCATGAAATGCAGTTTTTTAACATGTTTATGGACCCCAGGTTAAGAATCCCTGTTCTTAAAGGCTGTTCTCGAAGGCCCCTTCTAGTTCTCTTGACTCCCTTGTAGGTGAGATCCACATGTAACAGGTCAAACAAAGCCCTGGGGGGTTGTGGAGCAGAAATTAGGGCAGATCCTGACATATCTGGGACACGTTACATCTTGGTGCCACTGGAAGAAGACCTGAGTTCAAATTCAACCTCAGACACAGTTCTATGACCCTGGGCAAGAGTCTTAAACCTCTCTCTCATTTTTCTCAGCTGTAAAAAGTGAGGATAGTAATAGCACCTGGTTTGTTGTGAGGGTCAAATGAGCTATTTGTAAAGAGCTTAGCACAGTGTCTGGTGCTTAATGGGTGAGTATTCCCTTAGTCCCTCCCTCTCTGTACCTCAGTGTCCCCATCTGCAGCAAGGAAGTGATACCTTCTTTCCGTCTGATTTGAGAAATTCCTTTTGGAGCAACCTCAGGTCGAACTTATCAGATGTTATTTACAAAGCACCTGTAGCCATTTGGTGATGTCTAGGACACTGTGCAAGTATTCTCTGCATCTCCCCAGGAGCTCACAGGTTAAGACATATAAACCATAATGAATACAACTGTTAGCCTAATTGGAAATAAAGATAAAAGTTTTTGGACAAGAACAAATTGTCGTGTGTGGTGTCTTAAGTTCTGTAATGTAGAAATTGTCTCTAGAGCAGAGGTTCCCAAACTTATTTGGCCGACCACCCCGCTATAGGTGGACTTGACCACACCGATGGGTTATAACTTGCATTTTGTGTGTATATTTGAAAAATAATGTAATCCCTACAACTTTAACTCTGTTATACAACAGATGAAATGTAACAACAGTTTTTCAAAATTCTCTTCTTTCCTCATTCTTCCACTGCCCCCTTATTTTTATTCAGTGCCCCCCAATTGCACCCAAGTCTACTACCACCCCCTGGATCATTCTAGCACGCCTCCCAGTATCACCCACTTTGAGAATCTGTGCTAGCGTAGAACCATGGTATCAAACACAAATAGAAATGGGGGCCCTGAAATCATATGTAAGAGTTCCTGAACATTGAATTTGACATTGAAAATTACATATTAACATCTACAGATTATTGCGTTTTTATTTATTTTGTTAAATATGCCCCAATTACATTTAAAAAATACTTCTCAATTATATTTTAATCAGATTCAAGAGGAGTATTGTGGACTTCATGAGACCTATAGACTTCATGTTTGACACATCTGCTCTAGAGGATGAGGAGTTATGGAGAAAGTGGGCATTGTGAAAGATCCTTGGTACTGTTGGGTGAAAAGACTCAATTTAGCATAGAGGTTATTTTCAACTGGGAAGGAGGTGAGGTTAGGATAGCAAGAGGAGAAGGGTAATAACTGGTGCAATGTGGTATAAACTATAACAGTCAGGGCATTGAGGAAATATATAATTTAACCTGAAAATAAACCAGAAGAGGCAGGGATGAACTTGGGGTGAAAGAAGGGCAGACTGCATTGGAGAACAAAGTATAGGAGGTAGGGCTTCAAGTTTATTTGATTTTCCACATTTATGACTTGAAGCGCAGGTGGATTCTGACTTTGGGAATATGTCTCCCCTAGTGATGATCTCCAGTTCCTTCCCAGACCCAGCCAAAGACAACTTTCAAGGTCTTTAGAGCTAATTAGCTTTCTCTAACCAGTCTTCTGCTACCACCTATTTCTGTATGATTTTTTCCATTATTTTTAAAAAGCTATTTCTATTTCCTCATATTGTTTCAGTAAAAAAAATCTGTCATTGATTATAAATAAAATCTATGCTTGATAGCTGTCTGTATGTGAAGTCTATGACAGGACAAATGGAAGATGTTAGTGACTAACTGGAAATACTCAGAATGTAATTGGGTCTGAGATCTAAATCTCTGTTTAAACACTAGGGTTTCTCTGTCACTGGAGGTTCCATGAACTGTATGTAAGAAGAGGATTTTATGATGATAATTTTTATTAGTAATCCTCATAAAAAAAACCCCTAAAATAGCAGAGACAGTGTTATAAGATTGTACTTGGCAGTCTGGAGACCACCATGACAGTTTCCCCTTAAGGGAGGCTGTGACTTCTAGAATATATGCATGGAAACCATTATTTTAAGAATAGGCCTGAATAATTTTGAGGGAGATTAAGTTTATAGAACATACTCATGGGAAAATATTGGTAATAGCATTTGTTGAAGCTTCTATAGGTACGTACCTCATAACATTTTTTGAAGATTGGTATAGCCGTCTACCACCAGCTGGTTCTTCTTCCTGACCACAACTTCTTCCCCCAAAATAATATTTTGCTCTGACCCTTGATATACAATTTGACCACCTCCATGGAGGCCATCCAAAATCATGGTAGAAGAACTTCACTCTCAGAAGAGCACTTTGGAGCACCTGCTTCTACTGGAGCACCCCACTTCCTGCTGATCAGACTCTCTCTGTACTCCCCAAAAGAATGCCTCCCTTATGTGAGTTATACTCTATGTTAGTGTATATGCCTGAGTTGTAAATTGGGTCCTTCATCCCTCTATTCCCTTTCTCCTCTTCCACACAGCTTGCAGTAAAACTTTGTATTGAACTGATTCCCATTGTTTTACGTGTTATTTTCAGCACCCAAACTCATTAAGGGATTGTTTTCCTCAAAATCCCTAGCTGGTGCTCTGGCCTCTCCTTAGACATACCCAGACAAGGATTTGACCTATTGACAGCTGCACTTACACTGGGGCAGTAGGGCGCTGTGAACCCAGTTGTAGAAAGCAAGGGTCAATAGAGGAATCCTGCATCCTCTCAGGATCCCGTATACCAAAGGACTGCCCCTAAACAATTGGCCCAGCAAATAGGGTCTCAAAACACAGAGAGACTCAGATGAGCTGGGACTATGTGCCCTAGGCTGGAAATCAATCAATTAATATTAAGTTCTTACTATCTTCCGGGCACTGTGCTAAGCACTGGTTGAAATGAGGCTGAATGAGGCTCTGGGATGAGAGGGGATAAGATGATTTTTTTTGTGCCTTAACCATATTCTGGTTCTCATTCCAACTTTAGCCAGCCAGAGGGCATTCAAATGAGAGAAACAGGAAGAGACCTGACTTTCATATCCTGGTTTGATTTTCTACTGGCATGACTTTGAACAAGTTATGAAACCTCTCTGGGTCTCAGTTTCTGCCCTCGTAAAATGTTGAACGCGATGATCTCCATGGTTCCCCCCAACTCTAATAAATCTATGATCCTGATAGTGAGGAGGCTAAAAGAAGGACCATGACGGAGAAGGATCAGTTGAGTGAAACTGGAATGATTGTCTTTTCCAGTTGCTAAGAGTGGCGTGGGTGGGGAGCAGTGTAGCAAAAGCTTTCTTCAAGTATGTGAAGGTCAGAGGATTACTCAACGTGCGAGTGACCCTGGGCAAGTCACTTAACCTCTACCATAGTTTCCTTATCTGTAAAGTGAACCTAAAAATACCTCAGACGATTGTTGTGAAGATCAAATGAAATAGTGTTTTACAATCCTTGAAACAATGCTATTATTTTCTTTGTCATGATCATGTGAAAGAGGGCAGAACTAGGAACCATTAGGAAGGCACTTTTAGATTGAATATAAGGAAAAATTCCTAACAATTAGAGGAGAAGGGGATGCTTTGGGAAGCTGTAGGTTTCCTTTCACTGTAGGTCTTTGAGAGGAGTTTAGCTGACTACTTGGGTAGGGGATAGCATAGAGGAAAGGATATCTCTGTTCAGAGACAGAATAAATTAGGTGACATCTGTGGGATGAATGCTGAAGTTTGGTGAAATTGTTCCTTAACTCCTTAGAGATACACTAAGTTATAATTAATATGACCACAGTCCCAAGTTGGGACACCTGGTCTGGCAAAGGAAGCCTCAGTAAAGAAATCTGAATGGTTTCAGATTTCCTGGGATGATTGCCACTCTAACTATGCATGGTCCAGAGAAAGATCAACAGGAACTCTGTGTTGGGTGGATATTGGGGAAGAGAGAAGTTTTAGAACCTCAGTACTTCCTTCCCTCCCAGTATGGATCATGGTGAGTCAGGGCCACTGACTCTGCCTCGGACCTGTTTGCAGGCTCTAGTCCTTTACTTCCTCATAGTATTTCTCAGAACTGCACCCCTACTCCAGGGCAAAATTTTAAAAAAAGTGAGGCTGTCCTTTGTTTTTGGGAAAGACGACGTTGGGAGGGGGAACTCAAGAATCCTAATTTCCATCCGATGAGACTCATCTGGCCAAAAGCTGTTTTCTCAGATACAGGGAAGGATGTGCAGGTGTGCATAAATACACCTTACTTCCTGAGCAGAGCCCTGGGCAAAGTTTGCATCATTTGGATGCCAGTTTGCTCTGAGGTACTAAAGTGATCAGATTTCAGCTGAGTCATTATAGGATAAGGTGGGGAACTGTTTGCTAACCCCCATCAGCTTTATTCTTTTGGCTTCAAAATGTATTTTTTTTAATAACTTTTTTTTCTTTATTTTAAAAATGCTCCCATTATAACTATACCTTATAACAAAATGTAGGCAGCAGGTGGCACTGGGGAGTCAGACAGGCTGAGCTGTCAATTATCCACTGAATCCTCAGACCTATCCAGCTTGCTAGTATGGATGGAGTCTCAGGATACAAGTAATGCTGCTCGCCCAAAGTCCACCTACCTCTTCAAAGAAGGGGTAGAAGTGTATTTTCTCATATCTTCTTTGACTGTGTGGGATACTGGATGGAAAGGTGGTCTTGGGAGTGAATCTTTATCCAGATTAAAACCCTGCCTCTGATACATATTAACTGTATGACTATGGATAAATTGTTTAGACTCTTAGTGTTCTAGGCAACTAAGACAGTAAGTTGCAGAGAAGCTCTGACATCTCTTGTTTGGGTTTCCTCTGGGAGAAAACCTTTTTGTTGTTCAGTCATGTTTGATTCTTTGTGAGTGAAATAAGGACATTGTGAAGACTTCTCATAATAAAATATAGGGAATATTGTATTTTCTAAATAAAATTTCTTGTCCATAAGGCCTCTCTCTCTGGATCCATGATCTCCAGGAATCCAGGACTTGACAGTAGGGCCCCTCCCCTCCCTTCTCTCTGTGATAGTGCTATGGACTGTAGCCAAAACTTGGAAGTTAATCAAATCTCTCTTTGTTTGATACTATGGCCTTGTCCGCTAAGCTCCCTCTCCTTCTCCCCCTCCCCCCTTTCACTTCAGTTATAGAACAGCCACATCAGCAGTTAGTTAGGTATTAAATAAGGAAGTGTGTTTGGATAGGTGGATCCTTCTCCAGTGTTGTCTAGTTTTTCACGCTTAGATTATAAGCCTGCCTCCCAGCCAATGGAGAGGTGGGATTGTGGGGGGTGGAATTCTCTGCGTTAGGATATATGATGGTGTTTTATCCTCTGTAAGCTGCCTCCTTCCATTAGCCACGTCCTGGTGGAGGGACGCCCCTTTCTCGTGAGAATTAAATAAAACATTTTCTGTTCTTACCTCGAGAAGCCTCTTAATTTATTTAAAATTTTGGGTAAGGGTTTTGTAACCCATACATTTGTTTTGGGGATTTCTTGACAAAGACACTGAAGTGGTTTGCTGTTTCCTTCTCCAGCTCATTTTACAGATGAGGAAGCTGAGGCAAACAGGATTAAACAACTTGCCCAGGTCACACAGCTAAAAAGTATCTGAATTTGAACTCTTAAAGATGAACCTTTTTGATTTCAAGCCCAGTTCTCTGTCCACTGTACCACTTAGCTGTCCAGGGAGACTCCCTATGACCAATTTCTGACCTACTCTGCCATCTTCCCAGAATTCCCCATCTTCCTATGGACAATGAAATAGCAGGTCTAGTGCCTATTGCCCTCTCTGGGGTTAGGTTTAGTCATTATAATTACACAGCATTCAGTTTTGATTAACATTGACTTAGTCATTCTGTACGCATTTTTTCCTGGACTTCAGATCAGTTCATGAGTCCTCTCCATAGTTAATGTTTCTTACAGTGTAGTAATATTCCATTACATTCATATACAACAGTTTTAGGCATTCCCCAATTGACCCTGTTAGCTCTTCCTCTGATCCTTGTCCATTTGAAATTCTACAAGGAATTTGGCTGGTAAATAACTTGATTCAACATACACTTATTAATACGTGTGATGTGTATGGTTGGAACCCTAGGAAGCTAACATGTTACTAACCTCAAGGAATTTAAGATCCAATCAGAATGGCATAACATGTATAATGAGACTTCTCCGGTACTTCACGGTTATATCAGCAGGTGCTCCTTCTAGTCATGTGCACTGTAACCCTGTTCACCACCGGGTACCACTCTAAATCTTTGTACTCTGATACGTAGCCTTCAAGAATGAAGGATTGTCTCTAACCATTCTGGAGAGCAATTTGGAAGTCTTCCCAAAGGGCTATAAAACTATGTATCTCCTTTGATCCAGCAATACCACTGCTAGGTCTATATCCTAAAGACACCCAAGAAAAAGAAGGAAGGAAGGGCCTATCTGTACAAAAATATTTATAGCAGCTCTTTTTGTGGTGGCTAAGAATTGGAAATCGAAGGGATGCCCATCAATTGGAGAAACAAGCTGTGGTATATGATGGTGATGGAATATTATTGTTCTATAAGAAATGACAAGCAAGAAGATTTCAGAAAAATCTGGAAAGACTTACATGTCTTGATGACATGAATTGATTTATAGTGACACGAGCAGAATGAGGAGAACATTGTACACGATAACAGCAATATTGTACAATGACTTAGCTATTCTCAATAATACGATGATCCAAGATAATCCCAAAGGACTAATGATCCCAGCATCCTATCTGCCTCCAGAGAAGCAACTGATATCATCTGAATACAGATTGAAACGTGCTATTTTTCACTTTCTTTCATTCTTTTTTTTAATTCGAGTCTTCTTGTACAAAATGACTAATATGGAAATGTTTTACATGATTGTACATGTATAACCTATATCTGATTGCTTACTGTCTCAGGGAAGAGGGAGGAGAGGAAGGAAGGGAGGGATAGAATTTGAAGCTCAAAACTTAAAAACAAACCACCAAATGTTAAAAAGTTGTTTTAACATATAATTGGGGAAATATGGATATACATGTACATATAGGTATATATGTCTATGTGTGTGTATATATATATATATATATACATACTGAAAGTAGAAAAAAATGCAGAGTCATCCTTATGTCAGAAGAAAACTGTAGTAGAGGACATATGTGTGGTGGAAATAATGATGGTTTGCTTTTATGTAGCTCTTTAAAGTTTGCAAAATGCTTTATCTCTTTTGAGCCTCACAGCAACCCTGCAAGGGCGGGAATTATTATTTCCATTTTACAGATGAAGAAACTGGGTCTGGGAGAGATTAAGTGACTTACCTCGAATCATATTGTTAGGAAGTGTCTGAGGTTGGATTTGAACTCAGGTCTTCCTGACTTGAAGTCTAGCATCCCACTCACTGCACTTAGCTGCTGAGGAATTTGGATCTTATCCAATGGGCAGTAGGGAATTTTTGAGCAAAGGAATGACAAGGTCACATGTGTATGTTAGGGAGATTGTCTTGGCGGCTGTGTGTGAAGAATGAATTGGAAAGGAGAAAGACTGGAAACAAGGAGACCAAGTAGGTCCTTTTTACAATAGTGAAGGTGAGGGCTGATGGACTACATGGTGGCAGTGTGCAGGAAGGTAGTCAGGGAAACAAACATTAAGCACCCATCGTCTGTGCCAAGGACTGTGCTAAGAAAGGCAAAAATTGTCACTGCCTTCAGGCAACTCACAATCTGATGGAGGAGACAAACATGCAAACGACTATATAGAAACAAGATATATACAGGATAAATTGGAGATCATCTCAGAGGAAAGGCTCTAGCATTAAATTCCTTTCTTTTAAAAGAAGAAATATGAATGACAAAAAAATGCAGAGTGACAGCTAGCTTTAACTTACCCTAACCATTGCACTTCACCCAAACCCATAGTTTAGAATATATGAAGCCAAGTCCCACTGCCTTGTTCTTTCTCCTCACTTTTTTTGTATCTTGACTTCCCCTTAATGTTGGGTTTCATACAGTCAAACAATCAGTAAACATTTATTAAGTGCCTACTGTGTGCCAGTCACTGTGCGCCAGTCACTGTGCTAAGCACTGGGGGGAAACTATTGGAGCTGCATAGGGCTTGGCTAGAGGCATAAAATCTTTAAAGCTCTTGCTTGCTCTCAAAGACTGTATGCAAATAGAAGCCATTATAAAGGCTTCTGGTAATTATAATTTGCCAAGAGCTTTCACTGCATTATCTCATTCTATCCTCTTGACTGAATATGAAGTAGATAGTGCAAGTATTTTTATCATTCCCATTTTATAGATGGATAATTCCATTGACCAAAGCAAGGGAAATAAAACTGAGGGCTAGATTTTTTTTAATATATAATTTATTTATTTTTCAGTTCTTAATATTTACTTTTCAAAAGAATTTGAATTCAAAACTTTCTCCCCACCTCTCCCCACCCCCTACCCCAGGACAGCTTGCGCCCCATCCACCCCTTCCTCCAGTCTGTCCTCCCTTCTATTACCCCACTTTTTACGTTCCCCTTCCCCTCTATTGTCCTGTAGGGCAAAATAGAGTTCCCTACTACGTGGCCTGTATAGTTTAATTCCAGTTGCATGCTAAAACAATTTTTAACATTCATTATTAAAGCTTTGAGTTCCATATTCTCTCCCTCCCTCTGCACCCACCCTCATTGAGAAAACAAGCAATTCAATATAGATTATATATCTGTAATAATGCAAAGCACTTTCATAATAGCTATGTTATAAAAGACTAACCACATTTCCCCTTGTCCTATCCTGCCCTTCCTTTATTCCACACTCTCCCTTGACCTGTCCTCCCACAACAGTGTTTGCTTCTGATTTTCCCTTTCCCCAATTTTCTGTCCCTTCTATTATCTTCGCTTTCCTATCCTCTTCCCTCCTGCCTTCCTGCAGGGTAAAATAGATTTCCATATCCAATGGAGTGTGTTATTCCCTCCTTAAGCCATATCCCATAGGAGTAAGGCTCAATTATTTCCTTTCATCTCCCCCACTTCCCCTCCAGTGTAAAAGCTCTTTCTTCCCTCTTTTATGTGATATGACTTGCTGCATTCTACCTCTCCCTTTCTCTTACTTCTAGTACATTCCATTCAACAGTAAATTTTATTTTTTTTAGGTATTCTCTCTTCATATTCAGTTCACCCTGTGGCCTTTGTCTATGCATATATATATATATATATATATATATATATATATATATATATATATATATATATATATATATATATATATACACACACACATATACATATATACACACATACACCCATGTACATATATATACCTACACGTATATAATATAAACACACATACATACTCAGAGACACCTATATATATATATATATATATATTCCCTCTAACTACCCTAATACTGAAAAAGATCTCTTGAGTTACAAATAACATCTTTCTATGTAGGAATGTAAACAGTTCAACTTTAATGAGTTCCTTAAGGCTTCTCTTTACTGTTCACCTTTTCATGTTTCTCTTGATTCTTGTACTTGAAAGTCAAATTTTCTATTCCCCTCTGGTCTTTTCATCAAGAATGTTTGAAAGTCCTCTGTTTCATTGAATGGCCATTTTTTCCCCAAAGTATTATACTCAATTTTGCTGGGTAGGTGATTCTTGTTTTTAATACTATCTCCTTTGACCTCTGGAATATCATATTCCAAACCCTTTGATCCCTTAGTGTAGAAGCTGTTAAATCCTGCGTTATCATGACTGTATTTCCACAATACTTGAATTGTTTCTTTCTGGCTGCTTATAATGTTTTCTCCTTGCCCTGGGAATTCTGGAATTTGGCTACAATATTCCTAGGAGTTTTCCTTTTGGGATCTCTTTGAGGAGGGGATCAGTGAATTCTTTCCATTTCTATTTTACCCTCTGGGTCTTGAATATCAGGGCAGTTTTTCTTGATACTTTCTTGAAAGATGATGTCTAGGCTCTTTTTTTGATCATGGTTTTCAGGTAGACCAATAATTTTAAAATGATCTCTCCTGGATCTATTTTCCAGGTCAGTTGTTCCTCCAATGAGATATTTCATATTGTCTTCTATTTTTTCATTCTTTTGGTTTTGTTCTGTAATTTCTTGGTTTCTCATAAAGTCATTTGCTTCTATCTTCTCCATTCTAATTTTTTTCTGGGTAATTAATCAATTTATTAATAATAATTAATATGTAACATAATAAGAGAATTAATAATTGAAAATAATAAAAATAAAAATAATTTTGTTAGTCAAAGAGGTCAGTGGTGTTCTTGAATGCCAATGACCTCTCATGGCAGTGGGCTCACAGTTTATATGCCCTTGGAAGAGTAGGTATTTCTGAGGGTGGCACTCAACTCCGATTGGTTAACAATTAATGAGAGAATGAATAATACAACGAGAGGTGGGCTATATTATAATGAAGGTCTTAAGGTATGTGAAACTGAGTACCCAAATCTTGGCCATAGAGACTTATCAATTTCCATATTACTTTTCTGACAAAAGGAAGAATCCACACTTCCCCAGACCCATCTGAGTAAACACGATAAGCAAGAATCCACCCATTTGTCTGAACTTAGAATATCTTTTACTGCCTTTAATTAGACCTTAGCCATCCTGGCTGGGTAAGTCTTTGAGAAAGATTTCCCATACTGATTTCTGAATGAGGAAATAGAAAAGGGGGAAAACCTTGATTCTGATTCAATAATTGGTTATTAATACAAGAGTAAAATAATAATTTCTTTCAAGGTCTTGAATTCAGGTCTTCTGACTCCAGAGACTGGTGATTCTCCATGTTCTACAATCACTACCATAAAACTTAGATTTTTTTTCCTCCTCCCTCCCTCCCTCCTCCTTCCTCCCTCCCTCCCTCCCCGAGATGGCATACAATTCTCTATAGGATCTACACATACATTCCTATTGAATACATTTTCACTATAGTCATGCTGTGTAGAAGAATTAAAATGAATGGGAGAAATTATATAATAAACCAAAACATAATTCACACACAAATGATCTGCTACATTCTGCGACTGAATTCCATAGTTTTTTCTCTGGATGTGGATTACCTTAGAAGACCATTGGAAATTTTTCTTTTCAAATCCTTGAATCACTATGAAGTTCCAAGTCTACCAGAAAAAACTCTCACACACTGTGGTCGTTGCTGTGTACAAAGTTCTCGTGATTCTGCTCCTTTTGCTCAGCATCAGATCATATAAGTCCTTCCAGGCCTTTCTGAAGTCTTCTTGTTCATCATTTCTTATAGCCCAATAGTATTCCATTACATTCATATACCACAGCTTATTCAGTCATTCCCCAATTAATGGGCATCCCCTTGATTTCCAGTTTTTGGCCACCACAAAGAGGGTTGCTATAAATATTTTCCATTCTAATTTTTAAAGAACTATTTTCTTCAGTGAGCTTTTGAATCTCCTTTTTCTACTTGACCAATTCTGCTTTTTAAAGCATTCTTCTCCTCATTGGCTTTTTGGACCTCTTTTGCCATTTAGGTTAGTCTATTTTTAAAGGTGTTATTTTCTTTAGCATTTTTTGAGTTTCCTTTAGCAAGTTGTTGACTTGCTCTTCATGATTTTCTCACATTGCTCTCGTTTCTCTTCCCAATTTTTCCTCCACCTCTCTTATATTTCTTTCTTTTTTTTGAAACTTCAATTAATTTATTTGTTTTTAGTTTTCAACATTCATTTCCACAAGATTTTGAGTTCTAAATTCTCTCCCCATCTCTTCCCTCCCCCACCCCAAAACACTGCGCATTCTGATTACCACTTCCCCCAATCTGCCCTCCCTTCTATCATACCCCTTCCTTCCCTTATTCCCATTTTCTGTCTTTTCTTGTGGGGCAAGATAGATTTCTATTCCCCATTACCTATATTTCTTATTTCCTAGTTGCATGGAAAAACAATTCTTGACATTTGTTCCTAAAACTTTGAGTTCCAACTTCTCTCCCTTCTTCCCTCCCTACCCATCCCCACTGAGAAGGCAAGCAATTCAGTATAGGCTATATATGTGTAGTTTTGCAAAAGATTTCCATAGTAGTCATGTTGTGAATGACTAACTATATTTCCCTCCATTGTATCCTACCCCCATTTATTCTATTCTCTTTTTTGACCTTGTTTCTCCCCTAATGTGTTTACTTCTAATTACTCCCTCCTCCCATTTGCCCTCCCTTTCATCTTCTCCCCCACTCCACTTATTCCCTTCTCCCCTACTTTTCTGTAGCATAAGGTAGCTTTTCATACCAAATTGAGTGTTCATGTTATTCCCTCCTTAAGCCAAATGTGATGAGAATAAGCTTCACTTTTTCCCTCTCACCTCCCCCGGCCTTTCCCCTCCATTTTTGAAAAAGCTTTTTCTTGCCTTTTCTATGAGAGATAATTTGCCCCATTCCATTTCTCTCTTTCTCATTCCAATATATTCCTCTCTCACCCCTTAATTTTATTTTTTTAGATATATGTATATACTGCGAAAAGTTTCAAGAGTTACAAATATTATCTTTCCATGTAGGAATGTAAACAGTTCAACTTTAGTAAGCCCTTTATGATTTCTCTTTCTTGTTTACCTTTTTATACTTTTCTGGATTCTTGTGTTTGAAAGTCAAATTTTCTATTCAGCTCTGGTCTTTTCATCAAGAATGCTTGAAAGTCCTCTATTTCATTGAAAGACCATTTTTCCCCCTGAAATATTATACTCAGTTTTGCTGAGTAGGTGATTCTTGATTTTAATCCTAGTTCCTTTGACTTCTGGAATATCATATTCCAAGTCCTTCAATCCCTTAATGTAGAAGCTGATAGATCTTGTGTTATCCTGACTGTATTTCCACAATACTTGAATTGTTTCATTCTGATTGCTTGCAATATTGTGTTCCTGTCCTGGAACTCTGGAATTTGGCTACAATATTCCTAGGAGTTTTTTTTTTTTGGATCTCTTTCAGGAGGTGATTGGTGGATTTTTTCAATATTTATCTTAACCTCTTGTTCTAGAATCTCAGGGCAGTTTTCCTTGACAATTTCATGAAATATGATGTCTAGGCTCTTTTTTTCATCGTGGCTTTCAGGTAGTCCCTTAATTTTTAAATTGTTTCTCCTAGATCTGTTTTCCAGGTCAGTTGTTTTTCCAATGAGATATTTCACATTGTCTTCTATTTTTTTATTCTTTTGGTTTTGTTTTGTAATTTCTTGGTTTCCCATAAAGTCATTAGCTTCCATATGCTCCATTCTAATTTTTAAAGAACTATTTTCTTCAGTGAACTTTTGAGCCTCCTTTTCCATTGACTAATTCTGCTTTTTAAAGCCTTCTCCTCATTGGCTTTTTGGACCTCTTTTTCCAATTGAGTTAGCCTATTTTTAAAGGTGTTATTTTCTTCAAAATTTTTTGGGGTCTCCTTTAGCAAGCTGTTGACTCACTTTTCATGATTTCTTTTCCCAATTTTTCCTTCACCCATCTTACTTGATTTTCAAAATTCTTTTTGGGCTCTTCCATGGCCTGAGATCATTGCATATTTTTTTTTTTGGAGGTTTTGGATGTAGAAGCCTTGACTTTTATGCCTTCCTCTGATGGTATGCTTTGTTCTTCCTCATCTGAAAAGATGGAAGAAAATGCCTGTTCGCCCAAAAGTAACCTTCTATAGTCTTATTTTTCCCCCCTTTTTTGGTCATTTTCCCAGCCAGTTACTTGACTTTTGAGTCCTTTGTCCTTTGTCAAGTGTAGGGTATACTCTAGGGATCTGTAAGTTCTCAGTTCTTCCAAAGTGGCACAATCAAGAGAAAGGAATTTCCTCTGCTCTTGTCCTGAGTTCTGATCTGTGAGCAACCACAAGCACTATTTTCTGCCCTGGATCTGTGAGTAGGGTTCCCTCTCCAGAGCTTCCACCAGTTCCACCAGGCCAGAGCTCCTCACCCCAGGACTGCCACTCAGAACTGAGATCCAGATCAGTTGCTTGGTTTCCCCCAGGGTCTTTAGGCTGAGGGCACAAAAATGGACCCTGCTGCCTCAGTGGCTGCTGCTGCCCTGGGGCCAGAATTGGGACCAAACTGAGCTTCCCTTTCCCCCAGGTGAAAGAACTTTCTTATTGACCTTTGAAGCTGTCTTTGGTGTTTGGAGGTTGAGAAATCTGGGAACTGCAGCTGCTACCCATGATTCTGTTCCCGAAAACATGCTCCACTCTTGTCCATGCTGCGTGGTCAAGGCTGGGCTGTGCTTTGCTCTGAGCCTGGTGTGATAGACCTTTCCTATCAGCCTTCTAGGCTGTCTTGGGCTGGAAATCTCTTTCATTCTGTCATTTTGTAGCTTCTGCTGCTCTAGAATTTGTTTAGGGTCATTTTTTATAGGTATTTTTATGGGTTATGGGGGCAAAGCTCAAGCAGGTTTGTCCTTCTACTCCACCATCTTGGCTCCATCCCCTGAGGGCTAGATTTAGGGCAGTTGGATAGTTTAGTTTGGTGCAATGGATAGAGTCCTCAACCTGGAGTCAGGAAGATATGGATCCAAATGCTGCCTACGATAATTCTTAGCTATATGCTCCTGGGCAAGTCACTTAACCTCTGTCTACCTTAGTTTCCTCATTTATATGAGGGGAGCAATAATACCTCCCTCCCTCCCAGAGTTGTTGTGAGGATCAAATGAGACAAAATTCGTAAAGTCCTTTGCAAAACTTAGAGTGCTATGTAAATGCTAGTTATTATATTTGAACCTAAGAAAAAGGGCTTGTCACCCATTCTTTATATCGGAAACTTCTAAGAGGCTCATTTTAAAAAGAGTTTTTATTCATTTTAAACTTAAATACAAAATAAGAAGAAAAAGAACATTTCCATGTACTCAGTAGAACATGAGAAGATTCAATTTAAAACAATAAATTTCCATTTCACAAAAACCTACGTAATAAATCCTATACATTGTTTTCAAAGCAGACCAGCTGATCTGTGCTTCTTTTTAGGTTTTTCTTTGTTCTCTGCTCTACACTTTTTATTTTAATATATTTTTCTCTCTCTCCCCTTCTGCCCTAGAGAAAGCTACAATTAAACATGAATATATATGCATATCTCTAAACATACACATATCTGTAAACGTATACACACATATACATTTATGTAAGACCATAATATGTATATTTCTATTTGTCAGTTCTTTCTCCGTAAGTAAATAGCATTTTCCTTCATAGGTTCATCATCTTTAAAAAAACAAAACAAAAACTGCTCAAAGTCAGAGGATAAGTTACTTCTATGACCCTTCTCAGAGAGGGGGGCAGTACCTGGCCCTGTTTCTCTGGTGAACAAGAAATTGCAAACTGCTCTAATATCTCTGCCAGGAAAACCCTAAATATGGTCACTAAGAGTTGTGACCTCTTAACTTCTGATAGACTCCACAGAATACTCTGTGTTATAACTCCAGGAGGTCATAGGAACATCGGTTTAAAGCTACAAGGAGCCTTAGAAGTCATTTAGGCCACACTCCTTCTTTTACAGATAAGAAAACTGAGGCCAATAGAGGATCAATGACTGGCTCAAAATCACACTGGTTGATAAGCATCAAAGGCAAGACTTAAACCAGAATTCTCTGACTCCAGAGTGAGTGTTCCTCCCACTATATCATATTAACATAATATTGCGTTGCTCAGGACTGTCGCATCTTTCCTGGGGAGTAGGTGGGGCCAGAGAAGAATGGGAATTCCATACCTTCAGAAGTGGGAGAGAGTATTCTTCCTCTCCTCAAGCTGGTGTGTTAATAGCCCTCTTAGGGTGAGGGTCATGGGGGTGATTGTTCCATTCTGTTGAATAAGGAACCAAGAGCTTGTCAGACACCGAGGGAAAGATAAAATTTCTTTTCAAAAAAATTTATTTAGTCTTTTATTTTTCCCCAGTTACATGAGAAACAATTTTTAACATTTGTTTTTTTAAGTTTTGAGTTTCAAATTCTCTCCCTCCCTCCCTCATTGAGAAGGCAAGCAATTTGATATAGGTAATACATAGGTAGTCGTACAAAACATTTCCATATTAGGTTGTAAAAGGAAAAGAGTTCATCCAAAACCCTCCAAGAAAAATAAAGTTTAAAAACAAAGTATGCTTCAATCTGCATTCAGACTTCATCAGTTCTTTCTCTGGAGATGGATGGCATTTTGTATTATAAGTTCTTCAGAGTTGTCGGATTGTATTGCGGAGAATAGCTAAGTCATTCACAGTTGATCATGGTACAGTATTACTATTTACTGTGTCCAGTGTTCTCCTTTTTCTACTCATTTCACTTTGCAGAGGTAAAATTTCAATAAGGCATATTCTTTGCCCCACAGTTTAGTAGTGAAATAAAACAAGTACAGAGCTAACTATAATAAGCTACTTGGCCCAGTGGATAGAGCACTGAACTTGGAATCAGGAAGATCTCCCTGCAAATCCTGCCCTAGGTGATCACTAGTTATGTGACACTGGGCAAGTCACTGTCTCTGAGTTATGTGACACTGGGCAAATCATCTCTCTGAGCCTCATTTTCCCCATCTGTATAATGGGGATAATAATAGCACCTACCTCCTCGGGTTATTGTGAGTGAACGAATGCATGAACGAATGACATGGTATATGAAAATGACTTAGCCAATCTTAAGTTGCAATAGAAATGGTATTTATTCTATTGTTAGTAGAAAAGCACAAAACTAAGTGCCCTGTGAAGTCTGAGGCGGAGAAGATCATTATAGGTTGGGAGGATCAAGAAAGGCAAAGAACAGCCAAAAGGAGAGTATTGGTTGTGTGGCACAAGGAGATGTCCTAGTATGTGTGGGGGAAGAAGACGGAGACTGGTCTGGGGAGGTGGCAAAATCCAAATTGCAGGAGAAAGAAGTGAGAGGAAGAGGTGAGAAAATACTCCCTAAACAGATAACTCCTTTCTGGTCCACTAGTGCTTGGGGAAGAACCTCAATCTCCCCCGCTGGCAAATGGAGGTAAAAATAGTCACCCCATTTTCCTTGGGTGGTTGTAGGGAAAAGACTTTGTGAAATTTAAAGTGCTAGAGAGATGAGGAGTTGTTCTTTTTCCAACCATTATCCTCTCCTTGTTTTGGGGTGCCTTGGGCGGACTTTCATGAGGCGGATCTTGTTTCCCCTTCTTTATCAATCACAACATTTCTGGACTGATTCATTCCTTACCTTCCTCCCTGGATCACACTCAAAGTACCACAGAGCACCGTGGACTTTCAGATCCTAGGATTACAGCTTTAGAATTGAAAAGGACCTTAGAGGTCATCAGGCCCAACATATTATAGATGATGAAACTGAGGCCAAAAAGGTTAAGTGACTCGCCCAGGGTCAAACAGCTATCAGAGACAAGATCTGAATTCAGGTTTTACTGACTCCAAGTCCTGCAGTCTATCCCTCTGCTACCTCTCTCAGATCCCATGTCCTTTCTCTGTGGCAGAGGTTAACTGTTTCTATGTCACAGACTCCTTTGGTAATTTGGTAAAGCTGATGTACTCCTCCAAATAATGTTTTTAACGTATAAAATAAAATACATAGAATCACAAAGGAAACCAATTATATTGAAATAGTTATCAAAGTATTTTTAAAAACCAACTTTACAGATCCCAGATTAAGAATCCCAATTTTTATGGCCCCCCCCCCCCCCGCCTCCTTTTTCTCAGCTTTGCTCCTTAAATTGCCATTAGGGCAATTTTTAATGGCTTACTCCAACCTGTTGGGAGTCCCTGCCTAATTTAAGTTCCAACTTGACTGGGGGAGGAATAATTTCAGTATTTCTCTTTGTAGGCAGCTTGTTGTAGTGGAAAGTGAGCTGGATTTGAAGTCAAAAGTTTTGAGTCCTAGTCATTGCCACTTGCTACCTTTACGACCTTGGGAATATTACTCGACCTTTGTGGGCCTTGATTTCCCTATCTGTTAAATAAGGGGGTTGGACTAGATGATCCCTAAATTCTTAATCCTATAATCTTTCCTTTCTTCCATATGTCACCCATCCCAGCTGAGGTCCAAGATATATGTATAATACATACATATATTATAACTAGGAAAAGCTTCCAAGGGAATAGATAAGTCAAATAGCCAGTCCAACAGCTTTGCACAGGTCACATTTGCGCGGCCCTCAGCTGTCCAGGAATGTGGTAGGAATGGCTAAGTCCTCCTGGTGTTTTCACATTTTTTAGCCTCAGCCCCTCCTAGATTATCTGATCACTAAGGAAACCTAGGCCCTGTCACTATCAGATAATCCTCCCAGACAGCTGAGGGATAGAGTGAAGATGAGAAAACCAGAAATCCTGACTTCCAATTAAGTTGATCCATCAGAACATTCCGGTTTTGTAGAGCTGAAATTGGGTGTTGCCTTAAAGACTTTAGCTTTATAGGCCCTGGCCAAAGGGATGAGCACTGTGCAGTGGATTGAGTCCTGCCCAGATCTTAGGTGAGTCTTAGGAAATGAATACTAGTATCTGGACCCAAAGCCCTGGGCTGCATGCTTGGGTTCTCTTCTCTAGTGCACTATTCCCGTCTCTGATTCCCAACTGAGTGCTGCTTTGTATATTTGAAGCAAAGGCAAATTGTAGATGGCAGCTGCCTCACAGGGCAAAATGATAAACGGACATTTAAATAGATCCTATTTTCCAACTTGCAGCTTTTGAGGAATTGTTCTTTTATTATCCCTTTGAAATAAAGTGCCCTTCATTTAGGACCAGTATAGACATCCAAGAGGTTTGGAGATCTGTTGACCTTGGTATGTGTTAGAGACCATTCTCACTGAACAAGAGTCAGAATTTTAGAGTCATAACACCTTAATGATATTCTAGCTCAACTCTCTCTTTTTGCAAATGAGGACAAGGGGCTAAGAGAGGCTGAGTTACTCGAAGTCATAGTTATTTAGGAAACTAGAACCCAAGTTTAAGGATCCCTACTCCAGGGCTCTCCTCTCTACATAACTCTATCTCCTCATTCTTTTGGTTGGGACTGATTTGGTCAGGGCTTCCTTCCTGGCAAAGGTTTAAACTAGTGGATCCCCAGAACATTGCCATCAATCCAGGCGTAACTTGCCCACTTATTGGGCATTTGGCTTGAGGAGTTGACTCGGATTCCATGTTGCAGGGTTCTGCCTTCAGTAGTTCCATCCTTTGGCACAGAAGAAACATCTCAATTTGACTGTCTCCAGGCAATAACATATTAGAGACAAAGGCAACTTTCCATCTCCATTCTTTGGTCTTTTCCATTCTATCCTTTATTCCAATGCCAGAAGAATCTTTCTTATGCATTAATCTCTTTATGTCATTCCTCTAGTGGTTCCCCATTACCTTCTGAGATAAAACCCTTTTACCATGCATGTACCACTTGGAACCACCTTCACCTTGCCTTCAAGCTTTATTTCATATTACTTTCCTGAGCACTACCTGGGGCAGCTAGGTGGGGCAGTGGGTAGGGTTCTGGATCTGGAGTCAGGAAGACTCCTCTTCCTGAATTAAAATCTGACTTCAGACACTTACTACCTCTGTGGTGATGCGCAAGTCATTTAACTCATTTGCCTCCATTTCCCCATTCTTCAAATGAGCTGGAGAAGGAAATGGCAAACCACTTCAGTAGCTTTGCCAAGAAAACCTCAAATGAGGTAACAAAGAGTCAGATATAACTGAAATGCCTGAAAAACAAAAAGTGCACTATGTGTTCCAACCAATTAGACAATTTTCTGCCCGTAAGTATACACTGTGTCTTTGCTCAGCTTGTGTCTCAGGCCTGGAATGTTTTTCCTCTTCTTTGCTTGTGGAATTTCTATCCACCCTTTAAAGTCCAACTTGGACGGCACCTCTTCAACCAACTCTTCTCTGTGTTAATGTAAACCGTAAGTTTCTTGAGGGCAGGGATCCACTTTACCTAACTACCTAACACAGTTTTCTGTAAGTAAGAGTTGCTTCCTAAATGCTTTTTGAAAGGGTAATCTCTTGGCACACCCAGAACAGAAACAGAAATAAAATAAATGTAGCAAAGCAAGATATTGGTTGCTTTGGTACATGACTGCTGGAGTGGACTAAGGAAAACTAATCCCCTTGGTGTGAGGGCTTGCTGAGTCCTCTTCAGGGCTGTTCATTGACCTTTGGTGTCTTCCTGGCACTCAACTCTCTGTGACTCCAAGAAGCTGCAGCATTTGCGGCAGCCACACTCGGGTAAAACTGTCTCAGCAGATGGGCTGAATCAGGTTGAGGTTAACTCGTGGCCTCAGGTCTGTCAGTGAGTTAGTGGGGTGTGTACCCCAAACACATGAAGACTTCCCCTGGCAGAATGACAGATGTGAACAATTTATTCCAATGGCTGTGAAGGCAGTTGAAGTAGTCTCTGTCCTTGGTCAGACATAGGAGATGATGCCAAGGTGATCCATTGCAACCCAGGTCATGGCCAATCATCCTGACTTTTGTCTTGCCACTGGACTCTGATGACTCTGGAAGAGAGAATGGCACTGATGACTTCATGCAATTCTGCCTCACTTAAATCCAATTTATGCATGAGTTAAAAGATATTGCCCACGGCATTTTTGCCATTTTTACCTACCTCAAAGTCCTGTGGTGACAGGTAAGTGATGAAGGAGCAGGTATGAGCACAGTGAGAGCTGTAATCACAATCCTGAACACAGGCAGCCCAGATCATGGGGCTGTATTTTCACTGGACTGAAACAGCAGTGGGATTTGGCAGCCCCCTTGGTGTCTGAGTGGCCTTTTTAAAGGACTGCATTGTACACCTCCTGGTATGAGGAAGAGGCTAGAAAAGGTGGCCTAAAAATTGTCTGTTTTACCCAACCCTAGCAGGAATGCTACCCTGTGGTTGAAACACACAAAAAAATATACAAAAACTTTTGTGAAGATGATTGGTACATGGAATGAGTCCATGCTTATGGACAACAAGAAATCTAAAGGATCTGAAAGTTACATAGCTCTTGTTGTGAGAGAACTCAACTGGTATCACATCCAAATAGCAGCTCTGAGTGAAAGAAGGCTGGCAAAGGAAGGCCACCTTATTGAAGTTGGAGCTGGATGCATGTTTTTCTGGAGTGGCCGCAATGATGGGGAGTACCATGAAACTGGCATAGACTTCATAATCAAAACAGTCTAGTCAATGAGCTTGAATGAATTCCAAAAGGAGTGAATGACAGTCTCATGACACTGCGATTGCCACTTGCAGGAAATTGCTATGCCGTCATCATTAATGTGTATGTTTCTACCATAATGAGCCCTGAGGAAGTCAAAGAAAAATTTTATGAAGGCCCGGAGACCTTCATCATTAATGTGCCAAAAGAGGACAAGTCTGTAATTCTGAATGACTTTAATGCCAGAATAGGTGCAGATTATCAGACATGGCAAAGAATCCATGGGAGGAGGAATGGAGTTGGAAACAGCAATAGCATTGGTTTAATACTGAAGACTTGTGCAACTCAGGACTTTCTCATCACCACTACTATCTTCCATTTACCTAAATGTAATAAAACTTCATGGATGCACCCTGACAGCAAACATTAGTATTTACTAGATACAGTATGTTATTGTGAGAAGAAGAGACAGACAGAATGTGAGAATAATGAAGGCGGGTGTGTGGCATAGAGTGCTGGACTGATCATAGACTTATCCTCTCCAAGCAAAATAGTTGCATTCAATAAAAATGGGTCCCCCAAGACAAGACAACCACCAAAAGTCTAAATGTCAATAGATCAGAGTGCTTGTCCATGTGTGAGAGTAAGCACAGGTAGTTCAGTTTTGATCTCCTTATTTCTCCATATTAATGGGGCCAGTTTCTCAGTGGTCTAGGGCAAGAGAATGAATTAAACAGATTACAGTTTCTATCACCTCCAGTTCTTTTGTTTGGCGCTTCAAGCCCTTTATAAACTGTCCCCTTCTTACCTTTCCAGTCTTCTTATACCTTACATTCCCATTTGTAGTCTGTGATTCTGTAACACTGGTCTCCTTCTTGTTTCTCCAACATGACTCCATCTCCTGACATCACTTTATCGTCTGTCCCCCATCCCCAGAATTGTCTCCTTCTTCATCTCTGCTTTTCAGGTCCCCTGGCTTCCTTCAAATCTCAGCTCAAGTCTTGCCTTTTGCAAGAAGCCTTTCCCGTCTTCCTTCATTTTAATGCCTTCCCTTTCAGATTGTCTCCAATTTATCCTAAATATATCTTATTTGTACATGGCTGTTTGCAAGTTGTTTCCCCCATTACACTATGAACCTTTTTAGAGTAGGGACTAAATTTTGCCTTTGTATCTCCAGTGCTTAGCACATAGCTTGTGCTTAATAAATGATTTTGACTGATCATTATTATACAGACACAAAAACCAAGGTCTTAGAAAGTCATTTCTTTATAAAGAAATTTTGGAGAGAAGCAGATAGTTACTTCCTTTTACAAACAATTTTTTACATATGTTTACTTTTATTTTTTCAATTTAAATATTTTATTTTTCTGATTACATATAAAAAATTTTTAATACTTGTTTTTAAAATTTTTGAATTCCAATTTTCTCTTCCCCTTTCTCTTTTCGCTTCTTCTTGAGAAGTAAAGCAATTTGATATAGGCGATATACATGTGCAGTCATGCAAAACATATTTCCGTATTAGTCATGTTATGAAAGAAAACACAGATCCAAAACAAATAATTAAGAAAAATAAAGTTTAAAAACAAGTGTGCTTTGATCTGCATTCAGACTCCATCAGTTCTTTCTCTGGAGGTGGATAGCATTTTTTTATCCTCAGTCCTTCAGAATTGTTTTGCATCATTGTATTGTTGAGAAGAGGGGCAGCTAGGTAGTGCAGTGGATAGAGCACCAGTGCTGGAGTCAAGAGGACCTGAGTTCAGATCTTACCTCAGACACTTGACACTCACTAGCTGTATGACCTTGAGCAAGTCACTTAACCCCAATTGCCTCATCCTGGGTCATCTCCAGTCATCCTGATGAATATCTGGTCACTGGATTCAGATGGCTCTGGAGGAGAAGTGAGGCTGGTGACCTGCACAGCCCTCCCTCACTCAAAATAAAGTCAAGTGCAAGTCATGTCATTATTTCTCTGATGACATGGTCTTCTTCAGCAACATAGGATGAACACACACATTGCTGACAAGAGCTAAATCATTCACAGTTAGTCATTGTGCAATATTGCTATTATTGTGTATGCTATTCTGGTTCTGCTAATTTCACTTTTCATCAGTTCATATAAGTCTTTACAGGTTTTCTAAAAGTGTCCTGTTTGTCATTTCTTACAACAAAATAATATTTCATCACAATCATACACCACAACTTGTTTAGCCATTCCCCAACTGATAGGCATCCCCTCAATTTCCAGTTCTTTGCCACCATGAAAAGCAGTGCTATAAATATTTTTGCACGTGGAAATCTTTTTTATTTTTATTTTTTATCTCTCTAGAATATAGACCTAGTAGTGGTACTGCTGCGTCAAAGGGTATGCATGGTTTTATAGCCCTTTGGGCAGAGTTCTAAAACTGTTCTCCAGAATGACTGGATCAGTTCACAATTCTACCAACAGTTCATTAGTGTCCCAATTTTTCCATATCCCTACCAACATTTGTCGTTTTCATTTTCTGTCACATTGACCAATCTGATAGGTGTGAGACGGGTTGTTTTAACTTACATTTCTCTAATCAATAGTGATTCAGAGCATTTTTCAGATAGTTACTTCCATTGGCAGTGACAGAATGAAGATGGTTCCTATTTGGAACTATTGGGTCACCATTCATCAGGACTCCTGAGAACCCTGGATTCATTTAGGATTGGCCCAGACCCTCTGGACCACAGCTGATGGGAAACATCCTCTTGGGTGAATTCCAAAATAGATTGTCCCAATGGGACCAAACTCAAAAGAACACTGGAGTTAGAATGATAAAGAGCTACTCTACCTTTGGCTCACCAAGCTCAGGACAAGGGCTAACTAGCCACTTGATCTCCAACTGGATAAAGCAGCCAATGTCTCTCCTCAGCTGGTCTGAGGGTTATCAAGATTTCAAGTGTCTTCACATTTACAGCAGAGATGCCCAGAGTGGCTCACATCAAGGGCCTCAGTTTAGAAGGTTGCTTCAGAGGCTGCTACCAGAGTGATCTTTGCCCTCCAATTCCACCCAGCACAGGCCTTTCCTCATCTTCTAGGGAGCCTAACTAATGTGGACAGTTTTCTGGTTGTACATATTTCCCTTGTCAGCTTGGCTTTGGAAGCAGCGCTCCACCCTGGAGGCCTAGGGTGGTACCTTGACGTATAGGCAAATGAATAGTAATGAAGCAAGGGGAAAGGCTCTCAAATGTGGGAGTCACCCTAAGGGTGGAGCCCCAAATTTGTTTATAGGACTCTCGATCCACTGAAGCCGTCAGATTAAAGGCACCATCCCTACCAAGATTGTCATAGTGAGCCAACCATCTGGGGAGCAGCTGTCCATGTCAGGAGCTGATTGAAGAGTACTTTCAGCCAGAGGGATTATTATGCCATGGAGAGCCTGGTGTCTGAGGGACTGTCCTGCCATCCTCAGCAGGTAACAGTGCCTACTGAGCTCACGGGCAGACCCAGTGTGGCTTCTGGAAGTCTGGGCTTGGTATAGACCAGGGAGAATTTTCAACTATCTGAAGAAAGCAGACTATGTGTCTTTGTCTGGGCTGGGGGGAGGTGTGGGATGTACAACCCACTGGGTTCTGACCTTGTTTGAATACAGTCACAGTTGCTGGTGGTACTATGTCCAGAGAAACAGAAGTGAGAGATTCAGAGACAGAGAGATATTAGTATTAGTTACCCAGTAGCTTTAGCCTGATAGTCACATCCATGTTGAGATGACTCCTACTTGCTGGAGAAAACCAGGATTTGCCTCAGGATGGGAGGTCAGCCTCTCCCATTGGAGTAGAGCAGGGAACAGGCCAGTAGCCCGTGAATCCCTCTGTGCCTCCCAAGGACTCATGAGATTCTATGTAACACTCAGTATTAATCACCCTAGCATTGAGTAGTGGACAAAGAACTAGACCTGGAGTCAGGGAGAACTGGGTTGAAATCCCACCACTGACATTTACCAGGAAGGTAATTGTGGGTAAGTCACTCAGCCGATCTGAGATTTTTTCCTAATTTGTGAAACAGGAGTGATAGCAAGAATCCCTGTAATACCTACCTTACAAGGGCATTGCGAGATCCAATAAGAAAATGTGTCAGGCATTTTGCAAACTTTAAAGAATATTGTAAATGTCAGTTATCACTATAATTCATGGAACTAAAGTTCCACTGGAGTGCCAGGGCACAACTCTCCATGGTGCTTATGTCAGATCTGACTCCATTGTGGGAAAACTGTCATCTCCCTGGCTGGTCCCAAACCGGGACCAAGGTGGTGGGCAAAATCAAATGGTAGGTACAATGGCATGGTACAAGGAAAATAGCATTGGCTCTGAGGCCAGAGGGCCTGGGTTCAAGTCTTGTCACTCATGTTTTACTTATTACCAATGTGACCTTGAGTAAGTCATTAACTGTCCTGGGTTTCAGCTTCCTTATCTGTAAAATGAGGGTGTTGGATTAGAGAGCCTCAGAGTTCAAGGTCTATGATCCTATATGTAAAGTTACTGATAATGATGTATTCTGTCTCATCCCTCAATTCTGGGCTGTTTCTGGAGCCTTTGGGGCCATGGAGGCTGTGTTCCAGGGGTCTGGCTCTGGAACTGAACTGATTAGAGACAAATTTCTCTGTTATGGAGATGCTAGAAGTTTTGGTCTTCTGGGTAGGAGAAGAATGGGGAGGTATGTGGGGATCTCTTCCTGTGATATGTGGCCTTTCTCTCCCAGAAGAGAAATCAACAGAGTTAGAGACGGAAGAACATCAGACATCTGGTTGAACCCTCACATTTTACAGGAAGAGAAAGTGAGGCCTGACTTGTCTATGATCACAGAGGCAAGTAAATGTGAAACAAAGGATTCAAACTCAGGGCTTATGACTTCAGAACCAGGACTTGTTCTACCATAATAAGGTTCCCCTAGAATCCATCCTGTCCTAGGCTGGGTCCCTCTGTATTAGGGAGATAGGAGGTGGCATCTTTCTCTAGGATTAGAACTTTAAGTGATCCATGTGGGATGAGCCCAAGCCCTGATTCCACCCCTTCCCCAACTCAGATTCCAGAAGAAAGGCAAAGGAAGGAGGTTGTGGCCTCCTCAGGATATGATCGACATGATTTCCTGCCACAGCAGTGCCCTCTAAGTCCTACCTGCCCCATCTCAGAACAACAGTACTGACCCACCTTCCTTCAATGACTTCATTTCCTACTTCACTCCATTCCCAGTCCGTATAGGCTCCTTGGACTGGGGTGCATATAATAACAGCTAGCATTTATAAAGTGTCTTAAGGTTTGCAAAATGCTTTACAAATGCTCCCTCATCTGAATCTGAGAACAATCCTGGGAGGCAGATGCTTCCATTATTGGGGCAACTAGGTGGTGCAGTGGATAGATAGGTGGACCTTAAATCAGGAAGATCTGAGTTCAGGTACTTACTAGTTGTGTGACCCTGGGCAAATCACTTAACCTCTGCCTCAATTTCCCCAGCAGTAAAGAGGGGATTTGGGGGCAGCTAGGTGGCATAGTGGATAGAGTTCTGGGCCTGGAATCAGGAAGACTCATCTTTCTTAGTTCAAATCTGACCTCAGATACTTACTAGCTGTATGACCCTGGACAAGCCATGTCTGCTTCAGTTTCTTCATCTTCAAAATGAGCTGGAGAAGGAAGTGGGAAATCACTCCAGTATCTCTGCCCAGAAAACCCTAAACGGGATCACTAAGAGTTGGACATGACTGATCAATAACAAAGTGGAAATTATAATAACACTTACTTCCCAGGGTTATTGAGAGAACTGAATGAAATAATGATTGTAAAGTGCCTAGCCCATAGTAAGTGCTGTATAAAAGTTAGCGGCTGGGTAGCTCAGTGGATAGAGTGCTGGACCTGGAGTCATGAAGACCTAAATTCCAATCTGGCCTCAGATATTTACTAGCTTTGTGACCCTGGGCAAATGGTTGAACCTGTTTGCTTTAATTCACTGGAGAAGGAGATGGCAGACTGCTCCAGTATCTTTGTCAAGAAAACAACGTGACAGTATTGGTGTGCTGGGATGTATGGGGTCACAAAAAGTCAGACATGATTCAACAACATTATTATTACTATCCCCATTTTGTAGCTGAGGAAACTAAGGTAAAAGTTAAGGGACTTGCTCAAGGTCACATTGCTAGCAAGTATCCGAGGTGGAATTTGAACTCAGGTCTTTCCGACTACAGTTTTGGGGCTCTATCCACTGCACCACCCGGTCCCTCTCTAGCTGCTTTTTATCTGCCAGGTACCATGGTCTTGGAATAGCAAGCCTCTGTTCCTTCCTGTTCTTGGATCTGCTTCTGTTGTTGGAGCATGAGACTCAGCCTAGAATATGAGTTTGAAAGCCAGGATCAGGTCTCCTACTACCTGTTCATTCAGCAGTTAGCAGAAGGCTGTACATATGGCAGTCACCCAATGGATATTTGACTACTTCTTTACTAAGGAAGCTGGCCTCTCATAGGATCATAGATTTATGGCAGCTAGGGTCCTTAGAGCCCGCTAAGCAATGCAGGTAGCTCGGCTTCAGATTTGGAGTCAGGACAATACGAATTTGAATGCTGCCTGAGGCATTTCCTAACTGTGTGACCCTGGATAAGTCACTTTATCCCTCTCAGCCTCAGTTTCTCCATTTGTAAAATGAGGGTAATAATAGGACCTAACCAGATTGTTGTGAGGATCAAATGAGACAACTTGTAAAATGCTTTGCCCACTTTAAAGATATGTTTTTTATAGTACATATAATATATCCTTTGTAATATATATTAGGTAGCAATACATAGTATACATGTAATATAGAACACCTGTACTACATATACATATATTCCTAATATACAGTATATATCATATATGCGACATATTTAATATATGCTATGTATCACACAGACTTCGTACATACGCTGCATAGTCTATATAATACCTAGCACATATATATACCAGTGTATTTACTACATAGTATACGTTATGTATAATATATGTGCATATACATATATTTAATGTGAACTACACAAATCCCCCGAATCCCAGTTTGAAACAGTCTGTTCTAGGAAAGAGACAAATGAAATTAGGAAGCATGTGTCCACGGTTAATTTCCCTCTAGCTGGCTTAACATGCATTGCATGGGAGTTACAGTACAAAGCCAAGCCCCGCTAAGGGGGCCAGTTCACAACTGACTTGATTTGGGGTTTGGGGGTACAGGTTATATGCCCTTCGAAGAATAGGTATTCCCAAAGAATGCTGATCAACTCTGATTGGTTGACATGCTAGGAAGTGAGCTATATTAAAATGAGGTCTTTAGAACTTGACTTAGGTCACTTCATTCTGATCAAAGAAACATCAATTTCCATATCCCCTGTTTTAATAACAGGGAGGAATCAACATTTTCCCAGGCCAGTCTTGGCAACTTAAAGAGTAGGATCCATTTAAATTAGATCTTAAAGTTCTCCAGAAGAAGGACTGAACTTTGAAAAAAAAAGGGGGGGGGGGTGGGGAAACTCTGAATTTCCAAGAGAATGATTACTAACAAAAATCATTTTTCACAATATATATCATATGTACCATTATTTTAGCTCCACTCTTTCTCCCCCATCCCTTATTTTAGATATGAGATAATAGAGGTCCAGAGAAATTAGGTGAATTGTCTAACATAAAACAGGTAGTAAATGGGAGCGTTGGGATTTGCACCCAGAACCTGGGACTATAAAGTCAGCCTTTCTTCTATGGTGCCATGTTGCTCTCCAACCATACCAGCCCAAGGAGTAATAGCAACTGCACTAGAATAGAAGAGAGTTAGTCTTGGAACCAGGAAAACTTGGTTCAAGTCCCACCCCAGTACATAATGGTGGGCAAGGCTGTGGGCAGAAGATTCAGTAATCTTTATTCTGTTTGTTCAGTCATTTCAGTTATGTCTGACTCTTCATGACCGCAATGAGGTTTTCTTGGCAAAGATACTGGAGTGGTTTGCCATTTCCTTCTCCAGCTCATTTTACAGATGAGGAAACTGAGGCAAACAGGGTTAAGTGACTTGCCCAGGGTCCCCCTGCTAGTGTCTGAGACCAGATTTGAACTCAGGAAGAGGAGTCTTTCTGATTCAAAGCCTGGTGAGCTGTCCAGCTGCCGTACTCAGTGCTCTAGGGAACTTTATAACTATAAATTGCAGAGTAGCGCCATCTGTATTGGTAGAGAGAGTTCCTTCCTTAGACCTCCCAATAAAATCCCAGGTCTAGTCAGAAACAAGCACAACTATTTACATTTCTATAGATTTCCAAGCACTTTCTTCAGGATAAGGGGAAATGGAGCAAGCATTTAAATCATGCCTACTGTGTGCCAGACATTGGTCTAAGCACCTTACTAACATTATCTCATTTAATCCTCACAGCAACCTTGGGAAGTAGATGCTATTATTATCCCCAATTTACAGTTGGATAAATTCTGGCACCCTGATGTAAAATGACTTGCCCAGGGTCACATAGTTAGTAAATATCTGAGGCAGGATTGGAACACAGGTCTTGTGATTCCAACACAGGTTTTGTGATTGGACTCTACAACTAGATTCTCAAGGAAAGCTTACACATTGAGCAAGACTCAGCATTAAAGATGTAAAGGAGGTTGCAGCTCCAGAAAACCCAGATCCATTGACATTCCAGGGGAAACATATTTAGACCTGTAAGACTTCTTGAAGGTTTGGGTTAGGTTCTGTATTGGTATTATTACTTAGGTATATTTTTTAGTTAAATGAACTAATCTGTCATATATAATATTGCACTGATGGGAAATTACACAATGAATTCCTTTAGACATTTCCTAGCTCCTAGACTGGTTCCTGCTGTGAGTTGAGGTGTCTTGATGATTTCATCCAACTCCTTCCTGCCAGAATGTGATGATGGGATCCTGCCCTGGCTAAAAGAACAGCTGGAAAATCAGGGAGAAACCCCAGAACTGACTGTATCACTGCAGTGATACAGGATGTCTGCTCTGCCTAACTTGGCCAGAGAGTGGGTTCAATCTTTTCTTTCCCAGTTCATTAGGGTGTGGCTTACCAATAGTTCTATCCAATGGTCTCTCCTCCCCAAATATCCAAATATGCCTAGAGAGACCAGACAGGGTAGGGTAGTAGTCATGGTAGGTTCAGGAAGAGTTATAGCTGGGCTCAGCTGGTTACTGGGAAGAGGAAGTGGTGCAGAGTAGATAGAATATCCGATCTACAGTCATGAAGATCTTAGTTCAAAACTCAACTCTAACACTTATTAGCTGGATAACTAGTCTGTCTGAGCCTCAATTTCCTTTTCTGTGAAATGGGGATGATAATATAAGTAGTTCCTATTTCATCAGGGTTGTTATAAGGATTTAATGAAGGGGAGGCAGCCTGTTTTAGTGCAAAGAGTCCTCACTGCCTCCAAGACTGGAGGGACCACTTCTGTGTTCCAGCTCTAGATCTACGATTGTAGGATTCTAAATAATGGAAGTAATCAGTCAATCAGCAAACATTTATTAAGCACCTACCATTTGTGCCAGGCACTGTACTAGGTTTTGGGGGATATAAAGATAAATAGAGGGGAAATAACATGTGCGCATATAAACAATAACAAAATT
This sequence comes from Notamacropus eugenii, assembly GCF_028372415.1. NCBI lineage: Eukaryota > Metazoa > Chordata > Mammalia > Diprotodontia > Macropodidae > Notamacropus > Notamacropus eugenii. The sequence goes on along the minus strand of NC_092878.1, from coordinate 28,499,101 downwards.
AGGGGCTGCATGGGGAACAACGCATGTGCCAAGCACTGTGCCAAGGGCTTTATGGATATCATGGGAGTGGGCATGGGGAGGGAAGATATCAGGGAGGAGGAGATGAAAGACTTTATGTAGGAGGTGGCCCTTGAGCTCAGTGTTTTGGAAGGAAACCTTTGCAAACCTTAACATAAAGTAAATGTCAGTTACTATTATTCTGGGCCCCAGGGTTTCCACTCCACTGCTTTCAGACCTGTCTCTGCGCCTGGACTCAGGCTTTCCTTGCCTTCAGTGTCTCTTAGACCTACTTGAGAACAAGAGTTTTTTGAGTTGTCCGTGGTAAAGCCCTAGCCTCTCCTAGAGCCCAAGACTCTGAAGTGTCTCAGGATTCTTAGTATGGCTCTCTCTCTCTCTCTCTCTCTCTCTCTCTCTCTCTTTCTCTCTCTGTCTCTCTCTCTGTCTCTCTGTCTCTCTCTTTCTCTCTGTCTCTCTCTCTGTCTCTCTGTCTCTCTCTCCCTCTCTCCCTCTGTCTCTCTCTCCCTCTCTCCCTCCCTCTCTCTCTCTCTCTCTCTCTCTCTCTCTCTCTCTCTCTCTCTCTCTCTCTCTCTCTCTCTCCCTCTCTCCCTCTCTTTCTCTCTCTCAGTTGTAGTTGGCATGGTGAATAGAGTGCAAGTCTTAGAGACAGAACGGCTCAAGTTAAAATCTTGCCTCAGCTACGATTACCTGTAAAACCTGAGACAGGGCACTTGGTTGGTATTCAGTCATTTCAGTCATATCCAACTCTTCATGATCCCCTTTTGGGGCTTTCTTGGCAAAGATATTGGAGTAGTTTGCCATTCCTTTCTCCAGCTCATTTTACAGATGAGGAAACTAAGCAAACGTGGTTAAGTGACTTGCCTAGGGTCACACAGGTAGTAAATGTCTGAGGCCAGATTTGAACTCAGGAAGATGTTTGTTCCTGACTCCAGCCCCATTACTCTATCCTCTGCACCACCTAAGGGACTTAACCTTTTTCAAATCCACTTGTAAAATGGGGATAAAGGTACTGATGAGACAATGTATTAAAGCTCTTTGCAAACCTTCGCGGCTATATAAATGTTAGCTCTTATTACCGAGGGAGAAAGCTGAGTCAGGGGACTTTCCATAGGAAAACCTCATGGAAGTCAGTATCAATGATCCACCATTGATTGATCCAGCAGTTTAGTTAAGTGAGGATCATCCCAGTTGAGGGGACCAGGCTATGGGAAGAAAACAGCTTAGTTCATAATTGTTTATTAGAACCCCAGAGAAGAAAAAGCAATAGCTGGGCAGCTAGGTGGCACAGTGGATAGATAGAGTGGCAGGCATGGAGTCAGGAAAACCTGAGTTCAAACTGGCCTCAGACACTTACTAGCTGTGTGACCTGGGCAAGTCACTTAAACCTGTTTGCCTCAGTTTCCTCATCTGTGAAATGAACTGGAGAAGGAAATAACAAACTCTTCTGGTAACTTTGCAAGAAAATTCCAAATGGGGCCAGCAAGAGTCTGAAACAACCGAACAACACAAAATGGAAGAACAAGAAGGAAGTGTTACAGAGGCAAAGTTCTGGTCTCGTTGCTAACTCCCTAGAGCTGGAAGAATGCTGGGAAGAGCAAGTGTCTGATGCTAAATGAGGATGACTGAGGTTCCACTTAAAAAAAAAATATCTTTCCAAGGAAAAGCTTTCTGAGGCAGAGCAGAGATGGAGTCAGAGCCAAGCAGCCCCAAACTCAATGTTGAGATTGATGGGTTAGGAAGTGGCACCAAGAGAGGACGCCATGTTGTCCCAGCATTCCTAAAGGGGTAAGTGGCCACCCAGCAGGAGAGGGAGCTGTAGAGCCCTGGGTGGCAGGAGTAGGGGTCTGTCAGGCTGGACTATCTCTGACTGAGGAGTGGCTCTCTGAATGGGTCTGGACTTTGCTATGTCCCTTCTCCCCAAGTGAATCTGGGTATTCCGGACTTTACTAATCTTAATTGTCTCTTCTCTAAAGGCAGGAAAGGCTTTTCTGATCCTGTCCTGCTAAGGCAGGCACCTCTATGTGTGCTCAGCACCTCTGACCAAGCTACCTTGGAGCAGGGTTTTGACCTCATTTTCCTTAATGAGTTTTAATTCTCACGGACTCTTTGGAGCTCTTGAAACAGACTTCTTTCTGATGCGTTTGGCACTGAGAATCTGTGAGGCTGGGAGGGGATCAAACTGAGTATTTTTTGAAATCAAGAAAACTGGGCCACCTTTGGTTGAGGGCTCATTCATGGGAAATGTTGCTCAGTGTCTTTTTGGATCATTAATCACCACAAATTGAGGAAGGAACCTACCTCATTAGGGTGTTTTCCTGACCACCCTAATGGAGCAGAAAGCTGGTAGGGACACTCCCAGGGCCACATGTTCCTGATCTCACCAGCCAGAGGCTCTCCTGGATATTGATCCATGAGCCACACAGGGAAGCTCTTCTGTTGTCTTTGCAATAGAAGGGAAGGTGCAACGTGCCCAGAGGAGGGAGGAGACAGCAGTCACTGCAGGGTGTACAGCTTGTGTTGGGACAATGATTGTTTTGTCTGGGCATGGTTCTCTGAGGGAGCAGGAGGGTAGTGGTAGGTGAAGAGAAAGGCTGACACATTTGGAATTCAGGTTAATGAGGATGCAACACACAAAGGGTGACCTCAACAGGTCTGACTGAATAGAGAGAGAGGGCCAACGATGGCTGATCGAAAGTGATAAGTGTATCAGGCAGTTAGGTGGCATAGTGGATAGATTGCCAGACATGAATTTAAATCCTGTCTCAGGTACTTCCCAGCTGTGTGACTCTGGGCAAGTCACTTAACTTTTCTCTCAGTCTCAGTTTCCTCATTGCTAAGTTGGGGATGATAATGGCACCTGCCTCACAAGGTGACTGTGAAGCTCAAATTAAGTGACATGTAAAATGCCTTGCAAATCTTAAAAGCGTTTACGTCTTCCCTTTCAGTCTTTTTCTCAGTTGTGTCTGACTCTTGGTTTTATTGGCAAAGATGCTAGAGTGATTTGCCATTTCCTTCTCTAGCTTATTTTACAGATGAGGAAACTGAGGCAAACAGGGATAAATGACTTGACTGGAGTCACATAGCTAGTCAATATTTAGGTCAGATTTGAGCTCAGGTCTTCTTGACTCCAGGCCCAGTGCTCTATCCAGCTATCTGAGACATGTATTAAGTGTCTGCTATGTGTCGGGCCTCGTGCTAATAAGTGGTAGGGATACAAAAATAGGCAAAAGACAGTTCTTACCCTCAAGGAGCTTACAATCTAATTGGGGGAAAGGGAGACAACATGCAAACAAATATATGGAAAGCATATATACAGGGTAATATATAGGGTAAGTAGGGAATAATTAACAGAGAAAACACTGGAATTAAGAGGGGTTAGGAAAGGCCTTCTGTAAAAAAAGATGGGATTGTAGCTGAGATTTAAAAGGACCCAGGGAAGTCAGTAGGTGGAGTTGAGGAAGGGGAGCATTTCAGTCATGGGAGACAGTCTGAGAAAATTCAGGAAGCTGGTATGACTTGCTCACCTCTTTTATCCTCTCCATCTCTAAACCCATGTTCTTAAGAGTCAAAGAGACTTATGGAATCATATATCTAAGAGATGGAAGGGACCTCAGAGACCCCATCTAGTCCTCATTTTACAGATGAGGAAACTGAGACCCAGGGTCATGACCTGCCTGAGGTTAGAACTCAGGACCTCTGCTTCCAGAGTCAAAGTGCATTCCTCTTCACCATGCTACTCTGGGTGGTTACTATAATGCTCTCCCTAGCTACTCTACCTGAGTTCTAATCACCACTAGTTTTTAGGACTCCTTTTTTACAGTTGAGGAAACTGAGGCAGACAATGATTAAGTGACTTGCCTGGGATCACATAGTTCATAAGTGTGTGAGGTCATATTGGGACTCAGGTGCAGCATTCTATCCACCAAGCTACCTTAGAGGTCTCAGGACAGAAGTCTCAGGAGATCTCCCGGAGCAGCTGCAACAATTCTGCACCCACAAAGGCCCCACAGAGAACAGAGGACCTCCTGGCAAGCTTTGCTGCTTTCTTGGCTTGGCTTTGAATGTTATGGTAAGGAGCCTTGTTCACGTTTCCCCTTCAGGGTGAAGCCTCTCCTTGCTGCCAACTCTCTGTGAAGATCCTGGAAGCAAGGAACTTGTTCTGGACTGACCTGTGTGAGTAGCTCCCAAGGAGGTATAGTCATACTCAAGTCTGACCTGCCCACAATTCATGGAAATGATCTAGTAGGGTATCTCTGGGTTGACACTGTGTTATTTTCCCCCCTTCAGATACAGTTCATTTTCCTTAATTTTTATTGTTATATTTCATTCATCACCTTCATTTCTGACTCTTTCCTCCACTACCCAGCAAGCGATCTGTTGTCAGTCAACCAGCATTTGTTAAGAAGTTACTATGTGCTAGGTGTAGGGACAGCTAGGTGGTGCAATAGATAGAGCACTGGGCTTGGAATCAGGAGGACTTGAGTTCAAATCTGAGCAAGTCACTTAACCCCTATAGCTGCTTGGGTGCTTGTACTTGAACCCCACACATTTCTCCTTAGCTTCAAAACACTATTCCATGACAGTTTTCTCCCCAGGCCAAGGATACTATGCCTAATAAAACTCATGAATGGGCCCCAGTAAGACAAATTACGTTTCCCCATCACAAGAACAAGCTGACCTTTAAAGAAATTCTTTTGCAAAAACAGGACTATCCTGTAACCACAGAATATCATGTATTGATCCCCAAAGTTATCAGATTCAATCCAGAGGTCAAACTATGGATGCCAACTCTCAAAGCTAACTGTAACAGACCAAAAATATACCCCTGAGAAATCCCTTCCCCTGTTTTCCAGTAGTGAATGATGCCAATGACCAAGGTGGTAAGTTATCACCTAATTAGCATTTCTGCTAGGTAATTCACTGCTTTTCCTACATAAGTTTTAGCATCATTCCTGTTAAGATGCAATTCCTTAAGGAAGGCAAGTTCTCTAAGGAGCTCTGCCCACTATATTAGCGTTACAATAAACCTTTGCCACCTTGGCTTAGAGAATGCTTGAGTCCGTGAATTCATTCCAGATGACCTCCAATACTTCAGTCTTGGAGGGGGGGTATCCCTGAACCTCTCAAACCACATCATTGTCTCAGTTTCCTCATCTGTAAAATGAGTTGGAGAAGGAAATACACACCATTCATGTCTTTGTCAAGAAAACCCCAAATGGGGTCATGAAGAGTTAGATACAATTAAACAACAATATATTCCAGGCCCTGTGTTAAGTATGGGGGTGGGGGTGGGGGTGGGGGTTACAAAGAAAGACAAAAACATGCACCCTGCCCTCAAGTAGCCCACATTAAGAATAAGAGAAAGGGGAAAAATCAGTTCATCAAAACTAACCAACACGCCAACTGATTTGGATAATATATGATGTTCCATACCCATAGTCCATCACATCTTCCATGAAGGGATGGATGTGCATTTACTTCTCCCTTTAGGGACAAACTTCAAGGATTTGTGATTTCACCAATATCGATTCTACCTCCATAGATCATAAGTCATGGTCCTTCTTTGTCTCAGCAGACAGTCTTTGTAGGGCACTGCCAAGGAAAAAATTTCCCTTCCTGAGCCAGTTTGGCAATGCACTTCTCTGATCTTTCCCAAGCTGAGGATAAGACAGCAGGCCCAATCTATTGCTAGGCGTGTGCTCTAAGCCTTCCTAAATGGTTGACAGAACTTTCTCTCTTCTGAGACAGCCTTTGGGAAGCCAGCCCCATTTCTATGCCACAGTGAAGCTTCATGATAAGACTAGACTACTCAAAGGACAATAGGCATCCCAATAAAATCATAATTTATTCATTCAACATACATTTTACTAAGTACTGGGTCTTGGGATCAAAGCCAGAAGGGACCTTGGGGTCATCTAGTCTACATCCTCATTTTACAGATAAGAAAAGTAAGACTCAGAGACTTGAAGTGATTTGCCTCAGGTCATTAAAGAACAGTCAGGATTTGAACTCTGATCCTTTGAAACCAAATCCATCACACTTTCTCACTCTACCACATTGCCTCTCTTTTGCTAGTGAAACAGAAGATACAAACTTGAGGTCCAGATTGAAAGGAACTTCCAGTCCAGTGAGCTAATAATCACGGACTCTGAGAAGTAAAGGTATCTTCAAATGGAACCTGGGAGAGGCTGCCCTCAGGCCAATAGGATATGGTTGCACTGGGGACAGCTAGGTGGTGCAATGGATAGAGCTCTGGGCCTGCAGTCAGGAAGACTCATCTTCCTGAGTTCAAATCTGGCCTCAGACACTTGACCCTGGGCAAGGAATTTAACCCTGTTTGCCTCAGTTTCCTCCTCTGTAAAATAAGCTGGAGAAGGAAATGGCAAATCACTCTATCTTTGCCAAGAAAACCCCAAATCAAGTCATAAAGAGATGGACATCACTGAAAATAACTGAAGAACAACAATACTTGACATCTTCTTCTCTCCCTTTGTGGCAGTAAGTGAGGCTGACCCATATGTGGTCCTGCGGCTGCCAACAGCATCAGCTATCACATTTAAGACCAAAACTGTTTCCAATTCGAGTCACCCCATTTGGAATGAGACCTTCAGTTTCCGGATCCAGAGGCAAGTCAAGGTAAAGACCAGGCCCCAAAGAAGGGAACTTGGCTTGTAGCTTTTTCCAAAAAGTGGGTGTACCCCCTTAACATTCCACTGCTGGGGTGGGGGGAAGGGAGACAGGGGTAGACCTTATCTAGGGTGGAGGTGGAGGCTTCTCAAGGATGGAGAGAACCTCTCTGTAGAGATCTGCCAGAAAATGAGACTCATTAAAAAAAAAAAAAGGAGATAGTTGCCATTTCTATCTCTAATAATATCACATAATACTTTAAGATTTTTAGAGAGTTTTACATATATTTCTTCATTTGATTCTCACAAAACCCCACTGAGATAATTGGTATAGTTGTTCTTGTCCCATTTACCAGATGAGGAAACTGAAGCTGAGAGAGGCTAGGGTCCATATGGTCTCTGTGTGTATGTCTATGTTTATATGCGTGTCTCCACAGAATTTTTGCACATAGAATTTTTTTGCACATAGAATCGTGAACTTTATAGTTAAAGGAACCACAGAGTTCATTTAGTCCAATCCTTTCATTTTTATAGACTGCTGTACTGAGTGTCAGGAACACCAGAACTTAAAATCCTGCCACACACACTTATTAGATGTGTGATGCTGGTCAAGTCATTTAACCTCTCTGTAAAATATAAAATCTGTGGCAGGTTCCCCACCTCTGAATTCTAAACTTATGTTCCTAAGAGATAAATGGTTTTTGGGATCTAAGAGCTGGAAGGGACCTCAGAGACCTTTACCTTCCTTTTATATATAAGGAAATGGAGATCTAGGGTTATAATCTGCTCAAAGTTAGAACTCAGGACCTCCAAGTCAAGAGCCAAGGCTTATTCCTCCACACTATGCTAATTCCCAGTGATTACTGACTGCAATGCTCTCCCCAGACAATCTACCTCAGTTCCTATCCAGAGTTCCTCCCTTAGGATCCAGCCAGCCAACCAGGAGACAAGCTCTGTTATCCCAAGAGAGAACAGACTGAGTCTAGGGATGCAGCCCGAAATGGACAAGCAGAGTATCAGTAATATATCCCTGGTCAGTTAAATTGAGAAACTGGGAGTTCAAACTAAGTGTTACCACTATTGGACATGGCTGAACCAGTGATTCTGCAAGGGAAGCTTTGTCCTCATCCCTGTCCTTTTCCTTGTCCCTATATTTGACCAAGATCATCCAGCTAGTTACAGGTTGTGTGTGTGTGTGTATACACATATATATATATTGCATATATATATATATATCACCATGCATCATTATCTATACATTTATTCATCTGACCTTCCCTCCTTATTTCCTTTCTTCCTTCCATTTATCCATCCATCTATCCATCCATCCATCTATCCATCTGTCTATCTCTCTCTCTTTCTATCTATCCATCCATCCATCTATCCATCTGTCTATCTCTCTCTCTCTTTCTATCTATCTATCTTTCTATCTATCTTTCTTTCTATCTATCTATCTATCTATCTATCTATCTATCTATCTATCTATCTATCTATCATATTCCTTCCTTCCCCCCCACTCCCTCTCATTTGTATCTCCCAAATACTGGCTCCTGGGTCTCCAGAATATCCTTGAGTTGAAAGTCTATGATGCCGATGTAGTCACAGAAGATGATGCCCTCTTCACTGTCTTGTTTGATACCATTGAAGTCAATCCTGGCAAGCCCATCCGAAAGACTTTCTCTCTGAATCCCCAGGTAAAGGGGCATTGGGACTCTTGGGGAAAGAATTTCCAGGGTGAGGGGGATTAATAACGCCATCTCTGCTTTTCCCCTTCTGCCATAAGGTAGAAGAATCTGCCCTTGGGAAGGGTGAGCTATGGAGTCATGCAGGGTCTTTCCAGAGACATATGTATATAGGATGTATCTGATGTGCCCACAGACCTTCCTAATATCTCAAAGGAATTAATATTATGTGACTAATTTTTGTCTGTTTTTAAAGTTTAATTATTAATTTTTTAAATTGTCTAAGTTGTTTTTTTTTTAGTTTGGTGAATAAAGATAATTTGTTTTATGTTTGAAATGAGAGGCAGTTGGGGATGGAGAATTGACTTCAGAGGTAGGGAAAACTGACTGCCTCTGAAACATGCTGTGTGAGCCTGGGCAAGTCACTGAACATCTCAGTGTTCTAGGAAATTCTCTAAGACTATAAGTTACAGAGAAGACGATGACCTGCCTTGATAAAGCTAATTTCCTTATCTGGGAGTTCCCTATATTAGGGAAATAACAGATCTAGTTTCTATTTTTGTTACTGAACATTCAATAAATATTCACCTTAATTTTTTTTAAAAAAATTAAATTTCCTAGGTGCGCACCCTAAGGTACATACCTGTGGGTCCCTCTCATTGTCCTTTGCTTGGCTCTAAGTGATACCACCCAGCACCTGGCACATAGCTGACACCTAATGAATGTTTATTAATTGCTAGATATGGGGTTGAGCATCCAGGGAGAGAGAAGGAGGGTTCCTTCACTTGTTCCTTTCCTCTTGGGATTTCAGGGACAAGAAGAGCTGTATGTGGAGTTCCATGCAGAGGAGATGTGAGTACATGTGGAAAGCAAGGAGGGTGGAAAGTCATGGTTATGTAACAGAACAGACGACAGAACCTGTTTCTGATTGGGGTTCACCAGGTCCTGTCTAGCTTCCTATTGTCCAGCAGATGGCAATACTGACATCTGGATTTTCCCAAAGATCTTATTCCCTTGGAATCCCTGACTTAAGCAAAAAAAAATTTTTTTTTAAGAGGGAGAGAGAGTAAGTAGTGTTGTACATAAAGCATTAGACTTGGTATAAGGAAGACCTAGGTTTAAATCCTTCCTCTGACACTTACTAGCTGTGTGGCCTGGGCTTTTCTCAGCCTTCATTTTCTCATCTCTAAAATGGGTATGATAACACCTCATAGAGGTGTTGTTAGGATATAATGAGATATGTATAAAGCGCAAGACTTAAAGTGCTGTGTAAATGCAATTTAGCTACTGTATGGGGGTGGGTAGGAGAATTGTTTCAAAACCACCTATTGTTCACATAGAATTCCCTCAGAATGTGCTCAGTATTGAGCCTTCCTAGTCTAGAACCCTTGACCACTCAGGTAGCCTCTCACTAAGGGTCAGTGAGACCCTATTGGATTTATTTCCTAGTTGGGGCAGAAACTTATCCCAAGTGTTTCTGGCAGTTAGAAGTTGTGTGTGTGGGGGGGGTGTGTGTGTATGTGTGTGTGTGTGTGTGTGTGTGTGTGTGTGTGTGTGTGTGTGTGTGTGTGTGTAGATTGGGTTGGAACTCTGAGCTCCCTCAGTCTCTAGGAAATCTTTGACTCAGGCTAGGACAAGATATGTTTACTTTGCTTCCCATTTCCATTTCCTCGTCTGATTCTAAATGCTTTGATTTCTACAGATCGGATTCTCCAGAACACCTCATCACCAACAATGTCCTTGTGGTAACCAGATTGTGGGGACTTTCTCTAGAAAGAACAGAAATCAGAACTGGGGGTTTGAGATATCAGAATAAGGGGACTGGAGGGTCAGGGCAGCAGAGTGAATCTGGTGCCTAAAATGTTGTCTATCCCATCCATCTAGCAGGGCCTGAGCAGGTCTGTTCACTTGACACTAAGGGCATGCTGGTAAATGTTTAACAAGCCTCTCTCTGGTGGAAAAAAAAGTACTCCTTATATACTTTTAAGTTGAATCTGAATTATTAACATTTTCTTAAGTTTAGACAATCAACAAAACAATACATCAAGCCCTGATATGTTGTGTTTGCCTGATATGTTTGTGCATGCTCACAGTGAAAATCAGTTTTGTGTTTTGTTTTTTGCATACCCCTGCCCCTGAGGCAGGTATGGAGGGAAGAGACTGAGACACTTACAGACATCCCAGTGAGAGCTGTAGGAAATGGAGCTGGGAATTCCAACTGGCTTCCAGGTCTCTATCCTTCCTTGATGAAGTTTAAGATTATACATAGATTGGGAAAGGACGTCAAGAGATAATCTGGCTTGGTCCTCTTCCTTCAGGAATCACAGGATATTTTATCCCTATGTTGCAACTGGGCCAACTGAGGCCTGCAGAAATTTCAGTGACTTGCTAACCTACTGTACCTCCATTCTTTTTTTCTTCTTATTGTTAAAAAGATTTTAATTTAATATACTTTATTTTTACCCAATTACATGTTAAAACAATTTTTGAACTTTTTTAAAAAAAGTTTTGAGCTCCAAATCCTATTGTACCTCCATGCTAAGAACTTGGGGATTAGGATGGTGACCTAACTCCTCTCTATGCTAATTTGGGGTTAGGGCAGGAAGCAGGACAGACTTCCAGAAGGTTCAGTCCTAAGAGACCGCCACTAGGTGGGAGTGTAGTTCCATCTACAACTGCTTTGAAAAATGATTGCCTGAGAACTGGGGATGAGGTGTTCTAAAAGACTTCTCCTCGAACCTTCCAGAATACTGAGGGCAGGAATCTAGAGGCAGTTTCTGGGTTTTTTATCCCTCAGGTCCTGAGGAGAAACTTGGAGATTATCCAGCAAGGCTAGCTTTCCTTCCCATTCTCATTTTCATTACCTGGATTTGGACCAGGGAGGGGAGTACAGTCCTCAGAGTTGGGTGATGGGGAAAACCAGGTCTTGAACCCCATCAACCATCTCTCTCATTACACTATCTATTCTAGACTCGGGAGCTATCCTGCCTGACTGTGCAGGTGGACAAGAAGGGGAGCACAGCAGCGGTCACAGGTGAGCCCCAAGTCATGCCCAGAACCAACCCCATAAGCATGGCAAGAGATAATTCTACCATCTTCCTCCACATTTGGAATATTGAATTCGAGTCAGGGAGTGACATTTTAGGGAGGCCATTGATAAGCTCAAGTGCACCCAAAGGAGAATGACCTGGAATCAATCACTAAACATTTATTAAGAGCCTTCTCTGTGCCAGGCATTGTGTAAGCACTGGGTATACAAAGAAAGGCAAAAGACAGTTTCTGCTGTCAAAGAACTTAGTCTAACGGGGGAGATAACATGCAAGCAACTATGTACAAACAATCAACAGAGGGAAGGCCCTAGAATTAAGAGGAATTGGGGAAAGCTTCCTGTAGAAAGTAGTGTTTTACCTGGGACTTGAAGTAAGCCAGAGAAACCAGCAGGTGGAAGTGAGGAGGGAGCACAGCCGAGGAACAGTCAGTGAAAATGACAGTTGGCAGATGGATTGTCTTGTTTAAATAATACCAAGGAGGTGGGTGTCACTGGGGCAAAAAATGTGCGTGTGGGGTAACTGTAAGGTATAAGAAGACCTAAAGGGGGAGGGGAGGGCCCAGGGTGATGACAACCATTGCCTAAAGTCTGGCTGAAATATTTTAACCTGGAGAAAAGTTCTTTGGGGGACATCATAGATATCTTTACGTATGTGAAGGGTTGTCCCACCAAAAAGGACATAATTTTTTTCCGTTTGGCCCCTGAGAGCAAGAACTAGGAGCAGAAGGTATGGAGAGGAAGATCTTGGCTTGTATAATTAAAAGCTCCCTGACAATTACAGCTGCCCCTTAATGGAATGGGTTACCTTGGTAGTAGGTTGCCCCTCACTTAGAAGACTTCAAATAGAGCTGGATGACCACTGGTCAGGGATGTTGAAGAGAGAACTCCTGACCAGATCTAAGTTGGGCTTGATGGTTCATTTGTTCATCCACCCATCCACCCACCCATCCATCCACCCATCCATCCACCCATCCATCCACCCATCCATCCATCCATCCATCCATCCACCCACCCATCCATCCACCCATCCATCCATCCATCCATCCATCCATCCATCCATCTATCCATCTAACAAACAATGATTATTAATAGCAGATTTAGAGCTGAAAGGGACCTTAGAAGTAATCTAATCTAACTCCTTCAGTGTGAAGGACCACACATTGGAGAAAGAAATGGCAAACTACTGCAGTATCTTTGCCAAGGAAAACCCATGGACAAGTCCGTGGGGCCATGAAGAGTCAGATATGACTGAAACAACTGGACAGTAACAATAATACAACATATAAATTATATATACAGTAGCGTAATAAAAGCATATACAACATACGTAATATACATACAATGTACTCTGTATATACTTCGTACATGTGCAATGTTACATGTATTTTATATATGTAATATTGTGTATTATTATACATATTATCGTGTATCATATGTATTATCATACATGTTATACATACAATATGTGATAATACAATAAATATATTGACCATGCAATAAATACAAAGTCATTTCTTGGGGGAGGGCACTAAGAGAGGAGGCTTGGGAGATGACAGTTGAGTTGAGTCTGGGCTCATAAGAGGCAGAGTTGATGAAGGAATCCATTCCAAGACTAGGGAACAGTACAGGTAAATGTGTGGCCAGAGGAGTTTATACTTTTCCCTTCAGGCAATAGGGAGCCACCGTACTTCTAGTAAGAGAGTAAGATGGTCAGATCTGTACTTTAGGAATATTGCTAGTCTCTGAGGTTCCTTCTTCCAACTCTGAGATTCTGTGAGTCTGTCATCCTGGAGAAATGGGGTTGACCTGGCTGGGGACAAGAAACCATGCTGAGGGGTGGGCTCTATGTTGGGATGGATTTCCTAGTTTTAATTTACTCACCATTTACAGTGTTAAAGGGGATGTAACACAGCTTTTCTAGGCAAGGAGGTCTCTGTGGCTCTGAAGGAGACAACATAGGCCTTGAAACAATACTATTGTTTTGGCGTTAGTTACGTCTGACTCTTCCTAAGGCATTTTTCCTGGCAACGATACTGGAGTGCTTCACCATATCTACCTCCAGTGTGTCCCAGTTTTACAGATGAGTAACAGAGACAAATAGGGGTTAAATGACTTGCCCAGGATCACTCAGTTAGTATATCTGAGGCTAGATTTGAACTCAGATCTTCCTGACTCCAGGCCCAGGGCTTTCTCCACTGCACCACCTAGCAGATCAGTTGAGAGAAAATGGTAAAAGAGCGTGTACTTAAGCCTTAAGATTTTACAAAACATTTATGTACATTGTTATTTGATCTTCACAAAAGCCTTATGAGGTGGGCACTATAAATATAGCTAGCCCCGTTTACAAATGACAGACTGAGCCTCTGAGACATTAAATGCCTTGCCCATGGGCAGACAACTGGCAGACCTCAGAAGCCAGGTCTTATCTTCCTCCAAGCTACTTATTCTTTACATTATATCATGTTGTCTCTCTGTCTGACTTGGGGGATCTGAGGTTGAGAAAAAGGTTCAAATTTCTAACATGAGCAGTACTGGGATGGGACTCTGTTACCTTATCAAAGGTTGTTGTTGTGTTTGTCCTTTGCTTTTGAAGACCATGACATCAGAGAAATGATGACATCACTTGCACTTGACTTTGTTTTGAGTGAGGAAGGGCTGTGCAAGGTCAGCAGCATCACTTTCCCCTCCTGAGCCATCTGGGTCCAGTGACCAGTTATTCATCAGGATGACTGGAGATGCAGTGGGAGACCTTGGCCTTTTTAGGCTAGGCCTTTTCAGGTGCTCACTTAGAGGGAGGTAATGGCCATTGAGTGAATAGGCCTGTTTAAGAAGTAGTCAGGGAATGGCCCTTTTAATGAACAGAAGAAAAAAAACGTTCTTATTGAAGGTAAGGAGCATTGTAGACTCAATCTCTGAATCTCGCCTTCTTTCCTCAGAGGGGGATGAACTTGAGCTGACACTGAAGGGATCCTATGAGGACACTCAGAGTTCCACTCTGGGTTCTGCCATGGCTGACTCCTTTCTGTTCCACTATATAACAGCTCAAGAGACAGAGATGAGGGGGTACCTGAAGGTAGGTCCTAGTGTCTTGAAATGTCTCCCCTGCCACCAACACCTAATGTATTAGGAGGTATAGGAGAGAGAGTGCTGGACATATAGTCAGGAAAAGCTGAGTTCGAATCTTTCCTCAGACCCAGACTAGTTCCATGGCCTTAGTTTTTTCATCTGTAAATAATAGCTAAAATGTGTATATAAGGTTTACGAAATGTTTTATATATTATCTCACTTGATTCTCACCACAACCCTGAGAGATGAGTTCTCTTATTATACCCATTTTATAGATGAAGAAACGGAAGCATAAAGAGGTTAAGTAACTTGTGGCCAGGGTCCCATAGTTAGTGTCTGAGGTAGGATTTAAACTAAGGCCTTCCTGGCTCTAAGTCTATCCATGACTAAGGTCTCCTCCTGCTCTAAATCTATGATTCTCTCATCTCTCTTGCCTTCACACTGCTGAGGCTGCTCTGAGGGTGTCTCTCCACTGGGTGGAGGGGGTGGCAGCTATTCCCTACCAGACATCTTCCTCGTCAAAAGTGACTGAGGTGGTGGAGGGACCCAGTGGTCCTTCCCAAATGGTAATGGGGGTTGAAGAGACCTTCTTAGAAATCTGGTGTAGATGGGGTCTTGTCTCCTCTTGGCAGCTGCTGACAGGTCCCTTTTCTTTACAGAGCCTTGCAGTTGATGGAGAGGGTGAGGGCAGCCCTGGCAAGAATCTCACTGTGCCCCTGAAGTACCTGCCTATGGGGGAGGAGATGGCAGTTGCTGTTCCTGCCCCTGAAGTATGCAGCTTCTTGGATGTGATTCACTTGCTGGCTGCCAGCCTGGGGTGGTCATGGAGAGATTGCTACATGGAGGGTGTGAGGAGAAGGGGGAGGGATCCTGAATTTTTAGAAGAAAAGCAGAATTGTTGGAGCATATTTACTGTATCAATGTGGTCCAGTGGGATGATTTTTGCGTATGAGAAAAATTCTTCCTCTTGTTTATAGGCCACAGCATTGAGGTTGAAGCTTAGGACCAATTCTTGGTAAGAAATCACCTTGGGGGTCTGTAGAGGCCAGGGGAAGGGCTGTGGGGTTCAGAGACTGAGGATCCCTATGGCAGAGGATGGCCAGCAGGAGGATGGACACAAGGGCCTCCCTCAGTAGGGGCTCAGAGGGGCCCTGGATCTCTCAGAGGTCCCATGATTTATTTTCTCCTCTCCATCCCCATCACAGCTCTGAGAAGCTGGCTGTACGCCTGGGCTTTGGGCTGTGTGATGAGGAACACGCATTCCTGAAGAAGAGGAAGCAGGTGGTGGCCAAGGCCCTGAAACGAGTTTTGCAGCTGGAGCATGAGCTGCAGGAAGATGAGGTCTGAGGGGTGAACTGGGGTGGGTTTGGTAAGAGGCTCCTGCTTTTCTCCCATTATCCCAAGCTCTGGTAGATGTCCGTTAGGGACAGAATACTAGGCTCAAATTTCAGCTTTGCTCTTAGGATCATGGGAGCCTGGATTGAACATCAGAAAGGGCTTTGTTAGGGCATCTAATCCAAACATTTCATTTTTTAGATCAATCAATTAATCTATCCAGTCATGAAAAGGCATTCATTAAATTCTTAATACTTGCCAGGCATTCTGCTAGCTGCTAGAGACAGCTTGCTAGTTTGCTATGAAGACAAAAATGAAAGTGTTCTCAAAGCATTTCCATTCTATCAGCTTTTATGCTATCTTATTTTCTCACCTCATTCTTACAATATGCCTATGAGATATATAATTTATAAAATACATGAGATATATACCATATATCTACACATATGTGTTATATATGTGTATATATTATATATCCTATACATACACATATATCAGATAATATTGCTTCCATTAAACAGATGGGGAAATTGAGGCAAAGGAAAGTTAAGTGACATAAACGCTCATTGACTTGACATGGCTAACGAGTGTCAGAGTCATGTTTTAACTTTAGATCTTGGCTCTTTCCAGTCTGCTTTTTCCTACAAAGTAAAATGAGAATTCCATGGGTATTTGTTTCTTAATTTCCAGGCTAACTGCCTTCCTCTCAACCCTTGGGACGTACGTGTAAAACAACCCCCCCCCCCCCACAAAACCAGAGGAAACAACAACGTACACATAGAAGTAAGCCAAAATGTATATTAAATAATTTGGCAGATGGAGCACGAGCAGCTGGGGATGGGAGTGGGCGATCAGACGAAAAAACAGAGATTCAGAGAAATTATTTTTGTATTACAATTTAAAAAAATTAATGAGCATTTACTTTTTCTCCCTCCCACCTTCCCCCAATCCTGGCAGGGAGAAACACACACACACACACACACACACACACACAGATGCACACACATACACACATATACCCCACTGTCCTTGGAATAGATACGCAGTTAAGCAAAACAAATGTCCACGTGGACCGTGTTCAAAAAATGTAGGTCTCATTCTGCATCTAGGATATGCAGGTAGTACTAATGTCATATGAGAAGTGACAAAAGGGACCCTTTCAGGGGAACACTTGTATGAGCTCATGCAGACCCAGAGGAGTTAAAGGTCACGTTCAAGGTCACACAGGAAAGGCCCCAGAACTGGGTTTCCAGCCCCCCTTTCTGACTCTGGTTCCAATAGACTTCCTGATAGGCCTCGCTTAATTCTTCTGCTACTATGAGCAAATCCTGATTGAAGTTTTAACACCTGTGTGACTTTGGGCAAACTCATTTTAACCTTCTACCTCAGTTTTCTTATATGCAAAATGAGAGGGTTAGTCTCTTAGAGGCCAACTCTGCATTTATGATCCCATGATCTAGCTTTAAATACCATCTCTGATACTTAACTATCAGTGTGACTGTGGGCAAAGCACCCAGGCTCCCTGTGCCTCAGTTTCTGATTGTGTTGTGTCTGTTCTTAATGGTGGACACAGGTTCCAGTGATTGGGGTCATGGCCATTGGTGGAGGGGCTCGGGCCATGACGTCTCTGTATGGTCATCTCTCTGCCCTCAAGAAATTGGACCTCCTGGACTGCGTAACCTATATAAGTGGTACTTCAGGATCTACTTGGTGAGGTCCCTGTAGGGAAGCTGGGGAGCCACATGTAGAAGGGTAGCATGGGACATAAAGAAACTAATGGGAGATCTAAGGGGGATGGCCTAGGACATAGAGTGAATGGACACAATAGTGTGATCTGAAGGGCATTTGGGAAGAAAAATACCCAAGTCCTCTCCCCCAAGTATCTCTCTCACTGTTATCACAGGGTCTGAAATTTTCTTGTTTAGAGATTCATTCCTTTGGAAGGAATTGCTAAAGGATTCTTATAGCATTTTCAGTCCCTTGTTAAAAACACAAATATTAAGGGGTCTAACCTTAAGCTCACAGTCAGTTGACACCAAGAGGAGATTAGTTGTCAGCTAGCTAAGAGCAAGACTCTAGGAGAGTGGGATATAGGAGAGTCATCCTCAATGTGGGGAGAGGGAAAGCAGGAGAGCAGAGAGGAAATTAAAGTCTGTTTACAAAGCAAGAGAGTCATAAGTTGGGGCCATGTTGCTGTTTCCCCCAGTTTGGGGGCTTCATTTAGGGGTCTGGAATGAGGAGGAGTTGGGTGAAACCACCCAGTCCCTGGTGGCTTCAAGGCGTGCCTCTCCCCCTGCCCATCAGGACTTTGGCTAGCTTGTACCAGGATCCTGACTGGTCACAGCAAGACCTTGAAAAGCCCATCAGCCATGCCCGAGAGCACATGACCAAGAGCAAGCTGGATGCCTTCTCTCTGGGGAGCATGAGAGGGTACCAGCAGGAGCTGAGGCAGAGGGCTGAGGAGGGGAGAACCCCTTCCTTTGTTGACCTGTGGGCCCTTGTCCTGGAGTTCCTGTTACATGGCAAGGTAAGATCTAGCTATGGGTTTATGTATGTACATGCATCTCTTGGAGTGTGCATGTGTATGTATGCATGCATGCATGTATGTATGTATGTATATACTCATTCATAGGTGCATAATTACATGTTTTTATGAACTAACTGGACTATCAATCAATAAACTTTTATTAAATTCTTATTGTTGAGGTTTAGAGTTGGGAGAGCTCAGTACAGGTGTGAAAGAATTCACTTAGACGCCAATGGGAGCTTTTGGTTTTATGTGGAAAAGCATCATGGGCCTCCTTCGCAAGAACGTTAAGTGAGACTCCGCTATTTGGGGGAGTTATGCTTATACAGAAGTTTCAGAATGATGATGTAATTTTAGAGGTTTTTATGGAGGTTAAAGATTAAAGACAAGACAGGATGGCATAGGATGAAGGAGACAAGGGGGATGCTTTATGGTTTAAGGATTTAAGGACAGGGCAGGGGGACACGGGTTAAACATTAAAGGACCCAGAGAACACAGGATAAGGGAGACAAAGGCAATTCTTTGGGTACAGGTTCAAGATAAGGGGGGAAAGACTTTAGGGCACCCTCAAGTTACAGAATAAGCTACAGAGCTTCACAAAGTATTGGAAAAGCAGCCCTTAATATTATTTTTAACCCTTAGAGCACTGTTTGTATCCCCTTCATTTCCCAGTAGATCTGTCCTCATGGTACATAGGGAAGCAACATATTGAGGGAATACAAAATATAAGCAAAATAAAGGCAATTTTAGGAGGAAGAGGCCCCAGCAGCCAGTGGAGAGCAGGAGAGGCCTCACATAGGCTGCGGCAGCTGAGCTGAGCTTAGAAGAAAGCTAGAGATTCTAAGAGGCAGAGGAGAAGAGGGAGGCATGGAGGTGGGGTGCTGTGTGTAAGGAATGACAAGTGAAACAGAGAACATGAAGGAGAATAAAAATGTCCTAAACCTGCAAAGATAGATTGCATAGAGCCAGATTGTAAAAAAGCTTTACATATTTTACATAAAATTCAATCAGCGGCACCCTTCTCTGCAACGCGCCCCCCCCCCCCCCTCCCCAGACAGGAGAGGCTGCTGGGCTACCTTGGCCTTTAAATAGAGGAAGAGCCAGGCAGCTCCACTGTCAGAGGGAATTGAGTGAGTGAGCTGGAATGAAGCTGACAGAATTTTACTATTTTGGTAACTTTAACATTCTATGAGACAATTTTTTTCCTTTTCAAATATTTTACTTTTTCTTCAATTACATGTAAACTTTTTTTAACATTCATTTTAAAAAAATTGAGTTCCAAATCTTTCCCTCCCTTCCTGTCACTGAGAAGGCAAGCAATTTGATATGGGGTATAATTGTGCAGTCAAGCAATTAATATTTCCATATTAGTCATGCTGTGAAAGAAAACACAGACCAAAGAAACAAAAATGAAACAAAAATCTAAGCAACAAACACAACAAGGAAAATAAAGGAAAAAAAAAAGCATGCTTCGATCTTCATTCAGACTCCATCAGTTCTTTCTTTAGAGATGGATAGATCTTTCATCATGAGTCCTTCAGAATTGGCTTAGATCATTGTATTGTGGAGAACAGCTAAATCATGCACAGTTGATCACTTTATAATGTTTCTGTTGCTATGTACTACGGTCTCCTGGTTCTGCTCATTTCACTTTGTATCAGTTCACATAAGTCTTTCTAGGTTTTTCTGAAAGCCTCCTGCTCATCATTTCTTATAGCACAATAGAACTCCATCATAGTAGGAGACAAAATTTTAAAGGAACACATCAAGATAGATGGAGGCCCCTACTTTTGGCAATAATGATCAAATTCAACAAATTAAGCAAACTAACAAAAGATTTGGATGGGATAAGAAGTACTCTAAAGAAATCAAAGGAGAACTCCAGGAAGTTAATAAGGATAAATATCCATTATAAGAGATCAAAACATCTCCAAGAAAATCTCTCCCTGAAGTAACAGGGGAGTCTCAAAATGAAGGAAAAACAGATCCATCAAAATCCCCCTCCACACACAGATACATCAAATCCCCCCCCCAAAAAGATCCATCAAATACACCCCCCCCAAAAAACAGATCCATCTATGTTAAAGACTTTTCAACAGATGGATCCCTTGATGCCATAAAAGAATGGTTAGAAGGTAAAGATCAAATATAACATATTAAAATGAGGAGAATATTAAAAGCACGAAAAGGATCAATATTTGTTGTGTTTGACAGTGTTGAATTTGCCAAGGAGTTTATAGAACACCATGGACAAAAATAATCAAAAATAAAGAACTGCTGATGCTTTTTAAGCAACATTACTTTGCAAAAAATCAATCATTCAATCAATCAACATTGATTAAGTGCCTACTATATGCCAGGCATTGTGTTAAGCGCTGAGGATACAAAAATAGACAAAAGACAGTAAGCTCCTACAATCTAATGGGGGAGACAACAGGAAAGCAAATCAATACAAACCAAGATATATGCAAGATAAATAGGAAATGATTCATGGAGGGAAGGAGTAGAGAATGAAGAAAGGAAGTAAAATGAAATGGAAGCTAAAGGAGAAGCTAAATGTGGAAGAAGAAAAACAAAAGCATGTTTAAGATGGTAAGTTGAAATCTTTGAACGAAAGAGGGTTTGGGTGATTTAGATGACCAGACCTGTAGAGAAGATCTCCATCTACTTTTCTGTAATTGTGGAGAAATAAATGGATAGACTTCATAAGAGTAGCAAAAGAGAGAATAATCCAATTTAAAAGAAAGATAAATGCCCATAGGGATTATAAAACTATGCATACCTTGTGACCCAGTTACATTGTTACTAGGTCTGTATCCCAAAGAGATCAAAGAATAAGGAAAAGGACCTATATGTGCAAAAATATAAGAGCAGTTCTTTTTGTGCTGGCAAAGATTGGAAATCAAGGGGATGCCCATTAATCAGGGAGTGATTAAAGAACTTCGTTATATGATTGTTATGGAATACTATTGTGCTATAAGAAATGATGAAGGGGATGAGCTCAGAAAAACTTAGGAAGACTTATATGAACTGATGCAAAGTGAAGTGAACGGAGCCAGTAGAACACTGCATATAATAATAGCAATTTTGTAAAAATAATCAACTGTGAAACGCTTAGCTACTCTGATCAGTTCAATGATCCATGGCAGTTCCAAAGGACTCATGATGAAAAATGCTATCCACCTCTAAAGAAAGAATGGATGAGCTCTGAGTGGAGATTGAAGCATATTTTTTTTCCTTTATTTTTCTTGCCTTTTTTCCCCAACATGGCTAATATGGGAAATATGATTTGGATAGAAGGGAAGGAGATAATTTGGAACTGAAAATGAAAAAAAATGTTAAAAATTTTAAAAAGAAATGGCAAAAGAAGCATTGGTAAAGCCAATGAAGCAAATAATATAAACTTAACATTAAGAAACAGATGTAACATGGAAAATATTAGAAGGAGAAACAGAGAAAGAGGCTTTGAAAAAAAATCATTGAAGATGCAAAGAAATTCCTAAATAAGTTGAAGTCAAAAGGTTGCAAATTTAAAGGAAAATAAGGGGAAATAAAACTGCTAAGAGTATACCTGAGAAATGAAATATACCATTCCAAGTAAAGAAAACAAAATTTGATAGTGAAGAATAGGAAAATGGTGATGCTGGATAATCCCTTGGTGGTGGAAGTGGTTATCCTTTGTTCTTGAAGAGGACCAAAATGACATCACTATATTCCAGCCAACTTACAGTGTGTTCAGCTATAGGTGATCAGACCTATATGAACTCAGAATGCTCTACCACAGATCATGTATAAATAGTCCCTGTGAACATTTCGAGTGGAGATGTCTCTAAATTTGTGAATTTCAAGTTTCTTTTGAGCTACTGCAAGAAGGGCATGAGAAGACTCAAAAAAGAACTTTTGTCAAAATAATTGAAAACAGAAAGTGAAGCCAGAGATCAGGAGCTTGACACATTTTTATTCATTTTCAATAAGTTTTAAGCTCTTTTAGATTTGGAGGTCTTTAAAAAGAAAACCAAATTAAATACACTTTAATGTCCATCTTTTAAAAAATTCAATTCATAGTGCTGTGTGGCTAACACTGTGTTAAGTGTGGGGAGGAGAGATACAGAATAAATACAAGACACAACCTTTACCCTCGAAGACCTAACCATCTAGCTGGGAACAAAAGACTAGGACTCATGGAACAATATGAGGGCATAAAATGGCAGTATATTCCTGAGACATGATACAGTAAAGAGATGATTGGACTGGGCTTCAAAACACTAGAGTCTTTGGAAATGAACTAGAGTTGAGTTTCTTGAACTCAACTAGAGTTCAAGACTAGACTGGAGTCTCTTTATCCCAGCTCTTCCAAGAACACTGGAAGAGGAGAACATCCAGAGGAGGGCAACCAGAATTCTGAGGAGCTACAAATTCATCCCACATGAATGGTTGTTTAATGTATGGAAAAGAAGTCCCGGGAGATGTTATATAGCATAGCTATCTTGAAATATGTGAAGGGTCATTACATGGACGAAGGACTAGATTGATTTGTCTTTCTTGGTCCTAGATAGAACCTAGATAGAAGGTAGAACTAATGGGGACAAAATATAATGAAATGAATTTAGGATTGATGTCAGGAAAAGCTTCCTAACAAGTACAGGTATCAAAATTATGGATTGGGCTATTTGGGGAGCTAATGTGTTTCCATCCACTAAAGCACAGGCAAGATGACCACTTGTCAGGAACATTGCAAAGTGGAATCTTATCTAGAGTCAGGTTGAATGAGATAGCCTCTAAGGCTCCTTCCAATGCTGAGATTCTGTGGTTCTTTGACAAACTTGATTGGGCAAATCCCTTTACTTCTCTAGAAGTCAGGTTCCTTATCTGTAAAACGAGAGACTTGCAGTAGAAACCCCTTCTTGGTCTAAATTTTGATTGTATCTCAAGTGGTGTCATCCTCCTATAGGATGCTTGGAGGTTAGGAATAAAAACACTTAGGAGTTGAAAAAGGTCTTCCTATTTCAGGATCCCTCAGCTTCCTGGAGGAGGTGAAATTTGAAGGATGGCGAGGATTTGATAAGGGGAATGGGCATGTATTTAAATCAAAAAGTGCAACCCTATCTCCACACAGAGCTTACATTCTAAATTAGAAGCATTTCCCTAAACACCAGGGGATGAGGAAGAGAGTCCATTTTGGGGTGAGGGATCATAGGTATCTTTCAGTGCCATTCTGTCCTGGGGATTCTGCTCTTCAGACTAAGGGAGAGTGAGGATTAATGCAATAGGGAGGACCCCTCCAACCAAATCCTACTCTCCAATCTTATCCTTTCCATAGTTTGAGAGGAGATCCAGCAAAGGTTTCCATCGTAGATATAGGGGCCTTGTTCTTCCTTTTGTAGGGTTGACTCCCCAGCCATTTTTTCATCTCAGCTACTCTCCCCTCCCCAGGTAAATGAGCACAGGTTGTCAGAGCAGAGGGCCTCACTGGAGCAGGGCCAGAATCCGCTTCCACTATACCTTGGTCTAAATGTCAAAGAGAACAACCTGGAGACTCTGGACTTCAAAGGTAAAATGTCCCCAATTAAAGTTTTTGCCTCCCCCCAGGTCCAAGGAACCTGAGATCCTCCTCAGAATCCCACATACACACAATCAACAGTCAGTCAGTCATTCAGTGTCGATCAAACATTATGTGCTGAGCACTGACCTAAGTGCTGGGGAGACAAAAAAATGAAGTAGTCTACATTCAGGGAGCTTATACTCTATTGGGAGAGACAATATGCATACAAATTAGTATGCACAGAGTAGATACGCAATAAATACAGGTTAATTTTGGGAGGGGAGCTCTGGTACTGGAGGGAGGGGATGGGGAGAACAGAGACCAGGAAAGGCTTCATGTAGGAGAAGGCACCTAAACTAAAACTTGAAAAGGAAATGAGGGCTCCAAGATATGGGGGCGAGGAGGGACTGCATTCTAGGAATGCAAGATAGTCTGTATATAGGCAGGAGATGGAGTTCTGGGGGTGAGAAAAGGCACGAAGGCCATTTTGGCTGAACCATAAGAGTACACGAAACAGAGTAATACATAATAAGGCTGTAAAGGTAGATTGGGCCTGGCTGTGAAGACCTTCAAATGTCAAATAGAGAAGTTTACATTTGATCTTAGAGGCAATAGGGAGCCACTGAAGTTTATTGATCAGGGGACTTACACAGTCATACCCATGCTTTAGAAAACCACTTTTCCAGATTTGTGGAAGATGGATTGGAGATGAGAGGGATTTGAGGCAGAGAGATCAATTGTGAGACTATTGTAGGAGTACAGGTGAGAAGTGATAAGAGCTTGAATTAGGGTGATGGCCACACCCACACACATATCCACATCCTCCTCCTTCCTGACCACTCCCCTCCCCCCATAATCCATACACACACACACACACTCATTCCGCAAGGTAGGTCATTTATTATAAATTATATATTTTGTATGTAATTGTTATGCTATAAATTAAATAATTTAAATTAATTTATCAAATACATTAATTAAAAAATAAAAATATTATAAATTATAAAGCTTCCGATGGCTATGGGGATGCGTGTGGAGATAGATAGAGTGTTCAACCTTAGGGTCCTCAATATCCTTTGAGCAAATGCCAGTTACCTAACCCCTGTGAGGCAGGAGGAAGACTTTGGAGGGTGGGTCCTGCTGGCTCAATAGCTCTTGACATTGTCCAACTCTGCTTAGCACCTCCTTCCTCTCTCCTTCCCCCTGCCCCCCTCACCTTTCACATCTGTCCCTCCATCTTTGTGCAGAATGGGTGGAGTTCTCCCCCTATGAGATTGGTTTCCTGAAGTATGGAGCCTTCATCCCCTCTGAGCTCTTTGGTTCTGAGTTCTTCATGGGACGGTTGATGAAGAAACTCCCAGAGTCCAGGATCTGCTTCCTAGAAGGTAAGGAGGCTTGAAAGTTGAAGTCAGGACCACTTTAGGTAGGGAATTCTTTCCAGGTATAAGGGGGAAAGCTACCTACTGGTTTTGAATCAGAATACAACTTAAAAAAAATTATTTTATTTGTTTTCAGTGTTCTACAATCACTTCCATATATCTTAGATTTTTTCCCCGCCCTCCCCCTGCTTTCCCCCTCCCTTCCCACTCCCTCCCTGAGACGGCATGCAATCTTATATAGGCTCTAGACATACATTTCTTTTAAATACATTTTCACCTTAATCATGTTGCACAGAAGAATTAAAATGAATGGGAGAAACCATAAAACAAAACAAAACATAATACAAAAGAAAATGGTCTGCTTCATTCTGCAATCCAATTCCATAGTTCTTTCTCTGGATATGGAAGGCGTTTTGCCTCGAGTCCACTGGGAACTTTTTAGGTCCTTGCATTGCTACAAAGGACTAAGTCTACCAGAAAAATTCCTCTCACACTGTGGTTGTTGCTGTGTACGAAGTTCTCCTGGTTCTGCTCCTTTCACTCAGCATCAGTTCATCTAAGTCTTTTCAGGCCTCTCTGAAGTCTTCCTGTTCATCATTTCTTATAGTACAATAGTTTTCCATTACATTCATATACCATAATTTATTCAGTCATTCCCCAATTAATGGGCATCCCCTTGATTTCCAGTTTTTGGCCATCACAAAGAGAGCTGCTATAAATATTTTTGTACTTGTGGGAGGGACCCTTTCCCATTTCTATGATCTCTTTGGGACCCAGTGCTAGAAGTGATATTACTGGGTCAAAAGGTATACACATTTCTGTAGCCCTTTGGGCATACAGAACACAACTTTTAAGACTGCCTCTGGAGAGCAAGGCTATTGACTGGGGCAGGATGAGGAGGTCAGGGAAGGAGGCTTTCCAAGGAAAAGGTTACATAAAACTAGGCACTTTTCCCACCACCGAGTCATGGTCCTAGGCACAGAGAGTGGAAGGGGGTCGAAGATGGAGCCTTTCTTGGTTCTCCAGCCATGACCCTGCTACTGTTTGCAGTACAATGAACATTTGTTAAACCTCTTATGTGCTGAGCACTGCTCAAGGCAGTATGGGAAGCTACAAGCTTCTCATCTAGCAGGATGATAAGACATTAAAATATCCAACATTACATGTTAAGTGCATTAAAGATTAAGAAAACAAGATGACATGTGGAGTCTAAAGGGAAGGTCATTATGGGTCAGAGAGTTCAGGCTTCCTGAAAGAGGTGGCCTAGGGACTAACATTTATTGTCTCCATCAAACAATGGAAAGAGCTCTGGAGTCAGAAAGTTTGAGTTCAAATCCTACTTTTGAGGCTTATTACCTGTGTGATCTTGGGCAAGTCATTCACTCTCTACAGGCCTCAGTTTCCTTATCTGCAAAATGAGGATTTGGCCTAGATGGCTTCTGATGTCCCTTCCAATGCTAAATCTCAGATCCTATGTACTGGGCACTGAGATACAAAAGATATTAGACACTTGGGACGGAAAGGATATAAAATAACGTCCTTTATTTAGTGGTTGCCATACACAAAGCATTTGAGGGGAAGGACAGTGTTTTAAACTCTTTGTTGAATGACTGAATGAACATACAGAAAAAGTGAACAGAAATATCCGAAATATCTATGAATGACATTCATTGTAAGTGTTATAGGAGCTCAAAGGAGGCTGAGATCATTCCAGGCTGGGGTAGCTGGGGAAAGTCTCAAGGAGTAGGGACTTCAATTGGGTCATTAATGGACTTAGACAAATAGCTAAGAATGGGGAAGGCATTCCAGGCAGGGGGTCCCATGAGCAAAGGGATGGAGGTGGGAATTTGTATGACATGTTCAGAGAATGGTGAACAGACTAGACCACTCTGGGTTCCTAGAAATAAAGAAGCACAGTTTGAAGACGCAGGGGAGAAGTGGGAGATTAATGTTGGGTATGGGAGGCCAGATGTGAAGGGTCTTTAATGCCAATCTAAAGGATTTCAGACTTTATCCTGTACCTTCCTCTAAATCTTGGTGGGAAGCATGTGTATGAAGATTTGCAGGGAATCTCAGTGATTACATACTGTAAGAAAGGAAGAATTTTACTCTTCTTCTGGGACTACTTCAGTGAAGAGTCATCATCAGACACAGTGTAGATAAGCAGGTAGAGCTGGTGATCCTGAGCCAGGAAAGGTTTGGTCACTCATTAAATCTAGGACATGCAAGGCATCTCTTTTTTCTTCCCGAGACAATAAACAAAGGAAGCAACTTCATTAATCAATCAATCAATTAATTCTTTCATTGATTCAATGAATGTTTGTGTTTGTTAAACCCTTGCCAAGGTTATGCTGGTAAATGTTTAACAATGAATTCTTTCCCAAATATATGCATGGTACACTTTTAAATTTAACCAGCATTAGCAACATTTTCTCCATCACCTTCTTAAATCTAGACAATTAATGAAATAATAAATTAAGCCCTGATATGTATTGTTATGATTTCTAAGGTCTAAATCAATACTCACACTGAGAATTTAACAACCGGCTCTAATGAACTGGTAAGAGCTGACTCCAGCATACCCTTGGCCCCCACGATATGTAACGTACTAGTCTAAGCCCAGCTAAGTGGCACAGTGAGTACAACACTGGGCTTAGAATCAAGAAGACTCATCTTCCTGAGTTCAAATCTGACCTCAGACACTTATTAGCTACGTGACCCTGGGCAAGTCACTTAACCCTGTTTGTCTCAGGTTCTTCAACTGCAAAATGAGTTTGAGAAGGATATACCAAACCACTACAATATTTTTACTAAGAAAACCCCAAAATGGGGTTACAAAGAGTTGGATATAACTCAAGTGACTGAACAACAACCAAAAAGCCCTATTTTAGTGAATGGGCTGAAAGGAAGCACAGATTTTGAAACAGGAAAAGATGAGGATCTCTGTTTCTGGTTGAGTGAGGCAGTAACACTCATGCTGTAAAACTCAAGAGATGTCTCCAGAACAGTTAGTGATAGCTAAGCTAGGATTCTAGCATACAATAGCAGGAGAGAGAATGGAGCTTCATCAAAAGATTGAGCCAGGCTTTACAACCAGCTAGGGAATATGCTGCAAACAAAGCAAATGACAAAGAAAAAAAGAGGAGCTAGGAGGGAAAAAAGGACTTCCAGGGTTATAGGGTGATAAAGATCTTCATAAAGGATAAAAAGACCAACCACAGTATCACAGGAGAATCTTTATTTTAAATTTTATTCATATATTTTATTTTCCCATCATTTACATTTTCTAATATATTTTTGCCCTGCCTAACTCCCTTCTCCAAGAGGATGTCTGTCTTTTTCAGACCCAAATAAGACAAAGCTTTCTTCCTCCCATGGTGAGGGGTGGGGGTTGGGGTGGCAGGGCAGACTTGAGATCTGTGGACGACTTATGGTCAGAAATGCATAGCACAGCCTGGAGCCAAAGGGACAGCTTTGGTTGTTGTTCAGTTGTGTTTTTCAGTCTTGCCTGACTTGTCACAACTCCATTTGGGGTTTTCTTGGCAAAGATACTGGAGTGGTTTGCCATTTCCTTCTCCAGCTCATTTTACAGATGAGGAAACTGAGGTAAACAGAGTTAAGTGACTTGTCCAGATGAATCTTCCTGACTCCATGGCACTTTATCTACCGCACCACAGGAATCCACAACCAGACAGGAGACAAAGAAAAATGTTCTGGAGTAACTAAGAACAATGAGGCATGTTGAGTAGACTTCTTGGTCAATTACAGGTTGGATTAGATGTTCTCTGAGGTTCCTTCCAACTCTGAGACTCTATGGTTCAGGAATCAGAGAATCTAGGGACAATACTGCCTTTGATGCTTATTATTGGGTGACCTAGGGATGGTCACAATCTCCTTGGGCCTCCGTTTCCTCATCTGTAAAATGTGTCATGTGACTAGATGGCTTCTGAAGTCCTTTCCAAATCCTATGATCTTGTTTCAAATCTCATCTCTGACATTTGACCCTGGGCAAGTCATTTATTTTCCCTGTGCCTCAGTTTCCTTATTTGTAAAATGAGAGGGTTGGATCAGATGTCTTCTGAGCAGGCCTTCCAGAACCTACATCTATGACCCTATGGTCCTATAACTCTCTTAGCTCAGGTCAGGAAAGGTCCCAGGGCCCAAGGATAGCAGTCTAGGCAGAAAAGGAATAGTCCAACATTTGCCACTCCTACTCTTTCATTGGAGTGGCAAAGCAGAAAAATATGATGGTGGGCCTATTTCCCATTAGGCCACTCTGAAAGCTTGCTCCTAATGGCCTGGGGTTAGTGGAGGGAGGATGGTATTCCCTTGCTCTTGCTTGAAAGACTTGGAGTTTGGAGCTAACCTTCCTTTCTCCCTGGGGGTGGGTGGGTCTGGGGCTTCCCTCAGGCCTATGGAGTAACATCTTCTCTGTAAATTTGATGGATGCCTGGTATGACCTCACCAGCTCAGCAGAGACCTGGAAGCAGCATATCCGGGACAAGACCAGAAACATTGGTAAGAAACAGAGATATTGAGGGAAAGCCTGGGATTTTGGGTGGGCACTGATAGGATAAACAACCTATTGGCACATGCTTCTGATAAACATAGGGGCAGGGCAAGGGAAGAGATGGAATTTGGAAGGTTCACTGAAGTAAAAACCAAGAGCCCCAGAAATATTCAGAGGATCTTTCTTTCTCTGTATGTCTCTGGCTATAGAAAAGGAACCCCCTGGCTCCCAGAAGACCTCCTGGATCGAGATGTCATGGCTGGAGCCCAGAACTGCTCTCACCCAAGGTCTTCAGGGTCTCTTGACAGGACGGCCTCTTCATCACCAATGTCACAATTTCCTGAGAGGCCTTCATCTGCACCAGGACTACTGTGGCCAGAGAAATTTCCGCACCTGGGGTGGTGAGGGCTGTTCTGCTTCCTAAGGAAAACTATCAGGCTGGGCTGGAGGGGGCCAAAGTCCAAGTTCCCTGTCAGGGTTGGGGGATTCCCAAGTTACAAAAGTTCTGGTGATATCTGGCCTCTTGCTTGTGGGGTCTGAACATTGGGGTATTGCTCAAGTCAAGGAGAGCCCATGTTAGACCAGGTGAGATGAGGAGGTTGGGACAGAGTTAGGATGAAAAGGGAAGGGTCTCTGGGGCAGACTTGGGTCATGTTTCTTTGTTCTTAACTTTCATTGCCTTCCCCTGCCTAGACTTCCAGCTAGATTCTGACCCCAGCCAGCTGACCCCTCTGCAACCCCAACTCTGCCTGGTAGATGCTGCCTACTTCATCAACACAAGTTGCCCGCTCTTGTTGCGGACAGGCCGGAGTCCAGACCTCATCCTCTCATTTGGTTATTCCCTCAACTCTCCCTTTGAGGTGCCTCTTCCTACCCCCTACCACTCACCCAGAGACCACCCCCCAATATTTCTCTTGCCTCAGCCTATGTTAGGCTTTTAAGGTCCAATTCTAGTTTCAACTGAGCCACTGATCAAGAATCTACCCTGCCCTTCTGAACCACTTGATACCCCAAGAGGAGGGAAGGGCCATTTAGACCCTCTAACAGGGTAGACAGTGAGTGCTCAGACACATAGGAATGGATGTGGTATGAGAAGCATCACCATATAGATTTTACAGTGGTGTCAGACTCAGAAAATGTCCTCTTAAGGCTTCATATTGACTTAGAAAATCATGAATTAGCATTATCTATGTTGTATTGTATTTTTATTTATTTTGGTAAAGCGCTTTACAGTTTCATTTTAATCTGGTTGGGCCAACACTTGGGAATTTTATAGGCTTCTTGCCACCATCAGGTTTCTAGTTTGACACCTCTGGTGTAGAAAATAGGGCACTAGGCTGGAAGATAAGAGTTTATATCCAACCTTAGACACTAGCAGTGTGACCTTGGACAAGTCACTTAACTTCCTTGTCCCTCACCTTCCTCATCTGTGAAATGAAAGGGATGGACTTGGCATCTAAAATCTCTTCTAACACTAAATCAATTCTTTTATGATTCTATGAGAGTGTAATTTCCCCAAGAGTCGTAAGGTGAAGAAGGGCAAAGGACCTTAGGAATCATCATGCCCTGATGTACTTAAGGTTGGAGCTGGGAGGGAGGAAATCATTTAACATCCCACTTTGTGTTGTACCCTGAGGAGGTGCAGTAGATAAACTACTGGGCCTGAAGTCAGGAAAACCAGAGTTCAAATTTAACCTTAGACACTTACTAGTGTCTGTGTGACCCTGGGCAAGTTGCTTTACCTCTGTCTACCTCAGTTTCCCTCACTGTAAAACGGGGGTAATAATAGTATCTACCTTCCAGGGGTATTGTGAGGATCTGATGAGGTAATACTTCTAAAAAGTGCTTAGTAAAGTGCCTGGCACATAGTAGGAACTTAAAAATGCTTCTTCCCTTGCCCCTCTCCTTCCCCCTTCCCCTGAGAAGGATGGTGGGTATGTGTGTGGCAAAGTGGCAACCCTGGTCTTCAAATCAGGACGGGGATGATTCCTGGCTCTCATCCTCACTGGCTTTGTAGCATTGGGGCAAGTCATTTTAACATTTCTAGGCGTCGTAGTAGTCACAAAATCTCCCTCCCAAAGTTCCTATGAGGAAATATCTTTGCAAAATTTCAAGCCTATAAAAAATGTGAAATATTCTTGCCTAGTGCTAGAACTATTAACTAGAACAGGAAATAGATTGCACTAATCAATAAAGCTGAAGTGATCCGTCAAAAAGTGAGCAACAGCCCAGACCCCAGTGGTTTTGTTTTAAACTGGGTCATGTTGCATAATGATATCTGGTATTTACATACACAGAGATTTAGGGTTTATAAAGCCGGTTAGCCAACTTTATCTCACTTAGTCCTTACCATAGCCCTGGGATTAGACAATACCCATGATTATGCCCATTGTGCAAAACTGGAGGCTCTGGTGTCTCAGAGAGAGTAAATGATACATTCTCTGAAAAAGAACCAGTAAATGAGGCAGAATTTGAACACTGGTCTTGCGAGTCCACATCAAACACTCCTTTCCCACTGTACCACTTGAACTAAACCGAAGGAGTTTTTGTTTGTCTTTAAACCAAGAGAACCAGTTTGAGCTGCAGTCTAAACCTAAGCATTTTCTAAAATTGTTGAACTAGAATGAAACTGGAATATCAATGTGTCCAAATCCAACCTGAAATGGCATTGATAGTTTCTGATGTGAATCAGGGGAAATGGGTTTGAACTCTAGCTCTGCCTTTTATTCCCTGTTTTTATTTATTTATTATTATAAATTATTGCAACAAATTATTTATTATAAATTATTATAATAAAATATTATAAATCATTAGAATAAGTTGTGAAATATTCTAAAGTATTATAATAAATTGTTTATTATTCTAAACTATCATAATGAATTATTTATTTCTATAACCTTGGAGAAGCCACTGGCCCTCTCTGGGCCTCAGTTTCCTCATTTGCAAAATGAAGGAATTGAGCTAGATGCCCTATGGTATAGTGGGAAGAGTACAGGCTCTGAAACCAGAGGACCTGGGTCCAAATCCTACTCTGACACCCCTGTATTACCTTGGACAAATTACTTTATCTCTCTGGACCTCAGTTTCCTTACTTGTAAAATGAGAAGTCTGGACCGGTTGGCCACCGAGGTCCCTTTTAGCTCTCATCCTGTGTCAGCCCTGTCTCCAACACCACTCTCTCCTCCAGGCTCTGGAGCAGATGGAGACGTACTGCCGAGGGCAAGGCATCCCTTTCCCCAGAGTGGAGCTGAGCCATGAGGAGCGCCTGCAGCCTAAGGAGTGCCACTTCTTCTCCGATCCCGATTGCCCTGAAGCCCCGACTGTGCTGCATTTCCCCTTGGTCAACCTTTCCTTCAGAGAACACTCAGCCCCTGGTGAGCCCACCCACAAACCTCCCTGCCCCGTCGGTCATCCCCAGCCTTGCCTTACCCTTGACCTGAAAGGCATCCTCCCTGCCCCAGAGCAAGCTACTCTTTTACATGGTGAAGTAGAGGAGGCAAACTGGTCTGGAGTCAGGAAGACATGGTTTTGAATCTTGCCTCTACCAGCTCTGTGTACCTGAGAAAGTTACCAGAGCTCTCTAGCTTCCTCAACTAAAATGAAAGGGTTGGCTCCAACCAGGTCTCTTCTGGCTCTAAATTTAGAATTCTCTGAGCTGAATGGAAGAATTTGGGTCAGAAACAAGGGTTCAGACTATAATATTCTACCCTGGGGAGAGGGGCTGGCTGCCTCTTCTGGTAGGCTCGGTAAGTACAGCCATAGTGCAACAGATCAATCAACAAGCATTTATTAAGCACCTACTACATGCCAAGCATTATGCTTGTTATTGGGAATGCAAAAGTGGAAGCTGCTCTTGTCCTCAAGGGATTACAGTTTAGCTGGGGGAGACAAAATATATGCATGCGTGCATGCATATGCACACACAAATAGGTACAAATCCACACATGTGTACATGCATGTACATGATAGAACATGTCTGTGACATTGGTGTATATATGTGTTTGTACATCTAGATATACACACTGGAATAGCTGTTTAGGTGCCCACATGTGTTTGGCACACATGTGCACACAATGTGTACGTATATACACACACGATATGTACACAATGCATGTGTGTGCATACACATTTGCACACATGTACATAGACCCACATGAAATATACAAAGACACACATTTATGCCTACATACATACATATGCACATATAAAATATGTATGTGTGTATATGCATACATTATGCTTACATATACATATGTAAATGTGTGTATATGTTCACATGCATACACGCATGAAATACAAAATAAGTGTGAGATCATTGGGGGAGGTGGGGCACTCCATTATGGAATCAGAGACTTAGAGTTGGAAGGGGTCTTGGAGGCTATGGAGTCTAATTCTCTCATTTTTCAGAAGAGGCACTTGAGGCACAGTGAGATGAAATGACTTACCTTGGGCCACACAGCTAGGAGGTCAAGAAGGACCTCAAGTAGAAGGGGGCACTAAGGCTAGCCGAGAAGGCAGCCATGGATCCCAAGAGAGACATGAGAGCAGTTGGCAAGGGCGTGGAGTGCCATGGATGAGATACAACCTAGAGTAAACTGCATTGATAAGGACCTGAAGTAATAAGACTGGGAAAGGGGATGGAGTCTGGGTTTTGAAGGGTTTTCAGTGGGAAACAGAGGAGATTATATTTGGTCCTAGAAATGATAGGGAGCCATGGAGGTTTCTGGACTAAAGGAATGAGGTCAGATTTGTCCTTTGGGAAAATCAATTTGACATCTATGTGAAGAATGGATTCAGTCTACAGAAGGGGAAATTGATGGGATAGTGATCTATTAAGAGCAGTATAGAATGATTACCTTGCTGGACAAAGGAAATTGGGGAAAATGCAAGGGGTTCCTTGAGTATGCCCATGGAATTAGGCCTGGTTCTGAGAAATCTTGTTTCTCTGCTCCTTAGGGTTTCCTAATTGGATTCCCAGGTGTCTTATCCCAATTAATTCTATAGTTTTTCTAATTGGATTCCCAGGGGTCTTATCCTAACTAGCTTTCCAGTGCCCAAGAGCAGCAGGTAGGGCTTGGGAAAAGGTCCCTGTCCTGCTCCTCATTTTCCCATTTCTCACCCATGGCACAGGGGTCAAGCGCAGCCCTGAAGAGCTTGCGGGAGGCCAAGTTGACCTCACCGGCTTCCTGTCTCCATATTCCCTGGCTAATATGACATACAATGGGGATGATTTTGACCGACTGCTTTACCTCAGTGCCTACAATGTTCAGAACAACCAGGGTGAGATCCTAAGGGCCCTGAGGACAGCACTGAAGCATCGCAAACAGCGCCAGCCCTGAAGGTGTTGAAGAGAGGACAAACCTAGGAGTGCAGATAGCTAGGCTGGCCCTCTACGACCAAAGTTCTTCAGCCTCCATCTCCCCTCCTCAAGTCCCAGTAGGCTGGACACAGTCAAAGCCCCCATCTGGCCTGGCTTTAACAAAGCCTCCCAGCTCCAGGGTGTTGTCTGGGCAGCTCTGTAATTGCTCCATTGGATGGAGAGGCATCTCCCTGAATCCAAACCAGTCTTTCTTGGCCAGATGTAGTAGGTAAAGCAACTGACAAAAAAAAAAAACAAAAACCCAAAACTGTTTCCTTGTCCCTCCTCAAGTAGCTCAACCCAGACCAGTTTTCCATCTGGTCATTTTCATCCCTGCACAGAATGAATTTTATGTGAAGATTGGGGGAGCTGGACTTAGGGTCTGAGCATGGGAACTACAAGACTAGAGAGTTGGTTGGAGAAGACTTGCACCTAGGGGAAGGGGATCAATGCTTTGCCCCAGGGAAATGAATTTAGAAGGTACTAAATTTAGAACAGTGTAGAAACTAGAGTTTAACATCTAGTTAGATTCATTGTGCGTGTGTGTTCCTCCTTCATTGCCGAAGACCATGCCATCAGAGAAATGATGACATGACTTGCACTTGACTTTGTTTGGAGTGAGGGAGGGCTATGCAGGTCACCAGCCTCACTTCTCCTCCAGAGTCATCTGAATCCAGTGACCAGATATTCATCAGGATGACTGGAGATGACCCAGGATGAGACAATTGGGGTTAAGTGACTTGGCCAAGGTCACACAGCTAGTGAGTGTCAAGTGTCTGAGGTGAGATTTGAACTCAGGTCCTCCTGACTCCTGCACTGGTGCTCTATCCACTGCACCACCTAGCTGCC
Organism: Notamacropus eugenii; assembly: GCF_028372415.1. NCBI lineage: Eukaryota > Metazoa > Chordata > Mammalia > Diprotodontia > Macropodidae > Notamacropus > Notamacropus eugenii. The sequence continues at coordinate 28,463,159 of NC_092878.1, read as the reverse complement.
CCTAGTTAGATTCATTAGTTAAAATAGGAAACTACCAGGAGGTGTACTGGTATGCTTCCTTTTCCACCCTCATTCCTCCTCAAAGCTACCTTATGCTAAGGTCGTTGTCTCCCCACAGTGGGACAGCGTACCAGCCCTCTGGTCACTTGTGAGTACATTTTGTTCTTCTTGCCCATAGGGTACATTTGTGTAATTATATTCCTTGTTTATACTTGCCCCAGCTGCATAAATCCCTGATTATGGCTCTGAGTCAGATACTAGTTAGTCAGGCACCAGGACTTCACTGGAGTTCCTATGAATCAATCAAATAAAAAGCATTTATTAACCATCTATTATGTGCCAGTCACTGGGCTAGGTGCTGGAAATATAGGCATAAAGAAGAAAATAATCCTTATCCAAAATGAGCTTACATCTTAACTGGGGAGACGAGAAGTACATAGGAAAAAGAAACAGATTTCAGTTTAAGGTAAAGAAAAACTTCTTAATTATTGCAGCCAACCAAGCAACAAGAATTTATTAAGTGCCTACTATGTGCCAGACACTGTGTTAAGGATTGGGGATATGAAGAAAAAAAAGAATTAAATGGTCCCTGCCCTGAAGGAGTATATATCTTATGGAGGGCAGTGGGAAAGGAGAGCAACATATACCTAAATTAGAAACTAAAATAAATAGACGGGAGTAGTGAGGGAGGAAAGGCACTAGCTTTGGGAGGAGGAAGGAAGGGGTTCATGTGGAAGATGCTGTTTGATCTGAGTCTTGAATGAAGTGAAGAATTCTGTCACAAATTGGAATGGGATGCTTTGGGAAGTGGTGGAATTCCTACAATCTGAGATCTTCGAATGAAAGTTGGGTGATTATCGGGGATATTGTAGAAGTACCTGGTCTGAGACACCACAAACATAACATCTCTAAAATTAAACTCATCTTTCTCTCTCCTTTCTTCCCTCTCCGTTTCTTTTCCCCCCTCCTTCCCTCTCTGTTTTTCTTTCTCTCTCCTTCCCTCTCTCTTTTTCTCTCTCCTTCCTTCCTCTCCCTCCTTCTCTTTCTTTCTCTCTTTCCTTCCCTCTCTTTCTCTCCTTCTCCTCCCTCCCCCTCTCACAGACACATATATAGCCTCAAATCATAGGTAAGATGACTACTTGTTTTTGTGTTTTGTTTTAATTTTTAATTTCTTAATAAGATTTTGAGTTCCAAATTTTTCTACCTTCCTCCTGCCCTCCTCCCTAAGACAGTAAGCAATTTGATATAGGTTATATATGTGAGAAACACAAGTTAGCAATCGCAGGACTTCCCAGGCAAGGTCAGGAGTTAGCCTGGGATGAGCTGCCACTGCCCATTGCTTCCCTTCCCAGAGTGCCCTCTGGAAGATCCATGGGATAGACCCATTCTCACTGAAAGAATTCAGAGACAGAGTGGCCAGAGGAGGACATTTACTATTACACTCCTCCAGAGGAAGTGGGTGTGGTGCTCACTAAGAACACCCACACTGATATAGAGGCAGGAGTGAGGTTACACAGTTCTGTCCTTCCTGCTAGAGTTATGGTTAGTTCAAATTCTTCACTTTATTTCCCTACAATCCCTCCTTATGCAGATTATGTAGGCATTGGTAGTGCCTGGGCATGACCTCTAGGATCTGAGCTGTCTGTCACACCCCCACCCTTCTAGTGTCTCCCTGAAGTCAAGATGTCCTCACCATCATCCTTGCAAAACAGATTATGCACGCTTATTTTATCACAAGCTCCCATCAACCTAGAAGTTTTACTATTTTTCAAGAACATTTGTGGAAGCAAAACAAGATACCATAATATCCCTTCTTACATATATGTGCAATAATGTAAAACATTTCCATATTAGTCAAATTATGAAAGAAGAAACAGAACAAATGAAAAAACTATGAAAAAAAGTGAAAATAGTATGCTTTGATCTGCATTCAGACATCATCAATTCTTTCTCTGGATGTGGACAGCATTTTCCATCATGAGTCCCTTGTAATTATCTTGGATCACTGCATTTATTGTTGAGAAAAGCAAAGTCAATCATAGTTGATCATGTCACAATGTTGCTGTTACTATGTACAATGTTCTCCTCGTTCTGCTCATTTCACTTTGCATCAGTTCATATTGTTCTTTCCAGGTTTTTCTGAAATCCACCTGCTCTAGAAGATGATTTGTTAAGGAGCTGGGATAATGCAATGAAAAAAACCCCACTGGATTTGGGTTCAAATCCCACTTCTTCTTACAACCTATATGACCTAGAATAAGTCACTTCTTCCTTGGCTTTATTTTTTTTAATCTGTAAAATGAATGGGCTACTTAGAATACTTCTTAGGTCTTCTTCTATATCCTAAATCCATCATCTCTCATCTGTGGAAGAAATGATTCTTGGTCAGGAATAGGTTGGACTAGATGGTTTCTGAGATCCTTTCTGATCCCAAGATTCCATGATCACCTGTCAGCAATTTTGTAGAAGAGATTCCAGCAAGAACTATGCCCCCTAAAGCTATTAAACTATGTATGTCTTTTGACTTGTTGATTCCGCTACTAGGTTTATACCCCAAAGAAATCAAAGAAAGAAGAAAAGGATCTATATGTATAAAATACATATGTATAAAATATGGCAACTCTTTCCATAGTGGCAAAGAATTAGACCCTGAGGGGATGCACATTAATTGAGGAATGGCTGAACAAGTTAATGGTATGTGAATATGATGGAATACTATAAGAAATGATGAAGGGGATAGTTTCAGGGAAATGTGGGAAGACATGTATGAAATGATGCAAAGTGAAGTGAACAGGACCAGGAGAACGACTTATACAATAACGATAATGTTATAAAGACAACAGAAACTCTGATCAATGCAGTGACCCACCACAATTCCAGAGCACTCATGATGAACCATGCTGTTCACTTCCAGATAGACAAGTGATGAACTCAAAGTGAAAATTAAAGCACTTTTTTCTGGATATGGCTAATACAGAAATTTGTTTTGCTTTACTATACAAGTTTGTGATGGGTAAATAAAACCCGTTCTTGCTTTCTCAGTGAAGGGCAGAGGTGGGAGTAAGTGAATTTGGAGCAGAAACTAAAATATAATAAAATTGAATTAATAGATTAAAATAGAATTTGCTAAATGAAAGAGGAAGAGAGAGAGAGAAAACAGGAGAGAGAGTGATAGCGATAGTGAGAGAGAGAGAGAGAGAGAAACAGAGAGAGAGAGACAGAGAGACAGACAGAGAGAGAGACAGAGAGAGAGAGATTCCAGTATGGCGCTAGGGGCTTGGATTAGATGGTTGTCTAATTCCCATCTCATTCTGAGTCTCTGAACTTCCTCCTTCACAGACCCTGTGATGTCGTTCTTCTCAAGACCAGTCCTCAGGGCTCCTCTCCTCCAGAAAAAAAATCAAAACCCTAGTTCTATAGACAGAGGATATCAACATTTTTTCATATTCAGAGTTAGTAGGGATCTAGGTTTCTTCTTTTAATTTAGTCTGTCCATTTAATTTTTTTTTTTTTACATACTGTCAGATTGTACCACTGGTTGGGCATTTTAATTCATGTTAATAAATCACAATTATGTCAGTTTAAAAAAATAAATTTGATCTGTCTTTCCTTTGCCTTTGTTTCTGTTTCTTAATATCTGTTCTCCTCCTCCCATCTTAAACTCTTCTTTCTTTCTGTAGGTATACATTAAGTGTTTCTTATTTGCCCAGCCCTATCTTATGAGTTTCAGGTAAAGTGAAGGTTAGAGGCCACAAATGTAGAAGAAAAAGTCTCTGATTTCAGGCTTTTATGTCAGGGAGGGGGCTTCTTGACTGTCCTCAGTCTTGGGTTGGACTCTCCGAACAATGCCTGGGGCTAAGGCCTCTCCTAGGCAAAGCTGGCTCTGGGCACGGGCAGGTGAGTCAGAACCCGGATTAAAGTTGACCAACTACCAAGAGAGGGTGTGTTTATTGGAGAGATTTTTTTAGAGAAAGTTTCCTGAATATAGTGCTTCTCTTTAGGTATCCTCTAATGACCCTGGAGTCTTTTTTTCTGGGCTTTCTCTTTGCTGCCCAACTTTCCCAGCTTCTGGGTCTTGGCTCTTTCCTGTGGCTTAGCTATAACACCCTAGATCCACCCCGCCATACTGAAGGGTGTGAAATGTTGCAAACCCTGCCCTGTTCAGGGATGAAGACTGCTATTCCATGTCCCCATCTGAACCTGCCCTCCCCTAAGGGGAATGGAAGATGATTGCATAAGGTACTTCCTGCAGCTGTGAGGCCCAGAGCTAGCCAGAACAGTTGTAATTATGGGAAGAGCCAGAAAGGGCCCCAGCAGGTTGTTCAAGCCTCTGTGCCAGGCTAATCTGCCTCTCCTGCACACTTCTCCCTGGTGTGAGCAGGTGGTCTGGGTGAACAGGTGCCATGTTTTCTGGGTGATGCCCTTGTCTCAGCTCTTGAAGCTAGGGTCTTCAAGGGCAGAACTGGAGGGATGTTCCATAAAGGATTTATTGAGCATCTGTTATGTCCTGGCACATAGCAGGTGCTTAATAAATGTTGATTGATTAATTGGTTATTGTAGGATTTAGAGCTGGAAGGAATTTTACAGATCAGCAAGTGTCACCTCCCCATTTTACTGATGAGGAAACTGAGGCCCCAACAGAAAAAGTGTCTTGCCTAAGGTCACAGAGGAAGTAAGTAGCAGAGTTGGGATTTGAACTCGGGTCTTTGAATTCCAAATCCAATTGTCTCATGCAGAAGAGTGCCTATGCTAGTCTGACAGACACCTTGGGGTTTCAGTGGAAGAGGGTCAGATGGTCACAAGACATGGTCCACGCCACTAATGAACTTTTATTCTAGCTGGGAGAGAACAAAAACATGTGAAACACTGAGAGGACAGCTAAGTGTTAAACTGTTGGATAACACTTTAAAGCTGTTAGGAATTCAGAGAAGGAAGATCAGTGTAGGTTCAAATTATCAGAGAAAGCTTCATGGAGGTAGTGGAAACTGAGTTTGAAAGTTAATACACGTATATACACACATGTGTATACATATACATACACATGTATGTATGCATGCATAAATACATATACACACACATATATGTGTAGGTAGGAGAAAAAGGAGGGCATCTCAGGCAAGGGAAACAGCATGAGCAAAAGCATAAAGGTGGGAATGAACATAGCCTGTGTGGAGAATTGTAAAGAGAGCAGCTTGATTTGAGAACAAAAAAGTAGATGTTGGGAAGCAGTGGGCAATGAGATAGGATAGGAATGGTAGTGTCAGATTATGGAAGAAAAGCCAGGTAGAGGCGCTTGGATTTGTGTTAGGCAAAGGGGAGCCATCATGAGTTCTTAAGGAGGATAGCAACATTATGAACTAGCAGATGTTTTGTAGGAGAAGACAGTCTGGAGACAGGGAGATGGAGGAAGAGGCCATTGCTTTTTAATTCAGCAGTGTGAATGTGGTGACCACCTTAACTAAACTGATGGTGAAAGTGGAAAGAAAAAAGGATAAATCTGAAAGACATTTTGAAGGAAAACAAATTGAGAAGAGTCGGTGACAGTCTGAATATAATGGAAGAACAGGAAACAATCAAAGATCTATTCAATAGTCATTCAAAATATGTGCCAACTGACTGGTGCGTGACAGAATATTGTATTAGGCAACAGGAGAGATCTCTAGATTCCTAACCTGTGAAAATAGAATAATTGGTGGTACCTAATTCATATGAACAGAACAGTTGGGAAAGAAAACCAGTATTAGGGACTGGGGCAAACTGACAGATTCACTTTTGGACATGCTGAATTTCAGTGCTGGACCTACACGCTAAACAGCCCCTAATAAATAGTTTTGCCCTAAATGAAAGATACTCTTGTAGTATCTTGCAAAACTTGCAGATGTGACCTCAGAGCTACTATTTATAAATCTTTCAGGAAACTTGGAGATAGAAGAGCTCCTAGTAAAAGAAAATGAACAAATGTCTTTCTTTTCTTAAAAAAAGAAAAAGGAATGGATCATGAAAACATTAATGTTAGTTCCTGGTAAAATTCTAGAACAGATTATTAAATGTGTGCTTTCTGAACACTTAGAAATTCAGGCAATGACCACTAGGATTCAGCATGGGTTCACTAGAATTTACCTCATTCCTTTTTGGATAGGTACACTAGACCTTTCCCGTAATAAGAACTACTTTTGGACTTTGAAGAGCAAACTAGGCCATTCACTCTCTTTCCTTCTTCCTTTAAAGGGCTTCTCTGTTCTGGACCTCTCCCTTCCCCTCTATCTTGTACACCATCCTGTAACAGAAAGAACTCCAACAGGTGGCCTGTTGTGCAGGTTCTTAGATCTTTCTAAAAGAAAAGCAACTTTTGGGGGGGTCAACAATCATTTTAATCAAGCATATATATCATTCACTTACTTCAGAGGAAAAAGTCAGCACCCTGAACTTCAGAGAAAATACAAACAGAGAAACAAAGCTCAACCAACAGACAGGGCTTCCAACTATCTGACCATAAGCAATACATACATCACAGATCAACAGACAGATCCAATTGTCTGACCATGACATACTTACACAGTTAACACAGAAAGAAGCATCAACATCTGAGTTTTCAAAGCTGGGGGGCTCCTTAGCTGCTTCCCAGAGTCTCATCTGGGCACAAGCCTTCTTCCAAAATAAGTCCCAAAGTAAAACCTCACCTCAGAATATTTATATATGTTTCAGAGGTGGAGGGCAGGACCCTCTGACCCAGTGCCTCAATAGAAATTAACAGAAGGTACTTGAGGTCTATTAATGGGTGGGGAAGATCTAATTAACATTACACACCCAAATGGGCTTCTTGTGAGATGCTAAGCACTTAGAAGGAGGGAGACCACAGACTCTTTTCCTCACACTCTTTGATTCACTGGCACCCCAGAAAAGGTGGGGGAATTGCTTTAAATTTGGGTTTTAACTCATTTCTAGGGTTTCTGCAAAGAGAGGAAATAAAAAGGTACTCAATGTACAACATAAACCAGTTAAGCAACGGCTATTTATTTCCTACACACAAAAGAAATGCTAAAGAATACAAAAGACTCATAGTATACAGTGATAAGACTTAATCAGTAACTGATAATCTAGATAGTATTGTGTTGAAAATACTGGAACATTAAATAGTTTATGAGATGGCTGACTTGGCATGGTTACATTTTTCCCTTGGTTCTACATTCTCGTCTCAAAGTCCATGTCTACTGGCCAGTCAGGCCAGAGCTTGGGCTCTTCCTCTTGTCAGTGGTCATCTCTGATGCAGAAACTTCCCATACCATCGGTCAGCTCCCCCAGACCTCTGGATCTCTTGAACTCATAAGATGACCTTCAAGCCTGGACACAACTATCTCAAGTTTGATGTTCGGTCATTTTCTCAGCAAAGGAAACCAAATTATTTTTGATTCTAAAAACCTTTATTTGAGGACAGAAAAAGTCTAAGTAGCCTTAGAGTCTGATTAAATGTGAAGGTGTAAGTGCCCAGGCCATAGGACCATTGAAATGGAATAAGGGCAAAATGACCCCTAGATGGGAGCCTCCCTCTAAGTTACTCCACAACACTGTGTGGAACCCTGTGCAGCCTGGGGCCCAGGTGTAAGCTCATCTACTTGAGTCCCCCCTGTTCAAGCTGCCACATAGGAACAGTTACCATGATGCCCAGGGTTGGGCAGAAGGAGAGAGGATAGTTTTTCACACCCCCTCCCCTCAAAAAAAAAGGAAGTAAAATGAAAAATAGAACTCCTTATGCATGAGGGACTTGAAGGAAGGGTAAGCCAGGGCAGAGTCATTCCCTTTTTACATCACTTCATTTTAGTCACTCCCTTCTAAATCTTTGGCCCTTTGTCCTCAGCAGCCAATAAGGGGGTTGTCATTTCAAAGTGCAAGCCTTTCGGTACTGAGTCACATGTGGTTTAAAACAATCTCCAAGGCCATCAAGTGTTTAGCCAGAATCAGGAAGGGGGACTTTGCACACTCCCCATTTGGCTCCCATTTACACCCTTTCCCTCTGTTAAGTATTTGCTGTCCTTAGCCAATCAGTTGGAGTGACTTGGCATAGCTGTTCATATGCCAATTCTTCTGAAAAGTTCTCTGGGATCACAGGGAGGCTCGAGCACCAGTGTTCCAAATGCTTTCTCCCAGGTTCCTTGTCCTAAGGAGGTTCAATAAGATCTTGTGGCACAATACTTAATTGTCTCGTGTCAGGTAAAGCATCTCAGCAGTCTATTCAGCTCCATCCTTAAGCAATCCCAAACTTAATCCCAAGTCTTTAAGGAGGGCTTGGAGATCTCCATCATCCCCAAATACAAAGTGATGCAAATCCAACAAACAATATTTTTCAAAGCTTGGCAGAAACAATTACCTGTTTAATAGTTATAGAGGGCCTGTCCTAATCCAAGGAAAGAAAGAAAGAAAGAAAGAAAGAAAGAAAGAAAGAAAGAAAGAAAGAAAGAAAGAAAGAAAGAAAGAAAGAAAGAAAGAAAGAAAGAAAGAAAGAAAGAAAGAAAGGAGGAGGGAAGGAAGGAAGGAAGGAAGGAAGGAAGGAAGGAAGGAAAGGAAGGAAGGAAGGAAGGAAGGAAGGAAGGAAGGAAGGAAGGAAGGAAGGAAGGAAGGAAAGAAAGAGAGAAAGAAAGAAAGGGAGGAAGGAAGGAAGGAAGGAAGAAAGAAAGAAAGAAAAAAGAAAGAAAGAAAAAAAGAAAGAAGACTAGAATAAAATAAACTTAATAAAAATGACAAACAGAGAGAAAAAAGGATAAACTGAATTTCCCCTCTCAAAAGGAAACTCTAGTCCCAAATGAGCTCCCAAAACATTTGGGGGCATCTCTCCTAAAGAAATGGGGTCTTAGAGTTGAGTGAAGGTCACTTTTTCATGTGCAGGTAAGAAACTGAACAAGCTTGGGTGTAAATTCCCCTGAGTCCTTTAAGCACACAGGACAAACCATGTATTTCTCCAGTGGATCCCCTGCCAAGGTCAAGATGGGCATACAGATGGGCATTCAGACATTTCTCCAGGGGTCCCTACAAAACACAGGCTACTCAAATCTTCCACAATCATAGAGATCCCTGCCAATGCATAGGATAAATCAAATAGAAGCTCTGGAGTTACCTGATGGTTATACAGTCAGGTTTGTTTCAAAAAGATAGAAGAAAAGCTCAGTTGTGCCCTGAACACCCTCTAAAAGGAGACTAGAGCACCCAGGGTTGATGGGAATCAGGCCCTCCCTCAAACAGCAGAGTTCTCCACATCTAACAATAATAACCACTGTTGAGTCCAAGGGGCTGGTGCACTCAACCTTTTGGTTATTTCTTCATCTCAAAGCTTAATCCTTTCAATGCTAGGTGATACCAGAGGTGTTGGTCATTTCCCAAATACCCAAGTACCAAAGAAAGATGAACATGATCTTCTGGAACTGGAAAGGGCAGTTTTGCTCATGCCTTGTTCACCATTACGCAATCGCACTATTACTTAGCTATAACTTGCGATAAGAGGTGGCTTGGAATAATGGCTTGATAGTTAGCCTCTGTCTGAGTCAAGAAAACCTGGATTCTGCTCCTGCTTTGGGCGTATGGTGGCTTCATGATTTTGGATAAATCCCTTAGCATGCCCATGCACCAGGCAATTCTCTAGGAACAGAAATTGGACACGGGAACTAGTTGGGGGAGTTTCCTCCTCTGATCACAAATCCAGACACAAATGATATGTCAGGGTAATGCCATATAGTATATGAAGGTGCTTTGGGTATTATAATTAGAGGGGAGACAGGGAGTATCTTGGATGACACTCTCCAGCAAGAGGCAAAATTAGTCTGGGTACATCTTCATCAGTGGTACCTCTCTTGAGTTGACTGACTAGGGGCTGTTTCCCAGTTCCTTCCATTTACCCACAAGTATATATAAATAAAGAAGGTTTCCTTTGAGAAACAGAAATGAGACAATGCATTCAGGACTCAAAGTTGAATGGAGAATGCCTACAGGAAAATAATCACAAAAATCAAAGAAGGATTCCTACATTGAGGACAGAGCTTCCTGGTTCACAAAATCATTTAAATATTCTCAAGAGCATCATATCTCTTACTTTGGTCTGACTTGTGGTCAACACTATGATTAACAAAATGTTCAAACATGATTCCATGGGGTCCATGATAAAACATGCTACGTACCTCCTAACAGACTATTGATGGCCTCAGGGTGCAGAAAGAGACATATTTTTTTTAAACGACATTAAATTTTTTTAGTGAAAAAAATGGATTTGTTTTTCTCTGTCCCACTCCCATCCTACCATGAAAGTCTTATAACAAACATGTAGAGTCAAGTAGAACAAATTCTTGCATTGGCCAATCTATGTCTCATTTTTTGGATATGGCCAAGGCAGAAATTTACTTTGCTTGACTATGCATATTTGTTACGAGGTCTTGGTTTTTCTTTTTTCATTATCACCAGCTGGGGTGATGTGGAGAGGTATGAGGGAAAGAAAATAGATTTTTGTTCTTGAAAAACTTAAATTAAAAATTTCTCTGAGAGCAGCTAAAAGCTCAGCCTTGGCCTCAGCCATCATCTTTAGAGGTTAATGGCTCTGAGCAAGGGAGAAGGGTCATTTCCTATTTCCAAATATACCCAGATACATATTTGTTAATTGATTATTTCCTTCCCTGAAACAGTGCCAGGGAAACATTATTTTTCTTTTGGCTCAGTCTGACAGACATCTGGCTTTGCTGCTTATTGCATGTGGGACATTCCTCAAGCAGCTCTATCTCCAAACTTTCCCTTCCAACTCTCAGTACTTCCAAGAGCACTGTAGTTAAACATCATTCAGCTGAAAAAGTTTTTTCAGCATTCTCTGTGTGTTATGCACTATGCTGGGTACTGGGAGGAGATATTAGCCAATCCTTAACTTTTGTGTGTGTGTGTGTGTGTGTGTGTGTGTGTGTGTGTGTGTGTAACACTCCTAGAAAATGGTATAAAAGTAAAAAATGCAAATGTTGATACATTGAACCTATGGGAAATAAAGGGTTAGGTTCCCATGACCACAGAAAATTATAATTTTTCACTAGAGATTGCTGAAAATAAATTTTTCTACATATAATTCTTTATAGCAAAACAATAATTTTGATAATGTGCACTTTTCCTAACACAATTTCCATGAAATAACCCACAAAATGCAGCACACAAAATAAAATTGGTAACATGCAAAACATTTTTTCACTAATAATTCCCTAGAATTATTTGATCTTTTGTGCTAACATCTCAATAAAAAAAAACCCCAGAAACTATTTATTTCAAACAATATTCACTTTTCAAGACACATGAAATCTATAGTACCATAAACACTGCACAACAAATGAGATTCTTAAAACTAAAATATTTTTAACCTGAATTTGATGTTCCACTGTGTCATGGCAGTGTGAGGCCATAGTACTGCACACTATGCCAGCTTAAACTTCTCTACCTTGGTCGCCCTCTGAAAACCAAGGGAGAGATTGTTGAGACTAGTAGTTGCTGTCAGAAGACACCCAGGCTTGATTGACATCGTCTCTGGCATTGTCTTTCACAGACCATGGATGACTGAGGATCAGGAAGGATGCACCAGCTTGAAATAGTATGTTCTAGTAAGATACCAGTCACTCCACAAATTTGTGTACATTGTGCCATGATATGCCCGGGTGCCAACTCAAAAGTGAAAATAAAGTTACTAATAAAATCATGTGAATTCTTGAAGTCAAAATAGTTAAACGCATGAATGTTAAACATTGAACGGACAAAGCTTAGGAAAAAATGATGCCTGTTTTCATATAATTTACAGTCTGCTAGCAATGTAGATTTATGTAGTCCTGTAAGATTTATCAAAAAATGAGAAGAGGCTGGCACCCTCAGAAAAAAAAATACTTCCCTTTATTTCTCCCCCTACTTTTTATTCTGAATAGTGACAACATTAATTAAGGAAGCCAAGTTTTACCATAGATGAACATCAGGGTAGAGGGTCTGACCTTCCTCTACCCTAGAAAATATAAACACCTAGCAAGTATCTTCTGACACTAAACTTCAACTGTTAATATATCTCTGCTTAATTAAATGCTGACTTTCCTTTCCAGGGTTAAGAAGAATATATTCTTTACAGGTTTTGCAGAATCCCAGTCGTAGAAGAGAACTCAGAGTCTAAGAAGAACATGGCACCAGACATAAAAATTGATTACGAAGTTTTGAACCTTAGAGTAGAAAGAGTATTGGTTCTGAAGTCAGAGGTTGTTGTTGTTCAGTTGTTTTCAGTCATGTCTGATTTGTCGTGACCCCATTTGAGGTTTTCCTGGCAAAGATATCGGAGTGGTTTGCCATTTCCTTTTCCAGCTCATTTTACAGATGAGGAAACTGAGGCAAACAGGGTAAAATGACTTACTCTGCGTCACGCTGCTAGTAAGTGTCTGAAGCTATATTTCAACTCAGGAAGATGAGTCTTATTGACTGCAGGCCTGGCACTCTGTGCACTATGGTGCCATCTATCTGTCCCTAAAGTCAGAGGATCTGGCCTCAAATCCCATTTCTAATAGTGCAGGTGTAATCTTGGCTGCTAGATAGTGCAGTGAATGGAGTGGCTCAGTGAATACAGTCTGGAGTCAGGAAGACTTTGTCTTCTTAAACTCAGATACTTGCTAGCTGTGCGACCCCAAGCAAGTCACTTAACCCTGTTTCCCTCAGGTTCTTTATCTGTAAAATGAGCTGGGAAAGGAAATGGCAAAGCTCTCTCAGTATCTCTGCCAAGAAAACCCCAAATGGGGTCACGTAGAGTCGGATGTAGCTGAGATGACTGAACAACAAGAACCACCCTCCTGTACCCTGGCATCCATAGTGAGTCTAAGGACCTTTTAAGTCAGAGCTGGTGAGAAGATGCATTCCTGCTTTGACAAGTCAGAGCAATGGACAGAGGGATTGTGGAGGCAGCAACCATGTTCCTCTAGCATGGAATCACTTTGGAGGGAGCAGCTTGATATTCAGCCTTATGTTTACCTCACTGTCAAGTGGTGAATGGTGTAGCCAGTTGTCTGATTCTGTATCAAGAAAGGTAAATGACCACTATCATCTCCATCACACTGATGGTGATGCTTTTAATAGATGGAGTGAGGATGAGAACTGTATATAAAATAACAAAACTTCTTGACTTCTCTGTAAAATGAGAAGAGTAGAAACAGACTCCAACCTGGAGGTAGGTTTTTCCTTGAGGTTGGAGATGGAAAGGTTTTGGAATGTAACATTTCACAATATGAGTGACTAATGCTTTTTTATTATGCTTTTACTAATCAAATTGAACTTTTTAACCACTACCATGAATTAACTGACACTGAATCTGGAAGGAAGGAGAGTGATCAGTACTTGCAGACAGAATGATGAGTCACTAATCAATCAGAAAGCATTTATTAAGGGTCTTCCATGTGCCTGGCACTGCACTAGGTTCCCCCTCCCCTCCTGTCATGCAAACAGGGCAATTGCATACTTAATCAACTAACTGTATCTAAGTGGGTCCCTTGATAGTTGTCCAAGCCTCTGCTACCCACTTGAGTAACTGAGCATGTGTGAGCTAAACCTAGTTAAGTTCTAAAGGAACTAATAAGGATGAGGTTTTTTCTGGGCTCTGCACAAGGGTAAACTGGATCTGTTGGGTCTTCAAGTCTTTTTCTTTTAGGGCTTTTCTGGGTTCTTATCTAGGGTAAAATTTACTCCTATTATAGTTTATAATTATAGTTCAGTTATGTCAGAATAGGTAAGAGTGCTGAACTTGAAGAGTTAAGAAGACCTCAGTTCAAATTCTACCCCAGACACTTACTAGTTGTATGACATTGGGCAAGTCACTTAATCTCTGCCTGACTCAGTTTCCTCATCTGTTAAGTGGAGAGAATAATAGCATCTATCTCCCAGGGTTGTTGTGAGGATCAAATAGGATAAAATGTCCAATTTGATAAGCTTTCAAGCTCTGTATAAATCCTAGCTACTATAATTCCAATCTCTTTTTTTCTCTTTCTCTTATATGTAATCCCTATAAGATGAGCTCAATTGGGCATATTGGTTAGACAGAATCTTTACTTTAAATGAAATGGAACGGCAATGTTTAAATTATCAAGCAGCTAGCCGTGAGGAAGAGATGAGAGAACACACCTCCCTGCTTTCATTGGAGAAGTGGAGGTGGCGAGCTACCGGTGAGGAACATTAGATGTACTATCATACTCAGCTGATGTGTTGGCTAGTTGTGCAGGAATGCTTTTCTCTCTCTTCCCTTCCCTCTTTCTTTTTCTCTTTGTTGTAGGAGATTGTTCTCTGAGCAGAGGAGTGGTGAAGGATATATTAGGGAAATAATAGTGATATAAAGACAAAATTTTTCAATGAGAAACCCTACGCAACAGCAGGAATTCCTCATTACTAGTAAGGCCTGAAATCTCGCTTTCCCCTTATTTTCTCTTCTGTGCCTATTTTTCCACAGATAACACTTGATTTTTTTTAAGGGAAGCCCTTTCAGGATCACATTTTCAAAGTCACAGCCAGGGGGGAAACGAGTAGATTCTCTTAACTTACCACATTTACCTTCCATTGTCTGCTTCTCCCATGATGCTTTCCTTCTTGAACTCCTGAGTGGTCCCAGGTGAGTCCTTGGCTCATGGGTCAGTTTTTTCCTCACTGTCCTCACCCAGAGGTGCTTTGTTCCATTGGTCATTCCACCAGCTTCAACCACCTGAAGTCTCTGAGAGTCAAATGGAACCTGGTAGAGACGTGGATCTCTGGCTACCTCTTTATATCTCCTTAGAGCAAGGACTCATAAGTTGAGATTTGTCAGCTTGTTTGAAATTGATGAAAACTATTTTGATAGCTGTATTTCAGTATCATTGGTTCCCTTTGTAATTCTGTGTATTTTATTTTATGAATTTTAAAATATTATTCTGGGAAGGGGTCCATGGACATCATCAGACTCACAAAGGAGTCTGGCATGAAATAAGATTAAGAACTCCTGCTTTATGTAGAAAGAGAACACAAGATGCAAAGTGTTGCCTGGGCCATCTCTTTAAAACTTTCTCAGTCTCACAATGTCTTGTGTAAACTGTGCTGCTCCATTTGCACTCCCCCTCCAGGTTACTCCAGTGGTTACTCAGTCCCACATTTCCCATCTCTTTAATGCCTCAAGAAGCAGAGAGTGTAGGGCCTAAACAACAGATACCTATGACTCCCCACACCCAATGGGCTGGGCAATAGAATCACCCCCTCAAATAAGAGTGAGAAAATCGGTCTTACTGGCTGAGTTCCCAGGTTGGCTCGTTATACAGAGGGCCTTTGTAAATGTTTGAGTCCCACTCCTTAGGGATCAGAGATTCCCACAAATTGCTGGCTCTAATCCTGGTTAGGCCTCGTAGATAACCATTAGGAACATCCTTTTTGGTCCTTCTCTGATTAATTGCTAGAGTTAAAGCCAAGAACACCCCTGCTCCCTTGGTCCTTTATTAGTGGAATTATATCTACTGCAAACAATGTGTTAAGCCATTCACCTGGACTTAGTCCAGTTCCCATAATATTTCCCGCAATAACTGGGCTTTCCAAATGTGCACAATTAGTTAACAAGCATTTATGAAGGACCTATTCTGTGCCAGGTCTTGTGGTAAGTGCTGGGAATGTAAAAAAAAAAAAAAAAAGACAACAACAGTGCTTGCTCTCAAAGACTTCACAGTCTAATGGGAATCAGTCAACCAATATTTATTAAGTTAAGAGCCTACTGTGTGCCAGGTACTTTATTAGTCACTGGAGATACAAAGAAAGGAAAAAATCAGTCCCTGCTCTCAAGGAGCTACTAGTCTAATGGCAGAGACAACATGTGAATAATGATATGCAAATAATATAGATATTGGATAAACTGGAGATAATCTCAGAGGGAAGGCACAAGCATTAATTGAGGGCCAGGAAAGGCTGCTAGGAAAAAGCAGGATTTTCGCTGAGGCTTGAAAGGAGCCAAGGAAGTCAGAACATGGAGATCAGGAGGCATGAGAGATAGCCAGTGAAGATGCCCCACATGAAGCTGGCAACATCAAGAATCCTAAGCTGCCAACCCAACAAAATGGAACAAAACGACTGATCTCTTCAACAGAATAAACTGGGTCAATGGATAACTTTTGACCCATTCCTTTAATTAACATATAATCAACCAGATTTAGGAGCAGCTAGGTGGTATGGTGAATAGAGCCCTGGGCTTGGAAACAGAAACATTCATCTTCAGGAGTTCAAATCTCACTTCAAACAATTAGACACTAGCTGTGTGACCCTGGGCCAGTCACTTAACTCTGTTTGCCTCAATTTCCTCATTTTTAAAATAAACAGGAGAAGAAAATGGCAAACTACTCCAATGTCTGCCAAGAAAACCCCAAATATGACCATGAAGAGTTGGAGAAGCTTGAGGAACCAAAACCAGATTTAGGTCCTGATATGCAGGACCCTACACAACAGCAGGAATTTCTATTTAATATTTCATTTGATTATCTCAACAACCCTAAGATGTTTATCACGGTCGTTCATAACCCAGCCCCTTTAAGTCCCAGCTAAAATCCACCTGCTGTAGAATGCCTTCCTCAACCCTTCTTAATTCCAGTGCTTTCCCTCAGTTATTTCCTATTTATCCTACGGGCATATATTTTTACATGTTGTCTCCCCTGTTAGATGATGAGTTTTTTGAGGGCAAGGGTTGTCTTTTGCCTCTTTTTGTATCCCTAGCACTTAGCACAGTGCCTGGTACATAGTAAGCAGGCACTTAATAATTGTTTCTTGAATTGAATTTCCATTTTATAGAAATAAACTCAGAAAGATGAAATGACTTGCTCAGGGTTCCACAGCTAGTGTTTGAAGCTTAATTTGAATTTGAGTCTCCTTGATTCCAACTCCAGCATTCATTATTGATTATATTCATTCATCTAGTAGGGCCTCAAATGTAACATTACTAATCCAAGCTACAGAAGACAAAAGTTCAAAATATATCACCCAGATTCATTACTGGATCAATCAACTGAACTTACGAAAATAAAAAGGCAGGAGAAGTCTCTTCAACAATGTTTGCTTATTTGTTTGTTTTGTTTTTTGATGCCTCTATCTTACTAGACAGCTTCCCAAATGGAAGGGTAGTGGCATTTCCTTCTTATCAGGGGTGTTGGCGTGGTTAGGTGTTTAGACTTGGTCCAGGATAAATATGGATGTCACTGTGCTGGCATGTTCTTTAAAAAGCCCAAACCCCGCTTGGTCTTTCTCTGGTGTCTCCCCTTTGAGTTGTACCTGACCTTATCGCCAATTTTCATGAGAATTCATCAAGAAATAGAATGATTTTGCTCTCTCAGGGAAACTTGAGATCCTAGGATTCTTGTGAAAAGACAAAGTAAATGTGTGTGTGTGTGTGTGTGCGTGTTCATCCTTCATTGCCGAAGAAGACCATGCCATCAGAGAAATAATGACACGACTTGCACTTGACTTTGTTTTGAGTGAGGGAGGGCTGTGCAGGTCACCAGCCTCACTTCTCCTCCAGAACCATCTGAATCCAGTGACCAGATATTCATCAGCATGACTGGAGATGACCCAGGATGAGGCAGTTGGGGTTAAGTGACTTGCCCAAGGTCATGCAGCCAGTGAATGTCAAGTGTCTGAGGTGAGATCTGAACTCAGGTCCTCCTGACTCCTGCACTGGTGCTCTATCCACTGCACCACCTAGCTGCAACACTTCAGTGGCTAAAAAAGGGCCTAAAACAATTTTTACTGAACAAAGGTCGATGATGTCAGAAGAAGACAAATAAATACTAAAATAAATATAGATGAAATAAAATGAAGAATAAAATAAAAAATGAAGAAAAAAGAGAAGGAGCTGAGGTTCTTAGTAACATGCACTCACCAGTGACAAGGAAGGCACTTTGTCTCCTAAGTGTCCCTTTGCCATAGGGCCTATATCCACCTTAGGGTTTTCCCCTTTTTCATCTGAAGGATGACTTGTATAAACGACTTCCTGCGAGGAGCTGGCATCTCAGTTCCTTCCACATACCAGCCAAGTACAATGACACAGTGGTTCTCTAACAGAAGACCTTGAAGGACCAAGCAAATTGTCGCATCAATGGATGCTCTTGATCATTTTTAGGGAAAATGGGTAGACCCTCTCTTTCTTTTGGGGTTGTTGCTCATTGCTTTTTTAAAAATCAATCTATTTGTTTTCAGTTTTCAACAATCACTTCCATAAGTTTTAAATTTTCTCTCCCTCCCCTAGATGGCATGCAATCTTATATGGGTTCTACACATACATTCTTATTAAACATATTCTTGCATTAGCCATAGAAGAATTAAAATGAATGAGAGAAACCATGAGAAAAACCAGACCAAAACAGAACACAAGAGAAAGCACAAGAGAAAATAGCCTGCTTCCTTCCATGCTATGATTCCATGGTTCTTTCTCTAGATGTGGATGGCATT
The DNA here is from genome assembly GCF_028372415.1 of Notamacropus eugenii. Classification (NCBI taxonomy): domain Eukaryota; kingdom Metazoa; phylum Chordata; class Mammalia; order Diprotodontia; family Macropodidae; genus Notamacropus; species Notamacropus eugenii. The sequence goes on along the minus strand of NC_092878.1, from coordinate 28,444,697 downwards.
TTGCATCAAGAGTCCTTTGGGGATGTTTTAGGTTAGACTCTCCATCTGTATAGGAGATAACTAGTTTAAAGGATGTGTTTGCCCTTGTTTATTCATTGTAATACTTGACTCCCAGTCAGAATTCAGAGGGATTAGTGGAAACGGCCCTGGGTTTGTAGTTCACATCCTACCTATGAGCTATAATAACTTGGGCATGTTATTTGCTCCCTTTAAACTTCACTTTCCTTGTCTACACAATAAGGTGTGGGAGAGGAGAAGCAGAGAAACTGATTGCTAAGAGATCATAGAAACTAGTCTCTAAGATCCCTACGTCTACAGTTCTACATCTACACTGGCATTTGATACACTTTCTTCATGGAAAGAACAAAATATTAACCTCAGTGTATTTTCTCAAGGTCTGTTTTTGAGAGGAAACTTAAAAACTCTCCAACCAATTCTATCTCTACTTCTATTATCTGGAGAATGGGAGATTTCTGGGCTCAGAAAGAGTTGTAACTAGGGCCGGGTAACAGAGACTTTGTCCCAGGTGCTGACAGGCAGGGTTGGGATGGTGAATTCTTCCCCATAGTGGTCCAGAAACTGCCATTCCTGAACTATGAGATTCTTTGCCAGTCCACCCTCCACCTTTCACATGCTGAAGTTAGAGGGAAACATGGAATTCAGGAGAGGGGAGACAAGGACAGTCTGGGCCAGTGGAGGATGGGGGAAGGAGTGGGTGAGAATAGGTCACTCTTTCCATCTAGAGTATCCTCTGTGCCATTTCCTTTCCTTCCCCTTCCCCCAACTCTGTCCCCCAGAGTGCCCTCTGCATGGCTGCTGTTTTTGTCCTAGGTGAAAAAAAAATTCCAGTTATGCCTCTGCTCCAAATTCCTTGTCGCTTGTATCCCCAGCCTTCCCCGTTCTCTTTTCAATGAAGCACAGAGTACATAAAAGCATTTACAATGTCCAAATTATTTTTACTGCAGCAAATGGTAGGGCAGGTAGATGGCACAGAGGATCCAGTGCTGGACCTGAAGTCAGCAAGACTCATTCTTATGAGTTCAAATCTGGCCTCAGACTCTGATTAGCTGTGTGACCCTGGGCAAGTCACTTTACCTTTTTTTACCTTGGTTTCCTATTTGTAAAGGAAATGGCAAACCACTCCAGTACTATTGCCAAGAAAACCCCCAAATGAGGTTGCAAAAAGTTGGACACAACTGTACAACCAGCTACAACCACCGTGAATGTTCACCTTGGCACAAATTAAATACCTATAAGGCAAATTACAGGTACACAATCCCATTACTCAGTTTGACTTAGCTAAAAATATTAATCCCATCTCTTCCAGACATTTCCTATTTAATCCCCTTCAAGTCATAGATTTGTTCATTAGCCTTAAGTCTCACTAAATTGATGGCTCACAAATTACTTCCATCTAGTGGCAAATAGAGTTACTGCAGGTCTTAGTTGTCCCCACATCTGCCTCCCCTGTCCCTTACTCCCACCTCAACAAAAAAGTTAGAGGACATGGGTGAGAAACGCTGGAAGATCTAGGTCTAGAAGCTCTATGTGTTTGCGGTCAATGTTGAAGGGAGGGGAGGGGAAGCTGGATTTGACCCACAGCTGGCATAAATTAGAGCTAATTACTAACTCCAAAAAGATTAGCAGACGTTATCATTGACGGGAAGAGGAATAAACAGACTGGTTGAAAGGTAGAATTCCTAGGGAGTCTCCATGCAATTGGAGGCTGATAGTTGAACAGGTAAAGCAGACTGGCAATTTGCCACAGCATCTTCCAGGAGAGGAAACAAAGGACTTGGTTCAATTTAAGACACAGGAAGTACATATGCCAATAAGAAATGTACCTGTGATTTATGGAATATGTGCTGTCTTTGTCCTACTCCAGATGGCACTAACCAATTGCAAAATGGTCTTCCTCATTGGGTGAGATGAAAGAAGTGAGAAATCTCTCCCCTTCTTCTCCCTCCCCCTCTCCCCCTCCCCCACTCCCCCCTTCCCCCTCCCCCTCTCCCTCTCTCCCTGTCTCCCTCTCCCTCTCCCCCTGTCTCCCTCTCCCTCTCCCCCTGTCTCCCTCTCGTCTCTCTCCCTCTCTTCCCTCTACTTACCCAGTGCTATTGTCATTACCTTTGTTCTCTTTCAGGGCAGCTAGGTGGTGCAGTGGATAGTGTGCTGGGCCTGGAGTGAGGAAGACACATCTTCCTGAGTTCAAATCTGACCTCAGACACTTTCTAGCTAAGTCACCCTTGGTGAGTCACTTAACTCTGTTTGCCTCACTTTTCTCATCTGTCAAATGAGCTGGATAAGGAAATGGCAAACTACTCCAGTATCTTTGCTAAGAAAACCCCAAATGTGGTCATGAAGAGTTGGGCACAACTGAACAATAATTGTTGATTTTCAACAATTTAAATAAGTCTTCGATCTAGTTCTGTATCCATGGTTTATCCATATACTATAAATATATAAAGTGGACCCAAGTACACTGAGAATTAGAGCTGGAATATTCAAAAGCTATTCTCTATTAAAAACACTGCTACACAAAAAATTGGAAATTGAAGAGATGCCCATCAATTGGAGAATGGTCAAACAAACTGTGGTAGATGATTGTGAGGAAATATTACTGTGCTACAAAAAATGATAAGCAGGATGATTTCAGAAAAACCTGGGAAGATTTACATGAACTGATGCAAAGTGAAGTGAACAGAACCAGGAGAACATCATATACAATAACAGCAATGCAGTTCAACGAAGAACTCTGAATGACTTAGCCATTCTCAGCAATACAATGGTCCAAGACAATTTCAAAGGACTAATGATGAATTAAACTATCCGACTCCAGAGCAAGAACTGATATTGTTTGAATGCAGACTGAAATATGTTATTTTTTCACTTTCTTTTTTTCATTCTAATCTTCTTGTACAAAATAACTAATATGGAAATGTTTTACATGATAGCATACGTAAAACCTATATCTGATTGTTTACTGTCTTAGGGACAGGGGAGGGAAGAGAGAGAGGGAGAGAATTTGGAACTCAAAAAATTTTTTTAAATATTTAAAATTGTTTTAACATGTAATTGGGGGAATATACATATACACACACACACACACACACACACACACACATATATATATGTGTGTGTGTGTGTGTGTGATTTGTCCTGCATGGCTGAGGGGTGAGAAATAGGAACAATGATTTATCATTGCAAAGGGTCAGACTTACGCTTATTGTACAGAAAAACATCCTAATAATTAGAAGTTTTCAGTGCAATAAGGTACTGTGGAAGGATGTGAGTTTTTCTCACTGGAGGTCTTCAAACAAATAGCTGGTGACTTGTCCAATTCACCAGAGAAAATTCTTATTCAGATACAGATTAGATTGGATGACCTCTGAGGTATCTTTTACTTCTAGATTCTGTGATTCTGTCCAGTTCATCTCTAAATCCTAAAATGTTTTGCCCTTTCAACAAGATAATTTGGATTATACTTACATAAAAAATGTTTTGAACATAGTAGGTGCTGAGTATCACGGATTTCAAGTTGAAAGAGTCCTTAAAGTCCATATAACCTAATCTACCATGCTTTACAAATGAGGAAACTGAGGAAGTTTAGTGATTTTCCTACAGTTATACAAGTATTAAGGGCAGAGAGAGTATTCAAGCCCACAGTGTCTGACTCCACAAGGCTCTTCCCTCTGTACTACTCTGCTTAATACATTTTTTTAAATATATGAAACCAGTGAACCTTTATTATATATAGCTTGCTTTTTAAAAATTATCTTATTTTTAATTTATGGAATAAAACAGATATTTCCATAAAATGGTATAATAAAAAAGTGATGAAACTGCAAATCCATTATATACTACTTGTAAACCTCTTAAATATATAAAAAAGTCATTGTGTAAATTTCTTTTTTTTCGTTTTTTCCCCTCTGCCCTTCACCCCAGAGATGGCTACCATTCTATTTATAAATTCTTTCTCTAAAAACAGATAGTATCTCTGTCCATATAACCTTTATTTTTAATTTGTATATTTATAATAATCAAAATGACTCAGTTGTTCAAAGCCAAAGTTATTCTTAAAACAATATTACTGTTACTGTATACAGTGTTCTCTGCTCACTTTACTCTTCTTGCTTGATACATTTTGATGAATTAAATTGAATTTCTGTCCAGAGAGGGATATTTTCTGACTTTATTCCCTACTCCTTGGGATGTGCTCACACTATTTGTATCCCACTGGCCCCTACGTACTGACTACATTTAGTTTCACAAATCCACCTGAAGCTGGTCTTAAAAGAAAAGGCATAGTCAAGCCAACAAGCATTTATTAAGTCCTACTATGTGTCAGGCACTGTGCTCAACACTGGGGATACAGAGAAAGGCAAAAAGCAGTCTGTGCTCTCAATAAGCTTCCAGTCTAATGGGGGAGACATGAAATAACTAAGCATAACTAAGATATATCCTGTATAAGCTTCAGATAACCTCAGAGGGGAGACATTAAGGTTGAAAAAGGAGATTGGGAAAGGCATCTGATAGAAGGTGGGTTTTAGCTGAGAATATGAAGGAAGCCAGGAAGTAGAGATGAGGAGGGAGGTGTTCCAGGTGCAGCCAGCCAGTGAAAATGCCTGGATTTGGGAGATTCTGTGTTGGTATGAGGGACCACAAGGAAGCCAATGTCACTGGATCTCTGAAAATATGGGAGAGGTGAGGGGTAAGATGTAAGAAGACTAGAAAGGTAGGAAAGTGCAGGATGTTATGAAGGGCTTTAAAAGCCAAACAAAGAATTTTATATTTGATCCTGGAAGCAACAGAATGTCACTAGTGTTGATTATCTTTCTTTTGGACCCCTTGCCATCGGGACTAGCCTGGTTTCTTTTTAGTCCTGAATATGAGGGCCATTTTATTTCTCTCCTCCTCAACCCTTTTTTGGATTAAACCTGTGATTTCATTGGCATATGTGATGGGGTGCTTGTGCTTGGACCCCAATTTCAAGATTGCGTTTCTCCCTAGCTTCAAAACACTATCCCTGACAGTTTTCTCCCCAGATCAAGGACATTATGCCTAGCAATAACTCATGAGTGGGCCCCAGTAAGACAAACTACCTTTCCCCATGACAAGAACAAGCTGACCTCTGAAGAAATTCTCTTGTAAAAACAGGACTGTCTTGTAACCACACAATTATCATGTTATCAATTCCCAAAGTTATCATATTCAACCCAGAGGTCAAGCTATGAATGCTAACTCTCAAAGCTAACTGTAACAGACCAAAAACACACACCTGAGAAACCCCTTCCCCTGGTTTCCAGTAGTGAATGAGGCCAGTGATCAAAGTCGTAAGTTATCAGCATATCTGCCAGATAATTCACTACTTTTCCTATATAAGTTTTAGCATCATTCCTGTTAAGTTGCAAGTTCCTTAAGGAATGCAAGTTCCCTAAGGAGCTCTGCCCACCACCATATGGGCATCACAAAAAGCCTCTGCTACCTTGACTAAGAATGCTTGAGTCTGAGAATTCATTCCAAATGACGCTGTCCAGTACTCCAGTCTTTGAGGGGTCCCTGAACCTCTCCAACTGCATCATAGGAACATCTCTGCAAGAAAACTTTCTCTACCATTCAGATCAGTTCCTTCTCTGCAATTTATAGTCTTGGAGTGCCCTCCAGGGCAGAGTTTAAGCACGTGGCCAAGAGAAATTATTTCCTGGGCAGCACTTCTATCCTCCCTAGCACAGTGCCTGGCACACAGTAGGTGCTTAATAAATACTTGTTGATCAATCGAGGCAATTTATCCAAAGTCACACACCTAGTATGTATCAGAGGCAGGATACGAATCCTAGTCATACTGACTCTGAAACCTGCCTCCATTTACCAGGATGCATTTCCTTTCATTCATTTATCTATTCTCAAGAGCTATTTGGAGTCCCAAAAAGGAGCCTTGGGGAAGGTCCATGTCCAGTTAGACAGATACAGCCAGCCATTCATGTAATTTTAGATTTTAAAGGAAAGTGGTTGTACCCAATAATCTTGTTTCCTTGCAATGTGCCCAAATATTCCTAATGTATTGTGGGCTCCCTTCCCCCACACATCTCATGATGACGTTTCCTGAGTCTGGAGTTTCATACTTTTTAAAAATAGCTTATGACTGAAGAACGGCTATTGCTGCAAGCTCTGCAGCATCAGGATGGAAACATGACCTGATGGTTTCTGTCAATGCTCCTGGCCTTCTGTTGTCCTGAATTATCTGGATCTGGAAATAGAGCTCTAACCCAGGGGACTGTGTGACCAAGGAATGCCCTAGAGTGGGGGTGGTGGGAGGCTCAGCCTTGCTTCCTCTGACCTTCTCTCCAGGATAAAAGGCTCAGATTCTTTTATTAATGAAGAAACTGAGGCCCAGATTGGTTGTGATTTCTCAAGATCACTCAAGCAGCAGAAGGAATTAAAAATACGAATGGTCGCTTAGCTCTTTTCCTTCAGTCTGACTTCGGTTTCCTTCTCTCTTCTTAATAATTAATCAGATTTATCTCCAGGAAGAATCTTGGTGGTGTTGCTTTCTTATTCTAGCACAGTTCCTTTGAAGCTGTCCTTGTTTTCTTTTCAAATGTTCTCTTATGAAGGCAATTGACTGTTCTGTTATTGAGGAGGGTAGTGTGCCCAGGACATTTCCCAGGTCTCATTTCTAGCGGGACATAACTAAGCAGTGTGGAAGCAGACCAGGCTGAAAATGAGCCAGCAGGTTCCAGGAGGTAGTCCAGACCTCGGAAACAGTACGTCTGTCCCCCAGAATCTCCAGGGGGCTGAAGAGGACAGTTGGATGGGAAAGGAGCTGAGTGACTCTGAGGACATACAGGACCTGGGGTCACCTGTCTGCCGACCTTTGCTTCCCACCATATCCCAGGATTCTCAGGTAGGTCATTGCAGTCTTGTACTTGGAAAATGTAATTCTTTTTTCCCCACAGCATTTCTCATGATCATTGTGAGAAGAGGGCAGGAAGATTTCTTTAAGAATGTATATCTCCTTCTGGCTTCATGTAACATTTTGTTTTGCCCCTCTATAAGGATTATTCATTTAGTCATGGAAGGGATGTAAGAGGTCATTGAGTCCTACCCACACCCACCTTCCATTCCCTTTATACTGAGGAGGAAACAGAGACCCACATGGGTTAAGTGACATCCAACACTACGCAGATGGTAAGGATTCCCCCAGTGCTATAACATCTAATCCAGCACTTTCCTTTGTACCCCAGTGTTTCCCAAGGCATTTATCATGAAATAATGTGTTGCTTATAACAGTCTATGTTGGTACCCATCCAGGGATATACTAGAGACAACTTGAACTAGCTTGTGAGAGGTTTGCTAAATTTTCAGTGTGAACATTTATACTTCTGAAATCAGAAAATGCTATAAATTAGGATTAGATGTACTATTTTGTTGATTTGTCTACACTTAAGAAAGTGATGGAGAAAGTGTTAACATGCAGATTAAATTTCAAAGTGTATCCTGTGTACATTTTTGGGAGGAAGGGAGAACTGGATGTTAAACATTTATCAGCATACCCCTGTACCTATCCCTCAGTAAGATACATGAGAGCAAAGACTGTGTTTTGTAAATGTTTTGCTTTCCCTTATCCTCCCACAGTATGCTGCACATAGTAGATGCTTAATAATTATTTATTGAATGACTGAAAAATGATCTTATCTCTTCTTGCCTGGATTATTGTTTTTGTTATTTTTCTGTATTAAAATACAAAACCAAAAATGAAATGTACAAAAATATTAAGACAAAATTTTTACCAATACATTACATTTTTAAAAATCATGTGTTTCCAAACATATCTTTGTTCCTTTCCCCTTCCCAGAGAACCATTATTTATTACAAAGATGGTCTTGAAAATTACTTCAGCAAAGCTGTCCACCACATTTAAAAACTCTAACTTCATCTGTATTCTTCCACACCCACAGTTCTTCACTCTTTCAAAAAGAGGGAAGTGCTTTTTCAAACCCTTTCTTTGGCGCCATTCTTTTTTCACAGCATTCATTTTTAATTCATTTGTTGTTCTTTCCATTTAAATTGCTGTGGTCACTATGATACTCTTCTGATTACAGCTACTTCATTTCAAATCAGTTCATATAATTCTTCCCACACTTCTCTTTCTCATATTAATCATTTCTAGAAGCACAGCAATATTTCCTTACATTTATTTATCACAACTTATTCAACCATACTCTATTTGATGGGCATTTACTTTGTTTCCAGCTCTTTACTGCTGCATAAAGTACTACTATAAATATTTTGGTATATATGGTGCCCATCTTTTTATCATTGACCTCCTTGTGTCATATGTCTAGCAATGGTATCTCTGGGATGATAGATATGGACATTTTAGTCACCTTCTTCCCATAATTCCAAATTACTTTTCAGAATGGTTAGCTCAATCCACAGTTCCGCCAGCAGTATCATCTGGACTATTGCGATAGCTTCCTAATGGGTTTTTCTTCCCCATGCCCATCCATCCTCCATATAGCTGCCAAAATGATTTCCCTAAAGTGCAGATATAACCATTTCACTCAACAACTCTACAAACTACAGTGGTTCTTTATGATCTCTAAGATCTAAAGTAGACTCCTGTGTTTGGAATTTAAAACCTTTCGTAACATCTCTACACACCTATCTTTCCAGTCATATTATGTATCAGTAACCTTCATGTACATTTACAGTCTGACCAAACTGGCTTTATCTCCTAGTTCCATGATTTTTACATTGGGTATTTCCTGTCCCTGGAATCCACTCTGTCCTTACCTCCATGTCTTAGAAACTGTAGTTTCCTTCAATCCTCAATTGAAGGGCTTCCTTTTATATGAAACCCATCCTGATTCTCATAGCTACTAGTGACTCACCCTCCCTGCCCCCACTGCCACAACCATCCTGTATCTATTTTGTATATTCCTGTGTTCTGGTCCACTCTCTAAGAGTCAGGTCCCTCCATTTTGCCCTCTACGTTCTAGGGGTGCTCTTGAAGGGTTTGGGGTACCTTTTCTCTAATGTAATCAGTTCTTGCTACCATTGGTTGTATTTTCCCCTGAGGTTAGTACCTCAGTATTTCATTTACAAAGGATATAGGCTTTGAAACTATAACAAAAACAAAAGGACGAACTTTTCCTAACCCATCCCCCAAACCTCATGTTCATATTCTTCCTTACCTCACCTCCATCTCTGGACTGAGGGGTAATGAGTTCACATTTAGCTATGTTTTTATGTGATATTCATCCCATCATTGTTCAAATGCATTGCATCAGTTGGGTCCTTGTCTCAGCTAATGCTGGGTAGGTTCTGAAGGCCATTCCTTATCCTTAGGGTACCGAAGCTGAGCTGCCTAAAAACACTCAGACTTTAGGACACTGGGATGCTGGGACATCAGGATGCTCACTCCTTTGAGCTTTCAAAACTCATAAAGTTGGGAGTCTCCAATAATTTTATCTAAAATGGAAAAGAATAAATGTTAGTAGGCCATACATTGAGAGACGATACTGGCTGTCACTGGATGTGGTCAGCAAAGGAGATGCTGAAGGGACTTAGGTCAGGAGTGTGGTCACTGGTACCTTTTTCATAATAATAACAACTTGCATTCATATAGTCCTTTAAGGCTTACAAAACACTTTGTAAATATCATTTCATTTCCTTTGCATAGAAAATAGGTGCTTTTATTGTCCTCATTTTATAGCTGAAACTGAAGTACAGAGATGTTAGGTGACTGACCCAGGGTCATACAGTTTACAAACATCTGAAGCTAGGCTTGGACTCAGGTCTTCTTGACTCCAGGTACAGAATTTCTCCTTCTAGCTGCCTTTTGCAGGTATTTCTAGTTCTAGTTCTGTAGCCAACATTATGGTGGGCTTAGCGGACTTGAACTAATCATACAATGACTATGCTCAAAAATTTCGAAGGCATTTTTATTATATAGCATCACCATTTTTCTGGAAGCAGATTTTCTTTATCAGAAGAAATATCATCAGAGGCTTTTGTTCATGAACCAGTCTCCACTACTTACCTATATATGTACTCGATGGCAATAACTTTCACCTTCATCTTTGTATGCCCAGAGCTTGACACTGGCACAACTGTTTAATTTATGCTTGTTGATGGATTGATCTGGTTAATATAAGGGATTGCACATGCACATGCATGGCAAACATGTATGTACACACGTGTACATGTGCACACACACATTGCTCAATATGTTGGTGTGATATAAGACTTTGTGATGGTATTTCTGTATCAGCAGACCTATGCAGGGTCACAGAGTTGGTGGCTGCCTACATGTTATGCCTTGAAAGAGTCCCAAATACCTGCCTCACCCCAATAGCTTCCCTTTCACCATCACTTCAACGCATGAAATTCCCACCAGAAGAGATCCTCCTTTATATTACTACATTATTCCTGGAAAGTCTACTGTTAAAACGCAAGTCACCTGGGTAAGTAACATGTTAATACATTATCATTACATTACCAGAGAAAGTAGTGACTACCTAGGAAAAAGAGTTTGCTGACTTGGATTATTATTGACCTTTCCTCACGTGTACTTATTGGCTTCTTGACTAGATATAAATTACTTAAGGCTAACTAAGGTATCTCCCAGGGAGGGATGTGCATATAAGCTCCCAAATTGTTAAATTTTCATTGTGAGAATTAATTTCAGAAACTGGCAATGCTACAGATCAGGGCCTGGTTTATTGTCTTGTTGATTATCAACAGTAATGGAGAAAATGCTAATAATACAGATTAAACTTAAAAGTATGTTGTGGGCCAAGATGGTGTAGGACAGAAGTACTCAGCCAAGCTCTCCTAACATTCCCCTCTAAACCACTTAAAAATAATGCCTCAAATGGAATTCTGGAATGACTGAGCCAACAAAAGGTCAGAGTGAGACATTCTTCCAGCCCAAGAAAACACAGAAGGTCAGAAAGAAAGATCTGTGATATGAGGGAGGAGGTTGATCTGGAATTCATATGATGAAACATTAGTGGTGGGAGTAGGAGGCAGTGACAGAAGTAGCAACATCTTTGGGAGCTCTTAAGTCAGAGATGACAAGGGAACCTGGCAGTTGAGGAGGAGAAGATTGAGGAAGGACCTCCTCATCCTCCCATGCTGGGAACAGAGCTCAGCATTAACATAAAGTTCAAAATCAAGAAATGTGCTGGAAAATGAGCAAACAACAATAAAAAAGAACCTGACCACAAAAATTATTATGGTCATAGGGCAGATCTTAAGGTACAAATCCAGAGGAAAATAACGAGGTCAAAACAACTACAAGTAAAACTTCCAAGAAAAAAAAAGCAAATTGAACACAAGCCTAACAAGAATTCCTAGGACAGTTCAAAAAGAATTTTCAATATCAAATAGGAGTGGTAGAGGAAAAATTAGGTAAAAAATATGAATGTAAAGAAATTATGAAGAGACATTAAAAGAGCTTGTTAAAAGAGGCATGAAATAACTGATGAAATCTCTAGCCCCTTATGTGAAAAATAAAAGGCAGGGGCATGGTAGAGACAGATGAGACCTGGGGGACAAAGCCTGAGTGTATGTAGCTACACTCCTTCCACAAGGTAGGAGAAAGCAGATAAGACAGAATACTTTCCACACTACTGCCTATCCACTCTACTACTAGGCTGACTAGTAGAATTTTACTAGATGGGATCCTCCTTAATCTTCATATGAATTCTTGGAACTCCTTTCTAAAACTTAATATAATAGGAAGATTGGCCAATGAACCCAGTCTTTATGAGCATGTGGAAGGTGCGATATTCATGTGGATTTGGGAGCACATAGAGATGTTCAATAGATCATTTTTATCTGCTAAACATGTGATGAATCTGATCATTTCTGTCACTTTTATTCTATATTGATGGTCTATACTCCAAAAACATTCTGCAATTTCACAACTGAGAATAGGTATTCCTGTTTCTCCACAAATTTGAGTGTCATTTAATTATTTCTGCCATTTTCATTATCTTGAGTTGATTTTTCTTTATTGTTTAAATTGCATCTCTTTTGATTATTAGTGAGATTGGAGATTTTTCCAAGTGATTACTTACAATTTGAAAATTGTCTGCCCATAGACTTTAACCATTTGTTATGTGTGTGTGCATGTGTGTGTGCATGTGTATTTCTGCTAATAAAATGCACTTTTAAAATGTCAAAAAAAAGGCATGAAAAATATTGAGGAAAAGGAAGGGCAGATAAAAGAAGGCAGTGGTCAGAAACAAAATAGAATTTAGAGGAAGGACAGGATAAAAAAGAGAGAGAAGAATAAACAGAAGAAAATAGGATAGAGGGAAATACAGTTAGTAATCGTAACTGTGAATGTAAATAGGATGAACTTACCTAAAACCAGAAACAAATTGTAGAATGGATCAGAAACCAGAAACTAATAATATAACATTTGCAAGAAACACAGTCAAAACAGACACATGCAAAGTTAAAATGAGGGGCTGGAGGAGAATCTATTATGCTTCAGATGAAGTAAAAAAGGCAGAGGTGACAATCGTGATCTCAAAGCAAAAGCAAAAATAAGCCTAATTAAATGGGATAAATTAGGAAACTACAACTTGCTAAAAAACAAACCAACCCGTAGACAATGAAATAATGTCAATACTAAATATATATGCACCAAATGGCATAACATCCACATTCTTTTTTTAATTAATTAATTTATTTTAAGTTTTCAACATTCATTTCCTCAAAATTTTGAATCTCTCCCCTCCCCCCACCCCAAAACACCGAGTATTCTAATTACCTCTACCATCAGTCTGCCCTCCCTTCTAACATCCCTTCTTTCCCTTATCCCCATCTTCTCTTTTGTCCTGTAGGACAAGATAAATTTCTATACCCCATTACCTGTATTTCTTATTTCCCAGTTGTGTGCAAGAACAATACTCAACAATTGTTTCTAAAACTTTGAGTTCCAACTTCTCTTCCTTCCTGCCTCCCCACTCATCCCCATTGAGAAGGCAAGCAATTCAATATAGGCTATATGTGTGTAGTTTTGCAAATGACTTCCATAATAGTCAAGTTGTGTAAGACTGACTATATTTCCCTCTATCCTATCCTGCCCTCCATTTCTTCTATTCTCTCTTTTGACCTTGTCCCTCCCCAAGAGTATTTACTTCTAATTGTTCCCTCCTCCCATTGCCCTCCCTTCCATCATCCCCCCACCCTGCTTATCCCCTTCTCCCCCATTTTTCTGTATTGTAAGATAGGTTTTCATACCAAAATGAGTGTGAATTTTATTCCTACTTTGAGCCAAATGTGATGAGAGTAACCTTCATGTTTTCCCTGTCACCTCCCCCCTATTTCCCTCCATTGAAAAGTTTTTTTCTTGCCTCTTTTCTGAGAGATAATTTGCCCCATTCCATTTCTCCCTTTCTCCTCTCAATATATTCCTCTCTCACCCCTTAATTTTATTTTTTTAGATATGATCCCTTCCTACTCAACTTACCCTGTGCACTCTCTCTCTCTCTCTCTCTCTCTCTCTCTCTCTCTCTCTCTCTCTCTCTCTCTCTCTCTCTCTCTCTCTCTCTCTCTGTGTGTGTGTGTGTGTGTGTGTGTGTATGTGTGTGTGTATACAATCCTACCAATTACCCAGGTACTGAAAAAAGTTTCAAGAGTTACAAATATTGTCTTTCCATGTAGGAATGTAAACAATTCAACTTTAGTAAGGCCCTTATGATTTCTCTTTCCTGTTTATCTTTTCATGCTTCTCTTGATTCTTGTGTTTGAAAGTCAAATTTTCTTTTCAGCTCTGGTCTTTTCATCAAAAATGTTTGAAAGTCCTCTATTTCATTGAAAGACCATTTTATCCCCTGAAGTATTATACTCAGTTTTGCTGGGTAGGTGATTAATCCTAGTTCCTTTGATTTCTGGAATATCATATTCCACACCCTTTGGTCCCTTAATGTTGAAGCTGCTAGATCTTGTTTTATCATGATTGTATTTCCACAATACTCAAATTGTTTCTTTTTAGCTGCTTGTAATATTTTCTTCTTGGTCTGGGAACTCTGGAATTTGGCTACAATATTCCCAGGAGTTTCTCTTTTTGGTTGTCTTTCAGGAGGTGATTGGTGGATTCTTTCAATATTTATTTTGCCCTCTGGTTCTAAAATATCATGGCAGTTTTCCTTTATAATTTCATGGAAGATGATGTCTAGGCTCTTTTTTTTGATCATGGCTTTCAAGTAGTCCCATAATTTTTAAATTGTCTCCCCTGGATCTGTTTTCCAGGTCAGTTGTTTTTCCAATGAGATATTTCACATTATCTTCTATATTTATTTTGGATGTTTGGGATACAGAAGCTTTGACTTTTATGTCTTTCCTTGATGGTAAGCATTGTTTTTCCTCATCTGAAAGGATGGGAGAAGATATCTGTTCGCCAAGGAAGTGACCTTCTATAGTCTTATTTTTTCCCCATATTTTTGGCATTTTCCAGACCAGTTACTTGACTTTTGGGTCCTTTGTCAAGAGTAGGGTATATTTTGGGGATCTGTAAGATCTCAGTTCCTCCAAGGTGGCGCAATCAAGCCTGTACACTGGTCTGGGAGCAACAAGAAACTTTTGTGCCCAGAATCTGTGAGCAGTAGAATTTCCTCTCCCCAACCACCTTAACTCCAGTTCCACGAAGCCAGCACTGGGGGCTGAGATTCAGATGAGCTGACCAATTACCCCAGGAGCTTTAGGCAGGGGCAGGGCCACCACACAGGGTTCAGTTCCCCCAGGGGCTTTGTGATTACGCCTTCAACAATGGATGTAGGCTGCTGCCTGCCTTGGGAGCCCCCACCTGCTGCTGCCTCTGCTGGAGGCCAGAGCTATGAGGACACCCTGTTCCCTTCTCAACCAGCCAAAAAAACCTTCTCACTGACCTTTGGCACCTTTGAGTTGAGGGATCTGCACTGCTTCTGGAGATTCTGTCCCTGAAGCCTGCTTGGTCCTGCTCCTCCTGGTGCCATGAGGTCAAGGCTGGGCTGTGCTCTGCTCAGTATCCCATGAGACAGACCTTTCCTGTCCGCCTTTCAGGTCACCCTGGGTTAGAAATCTCTTCCATTCCATTGTTCTGTGGCTTCTGCTGCTCTAGAATTTGTTGAGAGTCTTTTTTTACAGGTATTTTATGGGCTGTGGGGGAAGAGCTAGTGTATATGCATCTTTCTACTTTGCCATCTTGGCTCTGCCCCTCAACATCCAAATTCTTAAAGGAAAGTTAAATGAATTATAGGAGGAAATAGAAAGTAAAACTATACTAGTGGGGGATTTCAACTTTCTCCTCTCAGAGATAAATAAATTTAACCATAAAATAAATAAGAAAAAATCAAGAAGATGAATAGAATCTTAGAAAAGTTAGATATGATAAACCTCTGGAGAAAACTGAATGGGAATAGAAAGGAGTATACTTTTTCTCAGCAGTTTATAGCACCTTCACAAAAAATGACCATGTATTAGGGAATAAAAACCTCACAATCAAATGCAGAAAAGCCGAAATATTACATGCACCCCTCTCAGACAATGATACAATAAAAATTACATTTAACTAAAAGCCATGGAAGCATAGATTAAAAGCTAATTGAAAACAAAATAATCTAAGCCTACAGAATAAATGAGTTAAAGAACAAATCATGGAAACAAGCAGCAATTTCATGGCAGCATGACAAAGACAATGGCAGCATTCCCAAAGTTGCAGGATGCAACCAAAACAGTAGTTAGGGGGAAATTTATTCCTCACAATGGATACATAATGAAACAGAAAGAAGAGAGTAATGAATTGAGCATGTAAATAAAAAACTAGAAAAAGAACAAATTTAAAATCCCCAATTAAGCACCAAAAGAGACATCCTGAAAATCAAAGGAAAGATTAATAAAACTGAAAGCAAAAAAACACAAAACACAACCATTGAATTAATAAATAAATCTATGAGCTGATTTTATTTAAAAAATCCAAATAAAATAGATAAATCATTGGTTGATATGATTTTTTTAAAAAAGAGGAAAGTCAAGTTACTAGAGTAAAAAATAGAAAGGTTGAATGTGCTCCTGATGAAGATGAAATAAAAGCAATTAAGATTTTTTAGTCATGTCTGACCCTGTGATCCCATTTAGAGTTTTCTTGGCAAAGATACTGGAATGGTTTGTCATTTCCTTTTCCAACTCATTTTACAAATAAATGAGGAAACTGAGACAGACAAAATTAAGTGACTTGCCCAGGGTCATGCAGCTAGTACATGTCTGAGGTCAGATTTAAACTCAGAAAGATGAGTCTTCTTGACTCCAGTTTTGACACTTTATTCACTGAACCACCTAGCTGCCCTTTGGCCCAATTATATGCTAGTAATACTGACAATCTTAGTGAAATGTATGAATATTTACAAAAGTACAAACTACCCAGTTCAACAAAAGAGGAAATAGAATATTCAAATAACTCTATCTTAGAAAAAGAAATTGAATAAACCATCAATGAGCTCCCCAAGGAAAAATTGCCCAGGCTCAGATAGACTCATGAATTAATTCTACCAAACATTTAAGGAACAACTAATTCTGATACAATTTAAACTACTTGAAAAAATAGATAAAGTAGTTCTGCTGAATTACTTCTATAACGTGAATATGGTTTTGACAGCTAAAGCAGGAAGAGTAAAAACAGAGAAAGAAAACTATAGGTCAATTTCCTTAATGAATATTGATGAATATTTTAGAATAAAATAGCAGCAAGGAAATTATAGAAATATATCACGAAGATCATACATTATGACCAGGTAAGATTTATACCAGGAATACAGAGCTAGTTAAATATTAGAAAAGCTATCAGCATAATTAACCATATTAATAATAATAAAAATTAAAATAATATGATTATATCAATAGATGCAGGAAAATCCTTTGACAAAATATAATATCCATTCCTATTAAAAATACTAGAAAGCATCAATTAAGCCTTTCTTAGAATGATAAATAGTATATATCTACAACCAAAAGCAAACATTATCTGTAATGGAGATAAACTTGAAGCCTTCCTAGTAACATCAGGAGTGAAGCACAGATGTCCATTATCACCATTATTATTCAATATTGTATTAGAAATGATAGCCATAGCAATAAGACAAGAAAAAGAAATTGAAAGAATAAAAATAGGCAATGAAGAAACAAAACTATTATTCTTTACAGTTGACACAATGGTATTCTCTAAGTATTGAGAGAACCCTAAATAATCAACTAAAAAACTAGTTGAAACAATAACTTCAGGAAAGTTGTAGGATATGATATAAATCCACATAAATAGTCAAAATTTCTAGATAGTGCCAACAACCCTTCAGGAAGATATAATAAGAGGAATTCCACTTAAAATAACTGTAGACAATATAAAATACTTGGGAGTCTACCTTTCAAGACAAACCCAGGGATTATATGACCACAATTAGAAACAGTTGCTCATGGATAGGTTGAGTCATTACAATTAAAAAGACAATTCTACCTGAATTAATTTACTCACTCAGTACCACACAGATCAAGCTACCAAGGAGTCATTTCATACAGCTAGAAAAAAACAGTAACAAAATTCAACAGGAAGAATAAAAGGTCAAGAATATACAGTGAATCAAGGGAAAAAAATGTTAAAGAAGGTAGCCTACCAGTTCCATATTTCAAAATATATTACAAGATGGTAAAGATCAAAATAATCTACTTCTGGCTAGGAAACAGAGTGGTGGATCAGTAGAGCAGTCAAGCACACAATACACAGCGTTAAATGACTATAGTTATCTAATTGATAAACCTAAAGATCTAAGATTTTGGGACAAGAAGTCACTTTTTGACAAAAATTGCTAGGAAAACTGGAAAACAGTTTGGCATAAACTAAGTATGGATCAACATCTCACACCACATCCCAAAATAAGGTCAAAATGGAGAAATGATTTAGACATAAAGGGTGATATCATAAGCAAATTAGGGGAGCATGGAAAAATGGACCTGTCAGAATTATGGATAAGGGAAAAATTTATGTCCAAACAAGAGAGAGAGTGGGTTATGAGAAGTAAAATAGATAATTTTGATTATATGAAATTTAAAATCTTTTGGACAAACAGAACCAATGAAGCCAAAAAGTAGAAGGAAAACATGAAACTGGGGGAGAAAATTTTCAGCAAGTTTCTCTGATAAAGGTCTAATTTCTCAAATATTTAGGGAACTGAGCCAAATTTATAAAAATAAGAGCCATTCCCCAGTTGGCAAAGAAGAAAAAAATCAAAGCTATCAATAGTCACATGAAAATATGCTCTAAATCACTACTGATTAGAGAAATGTAAATTAAAACAACTCTGAGATACCCCTTCATACCCATCAGCTTGGCTACATGACACAAAAGGGAAATGACAAATTCTGGAAGGCATGTGGAAAAAAATTGGGACACCAATGCACTGTTGGTGGAATTCTGAACTGATCCAATCATTTTGGAGAACAATTTGGAACTATGCCCAAAGGGCCATAGAACTGTTGATACCCTTTGATCCAAAAGTACTCTTCCTAGGTCTGTATGCCAAAGAGATCAAATAAAAGGACTTGTTTTTTTACAAAAATATGTATAGCAACTCTTTTTTGTGGTGGCAAAGAATTAGAAATTGAGAGAATTTTCATCAGTTGAGGAATGGCTGAATAAGTCGTGGTATATGATGGTGATGGAATACTATTGTACTATAAGAAATGACAAGCAGTATGGTTTTAGAAAAACCTGGGAAGACATATGAACTGATGCAAAGTGACCTAAGCAGAACCAGGAGAACATTATACACAGTGACAGCAATACTGTAATGATGAACAACCATGAATGACAACCGATCAAGACAACTATCCAAGATGATTCCAAAGGACACATGATGAAAAATGTTATCCACCTCTAGAGAGAAAGAATCAATGAAATCTGAATATAGGTTGGATGCAGGACCAAGGGATGTTCTAGGGTGAGAAGGTCATAGGTGTTGGGGGAACTTCCAGGATAAGAAGGTAGTTGAGGTAAGTCTTGCCCAAGATCATGTGACTATAAATGGTAGAGATGGGATTTGAACTTAGGTCACCTACTTTCGAATCCATGGAGCCTCCTCTGCATACCCCAATCTTTACTAGCTTCTCTGGACTATTATAATGGGTATCTAATTGTTCTAAATTTGTGGCAGCAAGGTGGCACAGTCTATAGACTTCTGGACCTGGAGTCAGGAAGACTCATCTTCCTGAGTTCAAATTTAGTCTCAGATAATTGCAAACTGTGTGGCCCTGGCCAAGTCACTTAACCCTCATTTTCTCATCTGTAAAATGAGCTGGAGAAGGAAATGGCAAACCACTCCAGTGTCTTTGCCAAGAAAATTCTGAATGGGGTCATGAAAAGTTTGGATATGAGTGAAATGACTAACAACAATTTTCCCAAATATTTTAGCTTTATTTCCCCTACATGATGAGAGAGGCTTGCACTCCTTTTGTATCTTCCATACTACTGGGTACAAAGGTTGTGATTAATAAATATCTGCTGAGTGCATGAGTGATGGAGGGAGCTGCTGGAAATGCCCTTTATGCACTTTGCAATTTTCTGCTGGGTTCCTTCCTAGGAAAACCATCTAGGGTTTGAAGTTACCTGTTGGTGTTGGTTTATACAGGAGTTTAGGGGATGGTTCAGGATGGCAAAAATAATGGTTGAATCAACCAGTCATGGGACTAAAGAACCTTTCCTTCAGTCCATGGACTGCGGTAATGTCATCTCAAGAGGGAAGATTTGAGCTTGGACTCCAGGGCTGCTAGGTAGGTAGAGTAAGTGCCTACCTATGAAACATGACTTGAGGGAACCTGAAGGCCTTCCTGTACAAAAATATCTGTCATTTCTGACCCAACCCTTTTCCCTTACCTGGTAGAGGAGTCTGAGTAGGTAGAGAGTCACTACTAGGTAGAGTCACTAAGTAGATAGTCAAGGTGAGGTAATATTATCGCAAGAAGGCCACTGTTAAAATGAAATCAGGTCAAGTTGTCAAAAAGCATTTATGAAAGTATTACAGATAAAAAATATGGCAGAATCAGTTTGACTTGAAGGAGCTCATCATGTAATAGGGGAGACATGTGAACATCTATGTACAAACAGGATACAGACAAGACAAATTAGAGATAATCTCTCAGGGAATACACCAGTACCGAGAGATATTAAGAAAAACTTCTTTCAGAAAGTTAGATTTTTAACTGAGACTTGAAGGAAGAAGCCAGGGAAATCAGGAGTCAAAGGAGGTTGGGTGGGATGTGCTGGATGAAAAGATCGAATGCCTGGGATACAGGATGCAGCCTCTACAAGAAGGCAGAGATGGATGGGACCTTGAGTCATGGTAAAGTGGAGCTACGTAGATGACATTGCACTTTTTCCTAGGCTTGGACTTCTGAAATAACCCAAGGAAGTTTGTATTCCTGTGTGTGGGGTGATACTACTTCCTCCCTCCTACATCTTCCTTTAAGAAAGCTGCAGGGACAGATAAGGAACTCAGCATCTCCCCTGAGATAACTCTGAAGATGTACCCAGGGTCCTCTTTCTCTATTGTTAATATTGACCAGTAAGTTTCATAGAAACATGTGACCTTGGTGAATCGATAGGGTCTCATACTGCCTTCTGAGTCTATTACAATCAAGCTATGCTGGCCTGATTTTACATTTCCTGGAACATGACATTTCATTTCTCATCTCTATGCTTTTTCAATGGCTCCCCTCCTCCCTCTGGTTCTCTGGCCCTTCACTTGGACCTCTTAGTTTTTCTAGCCTTCTTCAAGACTCAACTCAAACACTGTCTTCTGCAGGATGCCTTTCTTCTCCCTTTCCCCTCCCTCTGTACCCCGCCCCCCATTAGCCTTCTCCTTTTCAAATTACCTTTATCCATTCTGAAGATGTCTTGGATGCACCTATTGACATGGTGTTTCTCCTATTAGACTGTGAGTTCCTTGAGGACAGTGGATATGTTTTTCCCTCTCTTTGTATCCCCAGTGCTTAGCACAGTGCCTGGTGTACATGGTAAGTATTCAATGAATGCTTATTGACTGACTGACTGCCTGACTCCCGTCTGGGAAGGGCTGCTTATGTCATGCTTACTATCTGGAAGTAAAGATTACTCGGTCACCAGATATGCAACATTTACCAGAATGACCTTATCCTGTTTGACATAGGAAATGCTTTCTCTGTTTCCTCATTCTTAACCCTTCCAGGAGTCTTCATGAAGCATATTGTGAACTCCACCCTGTCCTCAATTTTTCCTTCTTTCTTCCTCTTTCTCCACTCTTTGTAACATCTTGAAGTGTTCCTCTCTTGGGAGTTTTCCCTCCCCAGAGGAGACTATTGGCTCCCTCTGTATCCACAAGACACCTGGGCATATGCAGGCGTACCTCATTTTATTGCGTTTTGCTTTCTCGCATTTTGCAGATAAAGTTTTGTCTTTTTAAATTACAAATCGAAGGTTTGTGGCAGGCCTGTGTCGATCAAAGTGCCATTTTTCCAATAGTGTGTGCTCACATTGTGTCTCTGCGTCATATTTTGGTAATTAAGTATTTCAGACTTTTTCACTATTATTATATCTGTTGTGGCGATCTGATAGGCAATCTTCGATGTTACCATTTTAGTCATTTCTTAGGGTGTCACAAACAGCACCCATATAAGATGGTAAATTTAATCAATAAATGTGTGCGTTCTGACTGCTCCATAGATCAACCATTCTCGCCTCTTTCCTTGTCCTCGGGCCTCCACATTCCCTGAGATACAACAAAATTGAAATTAGGCCAGTTGATAACCCCACAATACCCTCTAAGTGTCCAAGAGAAAGGAAGAGTCAATTTATGCGGCAAACTTTATTGTTGTTTTATTTTAAGAAATTAGCACAAGTCAACCCAACTTTCAGCAACCACTACCCTGAACAGTCAGCAGTCAGCAACATTGAGGAAACACCCTCCACTAGCAAAAAGGTTACAACTCACTGAAGGCTCAGATGATGGTTAGCATTTTCTAATAATGAAGTATTTTTTAACTAAGGTATGTACATTTTTTAAAGAGATAACACTATTACACATTTAAGAATAATAGTATAACTTTTATATACACTGTGAAACCAAAAGCTTAGTCTGATATGCTGTATTGCAATATTCACTTTGTGACAATGGTCTGAAACAGAACCTACAACATCTCCAAGGTATGTTATCAAGGCTTATGCTCTTGCCCCACTGCAGTTTCCAGGGTGTTGAAAACCAGTGGAGCAGGTGCTGACCTAGAAGTCCATCGAAAGGCCTGAGGTCAGGGGCCTTAGCTGGTACTCCCACAAAAGGGAGAGACCTTATTTTGAATGAGAAAGCCACAAAGGCAGCAGAGGGTTGGAGGTGTGTGTCTACAACTGCAGGTCTGTGAGATGCTTATTAGTCAGTAAGTGTTTATTAGATGCTCACTATGTGTCAGGCACTATGCTAAGTGCTAAGGAGACAAAGAAAGGCAAAAACACAGTCCATTTTCTCAAGGGGCTTACATTCTAGTAGAGGAGACAACAGGAAAATAAGTAGGGACGTACAGGATATGTAGAGAGAGGATGGAAGTGAACCTAAAAGAGGACGGTGTGAGTGTGCATGTGTCTATATGTTTGTGTATGTGGCGGGGGGGGAAGGGGAGAGAGAGAGAGAGAGAGAATGTAAGCTTCTCCATTAGATTGTAAATTCCTTAAGCACAGGGTCTTTCATTTGTCACTTTTTGTATACCCAGAACTTAATACATGTGGTAGGTGCTTAATAGATGTTTCTTGGTTGATTGGTTTTAGAATCACTATATCATAGGATTTAATACTAGTTCCCAACTTGGAGAGCATTTTTTTTCCAAGCTCCCCTTTTTATAGATGAGGAAATAAAGGTCCAAAAGGGTGTAGTAGTCGCTTGCTCAGGGTGAGTCTGACAGCCTATAAAGCAGAGCTGGGGTTTGAACCCAAGTCCCTTCCCAACTGCAGATCCAGCAGTTAAAAGATTGTTCCCTTGGAGTCAGGAGAGCTCTGGGTTGGAATTCCATCCTGGACATTTGTTAATTGTTGGACCTTCCTCTCCCTTTGTCAAAACTTCCTTTGATGACGACCACCATGAAAGAATTGAGTTGGGCCTTGAAGGATTGGGGGTTGGTGGTGCAATTGAGAGAAAAAGGAAAGTGAGAAAAAGTCTTCCCATAACTTTGATCTTCCCCCCATACCCACCTCTTCTGTCCCTTCCCCACCAACAGACCCTCAGTTGTTCTGGGACAAAGGTCTGACGGTGTGGCTTTTGCTGTGGTCTGACTCTGGAGAAGTTTGTTTCCCCAATCTGAAAGCTTGGCACCCCTCTTCTTCCTCCCCCATTTCCAGACATCAGGGATTTGGTAGAGGAGAAGAGCAAATGTAGCACTCCTCCCCACCCCACCGTGCTAAAGTGAGAAATATGTCCATTCTTAGAACTGTCATATAGCTAGAGTCAGGAAGACCTGAGTTCAAATCTTACCTCAGACACCTGACACTCACTAGCTGTGAGACCTTGAGCAAGTCACTTAACCCCAATTGTCTCATCCTGGGTCATCTCCAATCATCCTGATGAATATCTGGTCACTGGATTCAGATGGCTCTGGAGGAGAAGTGAGGCTGGTGACCTGCACAGCCCTCCCTCACTCAAAACAAACCCAAGTGCAAGTCATGTCATTATTTCTCTGATGGCATGGTCTTCTTCGGCAATGAAGGATGAACACATACATACACACAGCACCTAGGTGCCCCTTTTTGATTATTCTTGTTCAGTCATGGCTGACTCTCTGTGACCCCATTTGGAGTTTTCTTGGCAAAGATACTGGAGTGCTTTGCCATTTCCTTCTCCAGCTCATTTGACAGATGCCTAGATATGTGTTATCTTCCCCTATTGGAATATAAGATCCCTGAGGGCATGAACTCTCTTCAATTTTTTTTTAAATTCCCAGTTTTTAGCACCATACTTGGCACATAGCATGTACTTAATAAATCCTCCGTTCATTCATTCATTCACTCGTTCTTTCATTCATGTCACTCTTGGCCCTAGAGAAGGAAATCTATAGCTCCTTCCCTTGAGTAGAGAGGTGTGGGAGAGAAGTATGAATGTTGAAAGTTGCATATAATGTGACATCAGATGAGATCACTGTGTCAGTTGGATTTATTTAATTGTTTTTCTTTGTTTTAAGGAAGGGCTCTTTGGTAGGGAGGAGTTCATGTTGTGAAATGACTACAGTGTTTAAATCAAAAGACTGATAAAACTTTTTTTAAAAATTTAAAGAAAGATCTGATAGCACCATCGGAAAAAGAGGAGAAAAACTCAAGATACAGAAAGGCACAATCATTTGTGGATGTGGCCAAAATGGGGATCTTTTTTGCTTGACCATGCGTATTTCTTCCAAGGGTTTTCTTTCTCTTTTTTTTTTTCAGAAGAGGAAAAGAGAAAAAAAAATATTTGTTAATTGGACAAAAAAAGAATGAATGGATAGGATTTTAACAACAGAGACTGAGGTATGGACAGGATGATCTAGGGGAATCTGCAGACTCAAAGACTCTGGGCAAAGGTACAATGTGAGAAAAGATACAGAGATGGGACAGTCAGTGTTCCACTTTGGCTGAAGCCTTGGCTAAATGCGAAAAAAAATTTGAGACAAAGCTGTTAAGGGTAGCTCAACCTTTAGATTCTGAAGGCCAAGATCCTGGTTTCTGGCTTCATTCATTGTGTGAGTGAAGGATTTTGAGCCAGGGAATATTATGATCAGAGTTGCATTTCAGGAAATTTAATCTGCCAGGACAGTAGAGAGGTACCAAGGATAAGTGTATAGAGAGGCAGTCTTGGTGTCAGAAAGACCTGAATTCAGGTCTTGCCTCTGACACATGTTATCTGGGTAACCACAAGCAAGCCTCTTAATATCTCAGTGTCTAATGACGCATTCTGAGATTATAAACTATATAGGGGCGTTATGGTATCAGTGGACCATCAGGTAGGAGGATTTGGAGGTCAAAGAGATGAGAGGCAGGAAGACCAGTTAGGAAACAAATCTTCCTTTTGCATAGGCTTGAACTTGTGACACCCTTGTGCAAAAATTTTCAGTGGCTCCCTATAGTGCTTACACTCTTTTGTGGCATTCAAAGCCACTATGATCCAGTACCACCTTATCTCCACATGCTTTTCACATTCCACTCTCCTTAATCTCTGTATACCAGCCAAACTGGGTTATTTTCTGGTCACTTAACATGACTTGTGCTCTCCTGTATTACTTTATACAGTTCTCAGTGTCAAAAATATCCTCCCTGCCCTTTGTGAATCATACCCACCCAATTTTTTTTTGCATTTTATTCTTTTATAAAATTTTATTACTTATTTATAGCATTATTTTCTTTTAAATTTCCAAATTCTCTCCCTGCTTTCCACCCCCTCTTATACTCACTGAGAAGGCAAGCAGAATGATATCAACTAGTTATACATGTGAAATCAAGCAAAATATATCTCCATATTAATCATCTCACAAAAAAACCAAAAAAATCAGGAAAGAAAGTGAGAAAATGATGTTTCAATTTGCACTTAGAATTCGTCAGTTCTTTTTCTGGAGGTTTATATCACTTTTTATCCTGAGCCTTTTGGAGCTGTCTTGGATCATTATATTGATCAGAGCAGCCAAGCTTTTCACAGTTGATCTTCATCACAACATTATTGTTTCTATATGCACAATGATCTCCTGGCTCTTCTCATTTCATTTCCCATCACTTCATATGGGTTTTGCCATGTTTTTTTTCTAAACCCACCCCCCTCATAATTTCTTATAGCACAGTAGTACTCTATCACAATCATATGTCACAACTGGTTCAGCCATTCCCCAGTTGATGAGCATCCTCTCGATTTCTAATACTTTGCCACCACAAAAAAGGCTACTATAAATATTTTTGTACAGATGGGACTTTTGGGGTACAGATCTCGTAGTGCTATTGCTGGATATGCACAGTTTTATAGACTTTGGGGCATAGTTCCAAATTGCTCTCCAGAATGATTGGATCAGTTCACAATTCCACCAAAAGTTTATTAGTCTACTCATTTTCCCTCCTCTTCTCCAGCATTTGTCATTTCTGAAAGATGCAAGGTAGTACCTCAGAATTGTTTTAATTTGTATTTCTCTAATCAATAGTGATTTAGAATATTTTTATATGACTATTGATAGCTTTGATTTCTTCTTCTGAAAAGTGCCTGCTTATATTCTTTAGCCATTTATCAATTGTGGAATGGCTCCTATTTTTATAAATTTGATTCAGTTCCCTATATATTTGAGAAATATATGTATTTTTATCAGGGAAACTTTTTTTAATATTACTTCATTTTCATGGTACCTATTATAAAAATGTAGTTTTCCTAATTATCTCTTTTAATTAGGTCTATTTTGGCTTTTGATTTTTTTTTTTTTGCCTTTTTATTTTTTTGCTTCAACTATATCATAATAGATTCCTCTCCAGCCTTTTATTTTAACTCTCTGTGTCTCTGTTTCAAGTATATCTCTTGTAAATAACATATTGTTGGATGCTGACTTCTAATCTGCTCTGCTGCCTACTCCCATTTTATGAGTGAACGCCTCCTATTCACATTCACAGTTATGATTACCGTGTATTTCCCTCTATCCAAATCCCCCCTTATCTCTTTTCTCTCTCTTTTTATCCCCTTGCTCTTCAAAAGCCTGTTTTGCTTTTGACCACTTCCTCCCTTAATTTACCCTCCTTTTTATCATTCCCCCCCTTTTCTCTTATCCCCTTCCCCTCTTATTTCCTTATTGGGTAAGATGGATTTCTATATCCAATTGAATGTGTATATGTAAATTTTCCTCTTTAAACCAATTCCAATGAAATTGAGGTTCAAATATTGTCCACCCCACCATTTTCCCTCTGCTATAGAAAATCTTTCTTGCA
The DNA here is from genome assembly GCF_028372415.1 of Notamacropus eugenii. NCBI lineage: Eukaryota > Metazoa > Chordata > Mammalia > Diprotodontia > Macropodidae > Notamacropus > Notamacropus eugenii. The sequence goes on along the minus strand of NC_092878.1, from coordinate 28,417,720 downwards.
AGCCTCTTTTATGTGAGAAAACTTTCTCTATTCCACCTTTCCCTTCTCTTGTCTCCCGCTGCATCTCTCTTTCTCACTCCTTCATTCTTTTGCTTGTTCATCTTTTTGGAGATTATCCCTATATAAAAGACTTACACTTATTCCCTTTGTCTAGATAGACTTCTTCTAACTGCCCTAAAAATGATAAAGCTCTTAGGAGTTACATGTATCATCTTCCCATATAGGAATGTAAACCATTTAACCTTATTGAGTCTCTTATGAATACCTTTCATGTTACCTTTTTATGCTTCTCTTGAGTCTTATGTTTGAACGTCACATTTTCTATTCAGCTCTGGTCTTTGCATCAGGAGTACTTGAACATACTCTATTCCATTAAATATCCATTTTTCACCCTGAAGGATTATTCTGGGTTTTGCTGGTTAGATTGTTGGTTGTAATCTTAGCTCCTTTGTGTTCCAGAATACCATATTTCAAGCCCTATCATCCTTTAATGTAGAAGCTGCTAAATCTTGTGTGATCTTGACTTTGAATTATTGAATTATTTCTTTCTGGCTGCTTGCAATATTTTCATCTTGATCTGGGAGCTCTGGAATTTGGCTCTAACATTCCTAGGATTTTCATTTTAGGATCTCTTTCAGCAGATGATTGGTGAATTCTTTCAATTTCTATTTTATCCTCTGAATGGAAGATATCAGGGCAGTTTTCCTTAATGATTTCTTGAAATATGATAAGCAGGCTCTTTTTTAAAAATTGTGGCTTTTAGGTAGTCCAATAATTCTTAAATTATTTCTTCTTAACCTATTTTCTAGGTCAATTGTTTTTCTGGTAAGATATTTCACATATTCTGATATTTTTTCATTCTTTTGACTTTGTTTTATTGTTTCTTGATATCTTGTGGCGTCATTAGCTTTCACTTGCCCAATTCTAATTTTAAAGGAATTATAATCTTCAGTGAGCTTTTGTACCTTTGCTCATTTGGTCAGTTGTGCTTTTTAAGGAGTTCTTTTCTTCAGTGAATTTTTGTTCTTCTTTTGCCTTTAGGCTAATTCTGTTTTTTAAGTTGTTATTTTCCTCAGTATTTTTTTAAGGGTAGCCAACTTGTATTAGTTTCTCTTGAAAATGCAGACTAGGGAGAACAGAAGTCACTTAAGTTGGTGGCACATTTGCACTCTTTGAAAAACAAGGAATAAGATCCCTGGATGCCAAACAGATGTAACCCCCTCCATGCTAACCCTCCCCTTAAAACACATTAATTTAAATTGATCCAATTTCAACATATGCCCCAATGCTTCAAAAAATTATAGCTGCTTCTAGAGAGAGAAACATTTACTGACAAAATTAAGAAGATTATTAGTTCTGGCTCCTCAATCTTCAGAAAAAGAAGGGGAAAAAAGTCAGGAGAATCATTTAATTTGCAAAGTTTGGGTTGTTTGTTTTTATTACAGCAGGTATAGATCTGGAAGATTCCTCTCCCAAACAAGTGTGATACCCATGTGTTCAGCTTGGCAATGTGAAGAGACACATTGATTTTGGTGGTGAAGGAAAATCTGCCAGACTTGATCAGTCTGAATGAACTGATTCCTAGGCTTTTTGTTCATTTCTCCTTTGGTCTTGTCTCAAGTGGCTTTCCAAAGTCCTTCCCATGAAACTTGAGACCAATGGCTTTTTCAATCTTGCCCAAGACCTGGTCATTAGGAATGGCCCATCCACACTCATAATCAGCAATAACTTGGGACTTTTCATTTATTTTTGTGACCAGATTCTTCTGTGTCATTCCCTTGCTCTGCTGACCCTGTTGAATTACTTTGCCCACTTCTAGAGTGACCCTGTCATGGTGAAGTTCCTCAGGCATTCGGTCCAATTTGGCTGTATTCTTTGTGATGGAGTCACAGCCCATTTCTTGGGAGTCTCCACATCTTCTCCTCTTCTCTGAGTTGCTAAGATGGCTTGCATAGACTTGGCCTGAGCCACTGTGGGCCCTTCTTGCACAGCACCATCATGGTGTCCCAGTTGCTCTTGGCCATAACAGGGGTATGAGGAAGGAATCTCCACTTTTGGGGAAGCTGGACTTGGAGAGTAATGCAACACTCCTCCCTCCTTGATCACTTGCTACTCTCCTCCTTCTTCAGTATTTTTTGCATCTCTTTTTACCAAGATATTAATTTTCTTTTCATAATTTTCTGTATCATTTTCATCTCTTTTCCCAGTTTTCCCTCTAACTTTTTTATCTCTTTCTTTACTCTTCCAGGGATGCTCATAGGCTTTGGGTCTAATTAGCATTTTTCTTTGAAGCTTTGTTTGTGGCTGATTTCATGTTATTGTCTTCTTCTGAGTTTGTATCTTGGGCTTACCTGCCATCACAATAGCTTTTTATGATCAAGTTACTTTTCTGTTGTTTGCACATTTTACCATTTGCACATTTCCCTATTTCTTGTTTTTCAACTTTATGTTAAAGTTAGGCTTTGCTCACCAGAGAGTGAGGAGACACTGTCCCAAGCTTCAGACTTTTTCATGCTGCTATTTTCAGAGAGAGTTCAGGGAATCTGCAAATTTTCAGTGCTTCCAAAGTGATGTGATTCAGGAAGAGGTGTGGTCATTGCTCTCCTGGTCTGTGCTCTGGTTTTTACCTTGGAAGAGCCCTAGCTCCCCTGTAGCTGCACACACTAGCATTCCTCTTGGACCTGGAACTGTGACCTGGAACAATTTAGGGGCAATAGAGTTACCAATCAGTGTCAATTGCACCCAGTGCAACTGTAATCTCTTTCTGTAATCTCTTTCTGACTAGTTGTCCAACCCTGCTTACAGTCTCCAGACCAAGAGCTCCTGAAGATGCTACTGCTATTGCTGTGCCACTTCCTAGTCCCACCTCTGATGTGCCTGCTCTACTCTTGGCTGGCTCCTACCTCAGTGTCACAGACCTCCCCTGCCTACCTCCCAAGTTGTCTTAGGCTGGAAAAATGTCTCATTCTGAGTTTTTGTTGGCTTTGCTGCTCCAAAATTTTGTTTGAGGAGTTATTTTAAAGTTGTTTGGAGGGAAATGTTGGTATAGTTTGGCTGGGTTGCCACCCATACTCCACCCTCTTGATCGGAAACCAAACCTACTCTTTAATTCTCAAGTCAAATGCCACCTTCATGTTGCCTTCCCCACCCTGATTTCACAAATTTCTTAGTTCTGTAGCATCTGTCAGTGATTATTTTGAATCAGAGGTATTTGTGGATGTCAAATTCCCTACTAGATTACAGTTCTATGAGGACAGAGACCTTGTCATTTAAACTTCGGCTCTCCTCCAGAACCTAGAATAGTGCTATATGAGGAATAGAAGTTTAATAAATGTTTGTAAGTGACATTAAACCCAAATGTCTAAATGAGAATCTGTTGCACTAGTCTGGGTGAGAATTAATGAAGCCACCTGACTAGGGAAATAGCAGTGGGAGCTGAAATATGAGATAGCCAGGGCATTGTCAGTGACTATTGTCAGTACATGTGTCCTGCTTCACCACCCTATGGCATTATGTCCTGAAATAAAATCTATCAACTCTGGTCATAGACTGTCAGAGCAGAAAGTGACTTCAGAAATCATCATCTGACTTCCTCATTTCATAGATGAGGAAAGCTGAAGCCAAGAGAAGGGGCTCATAGTGCTGGATATGGAAGAAACCTTATAGGTCATCTAGTCCAACTCCCTCACTTTAAAGATGGGGAAACTGAGGCCCAGAAAGCTCTAAAACACAGATGATCTGAGTTTATGTTCTATGTTTTCTATTATTCCAAGATGGTTCTCATGAAGGTTGTCTATACCTTGCCATCCATACTCCACTCCAAACCTAGGGAAGTTAAGCAAGAATGTACTAGTTATCCCCTGAGTTTGTCAGCAGTGAGGTGTAGTTATGGATAAGGCACTGTCCTGCTTTGGACCTTTACTAGGACAAGTCACTTAACCTTTATGTGCCTCAGTTTAAATGGGGGAGCTGGACTCAGTGATCTCTAGGAGCCCTTCAGGTCTAACTCTTTGAAGGTCCTATATCAGGTAACTGATGAATACAAAAGAAGTAGAAGAAATTATTCCGGAACCCAAAGAACTCACCATCCATTGGGGAGGATAGGACTCAACCACCTGAAACAGAGAACTATTACATGGCCATTTTTTTAAGAAGACATTTATTACAAAGGACTTTGAATTTTGCTTGATATATGACAAGGAGTCACTGAAGATTTTTGAATAGGGGAGTGACATGTCTAGAGCTGAGCTAAAGATGAGTTTCCTCACTGGTGTTCCTGCCTCTTTCCTCTCTGCCTCCCAAAACCTCCCTGACCTTGCACCAAAGACCATATGATCATTAAGCCAGTGACAGAGGAAACACTCTAAAAATGAGTATGTTATCAAGTAATGTGAGATCTGTGTTGATGCATCCCAGGATGAGGAGAGGACTAGAGATTATGCCATATAGTGATAGGATGAAGGAACTGATCATATTTAGCTTGGGATAGATAAGGCTGGCATGAGGGAGACCTGAATTCAAATTTAACCTCAGATAATCACTAGCTATGTAACCCTGAGCAAGTCACTTAACCCCAATTGCCAAAGAAGAAGAAGAATAATTAGGAGGAGAAGGAGAAAGAGAAGGAGGAGAAAGAAGAATGAAGAAGAGGAGAAGGAAGAAGGAGGAGGAGGAGAAGAAGAAATTGGTAGAAGCTGAACAGAGATAGATCGAGGCTTGGTATTTGGAAAATTTTAACAATTGGGGCTGTCCAATGGCCTGCCTTGGGAGGTAATGGGTTTCCCGTCACTGGAGATCTTCAAATCTAGGCTGGTTGGCCATTTCTAGGGAATGTTATAAAAGAATTCATATTATATAAGTATATAAAATACATATTTAATATATTGCAATGTTTATTATTGTTACTATAGAGGGAATTCAAAAAGTAGGTTATGCTTTTAAATTTCATCTGCATTATTGACAGTTTCTCCATCACTTTAAGTCTAGAAAACCAAGAAAACACTGAATCAAGTTTAGATGTGTAGCATTTGCACACTTCTGAGGTGTGAATGTTCATACTGGAAAATTTAACGATCAGCTTTAGTCAGCCTGTAAGACCTGTCATCTCAGATGATGTCCGAGGTTCCTTCCTGCTGAGGTTCTGTGATTTTTATATCTCTACTGCTGGTGCTCCTTTTATTTCTTTTCCCCCTTTCCACCAAAGCCTACTTCTCTCTCATGCAAATCCCACTCATTCCCAAGATGCAGACCAAGTCTACCAACTGGCCCCTGTGACCCCACTGATCAGAACGATTCTACAACATTTGATGTCTGAATCGCAGAGTTTAGTAACTTCGTTCTTACTGTTCTGCCATTTTAGCCACGTTCAACACTCTGTGACCCCATCTGGGGTTTTCTTGGCAAAAATACTACAGTGGTTTGCCGTTTCCTTCTCTAGCTCATTTTACAGATGAGAAAACTGAGATAAATGGTTAAACGACTTGCCCAGGGTCACACAGCTAATAAGAACCTGATGTCAGAACTCAGACCTTCCTGATTCCAGGCCCAGTGCTCTAACCACTGTACCACCTAGCTGCCCTGGTATTCAGTTCTATTTTCTCTTATCAATATAAGAGATGTCATTATTAGTCTGTCCTTTTATATAAAACCCCTCCAGGACAGGGAGTGTGTCCTTTCTGTCTTTTTACTTAATCGTAATTGTTGGCATTTCTATGGTTCCTTAAAGTAACAAGGTGTGTTACGCATATTAGCTTATCTGATTCTCACAATAACTTGGCCTAGAACCTCACACATGGAAGAGGTTCAATAATTGTGTGTGTTGCTGCAGGTCCTTTCTGTTTCTTGTGGGTCAGAATCCCCAAGCCTCAGTCAGCTTCTCCAAGTTGTTTGCTGAGATTGTAATGTCAGCCTGGATTATAGCAACACTCTGGCGTCAGTCTTGGGCAGACAGATCCTCTCCTGGCAAAGTATCAGATGCCAATATCAGAATAATCTGACAACTGGGTCATTTGCTTATTACGAGATGGTGGGTCAAGGTTGTGGAGAGCTTGGGCAGCAGTTGACATCTTGGGCCATGGGACCAAGTGCAATAAAAAGGGTAGGCAGGATGGTTGCCTGTGAGGGGGAGAGGTTCTGTGAGCAGTGGATGAAATTCGAATGAGTATTAAATGAATGAATGAATGAATGAATGAATGAATGAATGAATGAATGAATGAAAAAAGTATTTATTAAGTGCATACTGTGGGCCAAGTGCTGTGCTAAGTGCTGGGGGGGTACAGACAGAAAATGAAGACAATCTCTCGTTTCAAGGATTTCACACTTTAAGATGACAGGAAGAGGTCAGCTACAGGTAGACAGAAATGACCAGAGTCCTATAAGACTACAGGATGAATAAGAAGACCCAGGAGTCTTCTCTGTAGAGAGTGTTTGCCTCAAAGGAACATCCCACTAGTAAGCAGGTTAGAGGGGTCTAAGGGTCAGAGTGGAGAGGAGATTTCCTCCAACAAGAATGGCAGTGGATAGAGATCCTACTAGGAAGAGAAAAGGGGTAGGGGATGTTGGTAGGAAGGAGGTTGGGAGTGAACTTTGGGATAAAGAAGGGGAGAAAAGTCAGAGAGCATGGTCAGGCTTGGAGTCAGTTCTGCCTGGGGTGCTCAAGAAACCTTAATGGCACCTGTGGTGATCTGGAGTAGAGAAGAAGAGAAAAGGAGGGTGAGATTGTAACCCTTATATCCCAGGAAAAATTCAAAGCTGTGACAGACATTAGTTCAGTCTAGGTAAGGTAGGAGTTTGTTCCCTGGATTCTGACAGAAGGACTATTTATCCAAGTTCTTGAACTCCAAGGAGAAAAAGAATATAAGCATCCCTGCCCTTAATCTTCCACAAAGTAGGAGGATTTGGGACTGTTAGTGAATGGTCCTTCTGCTTTAAAGGACAAAAGGAATCTCTTGTGGTTCCTGAGCTCATTTTTCATACAGACATCTGTTTCCCTCTCATGTCACACACACCTCATTGCCTTCCCCTCTGAAAATAATCTGTCCTTAATTGTTAATCTTTGCCAGAATAGCTCCTCTCTTCTCTAGTTATGTAGCAATGAATTTGGGACATCAGAAATTCTTTTTAGTTTCTGTTATCTTTATTACATCTGATTATTACACATCTTAACCCCACCCATGAATCATTCAGAGTTTCAGAGTCTTAAAATATGATCCTCACCTTAGAGAGTCATTGTTGCATAAGGCACAGAGTTCTGGGGAAGAAAGACGGGAAGGCCTGGGTTTGATTCCTGCCTTATTAGCAATCTTGGACAAGGCCTAGATTCATAGATTTACAAGGGAAAGGAACCTTAAAGGTCATCTTGTCCAGATTTCTCATTCTAAGTAGGAGGAAACTAAAACTCAGAAAAGCGTAAGGAATTTGACCCTGGTCACAAGGGCAGAAGGCAAAACTAAGTTCTGATCCCACATCTTTTTTTTTTTTTTTGGTTGCATTAAAGTCAAATCAAATTTTATTTCAAATGATTATCAGTGGCCCATTATATACAAGATACTGAGCATACAAAACTAGGTGCAACATAGACCTTTTTTAAAAAAAGTCTGTCATAATCTAATGAGGACGGGGGAAAGCTGTAGACACAAAAAAATGTGGATACATGGAGAGTGTGATAAGTAAAAGGGAGAGGTTTAGGAAAAGCATTCAGAGGTATAGAAAGATAAGGAGTTCACTTTTATTGTGAGTGGGGAGATGGCCTTGACAGTAGAGAAGGACTTAAGAGACTGAAAAAGGGAAACAAACATCATTCTGTCAATTGTTTTACTTGATAATAACTTCTAATGGTAATAGTTAACATTACTATCGTGTTTAAGGTTTACCAAGTACTTTCTCCACAACGGAGGCATTTGGTCCAATTACTATTATCGCCCTCATTTTGACAATGAGGAAAATGAGGCTTAGAGGATTTAAGTGGTTTTCCTGGGTCACAAATAGGGAGTGTTACAGCTAAGTTCCAACCCAGGTTGTCTGACCCAATGACTAATGTTCATTGCATGCATAGCTAGGTGGCACAGCGGATAGAGTGCTTGACCTAGAATCAGGAAGACCCAAGCTTAAATCTAGCCATACACTTACTAGCTGTATGACTCTGAGCAAGTCACTTAATCTCTTCTACCTCAGTTTGCTCTACTGTAAAATGGCAATAATAACTCCCAGGGTTCTCATGAGGATCAAAGGAGATGATATTTGCAAAATACTTAGTCTAGTGGTTGGCACAGAGTAGGTGCTTAACAAATACTTATTTCTCCCTCAATAGACTGGTTTGTCTATGTTTTTTATTGAATTAATTGATTTTAACCAAGATCTGAACCCCATCTGGAAGTAGTCTAAATTAATGAAATAAATTCAATGTGGTTAAATTGGTGCCCAAAGAAGAAGATGAATTCAGTGAAAGCTATGAGAAGAAAAGGGGGAAGTGTAATATCTGATAGATCTATGATCAGACACATTAGGAAGATATATTAGTAAAAATTAATATTTTAAATATTAACCACCATGATCCGACATCTTCTGACTCTAAATCTAGCTCCCTCTTTTAATAATATGCACCTCTCAGCTGTAAATTGTGGGGGTGAAACTCGCAAAGTCCTGAGGATCTGATGAGATACTTATAAATGGGAGCTATTATTTTTGTCTTGGTCCATGCCTTAGAATTGTATCCAAACTATTTAGAGTGATTGGGTGAGAGAGTGCAGGCCCAAGGAAGCTAGCTAGCAATATGGAACTATCGATCAGTTAGTCAACCAATAGAAATTTATTAGGTGCCTATTCCCTGGCACTGTACTAGACATTGCCAATACAAAGAAAAAAGGGAAATAGCCCCAGCCCTCAAAGACCTTACAATCTAGCCAGGGGAGACAAGATCTACATATACAGACAGGTATGTCAGATAGAGGATGTTTCATGTTAAACCAAGAAGAATAGATACGATATTTGATCTTAGCCAAAAGACCAAGAAGGGTGTGTGGGGTGTATGGGTGTTCAAGAAGGCTTGCCAAACCCTTTTCAGGGCTGCTTATCCTCACTTAGTGTACACCTGGTACTCAACTCTTACCTGTGTGGCTCCAAGAAACTGTAACATGCCCAGGGGCCACACCCCCTGTAAACCACCTCAGCAGATGGGCTAAATCAGGTTGAGGGTAACCGATGGGTCAGGGGGATGTCTACTCCAAGCATGTGAAGACTTCCCCGGTGGAATGAACAGGTGAGATCAATTTGTCATGAAGACGGGAGAAGCAGACGCCAGGGAACGCTTAGAGCTTGGTCACACGTTGAAAACTCCAAGGTCATCCACTGAATATCAGGCCATCATCCATCTTCTTGGGTTTGATCTGGCCCCTGGAATTCGATGACTGGAAACTGATGTCTTTATGTATTTCTGCCTCACTTACCTGCAATTGACGTGCAAGTTAAGACATCACCTGGGATGTCGTTAGTTCTCAGAAAATGAAGGAAAAACGAACAGCTACATATATACGTATATATATACATATATATACATACATACATACGTATATATATGGGTAGCTAGGTGGGGCAGTAGAGATTGTGCTGGCCCTGGAGTCAGGAACATTCACATTCATCTTCCTGACTTCCTGTCTGGCCTCGGACATTTATTAGCTGTGTGACCCTGGAGAAGTTCCTTAAGCCTGTTTGCCTCGGTTTCCTCATCTGTAAAATCAGCTGGGTAAGGAAATGGCAAACCGTTCCCATATCTTTGCCAAGAAAACCCCAGATCGGGTCATAGAGAGTCAGATGTGACTTAAAAGACTAAACATCTTCGAAAAGGACTGTGTGGATGGACTGCACCGTAAATGAAAGGAAGTAATACGTAATAAGACCGGAAAGGTAGGCTGGGGCCAGGTTGTAAAAGGCTTTACATGCCAAAAAGAGCTTATGTTTATTATAGAGGTAATAGAGAGTCCAGGGAGTTTACTGAGCAGGTGAGTGACATGGTCACCCATTTGTTTTAAGAAAATAAGTTAGGCAGCTAGATGAACAGAGGTGTCATACTCTTAAGGATCTCAGAATAGCCAGAGCTCCCATTTGTCTATGTATCTAGACCTTTATAGTTTACAAAGCTTTCTTTCAAAAATCAATGTCTTAGGGATGGCTAGGTGGCTCAGGGAATCAAACACTAGCCCTGGAGTCAGGAGGACCTGAGTTCACATCCAGCCTCAAATACTTGACGCTTACTAGTTGTGTGACCTTGGACAAGTTACTTGGCTCCAATTGCCTCCCATCCGCTCTCCAAAAATATCTCACTATCTTTTGTTTTGACAACATATTCATTTCTGGATATATTTCTTCTGCTGCCTCCCCTCACCCTGAGAGCCCTTTCTTGTAAGAAATATTAAAAAAGAAAAAAATAAGTTAATCAAAACCAGCACATCAACTATATCTGACTGAGACTATGTGCATTATTCCACATTCATACGAATCACTTTCAATCTAGCAGTCCCATGAGGTAGGTTGTATAAGCAAAATTATTCCCCTTTTTATTGCTGGGAAGACTGAGGCACAGAGAAATGGAAATGCCTTTCCCAAGCCACACAACCAACAAGTGGAGGAGCCAGAATTTGAACTTTCTGGCTCCTAGACCAGTGTTTATTCCTTCTCTCCCCAAAGGCGACTTTACTGTTGACCAGGTAGTGTGCAGGCATAGACTAGGCTAGGGGTGAAGGGCAGCATAGAACTCTAACAGCCTTATTTTAAAGATAAAGAAATTGAGGCACACCATTGGTAGCCAAGCTGGGATTAGAGCTCACATCTCCTCATTCTCAAATTAGATGTCCTCCACGAAGCAACTACAATACCTCCCCGAAACTGCTTCCCGATGGCAGTGACACTTGTTTTTGTCACCAGGGTCCAGAGGCTGTTCCTCACCAAACCTGGGGCTTGTTCCTTGGCATGAAAAGTCTTTCCAGATCATATGCTCCCCCAACCCTCCATAAACAGATTGATGTGGGTGAAGCTACATGGGGATGGTTGGTTGGCTGTTGCTCTTCATTCTCAAAAAGGACCAAAATGACATTACTATGTTGGAGTGAAGGTACCGTGTGTCCGACTGTGATTTATTAGACCAATGGGCTCAGAATGCTCTACCACAGGTTAGGCACAAATAGTCCATATGATCATTAGGGTGTAGATTGCTCTAAATTTGTGTATTTCGTGTTTCTTTTGAGCTACTATAACTCTACTTTGCTCATAGAGCACAGTGCCTTCTTTGATACAGGCATGCCATGCTGGATGGTCCCATGCCAATGTCTCCCATGTCTCACAATTGATTCCAAAGGTCTTCAGAGAGACCTTGAGAGTGTCCTTACATTGCTTCTTCTGGCCTCCATGTGAACTCCTGCCTTGTGTGAGTTTTCTGTAAAACAGTTCTTTAGGCAAACGTATAGCATTTGAACAGCATGGCCATCCATCCGAGTTGTACTCTCTGCAGCAGACTTGGAATGCTTGGCAGTTCAGCTTGAGAAAGGACCTCGGTGTCTGGTACGTTATCTTGCAAGGTGATCTTCAGAATTTTTCTAAGACAATGCAAATAGAAGCAATTCTGTTTCCTGCCATGGTGATGGAAGACTACCCAGGTTTCACAGGCATACGACAATGAGGTCAGCACCATGGCTCTGTAGCTTCAATTTGGTAGGTAGTTTAATACCCCTTCTCTTCCACACTTTCTGGAGCCTCCCAAACACTGAACTAGCTCAGGCAATGTGTGTTTCAACCCTATCCTCTATGTGTAACGTCCTTGGAAAGAATACTGCCAAGGTAAGTGAACTTATTCACAGCATCCATGGAGATCATAGTGAAGATACAAAAGGAATAAATTATAGACATTTGCACAATACTTTACACACATCATCTAATTGACCTTGTGGCAACCTAGTAGGAGTCGGTAGTACAAGTATCCCCATTTTATAGATAAGCAAAATTAGTTTCAGAGAAATGGGATAACTTGTCTATGGTCATACAACTAATAAGAGTCATAGAGGGGATTTGAACCCAGAGCTCTTCCTTACTCCACATCTACCATTATTTCTATTATATTTAATTCTCCCTGGTTTGAAAACCCAGAAGCCTGTTCTCTCCCACTTCTCTTAACTATCTGACCAGTTCTTCTCAGTCTCCTTTACCAGATCACCATCCATATCCCATTCACTATGTTCAGGAGTACCCCGGGTTTACCACCCCTGAGCTCACTCTCTCTGGGAGATCTTATCAGCTCCCAGTGATTACCTCTCCTACATATCTAGGCTTCCTCTCCCTCCTGAGTTTTAGTCTCACATCTCTGACTCCAGGCTGGAATCTATACCTGGATGTCCCATATACATATAAAATTTGATATGTCTAAAATAGAACTCATTATCTCTTCCCCTACTCCCACCTCCCATCTTCTACATGTAGCAGAAGTGAATTCTGTGCTCACTCTCTTAATTGACACACAGACTAGCAGGTCAAATCCCCAAGCGTGGCTAGCTACTTATCCCTTTAGAGTTCTAGAGGTAACCCTACATAGTTTTAGGGAGAAGAGTTCTAGTACTATAGGTTTCGAGTCTCCACTGGTGTGTTTTTCATTGATTTTCAATGAAAATCATAAAACTGGGGGCACATTCTTCCACAAGTATATTCTGAGTTCAGGGGAAAGTGGAATCAAGCTTAGAGCGTTCATATGGCAGAGGGGTAAATTCAGATCTCCTGGCTACTGGAAGTCCTTTTCTCTCTTTTGTGGGGTATTCAGGAAGTTCTTCTTAGGTGTGGTATCACTTTCTGCTGGGGCCCTTGTAGAATTCTTTCATCAGTGTGTCTATTTTGTCCTTGGTTCTGGATGCAGACATTGCTATCAGTCACTGCTATTCTGAGGATAATTCTAGGCCATCCATGGGAAGTCAAAAATCTTCCAATCTTTTCAGAATTGGCAATCTACTTAAGATGAGGAAATATGTTCTCTCTTCCCCTCCCCAAGTGATTCCTTTCAGGGGCTTGGCTGAAGCTTTTCTCTCCTCTATTCTGGCCAAGCACTGGAATTCTGGGTCCAAACTGGCTTGCCATTTTACTTAAGAGCTACAAAATGTGATGAAATCTCTTCAGCCAACCTCAATATACTTCCTGTGTAGCTTCATTTTGCTTTGTTCAATGACTTGTTCCTCCCACATTCACGATCTTTATGCCTAGTTTAATGCCTTTGATTGGTTGATTCAGGTGTTCTGACCTGATAGAGGTGTCAGGGCTAGAACATCTTATTATTTATTTTAAGTAGAGGGATTAACCAGTTGATTTGATCAACTATCCACATGTCAAGCCTTCAGTTTAATATGTTACCTTTAGCTAATCTACTGAAGTATGGTCAGCTAAGTCCCAAATCCCAAGGAACTCTCTTGAGGTTTGGAGAGATTATGCATTCATTATGATTTTTGAATGATTTTCTCAGTGCCTCATACCAAACAGTCTTGAGAAAATTTTATCTTCCAACTTCATGCTTGGCACAAGCTGCTCCCTGTACCTGGTATGGTTTCTTTCCTCCACTCTTTCCCAAGGAGGTCAGTATTGAGTTCATAGTAATATACTAAGGAATTCCAACACATGTGCTGATGTCCCCTTTAAGAGAAATTTGGCTGGCCAGCTGCTATGACCTATTCTTCCACTTTATCTTGGGCACACATAAAACATTCACACCTTTGACATAACCATCACCCACAAGTATTCTATCTGAATCATCAAGAACTCTGGAATTGCTTTTATCTGATGATAACCTCCCATCATTCACCTTTCTCTAGACCTTACTTCTCTTCTATGCCTGCTCTCCATCCTCGCCATGACTTCTATCCCTCACAATTCTCCTCAACCATCGTCACCTACTCCAACTTCATTTTCCTTCCTTCCCAATCTTTACCCTATTGGTTCTAAGCAGTTCAATATTTCTTTGTCCTCTACACTTGAATCCTTCCTTCTTTCTCCTATCCTCACTCATGCTTTGCAATAACTCTGCCCTGGATAGCTCCCATCTTCTGCCTCTTCTGCTACTGCTTACGAGCTACTCAGTAGAACTAGAGGAAGACATGGAATGATGATGATTAGAGCCATGTTTAATCTCAACTAAGCCTTCACGGAAGCGAAGCAATCCTTTCCGTTATCTATAAATGGTTCTCTATACCATACCTCCCGTTGACTGTGTGGTGGGTGAAATATGAAATGATTGAGAAAATAAGGATTTGAGCTTCTAAGCATATCGATTTCTTAAGCAATACATGCCAATTGCATAACAGATTGGGACAAACGGCCTTCTTCAACTTTGGCACATGACCCCGAATACAGGGAGAGACAGATTTTTATGCATTAAAGATGATCAATTAAATAAGAACAATTAATTAAAAGAAAATAATTGATAAGGGTAACAAACTTAAGTAATCTGATTTCCAGTTGGAGGAAAGATTAGGGACTTTCCAAGTTGTAAGGGGGAAGAATGAACAGATGCAATTCCCTGAAATCAGAAAAAGAGGCGCTCCATTCCCCTCAGCTGTCTGCATTCAATCAATAGAAGCAATAATTGATCAACTGGTATGGAGCCTGTTTTCAGATAAGATATATGGGTTTCTTGAGATGGTTAATCATGAGAAATCTTCTTGCCTCAATATCTGGATCTGACTGGGTTTTTGGTCAGTTAGTTAAGGGTCTCTAGGCAATATGTAGAGGTGATTCAGCTTCCTACCCACATAGGGCTAGATTTAAACCAAGCAATCAAGTTTTCTCTCAATTCCCACAATTAAATAAAATCTTCTTACAAGTTAGAATTGGACTAGACTCATGATTGAATAGAAAGGAAACTGAGCTAGTTCCAGAATTGTGTCACAAGATGGAATCACTCTTTTTTTCTCAATTCCCACTACCACTTCCTGTTCTTATTCTTCAGCTGTTCCAAATCTTCTTTTTCCTCCTCAAATCTCCCATTCCACCCTTCCTCCAACCTCTCCGTGGAAGAACTAATCTCATATTTTACTGAGAAAATAGGTCCTTCCACTGTGAACTCCTCCTTCTCCTCTTTACATTTCAAAACTCCTTGACAACTTCCTCCCAGCCCTTCCTTCTTCACTCCATTGACCATGAAATGGTTCTTTTCTAATCCTTGTTGTAGTTTTAATACCATTACTTCCCATCTCGTTCAGTAATAATCATCCCTTCTCCCTGTCTAATTCAGTCTTTCCTTCTCTGCTTTTTTCTCAGGTCTTCTTCACTCCAAGCCTTGCACTCCATCCACTATAACAGGAATCAAACACACCATCTACACTAGGGATGGGGAATCTCCATCCTCAAGGCCACATGTGGGCCTCTAGGTCCTCAGGTATGGCCTTTGACTGAATCCAAACAGTTCTGGGAAATTTGGATTCAGTAAAAGGGCCTCACTTGAAGTCTGAGAGGGTCATATGTGGCCTTAAGGCCACAGGTTCCCCACCATTGGTCTACATGTTTTTGGCAATACTCCTAAGTGGATTGAAATATAATTGGAAAATATTTCCCAAAATAAAACATAAATTTTAAAACTAAGTCAATATGCAGTCAGCAGGGTTCCTTATGTAGAGATCTGTTGAGTTTGACCCCTCTGTATTATACCATGTTGCCTCTTAAAGCATAGTACTAGCTTCCAGGTTATGTGAGCTACAAGATGGCAGACTGGACATTTTCTCTCATTTCCATGAACTCTCAAACTTCTCCAAAGCAGAAATTAAGGGTGAAAGATAAAGCAAGTCATCAGTTTCCATAGTCTAGGATGCCCCAAACCCAAAAGAAGGTTAAAAAAAATAATAAAAAAAGGTTAAACCAAAACTGACACATTAAAATCTTTGAACTAGAGCAAAACTAGCGCACCACATCTTCCTCAAATTGAACTTGAACAGCACTGATATTTCAAATGGTTTGAAGCGTAGCTTTGAGAATTTCCTACATCTTTTCATGGTGCCTGTCTCCTACAGAAGCATCTCAAGTGATTCTAGCCTAGGATGGCTGTGGCTATAAGGAATGGACTTCAAACCAGAAAACTTGCATCTATATCTACCACTTGCTAGAGGGACCACAGGCAAAATCAAATAACTTCTGGAGCCTCAGTTTCCTTATCTGTCAAAAATGGAGATAATTATACTTCCTGTACCTATCTCTCAGGGCTGTTACAAAGATTGTGTGAGATAATGTGTGTGAAAGCAGGGTTGGTCCCTTGATGAATATAAGATATTACCATTATTGTAAATAGGGAGGGCAGGGACCTTACTTCTTCTTCTCATTTACCTCTTGAAATCTTTCACTATCTTTCAAAATTCAGTTCAAATGCTACCTCTTACCTACTTGAAATTTTTCCTGACCTTTCAGTTGTTAGGGTATACCCTGCCCCCCCTTCCCCTGGAATTTCTTAGTATTTACTTTGAAGGAAGGAAAAAAGAATTTATTAAGCACCTACTATGTGCCAGACAAGCAGCTGAGTGGCTGATAGGATGCCCAGCCTGGCTTCAGCAAGACTCATCTTCATGAGTTCAAGCTTGGCTTAAGACACTTATTAACTGTGTGATCTTGGGCAAGTCACTTAACTGTTTGCCTTGGTTCCTCATCTGTAAAATGAGCAGGAGCAGGAAATGGCAAACTACTCAGTATCTCTGCCAAGAAAACCTTAAATAGGGTCATGAAGAATTGGACAAAAACGAAATGACTAAATAACAACAAATGTACCAGGCATTGGTTTATTCACTTTACAAATGTTATCTCATCTCATCTTCACAACAACCCTGGGATTACAATTGAGGAAACTGAGGCCAACAGCAGTTAAGTGACTCACTTGGGGTCATACAGGTAATAAGTATCTAATGTTGGATTTGAACTCAGGTCTTCCTAACTCCAGATCCAGTGCTCTATGATCTGGGTTAGTTAGCTTTTGTCCTTTTACCTTTTTAATGTTACTCACTTCTCAATGACTTTCCCATCCCCGATAAGATCTTCTCTTGTAACAAGTAAGCATAGACCAAGTAAAACATCTCTTGTATGTGTCCCCTCCTCTCTTCTGACACTGCCACCGCCCTGATCCATGCCCTCATCAATTCATATGTGGATTATTGCAATAACCAGCTAGTTAATCTGTCCGCCACAAGTCTCTTCCCACTCTACTTCATCTTCTACTCAGCTGTCAGGTTGAGTTTCCTAAAACACAGGTGTGACCAAGTCACTCCCATTCAAATAAATTCCAGTGGTTACATATTACCTCCAGGATCAAACTGAAAATCCTCTGTTTGACTTTTAAGACCCTTGCTGCCTTTCTAGTTTTCTTACACCCACTCCCCTTCATGAATTTGGAAATCCAGAGATATTGGTCTCCCAGATGGTCCTTGCACAAGACTATCTGTCTCCAAACTCCATGCATTCTCACTGTCTGTCCCCCATGCCTGAAACTCTATCCTTATCTCCATCTCCTGGCTCCCTTCAGGTTTCAGCTAAAATACCACCTACTACCAGAAGCTTAATCTTAGTGCCCTCTTTCTGGAATTATTTCCAGTTTATTTATTTTGTATGTGTGTGTGTGTAAACAAGTTAGATATAGAAAGAGAGAGGGAGGAAAAGAGACAGACAAACACAGAGAGACAGAGACACACAGAGAGATAGAAAGAGAGACAATTAGGCAGAGAGAGAGAGAGAGAGAGAGAGAGAGAGAGAGAGAGAGAGAGAGAGAGAGAGAGAGGAGACCTGGTTTGTACATAATCTTGTCTCCCTCATTAGACTTTGAGCTCCCTGAGAGGAGGGGCTGTTCATTTTTTTTTTTTTTTTTTGCCTTTCTTTGTATCCCCAGTGCTTAACATTATCTCATTTGATCTTCACAACAACACTGGGATGCAGGTGCCTATCATTGTCCTCATTTTACAGTTGAGGAAACTGAGGCATGTACCTGGCACATAGTTGGTGCTTAATAAATGCATGTTGACTTGATGAGCTTGTCTATGTGTGAACATTCTGTGGTGAGACAAAGGGTATTTCACCATCAATTGTACCTACTTATCTGTATACATATTGTTTCCTACCCGTAGAATGTGAACTCCTTGAAGATAGGAAACACCTCATTTTCATCTTTGTCATTGCCTAGCATGGTGCCTGGCACGTAGTAGGCCCTCAATACATGTTTGTTGAATAATTGAATTAAATTGCATTATAAATTTATTTGAGTAATTAAATTGAATTGGAATTAAATTAAATTGGATTCAAGGTATGAGACAGGCCCTACTATGGTGGTCACATTTTATGGTAAATGGAAAATGTGCTAGGTTTGGAATCAAAGGACCTGGGTCTGAATCTTGATTTTTGCTCCATGTTTGACCTTGGGCAAGTCATTAACCTCTTTGAGTCTCAGTTTTTCATTTATAAAATGAGGGAATTGGACTGACTGACTTCTGCAGTCCTTTCCAGCTCTAAACTGATGATCTTACAGTAATAAAGGAGAGCACAGTGTCCTGCCTTTCCCCCATCCCATGGTAGAGACAGTCTCCACAAGCTAGGACATCAAAAGCAACTGAGGTAATAAATGAAAAGTGCTTTGAAAATCTTGAACGTGCTACATAAATATAATGTATATTATATAAATGCTATATAAAAATAATATATTATATATAATATAATATAAATATACTATCTGGGAGATGGCAGCTCCTGATACTCAACTCTGCTGGTATATGTACAAAGAGTCCTCAGGGAACCAAAATGAAGAGGTTCACTGTACGTCTCAGTCTGTCATTTAGTTCAGCTCTCTTTATACTCAATTGACCAAGTATTTATTGATGGATTATTCACTAGACTTTGAGTTTCTTGAGGGAAAGGACTACTTGTTCCTGTTTCAATTCTTTCAACCCTCAGAGTGCCTGGGCACAGTCCCTAGCACATAATAGGCACATACTAAATGTTTATTGAATGGCTGCATCCAGCATTGTGCTAGGGTTGAATAGGATACAAGAAAAAAGATGTGAGCTCAGTGTTTGTAAACTCCCCCAGGAGCTTACAGTACAGCTGATGAGACAAAATTACTACTCAAGAAATTATTGGAATACTAAGTAGATCCTCTATGGAGAAATTATTGGAAGGATTTAGCCAAGAATGTCACAAGAATATTGATATAGGTTCTGATCTGTACTCTTGGAGGGACTACCCAAATTGATGAGATTGGAGTTTCAGTGATGTATGGGATCTTAGAAAATAACTGCTAGTAACTCAGGTCAAGTTGATAAAAAAGGCATATGAGTAGAAAAGATTTCTATTGCCATCAATTTCTCTTACTAATTAGTATAAAGGTTTACCAGGATAAACTGAAAAAATGTGTTGACTGATGACTATTATTTTAAAACAAAATATCATTTGATTAAAGTTGTTCAGTCATTTTTGAGCTGTGTCCAACTCTTCATGACTCCATTTGGGTTTTTTTTTCTTGGCAAAGATATCAGACTACTTTGCCACGTCTTTCTTTAGCTCATTTTACACTTGAGAAAACTAAGGCAAACAGGGTTAAGTGACCTGTCCACAGTCACCCAGATAGCAATTGTCTGAGGCTGGAGTTGAACTCAGGTCTTCCTGACTCCAGGCCCAGTGCTCTATCCCATGCATCACCTTACTGCCTCTGTAGAGCCCCACATCTATAAAATACAGACAACTCTAGACAAAAAAAAATTACACATGTATAGAGAGCACTGAGTTTCAGACTTTAGATATGGTACAGAATAGCAAGATCTTAGAACTGGAAGACTCAACTGGGCTAGCTTATACCTTAGTCAATAGTCAACATGCATATATTAAGCACCTACTGCATACTAGGCACTGTACTATGTGCTGGGGATACAAAGAGAGATAAAAGACATTCCCTGCTCTTATGAAGCTTGTGTTCTAACAGACAACATGTAAACAACTATGGATGGGTAAGATAGGGACAGAATAAATTGGAGATAAGAGAGGAAAGGCACTAGCATTTAGGGGTGAGGAAAGGCTTCCTGTAGAAGGTCCCTAACTAAAAAAAATTCCTTCCGCAGTGTTCTCAAGAAGTGGGCATTTAGCCTGTACTTCAAGATTTCTAGTAAGGAGAATCTCACTATTTCCCGCAGCACTTTCTAATTTTGGAGAGCTCTTGTCATTCAGAAGCTTTTCCTCATAGTGAGCTGAAATCTGTTTCTCTGCCACTGCTCGCTGCCCATTGCCTTCAGAACCCAAAGGGAACAAATCTAATCCCTCTTCACATGATCAAGGACAGCTATCAGGCAACTAGGTAGCACCAAGAATGAGAGTGTCAGACGTGGACCTTAAATCCTGAATCTCATGGTTATGGCTGAAGTCCTTTGTCTTCAAAGAGGACCAAAATGACATCACCACGATACAGTGAAATTCAGTGTGTCCGACTGTGGCTGATCAGACCAATACGAGCTCAGAATGCTCTACTACAGGTTGGGCACTGATAGTCCATGGGAAAATTTGGGGTGGATATCCCAAATTTGCGCATCCTGCGTTTACTTTGTGCTGTCTCAATTCTACTTTGCTCAAAGAGCACAGCGCCCTTTCTGATGTGGGCATGCCATGCTGAGCAGTCCTGTGCCAGTGTCTCCCATGTTGCACAGTCAAATCCAAAGTTCTTGACAGAGACCTTGAGGGTGTCCTTGTATCACTTCTTTTGACCACCATGTAATCTCCTGCCCCATGCGAGTTCTCCATGAAATAGTCTTTTTGGCAAGCATACATTTTGCATTCGAACAACATGGCCAGCCCATCGGAGTTGTGCTCTCTGAAGCATAGTTTGAATGTTTGGCAGTTTAATTCTAGCAAGGATCTCAGTGTCTGGTACCTTATCCTGCCAGCTGATCTTAAGAATCTTCCTAAGACAGTTCAAATGGAAATGATTCAGTTTCCTAGCATGGCATTGGTAGACTGTCCATGTTTCACAAGCATATAACAATAAGGTCAGCATGACGGCTCTGTAGACCTTCAGTTTGGTAAACAGTCTAATACCTCTTCTCTCCCAAACTTTTCTTCGGAGCCTCCCAAACACTGAGCTAGCTCTGGCAATGCGTGCATCAACCTCATTGTCAACGTGTACATCCCGGGAAAGTATACTACCAAGGCAAGTGAACTTATCCACAGCGTTCAAAACTTCTCCATTTGTGTACTACTAGCTGAGTAACTAGGTGAGATGGGACAAGTCACCCTCTTTCTACCTCATTTTCTTCTTCTGTCATTGGGGATGATAATAATAGCACCCTCCTCACTGTGGAGGGTCAAATGAGATAATATATACATAAAGCATTGTATAAATGTAGTCTCTTGTTCTGTCCCCTGTAAGCGCTTTTTCATTATTTTTTTTCTTAATTCCATTTTATTTTCAATTCTGAATTCTCTCCCTTTTACATCCTATTCTCCACACCCCATACATACACACCCCACCACTATACACATTGAGAAAGCAAGAAAACCGAAACCCATGACAATGGGCATGGTCAAGAAAAACACAGTCCCACATTAGTCCTCTCTTTTGTAAGCTAAACATTCCCAAGGCTAGCACTCTAACACAGGTCCTGAGTAAGGACCCCCTAACAGGTTTTCCCACTTCCTCTCCATTCTTCAGTCAATCCACGTTGCATAACATTCTAAAACTAACTTTCTTATGTACCAATATGGCCAAAAAAGCTTTTAAAAAGTCTTCAGTAACTCTACTACCTCCTGAGTAAAATTCAAATGCCTTTGCCTGGCATTCAATGCCCTCCTCAATCTGACATCATTCTACATTTCTTTTCTTATTTTGTCATACTCTTATATGTCAATAAACTTTGCAGATTTCAGAAAAACCTGAAAAGACCTACATGAACTGATGCCTATTGAAGTGAGAAGAACCAGGAGAATATTGTACACAGTAATAACAACACTACAGTGATCAACTTTGATAGACTTAGCTCATCTCAGCAATACAATGATTTAAGACAGTTAAGACAATTCCAAAAGATTCATGATGGAAAATACTATTCACATCCCGAGAAAGAACTATGGAGTCTGCATGCAGATTAAAGCAGCCTATTTGCTTTCTTGTTTTGTTTTTTCTTTCTCATCATTTTTCTCTTTTGTTCTGATTCTTCTTTCACAACATGACTAATACGGAAATATGTTTAAAATGATTGTACATGTATAGCCTGTGTAGGATTGCTTGCCATCTAGGTGAAAGAGGGAGAAAAAATTTGGAACTCATAATCTTAAAAAAGTGAATGTAGGAAACTAAAATAAATATATATTCTTAAAAAATGGGACATTCATGGGAATGTTAGACGTGATGAGGAGAGAGAATAATGATAATCCCAAGATTACAAATACGGAAGTTTGAGCAGATGGTGGTGCCAATAAGTCATTTGGGCATGTAAAGTTTGAGGTGCCAGGTGGTTGGAGATGTCATAGAAGCAGCTTGAAAATGTGGGTCTGGATCCCACTTGTTAGCTGTGTGACTGTGGATAAGTCACTTAAACTCTCTGGGTCTCAGTTTCCTCATCTGGAAAATGGGGATAATAAGAGTACCTCACTAATTGTAATTTGTAGGTCATTAATGACTTTTGGGAGAACAATTTTGGTAGAGTGGTGAGTGTAGCAATAGAGGTAATGGGATACGAAGTTCAGAGAATGGTACCCCTTTTCTCCATCCCTTCCTTCCCCTCCCCTCCCTCCTCTCTCCTCCTCACTCCTCCTCTTCTTACCATTTTTTTTTAATTTAAAGGAAACTGTCTTTGATTTTTATTGATTTTTATTTTTTCAGGTTTAAAAAAAGAGATACTTCTATTGATATCACCTACATTTTCCAAGTATTATTCCCCCTTTCCCTCCCAGAAATCAATTTATAACCAAGAACAAAAAATACTTCAGTAAAACTAGCAATATTTTTTAAAAGTCTGACATTATGTGCAGTGTTACACACCTGAAATTCCCACATTTGCAAGGAAGATGAAAGGAGAAGTGTCTTCTCTATACCATGATACCTTCATTCTGGTCATCATCCTCATCTCCTCCCACCTCCCCCTGTCTGCCTTCCCCCGTCCCCTTAGTCCCCCACCCCAGCCCCTTAGACTGCCTCTGGGATACCTGGTTTTCCTAAGTGAGATTTCACCTTATCTTGCCAGGAATCAGGTGGTTTTCCACTTCCCAGTCATTCCTATCTACATCAAGCCTCCCTCCCCCTTGCACCCCAACTCCCACCCCCATTTCCAGCACCTTTTTATGTGTTGTCTTTCCCCGTTAGATGATCTCCTTCAGAACAAGAATTATTGCACTTGCTCAAAGGATAAACTTTCTTGCTTGAATTTGTTGGACCAATTCCTGAAACATAAATGCTTAATAAATTATGTGTGTTATCTATGTCTGACTGTTCCTCTATCTATCTACCTGTCTACCTGTCTATCTATCTATCTACCTGTCTATCTATCTATCAATCTATCTATCATCTATCATCTATCTATCTTTCTAACTGTCCCTCCATCCACCCATGTGTCTCCCTATCCATCTTTTTCTGTCCCTGTCTCTTCTCTTTGTCTCTATGTTGTTGTCTGTACCTCTCACTCTCTCTGTCTCACTCTCTCTGTTTGTCTGTCTCCTCGAACGGGACCAAGTTGGTCATGATAATCTCACAGCATTGGGTTTCCATTGGTTTTTGTTTGTTCTTTCCATTTGCATTGTTGCAGCCTTTGTGTACATCATTAACCTGTTTCTGCTTCTGTCACTTTGCATTAGTTCATATAAGTCTTTCCAGGCTTCTCTGTCTTTATCATATTCATCACAGACTCATAGATTAAGAGTATCATTTCTTACAGGATGGCAACATTTCAGTCCACTCAGGCGCCACAAACTATTTAACCATTCCCCAATGGATAAGCATCTGTTTTGTTAAAGAACTCCTTTTCTGCCTTGTCTACTAGCTTTCTCAAATACAAGAGAATGGAACCTTATTTTTTTGGTAGAGAATCAAAAAGTCTGGGGAAAACCAGAGAAAAAGGAAGCGGAGGAAGGAAGAGGGAAAATCAAGGATGAAGAAGGGAAGGAAAGGGGGATCAGGTAAAAGCAGAAGCAACTAGGGAAAGGAAGGGGGAACAAGCAGAGGAAAAAAGGAGACACAAGATCAAGGGAGGGAATGGTTTGTTTACTAAACTGTATATAGGACACCTTCAATGGGCTGAATGTTAAGACATATCTGCACCCACACCCACCACGTGTTTTGCTTTCCCTATTTAGTAAAGCCAAGCTGGATGTCTAGAGTTAGGAGGGACATCACTCCAGGTAACTTTAGTTCAGCTCCTGGTTACGCCCTCCAAAATCTGACAACATCAGTAAGATATTTCTGAACAGAGGGAACATCCCTGTTAAACATGGAGATTGGAAGATATAAAAGGAATACATTATAATAAATCCACTTGTTCTGCGTTTACACAACCAACATCTCTGTGATTTCACAGAACATCTGAAGCAAACTTCTCTGGAATTGGAAAGGTGCCAGGAGGAAGAATCAGCTGGAGACAGGATCATGAGGCTCTCCACAGTTCTTTCAATGCCCTTGTCTTCCTGGTACCCAGTACTCTAATAATATTACTAAAAGGTCACTTTAAGGTTTGCAAAAGGCTTGTCTAACAGTGGCTCTTGACGTAAACATTTGTTCTGTTTTAAGACTTACCACGACCGAAGAATTCATCACCTAGCGTTTAACCCTTTGGTGACGAGACAGTTTGAGAAGAAGCTAGTGAGAGTGAGTCCAGGCTGGGCTCAACTGGAGGAGGGACCTGACTTCTGATGGGGACAGAAGATGTACAGAGATGGAGAAGGGGCGGCCAAGAGAGGCCCTTCACAGCTAAGACAGCTGCTAAGGGAGAGAGAGGAGGACAAGTGGAGGGTCACAAAGAGTCAGACACAACTGAAAAAACCGAACACATGAGCCAACAACTAAATGCTTTATAAATCATATATTTTAGCTTGTCTTCATAAATAGTGATAACAATAGGCTCTTACTAATTGAGGGAGGAGACAATTGTGTGGTAACATCCCAGAGAAGAAAGATTTAATGCTGAGATGTTTTTTCTAGAGTTCTATTTCTATCTAAGGACTCATAATTTTTTTTTTAAATAGAGAGAATTAGAGATTCTTTTGTACTGCTTCCCAGAACAGAGAAAAAATATTATATGGTGGAACTCATCTGAGCAATGAGCTTACCAGTGACTAGGAGTGTCCAAACCCTGCCTCAACAGAGCTGAATCAGCAATGATCCTGTGAGGAGGGCTGTATCACTATTAGGATCTTCATGTTATAGCTGAGGGGACTGGGGCTCCAGAGGATAAGGTTTCTTTGGTTATTACGGTTGTTTGTTTTTCAGAGTATAGTCATGAAAGCAGTGAGTGGCAGAGGTGAAATGAACCTGGGGTTTCCTGAACCAAGATAGAGTAAAAGTTGCCTAAGCAAGTATGTGGTCATGTGGTTTAGATTCTTAAGCTATAGGGGAATTTAGAGAAAGGAAAAATTTATGTGGTTTGAAGTTAGTTACTGAAAGGCATGGTGGCACCCTGGGAAGGGTCCTGGACTTGTAGCCAAGATCAAGTCCTGGCATATTGGCGGCATGACCTTGAACTACTTACCTAATGTTACTAGAAGGAGAATGATTCTGTGAACTATGAACATAGGGAGTGAGATGGGTTGTGAAGGATTTACATTGAAGATGGAGAGAATTCTAGGTTAGATGGACTCCATCCATATAACAGCAGAGAGGTAAGAGGAGGAGCTCCAAGATGATGCTCAGAGGATGCCTGCCCCCATCTAAACATTGAACCTTAGAACTGGAGAAACTCAAGAAGTCATCTATCCATCAGAGACACCCAAGGAATTGAGAAGGAAAAAAAGGCAGAGGAGTGTGGTTCCTGACATAGCTTGTTTGTACTTAGTTGTTTGCAAGCTATTTTCCCCATTAGACTGTGAGTGCAGGGACTGTGTTTTGCCTTGTACTCAGGGTAGGGGATGTATGAGGTCTTTCAAGAAGACTAGTTCTTCTGGTGTGAGGACTTGCTGAGCCTTTCCAGGGCTATACATCCACCTTTCACCCAACTCTCACCTGTGGCTCCAAGAAGCTGTGGCATGCACAGTGGCCATACCCCAGTAAAACTGTCTCGTTGGACATGCTAAGCCAGGCTGAAGGTAGCTGACAGGTCTCAGATCCATCAATGAGTGAGGGGGATGTCTACTCCAATCACATGAAGACTTTCCTTAACAGAATGGGTGAATGAGAACAATTTGTTCCAAAGACCATGACACAACTGAACCAGGTGCTAGGGAATGCTTAGTTCTTGGTAAGACACTGAAAATGCCAAGGTCATCCACGGCATCCCCAGCCATTACCAGTTGTCCAATTGTCCTGACTTTTGCCTTGCCACTGGGGACCTTGGTGACTCTGGAAGAGAAAGTGAGGCTGATGACTTTGCACAGCTCTGCCTCACTTAAATGTAATTCACTCATGAGTCAAGACATCATTCATGAGGTCATCGATACTCTGAAAACAAAGGACAAAACACAACCACTTAGTATGGTGCTTAATAAATAGTTATTGACTGAAAGATATTACCCCTCAGTTGGTACTTGGACCTATGAAGAGTGGGGCCCTGGACTGGGGAGATGGAGTGACAATTCCATAGTTCTTTAAAGTCACAAAGCCTTTTGTATCCATGACTTTATTTGATCCTCACGACAACCCTACGAGGTAGGTGCCATTATTATCCCCATTTTCCAGATGAGGAAATTGAGTTATTAAGTGTCTAAGGTAAGAGTAGACCATACTACTCTTTCAACAATGAACAAATCCTGGTGTGTGTGTGTGTGTTGAACATTAATAGGAAGGCCCTTGGGATGACCCAGGATGGAGGGAAGAAAAGGAAAGGAAAAGGAAGGGAAGAGACGGATAAGTATTTGTACAATATCTACTATGTACCAGTTGCTGTGCTAAGGAGAAGAAGGGAGGGGAAATAAGCACATTATAGCATCTATTACATAAGAGGCTTTTAAAAAAATCAATGTTATCTCATCTGATCCTCATAACAACCCTGAGAGGTAGGTGCTGCTATGATCCCCATCTTATAGCTGAGAAAACTGAAGCAAACAGGCTAAGTGACTTACGCAGGGTCATACAACTAATACATGTCCAAGACCACATTCGAACTGAGGTCTTCCCGCTGCCATGCCCACCACTCTATCCACTGCACCACCGGCTGCCTCTGTAACACCGGACTCAGCTCAGAAAGTGCCTGCCAATCACCTTATGGATCCTGCAAGCAGACCCAGAGCCTGATAGCTTCCAAGCTTATTGAAATCTGTGCACAGGGCTCACAAATGATAATTATATGATCTCCTTACCACCACTACCCCCTCCATCTTTTTATAGGATTAAATAATTATCAAGAGAATGACAAAAGGACAAAAGAGGAGGGAAAATGTTTCCAAAGTATTATTTAATAACAAGGACAGTCAACATTAAAGTCAGCAGGGACTTCAAGGGTCCTCTAATTCAATGACTCCTTTTTCATTGGAGAAAAGTGAAGCTAGAAAAGGAGAGATGACGTGTCCAAGGACACACAGGTAGTAAGTGGCTAGGCTAGGATTAGATCGAGGGGCTCCCAGGTCAATCTCTCTGGAAATGTGGATTGATTATCTAGAAGACTCAAGTCTTTATTGATTCATTTATGTGTTTCTTTCTTTCATTGTTTTTAGCCCTACCTAGTGGGACTTCCCTCCCTTTTCTTTCCTGCCCCCATTTCCAAAGCTAAGAACTCTGGGAAATCATCTCAATTCATTGTGCCCTTGGGAGATGGTTGGAGAGCTGCAGAGCTGCTGAAGGGATGCAATGAGACTCAGCTGAAATTCTAACGATGTGGGGGAGCGAGGGACTGGTAAATAACTTTACTACAAGGGTTCTTAACTTTTGTTGTATCACAGGCCCCTCTGGCAATCTGATGAAACCTATAGAGCCCTTCTCAAAACGATGTTTGCAAAATAAATTCATAATGGAAAGAAATGATAAATTTCAGTCAGTGGTTAGTGAAAATAAAATTGAAAATTTTCCTCATCCGAGTACATAGATCCCCTGAATTACATTCAAGGACCCCTTGGGAATTTGTGAATACCAGTTTAAAATTTTTACTATCTGTCTATATGGGTCCTTTTGAATGAGAGGAAAGTCCCTGAGCCTCAGAGCTCAGGTCACCTTTGCAGGTCTCAGAAGCTTTTTGTCAGAGAAGACAACCTATCACTCACTGGGTATGCCTTTCTAGTAGGATCTATCTCTCCATCTCTGGCCTTAAATATTCAGGAGACTAGTAAGGTGAAAACTTCCCAGGAAAGACATAATTAACACACCTAAGGATCTTACTGTGGTGATAGGGAGGAAGGAAGAAAAGTTCAGAGCTGTGGGATGGAAGAAAGAAGAGGTAAACCTGAGTGACAAGCTTTGGTCAGTTCTCCTGTCTCCCCTTCATCTCTCCTAATTTTACCCATTCTTCAAGTGTAGATAAATTATCAGCTTTTTTATAAAGCCTTCTCTTAGGGTCTCAGGTCATGCTCGCCTCTCTCTTCTCTGAACAATTCCTTTTTTTTTAACAGCTTAAACTGCATAATTCAGCATTTAATTATATATGGTCTTGTATTATCCTCTAATAGTTTCATGTTTATTAGTTTTGTCACTTCAGTTAGGCTCCTTAGAATTAAATAATTTAAAAGATATTCTTTGCTCGCAGTTGGGCTATACCACTTATAATAAAAATTATATTACCTAAATTAGTTTACTGATTGAGTGCTATATCAATCAAATTACTGATGAATCATTTTATTAAATTGGACAAAATGGTTGTGAAATTCATTTGGAAGAATGAAAGGTTTAGAGTCTCAAGGGAAGTAGAAAAGAGTAGGTAAGTGTGCTATGAAATAGTAATGATCAAGCCTGGCTCCTAAGAAGAAATAAGAGAAAATATTTCTTCTAACTTCTTCACCAAGGTAGGGGAACTATGGGCACAGGAAGACTTCCCCAACACCTCTTTATTCTAGTGCCTTTCCTTTCTTGATTTTTCCTGGTTTATTTCATATATCTCTGCAACTTGTTTGTACGTAGTTGCTTACCTGTTGACTCTCACTAGATGATGACATCCTTTTGGGTGGGGACTGTCATT
This sequence comes from Notamacropus eugenii, assembly GCF_028372415.1. Classification (NCBI taxonomy): domain Eukaryota; kingdom Metazoa; phylum Chordata; class Mammalia; order Diprotodontia; family Macropodidae; genus Notamacropus; species Notamacropus eugenii. Next base: position 28,388,459 of record NC_092878.1, on the reverse strand, counting down.
TTCCTCTTTTTATATCTCCAACATTTAACATAGTGCTGGCACTAATAAGTATTTACTGCTTGCGTGACGGACAGGTGGAACACTACATATAATGCCAGACTTTTTGGATATGTTGATTAGTTTTAGCTGAACTTTTTCCTCTCCTTTTCATTCTTTGTGGTAAGGGATGGCTCTCTGGGAGGGGAGGGGAAGGACACTGGGGAATTCAGGTAATGTAAAAACTGAAGATATCAATAAAATTGTATTTTTAAAAAGTAGAAACACAGCAAGTTATAAATGCCATATCTTGTACATTTTTGTATAAGTGCCTCATCGTGCCTCGCATGTAGTGTTCAGTAAGCATGGTGCTTGTTCACTGATTAGTTGATCCTTAGTTTCATCTCTCCCATGTTCCTTGACCCTGAGTAGGAAGCACTAGAAAGGGATACGACTGGAGAGCAAAGTAAGCCTCTTTTTTGGGGAGAGGGGGAAGGCGGACAGAGTACAAAGTGAATTCCTATGGGATGGAGGAAGGAAACTCTAAGCAGGCTCCTGGACCCCTGAGCAATTCCTGATGGTCAAACTACCTTAAAAGTTTGGGTTCCAGTTGCCATGGCAATCATAGGTGATCTGTGGCTCCCTTAATTTCATGGGGTCAGTTTAGCTGTGTAACTTTATCATCACAACAGCAGAAACAGTACAATTTAGAGAGCACAAAGAATGAAGCCAAGACAAGAAGGCCATCCATTTCTCCAACATAGAGAGAGGACTTAGGTCCTGTCCACTCCTTGGCCCAACTCTAGAGGATAAGGCTAAGGGCAGCAGCAGGCAGACACAGTCACAAACAGTACGGCCAATCCCATCATTTCAGCATCTTGGTATTAAGGTTTTCAGTCAGTTCCAAGTTCAGAACTTGATCTCATACTCATCAGACCATTTTCATCTACAGGCGAGAAAAGCCGGTTGTGTTGCCCTTGGGCAAAAACTCAGGCCGGAAACTCCCAGTGTTCCCAACTGGGTGTGGAGCCATGTGCTGCCTCCCCTCAGTAAGAGAGATATAGAGATAGGGATCATCCAAGTTTAGGATCTTGGATAGTACTAGAGATTCTCAGAACTTCCGTGGAAAAAGAAGAGTCCTATGTTTTCCCCCATCCCTTCGGTTGGGCAGTTGCTTAGCTCATCCTCTTCTCTCCTGGTACCTCACTCTCTACTTATTTAAAGTCTATGTTATCTTCCTTCTCTCAACATTGAATCTGGTGATCTTCGTTCCTTGGATCCACCATGGACAACTCTGTCTACCTAGCACCACCTATCCCCAGGAGTGATGACAGCAGCTCAGTGCTCCTTGGGGGTGGTGTATGTGTGTGTGTGTGTGTGTGTGTGTGTGTGTGTGTGTGTGTGTGTAAGTTCCATAGACCAGAGCCAGGCTGGACTCTGAGTCCTTCATTTTTCTCTTGTGCTATCTCATCATCATACCTGCAAAGCACCACTTTCTTATATCCCCAGGAATCCCTGAGGCTCTAAGACTGCTCATACAGCCCAGATGTTGCTGGGAACTGGAGCCCCTGGCACATATCCCTGAATCATTGAGGTTGAAGATTCTGTTCCTAGAAATCCTGCTCTCCTTACCATAGTGGTCCTCTTCAGAGATCTCAGTGTGGGCCTTAGGTCCTTGACTCTCCCTGCACACGCTGGTCTGTTCACCTAAGCATCCAAACTTGACTTCTGGGAGGGAGCTGGGAGGGTGGAGCTATGAATCAGTGTATAAAGCAGCTCATTCTGCCAGGACAGAACTAGAGCAGCAGCGATGTTTCAGAACCAGCTACCTGTCTGGGTTCCCCATTTCCCATCAGGTGGGGGAGCAGATGCAGTCCCTCCAGGCACCTGTACCTCAGAGGTGAGGGAACCATGGGCAACATGGGACTGGGAGATGGTGTTGGGGAAGGGGAGGTCCTGTGTGTAACAGTTCCAGAAAGCAGCCAGGACTCAGGTTGAGAAGAGGTAGAAGCTAGGAGGGCAGGTGTTGGGAGAGAGGAGCAGCAGGGATTAAAAGCTTGAGATTTGGGGCACCTCAGATTTGGCTTTGTTCTTGGGTAATAGAATTTTTCTTAAAGGACTTGAGATCGGCATCTGGTATCAGTCTTGAAACTGGGATACTTGAGGGAAAAGGGATATAGCTACGAGAGATGCTAGTGCATGTGTAACTATGATTTAAAGGTGACACAAGATTATGTGACTAAGAATTAAAAGAATCAACTGTGAACCCAGAAGTAGGTCAGTTTTGTACCAGTCAAATACTTTGGGACCATGCTGAGACCAAGCTGGTATTCTGGGTGGAGAATATTTTTTTGGTAAATTTTTTTTAAATTTTAAGCTTGAATACAAAATGAGAAAAAAAAATTACCATGTACAGAGCAGACCATAAGAGAGGATTCAACATGAAATGATTGATTTCCATTTCAAAACAACCTATATAATAAATAGTACACATTGTTTTCAAACTTGTCCCACTTTGTTTCTTCGTTAGTTTTCTTTTGTCCTCTGTGGTGCCCTTTTTACTTTATTTTCCCTCCTTTCTTCCCCCAAGAAGGCTCCAATTAAGAATGGATATATATATATATATATATATATAGACACACACATACAAATGTATATATACAAATACTAGAAAAATTTTAATTTAAAATAATTGAAATGATCCTTTTTACACTTTAACAATGCTCTCACCTTATAAATATAGTTTAAGACCTGATACTGCTGAATCTACTTCCTTGTGGAGAATATTTCTTAAAGAGTCAGTGTGATTGCTAAGCATACATCACTGACCCAGAGAACAGTCAGGTATTTCTCCTAGGGAGTCACCTGAATTTTGGGTGTGCATATGTGTTTCTGTTGAGGATCAATTATTTATTTCCTCCCCCTCTCGCTGCTTCAAATTCTCCCCACCATGGAAATATGCCTTCATTGCTTTGTGGACAGCTGTGATAGATTGTAGGAAGACCTCATGGCCTAACGAAAAAAAAGCTTTAGACTTGAGAATGAGAACTTTCTATCCTAGTCCTTGTCTGATTGAAGCTATGCATCCCAAGTTCACTCTATGAATCTTCCTGGACCTGTTTCTCCATCTGTAAAACAGGCCATCTCTATGTCTCTGCAGCTTTGTGAAGTGGACTGTAAATTTCTTCAGGGTAGATACATCACGTTATATTTTCTTAACCTGTAAGACCTATGGTAGTTTTGAGCATTGTACATGCTTAGCAAATAATTTTTAATTCGATCCTTGAATAAAACTGAATAACATACTGAGAGTTCCTAAAAATATAAATGAAGACCTTTAGGTGATACTAATACTACAGTTTTGGTGTCAAGGGTTGAGAGTATGGGAAACCCTATGTTGAATGACTGCTCAGATCAATAACTAGAATAGGGAGACCAGTGCTTTGACCAAGGGTGTTGACAGGAGGGGGTGCCCAGTTCTGCTCCCACCCCTCCCCCAGCAACCGCTTCCCGTTCCTCCAGTGGTTCCAAGCATACAACAGACCTTGGCTACCACCATCATGGCCCTGTGGTAATGGTCAAGGTCCTCTTTTTCCCTACACCCTCCTCTAGAGCTGGATTGTCTGGACAGCCCTCTTTGAGTAACTGCCTTTGTGTTTTCTACCCCAGCTGGATTTTTCCCCAGGCGTAACTAGAGTTAGTTACGGCTCTGTGACACATGCTACCACTCCCTTCATGCCCCATGATGTTGACACATCCATGGGTTTGAAAAGATTAACATTACTGCCCAAGATTCTGGGCAAAGATGATATTCTTTTAGGAAACTGGATATTCCCTTCCCTGGGGTTCCCCCCTTTCTCAGAAAACCCCCCCAAATCCCAAATATTCCCTAAAGAGGCTCTGGGGTAGGGGATATTGATGAGAGAGCCACTGCCAAACTAAATCACTGGTCTCCAGAAGGCCCAATTCTGCAAAGAGGAGAGAATAGAAAGGCTAGAGAATGGGGAAAAGGTAGAAGTGGCTGTCTGAGAAATTACCCAGAGAGGTTAGCTAGCTCATTAGCCCTGTGTCAGTGTCTAGGGTTTGATTACTGATAAGATTAAGACTGACTCAGACCAGGGAGTCTTTCCCTCAGACTCTGCTAATGAGGTCTCTTGAAATAAGAAAAAAGAAGAATCATTGGGTAAGATCAAGATATGGAACTAGATGATTCCTCAGAAGTTAAATCTCCAATTATGTACCCACATTTTGAAGATGAGGAAATGGCAGCCTAGAGTGATAAAGTGACTTGTCCAAAGTCATACAGAGAAGGAAGTAGCGAGGCGTGGGTGTCAGAACTTGAATCCAGATCCTCTGACAGCAGAACCTTTCCTTCATTTCACCATTTGGCCTCTCCTACTCAACTTACCTACATGGCCTCTGAAGGATGCCAAGCCCCATGACATCTTGCTCCATCTGATAACATCCTTGCAGTGGGAAGCCCTCGTGTCCCAACCAGGAATCGCAAGGCTGTCTCAAGGGCTGACATGAATGTTGTAAGGATCTGGTGGTTACACCCAACATGTTTCTGAGTGTGAGGAAGAGGTGGTATCTTTGGCCTGGGTTGAGACATATCTTTTCAAGAAGCCCGAGGATGGAAGTTTCCTTCAGCCTCTCTAGAGAGCTATCTGCCTTCTCAAGGGGGAATCCTGGCATTGTGGAGGCAAGCAGACTTTGATAGTGATCAGTAGGGGACAAAGCAGATTCTGAGCCTCAAGGAGGGTTGCTTTAGTTTCACGGGCCCAGTCCCTCAGCTTTACTCCCTCGAATGCTATTATCAGTCATATCCGAGGTGACCCAATCTTGGTGCCAAGTTCATGCTGATCTATAATCAAAACTCCCATTTGTTCATTGACAGTGAGAGTCAAAGCTAAGAAACCATGTTTGTGGTGCCTGATAAGGCATATTTCTCTAGCAAGCTTCCTAAAGAAAAACCAAAATAGGGTATCTATTGCTCAAGCAAATAATCAACAGATATTTATTAATTTCCTACTCCATGTCAGGTGCTATGATAGATGCAGGGATACAGACCTAAGGAGGAAACAGTTTCTGTTCTCAGAGCTTATGTACTGTCTGAAGAGACAGCATGTACATAAATAAGGAAACAAACACTTATTACATACCTATTATGTCCAGGCACTGTGCTAAGTATTTTACAAATATTATCTCATTGGATCCTTACAATGTTAGTAAGGAGGAGTTATTATTATCCCCGTTTTACATTTGAGGAAACTGAGGCAGGCAGAATTCAAGTGACTTGCTTATTGTCTTTCCTTTTTTTTCCAAAGTGAGTAGTAAGTAGACAGATTCAGACAGAGCTCCTCTGGACACCAGCAACCAGGTCAAAGGCAAAGAGAAAGCACTTTCTTGGATTGAAACAATCCTAAGTGTTATACCCTGGAGGTAATAAATGCAAACTGAAAACAAACAAAATAAAAAGACTGGGAAGATGTAAACTAGAAAATGCTGTGAGGAAGGTGCTATTATCCTCATTTCACAGCTGAGGAAACTGAGGCACACAGAGATTAAGTGACTTGCCTATGGTCATACAGTTAGTCTCTGAGGTCAGATTTGAAGTCAGATCTTCCTGACTTTAGGCTAAGGATTCTATCCACTGTGTCACAGCTGCCTTTGGGATAAGGCAAGGTTCCTCAGTTTCCCCTTGGAAGTGGGGTTCAAAACTTCCAGGTGTTTTGATAACTGCTTATAAATTAACTTCAGTCTCTGTATTCATCTATGAATGATAGGATATGATCTGAGGCTTAGAGCAGATCACAAGCTAAGGAGTCAGGGACCCATAAAGAACACTGAATATGGAGTCAAAGAATCTTGGCTCAAAATTGAGGCCCGGAGAGGTAAGTGATTTATTCAAGGTCATACAATTTCAAAATATCAAAGCAGGGATTTGGCCCCAATTCATTTAACCACAAATTCAGTTCTCCCCCTCCCTCTCCCTCCCCTACCAAATCAATGAGACCGATTCTTTTTTCTCAGATAGGGAAAATGGAAAGGAAGAATCTGTAATAACTGTCTTTGAGTTTCTAATGGGTTCTTCTAGAAGATGGAGGCCATCTTGGCTAAGGACAGAACAAGAGAACATACTTGCTTCAGAAGCAAGAGGTATTTGAGTTAGACAACAGGAAAGGAGGCTTCTTTGAAAGGATGGGGTGGGGGGCTCCTTTCCTGGAGAGCTTTCAGAATAGACACACCTGTCTGGTCTGTTTGAAGTAAAATCCTCACTGGAAGGTAAGAGCAAGACGATGCAATGGCTAAGACACTGATCAGGGAGACCTGGGTTCAAATCCTGCTCACTATGTAATCCTGAGAAAGTCACCTTTCTCTGTGCCTCAGTTTCCTCATCTGAAAAGTGAATAGGTTGGATTCAGTGGCCTCTAAGGTTTCTTCCAGAATTAAATCTGTGATCCTAATATATCGTGACAAGTAGAGGCTTAAATGCTAACAAGCCACATTTCTAGAGGAGAGAAGAGTGGTTAGGAGATTCTCAGAGGACTTGACCCATTTCTCAGGCTGAGATCGGCCACTGTTTTGGCTTGAAATCTTGCCAAATGGACCATTAATTACAGTTTTTAAAAAGCAATAGGGAAAGCAAAAGATCTTCTGGGTATAAGTTTTTACCCAAATTTCCCTAAACTCTTCTTGCTATTCAGTCATTCTTCATGCATGTCTGACTCTTTGTGATCTCATCTGGAGTTTTATTTTTTTTAATTTAATTTAGTATTTTATTTTTCCTCCAATAACATGTAAAAAAATTTTCAACATTCATTTTAAAAATTGAGTCTTAAAATCTCTCCCTGCTTCCCAAATCCTCTCATTGAGAAGGCAAGCAATTTTATATAGGTTATACATGTGTAGTCATACTAAACATATTGATCATGTAAAAGAAAATATGGACCAAGATAAAAACCCAAGAAAAACAAAAAAATATGCTTCAGTCTGTATTCAGACTCCATCAGTTCTCTTCCTGGGGAGAGATAGCACTTTTCATAAGTCCTTCAGAGTTGTCTTGGATCTTTGTATTGCTGAGAATAGCCAAGTCATTCACAGCTGATCGTCATACAATATCACTGTTACTGTGTACTGTGTCAGTTCAGTTAAGTCTTCATTTGGAGTTTTCTTGGCAGAGATACTGAAGTGGTTTGCCATTTCCCTCTCCAGCTCATTTTTCAGATGAGGAAACTGACTCAAATAAGGTGAACTGATTTGTCCCCCAATCACAAAGGTAGTAAGTGTCAGGCCAGATTTGAACTCAGGAAGATGAGTCTTCATGACTTCAGGCTCAGCACTGTATTCAATGCATAGCTGCCCCTGAGCTCTCTGGATCACTGCTTATGTTTTCTTGTTTTTAAAAACTGGCCCTCACCTTTTAGCCTTAGCAGCCCTGACACTAAGCAATGCAAAATCAAGGAGATGGTACCTGTTGTCTGATTCTGGCTTCCTTAACCTGGCCAGACCACCTCAAGAGGAGGATCAAGTGAGAATTTGATTGCTTTTTTGCCAAAGGCTTCTGGAAAACTTTCCAAAGAGTAGAAACCACATCTTCCAGTGTACATGTTAAAGTGAAAGGAAGGACAGAGCGGATTTCTGAGCAAATAAATAGATATCATTTCAGAGTTCATTTTATAAAAAAGAGCAGCAAACTCATTGTTCACCTTGTGGTTTTAACTAGAGCATCTCTGATAAATTTTGCAGTGATTTCAACTAGTGTGTATGTGTGTGTGTGTGTGTGTGTGTGTGTGTGTGTGCGCGTGTGTGTGTGTGTGTATGAGACAGAGAGAGAGTGAGAATAATTTACTGTGTGTTTCAGATCCACCTTTTCCAGAATTTTTATGGAGTGAAAATTACCCCCTCCCTCCCAAGAAACTTAATATTGGGTAATCATAATGACCAACCTTTGCTTTGCCCTTGGAAATTGTAGAGAAAATATACCTCCCTCCTTTTCTTGCAGAGGTGGGGATTATGGATGTGGAGTATTGCATGTATTGTCAGACATAATTGACAAGTTTATTGGTTTTTGAGTTACTTTTTTTCTTTCTTTTTAAAAATCTTTGTCATAAGGGATGGCTTTGTTATAAAGGAAAAGGGTAAGGACAAAATGGAAAGGCCCTGGAAATGCAAAACTGGGTAGAGGAGTACACTGGCAGTGAGCCAGTCTGCTCTCCAACATGTGCTAGCTGAAAAGCATATGAGAGGAAGTAATTTGACCACATTCACTAAATTAACTGTCTTGAATTGATGCTAAATAAAAGCCCTGGGAGGAAAGGTGGTCTACTGATAAAATTTGGTATTTAGAAGTATCAGAGACTGTATGGAAAGGGTCTGATATGAATGTCCCACCCTAGATTCTCATTGGAGGTTGAATAATTTCTCTAGAGCCATCAACCCTAGAGGAGGCCCAACCTTAGAGAACAGGGACTGAATGATTTCATTGGTATGGAGAACTCCTAGGTGAGGGCACTCCTTCACCAATGCAAGATGACACCTCTTCAATTTAAAATCAAAGAGTGTTGGCCAAGATACTAAGAAGTTAAGCGATCATTCTGAGAAACTGTCTATAAATTTTTCCCCCAATTTTCTGCTTTCCTGATGATCTTGGCTACATTTGTTTTATTTGTACAAAACCTTTTCAATTTAATGTAATTGAAATTATCTATTTTACAACTAACTTTGCTCTTTCTCTCTTGTTTATTTATAAATTTTTCACCTATCCATAAGTCTGATAAGTAATATGTTCTATGTTCTTCTAATTTTCTTGTAATATCTCTCTTTATATCCATTTTGACCTTATCTTGGTAAATGGTTAGTCTATGCCAAGTTTCTGCCATACTACTTTCCAGTTTTCCCAACAATTTTTACCAAATAATGAATTTTTATCTCCAAATTTTAAGTCTTTATACTTGTCAAATACAAGGTTATTCTATGTATTTGCTCCTGTCATTTGTATGTCTCCTCTGTTCCGTTGATCTACCTTTCTGTTTCTAGTCAGTATCAGATAGTTTTGATGATTACTGCCTTATAATTTAGTTTAAGATATGGTATTACCCTCTGAAGCTAGTTCTGCACAAAGCCACGCAATCTCTAATCCAACTAAAAATCCAATAAGTGAACAAACTTTTGCTAAATGTGTAACGGAGTGCAAGGGAATTAGAGATTGTCATCAACAGTGCTCTCACTCAATGAGTGCTATAGGGTCTTGTCCCCTGTTTATTTCAGAAATTCTGGTACCCTGTCCTCCAACCAAAACCATCCCCCCTCAGGCCTCCCAACATCATAGGACAGTATTGTAGTATTTTTATGAAAATGGCTTTGACTTCATGGATCCCCCAAAAGGGGATTCCCTGCATTACACTTTGAGAAGTGCTCTTCGAGGCCAAGTCCAGTGGTCCTAGGACCTGCATAGGTAAAGAGAGTGGGCAGAAAAAGTAGAAGGTGATGAATCCACACTAGAATAGACTGCCAGAGCCCTAGTGAATGAGAGGTTGTTCCTTCATATAAAGATGGTACTAGAAGCCTGAGAAGGTATCTGAGGAGCTAAGAAGGGAGATCATGTGGTCAAAGACCACCAAAAAGAAAGATTATTTGAAGTCACTTTGGAACTAAGAAAAGGAGAGAAACTAGAAACTTGGGTGGAGCAGATTTTAGAGTGTCTGGGAAGCAGATGACAAAGGTCTGAGCCAGAGACCAAAAGGAGGAGGATGGGTGAATCCTATAGGGAACTAATGATAAAATATGAGAAGAGCAAAGGAGTGGAAGTCCTGGGTGTCTATATTCTGGGCAGGGGAAGTAATGGGAAGGGGTGGAATTTTGACCAAACATGTTTCAGACACAAAGGTTACATTTTGGTCATGGAGCTTAGGTCATTATCATCTAGGTTCATTGACCCCACCATAAGAATCCACACTCTCCTTCATGTGTGGTCTAGAACCCAGACAAGAAACATTGAGGGTAGAATGGAGGAGTGGTGAGGGGTGCCACCCATCCAGGATAGCCCACACCTGCTTGTAGGGCTCTTTCCTCCCACCTCCACCCCAAATTTGCTGTCTTAGTCACTCTTTTGTTGATTTTAATTTGAATTTTTTTCACTTTTAAAAAAAAAGAGAGAATATTTTGTTTATATGGGGCAACATGGTAGTGCAGTGGATAGAGCACTGGGTTTGAAGTCAGGAAGACCTGAGTTCAAATCTAACCTCAGACACTTACTAGCTGTGTGGCCTTGGGCAAGTCACTTAACCCTGTTTGCTTCAGTTTCCCCATCTGAAAAATAAGCTGGAGAAGGAAATGGCAAACTGCTCCAGTATCTTTGCCAAGAAAACCTCACATGGGGTCACAGAGTAAGACACAACTGAAATGACTCAAAAACAATTATTTAGACAGGAATTATACAAGAAAATATTTAGTTATTTTGGTCATTGTTTCACATCACTCCCCCTGAAAGATCTCCTGTTTTCCTCCGTCTCCCCATGTCCCACTGTTTGGAAGATGATACTTTAAAAAAAAAAAAGAACATCAATGAAACATCTTTTTAAGAAAATGAGTTGAAGAGAGCAGAAGGAAATTCAGAAGGGGACACAGAAAAGGAGGGGCAATTCTATTTCTACTAGTAATGGCTACTATTACTACCACAATTCTATTAGTCGTATTAAATTTAATATTCATTCTATTAGTCATATTAAATTTAATATTCATTTAAAAACCCTCAAACTGTACATAACAGAAGTCCACAGTTTCCTACACAACCCTCTTTTCAGCTCTTTTGGGGTTTTTTTTGGCATATTGAGAGGTGCTGACTAGACCATTAGTATGAACGTACCGTGGAATTAAGGTACTGGGCAGAGTCTTAAAAATAGGACATATAGGAACAAAGAGAAATTTATCAAGTCACAAGTACTCGAGATGAGAGAGAGGGAGAGAGAGAGAGGGAGAGAGAGAGAGAGAGAGAGAGGGAGGGAGGGAGGGGAGAGAGAGAGAGAGAGAGAGAGAGAGAGAGAGAGAGAGAGAGAGAGAGAGGGAGGGAGGGAGGAAAGGAGGGAGGGAGGGGAAGAGAGAGAGAGAGAGAGAGAGAGAGAGAGAGAGAGAGAGAGATTCATTGCTGATTCAGCAGAAAATGATTAAAAGTTTATTCAGAAGCGAAATGAGATCATCAAAAGTGAAGTCTGAGTCAATATTTTATGGGGAAAAGAATCAGGAATAATATTAATATAAAAAGAAGGAGGAGGAAGAGGAGGAGGAGGAGGAGGAAATAACCTTACAGTGAGCTGAACACTTTCTTTTCCTCAGGGTCTTGTGAAGTAGATAACCTGAGTTGGATTATTCATATTTTAATGATAAGGAAATTGAATCAATAGAATGTAAGCTTCTTGAGGCCAGGGACTTTGGGAGCTTGGGGGTACATTACACATCAGTAGGAGCTTGAGAAATGTTGGTTAACTTGAACTGAAGAGGTAATAATAATAGCAAATAATATTAGCAAAAGCAATCATCACCAACATGTATGTAGTGCTTTGTTTGCAAAGCACTTTGTGTTAGCTCACTTGACCATCACACAGCCCTCTACTATACCGTAAGTACTATAAGTAGCCCTACTTTAAGTAGGTGCTATTATCTTCCCCCCAGGATGGTTCATTATTAGGAGAAACATACTTGTCCCATGTCTGTGTCCCAAACATCTCACAATATCATCTTTGATCTCTCCTCCTTCTACAGGACCAGTTATTTCCCTGTCATCTGCTCTCAGTGAAGATCATTAGGATGAAAAATGTCCGTCAGGCTGATGTGTGTGAGTATCACCTCAATAGACTCCTGCATCTCTGAGACGTCCAGATGGTCAGACCTGGCCTAGACAAGTCCTGGCTAGAGAAAGAGTTAGGATGCCTCCAAAGTCTAGCTTTGTGCCTTGTCTAGATTTCAGTGACATTGAAGGTTCATGGTTTATTTTTCTCTTCCCCCTTCCCCCCCACCAGAGAAATCTGTGTGGTCCCAAGAACTCAGACCTTAAAAGGATTTCCTTCTGAGGAGTCAATCCTTGGGAGCTCTCCAGGGTCAGTTAGTCAACTAGCATTCATTTATTTTTGGAGGCAATTGGGGTAAAGTGACTTACCTAGGATCACACAGCTAGTAAGTGTCTAAGGTTGGATTTGGACTCAGGTCCTCTTAACTCCAGAGCTGGTGCTCTATCCACGGTGCTGCCTAGCTAGCTCTCAAACAGCAGTCATTAAGCGTACAATATACTAAGTTCTGTATTAAATGCTGGTAATACAAAGAAAGGCCAAAAAAAAAAAAAAAGCAGCCCCTGCTCTTAAGGAACTAACAGCCTAATGGAAGAGACAAGATGAAAACAATCATGTATAAATAAGATAGATAGATAGATAGATAGATAGATAGATAGATAGATAGATAGATAGATATACATACGTATGTATATATACATACATATACATACATATACATATATACACATATAGCTATGTACACACACGTATATATACATACACACAAAGTATGTATGTATATATAGACGTAGATCTATATGGCTATCTATAACTATGTAATTATATATACATACAACAAATTGAGAGCAATATCAAAGGGAAGGGACTAAAAGATGACTGGGAGGGGCTGCTTGCTGAAGGTATGACTCTAGCCAGGGCTTGAAGGAAGCCAGGAAAGCTAGGAGGCAGAAATGAAGAAATCGAGATTCCAGACGTGGGGGATGGCCAGTCAAAATGCTTGGGAAATGGAGTGTCTAGTCTAAGGAGTAGCAAGGACAATTCACTGGATCTGAGGGACTGAGGGGAGTAGGGGGAGAAAGGTGTAAGAAGACTGGAAAGGTGTGTGTTGGGGGAGGGGGAGAGGGCAGGTTATGAAGGGTTTTGAATACCAAAAGGAGGATTTTATATTTGATCATGAAGGTGATAGGATGTCATGGGAATTTATTGATTAGGGAGGTGATATGGTCAGACCTGTGATTTGGGAAGATGAAATTGACAGTTGAGTGGTGGACAGGTTGGAGTGAGGAGAGACTTGAGGCAGGGAGACTGACTGGGTTATGGCAATAGTCTAGGCATGAGGTGATGAGGGTTTGCACCAGAATGGCGACTGCATCAGAGGAGAAAAGGGGATGCTTGAGAGTGATGTCGGAAAGGTAGAAAAAACAGGACTTGACCACTGATTGGATATGGGAGCTAAGATGATTCAGGATGGGAACACACACTGTACCCTTAGTCCTGAGTAAGTATTCTGCCACTATGAATAAAACTTATCAGGGTAGAGTGCACTGAGATTTTGGTCTCTGTCCTAATGGAATCAATGAATAATCATTACATTCTCGGGACCTCATATTCATTCTCTTTGAAAAGAAGGAGCCCCCTGCCACTGACTGCCATGTTCCTAGATCATAATTCCCTGGGTTGTCTTTTTTTTGTGTGTGTGGGGAAAAGAGAAAAGATGACTTTAAGGATGATGCAGAGGAATGTGTGGTAGAGGAGGGGCAAGGCCATCTTTCCCCTTCACCACCTGCCTCAACTTATCCTTCTGCTTCATTAAGACATCTTCAAGAGAATAAAAAAGCTCTGACCGCATCCCATATGTTGTCCTCATCACCTCCTATTCCAAAGGGGAAATCCCTTGTGTCAATCTCCCTTAAGGCTAGTGCCTTCCCTTTGTTGCTTATCTCCATGTTATCTTATCTTGTTTGTGTATGTTCTTTGTATGTTTGTACATAATTCCTTCCATGTTTTCTCCATTTGATTGTGAGCTCCTTGGGAATAGGATCTGTCTTATGCCTTTTTTTTTTATCCCAGGGCTTAGAATGTGTGCTTGTCATGGTAGTAGATGCTTAAGAAATGCTAGGTGACTTATTTGACTGACTTAGGGACCAGAAATAATTAGAGAGGAGAGGAGCAGTTATAGAGCAATGGAAAACAAGAGACAATTCCCTTTGGATTTCACCCATCAAATTAAAAGTGCCCTAAGAATTACAGTAAGGGAAAAATCCATTTTTCAATTTTCGATATGGGCATTTACATCACAGAAATCAGAAAACACTACAGATTGGGGCATGATTTGTCATTTCTCTACCTAGATTTGAGAAAGTGGTAGAGAAGATATTACGACTGCAGATTAAACTTAAAAGTATGTCATGGGTATATTTTCCCCCCTAGACAGCCAGATGTTAAACATTAACCACCATGCCAATGGAGAGATATCATGGTAGTGAGTTTCACTAAAAGGGAAAAAGGGATTCAAGCTAGGGCTTGAAATGTGGGTAGAATTTGGATTAGTGAAGAGAGAAGGGCATTCTGGGAGAGGATGTGTAATAAGCAAACTAGATAGGCAGGAAAAAGCTTGTCGTGCATAAAGGACAATAAGAAATGAGATTACATGCTGGGGAGTTGTGAGATAAGGCTGAACACCGTTGAGAGTGTAAGGTGAGGATCAGATTATCGGAAAATCTCAAAGGCCAAGATGGAGAATTTAAATTTGATTTTACTACAGGTTCATGGATAGGAGAAGTGAGCTGATGAAAGGAGTGTTTGATGGCAGTTGCGCCACAGTGTTCAGAATGAATTGGAGGGAGAAATTAGAGGTAGGAAAAGCAGCTCAAAAGCTGGTACTGTAATCCAGACATGAGTTGACAAGGGAAGAAGAACAGATGATGAGGGAGGAAGGTGGTTTAAAAAACAAACAAACAAAAAACATTGTGTCTCTGAGCTCATCCTGAGGGTGAAGCTGCCTGAACCAGTGTCAATGAGAGCTGTTATGGGTAAATTATAGGCTTAATTGATCTGTTGGGGAGAGAGGCATGAAAGGAATAGCATTTCTGGCAGGCTTGACATTAGCGGTATTAATTGGACACAAGTTTATTGGCCTGCCCCATCCCCTAAACAGCATGTGGGGAGACAACAGCTAATATGAATAATGTTGAAGTTATCCATCTCTCTGTTGGAAAGCAGGAAGAAGACCATTGCTAGTTCATTCATTCAGTCAATAAACGTTTAAGTGTCTACTATGTGCTGGGCACTGGTCAAAGACTTAACCCCTCCCTCACTCTGATTTTGCAGGCTCATTACTCTCTGGGCGGCAGGATCATAGATTTATAATTGGGAATGACCTTAAAGATCATCTAGTATAATTCTCTAGTTTTACAGACAAGACAAAATGTGCCCAAAGAGGTAGATGGACTTATCCAAGGTCACGTAATAAGTAAATGGCAGGAGCAGGATTTGAAAGCCGGTTTCTTCAGATTCATCTCAGGTTGCATGGTTCTTTCTATTGCATCAATTTGCATCCTGGGTATTATGCACCTGGTGGTAGTCTGTGACCTGGATTTTCTTCCTTCATTCAAATGTACTTGTGACGTAGCCTGTTATTCACTGGGTACTCTGCCTTTCAGATTACATTTGGCATCTTTCTCCTTGGAGGTAGGACAGGGACAGTGAGACTCAGAAAGACCTGAAATGTGAGTACTTTAATCATCAAGGGCCTAGGATATCATTCATTGTGAGAATTCTAGGTATGAAAACGCTCTCCATGGAGGCAGATAGCATAGCCTTTACAGAGTTACCTGAGACACAAAACTCAGCGAAGTTAAGGGACTTGCTAGGGGGTAACACAGCTAGTTAGTGTCAGAGGCAGAATATGAATACAGATCTTTTAAATTCCAAGTACTATTCTCCATACCGAGGCTCCCTCTCTTGAGGTGCTAATATACAGCCAATATATATTCCAAACTAGTAGTATCAAACTCAAATAGAAACAGATTCCTGAAGGAGTGTATTGAGTTAGAAAACCACAAATTAACATCATCTATGTTGTATTGTATTTTTAAACTTTGTTAAACATTTTCAATCTGATTCAGATTATACTCAGGAGTTTGGGGGAGTACAAGTTTGTTCTAAACCAGCAGTTATCAAAGTTTAGGTGTGTAAATATTCCTTATACTCTTAAAAATTGAAGACCTCAAAAACTTTTGCTTACATGGGTTATATCTATTGATATTCGGCATATTAGTTAGAAAAACTGATGTTTTAAAATATTTATTAATCCATCAAAATAATGATAATAAACACATTGTATGTTAACATAAATAACATTTTAATAAAAAAACTATATTTTCTATAACAAAAATGTAGTGAGAAGAGTGACACTGGTTTACATATTTTTGCAAATTTCTTTAATGTTTGCCTTAATAAAAGACAGGTAGATTCTCATATCTGCTTCAACATTCAGTCTGTTGTGATTTGTGGCTTTGGTTGAAGTATATGAAGAATATCCAATCTCACACAGATATTGTGTAATTGGAAAAAAGAGAGAATCATTTTAATAGAAAAAAACATTTTAATATTATGAAGATGTTAAGGGGAACTAGCTGGCACAGTGCATAGAGTGCTGGACCTGGAGTCTGAAATACTCATCTTTCTGAGTTCAAATCTGGCCTCAGACACTTATTAAATGTGTGACCCTGAGTAAGTCACTTAACCCTGTTTGCCTCGGTTTCCTTATCTATAAAGTGAGCTGGAGAAGGAAATGGCAAATTGCTCCAGTATCTTTGCCAAGAAAACTCCAAAATGGAGTCATAAAGAGTTGAATATGACCTAAACGACTGAACAACAGCAGTCATGATGAAAATGGTTTTGACCTTAAGGATCCACTGAAAGGGTCTTAGGGACTCCCAGAAGTACACACACAAAACTTTGAGAACTGCTGCTCTAAACTAAGCTGAGGTCCAAGGACTCATGGAAAGATATCATGGAAGGTTTATGAACTCGAATGGAAAAAAAAATTATATCTTTACTTTTTCTAACCTCAAATCAAAACTTAACTTTTCCTTCAATTATTTAAAATAAGAAAGGCTCCATAAGCTTCACTAAATTACTGAAAGGGTCCGTGACACAAGACAAGTTAAGCATACCTGCTTTAAACCCTCTTAGGACCGTCTTTCCTCTCCTTCCAGATACACATAGTCACACATAAGGGTGAAAGTTCACTGTTTTGTGGCATCTCTACATTACTTTTCCTAAGATATCCTGAAGGTTCACGTTAACCTAAAGTCATCCAAATGAAAGTATTATAGGTTACATCTTGTAGTTTGCCCCATGCTATGGATGGCTCTGTGTGTGTGTGTGTGTGTGTGTGTGTGTGAGAGAGAGAGAGAGAGAGAGAGAGAGAAAGAGAAAGAGAGAGAGAGAGAGAGAGAGAGAGACCACATCTATATATTTTACTCACATATGCCAGATGGGCAGAGTTACTTTATGAGATCACAAGTCTTGAAATCTATTAGTGTCTTCTAGATACTAGGCTATTCCTTAAACTTTCTTGCTGTTCCACCCAAAGAAAAAGCTAATGAGTCTGACTATGAAAGCCTCCATCCCAAGGAAACACACAATTGAACCTCAAGTGTGTCAGCCAAAGAGGCTCCCTATGGAGGTCTTTTGTAAAACTTCAGTTGTTTTAGTCATGTCTAACTCTTAATGACCCCATTGGAGTGACCTTGGCAAAGACAATGGAGCGGTTAGCCATTTCTTTCTTCAATTCACTTTACAGATGAGGAAAGTAAGGCAAACAGGGAGAAGTGATTTGCCCCAGATCACACAATTAGCAAATGTCTGAGGCCAGAATTCAACTCAGGAAGATAAGTTTTCCGGACTCTAGGCCCAGCAGCCAGTGGACTGTACCACTAGCTGCCCTTATAAAACTACTGATCAGCAAACAGTTATTAAACAGAGTTAGTGATGGCAAAGACCATAAATGGTGAAACAGATCCTGCTGTCAGAGCTTATAATCTATTCAGAAGAGACAGCATGGATATATATATATACATACAAAATAGATATAAGATCAAAATAGTTACATAAGATTCAAGATTGTTATATGCAAAAATGGATACAAGATCACTTGGAAGCTCATTGGAAATAGTGAGTAGAACACTGGGCTTGCAGCCAGGAAGGTCTAAGTCTGGCCTCAGACACACACATCCTAGATGTGTGACCTGGGCAACTTCACTTGTCTGCTTCAGTGCCTTGAACTGCAAAATGAGGCTCATATTAGCACCTATATCCCAAGGATCAAATGAGATAATATTTGTAAAGCATTTAGCGTAGTGCCTGGTATATGTGTGTGTTTGTCCTTCATTGCCGAAGAAGACCATGCTATCAGAGAAATGATGACATGACTTGCACTTGACTTGGTTTTGAGTGAGGGAGGGCTGTGCAGGTCACCAGCCTCACTTCTCCTCCAGAGCATTCTGGGTCCAGTGACCAGACATTCTTCAAGATGACTGGAGATGACCCAGGATGAGGCAATTAGGATTAAGTGACTTGCCCAAGGTCACACAGCTAGTGAGGGTCAAGTGTCTGAGGTGAGATTTGAACTCAGGTCCTCCTGACTCCTGCACTGGTGCTCTGTCCACCGCACCACCTATATAATAGGTGCTTAATAAATGCTTTCTTTCTTCCTTCCTTCTAAGGAGGTGAGAAAATGCCAGTACCTGGGGCAGGAAGCAAGGGTGGGGGAGGGAAGGGTGGAGAACCAGGCTTCATGTAGAAGGTAGTGCCTAAGCTGAGCTATAAAGGACATAAGGGATTCTAAGATGTGGAGGTGAGGAAGGCATGCATTCTAGGCATGGATCAAGGCCAGTACAAAGGCATGGAGATGGGAGATGGAGCATTGTGAATGAAATACAGTGAGAAGGGCACTTTGACAAAACCACAGCATGTATGAAGGGGAGTAACATATAATAATGCCAGAAAGATAGATTGGGCCAAGGTTGTGATGAGCTTAAAAATGACAGAGGAGTTTATATCTTATCCTAGAAGATCTTGAGAACATCTCACATTCAAATGAAGTCACCGTGTTCAGGTTTGGGTCAGACCCAGCAGCTACCTAGAAACTTGTTTGACTTCTTCATGGGGAAAACCATGCTTGAGTCAAGTGTGAAAGGAGCTGCCTCTGCCTCTGACTGTAATCTGCAATTGCTGAATCACTTCCTATCACCCACTTCCAGGAAAGAAAGCTCACCTTGATGACCCAGCCCTCAGATAGTCACCCTATGAGAAAAAAGACTTGCAAACTGAGTATGACTTAGAATACCATCCCCTTTCAAGCTGAAGTCATTCCTGTTTGGCATTCCATTAGCATCTTCCATCATCATCGTCATCGATGTCTAACTCACAGAATTTCAGATCATAAATTTAGGATTGGGAGGGACCTCAGAGATCATCTAGTCCAATTCATCCAATTTTAAAGATGAAGGAATCTAAGCCAAAGAAAAGTGATATCTTGTCCAAAGTCTCCAAAGGGTCAAGTAGAAGAGCCAGGATTTGAATTGTAGTCTTCTGACTCCAAACATGTTACTTTTTCTACTGAACCACAAAATGTCAGAGGTGGAAGAGACCATGGAAGTCATCCAATTCAACCTGTACCTAAACAAGAGTTCATTACACACTTATAGTGTATATACTTAAGTAATATATATACTATATATTATACTACAATATAAATATTGGTATTATAATACACTTCTAATATATTATAGTATTTTGTATTCCCAGAACTCAGCACAGTGTACAGCAGATGTTTTTGTTCAGTTGCTTTAGTCATGTCCAGCTCTTCATGACCTCCCTTGGGGTTTCCTTGGCAAAGATAGCGGAGTTTGCCATTTCTTTCTCCAGCTCATTTTACAGATAAGGAAACCAAGGAAAACAAGGTTGAGTGACTTGCCTAAGGTCACACATTTAATAAGTGTCTGAGGCTGGATTTATACTCAGTTCTTCCTGTCTACAAGCCCAGGGTATCTACTGTGCCACCTAGTTGCCCACCTAGCATATAGTAGAGGCTTGATAAATGCGTATTGACTGACTCATGACCCTTATCATTGACTTAACTGTCCCTCCTCTTGTGATCAAGGCATTTATAACAGGCTCTTCTCCAGGCAAAGTTCATGGCTCTCCACTGAGGTTGATCCTGGACTCTTGGACATCTGTTTCTTCTTCTTATACCCAAAGAAATTCTAAACCTTTCTTCAAACCTGTGTTGCCATTAATGTCAATGAGGCTGCAATTCCTGATTCTTATCAATTCCTACTGAGAGTCTTTGCTTGAGCCTACTATTATAGGGGTGGGGTGGGAGTGATGCTGATGATTGGAGGTAGGATTTGATTGATGTGGGATTATCTCAAAGATGAAGCTCTATCTGCTAATGCACATCAGCCACTGTTCTGAAACATATAGTTTTAGAGTCTTCAGGATACTGTTTGGTCAAGTAATTTGCCCAAGGTTACATAACCAGGTGGGACCTGACAGGTCTTCCTGAATCTGAGATCAGCTCTCTACCCATTAGATGTCATTGCCCCTCTTACCTCTCATATAGGTGATACTCTCCCCATCCCTTCTACCCCATGGCCCCCAAAAATAAAACACTTTTTGTGCTGATCCAAGTATTGTTGAGTACTGGGTATTAGTGTTTGTATACACATGATCTAAGGGAAAGGATTTTTAATCCTCTAACTCTCAGCTGCCACATGTATAATAGTTATCAATACCTACTTTCCAGGGTTTTTGTGAGGACTAAATGTGATAAAGTGCTTCACAAACCTTGAGGACCTATACAAATGCTAGCTATTATTATACTTCTCTGTCTAGATCACTATTTTCTCATCCACATTCTACCTTGCTTCTATTTCCAGTCCAGGCTAGGATCTTCTTTCCAAATTCCTCTACTCATTAAAGGAAATAAAGTCTTATTGGTCTCAATGTAGAGATCTTATCCTCAAAATCAGGCCAAATTGCACGTTGCTGTTCTAGAATAAGCAAAGATTTATTCCAAATTTTGGAAACTTACTTTGCCAAAGAATCAAGGGTATTGTACCACAGAGTCAATTGGAAACACTAGATGAGTCTTCAGGTCTTAGAGGTAATGTTGGGGCAATAAAGTTGGTGCTCATGTTCAAGAAATTCTCTTGCCACTTCAAAAGAAAGTCAGGCAAAAAGTATTCATTTATGCAAAATGCAAGGAATACAAAGAAAGACAAAAACAGCCACTACCTTCCAAAAGCTTCCATTCCAATGGGAGAGACATGTGAAGTGTCAATAAGTCCTAGAAGTTTGTCAAGCAGACCTGGGGCTGAACTGCACATTCAATCTTACCTGTTGGAGTTGGGGTGGGGTGAGAGAGGTAGAGATCGAAGGCTAAGGGACCCCTTTGTCTTGAACCAACCTAATTTGGATTCCATATTTTTTTCCTCTCTGGACCCTGATCTCTCTATCTCTTTCTCCTCCCTCCATGTCTTCCTTGGGCAGTGAGTCTGACAGACTGTTTCGTAAGTCTCTGGCTCCCAACCGCCTCCCACGAAAAGCCAAGAACAAGGACTATTTCCAATTGCCGCAACCCAGAGTGGAATGAAACCTTCAACTTCCGGATCCAGTGCCAGGTTAAGGTAAGGTAGGGTCCAGAAGATTGCAACTGTCTAACCAGTCTTTCTGCTACCTTTTAGTGTCCCTGTTCACTCCTTTGTCCTTGTACTTCTGACTAAGTGTTTCTTGGCCATTTCTAAATGTGCTTCTGGAAGTTTCGACAGAGAAGCCATTTGGTATAGTAGAAAGGGCGTGAGTCTGTTGTTATTTCTCCTTCATTCTTGAAGAGGATTGTGACATCAAGGAGGTGATGCCATGACATGCAGGTGGGAAGGGGATGAGATTGTAGTCAGAGTTGGTTTTCAGTCATCTTCAACTCTTCATGATCCTATTTGGGGTTTTCCTGGCAAACATATTGGAGTGGTTGGCCATTTCCTTCTCCAACTCATTTTAAAGATAAGGAAACTGAGGCAAACAGTGTTAAGTGCCTAAGGTCACACAGCTAGGAAGTATCTGAGATCAGATTTGAACTCAGGTCTTCCTGACTTCAGGCCCTGTGCCACTTAGTTCCCTAGTCAGAGGATTTGGGTTTAAATCTCAGCTCTCTTACTTACCTATGTGATTTTGTGCAAATAAATCACTTATCCTCTCTGGGTCTCAATTTCCTTATCTATAAGATGAAGGGGTTAGATGATTTCTGAGGTTCCTCCTAACTGTTTAAATTTTGTGAGGTAGTCTTGGGTAATGAATGGAATGTTGAACTCAGGAAGACCTCAGTTCAGATCCTGCCTTAGACAGTTACTAGCTATGTGACCCTGGGCAAGTTACTTAAGCTCTCTAGTCCTCAGTTTCTTCATCTGTAAAATAAGGAAGTGACTTCCAGTTTCCCTTCCAACTCTAAACCTACAATCCTTTGACATGACAGTGACAGATGATAGGCTGGTGGACAAGGATGGCTAGATGTTTCCCTGAGGTAAAAATCAGATGAAATGAGGGATGTTACCATATTTTTGTACTGTGAATCTAAAGCTGTTTAATTTCTAACACAAAGACTAAGGTCTAGATCAGGATTCCTTAACCTAAGATCCATGTACTCTCAAGGAGTTCAAGGATACATTACAGAGGGGTCCATGAACCTGAATGGGTAAAAAAAATGTCATCTCCATTTTCACTAACCTTTGGTTTCCTTTGTAATACTAGGTATTTTATTTTATTAAATTTTATTTTTTAAGAAGAACCATTATGGTGAGAAAGTATTCATAGACTTCACTGGACTATCAAATGGGTTATGACACAACAATGATTAAGAACCTTTCCTAAAGATTGATGTGACCAAAGGTTATCTTGTATCTCAAGGACTATGGGAAGATCAGGTTTCCTCTAGAAACCACCAAAGCATTCAAGGAGGGTCAAATAGTTACATTCAGCTCAGGACCCCCAGATCTATATCAAATTCATTGGAGGGAGAGCCAAGATGGAGGAATAAGAAGAGGCTATACAGTCCGGGTCCCCTCTGTCCTTCTTATCCCCCTCACTATTACTCCAACAAAGGTCTAGAAAAGTACCAGGCCAAGTTCTGACTGGGGCATCAAGGAAAAAGCTACAGTCACTTTTCAGCCTAGGTTGGCATAGGGAGATTCTAGAGGTCTTCAGACAATGGGACCAACTCTACCCAGGAAAGTGACAATGTGGAGGCTTACAGTGCAGGATTAAATGGAGCCTGGAACTATCCACTAGGTCAAGAAGAATTAATGAATTCATCATGAAGGGGCTTTGACCCAGTGCTGGGAACAGAAACAAGTGCCAACTGGCAGTTCTGTTGAGTAACAATTAATAGGAGATTAAATAACTTAATTCCAAAGAATGGGTGGATTGAAGCGGAAATCATAGAAACAATAAATTAAACAATTCATTAAAGATGATGATGACAACAAGACAACATGGCATTCAATCAAAGAAGTCCTCTACTGGATAGAGTCATCAACAAGAAAAAAGAGATCAATGATTTGAGCACACAACTAAAAATACTAGAAAACCAACAATTTTTTTAAAAAACCTAATTAAAAGTAAAAATATAAATTTTAAAAATCACATAGGGAATTAGAAAAAAATGGAAGTAAAAAAAACCCTACTGTATTAATAAGTAAAAGTAGGAACTGTTTTTAAAAAAAAGATAAACCATTACTTAATTTGATTTTCAAAAAGAAAGAGGAAAAACAAATCACCAGAATGAAAACTGAAAAAGGTGAATTCACAACAAATGAAGAAGAAAATTACTAGAAATGATTTTGCCCAATTACATGCCAGCAAAACTGACAACTTAAATGAAATGAACACAAAAACTTAAATGCTCAGATTGATAATAACAATAAATATCAAGGTAATAAATAAACATTTTAAGGTATCAGTTATAATTTCTAATATAGTAAATATTAATAGATATGATCCATTTAAGCAATATCACAAAAAGAAATTGAACAAGTCATAAATGAGCATCCAGGATTAAGTGGATTTGCATGTGAATTTTATTAAGCATTTAAAAAAATAGTTTCAATATTACATAAATTTGAAAAATGGCAAAAGGAGAGGACCTACTAAATTTCTTCTATGGGACAAATATGGCTTTAATAACAAAACCAGGAAGCGTCAAAGCGGAGAAAGAAAACTATGGACTAATGTTCTCAAAGTGTGATCCAAGGACACTTGCAAGTCCCTGAGAATCTTTTATGGGGTCTGTGACATCAAAACTATTTGTTAAAATACACCTCCCTTTTCCAACTCCATATTTGTGTGAGATCATATTTTCTTCATGTAATTCAACCAAAATAACATGTTGTGATGGATTACATGCAGTAACAGATATTAGAATCTAGTTGTCTTCTATTAAGCCAGACATTAAAAAGAGTGGTAAAAATATGTCAATCAGTGTCACTCTTCTCACTAATTTTTTTTGCTTTGGAAAATGTAGTTATTTTTATTTAATATATTATTTTTGTTAACATGTAACAAGTTTATTATTGCTATTTTAAGTAGTCTAATAAACATTTTTAAAGTATCCGTTTTAATTTCTAATATAGTAAATATTGTTAGATATGACCCACATAAACAAAATTCTTTGGGGTTCTCAATAATTTTAAGAGTGTAAAGGGGACCTGAGAATAAAAAATCTGATAATCATTGCTATAGGTCAATATTTTAATAAACATTGATGCAGGAATTTAAAACTAGCAAAACGACAACAGCAACATGTCACAAAAAAATACACTATGATCAGGCTAGATTTATACTAGGAATGTAGAGTTGATTCTAAATTAGCAAAATTACCAAGATAACAGATTATATTAATAACTAGAACAATAAGATCATATGAGTATATCAATAGAAAGGAAAAGAAAAAATTTTGACAAAATATAACTATTCTTATTTTTAAAACACTAGAAAATGTAGGAATAGGGGCAGCTAGGTGGTACTGTGGAAAGAGCACTGGCTCCTGGAGTCAGGAAGATGCAAGTTCAATTTCAGCCTCAGAAACTTATTAGCTGTGTGACTCTGGGAAGTCACTTAACCCCAATTGACCCCAAAGAAGAAAAAGTAAAAAGAAAACATAGGAATAAATGAGCCTTTCCTTGATATGAAAAGTAATATTTATCTAAAAGCAAGAACCAGCATTATATGTAGTAGGAAAAAACTAGAGACCTTTCCAATAAGATCAAGGATAAAGCAAGGATGTTCATTATCATTATTACTATTTGATATCATGCCAGAAATATTAGCTGTAGCAATAAGACAAGGATTAAATTGAGAGAATAAACAAGGCAAAGCATAAACAAAATTGTTGCTTTTTGCAGATGATATGGTTTACTAAGAGAATTCTAGAGGGTCAAGTAAAAATGAATTTGAAACAATAATTCCAGTTAAGTTGCAGATATAAAATAAATCCATGTAAATCATCAGCATTTCTGTATGTTTTTCATGGCAACAAAATCCAGCCAGAAGATATAGAAGGAAAAATTCCATTTAAAAATAACTACAAACTGCCA
The DNA here is from genome assembly GCF_028372415.1 of Notamacropus eugenii. Lineage (NCBI taxonomy): Eukaryota > Metazoa > Chordata > Mammalia > Diprotodontia > Macropodidae > Notamacropus > Notamacropus eugenii. Next base: position 28,363,039 of record NC_092878.1, on the reverse strand, counting down.
CCTGGCAAGGTACAGGAACTATGTGAATATAGCTAAAAACACTCTTTACACAAATAAAGACAGACAAATAATTGAGAAAATATTAGTTGCTTATGGGTAGATTGAGTCAATAGAATAAAAATGGCAAATTAACTGACATATTCAATGTCATCCCAATCAAGTTACCCAAGGATTATTTCAGAGAGCTAGAAAAATAATAATAAAATTTATCTGGAGGACCAAAAGGTCAAGAATCTCTAGGAAAATATTTTTTTAAGCCGATACCTAATACCAACTATAAGACAAAACAATAATCATCGAAATTATTTGGTCATGATTAGGAAATAAAGAGCTGGTTGAGTGGAACAGACAGATCTCATTTGACCATTGTTTGGATTCTGTTGACTCAGAGTGAGTGTAAATAGCAGTTTTTTCTGTTTTGGTCCGAAACTCTGAAGGTCTTCCCCTCCCAAATTAATTTTTTCTTTTGTTTTTGACCAGGTAAAAGAGGCCAGGTCAAACAACCTGGCAGAAACTAGCCATAGACCAATATCTTGTTAAGTTGTTCAATCACAATCTTCATGACCCTGGGAACCATATCATACCAATACCATCCATGGGGTTTTATGGCAAAGATACTGGCATGGTTTGCCATTTCCTGCTCCAGTGAACTGAGGCAAACAGAGGGTAAATGACTTGTCCTCGGTCACGCTGCTAGTCAGTGTCTGCGCCTGGATTTGAACTCAGGTCTTTTTCACTTCAGGGACTTTGCTCTATCTGCTGTGCCACCTTGCTGCCTCAGTATCTCATATAATACATCAAAACAAGTTCCACATAACTTAGATAAGAGTCACATCACAAACTATGCCTCTGCTATCTGTCTTTCTGCCTCTCTCTATACCTCTGTCTCTATATCTCTGTTGTCTTTCTATTTCTCTATCTCTGTCTGTCTCTGTCTCTTTCTGTCTCTCTATATTTCTGTCTTTGTCTGTCTTTCTGTCTCTCCTATCTCTCAGCACCAAAACCTCAGTTTCCCCTACTCTGGGCCTCCTAGTGAAAGATCTTAGGGCCATGAAACCTGTTACATTCCTTCCCTGGGTGGGCATCTTGACTGACTGCTCTTTTCATCCTGATCCTCCCACATCCCACTCTCTGCCAGAGGAAGTGGTCCAGTTTAGGGTGATATCATAAGCAAATATCTTGGGAGCTCACAGGATTGTGTTCCCAGCCCCACCTCCTCCCAACATTCTGACAATGCCTGACATCCAAGGTGGAGGCAGGCTCTGAGTGGGAGTCTTGGTGCAGAGGAATAACCAGGCCCCAAGAGACTGATAAGAAAGGGGAGGAGACATTTCCACTTTTTGTGCTAGCTCTCTCCTATCTCAGGAGGGACTCTGTGTCAATCATCCCACACCCACACCCATTCTTACTCACAAATCCTTGTGTCTTCTCCTAGCAGTAATGTAATACAGTAGAAGCTCTTAGCTGTGCCACTTACTATAGTGACCTTATATAAGTCACTAAGCTGCTTTATGCCTCAGTTTCCTCATCTGTAAAATCATAGGATTACAGATTGAGAGCTGGAAGGGACCTTAGAAGTCATCTGGTCCAACCTCCCACTTCATTTTACAGATGAGGAAACTGAGGCCCAGAGAGGTTAAGTCATTTGCCCAAAGTCACACAGGGAATAGCTGAGCCAGGAAATCAATCCAGGTTTTGTGATTCAAAAATCTTAGATGTTGAACTAGAAGGAACCTGAGGAAACTATATAGTTCAACCCCCCAATTTTATGGATGATGTTTTTCAAGAATTCTCAGATCTGAGGTTGAACAGAGATTCAGATCCAAGTTTTCTGATTCCAGATTCTCTGCTCTTTCCATTATACTACACCTTTTCTACTTCCCCTCATAAGACAGTTAGATTTGATAGTTTCTAACAACCCTGTCAACTCTCTATCTGATGCAGTTTGGTGTTGCTGGGAACCCTGAAATGTCAGGGTACAGGGAGAGTCTGCCTGGAAAGAATTCAAGCACTCAAGCCTTCTTCCAGTCAGAGCTGCAAGGTTTATTGTAACTCCAATAGAACAGGCTGGATTCTTTTTTCATCATTATTATTATGATTTGTCATTTATTATTCTAGAATATAAATGGTTCATTACTATCATATTCCTCACTACAGATAACACTAAACTTTATTATCATATAAGATATGCTATATATTATGTAAGGCAACTCGGTGGTGCAGGGGATAGAGAACTTTGCTTAAAATATGGGGGACTCCTCTTTATGAATTAAAATCTGGCATTAGACACCAACTGTGTGACCCTGGGCAAGCCACTTAATCCTGTTTGTTTCAGTTCTTCATCTGTAAAATGAGCTGGAGAAGGAAATGTCAAACCACTCCAGTATCTTTGCCAAGAAAACCCCAAATGGGTCACAAAGAGTCAGGCATGACTGAAACAACTGAACAATGACACCATAGATCTAGGCAAGTGCCCATATGTTAAAGGCCATCTTAATACGCAGACACCCTTACAAAACAAGTTCAGATATCATACTGGAATTACACTGTTAATGATTTTCTTTTTTGTCAAACCATGTAAAGGTTACCTAAGCATCCCACAACATACATATTCATGGGCTAGATATTCAATGTGGCTTAAGGCCCAAAATTATTGATTTGCATAAGAAAAATAGCAAATATGAATTTCTTTGTTTATTATTATTTTATTTGTTTTCAGTGTTCTACAGTCACTTCCATATAACTTAGATTTTTCCCCCTCCCTCCCCCTCCCTCCCTCCCTCCCCACTCCTTCTCCAAGACAGAATACAATTTTATATAGGTTCTACACATACATTCCTATTAAATACATTTTCACTATAGTCATACTGTGTAGAAGAATTAAAATGAATGGGAGAAATCCTAAAACAAACCAAAGTGTGATACAAAAGAAAATGAGCTGCTACATTTTGTGATCAAATTCCATAGTTCTTTCTCTGGATATGGAAGGCATTTTGCCTTAAAATATCATCGGGAATTTTTTAAATCCTTGCATTGCAATGAAATTCTAAGTCTACCAGAAAAAATTCTTTCACACTGTGATTGTTGCTATGTACAAAGTTCTCCTGGTTCTGCTCCTTTCACTCAGCATCAGTTCATATAAGTCTTTCCAGGCCTCTCTGAAGTCTTCCTGTTCATCATTTCTGACAGCACAATAGTATTCCATTACATTCATATACCACAATTTATTCAGCCATTCCCCAATTGATGGCCACCCCCTTGATTTCCAGTTTTTGGCCACCACAAAGAGTGCTGCTATTAATATTTTTGTACATGTGGGACCCTTTCCCATTTTTATGATCTCTTGGGGATACAGTGCTAGTAGTGATATTGCTGGGTCAAAGGGTATGCACATTTTTGTAGCCCTTAGGGCACAGTTCCAAATTGCTCTCCAGAATGGTTAGATCAGCTTGCAGCTCCACCAACAATGAATTAGTGTTCCAACTTTCCCACAGCTTCCTGTTTTGTCATGTTAGCCAATCTGATAGGTGTGATGTGGTGTCTCAGAGTTGTTTTGATTTGCATCTCTCTAACTAATAGTGATTTAGAGCATTTTTTCCTATTACTATAGATATCTTTAATTTCTTCCTCTGAGAACTGCTGAACAGGCTAGATTTTTAAAGAATCTGTGCCTTAATAGGGCTAAGATTGATACTTACGTATAAAAAATGGAGCAGTGAAAAGATCTGAATGGGATTAAGGAGTGGTAAGTAATCTGGGGTGAGCTAGGTACGGACAGTGAAAAGATCGTATCCTCAGAGAGGCCAATGTCTGCTCATATTCATTCTCTCTTTCAAGAATTAAGGCAATGAAGTTCTGGTAATTGAAGATTCTCCTTTTCCGTTATCCCTTTTCTTGTCTCTTTCCCTAGAATGTGCTTGAACTAAATGTCTGTGATGAGGACTCACTCACACCAGATGATCGCCTCTTAACTGTCCTCTATGACCTCACCAAGCTCTGCTTCCGAAAGAGGACCCATGTGAAATTTCCACTCAACCCTGAGGTAGGTAAAGGTATTAAATACACATTGTAGGTCCTTTATAGTATCACAGATACAGTGTTGGAAGGGACCTTAGAGGTCATCTGGACCAACTCGTTTTTACAGATGAGAAAACTGAGGCCCAGAGAGGTTAAATGACTTGCCCAAATTTCCCCAGGTGTTGCCTCTTGCTTCAACAGATGAACAGCCTAATTCCACCTTGAACCCACTCAGTAGGAATGTTAGACTGGTTGGGCAGACAAAATTCCACTAAGCCAAAGTCTAGATTTTTACAGTAGGCCTAATTAAATAGGGACGGACGTGGAAGGGGAGAGAGATCTGGTTAAATCTCTCATGTTCTTGAATTATTGCTTTTGTTTTATGAGACTGGGTCCCTTATCTTGCTCAGTCTGGAACTACAGAGATCACTGGTGACCCAAGGGCCTGTACTGGTTGGCATGGCAACCTTGACCTGCTAAGAGGGGAAGACAAAACATAAAAGGATGCTGAAAGAGAATAGGGAGAAAAGAGGGTACCCATATTAACCAGTGACCATTGTGGAGACTTGAGTAGATCAAAAGGAACCTGAAGTGGAGAATAAGATAAGTAATTAAGAAAAGTAAGTAAGGGTAAAAAAGTAAGTGTGGTTTGGGCCTTCTCATAATAGAAATTCCATGTAAGGATTCACCAGTCATTGAGTTGGCCTCTAGATGGAGTCCATACTCAAGTGGTCTAAACAAGGCAAAGTAGAGCAGGACAATTGCCTCTCTAATCCTGGAAGCAGTGCCTTTCTTAATGCAACCTAATATCTTATTAGCATTTTTTCAGTTGCCATGAGGCTAAATACTAAATACTGTTTAGCTTTCCCCAACCATCTTGTACTTGTGAAGGTGATTTTTTTTTTGGACCCAAGTGCAAGTGTGTTTTGGACCCCCATCCCAAGAATCGTAGAGATTATTCCCTTTATTACAGAAGAAGAAACTGCTTTAGAAAGGTGACATGATATAACCTTACTCACCTTTATGTGCTCCATGACCAAACTCAAATGCCAGACTCAAATGTTGGTGTACCTGTCAGGGTCAATGACTGGTATAGAACAGTAACTGGTGGAGATATCACAAGTAAAGAAAAGCTTTGGGATTTATTATGTGTCAGAAAAAGAGGCCTCAAAAATCACGATTTAGAGCTAAAGAACTTAGCTTTGAACTCTGGTTCTGCTACTTGTATAGCCATGGACTTAACTTCACTAGGTTTTTGAAACAGAAAGGCCAGACAAGGTGCTCCTTTAACATTTCTTCTTCTTCTAAGTCTATGATATGTAACCTGTGGGACCTCTCTGGGTCTCAATTTCTCATTGATAAAATAAGGACACTAGATTAGATCATTTCTAAAGTCCCTTGCAGGTTTAATTCTTTGTTCTCTGCCTTCCTCTGGGGCCTTAGGCAAAGAACCTCACCTTTTTTGAGATAGTTTCTTCAACTATAACATGAAAAGGTTAGAGTAAATAATCTCAAAGGGTGCCTCCAGCTCCAGATCTTACAATAACCATAATCAGTGCTCCATACTTCATGGACTTCAATAGCAACCCTTACAAAGAGGATAAGAGGCATTTAGGTATCTTAAAAACCAATAGTGTCTGTGTTTGCAAGAGCTTCTCTGGGGCAGGAGGATATCAGATGAACAGGGTCATAACTGAGAGGTGATTTCTTTCTTTCCTTTTTTCCTCGTAGGGCATGGAGGAACTAGAAGTGGAATTCTTGCTGGAGGAGAGGTGAGTGAGCTCCCATATCACTCCATGTGGTTGCTTCCCAAGTCTAGGCCCCTACTAGTTTCCATATAAGTACCAAAAACAATGCCTTAAATATAGTAAGTATATTCAATAGATATGTTGAATAAATAAATGAATGTTTAGCAGGGTTTAGGAATAACCTCCCCATCTCACCCCTGCCCCATTCTTCCATCTCCGGTAGCCAAGATGGGGTGATCGTATTTCTCTTCAGTTGCTACTGACTCATCTCATTAGCTCTTATTCTAAGTCCTAGGCCAGTCAAGATATTACTATTTCCTCATAAATTAAGATAAATACATAATCTCTCTCAGTAATAAATTAGCTCTGAGCTCCCACTCCAGATCATTAATCAAACCAGTGCCTTCTTTTCTCATAAGCTTTCTCTCATTTCTCTCTAAATATCAAAACTCCTTTTCTCATAGACATAAATGTCAGGTGGCACAGTGGTGCAGAGTACCAGGTCTGAGTTAGGAAGACTTGAGTTCAAATTTCGCCTCAAACACTTACTAGCTGTGTGGCTGGGCTAGTCATTTAATATCTGTTGGCCTCAGTTTTCCTCCACTGTAAAATGGAGAGAACAATGGTGCCTTCTTCCCAGATTTGTTCTAAGAATCAAATAAGATAGTAATTGTAAAGCACTTAGCACATGATAAGCACTATACAAATGTTGGCTCTTATTATTATATCAGTGTTATAAGCTATGTAGGGTTGGTTTATATACATAACCCATATATATATATATGACGTAATGTCAGTGTTATGCATACATGATTTTAATTGATTCGCACGATGACATACAATACAAAGATATATTTAAATATTTCAACATTACATCACAATGAGAAAAATTACAGTCAGTCACCTCTAGTTATCACCTGTCATTGTAGGCTTTTCAACTCTGGACAGATAGTCTCTCTGTTCACCTCTCTCTGACTTCACAAAATTTCCCAATAATTTTCTTTAGGATCCCTTCACTATAACATAAGAGCTAAACTCTGTTGTCTCAGGAAATGTCTCTAGCCTTTCTCCTTGATCATTAATTCACCAAGTTTCTCAGGAAATAAGTCCTCAGCACCCCTTGGCACCTCACACAATCTCTGTCCCACCATGACAGTTAAACTTTTCAGAATGATAGTTAAATTATTACCCTCCCAAAATCTCTTCCATCTGAAAGATACTGGAAGAGTATCCTTAATTTCAGTGGGAAGGACTATGAAGCTGGGTTTACAAACAAATGACTCTTTGAATTCATGTATCCTTGGTAGTCCTTAGGCTGATACACCAGATGCTGGTGCTAGGTGTGGGGAAGGTATTGTAACCACTGTAGAAATCCTAGCCAAGATCTGGGCTCCCAGGGTCCCTTCAGAGCATCCTGTGGCCTGACTGACTCTGGGGAAAGGGGTGCTTCTGCAAGAAACACCAGCTGACTGGGGGATTTAATCTTGTTTTTCAGCCCCACTCCACCTGAAAGCCTCCTCACCAATGGCGTGCTAGTGGTAACTATTTCTCCCTGAGCAATTCTAGCTGAACAAGTTCCTGCAGCCCTGAAGGGGTATGGGGCTGTAAGAGAGGAAACTGACCACATATTGGACTCTACTGGTCCCACTGAAAAGTCACACCCGCTGCAGCCTCCAAAGTGGGATTTTTATAGGACAGGTTGGAAGTATGAAAAAATAAAGTAGATGGTTGGGGTGTTGGGGATGCACACTTGAGGGGAGATCCATGCTTCTCCTTGCTGATTATTTCATTGGTATTTCAGACTTATGCTCTGTAGGATCCTTCAACTACCCCAATGGAGCAGAACCATGCTCAGCCCTACTCTCAGCTAATTTCCAGCAAAGGGAACACCCTTCCCTGCAGATGTATGCATACCTGGCCCGTTTGCTAACTCCTTAATCTTGAAGATCTTTTGTTACTGAAGTAATGACCTCTTTTTTTACCAACCCCTCACACCACAACTCAAATTCTCTTCATCCCAAATCTCCAAAAGCAAACAAAGCTTTCCAAGCTGCAGCTGTCAATCCAGGTGTTACAAGCAAATTTATGCAATAACCCAGTATTCTAGGGCATCACAAAGAATCTGAATAGGCCTTAGGATCTTGTTGTAATGGGATCTGATTTGCCTCTACCTTCTCATGATTCTCCTTTCCACGTAGCTCCTCCAAAGTCTTGTTTGTTTGCATAGGAACACAGATATAAATAGCTACCCATTTCCTCTGTAGCCAAGGAAAGGCCTGCTTCCCAGGCCTTGTTCTCCAGATCTGGATAAAGCCTCTGGTTCCTCTGAACCGTTTCCTTCCTGTGGTGGCTCTGTATTTTAACCCTGCCTTAGCCTTTTCTGGGACCCATTTTGCCCCAACACACACACACACACACACACACACACACACACACACACACACACACACACACACACACACACTTGCCCTGTCACTTTGACCCCTTTTTCCTCCTGTCAACACCCTCTCCTATGGTCAGGAGCAGTCAGGGATAGACTGTGCCACAGAGGATTTTTATAGGGATTTCCTTTGTTACAGTCTAGACAAGTTTCCTGCTTGGAAGTCCATGTGAAGCATAAAAAAGAGAAGAAGGCTCGAAAAAGTAAGAAACTTGATTTCCTTTGATGGGCAGGGGTGGGGTATGGGAAAGCCACTCCAAGCATTCCTCTATCTGAAAGATCCAGTCAGTTCTAGCTTTTCCAAGGTTTCAGAAGCACTGTTAGAATTTGGAGGGTGGTGGTGGGGAGGAGGGGTGTGTACTGGAAAACTCACTCAAGATCCTCAGAACAGCCTCATCCTAATTAGATTTAAATTTGCCCACATTGTCTTAGGACAGCTCTGAAATCGACTTTGTACTCAAGAGCCCACAGATTCCCTGAGAGATTCTTAGAGCTAAACCAGCAATTGTTAAAGGACTTGGGGTTAAATCTCATTTCTGGGAAGTCCACAGGATGGCACATTGCATCTATTTTCAAACATTTTTTGATACATGTGATGTGGTTTAAAGGGATTCAGGGACCCCCCTCCCCCCAAAGATCAGGGTACTGGAGAGGGTCATCTTGAATGAATTCATGGACTCAAGCATTTTTTAAGTCAAGTTGGCAAAGGTTTATTGTAATGCCAAAATTTTCATTCTTTAAGGAAATTGCAACCTAACTGGAATGATGCTAAAGCTTATACAGGAAAAGTAGTGGATTATCCGGCAGATATACTAACTAGGTGAAAATTTACAACCTTGGTCACTGATCATTTCCTACTAGAAACCAGGGAAAGAGATTCCTCAGGGTTGTATTTTTGGTCTGTTACATCTGTAGCAAGATAGCTTTGAGAGTTGATGTCTGTAGCTTGATCTCTGCATCGAATATGGTAACTTTGGGAAGCAATACAAGATTAACTCTGTGATTACAAGATAGTCCTGTTTTTGCAAGAGAATTTCTTCAGAAGTCCACTTGTTTTTGTCATAGGGAAAGATAGTTTGTTTTACTGGGGCTCATTCATGAGTTATTGTGGGGAAAGGTAGTTTGTCTTGCTGGATTTCACTCATGAGTTATTGCTAGGCATAGTGTCCTTGGGCTGGAGAGAAAACTGTCAGGGATAGTGTTTTGAAGGTAGGAAGAAATGTGATCTTGGAATTGGGGTCCAAGTACAAGCACCCAAGCACCCCATCATTTTAATTTGTTTTACTGATTCCACATCCCCTTCTTGAAAAAAATATGGTTATATGAGGTGGCTTTCTGAGAGTTGAAAGGGAAGAGATACTGAGAGATGTATCTTTCATCACACTGATGATGTAAAAGAACAAAAGAAATCAATAAAAATTCATAAAACGTTAATTGCAAAGTTAATTCTACCTCTGCTACTTACCATCTGTGTAACCATGGGCAAGTATCTGAAATACTTTGAAAGTCTTAATTTCTCATTTGAGGAGGTTAGACAAAATGTCCTGTAAGATCCTTTCCAACTCTAAAATCCTGTGACCCTGAGAAATTTCTCTCCTCAAATCCCTAGCCCTTAACTTCCCTGTTCTTTAATTTTCTTTTTAAAAGCAACTGATATTTTTTGTTTTACATTACTTTGTTTCTGAATCTGAACATAATCCTCTTTCACCCAGGGAGTCATCCCATATGACAAAGAATAAAAAATTTAAAAGGGAGAAGGGGGAACAATTCTGCAAAATTAAGCCATCACATTAACCACATCTGAAAGTACATGCAATATTCCACACCCATCTTCCCCACTTCTGCAAAGAAAGTAGGGAGATTCCTTTTTCTCATCTCTCCTTGGAGGCATCCTTATCTTTCCCTTTTCATTACAAGACTATCATATTTCCTTTACTTCTTTTTCTTTCCTTCCCTCTAACCTCCCCCTAAGTTAAAGGATCAAAGCCTGTTTCTGCATGGGTGTCTTTTGCCTTCAGGTCAAATCTGATAGACCCTTCCCTTTTCTGAATAGCCTTCCAGCAGGGAACCTGGGTTCAGTGTCTTACTCTTTTCCTCAAAACTTGTACCTCCCACTTGTATCAGTCCCTTCTGTGTACCTTCTAGTTTTTCTCTTCCTTTCTCAATATTTAGGAGAAATCTCTCTCATGATCAAACTGTAGGAACTACTCCTAAAAAGGATACTCAGGGCTCTCTCTTACCCTCCTGGGGACTTCCATAGATCCCACTCCCTATCCTCCTGATGATTTAGGAGATTTGGATATAGCTTGGCAGAGGTCCAGGGTTTCATAACAAATGTTCAACGTTGGAAGAAGGAAGTGGGTGCTATGTAGGGAGTGGAGAAGGAACTGAAGCATCACTTTGGGGTGTAGAGAGGGAGGATTCCATAGGCAATCCTGTCACTTCTTTGCATGTGATAGTCTTGGGGGGGGGTGGCATTTGGGGTTAAGTGACTTGCCCAGGGTCACACAGCTAGTAAGTGTCTGAGTCTGGATTGGAACTCAGGTCCTCCTGACTTCAGGGTGGTGCTCTATCCACTGCACCACCTAACTGCCCCTAATTCTGCCACTTCTTAAGTCATAAACTGTCAAAGCTAGAAGGGATTTCAGAGGTTGCAAGTCTAACCCTCATCTGCCCAGCATCCTCCTTGACAACATCAGTGTGGTGCTGTGGGAAGGGTGCTGGGTTCAAACGCCAGCTTTGCCATTTAATACCTGTGTCACTTCACCTCAGGAAGACCTGAGTTAGGTACCTTAACTCTTGGTGCCTCAGTTTTCTCTTCTCTACAATGAAGGTGTTAGACTAGCTGATTTCAAAGGGCCCATCCAGCTTTCAATTTGTCCTTTCTGAAAAGTGGCATCATAATGAGTTTGTGAAGGAACATCTGGGGACTTTCTTCTGGTGATAATCTTAGCCTTATGAGGTAGAATCAGGAGGAAGATTATCCAGAGACACCTCTGAGCCTCCAAAAAGCTCTTAAGCAAGTCATTGCTCTGCTATTCTATTCTATTTGTATTTTGTATGAGGCCACAGAGCTGTCCAAAACCTGTTTTCTTACTGGGTTTCCTAACGTCAGTTAATAAACATTTACGAAGCACCTATTATGTCAACTTGGCAGGAGGTAACAAGTAGGATTCTTCAGGGATCTGTTCTTGCTCTTGTGGTTTTTAACATTTTTATCAATGAATTGAACAAAGGCAGAGAAAAAAATGACACAAAGCTCAGAGAGGTAGATTGGTGACAGATACACTGGATGACAGAGTTAGGAGCCAAAAAGATCTTAACCATCTAGAAGAGGTCAGCAAACTAGGGGCTAGTGGTCTGATTTCAGCCCACCATGAAATTTGTTTTTTGTATGACCTGCAACCTAGCAATGATATTTATATTTTAAAATCCAAAATGTGAAAACTCATAGGCCATACAAAAACAGATGTGGAGCTGGATTTGGCCTGTAGCTGAAGTTTGCCACTCCTGACCTTATCTGAACCTAATAAGATGACATTCAACAAGGATCAATGTAAAGTCTTCCACTTGGGTTTAAAAAATCAATTCTACAAGTATAGGATTGGGCAGGCATAGCTAGGCAATAGATGGTCCGAAAAAAATCTAGGGGTTTTAATGGGGTACAAGCATAATATGAGTCAGTGTGATGATAAGGAAGTGATCATTTGGCTATCCTTTGCCCTGGCCTCTCCACATCTAGAATATTGTGTTCCATTCTGGGTAAAGCAATAAGGATGACCGCTAACAAACTGAGCATGTCCAGAGGAGAGAAGCCATAATGGTAAAGAGCATCAAATCCCTATTGTGCATGGATTAGTTGAAGGAAGTAAGGATAATTAGCCTGAAGAAAACTAAGGAAAGCAGAGGAAGAAGAAAATAACTCCTAAGTATTTGAATGGCTGTCTTGTAAAAGAGGAATTAAACATGTTCTGTTTGGTCCCAGGAGTCAGAACCAAGAATAGTAGGAGGAAGTTGCAAAGAGAAATATCTATCCTCATGTCAGGAAAAATCTAGCAATTATTGGATCATAGATTTAGAGTTGGAGGAGAAGTGGCTATAGAGTCTAACTCCCTCATTTTACAGATGATAACACTGAGGTTAAAGAAACAGAATTCATAAGCATCTGAGGTGGGATTTGAACTTAGGTCTTCTTGACACTAAGTACAGGATCCAAGCCGCTGTACTGCCAAATGACCTTAGAACTATCCCTAACTGGAGTAGGCTACCTTAAGTGTGATAGTTTCCCCTCACTAGTGATCTTCAAGCAGAGGTTAGGTAGATAGACAGACAGACAGACAGATAGATAGATAGATAGATAGATAGATGATAGATAGATAGACATAGAGAGAGATGGAGAGATGGAGGGATGGAGGGATGGATGGATGGATGGATGGGGATGGATGGACAGACAAACAAGCAGACAGGCAAACAGATAGATAGATAGATAGATAGATAGATAGATAGATAGATAGATAGATAGATAGATAGATGATAGATAGATAGACATAGAGAGAGATGGAGAGATGGAGGGATGGAGGGATGGATGGATGGATGGGGATGGATGGACAGACAAACAAGCAGACAGGCAAACAGATAGATAGATAGATAGATAGATAGATAGATAGATAGATAGATAGATAGATAGATGATAGATAGATAGACATAGAGAGAGATGGAGAGATGGAGGGATGGAGGGATGGATGGATGGATGGGGATGGATGGACAGACAAACAAGCAGACAGGCAAACAGATAGATAGATAGATAGATAGATAGATAGATAGATAGAGGATTGGTAGCTGTTTGGATAGATAGATATTATGTGAATATTATTATGTGGATAGCCACTTATTGAATAAGTTGTAGCAGCGATTCTTTGTCAGATACAAGTTGGAGTATGTTGTCATAATGTCCCTTCCAACACTCAAATTCTGTGACCTTCTGCCCTCTATTCGTAGAAAAGCAGCTAACTGTGACAGTGAATGAATCCTATGAAAACACCCAGTATATCTCACCCTGCTACAACTCCAGCAACCAATGCCCAGATCTTGCCTTCTTCCACTGCACCAAATACTTCCAGCCCCAAATGCATGTGGAGGTACCCAGGAACCGATGGATCTGTGGGGTAGGAAGCACTGGGTGTTTATAAATAATCTGTGGGCATGGGGAGCTTCAGAGCCTAACTGGCTCTCAGACAATTCCATTGGGAAATGAGGGAGAGTGGGTACCAAGCCTATTGGAGAAACCTTATTCTCTTTTTTAAAGAAACTTCTCTCTTAGCTTTCCTGCTGCTGTGGTACCCATAAAAGAAACCGTTCTGTCTGCATGTCCCTGGACTGCCTCCCAGATAGACAAGAGCTGATAGTACCTATGGTAGGTATTAGGAATCAGAGAAGCATTACCTGGGCTCCCTAGCCAGACTCATTTGAGTCAGAGAGCTGCTGGCAAGAGGTGGTGTGGAGATGGGGTAAAAGAATTAGGTTTATCAGATCAGATTGTGAAGGTTACTTGCGTATGCTCACATGAGAGGCAGAGGAATGGACAACATTGTTTCAGGGTGCAGTGGGCATTTATCTAATAGAAAAATATAGGAGTTATGTCTATGGGGGCAAGATGGTGTCTAAGGAGTTGTTTGGTGATACATGGGGGCTACAGCATGGTAGGCAAAGAGGTGCTGAAAGGCTGAGTAGAAAAACCATGCACAGAAGACAGAATGTGAGGAAGGTGGAGGGTGAAGGTGTGTAGAGGATGATGCTTTGAGCTCATGGGGATGGTGGGCAGAGTCGGGGGTCAACGAGCATTGATGAGTGAATGTGTAAGCCTCTGGTGGGGGCTATTTTGCTTTGAAATATCACAACACTCACATGATTCTTCCCCTTTCTTGGTTCTCAGAATGAAAACTGTGATTTACATGTGACCGCCAGAGACTGGTAAAGTACCTTCCACAGTTCTGTCTTCCTTTCTCATTCTTCCATAGTTCCCACTATTTTCCATAACTTGGAACCACTATTTATACAAATCCTTTTCCAGCTTTTTGGGGACTCTAGGTCCTGTTAAAAATGTTGAGGAGCCCAAGGGAATGGCAGAGACATAAGAAGAAGAAAGGGAAATGGCATTGAGAAGTGGAAGTGGGAACTTTTGATGGAAATTCCTACCCCTGAGCATTCAACTATGCTCCCATTTCCCTTGCCATACTTTGAGGGATTAAATTCAATAGGAGCTCCTGGTTAAGGATAAGGCTTTCAGGAATGGCTGACATTTCCCAGACAGTGACAGAGAGAGCATGTAGTAAATGAACTCAACAAATACTTGCTGAGTACCTGCCAGGTACCCAGCCCTGTTATATGGGCACCATGGGAGAGAAATAGAAAATAGAAATATGGTTGATAGAACATTGAACTGGAATTCAGGAAACCTTGGTTCTACTCTTAACCATGACTAACTAGCCATGTGATTTTGGTTAAGTTGTCTCTTCTCTCCAGGCCTCAGTTTCTGCATCTGTAAAATGGCTACCATATTGATGAGTTTGGACTTGTTTAGCTAGGCGATAGGAAGACTCTTGAATAGGGTAGTGATAAGACAAAAAAAAAGTTAAGTTATGGGGATAATGTTACAGCATGGAAGTGGGAAGATGGATGAAGGAATGAAGTAGTATTGGTAGTAGCAGTGATGTGCCCAGGGCTGTGCAGGTAAATTTTTAACAACTAGCTTTCCAAGAAAAAATATCCACATAATACATAACTTTAAGTTTAATCTGTCTTATTTAATCTATATTATCAGCATTTTCTCCATCACTTTCTTAAGTCTAGGAAATCAACAAAACAATAAATTTAGTCCTAATCTGTAGCATTTGCTGATTTCCTAGGTGTAAATGCTCAAGTTGCCTCCAACTATACCCCTGTCACATACCAAAAAAAAAGGCAAATTAAGTTATGTGGATATTGTTGCTGCGTGAGAAAGGAAAGAAGGAAATGAAAAAGCATTTATTAAGAGCTTATTATATGCAAAAGACTAAGAATACAAATAGACATGCAAGATAATTCCTCAAGGAGCTCACATTCTAATAATTGTAGAAGGTTTCAGCTGCAAGTCAGAGGAAAAGGCCTTATGATCCTTAGAGTGCAACATCAAAACAAATGGTAATGCATCTTCTTTACTGTTATTTCTACTGATAGAATCATGACCATTTTGAATGACGAGTCATTTGACAGTACCAAGGACTTTGGTGGTAAAAAAGGACTAGATGAGTAATGTTTCTTCCAGAAGCTCTAATATTGACGGTTTCTGTGAAATTCTAAGACATAGTTCCTGCTTTCCAGGATCTTACAGACCTATAACTTAGAGTTACAAAATAACTAAGGAACAATATATGATAGTAAATAATAAAATATTGAACTGTATAGTACTGATCCTGTGCTGAAGGAGTTCAACCAAGAGAGAGATCAGTGTGGGCTGGAGTAGCTAGGGAAAAGTGAGGTATTTGAATTGGTCTTAAAGGATGGAAAAGATTAGGAAAAATGGAAGAAAGGCCTTCGACATTGGAGAGAATGACTGAGTGTGACTGAGCAAAGTCACAGCAATGAGGAGTTTGATCTGTGCTAGAGGAAGGGGCTTGCCTAACTGGAAAGTAGAAGATAAGGTTGGAGAAGAATGATCCATGAGGACCAATTGTACAGAGCCTTGAGTACTAGGTTGAGGAGTGTGGTTTTCATGCAATAGACAATAGATAGTCAATATAGGTGCTTAACTAAACAATGAAATAAAAATAGAAGAATCATTAGAGATGCTGTAAGTTGCAAATAAAAGGATGAGACCTTTGTCCTGGGATATTTACATGAAGTGTCCTGGACCTTTCTTGCTCAGGAAAGAAATCCCAGGATTCAGACTGAGACCTTTCATTCATTCATTCAAAATTTCTTAAATGCCTACTATGTATCAGGCCCTGTGCTGACTCTAGGCATATAAGAAAAAGATGAAATAATCAAGGAAATTGTATTCTATTGGAGGAAGCTCATATGAAATAAGTAAAGTAAATACAAAATACTGGGAAGGCAAGACTAGAATTCATATAGGGTTGGCACTTGAACTGAGCCTTGAAGGAAGCTAGGGATTTTTATAAGGTGGAGGTGATAAAGGGGTACATTCTAGAGACAGAGGGCAGTCTAGCAAAGACTTGGTGATAGGAGATAAAATATCATGTATGAGGATCAGCTAATATACCAGTTTTGCTGGCACATCAAGTATATGAAAGGAAATAATGCTCCATAAACTTGGAAAGGCAGGCTGGAGGCAGACAGTGAAAGGTTCAAAAAGTCAACCAGGAATCTATATTTTATCTTGGGGGTGATTGGGAGATCCTTTTTGAGCAGGGTAGTGACCTAGTCAAACTTGTATTTTAAGAAATATTCTGAAAAAATCTGGAAAGATTTACTTGAACTGACAACAATATTGTGTAATGATCAACTGTGAAAGACTTAGCTATTCTCAGAAATGTAATGATCCAAGACAATTCCAAAGGACTCATGATAAAAAAAAAAAAATGCTATCCGGATCCAAAAAAAGAGCTGGTGGAGTTTGAATGCAGATTGAAGCAAACTTTTTTTTTTTACTTTTTACATTTTTATTGCTTTGTCTGTTTTCTTTCATAAATGACTAATATGGAAATACATTTTGCATGATGGCATATGTAAAAGCTATATCAAATTGCTTACTTTCTCAAGGAGGGGGAGAGGAGGAAGGGAGGGAGAGAATTTGGAACTCAAAATTTAAAAAAAATTAAAATTTTTTACATATAATTGGAAAAATAAATTTTTTTAAAAAAAGAAATATTCTGGAAACTATGGTTTGAAGAATATTTTGGAGAAAGGAGATAGTGGAGTCAGAGAGATCAATTACAAAGCTATTGCAATAGTCCAAGAATCATCTGGTTCACCTCCTGAAGCCCAGAGGTCAAACAGGTAGTAAATTCCAAAGGTGGGATTCAAATCCAGGTTCTCTGCTCCCAATCCAGTGTCCTTCTCAAGGCACCAATTTCTTTCCTGTTCAAGCTGAGGAATGGGAGAGTTGGCCACTAGAGCATGTGGAGATAATGGCTCTGACGCATTGTGGGTGACAAGTATCCTCTCTTTCACCACAGTTCTGATGAGCTGAACGTGAGACTGGGTTACAATCTGTGCTCAGAGGAGCTGGAGTTCCTGCAGAAACGGAAGGTGGTTGTTGCAGAAGCCCTGAAGCAGGTGTTACAGCTGGAACAGGATCTGCAAGATGATGAGGTCAGTTGGCTTGGGAGTAAGGAGGTTAAAATATGTTTTGAGATAGGTTCTAAACAGGGTGGGCTGGGTATTCTCTCTGCTTTTCATGGACAACTTATCCTTTGCCTTCCCTTTGAAGAATTCTTGTTACCGTACCACCAACTCCCACTCACTGTCTCTATCTATGCCTGCCATGTCTCCCATCTGTTGTGTTCGCCCATGGGCTGCCTTTATAGCTCAGCTATCCCTATAGAATTTTCAGGGAATTTAGGACAACCTAGGAGGCAACAAGATCCATCCTAAAGTGTTTTATAGTGTCCTGTATTACATCCGTTATTCCCAGCTAAGTGTGTATAATAAGATCTTCCCACCTTCAATCATGTTATACAAAAGAAGTTCCTTTCCACAACCCAATGGTCCAGTAAATCCTTTTTTAAGGGCCTCCTTCAAGCACTGTCCATATATCTTAGGATCATGACAACAAGAATTCAACAATTGAAGATACAGTGCTTTGTCCCTCCTTCCCAGGGGCCCTTTCCTTCTATTCTCCTGAGAAATATGACAGTCATTGGGGGGAGACAGTGGAAAATAGGGTTTCTGCTATGGGTTTGGAGGGTTTTCCCCCTTTTGTAATTTAGCCTTAGTTATTGTCTAAGGTCCACCTTTCCTAGGGGCTGGAGCCAATCCTCAGAGACTCCACCTTCAAATAATTATGGTGATGACGATAATAATGATTTTTGTTACTGAGTTGTTTTCAGTCCTGTCTAACTCCTTGTGACCCCATTTGGGGTTTTCTTGGCAAAGATATTGGAATGGTTTCCTATTTCTTTCTCCAGCTCATTTTACAGATGAGGAAACTGAGGCAAACAGTGTTAAGTGATTTGCCCAGGGTCACACAGCTAGTACGAATCTGAGAACAGCACTCCATCCATGGCAGCACCTAGCTGCCGCAATGTTAATTTTAAAAAGTTACACTTATCTTAATGACTTAAGGTTGCAAAGCATTTAATATATGTTATCTCATTTGATTCTTACTGTAACCTTATGAGGTGAATTCTACTATTCACCTTTTACGGAAGAGGAAACTGGAGGCTGAAATATATTAGGTGACTTACCCAAGATCACATAGTTATTAAGTGCAAGGGCAGGATTTGAATTCAGGTTTTTCTGATTCCAAAATCAGCAGTCTCTCCACTATGCCACCTAGCTGCCAAATGATCTCTGTAGCAGATAGATTAGTTTTCAAGTTGGGAGGGAGAGTAGATGAAAGTTCATTAAGCCCCTCCCCACTTTCATTTACCAAGAGGAGGCTCTCTGGAAGAGGTAGGATTTGGAAAGAACATCCTTCCCTTCCCTTCCCTTCCCTTCTCTGCCTTTAAGAAATATTTTACCTCTCAAACATGCCAGCCCAAAAGACCTTTCCCATGCCTGAAAGCTGCAGATTTTGGCTTGATCACTCATCTTATTCACCAGCATTGGCTCCAAATGACTTACAGTTATCTCCAGAAATCAAATCCATCCTCAGAGATAAAAAAAAAAAAAAAGTTGTTATACAGAATATTTTTTAAAAGCCTCCCACTTTAAAAGTCCAGGTCACCTGTGTGACCTTGGGCAAAGGATTTCACTTTTTTGGGCATCCGCTTCATTTGGTTATAGTAGTTGTTCTTCATTTTGATAATAAAGGAATTGGGATAGATGCTCCCTAGGATCCCTTCCAGCTCTCAAATTCTGTGGTTCCATAAACTCAGACCCTTCCTCTCCAAGCAGTGACAAGACCAGGATACAGAGCAGCCCTTCCCCTGGATCCTTGTTTTGCCCAGACCCTCTGGAGTTCAGATTAAGACACTGACCTTACATCTCTTTTCTCCACATTGTAGTTGATTTGCAGTTAGTTTGGGTAAGCTAGCACCTGGAACCCAAGTCCAGGTAGATACAACTTAATAACTGTATGGCCCTGAGCAAGTCACTTAACCTTTCTGTGCCTCAGTTTCCTCCTTTGTAAAAATGAAAGCAATGGATTTAATGGCCTCTAAAATTCCTTCCAGCTATAAAATCCATGATCCTATGAGAGAGAGAGAGAGGGAGAGAGAGAGAGAGAGAAGGAAAAGGGAAAAGAAGAGAAGAGAGATAGGTGGAAAGATAGAGACATCTTTTTGTTTGTTTTTGGTTAAATCCAATTTTTGATTCCTCAGTTTTCTAGACTCCCTCCTCTCCTATCTAGTTTTTTTCTTCCAACTCTCTACTCCACCCCATCTCCATTCCATCCATTCTACTTTCTCTGTGCGGTGAAATGTCTTCTGCTCCAGGGTCTCCTCTGAAGCCCTGTTGCCCAGCCTCCTTCTCTCTAACTCTGCCTTTGTGTCCATCAGGTGCCGGTGGTGGCGATCATGGCCACGGGAGGTGGCCTGAGATCCATGACCTCCATGTATGGCCACTTGTTGGGGCTTCAGAAGCTGAACATCCTGAACTGTACCAGCTACATCACAGGCCTTTCAGGTGCAACTTGGTGAGGACTCAGGAGTCTCTGACTGACTTAAGCCTTGGAGCAAAGCCTTAGAGTGTTTGGTCTTGAGGGGAGAGGGAAGGAGTCTCTTGTGTTGGCCCCCAAAGTTAAAACATCCTTTGCTGTTTCCACTACCTTCTCTTGGGTCCACAGCAGTGACCGAATTGATTTCTAATATCATTGATGCCAAGCCATTGAACATCCAACAAATATTAAATCCTGCTTCAGATACTTCCTTGCTGTGTAACACTGAGGTGACTTCACTTACCCTCCCTGTACCTCAGTTTCCTCATCTATTAAATTAGAGGAAATGATTCTATGGCCTCTAAGAACCTTTCCTGTTTTAATTGTATGATCCTATGATCTCATGGGTAATGCAGAGGCAGTATAGCATACTAGACAGGCGTTGCTCTCTGAGTCAGGATGACCTGAGTTCAAGTCACATCTCTGATACTGTAAACGCTGAGCAACCACTCAATGCTTCAGACATCTCTGTAAGTTGCAGAAAAACAACAAGGGTAATGTACTATGTAAGCCCTGAAGAAAATACAAAGTTGAAAAATAACCCAACTGTTGTGTGTATGTGTGTGGAAAGCACTTGCATGTACACAATAGCTTATAAAACAAAATAGAATATTACAAGTGCATAAGGGGACTGCAAGGTGATATGAATTAGTGTCATGAGATCACTATTAAATGTTATGCTAGAGAAATGCATTCAGCCCCCGCCAATTGTATCATGTTGACTGAGCCCAGAGTGCAAAGGTGTGAACAGTTACTCATGCTTTGATCATTGCCCATCCTTCCACTCCCATACTCCTTCGTCTCACCAGTGCTTCTTCCCACGTTCCTGGAATGTGAGGAGAATAAGTGAATAAGAAGGCTGACCTGGAGTCAGGAAGACCTGGGTTCAGATCCTGACTCTAATGCATGCTGGCTTTGTGCCTCTCACTTAATCTTTCACCAATTTAATCCTTCAGTACCCCCAAGCAATTCCCTAAGAGTCTAAGTTACAGATGAGTTGTAAGCCTACATGGGTATAAAAAGTTTCCATTTCATTCCTTCTTTCATTTATTCATTCAATGGATATTTAATAGTAATAATTGCTAGCATTTGTGTAGAGCTTTAAGATTTGCCAACCATTTTACACATATCTCATTTGATCTGACAGCTACCCTGGGAGGTAGGTTATTATTATCCACATTATATATTATTATCTCCGTTTTATAGATGAGAAAACTGAGGCATACAGAGGCTAAGTGACTTGTCCTAGGTCACATGGCTAATAGGAGTCTGAGGCTAGATTTGAACTCAGGCCTTCTTAGAACCAGGTCCCCAGTGCCATATACTTTGCCTCTGCTGCCAACTGTACAGGAAGTTCCCTTTACTAGTTCTTTCCCATAATGCCTCTACTGATCTCCCCAACAGCTAATGCCTTCTCTTCCAAGCTACCTTGAAGTACTACGTATTTATTTGTATTGATTCGCTATTTATTGGCTTTGGATAAACTCATTCTGTACTTGTTTTCTCCCCCCATTAGAATGTAAACTTCTTTAAAGTAGGGTTTCATTCATTCAATTTGTATCCTCAGCACTTAGCTCAGTAATTGGCACACAGTAGGCATGTAATCAATGTCCGTTGACTGATGACAATCAAAAGCTAAATCCAGACTAAAAAAACCAAAATATTCAAGCATCTGTTCTGGGTATTGGGGATATTTATTACCTATACCCTAAATAGATACTCCTAAGGCCTGAACCTTCCTAGGATAGGGTGCCATATGAGGGATCGGGGACAAAAGCTTTGAAGCAACCTGTGCTGGGGATGAGTTCACTGTCTCAGTGGTCTCTATATAGGCATGGGATGTGTGTGTGTGCTATCTATATATTATATTCTACGAACATAACATATTAAAAACACATATATACATACATATACACAAATGTGTTTATAGATACATATATATATATATATATTCCAGTGCTTTAACTCTTTTAATTATTTCCTATTTGTCCTGTATATTACTTGCTTTGCACCTATTTGTCTGAATGTTATCTCCCCATTAGATTGGAAGGTTCTTGAGGGCAGGGGCTCTCTTTTGCCCCTTTTTGTATTTTCGCCACTTAGTGCCTGGCACATAGTAGATATTTAAGCAATGTTTACGGAATGACTTTTTAAAAATAGGCGATCCCTGCCTTCAAGGAGCTTATACTTTACTAAGTCCTTTTAGGAGAGAAATAGCTATGACATGGGAACGTGGGAGGAGCTAGTTATTCTAGCCACTTACACAATTATACATAAACTACATGTTTAGGGGAGCTCAGACCTATAAACCGAAGGGAGAATCTGTTCTTTTTGATAACACGGATGAGAGAGGCAATAATGGAGAACGCTAGGGAAAAGTTTCCCTTTGTTAATTTTTTCTTCTCCATTGCTTATTGGAGCAGGCTTGCAAAATTTTAAGATGACAGCTAAAACATTTTTCAGCTGCAAAGACTTTTGCCAGCCTATAACATTAGCGATGCTCATCCCCTTGTCTCTGATAGCCCTCACCCAGCCTACTTCTCATGGATACAGTTGTTCATGTGCCACTTAGGATGCAGAAGTATAAGGTTAATTGATTTGGAGGATGTGAGTTTGGATCCCTTGGACAAATCACATCTCCTTTCTGGGACTCATTTTCCTCATTTGTAAAAACAGAATTGGATTAGATGGTCCCTGGTAACTCTATGAGCTAACTCCCTCCCCAGCCTAGAGGGTCTCTGGATGTCCTGTAACATGTGGATGCCTCTTCCCAGGACCATGACCAACTTGTACAAAGATGCCGACTGGTCCTCCAAAAACCTGGAGAAGGCCATCCAGGAGGCTCGGAGACATGCTGTCAAAAACAAGATCCCTTCGCTTTACCCTGAACAACTCAGCTACTACAAGCAGGACCTGAAGCAAAGGAGCCAAGAAGGCTACAAAGTTTCCTTTACAGATCTGTGGGGTTTATTGATCGAGTCCTTTTTGGGGGATGAGGTAGGTTCTCTCCTCTTGGGTTACTCTGCTGACTTTGATTGTATGAGCATCGTCTTCTGCATGAAACCTTTCCTGATTCCCTCAACTGCTGGTGCCCTCCCTCCCAAGGTGCCTTAAATCTAACTACTTTGTATATATGTGTTTGTACTTATTCTCTTTATGGTTAGTCTATGTATATTTATATAATAGCAGCTAGTGTTTAGACAGTGGTTTCAGTTTGCAAAATGTATATGGTATCTCATTTGACCCTTACAACCAGCCTGTGAGGTAGGTGCTCCATTATACGGATGAGAAACCTGAGGCTTAGAAAGGATGAGTTACCCAATGTCTCACAACTACTAAGTATCTGAGACAAGATTTGCAGCATTTAACTGAATAGTGTGAGAGGAGGAGGGGGAAGGGTGGGGACGATGAGAGGATTATGGGAGTGGTTTTCCCCTACATCACTGCCATTGTAATACAGGAGTGCCTTTCTAACCACAAATTCAGATGTAGACTAATGCTTTTCTTGCTCAACCCTGTAACGTTTGACTCGGTTTCAAACTTTCTCCCTTACACAGGTACAACTAATGACTCATCTAACTTGTGGATGAGTCTCAAGAACGTATCTGCTGGTAAATCTGTCCCCCTTCTACCAAATGTTTCTTCCCTGACCTTTTCCATCCTTACATAGTCACAAGGCCTTAACAGTCTACAAGTATGTGGCCAATAGTGACCTGAAGAAAGTCAACATTATTTAAATGAGGACCAGTCAGCATATGTATATGTTTGTATATGTTGGACATGGTCTTGGGAAGAGGTATCCACATGTTTCAGGGCTCTGGGCTTTCTCCTTGCAGATTTGAGACCTCTGGGCCAATGCTGATCCATATGGCTAATTATTTTGAATTATAACTCAGATGATAACTAGGTCGATCTGAATTAGTAGAAAGAGTTTTCTGACCCAAGAGTTCCCTGTACCAATTACGCCACAGGTCCTGTGCCTCTTCCTATCCCTACCTCTATGATAAAGAAAATGGAGCACCCAGAGTGATAAACGTTAATACCTACATTCCCTCTCATCCACTGCAGGGAAAAAAAATTATATTATGTTTTTTAAAGTCTGACTGATGTAAACTGAAAGTCTTAAGTTTCATCTGAAACTTGACATTTTAAGAAAACATAATGCCTGACATTTAGATAGCACTTCAAAGTTTGCAAAGCAAACAATACTTGATCTCACATAAGCCTCACAGTAATCCTTCGGGCTGGTAGCCTAAGCATTCTCATTCTCATTTTACAGATAAGGAAACTGAGTCCCAGGGAGGTAGCTTATGACCATATAGCTAGTACACATCACAGGTGGGATTTCTTCTCAGGTCTTCCTGACTCTGAAACTACCCATTTTACCATGCTTCGTTTTAATATATGAGTAGCATTTATATAATATGTATCAAGCACTGTGCTAAGCATTTTACAAATACTATCTCATTTGGTCCTCATAACAAGTCTGGGAGGCAGACGCTAGTATTATCCCCATTTTTACAGATGAGGGAAACAGAGGCAAACAGGAGTTTTTATTAGTAGTTACAATTTACAAAATACTTTGCCTATATTATCTGATTTGCTCTTAAAACCATCCTGTAATGTAGGTGCCCCATTGTACAGGTGAGAAAACCGAGGCTTAGAAATACAGCTATTAAGTATCTTGAAGTAAGTTATGAAGCATTTAATTCAATTCTGTGTGTGTGTGTGTGTGTGTGTGTGTGTGTGTGTGTGTGTGTGTGTGTATGACTTGTTCAGGGTCACTCACTAGTAGGTATCTGAGACCAGATTTGAATTTAGGTCTTCCTGACTCCAGGCACTCCTTCTACTGCCTGGTTCTTTAAAAAGAACATTATTTTCTCTTAGTGAATGACAATTTTTACTTTCTTTTAAAATGAAAAATAAATCCCACAATACATTGTTATATAGTCCAACAAAAGAAATCCACACATTGTCCATGTACATGTAAAGAACATCTCTAAGCCCATATATTTTCTTTTCTTGTTTTGGGAGGCAAATGGGGTTAAGTGATTTGTCCGGACTGCAATTTGAAGTCAGGTCCTCCTGACTGTAAGGACTGTGCTCTCATTCATTGCACCACCTTGATGCCTGATCCATTGGATTTCACAAGGCTATGGTCATCCCTCAAGTAAGGCCCAATCTGCTGGGTCTACACCCAGCCTGTTTCTACATCTGTTTAGTTTGTGTAATTGACCAAATCCTGGTATCAAAGATTCGGATTCAGCAAAGTGAAATTCTCAGCACCAGGCTATTAGGACATTAACCTGGCAGATCAGTAGAGACAGATAAAATCAGGAGTGTCTTGATAAATGTTTAGCAACCAACTCTCTAAAAAGGCACAACAGGCTTTTTAATTCAGCCTGCATTGCTAACATTTTCTTTATTGTTTTTTTAAGTCTAGACAAATCAGCAAAACAACAAATGAAGCCCTGATTTGTAGTTTTTGTGATATCTGAAGTATAAATGCTCCCACTGAAAATTTAACAGTTGGCTCTCAAGACCTGATTCTAGCACATACTCTTTTTTGTTACTGTTGTTGAGGCAATTGGGATTAAGTGACTTGCTCAGTCACACAGCTGGAAAGTATCTGCGGTCAGATTCCAACTCAGGTCTGTCCTGACTATTCACTGTACCACCTAACTGTCCCTCTATCACTTCCTACATAAAAGTGACTACTAGGTAGACTTTTCTCCCGGAGAGTAAGGGATGATATTGCACATAACAGTTTGGTTGTGCCAATGGAAGGAAAGACTGTTGGGAGGCTGTCCTGGTTTTCTAACTGAGCCTGAAACTAATTCAGTGCCAGCCACTACAGAACATGCAGAACCATGTCTGTGTAGTGTGGAGCAATCAGGATTTTGCCTCAAGTTGCTGGACATCTGCAGGCTTGGCTTCCACCCCCCACCTTGAGATTCTCCCACAGCTCACTACAGCCCCTGCATCCACAGTATAATAGCCTGCACTGCCTGTCCTGAAATCAGACTCCATAAAAACTTCCTGGTTATGTGATCCTGGGTGAATCCTTTAGCCTCTCTCTCTCTCTCTCTCTCTCTCTCTCTCTCTCTCTCTCTCTCTCTCTCTGCCTCAGTTTCCCCATATGTAAAATGAGGGTATTGGGTCTGACAGCCTTGACTTTGATCCTATGATCCACCAGCAGCCTTGAGATGTCTCGATGTTTCTGTCCTCATGGGATTATGTCCTGTGGAGTTGCCCTTCGTGGAGCCTTGTTCCAAAGATTTCTCACTGATCCCTTCACCCATGCTCCAGATATAACCCCATAGTTTTCCTTTAATTCCTTCTTTTCTCCAAACAGAAATATGAAGGGAAATTGTCATGGCAAAAAGAAGCTCTGTGCCGGGGTCAGAATCCCCTCCCAATCTACCTCACCATCAGTGTGAAGGATGATGTAAGCAACCAGGATTTCAGAGGTAATTCTGGCATTTCTTGGACAGTTAACGAACTTAATTTTGGTGGGGCCAACCTGAGATTACAGATACATTTCCTGCCCCAGCATTCCTAAGAGATCCCACTGCCATCTTTCTTATCTCCACAACAAAGATTAAATAAAAGACAACTTTCCCTGGACTCAGTTTCCCTCATCTGCAAAAATAGAGGAGGGAAAAAGGTTGGGCTAAATGACCTTTGCCCACTTGATCCTATGAAACCTTTCTTTATATCCCCAATGCTTAATTAACTAATTAAACATATTAATTTGCTCTCCTCCTGGCTCTCATGACTCTCCTGCCTTGCTGGAATCATCTGTTACTTTCCCAGCTTTGAATGATAGAGAACAGAAAGAATGGCAACTTCTGCACAAAGAAGGAATGCTATACGTTCTTTACTGTTGGGGGGCAGAACTCTTCCTTTTGCAGATACTTAGAGAGCATCCGGTTTTCCGTTTTCAGTCTCATTTTATTAAACTGTGGGTTGTAACTTTCTCTGGGCTATTTTGCTCAGTGTCTTTAGCGTCATTGACAAGGAGCCAGAAACTGGCGAGTTCTGGGCATCTGTTTTTGAGTAGATATTGCCCTCTCCTGTCATGTGTTGGAATTGCAATTTCTTCGTTCCTCCAGTACTCGAGCATGTCTACTTAAAACAGTAGTTCTTAATCTGGGGGACCATGGTTAGATTTCAGTAGTAGTCTATGAACTTCCATGGGGAAAAATTACATTGTTATTTTCATTAACCTCTAATTAACTGGAATTTAGTATTTCTTTAATAATGAATGTAAGCAGCATATAGTAGGATTAGCAGTGTGCTCATCCTTTGCTACCGAAGACCATGCCATCAGAGAAATGATGACATGACTGGCACTTGACTTTTGAATGAGGGAGGGCTGTGCCGGTCACCAGCCTCACTTCTCCTCCAGAGCCATCTGAATCCAGTGACCAGATATTCCTCAGGATGACTGGAGATGACCCAGGATGAGGCAGTTGAGGTTAAGTGACTTGCCCAAGGTCACACAGCTAGTGAGTGTCAAGTGCCTGAGGTGAGATTTGAGCTCAGGTCCTCCTCACTCCTGCACTGGTGCTCTACCCACTGCACCACCTAGCTGCCCCAGTGTTAGCAGTACCTGTGACTTTAGTAGTAGCAATAGTTAGCATTTATGTACCACAAAGGGACTGGGTCATCTCCAGTCATCTTGATGAATATCTGGTCACTGGACCCAGATGGCTCTGGAGGAGAAAGTGAGGCTGGTGACCTGTACAGCCCTCCCTCACTCAAAGCCAAGTCAAGTGCAAGTCATGTCATCATTTCTCTGTTGTCATGGGCTACTTCGAAAAAGAAAGACAAACACAACAAGAACCAGAAAGGGAAAGGATTCTATGTATTCTTCTCTCTCTTTTTTTTTTTTTTTTTGGAGGCAATCGGGGTTAGTGACTTACCTGGGGTCACACAGCTAATATATGTCTGAGGCTATACATTCTTTATTGTCTAGGGGGCAGGATTTTAGATAATGTTTGTATATTATCTCATCTGATCAACTCCTTGAGATTGGTGCTATTATTATCCCCATATTTGTTACCAATAAAAATCACAGATATTTTCATATTGCATTACAGTTGTTACAGATATCTCAAAATATCACTTATGGTGATTATTCTTTGAAATTAAAATGTTTATTAGACCCCAAAATAAGTATATTTTATCACAAATTTGTTTCTTTAATATTTTGATGACTATTTCAATATAATTGATTTTCTTTGTAAATGCAAATAAAATCTGGTCTCAGACTCTTACTAGTTGTGTGGCCCTGGGCAAGTTACATAACCCCAATTGCCTCAAAAAAAAAAAAACCAAAGAAAAATAAAATAAAATTGGAGCATAGAGGTAAATAAAAAGTAAGCATTTAGAATGCATTTCTGAGAAGGAGCCCATAGGCTTCCCCAGGCTGACAAAAATTAATCAGGCAGTAAATATACATTTATTTAAGTGCCTGGTAGGTGCCAGGCACTGTGCTAAGTGTTGGGGATGCAAAGAAAAGACAAAGATAGCCCTGAAGGAACTCCCAGTTGAATGGGGGAGCCAGCATGCAGAGAACCATGAACAAACAAGATGGGTAAAGGATAAGTTGAGGATTGCCAATTTGAGGGAAGGTATTAGAATTGAGGAGCTACAGAAAGGATTCTTACAGAAGGTGGGATTTTTGGGTGGGACTTGAAGGAAGCCAGGGCAGCCAGGAGGTGGAGGTGAGGAGGGAGAGTGTTCCACAAGAAAGGTTAAGAACCCCTGACTCAGAGGGAGCAGAGGGTTATGCTTTGTCTTCTTAACACCACTGCATTCTCCATCCTCCTAACTCGAAGCTCTCCTTTGGAGCCCTCTGAACAGAAATGGCTCCTCACTCTTTTTCTTTTGCTGTTTTGTCTGCAGAATGGGTGGAGTTCACCCCCTATGAAGTGGGATTCCAGAAATATGGAGCCTTTGTCCCCACGGAACATTTTGGCTCGGAGTTCTACATGGGACGATTGATGAAGAAGATCCCAGAGTCCCGGCTATGTTACATGCTAGGTGACTTTTTATCCTGGGACATCTATTTGGCTAGTAGAAGGCTCCCAATGGAAAGACTATGTGTTAACTGTGGAGTCGGTGGTCTTGGGTTCAAATCCCACCTCTGACTTATTCTCTGTGTGGCCTCTGTTAACTTCTATGGGCCTCAGCTTTTCCTCATCTGTAAAACAGGGTTGGGCTGAGTGGCCTGTGAGGTTCCTTATAGTTCTAAATCTGTGATCCTATGACTTTAGACACCCTGGATGCTCCATTGGTTCTAGGTCACATCACCAACTTGGGCTGCAGTTTCTTTGTCTACAAATGAGAGGGTTTGGCTCAGGCCAGTTGGGTGGCACCGTGGATAAAGCACCAGGTCTTGAATCAGGAAGATCTGAATTCAAATTTGACCTCAGATACTTACTAAATGTATGACCCTGGGGAAGTCACTTAATCCTCTTTGCCTTGGTTTCCCCATCTGTAAAATGAGAAGGAAAGGGCAAACTCTTTCAGTATCTTTTCCAAGAAAGCCCCACATGGGGTCCCCAAGAGTCAGACATGATTGAAAAATGGCTGAGCCACAGCAACTTGGCTCAGGAATGTTCCGGAGTCAGCTCTAATCAACCCATTGTTACATTTTCAGTATGAACATTTGCACCTTGGAAATCAGCAAATATGACAGACCAGCACTTGATTTATTATTTTGTTGATTCTCTAGACCACGAATGAGGAACCTGCAGCCCTGAGGCCACATGTTGCCCTGTAGGACCTCAAGGGCAGCTCTTTGAATTCAATCTTCACAGAACAAATCCTTTTATTAAGAGGATACATTCTGTGAAGTTTGGATTCAGTCAAAGGGCCACACTTGAGGACCTAGAGGGCCACACTTGAGGACCTAGAGGGCCATACTTGAGGACCTAGAGGGCCACATGTGGCCTCGAGCCTGCAGGTTCCCCACCCTTACTCTATACGTAAGTACATAATGGAGAAAATGTTGATAATGCTGATTCAATTTAAAAGAGTATCGTGCAGACAGCCAATTGTTGAACATTTACCAGCACGCTGCTGCTCAGGCTCATTGACCCTAAGGACCCCTCTGCTAGCTTTAAATCTATGTTTCTATGGTCTTGGATTTAGGTGGAAGAAATCTGAGAAGATTTTGTGTTGGAACAAGAGTCACTTCATAATTTTGTTCTCTCCATGGTTCCCTACATGTTGTAGGTGTACAATAAATGCTTGATGAATGATAAGAGAAAGGACCAAAGAATTACAGAATATAGATTTAGAGCAAGAAATGACCTTAGTAACCGTCTAGCCGAATTCCCTCATTTTATTTGTAGGGAGACCAGAGAGGCGAAGTCCATGGACGTTAAATGACTCTAACCCAAGGATGCACATGCAGCAAATTGCAAAGCTGACTTTAAGTTATGAATCATTCTCCTTATGTAGAAGCCAGGCTGCTGTAGGGGGAGAGGGGTTGGGGTCTTGCCTTATTTCTCTTTCATATTTGACAGAGACCAGGCAGGGATTTAGCCCTCCTCTTTCCTCTGCCCCTGCCTTCTCTCCCCTGGAGATTTAATGGATTCAGACATTAGCCCTAGGAGCTATTGGGGAAGGAAGGAAGGAAGGAAGGAAGGAAGGAAGGAAGGAAGGAAGGAAGGAAGGAAGGAGGGAAGGAGGGAGAGGGGAAGGGAAGGAGGAAAGGGAGGGAGGGAGAGAGGGAGGGAGGGAGGAAGGAAGAAAAGAAGGAAGGAAGGAGAGGGAAGAAAAAGGAAGGGAGGAAAGGAAGAAGGAAAGAAGGGAGAGAAGAGGGGAGTTACAAGCATTTATTAAGCACCTACTATATGCTAGGCACTGTGCTGAATGCTTTACAAATATTATCTCATTTGATCCTCATAACAACCCTTCGAGGCAGGTGCTATTATTATCCCCATTTTACAGTTGAGGAAACTGAGGCAGACAGAATTTAAGTGATTTGCTCAAGATCACACAGCTGATAAGTATCTAAGGCCAGATCTGAGCCACTGGAAGGACCTTGGGTTTGCTAAGAAGTTCACTGTTGCCTTCTCTACCCCTAGGCTTGTGGAGCAGCATCTTCTCCCTGAACATGCTTGATGCCTGGAATCTGTCCCACAGTTCAGAGGAGTTTTTCCACAGGTGGACAAGAGAAAAAAAACACGATATCGGTGGGTAATGAGTTGGCTTCCCTTTGCAGAGGGGATTTAGATACTAACCACATGCCTAAACGACAACATGGCTCACTGAGAGGCTGGGGCAGCTAGGGAAGGAGACACCAGACAGAACTCGGAAGGGGAGAGGCTTATCTAGGGATGGTGAGGATGATGATGTCTGGAGTGGAGGGTGATTGCTTTGGAGTGAGGGAAAGGGCAAAGAGGGATGAGGCCAGACAGAGTGGTATGAAGCAGCTTTGCTGTACTGCAGTAGTAGAATGAACACTGAATTTGGAGTCAGAAGACTGAGGTTTGAATTCCAGCTTCATTTATTCATTCAGTCAACAAGCATTTATTGAGCACCTACTGTATGCCAGGTACTTGGGATACAAAGGGAAAAAAAAATCCGGTTCCTGCCCACAAGAAGCTTATATTCTATTGGAGTGGGAGGCAGTAACCTATATGCAGATAAATCAAAACAAAAGAAATACAGATTGAATACAAAGTAATTTCTTGGGGAGGGCACTAGCAACTGGAGAAGATCAAGAGAGGCTTCATGGAGGAGGCAACGTTTATACTAAACCACCTAAGAATGCTGGGGATTTTTAGAGGTAGAAATAAAGAGAGAATGGGAGGGATTGGTTACCAGGCTATTCGATCAGAGAAATGCTAGAGATATGGTTTACTGAGGTTTTAGCAAAGCATTTGGTAAAGCATCTTTGTTATTCTTAGGGAAAAGATAGAGAGATGTGGGTTTGGAACTGTCTAATGACGGTTTCAAACAATGGTCAGCTTGGAAAGCTGTCTTCACTAGAAGACTCTAGGTACCTCTTCTCAGCTCTGGGTTTAACATTTTAATCAATGACTTGAATAAAGATCTAGATGACATGCTTATTTAATTCTTAAGCATGCAGAAGTAGGAAAGATAAGGATGTTACATCACTCACTGGATGACCGCCAAGATCCACACAGCATCTGTGTAGCATTAAACTAAATCTAATGAGATGGAATTGAATAGGGATCAATATCAAGTTTACACTTGGGTTCAAAAAATTCCACTCTGCAAGTAAAGATAGAAGAAGGGAAAGATGAGTGGCATGGTAAGATAGTTTGTACAGAAAAGATTTGGGAGTTTTCAGTTGGCCACAAGCTCAATATGATTCAATGGTATGAGGTGGCAGCCAAAATAATGAATGTTTCTGGATTAAGAAAGACAGTTTCCTAAGGAATAAGGAGGTGATAGCCCCACTGCACTGTGCCCTAGTTAGACCACATCTGAAGTTTTGTTATCAGTCCTGAATGCTATATTTTAGAAAGGGCTTAATGGGATGTTCTGGAGACAACCCCTTCTGGTCAGCCAATTGTTAAATCAGCGTGTGTATTTACACCTTAAAAATCAGCAGACACTACAAATCAAGACTTGATTTATGGTTGCTGATTGCCTAGACTTCAGAAAGTGATGGAGAAAATGCTAATACAGATTAAATTTAAGGTGTGTCCTGAATTTTCAGAGGTAAGAATTTTACCAATATACCCTGGGAATAAAGCTAGAAAGTACCCAAGGAAAGATGGTAAAGCGCCTTGAGTTGACGCCTTTTGAGGATAAATTGAAGAAATGATATATTTAAGTTCACTTGTGAAGAGAATGCTCAGTAAAATGAAACTTAAAAAGAACAAGAAGAACCTATTTATTTACATGTTGTCTCTCCCATTTAGAATGTGAGTTCCTTGAAGGCAGGGACTCTCTTTGACTTTCTTGGTATACCCAGATAGCAACATATTCAGCACAGAATAAACACTTTAAAATGCTTGTTGACTGTTCAATTGATTGAAAAAAAAAAAAGAAATGAAGACTTAAGAGGACATGATAACTAGCACTGAGTATTTGAAAGGTTGTCTTGTAGAGGAGATTAGACTTGTACTTCCTGGCCCCAGATTACAAAAACAGGAGCAAGAGATGAAATCTACAAAGAAGCAGCTGTTGCTTTGATATAGAGTGAAAACCTACCTGTAATTGGAGCTGTCCAAAAGCAGAATGGGCTGCCTTCAACAGAATGGTTTCTTCCTCATTGGAGCTCTTCAAGCAGAGACAAGATGACCACTTGTTTGAGTACACAGGGGAACTATTTAGAGGGCGTGGGTTGGATGAGAGGACTACTGAGGTCTCTTCTGAGTCTAAAATTCTGTGATTCTGTGGTCCTGGGAATCTGAGAGGGAATGTCATGTATGGAAAACAGCAAGTGGATCATTTGTCCAGCCCTGGTAAGAAGGAGAGGGTTTCTTAAACCAGGTGGAAACGTATGCTGGAGATGATGATGGATATTCAATGTAAATTCTGCTATCTGTGTGACTTTTTGCTAATGACATAACCCATGACCTTTTGTGTCCTTAGCAGTAAGATGAAGACGATAATACTCACATTGCCCGGCTTGTGGTATTGTTGGAAGGCAAAGTACTTTGTGAAATGCTTACAAATGTGTGTCTAGTATCATTCTTCCATTGAATTCCCACTCCAACCCCTGGGTCCTTGAAATCTCTTCCGGGGAGCACAGTCTCTGAGAGGTCCTACCATTCTGGATAAGTGTTGAGGAAGGGAAGGTTTTCAGTGGGACTGTATGTTTCAGCTGTCTGAGTACCTGCTCTGCTAGGTGGAAAGAGGTTCATTGAAACATGTCTGGCAGCCAAGATCTTATAAGAACTACATTTAGAGCTGGAATGAATTGCAAAAGTCATCTAGTCCAAACCTCTTATTTTACAGATGAGGAAACTGAGACCTGTAGAGGTTAAGTGACTTGCCCAGGGTCACACAGGTGATAAGGGGTCCAGCCAGGATCTGAACCAAGATCCTTTGATTTCAAATCCACCCATTCTTTTTTTTTTTCAAATACCAAAACTCATGAAAGGTGAGTGCCTGAGGTTCAAAAGATTTTTATCTGTGTCAATGGAGGGAAAGCCTATAATGATGAAATCACAGATGCTTGAGTTTAGACAAATAAGCAATTGAAAGGAAGGCTCAGAGAAATATGAAAATTGTCTCCAAATATTTGAAGGACCATCATATAGAAGAGAAATTGCACTCTTTCTGTTGGCCCCCAGAGGGAAAACTCAGGATCTACATGTGATCTATACGTGCAAGAGATTAATGTCCAGAAAAGAAAACAACTGACTAGATCTGTTTAGGAGTGGAATGGGCTCTTTTGAAGGACTGTGGAGTCTTCAAGCAGAAGCCAGATGATCCATCACTTATCATATATGAGAGTAGAGATTGTTTCATCCTTCATTTTTTTATCCCTATCACCTAGCACAGTGCCTGGCACATGGTAGGGGATTAATAAATGCTTGCTGATAAATAGATAATTATAGTAAAGATTCCTTTTCTGGCATAGGTTGGATAGGTGGCTGTTTTTTCTTGTTCTAAATTCCGTGACTTTGTCACATAGCTGTAGTGGCACCCCCAAAAGATAACTTGGATAGTATTCTATTATCCCCTCTTCCCACCAAGACCAGCCTAGGCAGGACCTGGGTTGGAACTACAGAGGCTTTGGTTAATTGCAGCAAAGTTTCCAGAAGAGGGAAAAAGGGAGGGGTAGGGAGCAGGGACATACCAAAGGAACCTTGCCAAAGGGTAAGGGTGGGGCAGAATTGTGGCATGAGCAAGGCAGAAGTCAGCAGCCAAGGGCACAAGTTTGTGAACTGGAAAAAGTCAAACAGCAGGGGTGTGTTAAGGAAAATCCAAAGGCAGTGGCTAGGCCTGCTGATCAAGAAGCTGAACGGGTTTGAGAAGGTAGCAATATTCAAAGAGGAGCCTGTGTTGGAAGCGGGAGCACAATTTAGTGGGAGTTGGAGAGGGAGTGGGAGGTAAAGTCCAAGGTCCTGAAATTCTGTGGTTAGTAACTTTCAGACAATAAGCATTTACTAAGCACCTACTGTATGCCAGGCACTATGCTAAGGGGCATTGAACTAGATGAGGAAAATTCTAATTCTCTATACTTGCCATTTTCCTCTCCATCTTGACTGTGTATTATAGACCTCTACCCTCCAACTTGTGAGTTCCCTGTGGCTGGAGAGTACGGGCTGTCACTGTCTTACACACACTTAAAGGAATGCATGAACCTTTCTTTTAGAATCTCTTTTCTTTGAGTCTCTCTCCCTTCCCTCTATCTCTTCTGTCCTCCATTCGTGGTCCCTTGGCCTCTTCCTTGTCTCGGTCCCCAATCCTGTGGTCTTGGGTTCTTTCTACCTCTAGCCTGGGGTGTAGAATATTAGCTTACTTGAGTGAAAAGACAGCTTTTTGTCAATTTAGAATAACAACAGCACGCGTTTACATAGCACTTCTGGTTTACAAAGCACTTTACAGTAATTATTTCACAACAAATCTCCTCATCTCTGCCTCTTGGAATTCCTAGCTTTTGTCAGTGATAAATGCAAGCACTGCTATGAAGTCCTTCTCCCTATCCCCCAAATGATCTTGGATTCATTACATACGTCGTTCATTCAGTTACATCCAACTTTTCATGACCCCATTTGGGGTTTTCTTGGCAAAAATACTACAGTAGCTTGCCGTTTCCTTCTCCAGCTCATTTTACAGATGAGGAAACTGAGGCAAACATGGTTAAGTGACTTGCCCAGATGATGTCATCAGGTTCCAACTCATTATCTGGAGAAATTCTAGTTTCCTCATCCTGCTCCCTCTCCCCTCTTTTCTTTCAGAGGATGAACCTTTATTGCCTGAAATCCCCAAGTGTGAAGCAAACGTCCTGGAGACAACAGTGGTGTTACCTGCCTCAAAGCTATCTAATACTCTCCGGGATGTCTTCACCTACAGAGCCTTCGTGTCTCAATTCCACAACTTCCTCCAAGGCCTGCAGCTTCGCACAGATTACCTACAAAATAGCCAGTTTGCTACCTGGAAAGGTGAGCTTGGTTCTGGGACATCTCTATTTTTGCCTGTGTCCATTTGGAATAAATGCAAGTGGCTTTTTAGTTTGCCTTGTAGGTGGACAAAAATCCCCAAATTTGATTGGCCTTCAAGTATTTTATTTTGTTTTGTTTTTATCTGAATTTTAAAATTTCCCTCCTTGCCTCTCAGTTCACAGTGTCAAGAAAAGTGGCGGGTCTAAAAGCGAGCAATCAAGTTGTCAATCAATCAACAAGTGTTTTTAAAGTCCCTACTATGTGCCAGGCAGAGACAGCGCGCGCAAGAGAGAGAAAGAGAGAGAGAGAGAGAGAGAGAGAGAGAGAGAGAGAGAGAGAGAGAGAGAGAGAGAGAGAGCCCCTGCTTTCTAAGTCCTTACATTCTTGGTACAACAGAAAGAACCTTAGCTCTGGAGTCAGATCCCACCTCTGACAATAACTACCTATGTGACCTTGGTCAAGTAAGAAGGAAAGGGAAGGGAATCAGTATTTATATAACACTTACTATGTGGTAGGCATGATACTAAGCACTTTTTACAAAATATTATTTCAGTTGATCCTTAAGATAGATGCTATTATAATCCTCATTTCACAGCTCAGGAAATTGAGGCAAAAAGAAGTTAGGTGACTTGCCCAGGGTCACACAGCCAGCAAATGTCTGAAGCCAGATTTGAACTCAGGTCTTACTGATTCCAGACTTAGTGTTCTATTCACTTCACCACCAGCTGTCCTTACCAATTACTGTGATGTTGGTTAAGTCACTTCATTTCCTTGGTCCTCAGTTTCCTCATCTGTAAAAAGAGGGATGGAACTCTGAGGTCTTTTCCAACTCTAAGCCTTTTTTTTGATTGGGGGCAGCTAGGTGGTACAGTGGATAGAGCACCAATGCAGGAGTCAGGAAGACCTGAGTTCAAATCTCACCTCAGACGCTTGACACTCACTGGCTGTGTGACCTTGGGCAAGTCACTTAACCCCAATTGCCTCATCCTGGGTCATCTCCAGTCATCCTGATGAATATCTGGTCACTGGATTCAGATGGCTCTGGAGGAGAAGTGAGGCTGGTGACCTGCACAGCGCTCCCTCACTCAAAATCAAGTCAAGTGCAAGTCATGTCATCATTTCTCTGATGGCATGATCTTCTTCGGCAATGAAGGACGAACACATACAGGTCTTTGGTTGGTTGGTTGGTTGGTTGGTGTCCTTTGTTCTCAGAGAGGACCAAAATGACATCCCTATGCTGGAGTCAAGTTACAGTGTCTTCGACTGTGGCTGATCAGACCAATACGAACCCAGAATGTTCTACCACAGGTCAGGCACTTGCACCTATGAGCACAAAGCAGCAATAACCTAAATCGTGAATATTCTTCCTCATTTCCTCATCCTGGCTCCCTTCAAGGCTCAGATCAAATTTCACCTTCTAGAAGAGTGCCTTTCCAGCTCCTTCTTCCAACCCCCAGCCCCAGGTCCTTCCCTCTGAGATTACCTATCATTTATACTATATGTACAGTGTATTTATATTTGTAATGCACAGTTGTTGACATGTGGTCTCTCTTTCATTACAGTTTAAGCTCCTGAAGACAAGGAGCATGTTTTTTGACTTTCTTTGTATCCCGATGCTTCAACACCGCCCTTGTCATATAATAGGCATTTTAAAAACACTTGTTTATGTCAGAGAGAAGGACCAAAGCTTTGAGTACGACTCTATTTTAAAAAAAATTAATTCATTTTTTATTTTTATTTTGAACACCAAATAGAAGCATTTATATATGCATGTGTGTGTGCATGCATGAGTGTGTGTGTGTGTTTGTATGTGTGTATACATACATACATACATATATATATACAATGCATTTAGGAAAAGAGAGTTGTCCATGAAAATGCTTCACTCTATGATACATAGCTTGATTTTCTTTTAATGTACATAAGACCAACCTAAGCAGTCCTGCCTATATAGTTTTCTTTCTAGACTTCCTTTGGCTCTTTTCTCTCCATTTGAAGGAAAAAAAAAGAGAAATCCTCAAAGATCCACATTTCTTTCTTTCCTTCATCTCTCTCTCTTTCCTTTCTCCATCCTTTCTTTTCTACTCTCTCCCTCTTTTCTACTCTTTCTTTCCATTTTTCTTCCTTCCTTTCTTTCCCTATCCTCTCCCTTCACCCTCCCACCCACCCCCATTGGGAAAAAAAAAAAGAAACAAAGCCCTTGTATATGCCTCTCCATTTTCACCAGCTTCTTACTTTGCTGCATCCTGCTGGGTTCGAGAGCCTGTCCCAATGATTTCAATCAACACGTACTTACTGAACCGGGGTGTACAGTCACATGCTTGGCCCTGAGCCAGAGCAGCTCCATGAATTTGTCAGGGCTGTGTTGAGCCCTTCCCTTTCACTGAGATCTAACGGGATGATATAACTGGTTTTCTCTGCCCATACTGTGCAAGATCAACCAAAATCCCTAAGAGAATGTGATCTTTCAATGACCCCAGTCAGAAAGGGTCAGCTCTTTTAGAACTACAATGCACATTGGTGGAGTAGATTGCAGAAGTAGAGAATATACAAGGGACAGTTGGGTTCTTTTTCTGTTCCCTGGGTCTTCTGCAGAAGAATCCAGCCTGTGAAGGATCAGACAGAACAACCAGTCCCCACTTTGTGCCCCTAGGTATTCGCTGTTGCTAAGGGAGTGATGGTGTTACAATTAGCAGGGGTGTATTAATAACTGCAAGGGCTTGGCTTTCAGACACAGTGCTGGATTGTTTCCCAAACCGATTGACACAGTCTGAGAATCATCTCTGCCTACTGGATACTGCATTCTTCGTCAATTCCAGTTACCCACCCCTCCTGAGATCCGAGAGGAAAGCTGATATCATCATCCATCTCAATTATTGTGCGGGTTCCCAGATAAAGGCAAGTGATGGAAAATAATTAGAGCAACAGTGTGATGAAGTGGAAAGGGTGCTCATTTGGAGTCACAGGATCTGAGTTCAAATCTTGGTTCTTTCTTGGGCAAGAAAACAAACAAAAATAAATTTCCATTTAAATGGGACTTTCTTTTTAATTTTAAGAATTTCTTAGTCCCTAAAATTCCATGTTTTAGAGGGGAAAAAACATCATGATGTGCGACCTTGGGCAAGTTACTTATGTTCCTTTTTCCTCAGTTTCCTAATCTGTAAAATGAGAAACTGGCTAGAGGAGATGACCTGCGTGTCTCTCAACTGTAGATCTTTGATCCTATGGATGAAAACTCAGT
The DNA here is from genome assembly GCF_028372415.1 of Notamacropus eugenii. Classification (NCBI taxonomy): domain Eukaryota; kingdom Metazoa; phylum Chordata; class Mammalia; order Diprotodontia; family Macropodidae; genus Notamacropus; species Notamacropus eugenii. The sequence continues at coordinate 28,323,663 of NC_092878.1, read as the reverse complement.
CTCCTCTCATGTTTTAAGGCTTCCAAAAGTCTTTCCTCACATCCCTGTGAGAGAGGTACTGCATGTGTGCTATGGACAGAATGCTGAGCCTGGAGCTGGAGGCCCCTAGGTTCAAATCTCTCTTTTTTTTGTATTTAGCTAGCCATCTGTGGGACCATAGACAAATCACTTAACATGCCTGGGTCTCAGTTTTCTCAACTGTCAATCGAGAGAGAGTTGGACTATGTAACTTTTATGGTCCCTTCTAGTGGCAAGACTACTTATGATTCGTATACCCCCATTTTATAGATAAGGAGTTAACTAGGGAGATCAGTGGATAAAGCACGGGGCCTGGAGTCAAGAAGACTGGAGTTCCAATCTGATCTCAGGCATTTGCTAGCTGTTTGATCCTGGGCAAGTCACTTAACCTCTGTTCGCCTTAGTCTACTACAGTAGAAAATGGCAAATTACACCAGTATCTTTGCCAAGAAAATCCCCCACGGAGTGCTGAAGAGTCAGACGTAACTAAACAAGAACAACAACATGGATGAGGAAACTCTGACTCCAAGAAATGAAGGGACTTACAAACAGTCTCATAGACAGAAAAGTATCAGGGCTGGAATCTGAACTCTAAGATATACAATCACAGATTTAGAGCTAGCAGGAACCTCGAAGATTGTCATATACTCCAATGTCTTCTTCTTAAAATGAGAATGAGGCTCAGACAGGTTAAATAAAGTTGTCCAAGCCTCTGACTCCAAGTCTGGAAGAGAAGCTGCTCTGTTTTTAATGTTTTAATCAGGTCAGCCTAAAGCAGATTCTGCCTGTGCAGATTCACACTAAATCCTTGATCCGAGCCAAGAGTTTTGGATTCTCTTCCGAGACTGATTCACTGGGGCATGTAATTTCTTTCTTTTATTTTTGGGGTCACCTGGGAGAATATATGAGCTCTGAACTGGGAGGAAATAATGGTGTCTGGAATCCTAGACCAAGAGAGGCAGAAGTTTTATTGTTTTCCATGAATAACATGAGCTCAGCCATCCAAATGACTAAGGAGGCATCCAGCTGCCAGTGACGTTCATCTAAACATCTGGACTAGAATTTTAATCAGCTCCAATAATAGACTCTTATCCTAGACACTGATTTGAGTCTACTGCATTTGGAAATTCTTCCATAGCTTGTGCTGAAGAGAAAAATTTTAATAATTAAGAAAATAAATGGATCTTAATTCTGTACCTTTATACCCTTCAAGGGCACCACAGTGTCTTCATTTTAAAAGGAAAAGGGAGAGAAGCTTATACAAAATTACCCCCCCCCCAAAAAAAGGATGTTACAAGTTTCATATTTATTTTGATTTTACTTTTCATTTATTCAATCAATATTTATTATCTCCTAGTGCCAGGTACTAATGAAGATACCAGGATGTATAAGGCACAGTCCCTACCCGCAAAAATAATAGGGTCATACTTGTACAAAAATATCTATAGTAGCTATTTTTGTGGTGGCCAAGAATTGGAAACTGAAGGGATGCCTATCAATTGGGGAATGGTTGAACAAATTGTAGTATATGAATATAATGGAATACTATAATGCTGTAAGAAATTCTGAGCAGGCAGACTTCAGAAAAACCTGGAAAGATTTATATGAACTGATGCTGAGTTAAGTGAAGAGAACCAGGAGAACACTGTATACAGTAACAGCCAGATTATACAATGACTAACTTTGACAGACTTAGCTCTTCTCAGCAATGCAAGGATCTAAGACAACTCCAAAAGACTCATGATGGAAAATGCTATCTATATCCAGAGAAAGAATTATCGAGTCTGAATGCAAATCGAAGCATACTATTTGCTCTTTTTCTTTTTTGTTTTGTTTTGTTTCTTCTTTCTTATGGTTCATTCCATTGGTTATAATTCTTCTTTACAACATGACTAATGTGAAAATATATTTAATGCGAATATGTATGTAGAGCATATATCAGATGCACATCCTCTTAGGGAGAGGGGAGGAGAAGAAGGGGGAGAAAATGTAAAACTCAAAATCTTATGGAAGTGAATGTTGAAAACTAAAAATAAATAAATTAATTTTTTTAAAAAGAAGAAATTTGGGAGGCACTTGACATGTCAAATACTTAGAAAACTTCATGAAAATAAAATTGATTATATTTTCACACCAAAAAAAAGAATCATAGGATCAGAAGCAACTAGGTGGTACAGTGGTCATGGAATCAGGAGGACCTGAATTCAGATTTGACCTCCAACCCTTGACACTTATTAGCTGTATGAGTCTGGGCAAGTCACTTGACCCCAATTGCCTCACAAAAACAAGCAAACAAAAAGAATCATACATAGGGTGCTGGGGCTAGAAGGGACCTCAGAGGTCATTCAGTCCAATTCCGTCACTTTACCAATGAGAAAAGTGAAGCTCAGAGAATTGAAGTAATTAAAGATCACATAGGAAGTGAGATTTGAACCCAGGACCTCTGAATCTCTAACCAATGCTCTTTCTAACAGTGCTTAATAAACGTTTATTAACAAATTGATCGAGTGACAATCAATTAGCTAATTATTGTCAACGTGGATGTAGTGCTTTGAGGTTTGTAAAGGGCTTTCTATACATTATCAGATTTAATCCTTACTATAATAAGTCCATGAGCTCATTACTACAGATAATGTGATTCTCATTTTTATAGAGAAAGAAGCTCAGGCTCAGAGAGGGCAGGGGTAGAGTTCCATGGAAGATAAGACACACATACAAAGAGCTCCAGGACAAAAAGTCCAGGAGAAATACAAAGGACTACAAAACTGCAACCATCATTTCTATTTTTACAGTGCTTTGGGGGAGGCCTCATTGAAAATGCTTTCATTCAAGTTACCTGGGGAAGTTGTTTTTCAGTCTAGCCTTCTTCCCTTTGCCTCTCCTTTATTCTGAAAATAATTGAAAGTGACCAGAACCATTTGGGGGAGCTAAGTTTGTTTGCTCCCAATTGGAAAACATGAAATTGGGTCCAGTAGGGTTCTTGGGCATTTCTCGGAGCAGAATCCTGTAAGTTGTGCTGGCAGCCCATTTAAACAACCAGGGTATATTTAATGACTACTATGTACCAGGCACTGTGTTAGGTGCTAGAAATACAGAGACAGAAGTGAAACAAGACCCTGCCCTCAAATATTTAGGTTATATGTGTATAGCACTTTAAAGGTTTATATGGGGAAACTGAGGCTGAGAAAGAGTAAGTGGCTTGCCTAGGGTCACACAGCTATTAAGTGACTGAAAATGGACTTGAACTCAGGTCTTCCTGACTCCAGTTTCAACGCTCTATCCTCTGTGCCAACTAGCTGTCACTCAACTGCCTCAGTTTCCTCAACTGTAAAATGGAGATAATAGCACCTACCCCACAGAATTATTGTGAAGATCAAATGACATAATATTTGTAAAGTACTTAGCACCATGCCAGGCACATTGTAAGTTTTAATAAATGCTTTAATCCTTTTCCTTTCCGTGTTCCCTGCTCAGGGAGCTTGGAGTCCTGCCAGGGGACATGTACTTAGGATAGGGAAGAAGGATTGGACTAGTGATTTTATTAGGAGAAGGAATTCCTCCCAGGTGAGGAAACACCTTCTACCAATGCAGGTAGACATTTTCTCTGCAATTTAGGGTGTTAGAGTATTGTCCCCAAACTGAGAGGTTAAATGACCTGCCTGAGGTCATATAACCACTCTGTGTCAGAGACAGGACTTTGAAACCAGGTCTTCCTAGCTTCAAGACCAGCCCTTTATTCACCACACCATGTAGCCTAAAATGTACATGTAACATATAGGTATATATAAAAGAGATACAGGATAATTGGGAGGGGAGGGGAAAGAAGGCATTACCAGGTAAGGAAGATTCGGAAAGGCTTCCTGTAGGAGAGGTAGCACTTGAACTGAGCATTGAAAGAAGATTCAAGCCAGTTGGATGGCACAACAGATAGAGTACAAGCCCTAGTGTTAAGAGGACCTGAGGTCAAATCCAGTCTCAGACACTTCCTAACCATGTTACCCTGGACAAGTCACTTAACTCTGATTGCCTCCATAAAAAAAAAAAAAAACCCTCCATAAAAAATAAAGTAGGAATTCTAAGAAGCAAAGTCACATGAAGAGCAAGTCTCCATCCAGGTGAGCACAGTCTCTCTTAAGACTCATGTTTTCTCTTATGAATTTTTTTTCTAGCCCCTAAAACAGACCTGTGAGTACTGCAAAGTGCAGAATATCCCCTTCCCCAAATACAATATAGAAGAAGAAAGTGAAGACAGCCTAAAGGAGTGTTACCTGTTGGTACCTGATGAGGATGCCCCAGATGCCCCAGTAATACTGTTCTTTCCACTGATCAATGGCTCTTTCCAAAAGTATAAGGCCCCAGGTAAGTCACTCTCCCTTTCAGAATCACCCCAGGTTTGATCTCAAGGACACTGATGACGCTTTGAATGAGAGCTCTAGAAATAGGAGGTCTTTTCAGAGGTGAGCTAACTGTAGTGCTTTGGTTAGAAAAAGAACAGACTAAGTGTAATGTTAATCGGATCTTCCCTGTCCATTAATAGACCTCAAGTACCTTTTGTTAATTTCTACCGAGGCACTGGGTAATAGGGTCCTGCCCTCCATCTCTGAAAAGTGTATAAATACTCTGAGGTGAGGTTTTACTTTGGGGCTTACTTGTTGGAAGTATTTGGCCAGAGGAGATTCTGGGCAGCCACTAAGGAGCCCCCCAGCTTTGAAAACCCAGATGTCAGTGCTTCTCTCTCTGGTAACTATGTATGTATGTATGGTCAGACAGCTGGATCTGTCTGTTGATCTGTGATGTATGCATTGCTTATGGTCAGACAGTTGGAAGCCCTGTCTGTTGGCTGATCTTTGTTTCTCCGTATTTTCTCTGAAGTTCAGGGTGCTGATTTTTCCCCCTGAACCAAATGAATGACATTAAAGTGATTGTTGACCCCTCAAAAGTTGCTTTCCTTTTAGAAAAGCAGATCTAAGAACCTGTACAGCAGGCCCCCTGTGTACTTTGGGGTCCTTGCTGATACTCTTTGTTGGCTACAAAGCCACACACTAGAGCTTTTAACCAGGGCAACCGGGGCTTTGCCCCACAGTATTAGAATGTAGGGGGCATTAATAATATTTAGTTAGAAGCACAGAAAAAACTGAGTTTAACACCTAGTTAGCAAGAATAATTACCTAAAATAGGAAAGCTTGTCAGTTAACTTAATGAGTTTAATTTTTAATATAAAATAAAATAGGAAGTTTGGTACTTCCTCCTCCACCCAAGTAGAGAGTCACACCCCAAGTAAGCTCCTCCTTGGCCTAGCAACAGCTAGGCCTTCCCACCAAAGCTGTTAATGCGTCCCAGAACTGCTACTCCATTGCCTTGCTCTGGAATGGTTACTGCAGTTTGGTTCCACGCTTAAGTCAGTTAGGTAACAGTGGAGAAAGTGCTGGACAGGGATCTAAGAAGTCCTGAATTCCAGTCTTGCCTCAGTCTTACTATCTGTGTGACTGAAATTCACTTAGACTTTCTCGGCCTCTGTTACCTCATCTCTAAAATGGGATTGACAGTTGAACCTACCTCCCAGGGCTATTGCAAGGACTAAATGAGATAATATATATAAAAGGCTTTGCAAACTCTAAATGCTAACTTTATTAGTGTAGTCCTACACAGGAAAAGCTTGCCTATGGTAAGGTGATAAAGTCATCTAACCCTCACCTCTGTAGCCCTAATGGTCTATGTACAGTTGGTGGAACAGACCAAGAGTATAACCAGTGAAGGGCAGCATCTTCTCAGGAACTTAGTCTAGGCAAGGGTAAGGAACCTATGGCCTCAAGGTCACATGTAGCCCTCTAGGTCCTCAAGTGTGGCCCTTTGACTGAGTCCAAATTCCGCATTCCTTAATTCCTTAATGAAAGGATTTGTCTTTAAAACTTGGAGTCAGTCAAAAGGCTGTCCCCAAGGACCTAAAAGGCCACCTGTGGCCTTGGGGGCTAGGGGGGAGGTTCCCCACCCCTGGAGCATTGAGAAGTAAAATTATTTGTTCAAGGTCACACAGCCAGTATGTTTTAGAGAAGGACTTAAATCCAAGTCTTCCTGACTTTGGGGTCAGCTCTCCATTCACCACACCTAGCATGTACATAAAGGGTAAGAAAGAAGCATGTCATTAGGAGGAACCTCAAGAGTGATCATCAGCTGAGCAGGTGCCTGTGTAGGAGGGTCAGACTGCAGTCCAAGAAATGTTATAAACTAAATGTTTTGATTGGGTTGTTCCTTATTTGGAAGGATTGATCCCAAATGCTCCACCGACACGGAAATGTTCCCAATCCTTAAGAGGGATATAGGTCAGAGGTTAGCAGAATTTTGAGAGTGACTCAAAGCTTCCTGTGTTCTTCCCTTAGGTGTGGAGCGTAGCCCAGAAGAGATGGAGGATGGACATGTTGATATCTACGGCAACAATACTCCCTATGCCACCAAGGAGGTAACTTATACAGAGTCTGCTTTTGATCGAATGGTGAACCTCTCTGAATACAACATCCTGAATAATGCAGACACTATCCTTCAAGGCTTACGCCTAGCCATGGAAAGGAAGAAGCAGTTAAAGAAAGCGTGTTCTTCGTAAACGTGGTGACCCTCATGAATGGCATTTCTGTCTCTTTCATCATTGCATCAGAATCAATACCAGCTGATGAGTTGGTAGAGGATGTTCTCTGTCACTGAGAGAAGGACACACTCAGCCTGACTTGAACATGTACCTGCTACCTATACTAGGGAGAGGGAGAGATGTGAGGGAAGAGGCAGAAAATTATAAAAGAGAAGGACATTGGGCTTTCATATCCAAGATGAAATCACTGGAGTTTTCTTAGCTAAAAAAAATTTTAAAAGCTCTTCCTGAATAACTCCCTGAAACAAATGGAGTACCATTGTCACAGGCTCAGGTATACCGTCATCTGAGAAGGCTGAGGGCCGTGACAGGGGGAAACCCCAGAACCAGAGTTTGTTTTAACTGAGAGGAAACTTGATACAATAGAAAAAAGAAAAAAAGAGTATTGTAATCAGAAGACCTGACCTCAAATCTTAGTTTGTCCATATGTATACATACACACACATATATGACATATAGTCATACATACTATTTGCGTGACTGTGAGGAAGTCATTTGACATCTCTAGTTGTAAAATGAGGAGAACTGGACCAAAAGATCATTTTTCCTCTATAAAGTGTAGATAATGACTTCAACCTCTTCTCCTTCTCACTTGCAAGGATGTCCCAAGGAAAAGGGGGATGTGATCTGTAAAGCAGTTTTAAATTTCTCTGGAAATTTACTATGGTCATTTTTATTGGTCAGAATAGTGACTATGTGAGTACAATGAAGCCATCTTGGCATCTTCAGTGATACAGGTGACCAGATTCGGTCAGTTTGCCACTGACCATTCAGAATTAGAATGGACTCGACTACAATGAAATGTTGTTTCATCCACATTCACATCTTAGCAAATGCTAGGCAAAGTTTAATTTGTTTGGATTGCTGATTTTAGGGAATAGCACTGATCAGGGTTAGAAACTAAGGTAAAGATTCCCAAGAACAGTTAGAACAAATCTGTAAGCCATGAGAGCCCTGCAGTAGAAAATTCTGAGCCAAGGTCATGGAATGCCATTGACTTCACAGAATAGGTGTTCTCGGGATCCAGAAGCCAAGGTCAAATGAAAGTGTACTCTCAGAGTACTTGACTTTGGGTCCTCTTCTAACTCTACCTCTCTCCTTGCCATTCACAATCAGGTCATGATTACTGTTATTTATCATGTAAACACAATCTGCTTAAATTATGTAAGAGTGAGCCAAATTACCAGGGCGTGTGTGTGTTGAAAGGAAAACAACAGTTACCTTGAAACTTACATGATGAGGTTTGTATACATACTGTACTGTACGAAAGTATGGATTCATTAATGGACTTTAATACTGAATTAAACTGATGATCTAACAAGTACGTTTGGTAATTCTTCTCTCACTGTCTGATAACATAAATGTTAGTCACACCTAAATGACTACAATAGCTTACTAACGGGCCTCTAATTCTTTCCCTGCCTCAGTGAATCTGTCATATCGTGGACATAGGAATCTCATGGGTTTGAATGTCATCTCAGGGTAGGTGACTCCCAGATCTATATTATAATAATATTATATTTATATTATATTATAATATATATTATAATAATATTATAATAATAATGAACATGCACGTAGTACTTTAAAGTTCGCAAAGCTCTTTTACACATCTTAACTTATTTGATCTTCACACCAATCCCATGAGTTAGGTGCTATTATTTTGTTGCAGTACATCCATCTTTCTTGAAAACGACCAATGTCATCATGAGGGTGATTCACTTGCAAGTGAATTGGATTTCAGTGAAGCGGAGTTGTGCAAAGTCATCAGTTTCACTCCCTCCAACAGAATCATCGGAGCCCAGTGGCAAGATGAAGATGAAGATGACTGGTGATGGCCCAGGACATGGCCCAGGATGAAGAGGGTGATCTTGGTCTTTCTAAATTAAAGTCTTTCCCAAAGGGTCACACTCATTTAATGACTAAGGGGTGGGTGAGAGTTGAGACAAAAGATGGACCAATTTACCATCCAAAAGATCTCAATCTGGGAGAAGACTCTCAGAGTTGTTTTTTTTTTAAGCAGAACAGAAAATAATTGCTATTTACACTCATTCTAAGCCATCAAAATCTAAACAATGAGACACAGAGGCTTGAGCTAGGCCAGGTGTGGGGAACCACATGTGATCTTCTTTTCCATTGAATCCAAATTTTAAAAGGATTTTAAAATGCTTTAAAAGGATTCATTCTGTAAAATTTGGAGTCAAGTTTTAGTAAAAAGGCTGCACTGAGGATTTAGAAGGCCACATGTGACCTTAAGGCCTGGGTTCCCCATCCCTGTTAGGTTTCTTATTGACCATTCAATGAAAGCTATAATGATTTGGGTTTAAAGTCATAGTCAAGTACCTCCATTTAAAACCCAATGTGGGGAGGCAATTAGGTGGTGCAGTGAGTATGGTACAGTACCGGCCCTGGAGTCAGGAGGACCTGAGTTCAAATCCAGCCTCAGACACTTGACACACTTACTAGCTGTGTGACTTTGGGCAATTGCTTTGTCTTCCCCCTCCAAAAAAAAAAATAAATTAATAAAGCACAATGGGCTTTTTTAAAGCCTATTTTTCAGAGCTATATTTCAAGAAATCATATATGAGGACCTCTTTTCAAAGAAGCTATCATCCCCATTTTACAGATGAGAAAACTGAGTCAGGCAGAGGTTAATTGACTTGCCCAGGGTCACACAGTGTCTGAAGCAATCTTTGAACTTGAGTCTCCCTGATTCCAAGTCTAGCACTCTATTTCTGAGCTTCCTTATTTCTGTCAAGGAGACCAGCACCTGTCCTGTGACTTGGGTTTGCAACCTCATAGCCATCCTTGACTCTTTACTCTCTCTTACATTTTTATTTTTGAAGCAGCTGGTGATTCAGTGGTTAGAGCACTGGGCTTGGAATCAGAAACACCTGAGTTCAAATTCAGTTTCAAGCACTTCCTAGCTACGTGACCCTGGGCAAGTCACTTAACTTCTGACTGCTATCCAAAATGGATCCACTGGAGAAGAAAATGGCAAACTACTCCAGTATCTTTGCCAAGAAAAACCCAAATGGGGTCACAATGGTTCAGATATGACTGAAAACAACTGAACAACAGCAACCCTTGTATCCACTCAACTATTGAATCTTGTCATTCCTATCTCCTAGCATCTGTCTGTTACTCTCTATTCCCATGGTCACCACCCTAGTTCAAGCTCTTATCACTCCTTGCCTGAACCATTCCAATAGCCTCTTATTGGTTTCCCTTCCTTAAGTCTTCTCTCTCCAATGTGTCCTCCATGGCTGCCAAAGAGATCTATCCTCAAGCACAGGTCTAAGTATGTCACTTCTCTGTTCAAGAGATTGTGATTGATGGGGTGCTTGGACCCCAATTCCAAGATCACATTTCTCCCTAACTTCAAAACACTATCCCTGACAGTTTTCTCCCCAGTCCAAGGATACTATGCCTAGCAATAACTCATGAGTCGGACCCAGTAAAACAAACTATCTTTCCCCATGACAAAAATGAGCTGATCTCATTCTGAAATTCTCTTGCAAAAACAGGACTATCTTGTAACCACAGAATTGTCATGTATTGATTCTCAAAGTTATCACATTCAATCCAGAGGTCAAGCTATAGACATCAACTCTCAAAGCTATCTTGCTACAGACATAACAGACCAAAAATATACCCCTTAGAAACCTTTTCTTCTGGTTTCCAGTGGTGAATGATGCCAGTGAACAAAGTTGTAAATTATCATCTAATTAGCATATCTGACAGATGTACTTTTCCTACATAGGCTTTAGCATCATTCCTATTAAGTTGCAATTTCCCTAAGGAATGCAAATTCTGTAAGGAACTCTGCCCGCCATATTGGTGTTATAATAAATCTTTGCGAATTGACTTAAAGAATGCTTGGGTTCATGAATTCATTCCAGACGACCCTCTCCTGTACTTCAGTCCTTGAAGGGTCCCTGAACCCTTAAACCACATCAGTAATGACTCCCTATGACCTCCAAGATCAAATATTAACTCTTCTGTTCTGCTTTTAAGTTATTCCATGTGCATAGTAATCCATCTCTTCCTTCCCTGCATTTATATTGCATGGCTATCCCCATCAGATAGCTAGATGGCATAATGGATAGAGCACCCTAGTCAGCAAGATCTGAGTTCAAATGTAGCCTTAGACTCTTACTAACTGTGTGATCCTGGGCAAGTCACAACCTCTATTTGCTTCAGTTTCTCATCTACAAAATGGGGACACAATGGAGAAGGAAATGGCAAGCTACTCCAGCATCTTTGCCAAAAAAACCCCATGGAGAAGTCCATGGGGACACAAAGAATTGGACATGACTTAACAATTCCCCATGCCTAGAATACGTTCTTCTCATTTCTTAGAATTTCTTGTTTCCTTTAAGATTTATCCAAGTACCACTTTCCACACGAAAACTTTACTGATCCTCACAAGTGCCTATTTTTTCATTGCCAAAAAAAGTACGTGTGTGTATGTGTATAGATAGAAAGATATAGATATGTACACACACACACACACACACACACACACACACACACATATCTCTGTTCTTAAGATGGGTAGGCATCTGGAAAGCAATTTGGAACTATGCCCAGCAAATTACCAAACTCTGGAAACCCTTTGACTTAGGAATACCAAAGAAATTGAATAGGAAAAGGATCTATATGTATAGAAATACAGCAGATCTTTTCATAGCAGCCCCAAATTAAAAACTCGGGTGGTATCCTCCTATTGGGGAAAGGCCAAACAAACTAGTACATGAATATATTTGAAACATTATTATGCCAGAAGAAATTATGAAAATGGACAATTTCAGAGATGCCTGGGAAGACTAACAAACCGATGCAAAGAAAAGTGAGAAGAACTAGGAGAACAATTTATACAATGAGAACAATTTTTCTGGAGTCCCCATTTTGTGAAGAGGCCAGAGCCCACCTGCCTTCATTCCTCTCCTGGTCCTGTTCTTTCCTGACTCTTTCTTTACTTTAAAACCATTCCCCACCTACTGCTGGCTCATCTTGGAACTTCCCTTGGTACCTAGGGCCTCCTAGCCCTGGAACAACCTACCATACCTAAGGACTCACCAAGGAATATCCCTCCTCGAGGCCTTCTTCCATTGGTGAGTTACTCCTGGATTTTGTGAAGTGGTCCAGGTTGGCCTGCCTTCATACCCCTCCTAGTCCTTTTTCTAACATTCTCTGGACTTTAAAAATCACTCCCACACTTCATACCAGTCTCCCCTCCCCCTACTTTTTAGCTCCCTTTTGTGTGTTTCTTTTCCTTTTAGAAAAGAAGTTTCTTGGGGGCAGAGATAGTCTATCTTTTGTTTTATATTTGTATCCCCAGGGCTCAGCATAGCGCCTGACAAATAGTAAGCGCTTAATAAATGCTCATTTCCTTCCTTCCTCTAAAATGAAGAAAAACAACTTTGAAATACTTTAGAACTCTGATCAATGCCATGACAAAATGAAAGTCCAAAAGAATGATGATGAAACAGGATAGTCACTACCCAATAAGTGATGAACTTAAAATGCAGAGATATATCTTTTTAGACATTACAAATGTGAGGATAGGTATTTGATTTTCAAGTAAAATAAATTTGTTCAAGTTGGGGGGATGCGAGTGGACAGATTAATTTTAAAAGATATTACTTAAAAAATAAAAATTATAAACTCTTTTTTATATATAATATTTCATTTTTCCCCAATTACAGGTTATAACAATTTTTTTATATTTGGGGATTTTAAAGTTTTGAGTTCCAAGTTCTATCCCTCCCTTCCTCCTTCCTTCCCTTCTCCACTCCTTGAACCAGTAAACAATCAGATATAGGTTATACATATGCAATCGTTCAAAACATTTTCAAATTAGTCAAATAATAAGCTAAAAGCACAATGTCCAATGTAAGTAAGACCATTTGGAAACCCTCACCATAAATAGGGAAAACTTTCATTATCTAGATTTTGTGTAGGCAATGTTTCCTAACACTGGAAGATGTCTTAGGTGAGGTTTCTCTAGTTTATAATATTGAATGCAACAAAATTCTAATAAGACAAAAGAATTTGGATACTTCCTTGGAATTGATTGTCATAGGGCCCTCACTTGAAGAATTAGGACTTTGGTGCAACTTGAATGAAGTTGGAGCAGTTTAGCTTGGAAAAGGTGAGAGGCATTTACTAGTCAATTTCCGAAAGATACAAAATTGTTATCTTGAGGATAAGGGCCAAACATTCTCCAACTCAAATGAAAACAAAACAAGAAACAAGGCCACACGGTGGAAACTGGCATGTTAGTATGACAAACAAGAAATGGAAATGATTGGGGATTTTGAACCTTGGACAGAATATTAAAGGTGAATGTTGAAAGTTCCTTATTTTTTAACTTAACTACATATTTTAAAAGAGAAGTAAGCTATACATAATAGAGATGTTCACTTTTATCTTCAATTCTCTTTTTCCGTTCTACTATGTATTTAGAAATGTCCATTTTATTTGGTGTAATGTTTTAAATATGAAACTAGAAAAAAAAGTTCCTGCTTTGACATTTATAATAGGTCTAGGACAGATTGCTGTTTTTAAACTAGAAAAGAGGAGGCTATACAGTGCCTGTCAATTCTATGTAAATATGAATGGTTATCACGAAAATAATGAACAATTTCCCATTATCGTAGAGGTCCAAGCAAGAAAAGATTAGATGACAGTGAGAGAATTTTGTGTTTAGTTGTTTTCAGTCATGCTCTTTGTGACTCTATTTGGGGTTTTCTTGGCAAAGATACTGGAGTGGTTTGCCATTTCCTTGTCCAGCTCATTTTACAGATGAGGACACTGAGGAAAACAAGATTAAGTGACTCATCCAGGCCCACACACTTAGTTAAGTATCTGAGGATGGATTTGAACTCAGGTCTTCCTGACTCCATGCCCCATGCTCTATCCACTGTGCTATCTAACTACTTCACGTGAAAGAATTTAGTTAAATACAATTCACAGAAAGTTAATCAACAAGTAGTTAGTCAATTAGCATTTAATTGGTGCCCATTCTGTGCCAAGCACTGTTCTAAGCTGCGAGGATACAAGGAAAGACAAAAAATAGTTCCTGAACTCAACCACATACAAACAAGATGCATGTAGGATAAATTGGAGATCATCAACAGAGGAATGACCGTAGCATTAAGGGCACTCTGGAAAGGCTTTTTCTAGCACTAGAAAATAATTTTCTGGTAATTTGATTGCTAGGGCACTGAATAAGTAAATTAATTTAGGTAGAATTGTCATTTTTATTATATTAGCTTGTCCCATCCGTGAGCAACTGATGTTTTTCCAATTTGTGCAAATTTGTAATTGTATTCATATAGTCCCTGGGTTTGTTTTGGCAGGTAGACTCCCAGATATTTTATAGCATCTATTGTAGCTTTAAATGGGATTTCTCTTTCTATCTCTTGCTGTTGGGCTTCTGGAAAGGTTTTTTGCAGAATAAGCTGAAAAGCTTCTGCTGAGACTTGAAGAAAGCTACGGAAACTAAGAGGCAGAGATGAGGAGAGAGAGTTACAGACAGGTGGAACAGCCAGTGAAAAACCCTAGCAAAATAATATGGTGGAGGGGACATTTGATTAGGAAATAACAAACTTGGACTCTAACCTCCCTCCTGTCATAGAACAGTTATCTGATATTTGGTGAGACTTAAGATCTCTGGGCTTTGGTTGTTTCATCTATGAAATGGGAATAATAATGCCTTACCTGCTTAGAGACTGAACCACATGACTTACAAAAAGGAAAAGATTTGGCCATTGTTGTTGTGTTTTTCCTTCATTGCCAAAGAAGATCATGACATCAGAGAAACAACGACATGACTTGCACTTGACTTTGTTTTGAGTGAGGGAGGGCTGTGCAGGTCACCAGCCTCACTACTCCTCCAGAACCATCTGAATCCAGTGAGCAGATATTCATCAGGATGACCAGAGATGACTCAGGATGCACTGGGAGACCTTGGCCCCTTTAGGCCAAGGTCTATGCAGGAACTCACTTAGGGTGAGGTAAGACCCATCCAGTGAATAGGCTTGTTTTTGGAACACAGGGATTGACCAACCACCAAATGCCTTGGACAATCAATGGTTCTAGAGGCAGGGGAATCATCTCTTGGGGCTTGTTCTACATTGTGGTGCTCTATGGGATAGTGGGGAAAGCACCGTATTGACCCCTCGAAAAGACTGGGGTTTGAGACTTGGCTCTGCCACTTACTATCAGTGTAACATTAGTCAAGTTACACTGAGCCTCAGTTTCCTTATTTGTAAAATGGCATAATAATTCTTCCATGGACTTCAGAGCTGCAAGACATCACAGAGGTAATTAATTCCAGCTCCTTTTATTTTACAGATGAGAAAAGAGGGGCACCAATCACAAACATTTATCACATACTCACCATAGGCTAGACACATGTTAGGCTCTGGGTATTCCCAGTAAAAATTTTCCAAAGAAAAAATTTTTGTCTATGCCCTCAAGGAACTTACCTTCTGTGGGGAAAATTACATGTATGCACATAACTAAATACAAGGTCATTGAGGGGAAGGAGAGGGAGAAATACTTACAGAAGGGGACATGAGGAAAGCCCTCTTATAGGAAGGAGGTGGTTTGAGCTGAGCTTTGAAATATAACAGATATTCTAAGGAGTGAAGATGAGGAGAGTGCCTGGGAAATTTCAAAGGCACTGAAATGGAGAGGAAACATCTGGTATCCTTGAGATAATATATCAGTGAGATCAAGGTAAAGTGCTTTGCAAACCCTAATGAATACATACATACATGCATATATGTGTGTATATTATATATGAATGATAGGTTGATGGTTTGGGTTTTTCTTTTTACTAGAAGATCAAATGGAGATATACATAAAGCAAACCATAAAACTACATGTGTGTGTATATATATGTGATGTTTTGGAGGGTTTTTTGCTAGAAAAGAATCAATTAAAAAATTCATAATGAAGACAATGACCAATTTTCTATCACCATAGACGTCCAAGCAAGAAGAAATTAGATGACAGTGAGAGAAGTGAATTAAATATAAATCACAGTGTCAGTCAGCTCATATTTAATTAGCATTCCTTCTGTGCCTTGTGTCCCTCACCTTAAAGGCGAAAGGCTGTCCTGTAACCTTAAAACACACGCGTGTACAACTTACATGAACAGATAACTGTGTGTGTACACCACATATACACATATAGTTCATGTGTGTGTATATATTGTGCACTGTCGTTATTACATATGAGGAATGTTGTTCAATGGGCCACTTTGGAATGAAGCGACGTGCCTCGTACTGTCCCCGAGATGGTGAGACCCAAAGGCGCAACATCCCTAGGGTGACTGTAACAGGCTAGGTAAAAGTGAGCCTACAGTCCTGGACTCGTCCGGAAGCAAACACTCTCTAGCCAGGAGGGAGAGTCAAACCGTAGGTGACCTGGCAAGCCCAGTCCCAGAGCCACTGGGAAAGCGGGATGCCTGGCTCCCTCATGAATTATTCATGAGGAAGCTCCTCTCCATAGGCTGGTGGCGGGGAAAGCGCCCAACCAGGAAGGCCCCCAAGGGGAACCTCCCGAACAGAGAAGGTGAATCATGACGTAGCCCAGGCCGATTGGCCGGGGTCCCCAGGGGCGGGGACGGGGCTCGGGGCGGTGGCAGCGCGCGGGCGCCCCGTGGCTCATTCGCTCCGTCCAGCTGTCGGGTTCGCGCCGCGGCGTGCTGTGGGCTCGGGGTCTGGAGCGGAGCCTGGGCGGGGCCGGGACGGAGTCGGGCGGGCAGCGGCAGAATGTTCAGCTGGATGGGGCGGCAGGCGGGCGGCCGGGAGCGTCCCGGCGGGGCGGACCCGGTGCAGACGGTGACGGGCGGCCTGCGCTCGCTCTACCTGCGCAAGGTGCTGCCGCTGGAGGAGGCGTACCGCTTCCACGAGTTCCACTCGCCGGCGCTGGAGGACGCCGACTTCGACAACAAGCCCATGGTGCTGCTGGTGGGCCAGTACAGCACGGGCAAGACCACCTTCATCCGGTAACTGCCCTGCGCCCTGCGCTGCCCCCACCCCCAGCCCTGGCCGGCTGATTAATTCCCGGAATCCGTAACCCTGATCGCTTCTCGTGTCCTGCCTGAGCTCCTCCTCCCTGGGGATTCTTTACTGCTTTCCTCCCTTATTCCAGTCTCTCCCTCTTCTTTCAGGAATTTCTGAACCTTTTTTTGTGTCTACAACCCTTTGGCAGACTGGCCTATGGACACCCTTTCTGAGAATAATCCATAACTAAATGCACAGAATAAAAGCACAAGACACCAAAAGGAAACCACTTATGTTGAAATACAACAATGTATCTATATGTATCTAAATCTATTTACACACATAAATAGATCTCCTGCTCTATCCTGATTTCTGTCTCTCGCTCTTCTGCCTCTCTCTCTCTCCTGTCTGTCTACACCCCCCAGAATTTCCTCTTTTCCCCTCCTTTCCCCTCTCCTCCCTTACATGTTCTCTGTAAGTTCGGGCTTCCTACCCAGAACCAATTCTAAGTTTAGTGCCCCTTGGTGCTTTCATCTTAAGGTGCCGTTGGGAGTTACTCCAACAGTCCCAAGGAAAATGATCATCACCTGCTTACTAATCACCAGGCCAGGAAAGATGTACTAGTAGCTCCTGCCTTCCTTCCATGCCCATGTTATTCCTATAGCCCTATTTCCAGGGCTTTTTATCCCAAATTTGCCAAAAGTTTTGCCTCTAACTGCCCTAATAGAGTTGAATAAGAAGGGGTGGGACAAAATAAAAACAGCTCTCTGATTTACTAGGAGGACAGGGGACACTTGTGAGATTGGAGTAGACCGCATGAAGGTTTTAGGGTTATTTGATATGTTAATATAAAGGTGAGGGAAAGGAAGTAGATTAGAGGGTCTTGTCCCTATTGGACATAGGAATCAGAATCTTAGAAGTTAGAACTGTGGAAGGAACTTCAGACATCATATAATCTAATTCCTTCATTTTACAGAAGAGGAAACTTGAGTTCTAGAGAAGATAAGCCACAAACCCAAGTAGTAGTGGAGGTAGGATTTGAACTGGGGTCTTCTGACTAACGTTTGTATGTCTTTGACAATACCACATTCCATAGTAACAGCAATTTTGCTCCCTTAAACTTGCCTGCTCTCTGTAACTACAATTAATAGTAACAACTGACATTTCATATAGAACATTAAGGTTTAAAAGTGTTGTACATACGTTATCGCATTGGAGCACCTTCATAAGTTGTGACCTGTCTATGATCACACAACTATTATGGGCAGAGCTGGGACTTTGAACCCAAGCCTTCTTGATTACCTGTCTAAGTCTATCCACTAGGCCATGCTACCTTTCAATTTGTACTACAAATATTATTTCCATTTTATGGATGTGGAAACTGAGACCTAGAGAGGTAAATGATTTATCTAAGGTCACATGGCTAGGTAAGAATTAGAGGGGGGTTTCAAATCCAGGTCTCTGGAACCTTGAGTGCAGGGCTGTATCTAGTCCCTGTTTGCACTCACTTCTTGTTTGAGGGATGATCTGGAGTTTAGAACAAGGTAGTGAGAATAACCATGCCAGCTCTGCCCCCTGTTGTGGTAAATGGCAGTATTTCATTACTAGTTTCTGTTTCCTTAGGTGGGAAGTTTCCTTTTTATCCCTGACAACTGAGAACACGTATAATGCTTGCTGTTACTAAAACACAGCGACCCTGTGATTCAAGTCAGTAACTGCTTCAAAGGAAACTACAGATATTTCCAGCTTTTCATGTGAAATCATTTTCCTTAAAATGGTGTTTGATTTTTGAGGCAATTATTTTATTATAAAATGAATACCTCAACAAAACTTACTTCTTGAAATCTTAAATCTTGAAAAAAGATTTGTTTTCTTTCGCTCGGTAGGGTTTGTCTTGAAACATAGTTACTGAACATTTATACTTTGGTTCCAGTTTTCCTAGGACAAAAAAGAAATGGTTTAGAAACCACTTTGTAAATGTTACAAATTCTACAGGGATTTGAGAGAAAGTTGTATCCATATTTGGCTCCGTGTCACGTCTATTTAGACAATGACCTCTTTTTCTCTGCCCAAGTAGCCTGAATAGTTCCTATAAATGTAGAAAAATATAGTCATTATTAGTATAGGACATTTGTGTGTTGGATGCAAGGATATGTATTTATGTAGGTGTGGATATTCGTGTGTGTGTGTATATATATGTGTGTGTGTGTATATAATATATACATACACATAATATTTTTGGTTTGGGCTGTACCAGTGTAGTGCAGGATGCTCTTGGTGAGAAACATTTTCCATCCGTGCAGGTCAGAAGATTTGCCCAGAGCACTAAGAGATAAAGTGACTTATCCAGGGTCAGAAAGCCAATGTTAGAGGCCCAACTTAAGCCCAGGTTTCATTGACTTGAAGGCCAGCTGTCTCTCCAGTGCTCCCCACTTCTCCATCTGTAAAATGGAGATAAGAATGACCTACCTCACAGTGCTTTTGTAAGGAAAGTGCTTTGTAAATCTTAAAAGACTCTATTAGTGTATTTATGCCAGTGACATAAATGAAATGTTGTAATGAAATTAGAATTCAAATTGTGTGTTCTAAGAAAAGGGAGTCTGGAGAAGATCAACCAGGGTGGTGAAGGTTCTGGGGATCTTCATGCAATACATGCTTAGAGGCAGCGAAGTGAGAGCGATAAGCCTGGAGTCAGGAAGACCTGAGTTGGAATCCTGCCTCAGGTACTAAGTAGCTGTGTGATTCTAGACAAGCCACTGAACCTCTTTCAACCTCTCCTTCCTCAGTGGGGATCATAAGAACACCTGCCTCCTAGGGCTGGTTGCTTGAGGATAAATGCTATATAAATAAGTTACTATTGAAGTACATAGGGATGTTTAACCTGGAGGGAGGGAGGGAGGGAGAGAGAGAGAGAGAGAGAGAGTGTGAGAGAGAGAGAGAGTGTGTGTGTGTGTGTGTGTGTGTGTGTGTGTGTGTGTGTGTGTGTGTGTGGATTGGGGGTGGGAGGAATCAGACAGGGGAACTGAGCTGGGGAGACAGAACTGCCATGTTGGAAGAAGGAAAAGCAGTGTACACAGTACAGTGTACAGGCTGCGGAGAAACAGATTTTTTTTTCACATCAGGAAAAGCTCTCTAACAATTGGTACTCCCAAAATAGAATAGACTACTTCCAGAGGTAACAAGGGCCTCCTTGTTATAGGTCTTCAAGTAAAGGCTGCATCACCCCTGGATGGGGGTGAGAGAGGTGATTTTTATTCAGCTACAGATTGAATCAGATGGCCCCTAATGGCCCTTTCAACTTCGAAATTCTCTGGAAAGAGTATTTTTGGACAACAAATTTGTCCCATTAAACTTTGTGGGAGGGCATGAATGAGCTATGTACAAGATTTTTTTTTTTTGGAAAGGGATAGAAGGGATACTTTTAAATCTATTTTTAAATTTATATATTATGTTCTCTACCAGAAATCTCAACTTGAAAGGTAGCAAATTAATTTTACATTGGAGGACTCAGTTACATTGAGCATCTTTCAGATTCACAAGTAATAAACCTTATGATAAGTGACCGACACTGAAGTGGGTGATGGGCATTCCATGACATTTATAGATAAAAGGCACAATATAAGTATATAGTATATAATGATAGTACCCCAGATATTACTTGTTCAGAGGAGTTGGTGTTGTTATACTGGTTTGTTTTTGTCATTATGACTTGTATGTGCTCTTATTAATCATTTATTAAACTAACATGAAGCTTTACAAACTTGAAGATGACGCATTGCATTCTTAGTCAGCTACAGTCCAAGTAACAAACAAGAAATATGAGAAAAGCCCTAAAAAGGGATGAATGAATTTCAGTGGAAATAGAGTTGGTTTAAATGTTGGTGTGTCATCATTTTGGGAGTATCCTTCCTGCTTTGTCATTTGGAGAACAATTTTCATTAACAGAGTTTATTAAAGAAGTTGTTCAGTCCTGTCTGACTCTTCCTGATCCCACTTGAGGTTTTCTTGGAAAAGATACTGGAGTGGTTTGCCATTTACTTCTCCAGCTTATTTTACAGATGAGGAAACTGAGGGAAATAGAGGGTAAGTGACTTGCCCAGGGTCACACAGCCAGTAAGTGTCTGAGGCTAGATTTGAATTCAGGAAGATGCTTCTGGGCAAGTCATTTAAGCACTGTCTGCCTTAGTTTCTTTACTGTAAAATCAGTGCACCTACTTCCTAGGGTTGTTGTGAGGATCAAATGAGATATTTTTAAGTGCCTAGCACATAGTAGGTGCTTAATAAATGCTTCTTCCCAACTCTTACCCTAAATAACCTTGTAATTAGGCAAGATAAGCTCAAGTAGTTGGATCAGTAAGCAGGATGGAGAAAAGTTTTGTTAGGATAGGGAAGATTTCAGTTTGGTTTGAAAATAGAAAAGAATTAGAAGAAAAAGAATTTTAACTCTTTGGAGAAGAGGTATCATAAATGAGAGCCTCAGTAGGGTCAGAAGTGTGATTGCTGGATTTGGAGTCCGGAGACATGAATTTTTTTAATCCTCGCTCCGTCACTTGGTTTCATGACCTTAGCTTAAGTGATTTCGCTTAATTGTTCTGTGTCATGGTTTCCTCATCTGTAAAATGAAGAGGTTAGACTGGACATCTTAGTGCTCTAAGCAGCTCCCAAAGACTTACATTATAGAGAAAGGACAAACTTGCTTTTGTATAAGGAGGTTCCTTACTTGGGAATTTCCTACACCAAAGAAATCACAGATCAAGTCCCTATCCCAATTTTACAGATGAGAAAATGAAGGTTTTCTATCAGGCTGGTAAAGAAGACAAAAGAGGAAAATGACAAATGTTGAAGGGGCTGTGGAAAAACGATGACTCTAGTGCGCTCTTGGTAGAACTATGAATGGATCCATTCTGGAAAGCAAGTTGGAACTGTGCCCAGAAAGTTACCAGACTTTTGATCAAGCAACTGTACTTCCAGGCCTGTACCCCAAAGAAATCAAAAAAAGAGCGAAAGGACCTATAAGTACCAAAAGATAGTAGCACTTTTCATGGTAGCCCAGAACTAGAAACTGAGAGGCTGTCCTATTGGGGAACGGCATATGAATATAATGGAATGTTATCGCATCATGAGAAATGATGGGACAGATGGAAAATGGGATGGCCTTCATGAACTGATAAAGATCCAAATGAGCAAGACTGAGAGAACAGTTTAGACGAAGATGATGATATTCTAAAGGAAAGCAACTTGGATAAACTTCAGAGCTCTGATCAATGCCATGATAATCCACGTGGCCAAAAGAATGAAAATTAAACCTGTCCCTCACCTGCCATAAAGGTGAAGACCCAGTCGGGGTGTCTGGCCACTTGGCCAGTGTGCTTTCCTTTTCTCGAGAGTTTTAAACATAGAATTGACCTTAGAATTTATTCAAGTCAGCATTCTTCATAGCAACATCTCACCTGACTTAGCTGAAGGGAAAAATAAATAGGAAAGACTTTGTGTAGCCAGCTTCTTAGGACGATATGAGAACTATTCCAGTGCTGATGACTGATGTGACTGTTCACTTTTTCAGTGACTTCAGGAAGATTGCAGTTTTCAAAGTGGGTGAGATACATTGAACTGAGGTTCTTTTCATTACCTCATCCCGTATTTGAGAGAAAATACTCACTGAACAAATAGAGTTTTTTTTTTTTATCATAAAGCAAAAAAATTTTAAAGTCTTTCTAGAGTGAAAGAGCCATAGTTGTAAATCAGGAAAGAAACCTTTCATGTATCTCTTTACTTCAGACTTATTCCTTGAGTCTGGTGGCATTAGATTAAGGCTACTCAGGCTAGGCTGATATCAAACTTCTACAAGACTGCATTGAACTTGGACTCTATTTCCCTATTTCTAACTTAGAACTCAGATTTGTATCTTTTGTACCGCTAGCTGGACTTTGGACCATTGCTAGAATTGAAAGCTGCCTCTGAAAACCAGCTTAAAATCAGGAACAAGAAGCAGAAGCTTCAACTCAGCATGCATATATATATGAGTAAATTGATGTGTCTGCAAATTATGAGATTAAATTCCTTATCCTTCCTTTAACAAGGTTTCCTCGAACCCTTGTGGCAGGCAGTGTCATAGAGACCCCTTGGACTTAAAGTTTGCAGCTTTGGGCTAGCCTGGGAGACAAGCAAACAAAAATTCTTTTGTCTTTTCTCTGGAGCTGAGTG
The DNA here is from genome assembly GCF_028372415.1 of Notamacropus eugenii. NCBI lineage: Eukaryota > Metazoa > Chordata > Mammalia > Diprotodontia > Macropodidae > Notamacropus > Notamacropus eugenii. The sequence continues at coordinate 28,300,776 of NC_092878.1, read as the reverse complement.
CTTGGCAGGTTTTAGTACTTCTTTGTCTTAAAAGTCCTTTGGTTTTTGTAAGTTGAAATTATACGCTTGTTTCTTTGAGAAGCAAGGCAGATTTAAGACAAAAATCAGCAATTAATACCTTGTGGGGTTGTTTGTAGTAGTCTGGGTATTGCTACTCTCAAAATGACATGTTTTCTAAGATGTCTCTTTACAAGTGTTTATAAACTTAGCAAAGGCTGGAAAAGAACAGAAAAAAATGAAAAAGGTACCTGCATGGAGTGGATAGAGGCCTGCCCTCCCACATCAGGAGACCTGAGCTTGAACTGCCATCTGGGACACTCCCTAGATACCTGATCATGGGCAAGTTTTCCCCTCTGAACCAGAGTTTTCTTATCTATAAGACTTACATCAGATACAAGGTTCATGTAAGGAAAGCAGCCTGGAACTTTAAAGTGCTTTGTGTGAGTTTTTATTAATATTATAATGAAACTGTCACTATGTAAAATTGAAAAATAAAGGGTAGCAGGTATCTTCAAAAGTTAACTAATGGCCGAAAACGTAAATGTGAGTAGTTAAAGTGGGGAAGGGGAAAAGGCTTAAACTATTCATGATGAGGGCCGAAAAGGATAGGAGAAACTGGCACCTTGAAACGTAACAGTGTCCCATGAATTCTTCCTGAATGGCAGTCAGGAAGGCCTCTTGTGCTGGGTCATTGATGGCCTCAATAGCCACAGCAGCTTCACAGCACCACATGCCCGTTATTACCCCTGCGGTCAGGTAGGTGGGGGTGATGCTAGATGGTTCCCAGCACATGGGAATTCAACATGGAAAAGTGGAAAGAGCATTGGATTTGAAGACAGAGGATCATGGATTACAGAACTGCTTCTGCTATTTTACCTGTGTGACCTTGACCAAGTGACTTACATCTGAGAGGGGACAGATCATTTTAAAAAATATATTTATTTTTAGTTTTCAGCATTCAGTTCCACAAGGTTTTGAGTTTTAAATTTTCTCCCCTTCCCTCTCCTCCGTCCTCCCCAAGATGATATGCATTCTGATACAGGTTCTACATATATATATGTATAGATATAGATATATGTAGATATTGATATTAAAATTTTCACATGAATCATGTTATATAGGTGAATTATAACCAATGGACTGAACCACAAGCAAGAAGAAAAATAAAACAAAAGAGAGAGAGACAGCAAATGGTATACTTCCATCTGCATTCAGACTCCATCGCTCTTTCTCTGGATGTGGCAGCATTTTCCATCATGAGTCTTTTGGAGTTGTCTTAGAACCTTGCATTGCCAAGAAGCGCTAAGGCTGTCAAAGTCAGTCATTGAACAGTGTGGCTGTTACTGTGTACTACTTTCTCCTGGTTCTGCTCATTTCATTCAACTTCAGTTCATATTAAGTCTTTTCAAGTTTTCCTGAAGTCTGCCTGCTCATCATTTCACATAACACAATAGTATTCCATTACGTTCATATACTACAACTTATTCAGACATTCTCCAGTTGATGGGCATCCCCTCAATTTCCACTTCTTCTTTGCCATCACAAAAAGAACTGCTATCAGTATTTTTGTACATGTGGCTCCTTTTCCCATTTTTATAATATCTTTGGGATGCAGATCTAGAAGTGGTAATGCTGGGTCAAAGGTTATGCACATTGTTATTGTCCTTTGGGTATAGTTCCAAACTGCTCTCCAGAATGGTTGGATCAGTTCACAACTCCACCAACAATGCATTAATGTTCCAATTTTACCACAACAGGGAGAGATCATTTTTAACTGAAATAATCATGAAAGGCTTCATGAAGAAAGTAGTATTTGAATTGGGCCTTCCTGGTAGAATTTCAGTAGCCAGGCCATTGAGAGAGGACATTTCATGCAGAGAGTAGCAAGGATGGAAAATGTGATGTGCTTAGATGAGTAGGGAGAGAGAAGAAAGCAAATTTGAGGAGAGCAGAAGGCGGGTGGGGAGAATAATGGGAGCGTAGGGCATGAGGATCAACATGGGCCACCTTGGGAGGAGCCTTGAATACCAGGCTAAAGAATTTTAGGGCCTGTGAAAGGGTTGGTTAGTTGGTTTTTTGGTAGAGGGGTGAGAATGATATAGTCTGTTCCTTAGGAAAATGAATCTGGTAGCAACATTCAGGATAGATTAGAGCGGAGAGAGACCAAAGAGAAGGTCAGCTAGGAGATTGTTATAGTTATCCAGGCATGAGATAATCAAGGCCTGAATCAACGTGGTACCAATAGGGATAGAAAGGAGAATCAAGTGATTACAAAGGATGAAATGGAACCTAATGACTGGATAGAGAAAGCAAATAAGAGAGAAGAGTAAAAAAAAACCCCAAAAACTTGTGCTTTCAAGCTTTTGTGACTTAGAGAGGAGAGGGAGCCCCTAGAGGGAGGGGCATAGTTTCTTCTCGGTATTGCTCTGTGCCCAGCATATAGTAGGCACATGATATACTTTTTGCTGAACTAATTAACAGAAATAAGGAAGTTGGGGGGAAAGATTATAAGTTTGATTTTGATACGTTCCATTTCAGTTGAGACACAATGGGGAAAGTGATTGCTGAGCCACTGGAAATAACAACGAAATTCAGGAGAGGGATCCTGGCTGGAGTCATCTGCAGAGTTGGTGACTGAAACTATATGAAGAGTTGCATGAAAATATTAACTAGATTCTCCAATTAGAACATTTGTTGTCAACCTAAAGATTAAAAGTGGAAGGATGGCACTCTGTGCTAAAGTAGAACTCTCCTAATAAAATTTGGGAGCCCTGACCATGACATACAAACATTAGAGTTGGTGCCATCTGTGTACCTCCTGTGATCATGGTCCAGTGCTATTTGAAGGCAGTTGAACACACAAACAGGAAGGCTTTTTCAAAGCCAAGACACTTTTTGGTTCCTTAAATTGAATTTCTTTGTGACTGTTCTTGGGTTTCTTGAGCAAGTACTATATGAAAAACCAAGTTGTTAGACTGGCAAATGTGCCCCTCTTCTGCCCCTCCCCCATGGTGATATAGGAATTCTGGTTTGTTCATGTTATATTTTTCTACTCTATCCTTAATTAAACCAATTCTACTAGTGCTCATAGTATCAGTCAAAGTTTGCCATGATGGTCATTTCAAAATTTATTAAAAAAAACAACACCGCAAAACAAAATCCTACACCGTGACCCCTCTGCCCAAAAAATAACAGCCTGGCCCAGGGTTCCAGCATTTTGGTTCTTGTCAGGCAAAATAATACTTTTCTAGTGAAACTTGCTTGTAAAGTTTGGAGTTAGTACAGATCAAACCTGTTTGAATGGCAAGATATAGTTTACAATTTCAGACTTCAGTATTGTAATGATTTTTTTAAAAAAAGGCTTTTTTTGTGCTTTCTGTTTTTTGTTTCTCCTCCCTTCCCCCCTCCCCATTCCCCAGATATGTCCCATTTCCCTTCCTGCCCCAAGGAATCCTCACATTCTCATAAAGAAAAAACTTAGAACTGACTTACGCAGAGACTGTATGTGATGGTGACTTTTCCTCATTAGGATTACCTTGTCACATTAACATCTCAGGACCTTCTTCCTTTTTTTAATGGTCAAGTCACCCATGGATTCTTGAAGTAAACTGCATATGCTCAACTGTAATGAATCCTGGAAATTATCATTTTGACAAGGGCTGTGATAAAGTTTACCTTTTCACCTTCTATTACAAAACAGGAGTTCACTAAGCAAATTAATAACTTAAGCAAAATAATTATCTAATGATTTTAAGTTTAAAAGGGACCTTAGAGATCACAGCATTCATTTCTTTCATTTTGTAATCATTTAAGAAAAGCTTGATCAACTTTCTTAAGATAAAAGAAGTTTATTGGCACCCCAAGGCATCAATCAGTTGGAGTAAATTCTGACTTTGAGCTGTTTTTATTAGATCAGAGTAAAACATTTACAAATATGAGGGTAAGACAATCCTGATTGGTAGATCTTTTCATTAAAGAGGTGAAATTAGTGTTTCCTTACCTCCTCCCTATTAAAGCATCATTGGGAGATAGGCTTAATTGACTTTTATAAAGTCATCTTGCTGGGGCAATATTTTTATTTCTTTTCAGTTCAGCATACATTAATTAAATGCCCACTATGTGGAAAGGAGGGGCAGCTAAGTAATAAAGTGGATGGAGTGCCAGGCCTGGAGTCAGGAAGACCTGAGTTCAAATGTGATCTCAGATACTTACTGGCAGTGTGACCCTGGGCAAGTCACTTAACCCTGTTTCCTTCAGTTCCTCAGCCTGTAAAATGAGCAGGAGAAGGCAGTGGCAAACCACTCCAGTATCTTTGCCAAGAAAACCCCCAGGGGCATCACGAAGAGTCAGACACAACTACAAAATGATTCAACAACAGCAAATGTGGAAGGGACTGTGCTATGTACTCTCATGAAAAATGGTATAACTGCCAACCCTATACAGTCTAATAGGGTGGGTGTGGCAGGTACACATTTATGCTTGGTACCTGGTAGACTGTCATAAGAGCTAAGGAGAGATTCAGAGAATGTGCTTTAGGAAATTTTGATGGGGGGAGAGATTACCTTCACCTGAGGAGTAGAGACTTCTTGGAGGAGATGGTACCTGAGCTAGTCCTTGAAGAAAGAATTTTAGTAGGTAGAAGTGAACAAGGCACAGGGGAGAGCCTGCACAAATCCATGGGGGCAAAAAGGAACAGGCTCAGGTCAAGGACGAGCTAATATTTTAGTCTGGTCAGTGGGCAGAGTGCATGAAGACCCGAGTGTTTGGGTTTTTTTGTCTTTGTAACCCAAAGGGCGTAACACCAGTGCTTGACACATAGGAGGTACTTAATAAGTGTTGTGTGGAATTGAATTAAATTGGAATCAGGATAGAAAGGTAGGTTGGAGGCAGATGGTAGAGACCTTGGGGTAGAGGATCCTGAGGAGGTTGCATTTTATCCCAGAGGCAGGTTGGGAGCCTCTGGAGATTTTTGTACAGTTCATGCCATTTTCACTTTGGTGGCACTCATTTCCATGCATACAATCTGTGCATTACTTAGAAACAATGCATCTATTCATTAAAGCAGTTCTGGGAGGATTTATAAAAAATCTTAGCTGTTCCTATTTCTTTGTGTACTCAAAAGTCATAATATTTCATTTTTTAAAAATCTATAATTCATGTTTTCCACTGTTATAGACTGATACTCCCCCCCCCCCCCCACCAGCCCAGTTATTCCACCAGTCCAGTTTATTTGGACTGTGATTTAGATTAGAGTTTCAGAAGATCATCTGATGATACAGTAGAGATCCCAGCATACAAGAGTCTGGCTTAAGAGGACTCTTTATGCCTGGTTATCCCAGCTAGAAATGCATAGAATCTCAGCTTTTGAATGGCCTTCAGAAGTCATATAGCTCAGTCTGAACAAAAGTCCCCTCTCCACCCTAAACAGTACACTGATGTCCATCCAGCTTCCTCCATGGCGGTGGGTCAAGTCCATCTTAGGTTACATACAAAAGCACTTCTACCTCAGATGATTGTCTAATGCAAGAATGAGTGACTAAGTGAAATTGCATCGTTTCCTTCCTTAGAGATCTTTAAATAGAATCAGCAGTTTTCTGGGTGCCAACCCAGCATTAAGTCTGCCTAGAGCTCATCGTTGTGGTTCAGTTGTTTCAGTCATGTCCTACTCTTCATGACCCCATTTGGGGTTTTCTTGGCAGAGATACTGGAGTAGTTTGCCATTTCCTTTTCCAGCTCATGTTACAGATGAGGAAATTGAGGCCCACAGGGTGAAGTGACTTGTCCAGGGTCACACAGCTAGAAAGTGTCTGAGACTGGATTTGAACTCAGGAAGAAGTATGTTCTTAACTCCAGGACTAGCGTTCTGTGCCCTATGGCGCCACCTGGCTGCCTGTACTACATGACTTCTTAAGACTGGTGATCCTGGCCCACTGTCTTCTGAGCCACGTTCCCACATTCGTTTCCCAATGTGCCCAGACACAATGAGAGTTTCTTAGCATTTAGATTGAACTGTAATTGGGGCTTTGTGAAGGCAGGAAGGAATGATGTGTAGTTCTTCTTTAGGGTTTTGAATTTCATCTCAGTTTTATCCCACAGGCAATACATTCCAAGAGGTTTTTTCTCCCCTCTTGTCCCCCCCACCATAGCTGCTCTTATTTGTGGAGGAAGAAGGTGGGTCAGAAAGGAAGAGAGAGAAAAATCAGTCTTCCTGGGTTTTTTTCCCTCCTCACCCTGAAGCCTGCCTCTGTGTGTGTGTATAAATATAGGTATACATATCTGTATATAAAAGGTGTGTCCCAAAAGTCTTAGTGCAAGTTTAAGCTGCTAAAGCACTAGGACTTTTGGGATACACTGTACTTTGGAAAAGAATCACCCCAAGTGGAAGATCATTAGAATAGGTACATTTTTTCAAAAATGCTTTTTATTTTCATATCCTATTAATATCCAGATATACCCCTTCTTATTTCCTCTCCCCTCCCTAGTGAAACCTCCCTTGTAAAAAAGATTTTAAAAAAGGAAAAAAGAATTAGTTCAGCAAAATAAACCGACACATCAGCTGTATATGACAGTCTGTACAATTGTCCCAAGAATGGGTAGGTCTTAAGCATGTTAGCCAATCAGTGATCAGGGCACAACGGTCACTTGGTAGAGACCATTTTTGCTTCTTATTCTGTTACTGCACATCCCTTCACCGTTCTCAGTAGGAACCTAGAATGAGACTTTCTTTGACCAGTTTAGTATAATGCAAAGACCATTCATTAAACCTGCAGACCAAAGAGAGGAATGAGGATTGATGTCCTAACTTCATTACTTAAAATTTGAATGATCCTGAGCTAAACTCTGAGCTTCAGTGTTCTCATCTACAAAATGGAAATGTTAATCCTTGGACTACCTACCTCCCAGGATGGTTATAAGGAAAGTACACAGTCAATTGTATATAGATGGGAACTGAACCCGTGATTACATTGGCAAAGGGAACCCAAAGATGTGGGAACTCTGCCAGTCCCAATTGGTAATTTCTATGCAGTTTCTAGTCTGAGAAGGTTAAACAACTAGCACGTGAGAGGTTAAGTAACTTGTTCAGGGATCACATAGCCACTGTGTCTGAAGCAAGTCTCTGACTCTTTTCTGTCATTATATTTTCTGTCCATTATATGACTCAGAACTATAAAGTGTCATGTAAATGTGAGTTGCTGTTAATGTTGCTGTTACTAATTATCATTGTTGGATATAGTGGTCTGTGACACCTCGTCTCAATCTTTCCTTGTCCCTTCCTACTTAATTTTTGTGGACATGTCCTTTCCTGCTACCACTGGCTCCGGGGATACTGCAACAAATTAAGAAACATGTAAGTGAGCCAGTAAGTAGAAAAATATTGGAAGCCCTGGCGTAATTTATTGTCAATTTCAAGAAAACAATACATCTCCCAGAATGAATTCCACTTTCTGTTTATAGCCTGATGTGCCAACAGAAGTACCTACTAATGTGGCACTCCATGCTAGAAAAAAGCAAACAGGTCTGTCAATAGTTTGACCATTCCTACCCAGAAACTGGATACAAGCCAAATAGAGAAATTTTAAACTCTGATGATTCTTTGTTAGAAGATGGTGAAATAGCAAACATTTTCCTTTCTTGCAAGGTTGTTTCTGGCTTTTCATCTTTGTAAAATGGTCAGACCTTGGGCAAGTCATTTAACCTGGTTTGCCTCAGTTTCCTCATCTGTAAAATGAGTTGAAGAAGGAAATGGCAGACCATTTCAGTATCTCTGCCAAGACAGCCCCAAATGGGGTCACAGGGAGTCAGGACACGACACAACAAACAACAAAAAATGGTCATAATTGTAACGAGGATGAGATGAACAGGTTCTATTTTCCTCCTAGAGCATCACTATTCAGTGTGTACTTCCTTAGTTCTCCAGCGACTCTGCCACAAGGATCCTTTTGCCTTTCTCTCTCTTCCCATTCCTCTTATCCCCAGGAGGACGCTTAGTTCACCTAACTGTGGCAGACTTATCCTCTTCAAGCCCCATCCCTCAAAATGAATTTGCTCTACATACCAGAATCCTTAATTCCAGGAAGCTTTTTGGCCTCCTGCTTTGTGCCGCAAGTTCATCTTTTTTTTTTTCTCCTACTTCCTTTTCTCTATTAGGTACTTGCTGGAGCAGGATTTTCCAGGTATGCGGATTGGTCCAGAACCCACAACAGATTCTTTTATTGCTGTAATGTATGGAGAAACTGAGGGCAGCACCCCTGGAAATGCGTTAGTTGTGGACCCCAAAAAGCCATTCCGAAAACTTAGTCGCTTTGGAAATGCATTCCTGAACCGGTAAGGAAGATTTCATTATGTGTTTTGCTATGTTTATCTTAAGGAAGAAGATTCATTTCTTCTGAATTGCAACCGACTACATAAAATACTAGAGTTAGATTTAGTCAGTAGAGCAATGTATATCAGATTTGAGTAGCCAGGATTAACTAACAGATATTCATGTGGAAAAAAAAAGAGCTTTTAGTTGACTCCAAGTTTAATACGAGCCCACAGTCATAACTATCTACCAAGCACCCTACCCCCGCCACCAAACAAAACTAAATACTCTAATGTAGGCCCCATTAATAAGAGAATTATTAGAAGTAGAGCATCCGTATGCCAGAAGTTAATATCGCTATTGTATTCTGTATCAGGCAGACCACATCTGTAATATCCTATTCCATTATGACTGCCACATTTTAAGAACAGTAGTGTTGAACTGAAGTGTGGTGAGAAAAAGGTTGCCAGAAAGTTGAAAGTTTATATTGCGAATACTTCAAACAACTGGGGATGTTTAACCTGGCTAAGAGAGAGCCTAAGGAAGAATGTGGTAGTGGTCTTAAATACGTGAAGAACTGACTATTACAAGCTAGAGAAATTAGATTTAGGTTGTATAGTCACAGAACTTCCAGTGGGTGGAAGTTAACAGGAAGCATATTTATGCTTAGTAAGAAAGACCTTTCAAATCAGAACCATCCAGAAATGGAAATGTGCTGCCTTGCTAAGGAATGAGCCTTTAGTCACTTACAGGTGCTGTCCGTTCTCAGAAGGGTGCTGTAGAATGGAGCTGAGTAGGAGGTTGTGTTCATTCATCTCCCAAGGTTTCTAAAATCTCAATGATCTCTGGGTTGATTTATGCATTACCGGTTTCTTTCAAGCATTATTCTCCTTCCTCACCCCAATACATACCCCTTTAAAACACTTTTGTTTAACATATAAAATAATTTCAGAACACAAAAAAAATAAGGAATTTTAATACTAGCCACTGGTCAATGTTCTTTGGGGGAGATGTATGGAATCATCTGAAAATTTAATATATATGTGTTATTACTATGAGAGTCAGTGTGACATAGTGGACAGAGAAGTGTCCTTAACCTTCGTTCAAGTCCTGCTGCTGGCATATATGAGCTCTGTGACCCTGGGCACCTTGCCTAACCTCTCATTACTATGGGCAACTCTTGAAGACAACGGTTCTTATCCTTTTCTGTGTTACTCTTTGTCAGTCTGGTGATGCCTCTGGACTCCTCAGAATAATCTTTCAAAAAATTGAAGGAAATGCTAAATTTCATTTTGAGGTTAGTGAAAATAAAAAATATAATATTTTCCCCATCCAGATCTTGAAATCTGCCCACAATCTCCCTGGGGATCCATGGACCCCAGGTTAAGTACTGCAGCTCTAGGTCTATAGATCTTGGAGTAACTGCATTTGGTAGGAGTTTCTTCACCTGGGAGTTCCCTATATCAATGATTTAGATTGTGAGCTCCTTGAGGTCAGGGACTGTCTTTTGCCCAGAGTTTAGCACAGTGTCTGGTACACAGTAAATATTTAATAAATGCTTATTGATGAACTGACTTAAAATCACAGGTCCAGTCCAAGTCCTTAAGCTCCTTATTTTATTATTACTGATGAAGAAAAAGTGGACAGCAGATCTTGGGGGAAAAGGAAGGAGCTAATTGTGGAAACTCTGACATGCCACTCCCTCCTCCCCATACCTATTATCCTTCTCCCTCCTTTTTCCTTCATAATCTTTTCCTGCCCCTTGTTATTCTCTGCCCTCACTTTTCTCTCCTTCTGTCCTTCTCACCTGCTCCCCCTTCTCTGCTTTGAGAGTAAGCAGAGCAGGAAGACATGTGCATAAAAAACTTAGGAAAAGGGAAGTAGTCAGTCAGTCAGTTAACAAGCATGTGCCCACCACAGTCCAGGCATGGTACTAAGAGCTGGGGATACAAAGAAAGAAAAAAGACAGTCTTTACCCTGGAGGAGCTCACATTCTAATGGGGAGCAGACTTAGAGCTGGCAGAAGGCCTGAAATGCTACGTCTCCTTTCTCAGCGTCTTTCAGAATAAGAGGAGATGCTCATAAATTTGGGGAGGCTCCAGTATTGCTGTGCCCCAAAGCAGAGAGGGATGAACTAGATGACCTCTCCAAGTCTCTTTCATTTCCATAAAGACAAAACCTTAAACATTTAATGAAGTGTCTTGAGTCAATGGAAATTCAGTTACCAAGAATGTGGATTTCCCACTGTTGTTATTAGATTTGGAATTTTATTAGTGCCTTGCATGGTTTCACACGTATGCTTGATGGCACACTGCTTGCCTTCTCAGTGAGGATGGGGGGGGGAGGAGAATTTGGAATTCAAAATTTTAAAAGAAAAGAATGTTTAAACTAATAAATTGAAACGTTAAAAAAATAAAATTATATTAAAAATATACCAAGGTGTAAATACTTTCTGAAAGGCTTGTTTTGTTTTTTTTTACCTTCCCATTGTCATTCAGAGAAAACATTCAGACAATTTGGCAAGCTGTGCTAAATTAAAACATAAGGAAGCTGGAAAGTCAGAGATAATGAATTACACTCTCATTATAGAAAATGGTTTGCAGATCATTGTGTCCGGTAATATAGTCAGCCTGGTGAGGATGAGCTTTGGAGGCTGTGGATGAGTAAGTGACCATGGGGCAAAGCTGTTTGTGCAACACATATTCCCTTATCTCTTTAAAGTTTGATGGGGCATTACACCCACTGGGCCTGGGAGCAGAGTTCCTCTCCCACATGACACAAGAATTTGCTGATGGGCAGCACCTGTGTCACTCAAGAATCAAAGTACTTACACCATGGTAACGATGGTCCTAAGATGAACTGGTTTCATTGTGTCCCTCATCTTTCCCTAGCATTCACCATAAAACAGTGGTATTTCATATTCATATTGAATGAATGAATGAATGACAAAGCATTTAGTAAGTACTTGCTGTGTGCCAACACTATGTTAAGGGATGGCAGTACAAATAGAAAAATCAAGGTGGTCTGTTCTCTGGGGGAATCATGTTTTAACTGAGAGAGACAACACTTAAGTTCAGCTACAGGACAGATAGCAAGGCCAAGGGTTCCTTAGACAGTGTCACTAGGTCAAATGACATTGCTGAGAGTCTGAAGGTCATTGGGGCAGGGCAGATGGCAAGGTATGCTAATCCTCTCTTTCATGGGAAGGAATAGAGTTGGAAACTCCTGTCTCATTCAGACTGTGTATAAATTGTACATTGACCTGATAAGGGATTGATTATATTAGATTTGGAACTGGATGTTGACTTTTTATTTTCTTGTTGGTCAACTTTCTATTTTTTTCCCATGCCAATGGAGGGAATCATGACAAACATAATCCAGAAGTCATTTTGAGTAACTTTAGAACTCATTATGGCCAACCCTCGCTAATTTGGGTTAATTTGGAAGGTACACTGAGTTAATGACATTTATGAATTATAGGATACTTTAAAAATATACAATTGTGTTTATTTCAAGGACCTACTGTAGTGGTTTGAAGTAGGCCAATGAAGTGTTGTCCTACTTTAATGAAGAGATGGTAAGTAAATATTTAATAAGAGCCTACTACATGCCGGGCACTGTGGCTAAGTGCTGGGGACTCAAAGGAAAGGAAAAGAGAGTTTCTTCTCCAGAAGCTCACAATATGATGGGGGATTCAACAAGCGAGCAAATATGTACAAACAAGCAATGTATAGAATAAATAGGAAGTATAATCAGCAGAATAAAGGCACTAAATTTAAGAGGGAAGGGGAAAAGAAGGAAACCAGAGAAGTCAGTTGGTGGAGAAGAGGAGGGAGTTATGGGGGACAGCCAGTGAAAATGTCTGTAGTGTCTTATTTAAGGATGAACAAGGAGGCCAGTGTCAGTAGATGGCAGAGTACACAGGGTTGGTGGAGTTGGGTATAAGGTGTAAGAAAACTGGAGAGGTAGGAAGGAGAGCCACCTTATGAAGAGCTTTGAATGCTAAACAGGATTTTTTATTTGATCCTTGAGGTGATTGGGAGCCCCTGGGGTTTATTGAGTTGGGGAGAGTGGGCAGAGTGTGACAAGGTCAGGCCACCACATTGAAAGCAGAATGGAAGGTGGAACGACTTGAGGCAGATAGACCAGCCAACAATCTTTTACAGTAGTACAGGCGTGAGGTGAGGAGGACTTGTATCAAGATGGTAGGTATGTAAGAGGAAGGAAAGGGAGTACACGAGAGACTCTATGGAGGTAAAATTAGCAGGTCTTGGCAATGATAAGTGGTGAAAGAAAGAGTGATGAGTCAAGAGTGACAGCTTAGAGCAGGAGACTGGGTTACCTGGAGGCTGGTGGTGTCCTCGACAATAATGTGGAAGTTGGGGAGCAGGGTTTGAAGGAAAGATAATGAGTTTAGTTTTAAATGTCTACAAGATATCTAGTTCAAAATATCCAATAAGAAAAGCTAAGCCTCCAGGGTCAGCCCAGAGGTTAAGGCTGGATAAGTCGATATGAAAATCATTAGTAAAGAAGTGATAAATCCATTGGAGTTGATGAGATTGCCATCATAGAGGGAGCAGAGAAGAGGACCTAGGACAGAGCCCTGTATGATACTCATGGTTAGTAGACGTGACCTGGATCTACCAAAGGAGACTGAGGAGCAGTCTGATAGGTAGGAGGGCCAGGAGAGGAGGGTCCTAAATACATTAAGAGAAGGGAGAATCAAGGAGGAAAGGGTGATCCAACAGTGTCACAAAACTGCAGAGAAGTCAAAAAGGATGAGAACTGAGAAGAAGTCATTACGTTTGGCAATTAAGAGATTGTTAATAACTTTTCAGAAAGCAGTTTCAGTTGAATGATAAGGTCAGAAGTCAGACTTTAGAGAGTTAACAAGAGAGTGAAAAGAAAGGAAATGGTGGTACCTTTGTAGATTGCTTTCTCAAGGAGTTTAGCCACAAAAGGGAGGGACAGAAGGAAACAAACATTTGCTAAGTTCCTACTGTGTGCCAGGCACTGGACTAAGTGCTTTATAAATATCTCATGAGGAGATAGGTACTGCTATTATCCCTATTTTACAGTTGAGGAAACTGAGGCTGACAGAGGTTAAATGACTTACTCAGGATCATACAGCTAGTGTCTGAAGCCAGCTTTGAATTTAGGTTCTCTGACTCCACACCCACTGCATTGTACCACTGGCTGCCCTAGAGAAATATGAGAGGATATAAGTGATAGGGATGGATGGATCAAGTGAAGAGTTTTTCAAACAGTTCATCAGCCTAAATAATACTTAGCTAGTCTTGTAATTACTTGAATTACTACTTAAGGACAAGGGGTTCAAAATATCTGTTCTTTTAAGTGTGTAAACATTTCTTCTTGCAGTCTTGCTGATATAACTAATTTGTCTAGCAAATTATTTTTAATTGATAAAGGGAAGGTAAGCCAACTTTCTGACAGCTCCCAGTCTAAGGTCAAATTTATTAGGTTTTTCTTATCTTTATTTCTTAGTTGGTTGGCTTTCTTTTGCAGGACTAGGAGGTGAGGAGGGGAGAGAATTGTTTATGGGTGAAGCCTTTGGGTTTGTTGCAGATTCATTTTCCTAAAAATGATTTGCTTGAAAATTAGTTTCTGTTTCCTAAGAACACACGAGTACCATTTTCGTTAGAGAAAGGAAGTAGGTAGTGCCTTTTTGGGCAAAGTTCAGTCCAAAATTTAAAACTTGCAAATATAATGTAGAGATAGAAGTAATTTTGAAATGTATCTAGTCCTGCTCCATCCCTTTTTACATTAAGAGGAAATGAAAAGTTAGTTGCATCACTAACAATATGTGAAAGAGGAAGTTAGGTCATTGATTGAACAAGCCAATCTGCAATGGTTCTCCATTTCCTGACAGTAGTTCTCAAACTTTTACCATACTAGAACTCTTCACAGTAACCAAATCTCAGCTAAACCAGCAACAAAATCTTTAAAGGGGATTTTCTTTTTTTACAATGCCTGCCATCAATGGTGCCAAATAAGACAAGACTAAATTTAAATTTTTTCCCCCATCAAATTGATTTTATTCCAAATTGAACATTACTGCAAACAACATAGACAGTGAGAGGGATGCTATTATTGGCCATCCACTTCACAAATTCTATCATAAAGGTCAAGTAAGATGAAGATGTGTAAACTCTTTATAAATTGCTATACTCATAAGTATTATTTGAGCTCAGAGAAGGAAAGCAAAAAGAATTACAGGTTTGTAGATGGTTTTATTACTTTGGTTTTTAAGAGAGAAAAAAAGGTAAAGAAAAAAGAATAGGGAGGAAATGAAGGAAAAGGGGGGAGGAATTTACTAATTTGCATATTTAGAGAGCCCAAAAAGGAGAATATATAGCATGGAGGGAAGTTGTGGAAGGAGCAGGTATCTCATGAACCGTGTCCTTATCTGAACCTGAAAAAAAGTGGGTTGAACACACACACACACACACACACACACACACACACACACATACACATACACAAACACACACAGAGTTTGATGGAGAAATATCTTAAGCTCAATATAGAAATAGGCAGAGCATGGGAAAAAGGAGTTTAAGAGGAAGGGGAGAATCAGAGAGGGAAAAATCATAAGCAAAATCGAAGACAATGAGGCGAATTAAAAAGAGGAAGAAAGTGTGAGAATCAAGGGTCTGGGGAGAGGAGAAGGAAGAGACCAGTTTGATTCTAGATTGCCAGTATTGATAAAAGTCCTTTTTCCTTTTTCTATTCTTTGCAAATACCATGGTGGGGAGAAAAGAGAGGGCCAAGTATAAGAGGATACGGTGGAGGAGATAAACAAGCACGTCAGTCATCACAATTGTGAATGGCATAAATTTATTCACAAAATGAAGCTAGAAAGCAGAATCCAACAGTGTGTTGTTAATAAGAAAGCCACTTGAATCCAAGAGTCACATAGTTAGAACCAGGGGCTGTGGAAGAATTGATTATCCTTCCGGTGAATTCAAAAAAGCAGACAAAGCCACAGTAAAGATAGACGTGGCTGAAGGAGATGAACAGGAAATTTAGATTATGCTTAATGGTACCATAGTTAATAGTACACTTAATTTGGCATTTTATTATGGCATAGTATGTCCAGTATTGACAAAAGGGTGACCACATTCCAGGGACAAACAGGCAGCAAAATTACAGTAGTTGTCTCTTTCAGAGCTAGGCAAATCTAATAAAAAAAGAAAAACGAAAAAAGAAGTTAAGGAATTGAAAAGAATTTTTAAAAATGTAACTATGTGTAAATATCTGACTGTTATCGATTGGAAATATAAAGTAAGCATATTTCTTATCTGTGTATGGTAACTTTTCAAAAATTGATCATTTACTAAAGTGTAAAATCCTCTTGAACAATGCAGAAAAGCAGAACTATTAAACATCTTCTTTACTTTATTGTTCAGTCATTTTTCTGTCATGGGGGTCCAACTCTTCATGACCCCATTTGGGGTTTTTTGGCAGAGATACTGGAGTGATTTCCTGCTCCAGTTCATTTTACAGAAGAGGAAACCAAGGCAAATAGTGCTAACTAACTTGTCTGCAGTCACATAGCTAATAAGTATCTGAGACTGGATTTGAACTCAGGAAGATAAGTCTTCCAGGCTCCTGGCCCAGCATTCTATTCACTGTGCCATCTAGCTACCTATTATTTCCTGACCAGAATATAACAAAATGACAATAAATAAAAGGCATTTGGAGAAAGAATTCAAACTTTGATTTCATCCTATAGAATCAGTGGGTCAAACAACATATCACATAAACAGATAATTATCTTTTTTTTTTAAATATATAATTTATTTATTTTTCACTTCTCAACATTGACTTCCACAAGAATTTGAATTCAAAATTTTCTCCCCATCTCTCCCCATTCCCCACCCCAGGAGAGCATGAACCCCATCCACCCCTTACTTCAGTCTGTCTTCCCTTCTACTTCCCCCCCTTCTTCCGTCCTTCTTCCCTCTATTTTCCTGTAGGGCAAAATAGATTTCTATGCCCCTTTGCCTGTAAAAACAGATATTTTCTTTAAAGAGAATGACAACAATAAGACAACATCAAAACTTTTGGGTTGTAGTCAAAATAATCCTTATAGGAAATTCTGTGTCTAAATATTTTCATAAAAAAGAGAAAGAGCAAATCAGTGAATTGGGCATGCAACTAAGGAAAACTAGAAGAACAACAGATGCCAACCAACCAACCAATCAAAGACCTGTGTGTGTTCGTCCTTGGTTGCCTAAGAAGGCGTTGCTATCAGAGAAATGATGACATGGCTTGCACTTGACTTTGTTTTGAGTGAGGGAGGGTTGTGCAGGTCACCAGCCTCACTTCTCCAGAGCCATCTGAATCCAGTGACCAGATACTCATCAGGAAGACCGGAGATGACCCAGGATGAGGCAGTTGGGGTTAAGTGACTTGCCCAAGGTCACACAGCTAGTGAGTGTCAAGTGTCTGAGGTGAGATTTGAACTCAGGTCCTCCTGACTCCTGCACTGGTGCTCTATCCACTGCCCCCTAGGGAATGAGTACAGGGCTGGAATAAGAAGAGTGATCACCTTTTGTAGATGTTGTAATAGTTTACTGGGAGAACAATATTCGGTCAAAAATTAGTAGAAACAGTCACTTCAGTAAAAGTCGCAAGCTATCAAGTAAACCCACGTAAATCATGACTTCACAAGATTAATGGTGAGGTGTTCTTCCTGTATGGATATGTCCTATATGAACAGTGAGAATGAAGAAAGAAAAGAGGGTCCGTGAAAGATTGTTTTAAATACGCAAGTGTGTGTGTGTGTGTGTCTGTCTGTCTGTGAGATCTGTAGTTGAAATTCATGTCTTTATAAGCTTTTTGTATTCTTTGTGTAAAGAAATTTTACATCTCGATGTCATCTCAGTTCTGTAATAAAGTTTTTTTAAATAAATAAGTATAACCCAACAAATTCAACTAAATAGATGTTTGTTAAATACTTCGTATGTTTAAAATATGTGATAAGATGTGAGGACTGGGACTGTTTCCCTTTTATGTTTGCATCTCTGGCACCTTATGCATAGTAGGTGCTTAACACATGCTTATTAAATGATCGGTATTTATATTCTTTTAGCAAGACTGTTGTCAGATGGCATTAGGCAAAGCTGAACTCTCTGAGAGTTAAATTTGTGGGCATCCATCTGGGGAGCATATTCTGGTCAGGTCAAATAGGCAATAAAATGTCCTCTTTAGACTTTTCTGGTGCCTCAGGGAAAATGCCATGTACATGTAGGGCAGAGTACGTTGAGAGAAATTAACTAACTGGAATACTATTTGAATTTCAATATCTCCTCATCCTTTCAAATACCCTTTGTTGATAAATGGTCATTACAGTTGCTTCTCACTTCAGGCAACAAGTGGTCATCCCCAGGGGCAGATGATTACATCTTATTGTCCCTGTAGCTGGTCCATTTATCCCAGGAGAAATCTGTGGGATTGCTCTCAGATCAGAGTGGTTCTGAATTAGGCGTGAAAGAAAGTGCCACACATTCAGCAAACTGTAGGAAAGCATACATACGTATCTCCTATCTATATGTATGTGTGTGTGTGTGTGTGTGTGTGTGTGAGTGAATGTACACATATAAATATACCTATTCTTCAGGTTCTTCAGGTTTACTTCCAAAGGAAACAGGGCAGATCTTTGCCATGCATTTCTGAGAAGCAAGCATGGAGCTTGTAGGAATTCAGTACTTCTGCCACAAAGGAAATGTAATAGCTTCAGAAAAAAAATGTGATAGTGTGGGTAAGGTGTTTCTATTTTCTGCGCCACAGCACCCTACACGTCTTTTATAATGAAATTCAGCATAAGGCAAATCTGTCTTGGATTCCACCCAAGGGTGTTAGTTCCTGAAACCTGAAGGGGATTATTCAAAAGACAATTTGCTCTAGTTCTACAGCCTGAATGCAGAGGGCAGTTATGCTGAGAATCTGGCATATTTTAATCCACATGTGCACTTCAAGGCATAGTGACATAATAGCTGTTTCCCTTTGTGGTTTTTGTAAAACTTTATTATGTTATTGAAATTTTTCTAGGTTTTTTTCCCTCCTCAATCTCCCCTTCTTCTGTTGCCTGCAATAGTTTATTAGCCAAGACATCTTTTTTGGGCTGGGGAAGGACAGCTTAACAGGATATACATTCTCCTGAAGTTTCATCCCTCCGTTGTGAACTCCTTGAACTTCCACACCTCAGGAAGTCTTTATTAAGCACTGAATGATTGATAAGAGCGCCATATTTTCCTCCATTATTCTCTGTATTTTCATTTTTAGGATTATGCTCATCATGTAAATTAAAAATGCGATGAGTCAAAAACAAAACCAACAGCAACAATTAAAGTAGCTTGACAACATGGGAAAAGTTTCAGCCTATGGTATTTGCACGCTTAGAGCAAGGACAGTTTTTTTTTTAAAAAAAGACATTCAAATACTTTAACCAATCTTTGACTTTATCCCTAAAACGCTTTCTCTTTCACTGATGCAGATCACAAGCATTTCATCTGCTAACGTTTTAGAAGCGCCTCCTGAATTGCTGTGAACAGCCTCCTGAAGGGCCAGCCTCTCTGAGCTTAGCTGGCATAGTGCACAGCTTGTCACTCACTAAGCCTGTGCCAGAGCCATTTCTTCCCCTGATTTGTATTTGAAAACACCGCCACACCACAAAGACAAATTTCAGTAGGACCTTAGAGAAGGAACAATGCAGGGAAGATTTTATAACCTCTTTCCCCCCCTCTTTTTTTTTTTTTTTTTTGCTGCCCTTGAGAGGTGGCATGGTCTATAGAGTGGAGTCAGTCCTGGATTCATGACTTTGCTACTTATTGTAAGACTTTGAGCAAGTCACTTTGTCTATCTCTGTAGAGTGGGGCTGTTACTGCTTCCCCTCCGAATAATCCTCAAAATACAGGGTTGTCCTGAGAATCAAATAAGAATAATGATAGCTAACACTTTAAGGTTTACAAAGCATCTTACAAATATTATCTCTTTTCATCCTCACAATAACCCTGGGAGAAAGGTGCTGCTATTATCCCTATTTTTACAGCTGAGGAAACTGAGACAGACAGCAGTTGAGCAACTTGCCCTCAGTCATAGCTACTAAATGTCTGAAATGAGATTTGCACTCAGGTCTTCTGACTCCAGATCCAACACTGTATCCACTGTATCATCTAGCTTATATGGGAAAGTACTTTGTGAATTACAAAGTGCTGTATAGATGTAAAATGGTATTCTCAATAAGCTGGAATAGGGAAACAGTGTCATGAGTGCCAGACTGTGCATTAACCCACGCCTTTTACCTATTTGTACAAGATTTTTTTTTTCAGCCTTGTGAAAGGAAGTACTAATAATTGCATATAATTAGATTCCTTAAGAGATAGTTTAAGTCTGCAAACATAAAAACTTACATAGGATTGAGAGTGATTTGCATACTTTATCTCATTTAATATGAAATATCAAATTTCTATTCCATGTAACAATTCACTAAACTAAGCACTGGGTTAGGCACTGAGGGTGATAGAAAATTTAAATAAAACTTGATGCCCTCCTCCTTGGAGTTTACAGCCTTATAATTCTTTAAATAATTCCTAGAGTGCTTCTTCCTTTCTCTTTCTTCCTTCCTTTCTTCATTTAAAAAAAAATTTGGAGTTCCAAATTCTCTCCCTCCATCCACCTCTTTCCCATCCATTGAGAAGGCAAGAAATACAGTATCCATTATACATATGAAGTCATGTAAGACTTATTTCCATCTTAGTCATGCTGAAAAAATAAAAAGCAAGAAACAAAGAAAGTGAAACGGTTTGCTTCAATTTGTGCTCAGATTTCATCAGATCTTTCTCTGGAGGCAGACAGCATTTTTTGTGAGTCCACTGGAATTGTCTTGGATCCTTGTATTGATCAGAGAAGCTAAATCTTTAACATTTGATCAGTCTTGCAATATTGCTGTTATGATGTACAATGTTCTCCTGGTTCTGCTCATTTCACTTTGAATTTCAATGTGAGTTCATTTAAATCTTCCCAGGTTTTTCTGAAATCAACCTGCTCATCGCTTCTTATAGCAGTAATAGTATTCCATCATAATCACCTACCATAACTTGTTCAACCATTCCCCAATTAATGCACATCCCCTCAATTTTCAATTCTTAGCCACCACGAAAAGAGCTGCTTTAAATATTTTTTGTATGTATAGGTCCTTTTCCCTTTTACAAAAATCTCTTTGTGATACAGACCGAATAGTGGTGTTGCTGTGTCAAAGAGTATGCAGTTTGATAGCCCTTTGGGCATGGTTCCAAATTGTTACCCAGAATGGTTGGATCATTTAATAAATCTACCAGCAGTGCATTAGTATCCCAATTTTCCCACATCCTTTCCAAGATTTATCATTTTCCTTTTCTGTTGTGTTACTTTTATAGATGTGAGGTGGTATCTCAGAGTTGTTTTAATTTACATTTCTCTAATCAGTAGTGACTTAGATCACTTTTTCATTTGTGTATAGATAGTTTTGGTTTCTTCTAAAACCTGCCTGTTTAAATCTTTTAACCATTTAACAGTTGGAGAATGGCTCGTATTTTTATAAGTTTGGCTCAGTTTCATATGTTTTGAGAAATGAGACATTTATCAGGGAAACTTATTATAAAATTCCACCCCACTCCACCCCAATTTTCTGCTTTCCTTCTAATTTTGGCTGTAGTGGTTTTGTTTGTGCAGAAATTTTTACTTTTATGTAATCAAAATTATCCATTTTACTTCCTATGATTCTTTCCATCTCTTATTTGGTCATAAACTCTTCCTTTAGATCTGACAGGTGAAATTTTCCCACACTCCCTTAATTTGCTTATGATACCACCCTTTATTCCTCAATCGTGTGCCCATTTTGACCTTATTTTGGTGTATGGTGTTAGATGTTGGTTTGTGCCTGTTTTTTTTTTCCAAATTGCTTTCCAGTTTTCCCAGCAATTTTTGTTCAGATACTGAGTTCTTGTCCTCAACTCACCTTTATCCCAGGGGTATTTCGTAACCTCCCCACACACTCTCAAACATTCATGGGTTCTCATGACCATATTTCAAAGTGTGTTCTTTGGCCAAAATATTTTGGGAAATGTTGATTAAATTGTTAAAATTGTCCAAGATCCATCAGTATACATAAAAACTACGGTAGTATAAGTTAAAGCTTCACTGAAAGGCAGCCAAATTTTGATTAGTTGTAATGACCAATCTTGACCAGAGGAACAGATGATGAGGAACCTGTTTCCTTCCTTTTGCTAGAAAGGTAGGACTGTAGATACATATATTGCCAAATGCAGTCTCTATATTTGGTTTTACTAAGTTGTTTTTTCCTGTGTTACAGATGTAGCTCAGGCATGGCATGCCATGTGTCACCTGTACCACCTAATCTGGACTGTCTCACACACCTAACCTGAACTAATATTGGCAGGTCAAAGGTTTCCAGAGGGGGATATACTGTATTAATATTACTTAGTTCTCAGGGTTCTGTGGTTTGTGTGTGAAGGGAGTTTGGGTGTAGGTATGTATTTCTACTATGTGCCACTTTAGCTCCTGAACCCCCATTGGTGTGCTCTCCATTTATGCAGTCACAATAATATTGATTCTTAGACATGAAATATTTACTAAATGATAAGGTAAAAGCAATAATAATCATAACTTTTACTCAGTAAGAGGCAAAAAAATAATCACAGCACTCAATAGAAGGCAAAAGCAGCAGAAGTAGAGACTTGATAGAGCTCTTCCTCTAAGCTGAGCCAAATACCTGTAAAAAATGACTCTAAACAAATTCTGGAGCTGCAGAACCCGCATAATGACAGAGTGAAGCAAATCTTCAGCCTAAGATAGACTGGAAGGTCCATGAGAAGTATCTGTAGCCCCATGCTGGAAGCAGAGTGCAACGTGGGTCACTCCTGCACAGATGGGAGGTGAGCAGGCCTGGGGGGAGGGGATGTGGAACTGAAACTCTGGCACCTGTGGCGGTTTCCCCAAAATACTGAGGACAAATTGGAAGGTCAGTGGAAAAACCCTGTCTCACCTGTGTGAGAGAGTAAAGTGATCCTGCCCCAGCCCCAGGGTGGCAGAGGGGACAGATGAGCCCATAGCAGCAGGGGCAGTGGTTGTTTCTGAAGCTCTAGGCTGACAGTAACTTCCCCAATCCCACTGGAAGCAGAAAACTACCTTGACAAAGAGCTCAAATGTCAAGTAAATGGCTGGGGAAATGAGCAAAAACTGAAAAAAAGAACCAGATTATAGAATCTTACTTTGGTGACAAGGAAGACCAAAAAAAAGTCAAAGTTCCTACATCCAGGGTTCAAGAAAAATATGAATTGGTCTCAGGCCATGGAAGAGCTCAAAAAGGCTTTTGAAAATCAAGTAAGAAAAGTAGAGGAAAAATTGGGAAGAGAAATGAGAGTGATGCAAGAAAATTATGAAAACTGAGTCAACTGCTTGCTGAAGGGGACCCAAAAAATGCTAAAGAAAATAGCACCTTAAAAAATAGACTAACTCAAATGACAAAAGAGATACAAAAAGCCAATGAGAAGAAGAATGCCTTAAAAAGCAGAATTGGCCAGATGGAAAAGGAGGTCCGGAAGCTCATTGAAGATGAGCTTTAATCCTTAAAGATTAGCGTGGAGCAGATGGAAGCTAGTGACTTTATGAAAAAATCAAGAAATTATAAAACAAAAGCAAAGGAATGAAAAAATAACAAGCAGTGTGAAAAATCTTGTTGGAAAAACAACTGATCTAGAAAATAGAACTAGGGAAGACAATTTTAAAGTTATTGAACTACCTGAAAGCCATGATCACAAAAAGATCCTAGACATCATCTTTCAAGAAATTATCAAGGAAAACTGCCCTGATATTTTAGAACTAGAGGGTAAAATAGAAGTTGAAAAAAATCCACTGTCCACCTCCTAAAAGAGATCCCAAAAGGAAAATGCCTAGGAATATTGTAGTCAAATTCCAGAGCTCCCAGGTCAAGGAGAAAATATTGCAAGCAGCCAGAAAGAAACAATTGGAGTATTGTGGAAACATAATCAGGATAACACAAGATCTAGCAGCTTCTACATTAAGGGGATAGGAGGGCTTAGACTATGATATTCCAGAGGTCAAAGGAGCTAGGATTAAAACCAAAAGAATCACCTACCCAGCAAAGCTGAGAATAATACTTCAGGGGGAAAATGGTCATTCGAGGAAATAGAGGAGTTTCAAGCATTCTTGATGAAAAGAGCAGAGCTAAATAGAAAATCTGACTTTCAAACACAAGAATCAAGAGAAGCATGAAAAGGTAAAACAGGAAAGGGAAATCACAAGGGACTTACTAAAGTTGAACTGTTTACATTCCTACATGCAAAAACAATATTTGTAATTCTGGAGACTTTTCTTAGTTTTAGGGTAAATGGAGGGATTATATACATATAGGCAGAGGGCACAGGGCAAGTTGAATAGGAAGAGATGACATCTAAAAAAATAAAATTAAGGAGTGAGAGAAGAATATATTGGGAGAAGGAGAAAGGGAGAAATAGAATGGGCTAAACTATCTTTTACATAAAAGAGGCAAGAAAAAACTTTTTCAATGGAGGGCAAGAGGGGGGAAGTGAGAGGGAAAGAGTGACCCTTACTCTCATTGGATTTGGCTTAAGGAGGGAATAACATGCATACTCAATTTAGTATGAAAATCTATCTTGCACTACAGGAAAGTGGGGGAAAGGGGATAAAGTGGAAATGATGGAAGGGAGGGCAAATGAAAGGAGGGGGTAATTAGAAGTAAATATTT
This sequence comes from Notamacropus eugenii, assembly GCF_028372415.1. NCBI lineage: Eukaryota > Metazoa > Chordata > Mammalia > Diprotodontia > Macropodidae > Notamacropus > Notamacropus eugenii. The sequence continues at coordinate 28,276,660 of NC_092878.1, read as the reverse complement.
TTGAAGAGGCACAGGGTCAAAAGAGAGAATAGAATAAATGAGGGGCAGGATAGGCTGGAGGAAAATATAGCTAGTCTTTCACATCGTGACTGTTATGGAAGTGTTTTGCCTTACTACACATGTATAACCTATATTAAATTATTTGTCTTCTCAGTGGGGATGTGTGGGGAGGGAGGGAAAGGAGAGAAGTTGGAACTCAAGGTTTTAAAAACGAATATTAAAAATTGTTTTTATGTGCAACTGGGAAATAAGACATACAGACAGTGGCATATAGAAATCTATTTTACCCTATGGAAAAATAGAGGGAAGGGAGATGAGAGAAGGGATAAATGTGATAGAAAGGTAGGCAGATTGGGGGAAAGGGTGATTGGGATGCATGCTGTCTTGGGGTGGGTGGAGGGGAGAGATGGAGAGAAAATTTGGAACTCAAAATCTTGTGGGAGTGAATGTTGAAAGCTAAAAATTAATTAATTAATTTTAAAAATAGAAGACAAAAGCAAGAATTTTCAGAATATCACAGCTCATTCTTAAACCTGAGTCACACCTTTCCATCAATGCACACATAGTATCTGTGGATCAGAGGGAGTGGACGTACATTTATAAAAACCTGTCACTGAGGCCCATGATTAAGGAAACTTATGTGCTGAAGGCAACTCATAACTCTGGACTTCAGGCCTTAATGTACTTAGGGAGCAGTCTGCATGTGACTTGCAAGACCACTTTATTCCTAATTGTTCCCCTTCTGGTCCACAGAACTCTGCTATTAGGCAAAGCTATATCTGCTGTTCTTCATATGTTGAAACAGTGTTAAACTCTTGTAGCACATAGCCTCTCATGGCAGGGTCCTGAGGAAGTGATATGTTCTTTTAGCAAAATGTGTCAGTATTACACTATTTTGGTGAAAAACAGGTTCCTTAAGCCTGGAATCTGTTAGGCTTATTCAGCTCTCTTCTTTATGGGATATAAGGATTTTCCCTTTCTCAAACCAGAGGGGCAATATGGTTGACATAAGAGGTTTCCTCTTCTCAGGCAGTAGTTGGCTCTAAAAGGCAATAAACTCAATCAGCTCTTCTGTTTTCCTGTAGCCAACTTCTAGGAGCTATAGAACACTCTAATCCAACAGCTCCTTCCATCCTCTGCAAAGTCTGCCTCTCAGTTCTGCTCACCTCTAGTTGGCTTTGATATTCTGTGATCGGTTTCTCTCCTTGCCTCCTCTGTCTTCAGTCACCAGCTTCTTAGGACTCTTCATATTTTTAGCTTCCCATCTCATATCTTCCGTATCTCCATCTGGCCGTCACTGGCTTCTAATGCCTCAAATCAAGGCATGTTTGTGCTTAGTGACTCATGTCTACCTTATGATGTGAAACTAAAAATCTCATTTCCTATGAGATGTGACTTCAGTCCTATAATCTCATCATCCTCAAACAGCTCTGTTCTTCAAAACTTAGAAAAACAGTTGTGAACAAAGAAGCCAAAAGACCACAGAGCCCCGTGGCCCTCACTGCCCCAGTGCCCTTACCACTGAGCTGCTTTTCAAAGAGATTCTCTTGGTACATTTATTTGATAGGCTGCTTTCTTTTTTATGTAAATTTTTTCTTTTAAAATAAATATTTATTTTGATATGTATTTCATTTATATATTTTTTACAACTTAAATTTTATTTTGAAAATAAATTATTAAGCATTTATTTTATTTCTAGTCTCCTGTCCGCTGAAGGAAAAAAAGAAAGGAAACCAAAACTCTTGTAACAAACGTGTATAGTCAAACAAGACAAAATCCTGCCCTGCCTGTGTACAAAAATAAGTGTTCCATTTTGTATCTTGAATGCAGTAGCGCAGTTCACCGTCAGTCCTCTGGAATCTTAGCTGGTCGTTGCAGTGATCAGAGCTCTAATGTCTTTCAGAGTTGTTTGTTTTTACAATATTATTACATAAATTGTTCTTTTGATTTTGTTCAGTTCACTCTGCATCAGCTCATAGAAGTGTTCTAAGGTTTCTCTCAAACTATCCCTTTTATCATTTCCTATGGTGCAATAACATTCCATTCCATTCATATATCATAATTCATCCATGCTGACAGGCACCCCCTGGTTTCCAGGTTTGTGCCATTAGAAGAAGGACCATAATATCGGTCCTTTTCCTCTATGATATCTTTAGGACATAATAGTAATTATATTGCTGGATCAAAAAGAATATGCACAGTTTAGTAAGTTTAGGGTCATTGTTACAAATTATTTTCCAGACTGACTGAAACAACTCATAGTTTTACCAGCAGCGTATTTATTTTCCCACAGCCCCTCAAATTTGTCATTTTTTTTTATCATCTTTGTCAATTAGAAAGGTACGAAATAGAGTCTCAGATTTGTTTTAATTTGCTTCTCTCTAGTTGTTGGTGATTTGGAGCACTTTTTTCCATATGATTTTTGATAACTTAGATTTGTTTATTGAATGATATGAAACACCTAATTATGTCTTTTGACCATTTATCAATTTAAGAATGACTCTTATTCATATAAATTTGAATCAGTTTCTTACATATTTCAGAAACGAAACTTTTATTAGAGAAACTTGTTACAAAGATTTCTTCTCATGTAATTCTTGCTTCCGATTTTTACTGCTTTGGTTTTGTTGAGGAGGAACTTAAATTTTATATAATCAAAGTTGTCCATTTTTTCTTTTGTGATTATCCCTAGTCTTTTATTGTAAACTCTTGTTCTATCCATAAATCTTATAGGAAATTTCTTCCTTGTTCCTCAAATTTGTTTATTATATAACTTTTCATATCTAAGTCATGTATCTTCATCGGGAGCTTATCTTGATGTAAGCTGTGAGATGTTGGTGTATACCAGTGGTGGGGAACCTGCAGCCTTGAGGCCAAGTGCAGCCCTTTGACCAGATCCAGTTTTGTTCTTTGAAATTTGGATTTGGTCAAAGGGCTGCACTTGAGGACCTAAAGGGTCATATGTGACCTTGAGGTGGCAGATTCCCTACCCCTGGTCTATACCTAGTTTTTGCCAAACTGCTTTCTAGTTTTCCCAGCAACTTTTGTCAGATAAGCAAGTTCTAACCCCAGTAGCTGACGTTTATCAAACACTGCACAGCTAGGTTTGTTGGCTTTTACATATTGTACTAACTTGTTCCACTGATTGACCTCTCCTTTTTTAACCAGTCCCAAATCATTTTGATGATAAGTACTTTGTAGTATGGTTTAAGATCTGGTATTCCTAGGCAGGGGTTAGGTTCTCAGAACAGCCTGTGTTCTGAAAAAAAAGGACTTTTATCTGAGGGCAGTGTTTCTTTTCAAGCTGATTTTATCTGTGCTCCACACGCAACTGTTCTTTTTCTTCTCCTTTCAACAACCCCAAATGTCCACAGAACACAGGCTTGGGGGCAGTACCTTCAGCACAAAGGAGCATTGCAATGTGACATTGCTAAAACTTTAAAATAAAGCTGCCTTAGATTTAATTATGTGGCATTGAACCTGAAGCCAGCTCCTTTTTTGCTCTTTATCTGCATACTCCTCCCCCTTCTCTTTTTTCTTTTACACGCCCTTTGCCTGTGTAACTTGTCGCTGTTGCATCATCCTGGGAGTAGTTCCAGCATTGTAAATGTAACTTTGTTCTGCAGGAATTGAATGTATAGTCTCCCATTGTACATTTTGAACTCCACCCAGAAAATTCTGGAAAAATTGTAATGTGTACAGGCTTCATGCTTATGGAGAAAGTTCATCAATATCTCTGTGACACTAGCTCTTGGGGAATAGTTTCTACTTTGTGCCATTTTTCCAGTAAGGGGAAAGCATTTCAATGGGCAGTAGCATTCTATTAGAGACTGAGCAGATTACTGTTGACTTGTTGGCTGGCAATGTCCCATTCCCTTCAGTACATCCCCCAGCACTTTATCCCTCCCCCAAATCTAAGGAATAAGTCAGCTAAGGAATGAATCAACGTGTTGTACATTTAACGAGTGGGTTAGCAAAGGATATTTTTAGCGATCCGTGCTTATTTTGTTATAGCAAAAATCTGTTCTCTGTTCAGTACTGTTTGTTAAACAGACTTTTTTTTAAAAAACAGAAATGAGCAAGCTTTCTTAATTGGATTCAAGTTCTCGTTTTAACTTTGCTAGCTCTCAAAACCCTTGATCTCCATTCTAGTGGAAATTGAATTTTAAATTTGCTTTTAGGAGATGTGTCATATTCTACAGACTACCTACCATTTAGCTGCTCCCTTCTTAAATTTCTCCAGCTAGAGAAATAAATGGAATCCTTGAGGAGAGGCAGCATGGTATGCTGGAAAGCGTACTGGATTTAATCAAACTCAAGGTTTGAATCCCTGCATTTGTGACTTACTACTTGTGTTGTTGTCTTTGTGTATGTCACATCACCTTTCCAGGCTCCAATTTTTTCATCTGCAAAATGAGGCCATTCAAACTAAATGATTCCTAAAGGGTACTTCTGGCTGTCAGTGGGACCCCATGATCCTTTCCTTTATGTCCTCATAGGGAGGATTTTAAGATAAATGAAAGAATAAATGTGAAACCCTTTGAGATCCATGTGAAAAAGCTATTTTTTGCTAACATTTATATCTCATGTCCCAAGCCGCCTATTCATTCCTGCATAAATTACATTGTGGCTTTGCCTAGCCATACGTATCCTGGTAGAATTGGATGCAGTCATTCCTCATCTCACATTCTGGGCATATTTACCTTCTGAGTAATGGCCACTAATTCCACAGAGTGGAAAAAGACTGAGTTTTAAGAAAGTTTTCGAACTTTCTGCCCACTGGTATATGCATCAGATATTTGAAATACAAAGAAAAGGAAGTTCATTATAGACTTTCTGCATTTGTATGTACATCATGTCCTTGGTAGGATAACAATAGAACAGACTGAAGCCAAAAATTTATGATAACAAGACAGGTCTAACAGGATTTTCCTGAGAAACAAGTAATTTTTCTAATCCTTCCTTTTCTGTCTAACAGGATTTTTTTTGTTTTTTATTTTTTGGTGTGGTCCTGTGGTTTTATTGGTGCGAGAACTCCCCTTCCACACTTGTACATCGGGACCTATCCTGCATCTCATGGTGTTGGAGAGTTGCCATGTGCACTGATGAAATTTAAGTGACTTGCCCAGAGTCTTACTGTCAGTATGTCGAAGATGGGAACCAGAGACCCTAGCCAATAGGCCACACTGCCTGTCACATGTTACTAACGATATTGTATTAGCATATCATAACTTTGCTAACTGGTAGGCAGTTTGTTGTGGTTATGTTCTTATACTGATAAGTATTTTCACTTTATGAAAAGACCCTTTTTTGTGTGTCTATCTCAGTCTCCAAAACTGAAATTTGCCCTGTCTTTATCTCCCTAGAATCATAGGACTTAGTCATGGTAGCTTGTAGATCTTGTAACTTTAGCTTCTTCTAAAGAGATCCGAGGCCCAGGAATGTAGAGACTTTCTGCATTTGTATGCAGAAATGACTTATGCCACCTCAGATCTAGTAAGTCCCAAAGCCTGGACCTGAACTTGTCATTCATGAGAATATTTGAGGTTCTAAAACAGACTTCATAATTGTGAAGCATAATATTTTTATCACCAGTTTCTCCAATTCACTCACCTCGGTGAGCTTTTGCCAGGGCGTCCTTCTTTTACACATTTGCAGTGTTCTCATTTGTTGGTTTTGTGAGTACAAGGTTCTTTCCCCTTTAATGTTAGATATTTGATCAGAGCTCAGTGTGAAAGAAGTAGAACTATAATGTCCTCAGATGATGTTGTAAAAAGCTATGGAATATATGCTAGCTCAAGGAAACTAGCCAAGAGGTGCGGTGGTTAGAGCCTGGGGCCTGGAGTCAGGAAGACGTGAGTTCAGATCTTGCCTCTGATACTTTTTATGTGACCCTGAGCAAGTCACTTAATCACTGCCTCAGTTTTCTCAAATGTAAAATGGGAATAAGAATACCTCTTACCTCCCAGGATAGTTGTGAGGATTATATGAGATAATATTCATGAAGTGCTTAGCACAGTGCTTAGAACATAGAAGGTACTTAATAAATACTTGTTTTCTTCCTTCTTTTGATTGATTTTTAATTTCTTTCCATGTTCACGTTGTATGTATTTTTCTTTTGATTCTACTTTTTTCATTCTGCATCACCTCATACAAGTCATCTTATATTTCTCTGAATTCGTCATATTCAGCATTTCTTAGGGCATTCTATTAGATTTGTATGCTACAATTTGCCCAGCCTTTACCCAATCAAGAGACCCATTTTGTTTCCACATTTTTGCTACCACAAAGTGTTTTGTAATCATTGACTTTCTTAAGGAATTGTCCATTAATGGAATTACCCGGTCAACAATTTAGTGCCTTTTTTCTAATAAATCAAATTATTTGCCAGGATATTTGGATCGATTTACAGATTCGCCAACAATGTATTAGTATGCCTGTCTTCCATAGCCCCTTCAACACTGATAGTTTCCGTTTTTTAGAAAAAATCATCTGGAAATTTGATCTCACCCCCATGTTTTACAGATGTGGAAGCTGTGACCCAGAGTTAATTAAGTGACTTACCTAATTAGGGTCACACAAGTGACTATTTGGTATCGTTTAGATATTTTTATTCCATTCATGATATATTTTTTCTTTAGGTTCATGTGCTCCCAGCTGCCTAACCAAGTTCTAAAGAGCATAAGCATCATTGACAGCCCTGGAATTCTTTCTGGAGAGAAACAGCGTATCAGCAGAGGTGAATTGTTATTATTACAATGATTCAACTTTTCTTTATTATTTATCCAATATAATTCTTTTGTATTTCTTTCTCACTTTATAAGATAAAGGCAGAAGAGTGTGGATGCTTCCTGAATTCTTTCTTCTGTTTGATTTCATCAATCCTTTGATATAGCCCTTATCAAATAATGCCTGCAAAGCTTGGGAGGAAGCCGTAAGGCTGAGAGAACCCCAAGAAACTAACAGGGAAGTCACAGACTAACAATAAGGCATAGATTCAGAGTTATTAAGTAACCTTTTGAATTCCATAAAAGGGTGCACTTAAAACCAGCTCTTACGTCAAATAAATTTTATGCACCTAATGTGCATGGCCATTTGCTTGTTTTTTGTATTAATTGCTTACTAGACTTTGGTCTGCATAGGAAAAGTACAGAACATAGTAGAAAGCCAGCTAGTGTCAGAGCAAGAAGATTTTTTTTTCTTTCTTTACTGTTGGAAATTTCACTCATGTAATTTGCAACATCGCAGAGGATCGCATCGCAAAGGAAACTCTGAATTTTTTGATTCAAAATCTAAAATTGTAACACCTTGACAATTCTGTGAACCTTTATTCCTGGAGAATTTTAATAATGGGACTCAATAGTATGTCTGAGTTGGATTTTGCACAATTCCACCTGTAAGATAATAAACTATATAATCTTTGGAGGTCCCTGGAATTCCTTGAATGATGGAGTACCACTTAGTCCCAGAAAAGTGGACACAATTCTCAGGACTCAGGAAGTCTGAGTACAGAAATTCCACTTGAATAGCACTAAAGAAGTCGTGAAAAACTTCCCAGTTATGTAAAACAACCTCTAGGAAATCATTTAGAAATAGATTGTGATATAACAGATCAGATCCCTCATATATATTGGCTGTTTGCTTTTAAATAAGCAGACTAGAGATGCCATTGCCTCAGTCATAGAGGTTTCTCAGGCTTTTTGGTCTTAGAACCCATTTGCACTCTTAAATTACTGAGGTTTCCCCCAAAGATCTTTTATTTATATGGGTTCTATCTATTGGTATTTACTATATCTTAGCATTATTATTTTTTTCGGTTTTCTAAACATTTTTATTTTAAAGTTTTAAATTCCAAATTCTATCCCTCCCTCTCCCTCCTCTTCCCTGAGACAGCACTTAGATATAGGTTCTATGTGTGCAATTATGTGAAACATCTTCTTTTTAGTTATTTTTTACAGGAAGACTAATTTAAAAAAATGAAAGAAAGTAAGTGAAAAATAGCTTGCTTCGGTCTGTATTCAGACAATGCCAGTTCTTTCCCTGGAGGTGGATAGTGTGCTTTATCATTTGTTCTTTGGGAGTGTCTTGGATCGTTGGTTTGCTGAGAATAGCTAAGTCATTCACAGTTCTTCATCAAATAATATTCCTGTTACTCCAGACAGTGTTTTCATTTCACTATGCATCAGTACGTGTAAGTCTTTCCAGGTTCTTCTGAAATCATCCTGTCATTTTTTTATAGCACAATAATATTCCATTACATTCATATACCACAGCTTATTTAGCCATTCCCCAGTTGATGGACATCACTTCAATTTCCAATTCTTAGCCACCACAAAATGAGCTGCTATAAATACTTTTTCACAAATAGGTCCTTTTCCCTTTTTTTGAATGTTTTTGCGAGATAGACTTAACAGTGGTATTTTAGCATTATTATAATAGTTTTAACCATCTAGATTCCCTGAAAGGGTCTTGGGGATCCGCAAGGGGTGCTGAAACATACTGGTTTAAATAGAAGTTTAACCCATAGATAAGTATTAGGACATGGCCACTGGAGAAATTGGTTTTTCTCAATTACATGTGTGTGTGTTTGTGTGTGTGTGTATATTATATATACACATACATGCACACATATATACATAGATATTTGATTTAAAAGTAATAAATCAGGTAATAACTAGAATCCAGAACCCTCTTGGTACCTGTACGTTTTCCCTTCCATTTCGCAGAGACAGTTACTATCTAAAACAATCAAAACAGCCATAATAGAAACCACAGGGCAAGAATACAGGAAGGATTGACGGGATAAAGGAGATACCCTGGGACAAAGAAGGAAGGGGAGGAAAGAAGTGCAAAGTAAACATACCGGAGATAAGCATCCTTTTCTCTGGCATCTCAGAAATGCTGCCTTGGTTTTTCAGCTAGTCTCACTCCCACAGAACACATGGCAGTTCTTCGAGATCAGTTCTATGTACCACAGTTCTTCTGAACGTTAACCCTTCTGTGGTTTTCACGTTGGAAGGAAACAATGCATTGGCTTGAATTATGAAATCAGTGGACTAGAAAAGATCTTTTCCAAAGCTGTCTAGGCTTTCCATCAGCCTCCAGGAATAATTGTACTCTCCCAATGTAGATAGTTTTGTCAGTTCCAGTCTTTGCTGAGTTTTTTTTTTTAAACACATAAATTTATCAAACTGCCAGTAGGTCTTTAGCTCCGGACTCATTGTCATAGAATACTAGAATTTTAGAGCAGGAAAGAAGGAAGAAGGAGGGAAGGAAAGCAGGGTTTGGGCCCAGTGGGGAAAGGGACAGCCTTAGAGAGGAATATTCCAGGGGGAGCAGGTCAGTGGGGGTGTAGCCTTTTCCTGGTCAAGGCCCCAGGAGCTGAGGGAAGTTCCAGGATGAACCAGCAATAGAGAAGGCATGGTTTTGAAGTCCAGAAAGTCAAGGGTCCATTGTCCTATGTAGCAGTGCAAAGAGGGTAGATTTCAGAAGATTGGAGAATTGCGTGTCAGTAGTGAGAGCATATTGTAAGAATGTATTTTCAGTGTTGTTTCACTTTTAGTCTACAGTCTTATTTCTTTTAAGCCACATCTAGCTTCTTGCTATCCATAGTCCCCTTGGTCTACACTAATTTTCTCTTCTTAGTAGTAGTCAGTGGTTGTGTGAGTTCATGTGTGGCAAATAGGCATATGTGTGGTGGTTAGGTGTGTTGTTTTATTTTTTTAACATATGAGATTCCTTATATTCATTAAAGAAAAAAAGGCCCCCATTTTTCAGTCTGCTTTGAAATGTGGGTCTTTCAAAGACACTTTGTAATAACCTGACTCACATCCTGTGCCTGTTACAGCATTGTGCAGATCAGTAGGGTAGCGTAAAACTTCGGTGCTTTGTTAGAAGTAGATGGCACCAAAGATTATTACGTTATGTTACAGTGGTGCTTAGTGTAAGAAAGGACTTAAAAGAGATCACTCTAGGAGAAGAATACTGTGCACAGATTTATCGCTCTAAAATATGTTATATCAAAATATAGGCATTTTCAACTACAATTTCACACATAGAAAATACCATACTTTTCCTTGCATTTTAAGATATCAAAAATATTCTCTTTCTGTCTCTCTGCCTCTCAGTCTGTCACTCTGTCTCTCTCTGTATTTTTATACATTAGGCCTGACTTTCCAAACTACCACCACCACCGACTCCTCTTAAAAATCCCAGAATCTGTAAACTAACTAGGAATTCAGGACAGAATAAATTGAGAATAGCTAGAAGCTTTGGGTCCATAAGCAAAAAGTTCAGAGAAGTCATCCCTCTTTGGCTTTAATTGCAGCATAAGCAAATCTCCATCCTCTGTAATGCCAGTGTCACTTCAGCAGTATTTATTCCTGGGGAGATGAAAAAAGAGGCAGCTGGGGGAGGGGAAGTATTTTTCTTCTCCTGACTAACTTCTTCTCCATTACCTTTTGCCCTTTCCCTTGTGAGTTGTTGGGATGCTGGAAATCTGGGATGAATAGACAAAATACTTTTAATTTTTAAAAATTTTAGCCAATAGTGTGATTTCTTTTTAGCTAAATCCTGTTTTCTGCTAACCACAGGCTCCATGGCCTATATGAATTTTCATTCATTCTCTCTCCCTCTCCCTCTCCCTCCTTCCTTACTGTTTCAAGTAGCCAGCGGTTGTGTGACTGCCCTGAAGTGTTTTTATTGGGGAGGGAAGGTGTCTGAGAAGTACAAAGGACAGGTTGAGTGTTTTAAATTTTTGTATCTGTTCATGGGCTGTGGTGACTTCTTTGAATCATAAGCATAATCGTAAAGTGGGATGAAATGAAGGCTGTTCCATATGTCTCATTGAGATACTCTCAGTAGACTTGGATAGACATGAACCATACCTAAGTTTTCTTCAGGAGTTTTTTCCCTGGAGTTGGGTGGAACCAAAGAGGAATAATGATCCTCCTACGGGGTGAAGGGGTTGGTGGGGAGGTCAGGCATCTGGGATCAGAGCTAGTCTGTGTAAACCCAAATTCCAGATGGGGCAGGGGCCACAAGTAACCATAGCTGCTTTTGAAGTCCAGCAGAACTATCATCTCATTTTCTAATTTTTCCCTACTGCTATTGCCTTGCCCTATCCCCTGCCGAAAATTAGCTTATACTTTGTATCTACATATATACGTGTGTGTGTATGTCTTTTGTATATATGCATGTGTATATATACGTAATATACATGTTGTTTTCTCTCAGATACATTATAAGCTTGTAGAGGACAGCTGCTGTCTTCTTTTGCTCTTTGAATTTTGCCTGGCACATAGTAGGCCTAGAATAAATATATGTTGCTTGATTGATTGAAAACTAGCACGAGAGACTGAGTAATCTATTTTCAGCATATCAGTGGCTTTTATAGGTTTAGTGGCTTTATCTGAGAGGATATGGTTTACAAACATGATCTTTTATGAATCTTTAATGGAATCTGACATCAACAATGCCATTCGTTGAATGAGTTCTGATAACAAATGTCATTTGTTGAATGAGAATCTGACCACTCCCAGATGGATGATGCCTCAAAGTCCCTTTAGCCTGGGGTCTCTTAAACCCTCTAGGCTACTTGGACAGTTGCCGTCTCAAAAGTGGGATCTCACCACCACCACTAGTTATATGTTCTAATCTAGGCTGTCTTTGTGGACTGAGTGTTACCACCTATGAAAATTTCAAATGACTGCTTCTATATATTAATATGGCATCAAAAGGCCAGCCTTCTAATCAGGAAGGGCTCAAGTCCCACTTTGAATATTGGCTGTCAGATCCTGGGCAAATCACTAAACCTCTCAGTGTTTGAGGGATCTTTGAGGTTATGATTTGCACTACAGTCCTGGGTGACATAATATACATAAAGCACTTTGCACATCTTAAAGGCTGTATTAATGCTGACCATTAGCTGTAATGGGTAGAGGGAGTGGCCTTAGCAGGAAGTCCTGACACTTATGAAGTCTCAAGTTTGAACAACAGTAACAAAAATTATATTATTAGAGTTCTACTCCAATGCTTCACTCTATAGAGTGAAACACAAGCTCTGAGAGGTCCTTCCAAACTAGAGAAGCTTTGATCATGGACCCAGCAAAAAAAAAAAAAAATTGGCCATCTCTTGTCTGAGAACCAGCCAGCTATATTCAGAAGATGATCGTAGCAGCAGGTGATGACCTTGGTCAGCCAAAGTTGCCCAGCGAAGAGGATCTATGGGGGATGTGGGCAGGTAAAGAAAACCAGAGATCCTGGAAGTATGGAAGGCTCTGGTTTTAGTTATGTGTTAAAAGTTAATAGGTAGTGAAAAAGCAGAAGGGTAATTAGGCTGGTGGGGGAGAGGCAGAGAGGAATGTGTTCAATAGAACCCTGAGATCAGTTGGAACTTCGTTAGAGAGTGAACTTGAAGCGCTGTCCTGCCTGAAGAAGCATTTATTAAGCACCTAATATATACTAGGCACCATGGTAGGTGCTTTACAAATATCTCAAGTAAAAGAGGCACTAGGCCTGCAGAGAGACTTACTCCCGCTGATTCACAATCTGATTAGTTAGTTAGTTAGACTATCAGTCAGTTACTACAGATGGTTCAAGTCTAAGCAAGATTGTGAATCAGGGGGAGTAAATCTCTCTGCAGGCCTAGTGTTCTGTTTCTTTTCCCCTGCTATAAAGTTCCCTACTCTCTATTGTCCTGTTCTCTTCCATCAGTTCCCAGTTCCAGCAAAACTAGCTGGGAAGGAAGGTGTCATCAGTCATCCAGTTGTACTTCAGTGTCAGTTTCAATGTGTGGTTGCATTTAAATCCTTATCCCTGATTATAGTGTTGTCTTATCATAGAATCTTATACCTTCAAACTTATTACATATATGTATGATATATGTGCACATATATATGTATATTATTATCTATTCACACTTATAGACATACATCCATACACACATACACATACATAAAGGCCAAGGTCTCCCATTGCATCCTGGGCCATCTCTAGTCATCCTGATGAATATCAGGTCACTGGATTCAGACGGCTCTGGAGGAGAAGTGAGGCTGGGGACCTGCACAGCCCTCCCTCACTCAAAACAAAGTCAGGTGCAAGTCATGTCATCATTTCTCTGGTGGCATGGTCTTCTTTAAAAACGAAGGACGAACACAACAACAACATAGATATATATGTATGTGTATATGTGTGTATATATACATGCATACATATACATACATATACACACATATATACATATATATACATACACACATATATGGTGGTGAGTGGAGGAAAAGCCTTCCTGGGATTGAAATTATACCACTAAGCAACTTCCTCTGCCTGATATGAGCAAAATTTTAGGAAATAAAAAGAAATGCTTCTACCTTCCTGAAGCTATGTGTCCAGAAAAGGCCCTTAAACCTATGTGTTATTTCCCCAGAGAGCGTCCCAGTAGGATATAAGCTGCTTGAGGGTAGAGACTCATTTTCATCTTTATAGCACTTAATAAATACTTATTAATTGATTTAAGTGCCTGAAAAGACACATTTGAGCCATAGTAGCTACAGATATGACTTACATTCTTTCCTTAGTAGCCTTATGTAACCTTCCTTAGTAATCAGATGTTTTAACAATCTGGTCATCCAGGAAGTTCTTCTATTAAATTGTTCCTTCTTGGAGGTGGTGAGTCTGGTCTCAAGACAGAGATAAATCGGCCTCTTTCTCCATCCGACTCACTATTGCTTTTTGGGTGGGAGGTGTGGAGCGTGAGGGGTCAGGACCCAGAGGATCCAGAGGAATTGAGAAAACTGTTTATTTGTGGCTCGAGCTGCAAAGCTACAGATGATTGTTAATGGTGTCCAACTCAGATGGAAATGAATTTTACAAGGTGTAGAGTTCAGAAAATGTCTAAAATCCTGAAGGGAGTGCATATAAGGGTAGCAATTCAATGCCTTCCATCTTTATCACATATTAAGACACACATTAAGACTTGATTTCTTTAACAATGGCACTTTTCCTGTAGGTTGGGAAATTGTGTCAGTTTATGTGCAATAAATGGAAAGTGAGGACATGGAGGTAAAACAGACAATCCATACAGAATGATGCCAGTGGGCTTTATATTGATGTAATTTTTAAAATGTAATACTATGTGTTATTGCATTTTTATTTATTTTCTCAAATATTTCCCATTTACATTTTAATCTGGTCAGGTCAAAGTTGGGAATGTTGGCCACAAATTTGAAACTTCTGTCTTCAGACATTTTGAGAAATGAGGCTTGCACAAATTGTGTGGTGATGAGAGATCCCCAAGCTAGTATTCCAGAGGTTTGGGATTTGTGATTTGTTCTTGTGTAGAAGAGGTCAGTGCAGCGATGTTCATCTTCAGCCATATAAGTTGGTGAGTATGTAGTGGAACCACAGAGACTTTTTTCTGGAAAAGATGTTGTAAAAACATCTAACCATGAAGATTTTTGCTGATGGTATTAAAAAATATAACAGAAAAATATGATTTTAAAAGACTGCTTTGAAAGGTAGGGTAAGATTGAACCATAGATGTTATGGAAGATCGGCATTTTGGAAATAAGAGAGGGTTTGCTTTTGTATCTTTTGATGGCCAGAAATATTTATAGTTCAGAAATATACTTGGCAAAACTGATGCAAGGAAAGGCCCTTTCAAAGCAAGAGATATAGGCTGCTGGCTCAGAAGAAAGTCTTGGAGGTGATTCAGGCATATTCTGGGTCATGGAGGAAATACTGAAGGTGTAGAAGACACTTTGGATATAGTGACAGCAGAAGCAACAGTTAGGGAGGTAGAGATGGTAGATACAATGGATTTGATGGAGATGGTGGCAGTTACAGAGGTAGTCCTGACTATAGTGGCAGGGAGGGTTATGGTGGTGGTGGTGGTGGTGGTGTGGTGGTGGTGGACCAAGGCACAATGAAACCAAGTTGGTGGGTATAGGAGTGGTAGAGGTGGAGGAGAGTTAAGATGATCACAATGAAGGAGAAAATTTTGGTGGTAATAACTATGGTAGCAATGGGAATGGTAATGATTTTCAAAATTATGGTGGATAGCTTCACATTATGGACCCATGAAAAAAGGAAGTTTTGATGGAATGAGCTCAGACATTCTTATGGTGGTGTGTGTGGTAACCAGAGGTTCTAAAGAACTTATCAGAGGCTTTTAGCAGAAGACAGCAAGGAGTTGTCAGAAAATCTGCAGGTTATTTGGAGACAATCATGCGTTCCAGTTGAAGTCATGCAATCAGATATGTTAAAGGAACTGTAAAAATCTGCCACAGAAGGAATGAAGATCCATAGTGAGAACAGTTAATTCAGCTTAAGCAGGAAATCATTCTTGTTCAGGACTGTCATAGTTACAATTTGCATGAAGTGCACCCTATTGGTTAATGCAAGGTAGCGTTAATTAGGTGCACATTTGTGAGGTGTTCAATCTGTTGGAGTTTTAGCTTTTGTTTTCCTTTTCACAACATTAGGTAGGTTGCCCTGTAAATTGTGGCAGTGGTACCAGGAATTAAAGTAATTAAGGAGTTTTAACCTTTCTCTGAAAATAAATAAATAAAAATTTTTCTCCCATTATAGTTTAAAGCCTCTTTCCTCATTCTCTTCCAGGTAGAGATGGGAAACAACCCATCATCCTTATAATAACTGGGGAGAGAAAATAAAGATTAAAACAACTTTTCAGCTGTCTTTCTTCTCCAGACTAAATAATTACATGATACAAGGAAAGACTTAGTGTTCCTATTTTATAGAATATTAGTACGGCTGTACTGGATGTAAAAACATGGTACAGAGCATCTCAAGAATGAAATGACCCCTACTATTTAAGTTGGTATCAAGTAGTTAACAGCGTACTATCTTATATTAATTAAAAGTCATTCTTAGACTCTTGTAGTCTTTAATTCAATTCAGCAAGCATTTATTAAGTGCTTACTGTATTCCTACCACTATGTCTACAAGGACAGAAATAAAATATTCTGCCTTCAAGGAGCTTATGATTTACCAGGAAACATGTACATAAAATGTATGTGTGTGTGTGTGTGTGTGTGTGTGTGTGTGTGTGTGTATAGAGAAAGAGTACTATAGATACACACACTTACACACACAAAGTACACACAATGTAGCTTCAATGAAGCCTGCAGTTATGACTTTTTTATGGCTACTGAAGTAGGTACAAATAAATAATGTGTATCCTTTTAAGCAGTTTCCAGGAATAACCAAGCCATTGTCTTTAGGAGTTCTGTAAACACAAAAACCCAAGTGATTGGTGTGGGAGTGTTTTAATTTGCTCCTCCATTTGGATGCCGATGATTCTTCCTTCCCATCATGGGCAGCCTTCAACTCAAGAGTTTCCTTGGTTTCTTTATGATTCTCAGGTCTTCAGGAACAGAAGGAAAACTACACAACTATGTTCTTTTTACTTAATTATTAATCTGGGACTTTATTGGTTACTTCCTTTTTGCAGCATTCTGTAAATACTGGGGTTTTTTCTTAAATTTCTATCAAAACAGCAGGAGGGATATAAGGATCCAAATATATGACAATAGCAAAAACAGAGTATTGTCCACACAGCAGTTGTGAGGTAAGCAGTGACTAAGTGAGCTGCCCCTGGTCACAAAGCTAGCTGTCTGGGAACCCACATCTGACTTCAAATCTAAGTCTTCTTCCACTGCACCAAGCAGCCTTCCCAAGAAGTATTTAGAATATTAATAATTTTGTCCAAATTGCCACTTAGAAGCCTAACATTCTGTAGCACTTGATTGCTTTCTTATGATGGATGAACTTCAATGAAAGGGGTCAGTGGGTGAGATTTGGAACATTAAGTGGTGTGTGTCTGTGTGTGTGTGTGTGTTGCCCTCCCCCCCTTATCTAAAAGATACTTTTATTGAGGAAGAAAGTGGTTGATGAGATGATCCAGTTGGTGGGTCATTGGTTCAATGAAGTTATCCTAGAAGTTCATGTCTCTCAGTGGGACTGTGAGAGCTAGAATACACCAGTATCTGTCCATAATTTTCTTTTCCTGGTTAATTCAGTTTGATGTTGATTCCTGTATACCATTGGTGTCACTTGTATAACACTTTGTGCCATAATACGAAACTCTGAGGGCTTAATTTTTAATATGTCATAGCACCATAGATTTAGAACTAGAAGAAATCTTGGGGTCATCTAATCTAGCCCCGTTTTACAAAGGAGGAAAGGTCACATAGGTAGTAAGAGGAAAGGTCAAGATTTGAACCTGGGATTTTGTCTCCAAATCCAGCACTTTCTCTTGCACCACATTTCCTACACGTGCTCATAGCTTTCCTTAGATAGCTGCCCTACGCTGTCTTCTCCTATGTGGCTCAAATTATAATGCTGACGTCTTTGTTAAGGTGCTTGAAATGAGGGGAACATCTGAAAAATTAAAGATAGTCTCTTCAGAACCTAAGGAACCAGTACAGTGGATAGGGTGCTAGATAAGACTAGGAGTTAGGAAGTCTTGTGTTCAAGTTTCTCCTTATATTGCCAAAAATATCAGTGAAATATTAAACACCAGATTATTATTTTAAAAAATAACCATTAAATACATAATGAACATTATTATTGTTATAATTAAACATTTTTATGATGTCTCATAGGATCATAGATTTTGAACTTAAGGGGTCTTAGAGGTTATCTAGCTTTATGGATGAGGCAACTGAGATCCATAGAGGATGAGTAATTTAAGATCACCCAGGTAGTAAATGGGGAAGCTGGGATTTGAACCCTGACTCCAGTTCAGTGCCTTTTCTAGTATCCCTGTGGTTTCCAAAAGGAATTCTAGATTTGGGGTAGAAAGGTCCTTAGAGGTCGCCTAGTGTCACGTTATAAAGGAAGACATTGAGGCCCAGTGAAGTGACGGAGTGTAAATGGCAGAGCTGGCATTTTGCCTCAAGTCCTAACTCTAAATCTACCACTTTTTGTTGTGCAGCCTCCAGATGACTGACAGTTATTGTAACAGTAACTCTTACTGTTGTAAGATTTCTTTGACAATGAAAATAAAAACAGTGCTAAGTCTTTTCCTAACTTTCTAAATAATTAAAGAACAGCTCTGGTTGTGTGATACTGGGTAGGTCACTTCATATCTCAGGGCCCCAGACAATTCTCGCTGAAGATGTTGCTAATCTAATCTGCATTAGTAAAGGGATTTTCCTTACCAGGCATTGCCTGCATGAGCAAATATTGTACGAGGTTTTAAGATTTTCCTTAGCAAAGGCAAGCCTTTGTTTTAGGAGAGAAGGAAATGGACAATATTATATGCGTGCCAAAGACAGGTACAGCAGCAGACATGAACCCGCAGTGTGAGCAAGGTCAAATTGGAGGGTCCTTATCTTGTAATGAGATTTAAGAACACAGTGGAATCATATCACCACATTAGACGATTACAAGATAGTGTGATGTGGATATGGTGGTATACACATGTAATCGCTGCTACTCAGGGAGGCCGAGCCTGGTAGACCCTTTGAATGCAGAAGTTCTATGCTACAGTTGGACTAAAGCCGTTCAGGTGACCATGCTGAGTCCAGCACGAAACCCCGCCAGGAATGGAGGGCCAGCAAGTTCCCTAAGGAAGGGAGAACTGGACCAAGTTGGAAAAGCTGGACACATTAAAACTTCCATACTGATCAGTATTGGGATCATGAGCGGCTGCCATACTTCCAGTCTGGGTGAGATGGGGAGACCCAGTCTCTTAAGAGAAAAAAAAAAGTGTGATACCACTGTTCTGCCCTCATACAGGAAATCCTGGTTTCCTTTTGTTCCGGAAAGATCGCTGACAAACAGTTCATGTCGCCTCTCCAGCTGGTACCAAAGGAAATTCTAAATCATAAAAGTTGCCATTTCTGTTTTTAATGTGATCTCTTTCTTCACTGAGATTTAAAGTGGCAAATATTAGCTACCTGCTGTCCTTTTTGAAGATCATCTAACATTTTAAATGCATGATTTTTCATGGCATCTAACTTTACCTAAACTGAAAGAAACATTTAAGTGTAGAAGCTGACACACTTGCCTTAGAGTCAAGAAAAGCTTGATTCAAATCTCATCTCTGGCACTTATTAATTATGTGACCAAACTTGAGTTTCAGTTTCATAATCTCTAAAGTAGAGGTAAGAATTTCTTTAGTACTTCCCCTTACAGGGTTATAGTGAGACTCAAATGAGATAACTTGAGACAATTTTGTTATGTCAATGTCCAGTGTAATTTTTATTATTAACTTGAAAAAAATCTAGAACTTTTAAAACTGAATATTTGGGGGAGGAGGGTGTTACATAGTGGATAAAGTGCCCAACTTGGAGTTTCAATTGAGTTTGAATCCTGCCTTAGACCTGAATGATCCTGAATGGGTGACTTAATCTCTCCCAGTCACAGTCTCCTCGTCTGTTGTGCTTGAAGGCCAGATTCAGCGAGGTAATATATATGCCAGGTGCTTTCGTAAAGCATACGTAAATGTTTGCGGTTATCTCAGTTGTTGTCATCATTATTTCTATTCCTGGGTAGTTTGTTATCCAGCAAAAACCTGCCTGCTCTTCAAGGCTTTGTGCTAGAGTGATAAAGACAAAAATGAAACAGTCCCTGATCTCAAGGAATTTACATCCTTTTTAGTTACCATTTCTTGAGTACCCACTCTGAACACAGCACATTCCGAGACACTCTGATCCTTTTGTAATGGGGAAAAGAGGTAGAAATTTTTCTGTCTTAATGAAGTTTTTATTCTAGAAGAGTGACAAACCCTTGTGCTATATACGCCTCAGTACAATGAATTGAGCCACTCATCAGATGACATAACACACCAATGGCTCATTCATTTGCCAGCTGTAGAGACTGAGTTATTCGATATAAGTTAATTTTCCAAGTAATTGAAGTTTTTCCCTTCAAGCATTAAAGTGTCTGGTGTGCAAAAGCAGAACTGGAACAAGGGCCGTGGTACTTTGCTTCGGAGTCCTGAATTTAGAGAGCTGCTGCTATCGTCCTCCTGCGCCTTAGGACAACAGATTTTTAATGCCAAGTTAACAAGATTAATTTGTGAAAATAGGAAATTTCCTCAGGCTGGTCCATACCTCTCTCTCCTTTGTGTTGATCATTTTGGTTGTAAATATTTCTTAAATGGAATTTAGATGTATTTTTATTTATTGAATATTTCTAAAATGGATTTCTTAACTTTTCTGCTTTCTTAAGCAGTGACTTCTGTATATAATAACCTTCTGGAAGTAACTAAGGGTTACCATGGACTGTAATGGACTTTTCTGCTTTTAGGCTTTCTGTCTTCTCTCAGTTACCTAAGGTGGTGGCTCTGGGAATTTCTAGAAGAGGTGGAGTGAAGAAAGAAAGTGGTGATAGAGTCAGAGATCACGCGGAAGTTTCAAGCATGGCTGACTGAGAGATCAGTGATGCCATCAGCAGAAATAAATCACAAAGAAAAACAGGTTTTTGGAGAAAGATGACGAGTTCAGTTCAAGCTTCTGGTTGTTTGAATTGGCCTCAGGGTGTCCAGGGTGGAGACATCCAGTAAGTGGTTTGGAATGTAAGTTTAGGTTGTGGGGAAAAGGTCAGAACCTAAGGTATCCATATAGAAGGCTGAGGACAGAAACTTAGGGAAGCCTATGGACTCCTACTTGCCAGATTTCTGTCTCTCCTTCTCTCCTTTCCCTTTCTCTCGTTCTCTCTCTCCCTCTCCTTCTTCCTCTTTCCCTCTCTCTCTTTCCTTCTCCCTCCTTTCTGCTCTGCCCTCTTCTCTCCCTCCTCCCTCCCCCCTCCCCATACTTCTCTCCTCCTCTCCCTTTTCCCCTTCTCCCTTTTCCCCTACCCCACCTCTTCTCCCTCTTCCTTCCCCTTGCCTTCTCTTTCCCCCTCCCCTCCTCTCTCCCTCTACTCTCCTCTCTCCCCCTACTTCCCTCTTTTTTCTCTTTCTCCCTCCCTCTTCTCCCTCCCTTCCCTCTCCCTTCTCTTTTCATATATGTATATATGTATATATGTGTGTGTACGCGTGCACACACACACAACAGGAAGAACCATTAAAGTAGAGAAAGCATAGCACAGAAGTGGGCATTCAGTGTCCAAGCAAAGCAAAGTAGGTGTGTCAGTAAGGGAACAGACAATAATATCAGATTCTAGAAAGAAGCTGAGGAAAGGCAATTAGATTTGGGAATGATCAGCTTTTTAGATTGCCGTTTCAATAAGGTTGGTGGGAATGGAAACCATAGAGGTTAAGGTGGGTCATGAAGCAGTGAGCATTGGAAGTGTGAGGGAGAAGAGAAATAGACCGTAATGTAAGAAGGTAGTAAGGTCAAGAGAAGGTTTTTCCAAGATAAGGGGAGATCTAAGCATGTTTTAGGGAAAGGAGAAGGAACCAGCAGAGTTGAAGGGATTGAAAATGAAGAATCGGAAGGTTGATTGTTGATGGGACATGGTTCTGGAGAAGTTTAAAGGGAGAGGACTTAAGGATACTGTTGGACAGGTTGTCTTTGCCAAAAGGGAAAGACTTCTTCCTTTGAAACAGGACAAGAGAACGGGTTGGGTAAAGACATCGATTTTGAAGTATTAAGGAAGAAAAAAGGTACATCACTGTTGGATGACTTTTAAAGATCCCTCTAAAGAGAAAAATTTCCAAAACTCACTCAAAAATATAATAACCTTCACTGCCAATAGTGGGAAATGCTTCCTTTTAGTTAACGTAAATATCTCTTCCTGCTTTCAGCAAAGACTCTTCCCCCCAAAAGTTAGTGTGTGTGGATGGTGGCCGCTAGATTGTTGTTGAAGTAGATGTGTTCAAATGGAACTGTGGAGTTTTAAGCACAAGAATGTTATAAAGTAAAGAGTATTACTGACACATCCCAAGTCTGAATAATTTGCCAGTTTCCATCCTGGTAGTGTGATGGTCCTGGACGACACAGTTGTTGTTAAACTGAGGAACTTTAGAGGACAGATGAGTAAAGGGGAAAAGGCAACTTTGGGTTGAACCTGAGATAGTGTTTGACATTTAAGACAGCCTGGAACAGAGGAAATACTAGGCAGGGAGTTTGAGATAAAGGGTCCAGGGAGACCATGGGCTGGAATTCAAGAGGCTTCAAAAGAGAGCAGTTTAAACTTGAAGCTGAGGGAAAAGACCTCAGAGACTCAGACAGAAAAGAATCTTGATTTTCTAGAGAGCAAACGAGAACTCAAGGAAATGTTCCCACTTGGACTGTAGAAAAGAAGTAGGAAGATAAATGAGTCTGACCCACCATGATATAGCAGACAGATGAATTTGTCTGTCAGTCAGCAAGCATTAAATGTTCATTATGTGCCAGACTCTGTGCTAACTAAGTCTTGTGAACACAAAGATAGGCAGACATATGGCATCAGCCCTCAAGGAGCTAACGTTCTAGTGGAGGTAACAAAATGCAGATAACTACATACGACATACAAAGAGTAGGTGGAAGGCCATCTCCCAAGGTTGTTGCTAGCCAAAAATCATAGACTTAAGGAGCTAGAGGGTCAGGCTCAATGAGCAGCAAGAAAGCAAGTGTAGTAGAGTAGTAGAGTACATGGAGGGAAATAAAGTGTAGGAAAACCAGGAAGGTAGGAAGAGCTTTCAATGACAGGATTTTGTATTTGATCCCGGAGGTTATAGTCACTGGTGACTGCTGAGTTAGTTATTTTTTGTCGAGTCATATCTGACTCTCTGTGACCCCATTTAAGGTTTTCTTGGTGAAGATACTGGAGTGGTTTCCCATTTCCTTCTCCAGGTTATTTTACAGATGAGGAAACTGAGACAAACAGGTAAAGTGATTTACCCAGGATCACACAGCTAGAATTATCTGAGACCAGATTTAAGCTCAGAAAAATGAATCTTCCCGACTCCAGGCCCAGAACTCTGCCTCACTGTCCAGTAAGCTGTCTGATCTATCAGACCTTTGTTTAGGAAAATCACTTTGGCAGGTGAATGCAGATTGAATTGGAGTGGGGAAGGACTTGTCAGAAGGCTATGGAGAGAAGGGGGCTTACACAAGAAGTGTTGTAAAAGTGTCAATGCCAAAACTTGCTGACAGATTGAATATGTGGTGTGAGTGAGAGAAGACTTCAGGATGACCCTGAGGAGTTGAGCCTGAGTGACTGGGAGGATGGTGGTGTCCTTGACAATAATAACCCAATATAAAGAGTTCTGTTTTAGACATGTCAGGTTTATCCTATAGGACATCCAATTCATGATATCTGAGGCAATTGGTGATGTTTGACTAAAGCTCATGAGAGACATATAGATCCGAGAATCATGTGCACAGAGATGATCATTGTACGTATGTGGAACTGATGAGATTACCGAGTCAGATGACGGGTTTCAGATTCTACCTGTGCCATTTAAATACTTGCATGGCTTTAGTCCTGTTTCCTCACCTCTGGGCCTGGGTTTCCCAGTCTATAAAATAAATGGGGTGGGACTCGCCGGAAGGGGCCTTCTACCTTAAGGCCTATGACCAGTGACTCCAAAGGCCAGGGAAGAACCTTCTGATCTGAAGGTTCTTGTGAAACTGGGAGAGGCAGATTAGTGTTTGAAGTCTGTACCTAGCAAGAGAGTAACGTATGTTCCCTGTAATGATTTGTCTGTCATTTATATGCTGAGATCCTTTCACGTTGTATTAAAATTTTAGGACAGGGAAGGAGATGTAAAGGGGTCCAGACCATGACTTCCAAAGTGAAGTGTACTTCCCGTTTTTAATTTTTAATTTAAATTTTAGGGATATCTTTTGATTTTATATTACTTGCATTTATCATCATAACTAGAAAGCTGTTTGAACCGTTTTTTAGAAGAGAGGAAAAAAACACTCGCAAAATTGACCCCTGCCTTACTTGAGTTCAACCTTGTGTTCAGAGTTCCACAGCCATGATCTTTCACCACTGCAAAGGAAGCGGTCTCCCTTCCTTATTTCCGGGTAGTGGAAAGATACCCAAGATCATCTAATTTCAGGAGTCTGCTGTTTAGAAACTGCCTTATAAAGGGGTCCATTCTTTCACCCTGTAGTGGAAGTCACAGGTTCTGGGCTGGAAAGGATATCAAAAGCATATATGTATATATAATCTAGCGCATGGGTGGGGAACCTGTTCCCTAGAGGCTACATGTGGCCCTCTAGGTGCTCAAGTGTGGCCCTCTGAGTCCTTCACAGAACAAATCCCCTTAATCAAAGAATTTGTATTGTAAAACTTAGACTCAGTCAAAGGCCACACCCAAGGACCTAGAAGACCACATGTGACCTCCAGGCCAAAGATTCCCCACCTCTGATCTAGCCCATCCCTAAATAAGAATCGTTTCTAAGCAAGTAGTCATCCGGCTTTTATTTGTAGAGGTCCTAGGTATGAATCCTTCCTTTGTCCTTTATGACTGTATGACCTGGGACTAGTCATTATCCTCCAGGGGCCTCAGTTTCCTCATTTGTAAAATTAGGGCAGATGGACTAAATGACCTTTGAAATTCCTTTATAGCCGTAGGTCTGTCATTCCGTGACTTCTAGTAAGGGGGAATCTATGACCTCTGAAGGCAACTTACTACACTTTGGGATGGATCTACTTGTTGGAAAGTGTTTCTTTACACCTAGCCGGAGTGTCTCACTCCTTCTCTACTTTTTCTAGATTCAGTTTCACCTTTTTTCAATACTCACTGTACATGAAAATAGCTCTGTGTGTTTGAGAAAGACAGTTGGGAGAGAGGAGATAGAGGGGAGAGGAAGAGAGAAGACTATAGATAGGAATAATTATTTTGATTTTACCTGTTGTCCAAAATAATTTTTAAAATGTGTATATCATATATAATAACTCACATCTATAGCTTTTTAAGGTTTGCAAAATGCTTTTAGATTTGCAAAGCACAATTCGTTGAGGCAAGTATTACTGTCCCCATATTACTGATGGGGAAACTGAGGCTCTGAGACGTTAATAGAAGCTCTGAGACTCTGAGAGTTTAATGTAAGCCCTTTCAAGGAGAGATTATTTCATTCTTTATATTTGTATCTGCATCGCCTGACACATAGTAAGTGGTTACTAATACTTATTGATGGATTGGTTAAGAGACTTGCCTCAGTCACTCAGCTATTATAAATGCATAAGGTAGGATCAAACCTAGATCTCCTGACTCCTAAATCCAGCATGTTCTACTAGTTACACCAAGTTGCCTCTTGTTTAAAAGGAGCATTAGGGTGGGACGGTAAGGAAGTTAGAAATTACTTACAAAATTAAATCCCTAATTTATCTCAGTCTTGGTTTAACTTTTTTTTTTCACTTTTGGAATTCAATGACCCAGAGTATTGTCTTTCTGCCCTTCTGAACCAAACAGAAGATGACAAGATGTATGGTTGTTTTCCAGGAGTTTAAAGTATTGCTTGACCATGTGGCACTTGGGTGGAGTCTGTAAATTGTTGACAACTTGCCTTGAAAAAATTGAGGAGTACAGTTTGCCAGACGGACTCCATCTGATTAATAGGGACATTGCATGTAAAATTCCCATCTGTGTCCCCTGAGAGAGGTGGGGAATGGGCATTGTTCCCATTTACATGGCACTTAGAGTCTTGAGTTTGGTTACTAGATTCTTATTTTAAAAAGTAAGGCTCTGGATAACTAGTAATGTCTTTCAGTAGAAAGTTGAATGGAATTTTGACAAAAAATAAATTGAGAATAATATCCTCTTAGAATATGAAAGGTCTATTCTCTTTCTCCCCCCACACCAAACCCACCCATCCAGTTGGGCCAAGAATGACTACATTTGGTTTCAAAAGATCCATTTTTTGTGTATAGAATGGAGGGAAGGGGGGGTGCTGCTGGAGAGATAGGGGTTAAAATACATTCAGTTCAGTTCAACAGCATTTATAGGCTCCTAGCCTTAGCTTTGGATGAAAACTTATAAGTCATCAAGTCCAAGACCCCCCTCCCCCAATTTTACAGATGAGGAAACTGAGGCCCAGAGGCCCAGTGACTTGTTCAGGGTCATATAGGTAGTAAATGGCAGACCTGGGATTCAAACCCGGGTTCTCCTAATTCACTCTTCATTTGCATCAGCTACATACAAGACACTGTGCTAGGTGCTAAGGAAAACTAAGAACAAAAAACAGATGAGGCCTTGCCCTCAGAAAGCTTACCTTCTCCTGGGAGAATGCAGTGCACACAGGTCCATAACCACACAACCTGTGGAAAGGCAACTCAGGGCGGGAAGGAGAGAGCACCAGCAGCTCAAAGTTAGGAAGCAACATCACGCTAGCAGAGCTGCAAGACACGACAAAGAAAACCGGCTAATCATTCAGTAATAACATTTTTCTCATCCCAGTTAATCATTTGTCAACTCTCTAAAGCACTTCGAGCTGAATACAATGAGAGATGAAGATGTAAGTGATCGGTGCTTGAGCCATCTGAGGAAGGACACAAGCCAAATTCAGTTCAGTTGCAGACTTTATACTAGTGACACTTCTAGAGCCATTCTAGGATAGTGTAGTCAAAAAGGACAGTGGACTGAGACTCAGGCTGAAAACTTGCTTTTGAATCTCTGACATCTAGAATCAAGGCCTTGGGTCAAGGTACTTGACTTTACTGAGTCTTATTTCCTCATCTGTAAAATGGGTCTAATTATATTCATACAATCTACCTTGCCGAGTGGTTCTGAAGAAAGTGATTTATAAACCTTTAAGCAGTATAAAAATGTGAGGTGTTGTTATACTGTGTAACGTTTCTGTCTTCTCTGCCGTCAGCCATTCTCTTGTCATACTTTCTGCACATTATTTTTTTTTCATTTCAGTAATGAGAAATGGGATAATATTGAACCCATCTTGTCATTCAAACTGTCCCTTCTATCAGGTCACATAACCAGAGACCACATAGTGTGGTGTTCAGAAAACCAGCCATTAATCTGGAAGACAATTTAATTTAAAACCCTGCCTTTTGATGCATAGTGACTTGCTGGGCCAAGTGACGTGACCTGGAAGTGGCAAATTCTCTAATATTATAAATTGCAAACTAATTATCCACATGAATTCGTTAGGAATTCCCTGTGCCGGAATCACAATGGAATCACAGGCCCTGACCAAAACAAACAAAAACAGAATATTTGGGTGGGCTAATCCATGAAGCAAAACCCCTTCTCAGTTCCCTTAGCTATAAAATTAAAATGTAATGATGCTTTCAAAAAAGTTCTGTTGCTTTTATTTATATTTTCATCCGCTCTTGGAGCTGAGAGGGACATCAGGAGGTCATAACAATCATCCATCTGCCAGGACATTATTTTTATAACATCCTCATGAGGTAGGGAGGGACAGGTTATGATGATGAACTTGTTTATTTTATGAGGACATAAACAATGAAGAATAAAATTATAGTGTCTTGGAGCAGATCCCAAAGAGATGACAGGAGACAGAGGATAAGAATAACCTGGACACCATCCTGTCCTAGGGTCAGCCCTTTACTTGTGGATTTCATAGGATGCCCCTTTAGTCTTGGTAAAATACAGCAGGATGCTTTAAAAACAGGAGCCTTGTGGTAGTCAATACTGAAATTTACCTGAGGAACAATGATTTTTGAAAACTTTCTATTGAATTCTGCAAGTTATTTATTAAATGTCTACCATGTGTCAGACAGTGCCCTGGAGTTACAAATGATCCTGTCCCTCCCCATGAGTGTCGACCTCAAATTGCTCCCTCCTCCCCATGCCCTCCCTTCCATCATCCCCCCCACCCTGCTTATCCCCTTATCCCCCACTTTCCTGTATTGTAAGATAGGTTTTCATACCAAAATGAGTGTGCATTTTATTCCTTCCTTTAGTGGAATGTGATGAGAGTAAACTTCATGTTTTTCTCTCACCTCCCCTCTTTTTCCCTCCACTAATAAGTCTTTTGCTTGCCTCTTTTATGAGAGATAATTTGCCCCATTCCATTTCTCCCTTTCTCCTCCCAATATATTTCTCTCTCACTGCTTGATTTCATTTTTTTTTAAGATATGATCCCATCCTCTTCAATTCACTCTGTGCACTCTGTCTCTATGTGTGTGTGCGTGTGCATGTGTGTGCATGTGCGTGTGCATGTGTGTGTGTGTAATCCCACCCAGTACCCAGATACTGAAAAGTTTCAAGAGTTACAAATATTGTCTTTCCATGTGGGAATGTAAACAGTTCAACTTTAGTAAGTCCTTATGACTTCTCTTTGCTGTTTACTTTTTCATGCTTCTCTTCATTCTTGTGTTTGAAAGTCAAATTTTCTTTTCAACTCTGGTCTTTTCATCAAGAATGCTTGAAAGTCCTCTATTTCATTGAAAGACCAATTTTTTCCCTGAAGTATTATACTCAGTTTTGCTGGGTAGGTGATTCTTGGTTTTAGTCCTAGTTCCTTTGACGTCTGGAATATCCTATTCCATGCCCTTCTACAACCTTTTTCGTGTAGCTTCCATTAGGGGATTCTAGAACTAGCTACTTCTCCAAGCATTCAGACAAGAGAACCATAGGCTTGGGAAAGCCTCACATATCAACTGGTGCAACCTGTACCTGAACAGCACTCACCTCTGCAGTGTCTTTCTTGCTATTCAAATAAGGACATTAAGACAGCAGATCTGTAAGCTTCCTTTCCACTTTAAATAGAGAGGAGTCATCCAGCCTTGCTTGGTTCGAAGATTTCCAGATAAAGAGAATTCACCTCTGAGGAACATCCTATTTCACTTTTGTGTCAAATAGTAGAGTTTCAGCAGAATGTAAACTCCTTGGGGGCAGAAATTGTAATTTTTTTTTTATCTTTGTGTGCCTAGGGCCTAGTTCAGTGTTTTGCATATGGTAGATGCTGAAAAATGTTTAAGTTAAATATCTCTATACGCTCAGAAGTATGTTTTCCTCATATTAAGCCCAAATCTTCCTGTCCCTCATCTCTCCATTATGCCTAGTTGTGCCCTTTGGAAACTGATAAGTGGCACAATTCCAATTCTTCTTCACATGATAACCATTCTAATACTTTTGCGTCTCCAGTGCTTAGCAGAGTGCTGGGCACATAGTAGGCACTTTATTGATTGACTGATTTGAGAACAACTTTAATGTCCCCCTTACGCCCTTCTTCTCCAAGCTAACAAACCCCAGTTCTCTCCATTAATAGAATTTAGCAAACCTTAAAGAATACTATATAAATGAGAATTATTCTTCTTCATTGTCCTTATAGAGCATGATTATGAGGCTTCTCACAATGCTAATTGTCCTTTTCTGGACACACTCCAGATTGTCAGTATTTTTCATAAAATGTAGTGCCCAGAACCGAACACAGAACAGCAGAAATGGCCTGACCAGAGTGGGGTACATCAGGATTATCACCTCTCTAACTCTGATTATCACAGTTCTGTTAATAATGCCTAAGGTTGTTTTAACTTTTTTTAGCCAGCATGTCACACTTTTGACTCACCTGAGCTTGCAGTTGTTCAAAATCCCTTTTTCACATTCAATTCAACATTCCTTAAATACCATCTATGTACAGAGTACATAATGTCTTGACCAGTCTGCCATTTTGTATTTGTGTAGTTGTTTCGTTGGGTTTTTTTTTTTTAATTCAAGTATAGGGCTTGCATTTGTCCTGTAAATGTCCTCTTAAAGTTATATATACTGTTGTTTTGACCAGCTGAGATTTTATTCAGCCATCCAAATAGAAGCTATCTTTCCCAGCTTCATGCCATCTGCAGATTTTCTAAGTACGTAATTTATGCCTTCATCCTAAAAGCATGAACAGGAACAAAGTCTGACCCCTGGGATGTTACCACAAGACACCTTCCTCCAAGTGGACACTGAGCCATCAGCTAATTACTACCCTTTGGTTTCAGTCATTCAAGATCTGAATCATAGGCTCGTAGATTATAGTGATTGAAGGGATACTAGAAGTCATCTGGTTCAGCCCACTCATTTTGCAGATGAGGAAAACAAGCCGCAGAAGCATGAAGTCATTTGTCCAAGGTTACCCCTGTGGTACTTGGCAAGCTGGGATTTGGACTCCGGTCGTCTGTAAGTGCAGCACTCCTCACCGTACCAAGTTGAACACACCCAGTTGTCCATATCTCCCCAGCTTGTCTACAATGATGTCCTAAGATGCTTTGTTTTTTGAATTTTTATTATTTTATTTGCTTATCTATCATTTTACTTATTCTATACAGCACTAAATTTTGAAACTTCCAACCTTCTTCCTCCATGTCTTAGAATCCCTGGCTTCCTTTTAATACTTAGTCCAGGTGCCACTTTCTCTTGCCTCTTGCCTCTCACCCACCCCAGTTGCTAAGGCTTCCCCCAGGAGCTTGCCTTCTGCGTATTCTGTTATTTATCTTGCATGGACTCTCAAAAAAACGTCAGCTCCTTGAGGGCAGGGACTAATTTTGTTTCTTCTATCCCAGTGCTTAGCACAGTGCCTGGGATATAGCAAGTACTTAATAGATGTTTGTTGTGTGGTTAATAGTAATATTTACACATACATATGTATGTATGGTGTTAGACGTGAGCCCGTCTAACAAGCCCCCAACAGTGAGAAACATGCTCTCCTTAAATAAAGAACAATACCTGTTGCAAAATCAGGAAAGCCTTTATTAATCTTTCCATCCATTGCCCCTGAATGGACGGGTAACCTCCCCAGTAAGGTTACAGGACAACTATAACACGTGCAGAAAGATGGGATTTCTTATACTGTTTTCCTAACTTAGGATCTCCTGCGATACCATCCCCTGGCCATGTTCTCCTCTCTGATAGGCTCCTCACACAGCTCCTTGGGCCTGTGCGTTAGTTTCTGACCTCTAACCTCTCCATGCTAGGTCACAACGCTTATTACTTAGGAATGTGGACAACAGAACTTTCTTTTCACAAAATCCTCCCTTTTTTTCTTTATTAAAATTTCTGTTTCCATACCTAAATCCAATCAGTAAGTACCTCCTCACATTCTTTCCTCTTTGAATTCTTGCCTTCATCTATCTTCCCTTTATATGAATATGGGAAGGGTGCAAAGTTGACCGATGCATTGACAAATTACAAGGGGGCAGTCCCCTTTCATAAGTACAGATTCAGAGATTCAAAATACAAAGGTAGATCAATGAATTGTCCATTCAGATGTTCCATCTCATACAGTAGTCTGGGGAGGAACATCACCTGATACAGTTTTCTAGGCTGGATTCTTCTTCAAGCCATCTTCAGCACTGCATCTCAGCATCTTCTTTCCTTTGTCTTCTTGTAGAAATCCAGATGTCCACTCTCCTACAAAACTGACCTTGATACAATTTTTTTCTGGTTTTTTTTTTGACATTTTAATTTTTAAATTTATTTTCAGTATTCTGCAATCACTACCATGTAACTTAGATTTTTTTCCTCTCCCTCCCCCCTCCTTCCCCAAGATGGCATACAATTTTATATAGGTTCTACACATACATTCCTATTAAATACATTTTCATCATAGTCATGTTGTACAGAAGAATTAAAATGAATGGAAGAAATCATATAACAAACTAAAACACTAAAGAAAAATGATCTGCTATATTCTGCAATCAAATTCCATAGTTCTTTCTCTGGATGTGGAAGGCATTTTGCCTTAAAAGACCATTGGGGACTTTTTAAGTCCTTGCATTGCAGTGAAGTTCCAAGTCTACCAGAAAAAGCTCTTGTACACTGTGGTCGTTGCTGTGCACAAAGTTCCCCTGGTTCTGCTCCTTTCACTCAGCATCAGTTCATGTAAGTCTTTCCAGACCTCTCTGAAGTCTTCCTGTTCATCATTTCTTACAGCACAATAGTATTCCATTGCATTCATATACCATAATCTATTCAGCCATTCCCCAGTTGATGGGCATCCCCATGATTTCCAGTTTTTGACCACCACAGAGAGCTGCTATAAATATTTTTGTACATGTGGGACCCTTTCCCATTTTTGTGATCTCTTAGGGTTCTTGATACAGTTTTAGATTACCGTTCCTAAACTTTATACTCTTATCACTCTTAGAAAATCAAAATTGGAAATTTGACCAATTGTCATGTTTAAGAAATTTACATCAAAACCCAGTTTTTACATTTTATATTAATTCACTATTTATTTCCTCCATCAGGAAGATGAGATTTTGCTAAGGAACCAATACCAGGCTCCAGTACTTACATAAATACAATAAATAATCCTTTTTAACACAGTGCGTATCACATCATAAAACAATTCCAACTTCTTGTCATGTGATGTTTGTAAAGCATTTACAATATAGACCACAAACCATTTTTCTTTTAATATTAACCAACTCAGACAAAATAATAACTATCTATGCTAACCTCTCAAGCTCTTGACCTGATTGTCTCCATACCATTACTAAGAATTAACTTATTGCTATTAGTCTAAAATCCTAAGCCTAATAGCTTAATTTTAGGCTTAACCTCAGATATTCCCCTACCAACAATCTATTATTTAATAGATCTGTATTATGCTTACAAAACGTTTGATTATAGGAAATTGCCAGTAAGAGTAGGGACATTGCGGGGAAGCAGCATCTCCTTAACTTCATGTCAATTCCAGGCAGGAGTAGATTGTCAACTGGCATTCAGCCAGTGTCAGCGGGGTAATTGAGTCAGGAGAATCCTACCTCAGCCCAGGCTGAACAGTGGCTCTCCGAACCTTCCCATGAGATCATCTTTTTGCAGTTCGCACCAGCATCTCACAAGCTTACTGGCATCATGGATCAGTGGCTCACACTGCCTTTCTTACTATGCATACCTGGAGTTAGAGTTAGACTCAGAAGAACAGGACTTACATCTTAAATTTGTCCTAAAAACCAATCACTAGAGATTATTTATCACTAGCACAAATTCCTTCTTTAGGAACTCCGTATACAAATAGTTTACACTTTACATAAGAGATTACAACTTTAACAGTGAGGGGCCGCACTACTTGGGTGATCATTTTAAACTCTTTGGCCCCTGGGTGAGGCTGGCACCACTCCTCTCCTTCTACAATAGAAACATCTCTTCTCTGAGCATTTCCAGTTCAGATTAGATCTTAAGAAGCCCTTCTGTAATGACTGAACTTCAAAAGGAAAGGAGGATGGGGCCAGGAGACTGTCATAAAATTTACCACACAGTTTCCTGGAGCCATAAAACTCCTGGTCTCCATTATCTTGTCCCTTATCTTCCAAACCCTCCCCCCAATAAAACCTGAAGTTATAACAACTTATCTTACAAATATAAATTTCGTAGGTAGTTCTTTCAAAAATAATACAAAAGATTTTACAGAACATTTCTTCACACAACAAACATTTTCCTCTTTTAAGAACAGTTTACATTTTATCACAAAATCCTCATGAACCTAATTGGCAAAAATTACAAGAACTAAAACCCAAGGCCTTTTCACATTTGCCCATAAGCTTCCTTTTACAAACATACTTTTGTAAATGTTTGATTCATAACAAAAAAATAAAAATAAAACAATTTTAGTTAAAACTTCCTTCTTAATAGCAGAAATAAACTTTTAACATACTTAATACATCCTTAAAAATCACACCCATATGTAGAAAAATATATGTATTATTTTTAAGGATTCTCATTTTCTCAATAGGAATTCTATAACACAGAAACTCTTACCCAGAATTCATAACAGTTTCTTTTAACCAATTCATCATTAATTTAACAATGCAATTTCTAATATAACAATATTTAGATTTACTTAAAAATTTAAAACTATTTAAGTTTGCTTAAAACTTAAAATCAGCCATTACTCATTCAGCTGAATGCATTTCCACATCACCTTGCACAGAAATTCATTTCCTCACCACCACATGAGCACACTATCACCCTGATCAGATAGAGTCATCTCAAATTTGATTGGACCATTAACTATATTAAATCAAGTTACATGATTTTTCTGCCTTCTTAAAATACTTCCTCACACCCTCACTACTTGCTGAAACTTTCTGAAACTGACCCATCAAGAACTATTCAGACCTTCTTAACTGCTTTTCGTATTTGCAGTCAAACTTTTACCTTTCCAAGTCTCTCAATCCCATTACTCAGATTATGCAGTTCCTCCACATCTTAACCATAACTGTCTGCACTGGATTCTCATTCTAGTTTAAACAGAGCAAAAGTTACTCTACCATTATGTAGCAGACATCAGCATTTTAACTGCTTATTTATAACCAAATATGTTTCAAATTATCAAATTTCCAGCCATCCTTTTAAAACCCCAATCTATATATAACAAACTCCAAATTTAAAAATTATGTAATGTTGCATCTAACATATACCCATCCTTATGTTAAGCACTTTACAGTCATAAATGCCAAATAACAATATCCTTTGTGCTCAATCCTGATAGGAAGAGCATTCTCAGATGCTGCTCTGTATTCTTTCAGGACAGATTTTAACTTGAATCCTATCAAACCTGGATTGATAATCACTAATGAGAAACATTTTAGCCCTCTTTTTTTTTTCCAAATACTCTTGCTACTTAAAAGAAAACTTTATTTATGACTTCTCATAATTTCTTTTTACTCTGGTTCCTTAAAGAACTGAAAGGCCATCTTCCAGCTCCCCTCCCCCGGCAAGGTCCGCCAGACCATCTCTCCCAGTCTCATTCCAGCCTTTAAATCAAATGGAGGGCAGGAGGGAGTGGTAACCTTTTCCTTGTCCACGTAGTCTGAGCACTTAGACAAAGTTAATGCTTCTAAAAGAAATCACCGAAATTCTAAAGTGGATTTCCAGTTTTACACACATAGTGTGGTATAAGATATATCTACTTAATTTAAATAAAAAGTACAGATTTTAGCTTTGAGATCTCATTATGTCAAAACTCAACTTTTCATTCCAGACTGCCTGTCTTTCACTCTGCTAAGGAAATCGTCCTTAAGGGGAGATCTGCCACTCCCCTATCTGAGGAGGGAAGACTTTCCCAGATTCAAGAAGTTTTGAATCAGATTAATTAAAAAACCTCCTTGCCCAGGCAAAAGGGCCTAAATAATTTGACACTGAAAAAGTGTGACTTCCAAGCATGAAGCTTGCAAGCTTAATAACTAATAGTAATAATTAAAAATCACAGTAAACATTTAAAAATTTTTAAATCCAATAACCTTCCATAACTTTATCTATTGGTTTCCCGATCCGGCTAAACATTTTCTTAAGTGGGATGAGGAAGGGGAAAGGGAGTACAAGGTCCAAGCACATGGCATACTACGTCATCCTACTCATCCTCCCCATCCTCCCCTCCTTTTGTATTTCAAATAAACAAAATACTCACCATTTCTTCCAGCTTCTTTGTTCCTTAAAAAGAAATTTAGAGGTTAGGAGCCTAACAATTTAACTTATCAATAGAGCCACATTTTTTTTTTTAAGTTGAGTACTCTGCAAAGAGCAAAAATCTTTTTTTTTTCACCTTCACAGAACCTGGCCAGGGTTCTAGAATGCAGAAAGAAAGATTTTTTAAGGCAGCTTCTTAAAAGTTTTCGAACTCTCTATTAACACCATTATCAAGTCTAACAATAAAGCATCTTTTCTCTCTTTTTTCTCTCTCCAGCCCACTCACTCCTCTGAGGCTGCTGTAATCAGGGAGGGATGGAGAGGGGGAGATTAAGAGATAGCAGAATTCCAAGGGAAGGTCCAGCCACAGCCCTTGCCTACTCAGGCTGGCTGCATGGCTGTATTTATAGTTCAACAAAACACTTCACAAACACAGAACAGACAGAGCAATAAAATTCCTCTCTTTTTAGGAAATAAACTAATTTTAGATTACACTGGTCAAAATCCAACTATTCATCTCAGTTTTCTCTGATTGATTCCAAGCCAATTTCAAAAAGATTCTTTCTAGAATCTAGATTCCTTCCTCCCCAGGTGTGTCATTATCTAGAACTCCAGCAGAGTGAAGGAGCATGAGAGTCAGAGGATTGGGGGCAGGATAAGGAAGGTTAAATGAATCTACAACAGAAGCCTGGCCACCTGATCTTTGTCAGTGGGAGACTTCTCTGAGTTTATAGATCATATGGCACTTTTGCAAATGAAGAAACTGAAGCCTAGAGAGGTTGATTAGCCTAGGGTCACACAGGAAGGAAGTAGCAGAACCCAAGCCCTCTTATTCTGCTGAACTCATCCTCTCAGCTCTGATCCTTGGGGTCTTTCTGGTTAGTTCTTTTTTCTTGACAGTCTAGTCCAGTCCAAGTTTATTCTGGTTTCATTAGCTCCCTCTTTGGTCTATGAGGGAACAAAGTTCTTTTCTTTTGATGCCTCAGATGTACTTCTAATTTTTTTTCTTCTAACTGATCATCTACTTCACTTCCTTCAGAATTCAGTATGTATCCCATTGGGCCCTACTCTAATAATCTTGTTTTAATTTTATCCCTGTATAGTATATTAGATTTATGGGCATTTTTACTAGCTGTTCTTCCAACCAAACTGGAGGAACTCATCCTGGATTCTCTTTATCTTTGTCTCCGCACTTATTCTCAGAACCTCGGAAGCATGAAAAGTTATAAAAAAGGCTTGATGTAAGGAAAGATATGCTAATAATGAGTGCTGTTCAGAAGTAGAATGAACTGTCCCTGGTGGAGAAGGGGGGAGTGAGCAGTAAGTTTCCCTTCACTAGAAGGCTTCAGGAAAAGACTGAAGAACATTAGATGGGTGTGTCATACATATAATAAAGATTCCGTATATGTTGTTTTTCATTATATCATGTTCAGGTATGGGTTGTGCTCTATAGTCTCTGGGGTCTCTTCCAGTTCTGGGGTTTCCAAAGCATCTCAGAATGTCGGAGCTAGGCGGGATGTTAGAAATCATTTGGTCCCTCCCAGATGAGGAACCTGAAGCTCAGGAAAGGAAAATGAGTCACTCAAGGTAACGTAAGGGCAAGCTATGACTTAAATCCACTATCCTACACTTATCATCTTGCATTTTCCTCAGCTCTGCCATTCTGAATCAACTCATCCTGGCTATTCTCCATCAACTCCAACCCCATGGAAGCCAGTTGTGATCATTTACAAAGTCAAGAAGAACCCATTTGCCCATGCTCCCTTCCATTCTCTTGTTTCACTGTCTTCCTTATGGCTTTCTTGTTTCTTTCTGCTGATTGTGTGTGTGTGTATGTGTGTGTATTTTTCTTTGCCCCCCTCCCCCCCCCCCCAGTGGCCCTCTTCTTTCACCTTTCTAGGTAGGAGTCCATCAGCCACTTGGCCAAGCCTGGAGCAAAACCTTGCCCAGGAGTTCATAAGATGCATTTTCCATTCTCATTGGCTTCCCTCTAAACATTTAAAAATACTTAAAGGAACAGAAATCTGATTATTTAGAAATTAACAAAAGGTAAGAGATGCTTTCTGATACGTTTTCTTAAGATTCTAGAATTAAACTATATGCCATATATGACTCTTTTCTCTAATCCTGGCTCATAATGGCAGTAGATTCATGCTGTTGGTCCCTAGTGAGGACAAGTGAAAGAAGGAGTAGACTCAGACAATTTTGCTGTGATGTAAAATGTTTATTCCAAGTGTTCTTAAACCTAAAAACCTTAAAATGTCCTGCTTGAGGGATCTCATCAAGAGATAAAAGCATCAGGTCTGCTTATCTTTGTCAGCTTGTTCGCTGCTTTACCCTCTCCTCTATCTTAAATGAGCCTACTCTTTTCAGTCCCTCACCCCCATCTCTGAGCCGGTTACTATGGTGACCTGATTAGAACAAAGGTGTTAACATTTCCAATCTATTGGACACCAGTTATGAAAACTTAAAATAGACTCTGGCACAATACTCTGATAATCTCACCAGGGACAAGTGTCAGTCCCTGTTTTCTCTGAAGCTGCCATTATCTCCTGCCTGGGCTATTCCTGTCTCCTCAGCTATCTGTCTCCCAGCTTTCTGGCCAACATAGGACTCATCAAAGATAGGTTTAAGCTTACTACTTAGTCCAGGGCAAAAGTCAGTAAATCATGTGAGGTATTACTCGGAGTAGAAGAAAATGGAGTGGTGAGTTGGGGGAAGCAGAGGAGCGGGTCTGGCATTTTAGCATCTTGGATCATGTGACCATCAGTCCCAAAGTTGTTTGTTAAGCCAGCATCTTATTTTAAACAAGTGGGATTGGAAACTTGGCTCTGGGAAGAAATTTAAACATAACTTTTGTGTCGTGCTTTGTTTTTGTAAATTAGTTTGATGAAGCCTGTTTGACAGAATAGTCCATCTTAAATTAATTGTTTGGTTAGAAATAGTCCATCAGCTTTGCTTCCGTAGGATCTCCACCCCATAGTTACCTGTGCCAAGTAACAACTAATCTAAATCCAGATCCCATTTCCTGATAGTGTCTTTCTCTCTCGAGTCCCAAGATTTGAGTCCACAATATAGGAGATTGTAGCAGGAAGCATGGGTTGGATGGACGAGCCCCTTCCTTCCTGCCTCCACCCTCAGTTCTCAGAATATTTGTGTGCCAAGATCCAAACTCCTAAGTAGCATATCCTTTCCTTCTCTGGTCCCCATGATAAGGTGTTTGTGTCTTGGTACAAAGTTTCTGGGTCTCCAGAATATGAACTGTGTGGTATTTATATACTGCATGGTATCTACAAATACTAAGTTCAGTAAATTAGTGATTTTTTTTATCCTTGTTTTGCCCCCAGGCTGATTAAACTTTGATTTACCTTCTTTACAGTACTGAAATCTCCCCTAATTTCGTCACTTAAAATTGTGTGAAAGTTTCACTGGCCCCAAATAGTGAGCACCGCAGCCTAGTTTTATATTACAACTGGGATTTCTCCCATTTCTCCTCCAGTTTGCGACTAGACTTCTCACCCCCATAGGAGAGTACCTGGCATTGATCCCCAGCTTAATTCCCACTGAACCAATTTCCACAACTTTGGAGCACTGGGGGCCCATTTCCAGGCCTTTATGAGGGACATATCATCCCAAAGGTCAGAATGTAGGACACTTAGCAAAGAGTCTACTCGTAAGACCTCTACAAATCGTCAGATTTAGACTGTAGTGGTTGTGGTTCCTAACCCTGGCTTCAGCCAAGGAGGAAGGGCATTTACTTCAACTAAATGTGACTGTCACTAGAGAAATTGACCCTACTTATTGCTCTGTTAATTGCTGTAGGCCCATGCACATGATTGCATTTCTACTTCCATGTTTTTTGATCCATTTGTGGAGATGCATGTCTTAAAACAGGTTGAGTGAGACTAAGTTTTATAGAACTATCTCTTTAACAGAGTTCCAAGGACCCATCAGGTGTGTAACGAAAATTAGTTTGAAATTGTATTTGAATTAATATGTTAAACTCTAAGAGGAGGTACAGTCGCACAAACAAGCTGTGTTCCAAAAGTTTATCTATCAGTCAGTGTCCTAAGCAGTCTTCAGGTTCCCAACTCAACCCTTAAAACCTATACGACCTTTAATAATGAGGCTCCACTGTGGTATCCCAGGGACCCTAACCATTTATAACATTGTTTCTCTGGGGAAATTCGTTCTTCCATCCACAGAAGAAGGGAACCTATGGCACCTGCTCGTGGTCACCAGTTGTCCTGAAGCCTGGTGTAGTGGATAGAGGGCTGGGCCTGAAGTCACTAAAGCCTGGGTACAGATTTCACCTTTGACCCCCCCCCCATAGGGTTTCTGTAAGGCTAAAAGGAGATAATGGACAGAGCGCTTTGCAGACTAAAAGGGCTGCATTCATGTATGTTAATGTAATGGTCTCAGGGGCAGCAGTGGAGTCCTGGACCTGGCTTCAGGAAGAATTGAGCTCCAGTCAAGCCTCAGATATTTATTAGCTAGGTAACCCTGGGCAAGTCACTGAATCTAAGTACCTCAGTTTCCCCAGCTGTAAAATAGGGGTAATAATAGTACCCACCTCTCAGGGTTGCTGTGAGGACCAAAGGAGATTTTATTTTTAAGTATTTAGTAAGTGCCTGGTACATAGGAGGTGCTTAATAAATGCTTCCTCTCTCCTTTTCTTCCTTCCTTGCTTCCTCCTTTCCTGTCTTTTTCTTTCTTCCCTCCATTCCTTTCTTTCCTCCTTCTGTCCTTTCCTGTCTTCCTTCCCCTCCTTTTTTCTTTCCTTCTTTCCTTCCTTTTCTTTCTTCCTTCCTTCCTTCTTTCTTTTCTTCCTTCTGAGGCTCTTGCAGAAGTCAAACTTAGGCCCAGTAATGCAGGCTCTACCCATGAGACTTCTTAAATACACTTCTTTCTATAGGTTTTTGTGGCACTGCCCTCTCTTCCTCAGGCTCCTTTGCTGACTCCTTATCCACATTCTCATTTCTCACTCACCCCCTACAACTAAGGTTCTGTCCTAGGCCCTTCTCCTTTCCTCTCCCTTCTCTCCTCGCTTCTTTTTCCCCAAATCCTCCCTTCTTTCCAATTACATTTTTTTTTATCAAAGGCACCACCATAATCCCAGTCTCTTGGGTTTGTAACCGTGACATTGTCCTTGACTCTTCGCCCTCCTTCATCCTACATATTCAGTCAATTGCAAACCTCGTAGTTTCTATCTTCACACACCCTTGCATTTGACATCTCCTCTCCATGCACATGGCTACTGTAGCTGTCTAGAAGCCCAGTCATTGCCTCAGCCTCCTAGTCGGTCCCTCCATTCTACACTCTCTTCTCAAAGTAATTTTTCCAAAGCAGAGATCTAATCATGTGACTTTTCTTCTTGGTCAACTCCAGTAGCTTCCCATTACCTCAGAAATAAAATGTAAATTCCTCTGTTTCATTTTTAAAACTTCACAACCTGGCCCAACTTCCCTTTCCAGTCTCACTGGACATTACTCTTCCTCCAGTCCTCTGAGATCTAGCCCAACGGGCCTTCTTTCTGTCCAGCCCACACAATACAGCGAGGTGGTGAAATCAATGGTACACTGGACCTGCAGTCAAGAAGACTGAGTTTACATCACGCCTCACACAGTTACTTATCTGTGACCCTGGGCAAGTCATTTAACCTGTCTGCCTCAGTTTCCTCCTCTGTAAAATGTGGGTGATAATAGCACTTACTTGGCTGGAATTGTAAAACACTTGGCACATGGTGAGTGCCATGTAAATGTTAGCTATTATTATTGTCTCCATGACGTCTTTCTTCTGCCTCATAACATTCCTCTCTTCCTTTAAGATGCGGCCGAAGCATCATCTTCTTCATAGAACTCTTCCTGGTGCCCTTCAGCACTAGGGTCCTCCCTACCCAACTGCCCAGTATTGAACAACTTTGTATATATTTGTATTTATTAACTTTATGTTACACTGAATATATTTTATGTATGTTTGTCATCTCCTGCATTAAGGTCCTTGCAGGAGGGAATTGTTTCATTCTTTATACTTGTATCCTCAGCTCTAGCACATGCATGGCAATACTGTATTAGGTACTTAATAAAAACTTGTTAATTGTTTGACTTTTGGAAGCTAGAGAATGCCTGAACTTAGACTATTAGAGTTGAATCTCAGATGAACCTTAAAATTCTAACCTCATTTTAGAAAGGAGGAGACTTGGTTTTGGGATATGGATCTGATTTTTAAATTTTCTACAGTGTAATCTGTATGTTTTTGATTAGCTATTATCTGAACATCTGTGTCCAGCTTGTTCACTATACTAATGAGACCAAAGTTTCAAGGTTCCTCGAAAATTAGCTCTGCTGTCTCCCAGGGTTATAGAGAGTACTTCAGCTTTAAACCAGTCACCCTCCAAATGACTTGAGGTTTTAAACGTCTTCCAAGAGATAGCTAACAATTTTCTCTAATTGTGCCTTATTGATAATTATGGAAGCCAGGTAAAAGAAATCCATCTGTGCAAATCTGTCACAGATATTGGAAATTCGGTTGGAAATAGAATTCCGGTCTGCATGTCCTACTCGTTGGGGGTCTGGTGTATCATCTTGGTGTGCAAACAAGAGCTCATTTATTCATTATCTAAGGATAAAACATCTTAGGAGCTGGTGCTACCTGGTACAGAAATAGGTCTCAAATGGCAGTGGTACTTGTTAACTTGGAAGATTGCTTAATTTAAGTTTAAAAGTAGGAAATCAAATCTCGAGTTAAAGTCCTCATGTACAGTATGGCAAGTTCTCAGGCATAATTAGAGAAAACAATATATCAAGAGCCTTGGACTACAAAAGGATAACTTTCTGCCTGCCTAAAACTATACAAACTCAAATGATCAAAAGAACAAGTTTTTCCTTTTGTTACAGTTATTGATCATGGCATAGCACAGATGAGAAATCTTTTGCTAATGTCTCCAATGCTTTTTGCCTCATTTTCTCTTTGGCATCACTTCTTTCTCTCATGACTGCCAGTTCACATCCTACCACTTTGTCATTTGACTCAGAACCTGTGCTTGGTGAGTCTTTCAGAGAACCAAGGCATTGATAGTGCTGAGAACATTTGACTCATGATCTGTCATTTGGCAAAATCTGTATTTTTTTAAAATCATTTTTAAAAGCCATAGATTGAAAAACTTTTCCATCCAAATTTCTTCCTATGTAAAATCTCCCAGATTATCCAGCAAGAATTTGGCTGTTCCAGTTGAGGTCAGCCCACTTTTGAATGGTTCTGAAACAGTATAAGACATTGAACTCCTTTTGAGGCTGGATTTGTACTTTCCCTTTGTCAAAGGCTAAAGTATGAAAATGCCTTTGGGACAGAAATTCAGGTATTCTAGTGGACTTATGCTTAAACCACTCTGGTGGTGGGTGTGTGTGTGTGTGTGTGTGTGTGTGTGTGTGTGTGTGTGTTCTTCTTTTGGACTCTACATTGACACATTTTCCCTTATAGTTCTTTCTTTCTTTTTTTTTTTTTTTAAAGGTTATGACTTCTGTCAGGTCCTACAGTGGTTTGCTGAGCGGGTTGACAGGATCATCCTTCTCTTTGATGCTCACAAACTTGATATCTCTGATGAATTCTCAGAAGCCATCAAAGCCTTCCGGGGCCAAGATGATAAGATCCGTGTTGTTTTGAACAAAGCTGACCAAGTGGACACTCAGCAGCTTATGAGAGTCTATGGGGCACTCATGTGGTCTCTGGGGAAGGTGATCAACACTCCAGAAGTTCTTCGAGTCTATATCGGCTCCTTCTGGGCTCAGCCCCTTCAGAATACTGACAACCGAAGACTCTTTGAGGTGGAAGCCCAGGATCTCTTCAGAGATATCCAAAGTCTTCCTCAAAAGGCAGCTGTACGCAAACTCAATGACCTCATCAAAAGAGCAAGGCTGGCCAAGGTAACCCAATAGATAGCCTTTGAAATTAGTCTTTTCTCCTCTGAGTTGTTTCCTTTTTCTCTCTTCTCCAAAATGGGAGGGCTGTCTTCCACAGGGAAGATGAGAAATCAGGACATGAAGGTTTTCAACAAAATCCTGATGACCATTTGAGATCAAGAAGGTCCTGTAGTTGTACTAAAGTACATCCCTTTGGGTAATTACTATGCCTATGCAGACAAGGAAAGAATGCTAGAATGTTCACCATTTAATCATTATCAAAGAATACTGGCCCATAAAGTGGAGATTTAGGGGGAGATAGTCAAACAGACTATGACTCTTGTTGGAAATTATTATATCTTATAGGCTCAGGACTATTTCAGGCATTCTGGACACTGAGACCACCTAAGAAAAAGAAATTCATTGAAGATATTCTGTAAAGGAAAAGGAAAATGACCCTTCCAAGAAAAAAATGGAATAAGTACTTTGGGCAGAATTTGAGAGTTAGAAGTTGTCCTCAAAGGCATAGCCTCACCCTTTCATTTGACAGATGCCTCTCAGACAGAGTACATAATTTTCCCTAGTCAAGCATTTTTCTCTCTAGCTCATAAAAATTTAAAACGGAAAGAGATCTTAGAAATCATCTGATCTAATCATTTCATAGACAAGGAAATTGAAAGGTTAAGTACCATGCCTACACAGCTTAGTTCAATAGTGTTGTGGCTTCTTCTGACTTTTGATGTTCTTTTCATTGCAAAAGAAAAGCTAACTTTTACCTCCTCTACAGCCAGATCATCAGTGTTTTTGTTAGGAAGAGAACACTCTTGCCTATCACTCATTGTGTTCTGGAAACAGTGAGTCACTCCTCCCTTAGCCCCTTCATAGCAGGATCTCCTGCTGACCTCAGATGCCCAGCCAGTCACCATTTGGTATCTGGACATCCCTTGCCTTTGGATACCATATGCCTTCCCCTCAGCCCCCAAGGAATACCACCACCTTTTACAAACTCCAAGATTTCTCTTTCTAATCTAGACTGACTTTGTATTAATGTCATCAGGCTTTTCATGAGGACACCTTCCTTTTGCCAATAAAGATAACCCTCTTGGTTCCTCTGCCCCATCTAATCATTTGTCAACTTCTGCCTCAAAGACATACATTCCACCCATAGCTTTCAGCTGAGTACAGCTATTAAGTAATTGGGTGAGTCCCCTCCTTGTTACCCTTTCTTCTTTAACAAATTTTTCTCATTCCAGAGCAAGCTGCTTTCTTTCCAAATCTATGAATGCTCTTGGAGAAAATCTGTCTTCCCTTGTGGTATGTTCTGTGCGTTATCTGTATCTTCCCTTACCTAAGTGATCCAGCTAGGTGGAAGCTTGCCAGCCTGTAGGCACTGTGACAAGCCTGCTTTTACAAATTAGTCTGTTGGCGTGGGTAAACCATGTCACATCCTTTGAAGGTTTCAAAAACTTTGAAACTTATCATTTAACATTCATGATGGGAGCCGGCTGAGAAAAGTGAAGGGAGCAGGATCTTGTACTGGTTCTGTCATAATAACAATTAATAACGGTGATAATATATAAGCATTTATATAACCCTTTAAGGTTTGCAAAGCATTGTAAAAATATCCCAAAACAACTCTGGCAGGTAAAATCCGTTGTTATCTCCATTTTACAGTTGAGGAAATGTTACGTTACTCATCTAAGGTCACACAGCTAGTAGATGTCTGCGGCCAGACTTAAAATCCATTCTTCCTGACTTCGGGTCCAGCCGTGGACCTGTAAAGTCAC
The DNA here is from genome assembly GCF_028372415.1 of Notamacropus eugenii. Taxonomy (NCBI): domain Eukaryota; kingdom Metazoa; phylum Chordata; class Mammalia; order Diprotodontia; family Macropodidae; genus Notamacropus; species Notamacropus eugenii. Next base: position 28,231,751 of record NC_092878.1, on the reverse strand, counting down.
TTGTCCTCTCTGTTTGCTGAACCTGTGTCTGTTAAACGAATGTAATAATAACTACCTATCCAATAGAAAGCTATGGAGTATTGTGTAAGCATTAGGGTCTGGTGGCCCTAGGATGATAGGATTTAGAGCTGATGCTGGGGGTTTTGTACCTTGTAACTTTGTTTTGTCTTGGTTTTGTTTTATGATTTAATTTTTAATTTTTGGAGTCAAACAAGCATTTTCATAACATAGTACAATAAAAAAAGATTCTACAAATGCAAACCTCCTATGCACAACTTTCAGATATACAACAAAATTTTCATGTAAATTTTTTTTCTCTTTCCTTCCCCCACCCCCTGCCCTAGCGATAGCTGCCATTAGACACAAATAGGTATATATATGTAAAATTATTCTACACATACTTCTGTTTTTTCAGTTTTTCTCCCTGGATGCAGACAGCGCCTTTCTTCATATGTCCTTCATAGTTAATTTGGGTATTTGTAATAGAAAAAGTGACTTATTTGCTGAAAGTTTTCTTAAAACAATATTGCTGTTACTATATCTTGATTCTGCCCATTTCACTCTTCATTATTTTGTGCAAGTCTGTCTGTTTTTCTAAGTTCATCAAGCTTATCGTTACATAGCACAGTAATGTTCCATCACGATTATGTAACACACCTTGTGCGGTCATTCCCCAAATGATGAACATCTCTACAATTTCTAGCTCTTTGCCGCTACAAAGGGAGCTGCTGCTAACAGTTTAGAACATAGAGGTTCTTTTTTCTTCTTCTCTAACCATCTTTGGAAATAGACGTCAAAAGGTAGAGATAGTTTAATATCGCTTTGGATATAATTCCAGAATGCTCTACAAAATGGTTGGATCATTTCACAATTCCACCAGCAATGAATTTAGTGTCCTGATTTTTCCACATCTTCTCCAACATTTGTCACTTTCCCCTGCTATACCTTTAGCCAATTCAATAGATGTAAAATGATATTCCAAGTTTGTTTTAACCTGAATTTCTCTAATCAGTAATGACTTAGAGCATTTTTATGTGACTATAAATTGTTTCTTCATTGGAAAACTACCTAGTCATATCTTTTGACCATTTTTTGATTGCGGAATGACTTGAATTCTTACAGATTTGACAAGAGTCTTTATACATTTTAGATATGAGACCTTTATCGGATAAACTGTCTATAAAAAATTTTCCCCCAATCTTCTGCTTTTCTTCTAATCTTGGCTATATTTCTTGCATTTGTACAAACTAACTGCCCAAAGTCATATAGGTAAGAAGGGGCAGAAACAAGATTTGAACTCAGGTTCCCTTCACTCCAAATCCAGCCCTCTTTTATTTGGACTATACTATTCCTCAAGGTCTAAATGACTCCGTTTTTCATACTTTTCCTGAGCTATTAAGCCCTGTGTTTGAACTGGTGCAGAGAGCTTGGAGGGAGCACCTAGCTGAGAGGCCAATCTCTGCCACATACTTGTGTATTGTAGCACCATAAATGCAAAAGACCCTTTGTGATGCTAGAGGGAGGAGCAGCCTTCCTGAAAAAGACCCACACATTTAGAGGAGCAAAGTTTCCACTTCTTTTCCTGAAGGACAGAGTCTAGTATGTTCTGTTATGTGACGTAAAAACATCTGCACCACAAATAAAGAGTGAATATTAGTACCAGAATGACCTGGGCGATGATAGGATAGTTGGAAGGGAAGAAGAGGAGGGCACAGTGGTGAGGGTCATGAAAAAGTTCTTTTCTTTTTGGAGAAGTATATAAGAAGCAAGGGTCTGAATTGAATTATACAACCTTTTCAACACGACTAGTGACAGAAGACCATAGGTTAGAACTGGAAGGGGCCTTCAGCATTATCTAGTCCAACCCTCTCATTTTACAAATGAGGAAACTGAGGCTGGAGAGGTTGGGGGAATTTGCCCAAGTTCATACAAGCTGTAAGTGTCAGTGCTGAGATTTAAATCATATCCTTGAATTCCAAATCCAGTGTGCATTCCACCACACCACCCTGGCTCCCCTTGCACATGTGTTACCCGTAATATGATATTCCAGCTGGGAAAGCTTTCCTTTGCTTAAATGTATAAACCACCTGAATTATCCTTCTTAGATTTTTTTTAGGTTTTATAGGAACTTAGCTCCAGTTTTTTTCCTTTTGGTAGGTAAGTCCTTATGTCCCTCCTGACTCAATCCCCCTGTTCCACACGTACACTGTGGAATATTAAGAAGAAGCCTTTTCTAAATATTTACATGTATAAAGTCTGTGAGATAACAGCTTCCTTGCTTTCTATATTAATCATGCATTTCATGTTTTCCATAAAATCCTTTATTCCTTCAGAATACAAACTGTTTCAATAAAATATATTTAAAGAAGGGCAGACTGGGGGGAGGCACAGAGGATAATTTTCAGAGACTGAGAGTTCCAGGGTCTGAATTGAAATAGAGTCCACAGCTGTTCATCGTGGCGACGGGTCAGTAACGGAAGCAAGTGGCCTCCTAATCAGCCAGGGTTCAACACACATCCAGAAATAAATTGCAGTCGTACTCGTTCACATTTCTCTGTGTTTTACAAAGCACATTCCTCACAGAAATTTCATGAGATTGTAAAGAGTTATTAGGATCGTGTTGTTATTAGCTTGTCCCGTGATGCCAGCTGGTTAAATGTCCAAGCGAGATTCAAATCCAAGATCCGTGCTCTCTATACTAGGTCAAGTATTTGGTTTGTCTTGTCTTGACATTCACAGTTACCAGTTCACTCTTTTGGACACGTAGTTTAAAGTTGTTCTGAGAAAGGATAAAACAAGTGTTTGACAGTTGTGTTTTTGCGCATCCTGGTATTAAAGTAAAACCATGGAAATCTGGGGATAGCCTTATGATATGAATGAATGTGATTTTACCAAAATATGTATGATACTTGCTGAATTGCTTATGCTTTCTTGGCCTCTTTCCTTAAAACTCTGTTTCAGAATAAAGGAAAACCTCTTAGGTAATGTCTACTTGGGAACCCTAGGGAAATCAGAGTTGTAGATTTTTATAACTGAAAGGGATCATCTAGTGACCAATCCTCTCATTTTACAGATGGAGAAACTGAGGCCCAGAATTTGTCCAAGACCCCAAGAGTCAGAATTTGAACTCAGCTTCCCTGACTCAAAATCTGGTGCTCTTTCTACTATACTCTTCCCCGAGGATGTTTTGCATTCCTAACTAGATCTTTTTTTTTAAATATATATTTATTTTTCAGTTCTCAACATTCACTTTCACAAGAATTTGAATTCAAAATTTTCTCCCCATCTCTGTCTGTCCTTTTATTACCGCCTCCTTCTTCCATCCCCCTCCCCTCTATTTTCCTGTAGGGCAAAATAGGTTTCTATACCCCACTGCCTTGACACCTTATTTCCCCCAACTAGATCTTTCTCTGACTTGAGGAAGCCACAACTCATGCACAAATGAGACAGGTCCCTTAAAGGTGACAATTTTTTCCATAGATATTCACGATTACTGGTTTTATTCTTTCAAAGGCAATTTAAAGTTGTTCTGAGAAAGGATAATAGAAGTGTTTTAAGAAACAAAAGTGTGCATGTATAGTGAATGCTAAGTAAATTTCTCTTGAATTCTCAATCAAAATCAGACGAAATACAGGAACTTACTAATTAGTTATGAATAATATTTTGGCAGGGAAATGGTGAGCTGTGTGTTCATTGTCTGACCCCTGTACCTTTTTTTTTTTTTTTAACACCCTTCAATAGAATAGGAAAAGTTCCAACTCAATTGTTTATGGATTTCTGCGCAGCAAGAATGAGTCAACGTGAGGAAGGAAAAACTGAAAAGAAATAAGAAAAAGATGGGTTGGTTATTTTAGGAGTTTTGTGGAATTAGGCTTAGTCTTCAGGGCCTTTCCATTTTAATAATACCTGGGAGTATACATCTGGCATTAAGCCAGACTCATTCAGTTGTGGTAGTCACTTCCTGGTTTTAATTTAGCCGTTTCGGCGAACCACATGAACCTTTCACACGCAGGTCTGTGCTTCTCCCGCAGCTGTAATGTCTACTTTTTCATGAGATTCTAAAAAATGTGGACAAATAATATAAATGTGAGCGTGTTCTCTGTATATGTATACCTGTACGTGTACATACATTAAGGCCCATGGGGATGTGAACTAACGTATTTGCTGCAGTGGCAGCTTTCAGATGGCCAGGTGGATCCTACTCAAGCTTGGCAGGAAACCTCACTCGGGGTCTTCCTTATGTGAATGTTTAATTAGTGTCTTTAAATAAGCAGGAAGTTAGTAAAACCATCTGCAATCATCTGCAGCTTGGACAGCACTGCGCGTATGAGAATGAGACCAGGAAGGGGGCGCTGACACAGGACTGAACGTTCATTTGTGTTGATTTCCTGTATCTTGCTCTGGCTTCTCTGTGTCCTAAGGAATGTCCTGTGTCTATTCCCTTGAGCTGAGTTTTGTCAGTGTGATGCCCACAAAAGGCAAGCAACTCAGGAATCCAGGCGCTTCGAGGGAAGTCGGCCAATGCCAAGATAAATGCCCTCACACGAAGGTACAGCAGATTACTACCTGCCTGAATCTTCCTCATGAAGTCATTCCCTTTTCCCAAAGGATGTGCCTGCTTCGAAGGTCATACTGTCCCACACAATAGTGACCAATCAAGAGATTTCAGGGTCGACCCTTGAATAAGTCTCAGGGGACCAAAGTATGCCAAGTTTTTTTCCACTGGACCCCTCCTTGCTTTGGGGCTTAATCTTCCCCTTTTCCCCATTATTGACCATATACGGAATTCATGCTTTTCTAATTTCTAGGAGTGTATTCATCTATATAAGAAAGTGTTTTTGAAGGCAGTGTTATTGATTAGTGACTTGCCCATTTTCGGTCCTGCTCTTGGTCACCCTGTTTGAGTATCCAGTGACCTGAAAGAATTTAAGTTCCCTGAGGGCGAGGACTCTTTTTTCCTTTTCTTTTTTTTTTTCTTTTTTTTGTCTTTGTGTCCCTGGTGCCTACCATAGTTCCTAGGACGTTTGTTCAGTCATTTTGATAATGTCTGACTCTTCATGATCCCATTCAGGGTTTTCTTGGCAAAGATACAAGAGTGGTTTGCCACTTTCTTCTCCAGCTCATTTTACAGATGAGGAAACTGAGGCAAAGAGGATTAAGTGACTTGGCCAGGGTCACACAGCTAGTAAGAAGCCATATTTGAACTCAGGAAAATGAGTCTTCCTGATTCCAGACCTGGTACTCTGTCCACCGCACTTCCTAGGACACATTGGGCCCTTATTAAATGGTTATTGATTGACTCTCCCTTTTTTCTGTTTGCCATTTGGTTGTGATGGTGCCTAATATAATACTGAACCAGGAGATATAAAAGAACATAGAGAGGTGTTGAAATTTGTAGTAGATTTGTTGGAAAAGACATTTAATAGCTGACATTTATAGAGTTAAGTAGCTATGTGGCAAAGTAGAGAAAGCACTGGGCCTGGAGTCAGGAAGACCTGAGTTCAAATCCAGCCTCAGACACTTAATTAGCTGTGTGACCCTGGGCACTTAACTCTGTTTGCCTCAGTTTCATAATTTATAAAATGAGCTGGAGAAATAAATGCCAATCTACTCCAGTAACTTTGCCAAGAAAATACCAGATGGGGTCCTGAAAAGTCGGACACAACTGAAAACCAACTTGACAACAATTTCTAGAGCACTTTGAGGTTTGCAAAGCACTTAACATTATCCCATTTGGTCCTCACAACAATTCTGTGAAGTAGGTGCTGTCATTATCCCCAATTTGTAGATAAGGAAACTGAGGCTTGTAGATTTTTAGGTGACATGCTTAGGGTCACACGGTTAATTACTGCATGAGATAGGATTCTAACTCAGGTTTTCCTGATTCAAAGTCAGCATGGTATCTACTGTGCCCTGCAGGTCCCTCTGAGGGATGTTGAAACTTAATAGCTGACATGAAGTTTTAGACTCATCTGGTGATAGGAATTCAACTATACTAATAATTTACCTGTTATCTCATTTGGTCCTTACAAGTCTGAGAGTTAGATGATGACCGGATGATGACCACTGATAACTGGAATACTCAAATGTATGCAGTGCCTTTCTAATAAGGAGATCCTACTAACTGATAATACATTTTATTTGTTCTTAATTATTATCTCTTTGTGTGTTGGCATTTCTTTTACAAAGGGGGAAATGAAGTGTAGGAAAGAGTTAAATTCTAAAAGACCCGATGAGTCAGTGATGGTCAGAACTAGAGCAGGAACTTGGTCATTCCCAGGCTGTTGTCCCATTGGTCATAATTTATTTGGGGTTCCAGATTTTCACTAGCCTCACTGGAAATTTGGAGTCTTACCTACAGAATGAATTATTCCTTTAAGATGTGGTAGTAACCAATTTAAATGTCACTTCAGGCTCCACCACTGTCTATATGACATTAAACAAATTGACTTCTACAATGCCTGGAATATAGAAAGTGTTTAATAAATGCTTATTTTTCCAATCTGTCATCTTTCAGGGTCTCAGTTTCCTCATACGTAAAAAGAAGCCATTAGACTAGAGGATCTTCAAGATCTTTACCTTTTCACTTATGAGGACACTTACTGGTAGGGACCCCATCCGACCTACCCTGTGGTAGTAGTTCCTGGGATTATCAAGAAGAGAAATACAGGGCATTAGAAGTCACCCACAAGCTTATAATCCATAGATCAATGAAACTTAGAAAAGTAGGAAGTAATGGCAGAACCCAAAAGTGTCACCAGCTCTGTGGCCCATTATTTGCCTGTTCTACCAGATCAAGGCATATGGCACATATTCTTCTATTTTTTATTTTTAGGCAGTCGGGGTTAAGTGACTTGTTCAAGATAACACAGCTAGTAAGTGTCTGAGTACACATTTGAACCCAGGCCTTCTTGACTCCAGGATTAGTGCTCTATTTACTGCGCCACCCAGCTGCCCCACACTTTCTTCTTCCCTCTCTTCTACCACCTCTCCACTTCTGCCAAATCATGTAGTCCATAGCAAAGAAATTTCTAGTTATACCACTAGCCTACAAAGCGTTGAAAACCCATCCCTTTAAATAGAGATTCCTAAACCAAATTTTGGGATATCTAAGGTTATCTTCAGTAGCTCAAGGAGTACTGAAATCCCCCTCCTGGCTCCCCCAATCAAAAAAGTTAGAACAAATTCACATTATTTTGTTTTCATTTACTTTTTAACAATGGACAGCATTTTTAGGAAAGAGGAAGTATCATGAAGTCAAACAGTCACTTGTGAAAACAAGTATAAGAAGGTTCAGAATGACTACTTAAAATCCTCTTGATGAGCATCACTTCTCTTGTTATAGATACAACTCTCTGTTTGAATCATCTAATAAATCAGTCAGTTAGCATTTACTAAGCATCTGCCTTGTGCCGTTGGATCATAGATTTAGCATTGGATTACAGACGGAGAGGGACTTTATAAGTCATCCAATTTAACCTCATATTACAGATGATGCCCAGAAAAGTTAAGTGACTTGACCAAGGTTACAGAAATATCAGGTGTCAGGATTGGCACTTTCAGCTCCTAATTCAGAGTCATATGGACTCGGTCAGGTTCACAAGATTTAGCCGGTGGTGAAATTTGATGCCATTTTTCCTGCATTGTAATTTAGCATTAAGATTCCCCCCACCCCTTAAATCTCATTATATTGTGCTACTTTCAAGACAGTAGATTCTTGGGTTTTTAATTATTTAAATAATAATATTTAATGACTCATTTTTAGCATCTTTTATATCTTTCAACTTGGTTTTTTAAAAATAATTCAGATGCTGTCAAAAGTGTACTCTTATGGTAGAAAAACAGGAAGGATCAACAGTAGTTATCAAGTGCTAGCAAGTTTTATTTTTTCTCAATTTGGTTTTCCGTTGTTGGTGCTTTTTGTGTTGAGGCACGTCAGATGGCTAAAATAACATCCACGAGGCTGTGCGATGAGAGGGAATGGGATGAAGCCAGCATTCAATCAATCAAAAGTTCACCGTATGAAAAAAACAAAAACACCCATGATGCCTCTTTGGTTATTTTTTGTACAGCTAGAATCCCTGCCCTTGAGAAGCACAGTTTTTAGGTTTGTTGATTTTATTTAGCTCTCAATGTCTCAAGGAAGTGTATACATCCTACACACTGGCCATGACCAGTGAGGAGCCCAGACAATTTATGTTTGCTTCTTTCGTTAATTTTCATTGTGCCAGCAAGATTATTGCCTGAGTCCATTTCCTTTAATAGCGCTGCCTAGAAATCGCTGTCATTGTCTTTCCCTGTAATTGCTACCCTGATCTTCATCTTCTGTGGCTGTAGTCACTTGCTTGATTTGTGTAGTATATTACTTCTTATAGGGTTTAAGGTGCTAACTATACAAATAGCTTTGACCTGAGCATTTCTGAATATGCCCCCAAAATGGCAGTTTATAGAAAAGCAGAAGTATTGGGGAAGGGTGTTACCTCTTCTATGGTGTCGATCCAGACACAGGCAACTAATTATAGTTCAAAAAGACTACGTTACTACTTTGTCAAATTGTATAAACTACATCCTGGGAGATAGTTACAAATAAGGTCTGTTTGTACAAGTTAGCCATCCTAATAGGACTTTGATAGTTGGTAAACCATTATTTCAGCCTCTATAATAGGTAAGCTTTTTGTTGCTTAGTGACCATAAGAATGAGTCCCAGAAAAGATCTTTTCTGTCCAGGGCTCACATCCATCCCTTAATTCATGTTCAAAAACTGTGTTCTCATTCCTCAATTCAATCACTTCCCTGTATTCTGCTCACAGGATTTTCCCAGAACCCTCCTCTGTGCATCTCCTATATTCCCTTTTGTCCTGTGTTTTGGGTGGCATAGAGCTCTGCTACTTTAGATTTCTTTGTCCCCAGAGCATACATTAGGGTGAATGTTAGTATAACCAAAAATCTGCTCCAATACCCCCAACAAATTTAGATTGCCAATTAAATACAGTTTGGGCTTTTTGCCCAGTGTTCAATCAAGGCCATCCGTGATCTAGCTACAACCTAAATTTCCAGCCTTTTCACTCGTCCATAGATGGCAGAGAGACTGTAATACTTGCCATGTGTCTTTCTTCTTCTTCTTCTTCTTCTTCCTTCCATCTTGAATGCCCTCCCCCAGCAGAAGTCGAGGATGATGCCAAGCTTACAAACCTCCAAAATTATCTTTTATTTACTTATAGGTGTGTGTTGTTTTTACTCAGAAGAATATAAATTTCTTGGATATAGAAAAAGCATCATTCTTATCTTTGTACCCTCACTGCCTGGTAGTAGGTATTTGGCAGAATGCCTGATACACAGTAAGCCTTAATGCTTGCTTTTTTAATTTACTTATTTTTAGTTTTCAACATTCACTTGCATAAACTTTTGAGTTTTAAATTTTCTCCATCTCCCTCCCCGCTGCCCTTGTCAGGACAGCATGCAGTCTGATAAAGGCTCTACATACACATTCACATTAAACATATTTTCACCCTAATCATGTTGTAAAGAAGAATCAGAACCAACGGGAGGAAACACAAGAAAGAAGAAACAAAACAAAACGAAAAAGAGCAAATAATATGCTTTGATCTGAATTCAGCCTGCATTGCTCTTCCTCTGGACATGGTAGCATTTTCCCTCATGAGTCTTTTGGAGTTGTCTTAGACCTTTGCATTGCTGAGAAGAGCTAGGTCTGTCACAGTCATTCATGCTTGTTGATTGCGTAATAGGAACAGCAGTATTGGAGTGGAGTAGAGCCAATAAGAGAAGAGGGAAAGCTTGGAGGGAGAAAATTTGGAAATGAAAATAAAAATAAAAAAATCCTACACTTTCTCTAGCTCAACTTTGTCAGGAAGAACATTTTGTGAAATGTTAGGGAAATTTTATATTCTTTGAATTGTATCTCTACTGTCCACCTGTGTCTGTAAAATATTTCGTTTCTCAAAGGTATCTTATCACTGAGATTGGATAACAGATTTACAGTGGGCCCACTAAGCATGGTTGTATAACTTAGAATAGAGAAAGCGGATATCTCCAATAACAACCCCTTTGGACAGGTTGCAGGATGGGTCGACCTGCCTCATACTAAATTTTATATTTGAATGGGTAGTGCAGTGGTGTACCTCCTCATGAATGAATGAAAAAAGCATTTTAAACACTATGTGCAAAACACTGTGCTAAATACAAGGGACCCAGAGAGAAAAACAAACCTGCCCTCCTCTCTCTGAACTCATGTTCCAAGTGGGGAGGCAGCCCATACAGGAGGTAACTGCAGCGAGTCAGATGCGAAGGGCCCATGGCCCTTAGGCTGAAGGGGCAGAATCGATGACAATACATCTTCTTTAATGTTTCTTCTAATAAAACCACATCATCTTCTGATGTGGAGCCATTTGAACAGTGCCAAGGAATTTATGGCACTAACTTTCTATTTGGAGGCTTTTGATAGCTGTGGCTTCTGAGGAGACAGGCTAAAGTACCTGCTGAGAGAGAACAGGAAAGGGGAGAATGTGAAGGAGCTTCTTTCTCAGCTGGAAGTAATTCAGTATTTGGGTTTAGAAAAGGATGAGTCCCCAAAGCACTGTGCTAAGTGCTCTACTGTTGTATCTCAGTTGACAAATAATTATTAAAAAAATACAATGCTTTCAAACAATAGATTACAGAACAGTAAAATATACTGGAGCTTCACTTTAATAATGACGTGGAGGGTGATGGGGATCTTTATGTTACTTGGTGAAATGGTGTTCTGTTAAGGCTCTCCCAATCTTAGGATTTGATGGGTCATTGAATCCAACTTTCTCCTAATGAGGAACTCTGCTCTGTAGCATTATAGCATCCTCAATAAATGGTCATCCATTTGTCTGCCTGAAAATTGCCCCAAAACATCCAATGATTGGGGAGTCTTCCTTCTTTGCAATGGAGCCTTTTTTTCTGGTATTTCAATAAGAAACCCCTTCAGAAAAGTTTTGAGGCAACCTCTGCTTTATGCCAAACTTTGCCCTTGAGGTCATTAATATAGTATACTCCCTAAAGTCTTTGCTACTAAGAGAGAACAGGAAAGGGCCAGGTGCTATGTGGCTTATTCCCCCAATCACTTCCTCATCCTGAGCTTTTGTTTCTGCCTGGACAAGCGTGAAAGGTAAAGGAGAGCTGGAAAGCCAACAGGTGGGGCCCCAGAGCAGAAGGGTGGTCTGAGGGACTTCCTTGGGAGACTGTCTCCCCCTCAGCAGTTATGTGTAGTTTTTGGGGGGGTTTTTTTGGAGGGGGAAAGCAAGGTAGTTGGGGATAGGTGACTTGCCCAAGGTCACACAGCTAAGTAAGTGTCAGAGGTTGGATTTGAACTCGAGTCTTCCTGACTATTCACTGCACCACCTAGCTGCCCCTGTTATGTGTAGTTTGATGATGGAAGGATGTCATTTAAAGTCTGTAGACTGCTTATTGTCTTCTCCAGTAGACTGTGAGCTTCTTGAAGGCTCTTTCCTCTTTTTGTATCCCCAGCGCTTAGCATGGTGCCTGGTATGTAACAGGAACTTAATAAATGTTTTATTGGGTGATTCGAGTCTTTCAGTGAAGAGATAGGGCTGGCAAACAGAGCTGTGTCTGTCTCTTCTCAGCCAAGATCCAGGATCTTCAGAACCTTCTTCCAGGCTGCCTCACTGATCCCCGCTCACTCTTGACCCCTTAGAATTCTGCTGAAGTTCATAGCAACCATCATTTCAAATCAAAAGCTAGACCCTTTCCTTTAATAAAGTGAATTATTGTACTTCAGCAGGACTAACTCATCAATATTAAGTTTTATAATCTTAAGGTCGATCTTATTTGAGGGGTTGATCTTATTGAGAAGAAAGGGCAGAGAATTGTCATTGAAAAACAGTTTTTAAGCAGACCTTCCGTAAGGTTGGAGCTTTGTCCAAGATCAGGAGCACGGGTAGTGTTAGTTTGTGATGCTTTATAGAAAGCAGCAGAAGGTAAAGTGGAGTGAGTGCTGACTTTGGGGTCAAGGTCTGGGTGTAAGTCCTGTTTCGGACACATACTGGATGCGTGACCATGGGCAAGTCACTTAACTTGCCCCAGAACCCCAGGTAGCTGTCTGCTGCTCTCTAGAACTATAAACTACAGGTGAGTTGCCGGTGTGTTTCGATGATGGGAGTCTCTTAGATCAATGAAGTCACAGTTCTGCTCTTTCCCTCCCCACAAGGGAATCATAATTTGTAATCTATTGCATGGAAAGAGGCCGTGAAAAAGAGTTATAAGTTCAGTACAACTCAATTTCCCTCTTTTCTTCCCAGGTGCATGCTTACATCATCAGCTACCTGAAGAAGGAGATGCCGGCAGTCTTTGGAAAGGAGAATAAGAAGAGGGAGCTTATCAGTAGATTACCAGAAATCTATCTCCAACTCCAGCGAGAGTACCAGATTTCAGCAGGCGATTTCCCTGAAGTCAGGTTGATGCAGGTATTGTAGAGGCAAAGGGCTAATCTTTGTCTGGTGACTGTCTCTTTGCTGTGCATGAGATCTATATGGCTTACTTAGGGCCAAGAAAAGGGTGCCCTATGTGTCCTTGCAAATACTTACCAGTTCTTTAAACCAGCATCCCCTCCCTTCAGGCAGTGCAGAAGCAGCAAAAATAAATGAGCTTTCTGAATTGTTCACACCGTGACTGTGCCAAGGTATGAGAGGAGACAGGTGGGCAGCCCTCTTGGGCTCTGTCAGAGGATCTTGTCTTGACTTTGAACTGGTGCCTGGCTGGTCTTCCTTGAAGGGAAGAGTGGGAGCTCTGTCTCTGCAGCTGTCTTGCATTCTAGTAATTGGCTTCCAAACTTCCAACTCAGGGAGCTGAATCACAGCAAAAAGAGCCATGCAGCAATCTGTGTGACTCACACGCTGCGGGTGACTTCTTGCTTATTAGGCTGTAGAGGCTCGATGACACAGCCCGGCACATGACCCTTCTCCCAGCCAGCACTGACCTACTGGGATTAGGTGTTGCGTCCAAGCTCAGTGCAAAAGCCACAACAATAGCTAATGTTTATATAACACTTGATTAAGCATGATTAAGTTTGATCTTCATAATCACCTTGCAAGTTAGATGGTATAAACAGTATCATCCTAATTTTTTAGGAGAGGAAATTGAGTTAAGTAACTGGCTAAACCAGCTAGATGGCTCGGTGAATAGAGTGCCAGATCTAGGATCTGGAAGACCTGAGTTCAAATCTGGCCTCGGACAATACCTCTGTGACCCTGGGCAAGTCACTTAACTCCGTTTGCCTCAGTTTCCTCATCTGTGAAATGAGCTAGAGAAGGAAATGGCAAACCATTCCAGTATCTTTGCCAAGAAAACCTCAAATGGGGTCCCAAAGAGTTGAACATGACTGAAACTACTCAACGACAACAAACCTGCTAAATCCAAATTCGTGGTGGCTGGTAAGTGGCAGAGCTGGTGAGACTTAGACCCGGGTCTTCTGATAACAAGGCTCTCTACTCCATTCGACTGTTGCCTTTTGTGAGCCAATTTCTTCAACAATGTACTCCTCCCCCCAGCTCTGCCTCTTAGTTCTACCAAACGCCCTTCAAAGCTTAGCTCAGTTCAAACACTATGTAATAATCTCATAGATAATAACAAATTGTTGTCTTTGGGCAAGAGAGTGGCTAATTGGAGGGCCGTCCCACAGAATTAGAGCTGAAGGAACCCCGTCTAGCCTAGCGCCTCTAGTTTTAGAGAAGAGGGGAGTGAGGGCCGGGTAGGGGTTGGCAGGGCTGGGGCTCAAAGCCAGATGCTCTGACTCTTTCTGCTGGGAGCTTAAAGAAACTCTTCCATAATATGAAAAGTGTTATCATCTGCATTGTTGCTGTTCAGCCCTGTCTGACTCTTCTTGCCCCATTTGGGATTTTCTTGGCAGAAATACTGGAGTGGTTTGCCATATCCTTCTCCAACTCGTTTTACAGATGAGGAAACTGAGGCAAACAAGGATAAGTGACTTGGCCAGGGTCACACAGCTAGCGAGTGTCTGAGACCAGATTTGAACTCAGGAAGATGAGTCTTCCTGACTCCAGGCCTGGCACTCTGTGCACTGTGGTGCCACCTGGATGCCCCAAACCTCAGATACTTCCACCTTTTACCATTGCCAATTTGGTAGGTATGAGATGAAGCTTCAGAGCTATTTGGTTTGCCTTCCTTCCCTTAGTGATTTGAAACATTTTCATATGTTGAGCTTGCTTAACATTTCTTCTTATTAGATCTGTTTGGAACAAAGTTTTGTTTACTAAAACTGGACTGAGCATGAAGAAGCTTGCGGAGGTTCTGGCACTTACCAGTGCTGAGTCAGGAGCAGGAACAGCATAATTGCTGAAGACGAGGAGAAGGCTGACCCCTCCTAGAAAAAAGGGAGTGGGGAGAATGCCACGAGGGGGCCTGACGGGAGAGAGCCGTGTCCCTACGTCCCCGTACTAAGAATGTTCATGAGAATCATACCGTATGTTTATGTAGTATTGTTACAGTATCAGACATAGGATCCTAGATTTATAACCGAAAGGAAACTTAGAAGTCCTCGAGTCCAAACCCTTCATTTTACATATGAAGAAACTGAGTCACAAAAAAGGTTAAGTGACTTGCCCAGGGTTACACAGCCCCCTGAGCTAAAGGGTTATTTTTGGGGGGCATTGCTGATTTGGGGTTTTTTTAAGCCCTTTTAAGTATAGCCATATTATTAAAATAGGGTTCTCACTTTTCTCTCAGTTTTCAGACAAGCTTAGTAGAGAGAAATGATATGTAGGATTTGAACATTTGTTGGGTTTTTTCTCACATTTTTATTGGTATCTTTTACATCATCTCAGTTTCCAAACATTCTTTCCCTTTTCCTTTACCTTGTAAGCCATCCCTTGTTTAAAAAGTAATAGTAGTAGTAGTAAAAAAGAAGTAGTGGTAGTTGTTCAGTACCATACCCACAGATCCCACTCCTGAAAGAAGCAAAGGAGATGCTTTTTCTCTGAACCCAGGTTTGGTCATTATAATTACACAGAACTGAACACTTATTTTGAAGACATTTTCAAAGGATCAGAGATTCAGTCCTAGAAGGGGCTTTGGAGGTCATCTAGTTCAATCCCCATCATTTTGCAGATGGGGAAAGTGAGGAACAGAGAGATCAAATGACTTGTCCAGAGTCCTAAGTGCCAGAGCACAAATTCAAACCCATTCCTCAGGCTCCAAATCCGAGGCTCCAGTAGTCTAAGGCTAGCAAAGGGCTTAATTTGTGACCTTATTAGCAAGTTGCAAATCAGACTCTGTTTTTTAAACCCATGCTAGTTTTACTGCATGGATGTGTCAGTCCCACAGAAAGCAGGAAAATATATGACTAATACACTGTGCTAATGCCTGGGAAGTGGACCTTGAGTCACTTAGCAGAGCTTTGAAAAGCAAGGCTATGTAGGCATTTCAACAGCAGGGGGCAGCAGAACTATATTTTTTGATCTAGATGGTAAGGCCCTCAGGTTTGAAAGCCCTGCTTCCCACCTCACCCGCCTCCTTAACCCCATCACCACACTCCCCCGAGGCTTGAAAATAGACTTTCCTTCATTTCTTTGCAGAAGTACACTTCTGGAGGACTATGGGTGTGGAAAATCGCACATACTGTCAGACCCAGAAAATTGCATGTACTGTCAGACCTCATGATGCCTTGGATTTTGAACAAATACTTTTTGGTTTTTTCATATTCTTTTGTAGTCTTTATTACCAGGGGTGAATGACTGGAGGGGCAAGGATATACTTGGAAATGAAAAGGATTTTTAAAGAATAATTTAAGAAAAAAGAAATGCTGTGCTAACTAGGTATTATGTGGGATTCAGGATTTCAGAAGAGAAAGGAACTTTAGGCATCTAGTCTGGTCTAGCATTCTCATTTTATAGATGGGGAAACTGAGGCTTAAAGAGTTCACAGACTAACATGGGTACCTGTCTTCTTACCCTTCTAAGGTTGCGGTGAGACATCTTGCCCCAGAGAGCATAAATAAATGGTCATGATTATATGACACTTAGCTTTCTTCTAGATTAGGAAATGACAGATAACAAAGTTTAAGTTGAGAAAAAAGTTGACGTCTGCTTCTTAGGGAGATCATTCTCCTAAGGTATAGATAGGCTGTCCCAAATCATTCCACCTCTCAGTAAATCCATTAACTCCCCATTGCCTGAAGGATCAGTGACAGACTCTTCTATTTGCCATGTAAAGTCCTTCCCAGCCTGGTTTCACCCAGCCTTTCTAGCCTTATTAGTTACTGATCTTAGCCATGCATTTTACAATCTGGCCAAAATGGCCACCTTGCTGTTTCTCACACATGATGCCACGTCTCAACGCCATGTCTTTGAGTAGCCCTGCCTGGCATGTATCCCTTATCACCTATACCTCTTAGAATTCCTAGTTTTCTTCCAAACTTAATTCAGGCATCATTTTCTACACAAGAACCCTCTCAATCCTTGTATCTAATAATGCCTTCCCCTACAGTGGCCACATATTGTCTTTGAATATACGTGAGTGTGTGTGCGTGCGTGCACGTGTGTGTGTGTGTGTGTGTGTGTGTGTGTGTGTGTGTGTGATTTTCCCACATTAGACTCTAAGCTACTTGAGGGCAAGGGACTGTTTCATTTTTTTGGTATTCCCACTACCTGGCACACTACCTCAAACATAGTAGGTGCTTAATCAACATGTGCTTAATGGATAGGTCATAGGATCATAGATGTGAACAGATCCTATCCAGCTCCCTCCTTTATGGATGAGGAAAGTGAGACCCAACGGGGTTAAGCAACTTGCCCAGCGTCACCCACACCCACAGAAGACCCAAGCCTTCTGTTTCCTGGGCATGGACTCTGCCAGCATACAAGTCTGTTCTCTGTACTGAGCCTCATGGCATTGAACAGAACAAGAGAGCGGATGAGTCACAAACGGCTCAGTCCCTGCAACCCTCAGCAAGCATTTATTAAGCGCCTGCTGTGTGGTAAGCACTGTGCCAGGTGCTGGGGATACAAGTACAAAAATGAAACATGTCCTACATGCAAGGAGTTTACCACCTGATGGTGAAGACGAGTTCGTATGTAAACAAATACAGGATAAGTATAAGAAGAATAGTTACAAAATAGTTAAAGACAAGCTAATTTGGGAGGGAGATAACTGGCAGGATCAGGAAAGATATCATGTAGATAGTGTTGTTTTTGAGGCATGTCTGGAAGGAAGAGAGGGATTCTGTGAGGTGGAGGTGAAGGAGGAAGCAATTGCAGTGCAAAGGTGTGGAGATGGGAGATGGCATACATGTGAGACATAGCAGTGACTAGTTCAAATGGGTCACAGAGTGCTGGAGGACCTGCAGTGTCTGAGGAAGGTTTATGAAGGGCTTTAAAACCTAAACAGAGAACTCTATGCTGTGTCTGAGAGACAGCAGGGAGCCCCCAGGAGTTGTTCAGGAAGGGAAATGACATACTTAGATTTGCTCTGAAGGAAACTCACTTTGGCCACAGTGTGGGGGTTGGACTGGAGACCAGTGAGCAGCAATGAAAGTGATCCAGGTAAGTGGTGATGAGGGCCTGAGCTAAGATGGTAGCTGTGTGAGGGGGAGAGAAGGGCTCAGGTTTGGAGAGAGCGTGCACAGTCCTGAATGACATTGAGGTTCCGAACCTGGGAGACCAGGAGAATGATGCTAGACAAGAGGGCAGTTTGGAAGAGATGGATTTCGGGGGAGGGAAGAATAATGAGATAGTTTTGTATATGTTGAGTTTTAGATCCCTGTGGGACTCTGGTTTGAAATATTCCAAAGGCAGTTGGTGTAAAGAAGGCAGGAGTAAAGCTCAGGGGAGAGCCTGGGGCTGCACAGATAGAGCTAGGAGTCCTCTGCAGGGGAATAATCTCTTTTGGAATGGGAGCTGCTGGGGGCAGGAACCGTGGTGGGCTTGTATGTGAGGACTCAGGCAGTGGAGCAGTTAGGATTCATTTCCTGTCTGCTCTCCAGCATAGGCACCGTAGAAACTTCCTGCCTCCTGACTGCAAATAGCTGACATTTCCCCCCTGCCAGCTCTCTGCATATTTGCCCTCACCATATGTGTTCCCCTCGGGCCTGGGCTCCCTCCCTCCGCTCCCCCCACCTGTCTCTCTGCTCCCCCGTATGAAGGGATTCTTTTGTGTCGTCTTAGCATCCCTGGGAGAAAGGGCTTGAGCGCAGTTTCTAAGGAGATAGGGTAGGTGTGTGTATCCGCCCCAGAGGAATCATAGCTTGTTGATCACCAGAGTCCTGGCATTTTTGTGTAGGCTGTTCTCCTTCTCCTTTCCCTCCTCCTCAGTTTGCTTCTTGATTAATGAAATGTCATGGCAAGCTTATTTGTCTCTTTCAATTCTGCTTGACCATCCAGCATCATTGGCAGAGAGGACCAACCTACAGCCTCAGTGCTTTAGAAATGGGCAGAATAAATGTCCTCAGAACAGTGGGCTTCCTTACGTAGGAATCTTCGAGAGCTTTCAAGGAGGCTTGTGCCTGATTCTGACCAGCCCACTCAAAAGACTGAGTCCTGCTTCCTCAGATCAAAAGGTTTCCCTCACCAGGAGCCAGAACTAGAGAAGCTTTATAAACTTGGATCAAACTTCTTTTTCTTATAATTAAGTTAATTCTTTCATATAATTCTCTTCCATTTTCTGCCTTAACTTTGTATGACTCCCTTGGATCAACAGCTGATTCGACAGATACGATGCTCAGTGGCTGGAGTATTTTAATAGCCCTGCCTCTGCCAGAAATGCCTTTTTGGTGTGGTATCGAGGCTTCTAACTAGTCCCTTTGTGTAATTGTTAGTTTATAGCCCCTTTCAGATTATAAAGCTCAGTCAAACATTGAGGCTCACCTTGTGAAAGGAAGCACTGATGTCTAATTGTAAAAGCATGTGAGATTTTTCCTCCTCCCCCCACTCCCCCCCTTGGAATGGAGGAAGACTATGGGTGTTGAATACTCAGTTAATGTGGTGGTTAGTTTTGTTTAACTGATCTTCCCCCTTGTTTATTGTTTCTTAGAAGGGATAACTTGCTGAGTAGGAGAAGGAAACATTTGGAAAGGTGATAGAAAAACAAAATATACAGATGAAAAATATTTTAAGCAAATTAGAAGGCATCCAAAATTACTAGGTTTTTTTAGCTAGGAAAAAACCAATTATGGACGATTTTTTTTTCCTAGAATAATCTTACCCAAAATCATGTTGAGTCACCTAACTCCAGTGACTCTGACTTACCCTTTTACAATGTGACTTAACAGCATAGCTGGACTGAAGGTAGAGAGACCTGAATTCTAGTCCTGATTCTGCCACTGATTTGCTAGGACCATGACTGACCTTGGGACAAGCACCCCTGGACCCCTGGAAACTCCTCCATAAAATGGGAATAGGAATACTTCCCATTCCTCCCTCCCAGGGCTGTAATGCTGTCCAAATGGGAGAATAATGTGAAAGTGTTTTAAAGAATATAGAACAGTATATAAACTTAGGCGGTATTATTATGACTCTTAACATGCTGAAAACACTGCCTCTATTTTTAAAAGGTTAAGATATGTCTCAAGCAGCTTTACTTTTGTTTATTAAGAAAGAAACGTGCTCTATTTGAAAATCATTTGTGCAGGTGGGAAGGGCAGATTTGGGGTTCCCACCAGGGAGAAGTCTCTAGAAAACAAGAATGCATCCAGGTTTAAGTATTTGAAACTTGCTTTAGAAGGAAAGTCATTTCGTCAGGCCAGCCAATGAAAAGAAAAGCAGTTCAGTGACCCAATCTTTGGAGAATGTCTAATGTCTCTGCAATTTGTCATTTGACAGGAGCAGTTAGAAAACTATGATTTTACCAAGTTCCACTCCCTGAAGCCGAAACTGATCGAAGCCGTGGACAACATGCTGACGAACAAGATCTCCTCCTTGATGAACCTCATCAGCCAAGAAGAACTCAACATGCCCACACAGCTGGTGCATGGTGGAGCCTTCGATGGGACCACGGAGGGACCCTTCAACCAGGGCTATGGAGAAGGGGCCAAGGAAGGAGCTGATGAGGAGGAGTGGGTCGTAGCCAAGGATAAACCAGCCTACGATGAGCTCTTCTATACCCTGTCACCCGTCAACGGCAAGATATCTGGTATCAATGCCAAAAAGGAAATGGTGACCTCCAAGCTGCCCAACAGCGTCCTGGGCAAGATCTGGAAACTTGCAGACTGCGACAACGATGGCATGTTGGATGAGGAAGAGTTTGCCTTGGCCAAACATCTCATCAAAATTAAACTAGATGGTTATGAATTGCCAAGCAGCTTACCCCCTCACCTTGTGCCCCCCTCCCACCGGAAATCTCTGTCAAATATGGATTAAGAGACAAGAAGCGAATTGAGGCCATGTAGCAGACAGATCTCCGGACTAGGAATCTGGAGATCTGAGGTCTAGTCCTCAATTTGCCACTTTCTCGATGTGTGACTTTGAGCAAGTTACTTTACTTTTCTGGGCCTCAGTTTCCTTATCTTTAAAATAAGGATGATGAGCTAGATGGCCTTTTCAGTTTCCCTCCAACCCTAGAATTCAAAGGGTTCTCTTCTAGGTCAGGGGTAAGAAAAGGGGCCTGGGGGAAAGAATGAGAAGGGAGTAAAATTGTCCAGTGGGTCCTTCAGAAGCCTAGAAGGAATCATGATATGAAATTGAACTTCTTGGTAACTCAACTCCACATCACTTCCTACTTGAACCACCAAAAACACCATCCGTAGCAGGCCTTCTGCACATGCGCAGATCTGTTTAGCTACTTCCGTAGCTGCTTTTACCCTTCATAGGGCATGGAGAAAGAGAGAGAGAAATGGTCTTATTTATTTGGCTTCTGTCGTCTTTAGGAAGAGACCAGGGATTGTCTCCACAATTGCCACACTGCCTACTAACTAGAAGAAAACTACTTCTCAGACCCTCAAAACTTAGATTTGAAAATGAGAAGTTTTTTTCGTTCTGGGTACTCATATCACTACTCTAGGCCTAAAGGACCTGAGCACTCACCCTTGCCTAAGTCACCCTTGCCTCCAACAGTCTGAAACAGCAGACCCTGAAGTTGATTGAGACCATTTCTCCCTCTCCACCAAACCTATACTTGGTTAGGAAACTAAGGGTTACATTTCTCTAACCATAAACAAGAATACTAGTATAGCTTTGTAGTCAACAACTAGTTACTTCCATATGGAATACTTACAGGACCAGTGTCCGTTTAAAATGTACCTGCCACCATTTTGTGACAGTGGTCTGACCATCAGTGGAAGAGGTTATTCTCTGTAATGTCATAATGACATTATATGATATTATAATAACTTAAAAGACCCAAGTTCCCCCACCATCAGCTGGTGACAGAAGCCAATTACTGTTTTCTAAAAATCAGGAATTTATGTTAATTCCAGCAAAAAGTGGGGGTGGGGAAGAAAAGCCTTGTTTTCAAAGACAGTTCACTAACTACTCTCTTTAAAAAGTAAAGCATTGTATGTAGCAACGCCTTATTTCAGATGGGATTTGCATTTCTATGCTTGCATTTAACCAAAAATTGATTATTTGTCCCCCTGTAATGTTTCTTGTAGCCCTGTTCTCTCTGGACCATTTGTCCAAATTCTTGTTTCAGAAGGATAGTAGTTAGAACTCTTCATGGGGATCAGCATGGAAAAATCACCAGGATGATTTTTTAAAATTAATTGAAGACAGCAAAGAGTGAAGTCTGTATTGCCAAAGCCCTACCAGTCATAGGAAGTCAAATAAATTGTGACAGTCCCCATGGCTCTTCCAGAAAAGCCAACTGGTCCTTTATTTGTACCTTTGTCTTCTGAGGTACCAAAGCAAGAAGTATTAAATTCAAAGGGATCGCTGTTTTTGTTTGGAAAAGGTTTTGGATTGGGGTTTGTGGTTTTTTTTTACTCTAGTTTAACTTTCTAAATTATGTTTATTTTAAAGGGAATTAAATGTCTAACAACGCAAATTGTTTCCACTAATGAACTTCTAAAACACAATTTAGGTCAGCGTTTGGAATCCCTGTACTCAAAGGGTATTTTTCTCCTATTTCTGTGTGAGCATTGGCCCAGTTCTTGGACCACGCAAGTGTAAGGCCAAAATGGGGCAGGGAGGGAAGGGCATTAAATTGTTCAAAAGCTTACTCTTAAGTATGCTGGATTCTCTAGATTTATTTTTATTCTCTAACTGTTTGAGTGATTGTCATATATATAAAAATACTTGGTTTTTTCATATTCTTGAATATGTGTGGACATACATATATGAACTTTATACACAGAGGTTGTAATATGCATGTGTGTGTGTATGTGTGTAAAAACGGCATAGTAAAGTGAACTTCACACTGGATTTGGGTGCAGAGGAAGCAAGGTTTGAATCCTCAAACTTCTGAAAAGACCTTACTGGCTTATGCCGTTGGACACGTTACTTCAGGGGTGCTCAGTCTCTTCATCTGCAAATGCAGAGGTTGAACCTAAATTATTTCCAAGTCCTTTTCCAGCTCTAACCTTCTATCCTACATTTGTTCATGGAAAAAAAATTTGTGAGTTACTGCAAGGCTGAAAACGGGTTTTTTCTATCACAAAGGTTTTTTGTATTTTGTATAAAAAGAATCATTATGTTTACTGGACCATTGGTAATTGAGTAATAGCCTGGTAGAAAATATAAATGAATGAAAAGCGTTTATAGGCACTTATAAGGGTGACTTGGAGGCACAGTGGAGAGAGTGCCAGGCTTGGAGTCAGAAAGACTCATCTTCTTGTGTTCAAATCTGGCCTCAAACACTGACTAGTTGTGTGACCTGGGCAAGTCGCTTAACCTTATTTGCCTCAGTTTCTTCATCTGTAAAATGAACTGGAGAAGAAAATAACAGATCACTCCAGTATCTTTGCCAAGAAAAGACCCTGGGGTCACAAAGACCCAGACATAACTAAAAATGACTGAAAATGTGCCACGCACTGTGCTCAGTGCTAGGCATAAAAATTCAAAATTAAAGAAGTTTTTTTTAGGTTTTTGGTTTTTGTTGGGGTTTTGATTTGGTTTTTCTGGCCTTTCCTTGAATCCCTAGCATTTAACCAAGTATTTAGCACATGGTAAGATCCTAATAAATGCGAATTGACAGACCTAAGGAAGTTTCTCTAATGGAGAAGGGAATTATGTCTAGAGAAGACAGGATCAAAGTCACAAAAACAACCAGTC
The DNA here is from genome assembly GCF_028372415.1 of Notamacropus eugenii. NCBI lineage: Eukaryota > Metazoa > Chordata > Mammalia > Diprotodontia > Macropodidae > Notamacropus > Notamacropus eugenii. The sequence goes on along the minus strand of NC_092878.1, from coordinate 28,208,535 downwards.
TTTGCCACAGGGCAGTGGCCTGATAGGCCCTTTGCAGAAGTTCTCAGAGTCAGAGATGGAAGGGAGTGGGGGGAGAAAGATGTGGGTGAGCACAGAGGCTGCCCCAGATTGGCTGGAGTGAAGATGAGACTAGGTGGACCCAAGGATTCCAGATTTGAGGATGCACTATCTGTCATGAGTGGCCCTCATTCGGAGGAAATAGAGCACCATGATTTATGTATGTGCCCTTTTGGGCTTCAGCATTGCCGTTACCAATAACAGACCAAAGAAACTCATGTTTCCATTTTTCTAGTAGCCCAATATAAGGAAATTGTTCCCATTGAGAGGTTGATGGAAGAAAAAGAGTGAAAAACAAACAAATGGTTTTAGGAGGAGGATTGGGGAATGACAGTTTCTCATCTTAGCACAGTGACGTCAGCCTCTAGTTCTTTGGAGTTTTATCCAAAAGGCCATGCAGATTCCTTATTCTTTTGCATATGTAAGGAAGTTAGAGAATAGTGTTGTTCCAGGCACTAGTCTCTAACTTAGGTCGAGATTGGAGAGGTAAAAGCAGACCTTTCTCCAGGACCTATAAATCATGTAAAAACTTGTTCCGTTTCATTCCAGAGGACTGAAGAAGAAGCAGTGGGTAGAAGTTGCAAAAAGACAAATTTAGACTTGATCTCAGAAAAGACATCCTCAAAATTAGCCTCTCTAGGCTGCAGTTTCCTCATCTGTAAAATGAGGAAACTGGACTAAAATTCTACTAAAATTGCACTTGGGGGAACATAAAACTTGGGGAGGAAGAGCTGAGTTCTGTTAACTGCTATGAGTAGTCAATGATCAAATTTTTATTTGATCCATTTCAACGAGTGGAATTGACTGCCTGGAGTGATGGGAGGTTCTCCCTCATCGGAGAGCTTCAGACAGAGCCTGGTTTGCCGCTTATCCAGTTGGTTTATGTAACAGGGATCCCTTTCAGGTATGGGTGGGACTATGTAGCTGTTGAGGGCCCTTCAAACTCAGATTCTGTGGTTCTTTCTCAGTGCCCCTTCCTGGATTTCACCTATGGTCTTCTCCAAGTCCTCAGCTTCCAGTGAGACTCAGGAATGTGGTAGCCTTTGGAGTATGGTGGAACTTGGTGCATAAAGAGGGATTTTGAATGAGGATCTGAAAACCTCTCCCTAGCCTAGTTCAACCCTAGCCTGGGTTACTTAATAGAAATGGGTTTTTTCCCTCATTGCATTGAAATTTTTAAGATTCTGAACTTAGAACTCCCCCCAAAAGGACATTTCTGCAAACACAGTACAAAAGTAGAGCTCCATAGGAAACCATGAATCTTTCATATTAATTATCGTTTCAAGTAGATAATAAGTTCCTTATATTCAAAACTGCCCTGCTTGTCTGTGATTTCAATGGAAATATTTTTTAAAAACTCCAGCCCCTATACACAAAGTTTCTGGGGAATCGATGGCACATACATCTGTTGCTTTAAGTTTAGAAAAATTACAAACTCTTCCAAAGTAAGAAACCATAGGGTAGTGTTCCTACTAATTAGGCTACTCTCCCCTCTAGCTACTCCAGAAATAAGGTATTAGATTTTTAAATTCCACTTGCCTGAATTTCACATAATTCCATTCAGAGACCGGTAGTGGAAAGGAGCTGCTCCTTCCTTACCCCCCAGCAAGGTCCTTTTTTGCCGGAAAGTATCTTGTATCAAGGCTACTCAGCTGTTTTTCCCTTCCCTCAAGCCTCACCAAGTCACTTTGCCAGCCCTCTCAGTGGCATTCACTATTTAACATGGGAACCATTTGGTTTAGTTGGCTTTTCTCATTTCATCCGTTCTAGCTTCTTAGCTTCTGTTGAGGTGGCTTTCACCTGACAGCAAGAAGCAGAGGCAGTGTACATCCTTATGGAAAACACTAACTGTTGGGAGGCAGCATGGATGCAGTGAAAAGAATTCTGGCTTTGACATCAGAGGACTTGGGTTCCTGTGTAACCTTGACCAAGTTTTTTTTAATTGTTACTTTATTTCTCTCATTTGTCACGAATTTTCATTTTTAATATTAAAATAACTTATCTGTTTTTCTATTTTTTTAAAGTTCCTAATTGTATTTTTTTAAAATGATTAACATTTATTTTTCTTAATTTTAAGTTCCAAATTCTCTCCCTGCATCTAAACTCTCCCTTAACCATTGAGAAGGCAAACAATATGATACTTATTATTCATGTGAAGTCATGCAAAACATTTTCTTATTAGCCATATTGGGGGGAAAAAAGAACATAAAGACCAATATGGTTTAATCTCCACTCCAAGTTCTTTCTTTGGAGGTAGATAGCATTTTCAGTCATGAGTTCCTTGGAATTGTCATGGATCGTTGGTAAGTGTAGCTAAGTCTTTCATAGTTGATCATTTGTTACAATGTTACTGTTACTGTGTACAACATTCTCCTGGTTCTGCTCTGCTCACTTTGTCTCGTTCCATGTCTTCCCAGTTTTTTCTGAAACCTTCCCCCTAGTCATTTCTTTATAACACAATAGTATTCCTTGGCCAAGTTTCTTAGCCTCTCTAGGCTGCAGTTTCTTTGTCTGTAAAATGAGGAAACTGGATTAAAATTCTTCCAAGATTGCTCTTGGGGGAACATAAAACCTGGGGAGGAAGAGCTGAGCTCTGTTAACTGCTATGAATAGTCAATGATCAAATTTTTATTGCTTCTGGTTTTGTGAACTAAAGGGTTGGGGGACAAAGAGCATAGCAGAAGTACAACAGCTCTTCTATTTCTCAAAATCCTCTCTCCCCCAAAAAAGACCATAAACATTTCATGGGAAAGGACCTACACTGGATTATCCTTTTCATACCTGGCTCTCTTCTGGGCTCAGCTGGCCTTTCCTTTCCTCAAAACACAGTGCTACTTTCCCTTCCTCACATGCCCATAGCAATTCTCTCTGGGTGCCACCTGGAAGTGCTTTGTGTGAATCTGCCTGCCTTTGGGGTAGGCATGTGTGGCTCTGACTCATTGCCCGAAAGCATGCCACCCTGACCTTTCCACCCTCCCTCTTCTTCACTGTGCCCAGAGCCATAGGCAGCACATACTTCCTAAATGATGAGAGAGGCATTTTACTCTTTGTATGCTCCACAATAGGTGGGTGAGATGAATACCTTCTTCTTGTCCCAGATAATGCTTAGTCTATTCAAATAAACATGAACATAACCTCAGTGTATATTAACTAATGCTATAAGAATATATAACATGCTTCTATTTTTGTGTAATCATTATCTGGAAATGATGTGTTTTTTAATAGCTGATTAATAAACAAAAAAAATACAGGCTTTTCCTCTAATTTGAGTTTTGATGAATTAACTTGGTAAATCCTGTATGGTTCAGAGGCCAAGGCTGACAGTAGTTCACCAGAGTCCTGGGAGGGAGAGGGAGTATGCCAAAGTGAAAAGTGTGCAGTCAGGGGCCCCAGATTCAAATCTAAATTTTGCTACTGCCAAATATGATCTCAGGCAAATCATCTGAATTCTCTTTAAAGTGAGAAGTTGGAGTTGAGGGGACATAATAAATAGAAATCAAATGCAGTGCTTCTATTATCCATTCTACTCAGGAATTTAACAATGATAACAGCTAGTGCTTTAAGATTTACAAAGCGTTTTACAGATATCTCATTTTATCCTCACAACAACCCTGGGAGATAATTGTTATCATCCCCATTTTACAGATAAGGAAACTGAGGCAGACTGAGGTCAAGTAACTTGTCCAGTCACAGAGCTGTTAAGTGCATGAGGCCACATTTGAATTCAGATCTTTCTGTTTTCAGGTCCGGAGTCACCTGGCTGCCTAAATTAACCAGTCTTTCTCACAGCCTTGGGCAATACTCTAACAAAGCGTTATGGCCTGCCACAAGTTTGGGATTGGAAGACAATTTTTCCAGAGATAAATCAAAGAACTGAATACTGGAAATCTGTGACTAGGTGCTGATGAGCACTCCAATCTAGCTCCCCTGACTCTTCTTAATTATGCACAGGCTTTGACTGCCCAGAACCCACTGGGTCTAGCCGAGAGATTCTTGACCTGCAGTCTGTGAACTTTCTTTCTTGGATAACTATTTCAGCATAAGTGGTTTCTTTTGTAAACCTACATATTTTACTTATTTTTAAAACTTTCTGACGAGGGATCCATTCAATTTTCAAATAACCCCATAGACCCCAGGTCCTGACTTATCAGTGGTGCATGACTCTACCCAGGAATAGGATTTTTCTGACCCATTGATTTCATGTGCCACCAGAAGCCAATCTCCTCCTTGGCCACTGCATCCCAGTGACCAGTACCAGATAGGTGAGCACACACAAGTCTCCTAAACACCACTGCTGCTATTCTGCTAAGTAATCCATAACAGACACCTTTGGCAGGGTAGGTTGGGTAGGGAGAAGGTAATTCCAGGTGGATTGTCGAGTCCAACTCATACTGGATGAGGATATTATCATCCATTTAGCAAACATTTATGAAATGTCTATTAAGTGCAAAACACTAAGCTCGGCACTAGAGATACAAAAATGGAAAACAATTGACCTTGTAGAGTTGCAGTTGCCAGCCTCACTGTCTCTTCCAGAGTCTTCAGAATCCAGTGACAAGACAAAAGGCAAGGTGCCTGGCAATGGTCCAGGATGCAGCGGATGACCTTAGTGTCTAACATGTGTGACCAAGCCCTAAGCGCTCCACAGCACCTACTTCAGCTGCCTTCATGGCATTGGAACAAATTGTTCACATCTGCTCACTGTGCTGGGGCAAGTCTTCACATGCTTGGGGCAGACATCCCCTTCACTCACCGACAGTTTTGAGGCCTGTTGGTTGCCCATCTGCCAAGACACTTTGTGGAAGAGAAGGTGGTATCTGAACTGGCCTTTGGAAGAAGAGGATTTCAAAGGGTGGAGATGTGTAGAAAGAATGGTGCAGCCATGAAATTCCTGGAGGTGGGAATGAATTAGATGAATGAATAAAACATTTGATTAAGCACTTACTACATACAAAACACCGTGCTAAGTGCTGGGGGTACCCATAGAAAAGTGACACAGCCCCTACTCTCAAGTAGCTCCCATTCTAATGGGGGACACAATTCATAGGTAAGGCATGAGCCCTAAGTCAGATGGAGAAACCCCATGGGATTCTGGGTGCAGAAACAGAACAAATGTGAAAGTCTTTCCCACCAACGTCTGAAGCTGAACCATTTGATCATGCCTTGGACTTTGGTGGCAAGAGCTTTCGTTTGGAGGATCTAAGAAGATGTGGCTGTAGCATCTGCAGGAGCAGTGGCCAGGCTGCAGGCTGGTAGATGGTGGCTGTGGACGCTGGGCTGGAAGCATCACTATTCCCAAGGCTCATGGGTTCAGGATCCTGGGCTGTCCCATCAGGGTCTGAGGGGAGAGCATGGTCAAGGAGGTGATAGTAGTATACCAGGTTTGTGTCTGGCACAAGCTGCCTCCTATATCTCTCTCAGGGTACCACGTTGTTTCAGCTAGGCTAGTTTACCTGCCCTGTGTGTGTGGCAGCTAGTTAACAGTTGGTGGAGATGCCTGGCCCCTTTTCCACCAGAGCAGCTACCAGGGATGATGGTTGTGAAGTCAGGGCTGGAAGCATAACCAGTCATTTGGGAGAGGGGGTGTGCTGACTCTCCCAGAGCTCTTGTTGGAAAGCCTCTTCTCTGTCATGATTTCTCTCCCCCGATGACAGCTGTGCTCTTCCTTCTTTATACCTGACCCTTTACTGATCTAATCTACCTCCATGGTTTCGTTGATAATTTCTTTTTTTTCCCCAATTTCATGTTGGGAGATATGACACATGTAACTGAATTTAATTGAAATTCTGAACAATTTTTTAATGTAAATTCATGCAAGAAAATGAATAGGGTACTGCAGGCCATTTCACTGACCATTTTCTTTGGACTATGACAGTTCATTGATGATTTCTGTGCAGATGTCTAGATATATATCCACTCTCCCTACTGAGTTTGAGTTGGTGGTTCACCGTTCCTCTCCAGACTAGCACCACTACCTTAACCACCATCTCTCTTAAGACCCTGATGGGACAGACAACCCAGAATCCTGAGCCCAGGAGCCTTGGGAATAGCAGTGTCCCCCAAACCACCAGGCCAGCCTCCAGCCTAGCCCTCCCCTCTTCCCAGCTTCCCTATCCCTGGTGATGGCACAGCCATGTCCGGTCTTCCGGGTTTGAAACTTCCAAGCCCCAACCCCAATTTTTCCATTCTCCATCACATTCATATCAATCAGTCATTGAATATTCATCAGTCTTGTTTACTAATTGTGCTAAGTTCATATCTGATCAACTGTAAAGTCTTCTTGCTTCTTTCTCCCCACTCACCCAGTCATTACTTTAGTCTAACCCTTCACTGTCTCTTGCCCAGACTTTTGCAATGACCTCCCATTTGGTCATTTCATCCCTTCTACCCTTTAATCCATCCTCCACACAGCTGCCGAGTTGATATTCTTATAGCACAGATATGACCATATCACTCCTCTGCTCAAGAAAGAACAATGGTTCCTTATTACCTTGAGTGAAAAAAAAAGTAATAATAAATTTCTTGGTTTGGGTATTTAAAGCCCTCCGCAGGGAGGCCTCCAGGCTAACTGTCAAGCTTTACTGAACATTACTTCCCCTTCATATATTCCATATTCCAGTCAATTTCCCATTTCCAAATGATATTGCCCATTTTCTATCTCCACACCTTTGCACAGATGGTTGCCCATACCTGGAATGTCCCCCATGCCTCCTTCCCTCTGCCTCCAGAGTCTGTGAGGCTGGATTTGAACTCAGCTCTTCCTGGCTCTTGGTGCTGAGCTCTATCAGCTCCAGTCCCTAGGAGCCTCCAGTGGAGGCTTATGGAGATCAGTGGATTTGAAATGCCTAGTGGCGCGTTTCAGTGGAGATCTGATCAGTGTGATATAATGAGGAGGCATTGTCTGCATGATAGAGTGAAAGGAGGACTGGCTCCGTAGTCAGAAGAAAGACCTATTTCTGAGGCTCACTTACCTATATGACTTTGGACAAATCGCTGGCCTTCCCTGAGTCTCAATTTCCTGTAAAATGATGGGGTTGAACCAGCTGGCCTTGGAGATCCCTGCTAGCTCTAGAGTAAGATCCTATGATCCCTCTGATGATGGGGGCAGAGCATGGTTCTGGAAGCAGTCATAAGTAACAAGATGAGGAAACTGAGACTGAGTTTAAATAACTTGGTGGTCTCAACCTGGCACTAGGAGTCAGGAGGAGGCATGGGAGAAGGACTGGTTAGTGCCACCCTTGGAGATGGAGGGCAAGCCTTCCAGAGAACACTAGTTTTTCCATTACACTTAGTGGCCATTATTTGGGCCCTGATTGGCTCAAAGTGAATGCAAATAGCAATTGTTTCTATTTTGGCCAGAAACCTCCCAGATTTTTTTTTTTTGAAAGGTAGAAGAGGCCATTCTCTGACTCCTTTCTTACCTAGCTTTAATCACTGATTGAGTGTTGCCTCAGTCCAACTGAGACCTGAGAGAGACCTTAACTTAAAAAGGCCAAGGTCTCCTACTACATCCTGGGCCATCTCCATCATCCTGATCTATATCTGGCCACTGGATCCAGATGGCTGAGGAGGAGAAAGTGAGGCTGGTGACTACACAGCCCTGCCTCACTTAAATCCAATTCACTTGCAAGTCATGGCACCACCTCCCTGATGTGGTAGTCTTTTTCTAGAAAGAACAAACAATAATTTTCAGTTAGTAAAAAAAAGAAGGAATGTAGGATCAAGAGGTCAAGGATGAACCATGGAAGAGGAGGATATTCCACAGGGCAGAGGAGATAAAGGGAGTGGGAGAGTGGGGCCAAGCAGGATACAGAGGAGGGTACACAGGGAAAGAATTTTCACCTAGGCAGTAGGAAGTTCTGAAAGACAGAGATTAGGGGAGCCAAGGCTTGGGGTTTGCTAAAGCCACAGGGCAAGGGAGCACCAGTAGAAACTGTTAGTTGACATAGTAGATAGGCACCTGATAGCTGGATGACTGCGTGTAAGTCATTTCAATGCAGCCTCAGTTTCCTCATCTATAAAATGGAGATAATATTGACACCAATAAGCATCTGAGGCAGAATTCAAACTCTTAAATCCAAGGTTCTTTTCATTTGCACCACCTAGCAGAATTAAGCAATCTTTAGAACTGCCAGTGGCTCTTCTCTTTTCATAGGAGCCACTTTTGTTTTGTCAAGACTCCTAATTTCTGGCTAATGAATCTCTTAGAAAACAGATTTAATGAAAACCCCATTCACAGAAGCATCCCACAGTATCTTAGGCAATCCCCCTAGAGCCACATAACCTATAATCCTCCTGCATCTTGTTGAGATGGTCCCTGAAATGCTCAGGACCATGAAGCATCTAATTCAGTCACTGAATCTTACAGAGGTGGAAACTAAGGCCCAGGATCATAGTGACTTGGTCAGCGGAAAACAATAAATGGCAGAATCAGGGCTGGAATTCAGGTCTGCTGACTGCAAGACCATTTTTTCTTTTCTCCATCATCTTTTTGATAAAGGAAAGGGTGGATCTGTCTGTCTGGACTCCATTTCACCCCGGTTCTACCACTGACCCTCCCATCTCTGTCTACAAATGGAATGAGATAATCTTACAAAGTAGTGAGCTTTCCTGTAAATGCAATAATTCACACGATGACTGGCTGATGTGTCTGCCCAAAGTGCTGAAGGCTAAATGATCGCTAAGGTCCCTCCCAAATCTGAAACGTGTATAATTTTGTGATTTCCATCATAGATATAGATATAGGTAATAATCATAGTAACAACCTTAACAAATACAAACAAGGAACACAAAAAATAAAATCTAAGCTATTTATATTTTGACATTTTGAGACATGTGTGGGCATTACTATAGCTCATAATCCTTCCAGGCCTTTCTGTCTCTATAATCTCAATACTTAGCATAGTGGGAGGCATTTCAGGCATTTTTCAGCCAGGTCCAACTCTTCATGACCCTATTTGGGATTTTCTTGGCAGAGATACTAGAGTGGTTTACAATTTCCCTCTCCAGCTCATCTTACAGAAGAGGAAACTGAGGCCAACAGAGTTAAGTGACTTGCCCAGGCTCACATAACCAGTAAGTGTCTGAGGGCAGATTTGAACTCAAGAAGATGAGTCTTCCTGACTCCAGGCCTGGCACTCTATCCACTGTGCCACCTAACTGCCCTGGGAAGCATAAGGTGGGTATTTAATAAATAATTTTTGATTGATTGATAAATTGATCTTTATTCTATGCAATTCTAGTCTATGTCTTTCCATCAAAATGTACACAAATGGAATTCAGACCTTTGTAAAAATCAAATAAGACTAATTTAAAAAAAATAAATTTGTATGTCTACCCATACATTTTGATAAAAATATGTTTTTTTTAAAAATCATAACAATGACAGCACATTAACTGCATTCCCTTGTTCTATCTGTGTACTTAGAAAGTTTTGTTCTCATTATTTCCATGTAGGCAGCGTGTGGGTTGTTCAAAATCTGCATTCTGAGTTCTGTCTCACTTCATGTCAGTATTCCCATATTTCTCCATATTCTTCCTATTCATGCCATTTTTGGAGGAAGACCAATTATATTCCATCATAATTAACATTCCAAAATGTATTCAGTCATTCTCCTATCCTTGGACATTTAGGTTGATTCATCTCGGTCACAATTATAAATAAAGCAGCTATGAATACTTTTGTAAAGATGTGGCTTTTTTTTTTCCTTTTTAATAGTATTTTAAGGTAGGATGGTAGATTGGTTAGAGTGCTGGGTTTGGCTTCAGAAAAACCTAGGTTCCAATCCAGCCTCCCTGGACAAGTCACTCTATAAGCCTCAAACCATCCCCTAGGATTGATCCACCAAGTCATAGATCTACTGAGGTCGCACTCTGCATCAGCAGAGGGAATTCCCACACCTGGAGATGGTGAAGAAATGTGTTATTGAAGGGAGTACCCAGGCCAGATGCTCCTTATGCTGATCACACCCCTCTTTTGTAACACCCAGGGATAGTCTTGGTCCCTGGCTTCTTTAACTGCCTTGATAAGCTCACTTATCACATCCTTAGGGAATTTGAAGGCCTTTACAAAATGAGAGGAGTGGGCTACATGATTCCTAAGGCCCTTTCTAGCTCACAATCCATATGAGCCTGGATGAGTCCTATGAGATGCTATGCTGATAGTGCCAGTTGTATTAGGTAGCATCTCCATTTGTTGCCACCACCTAGGGATCACTTTGCCCAGAATCCATCCCCCTTCAGCTCTCTGCCCCTAGAGCAAGGTAAAAAGGTGGCTAATTCCTTTCCAGCATTCTCATGCCACCCTCTCTTCCTGCCAGCAGTGGGGTGGGCAGGTGGGGAAACAATGCGTCCTGTGTCCTGCCTTTCTGCCAGTCTGGCCCAAGGGGAGGGACAATGGCCTGGCTTTAGCTATGCACTCCCGACTTTGGCTCTCTCTCTTCCCAGCTGCTTCTTCAATCTGCCGAAAGATAACAAACTCCTCAGAGAGGCTTTCTCCCTTCTCCTGCCCAAGCCATCGCAAGGTGAGGACCTGCTATGCTACCCCTAACCCCAGTCCCCCATCCCAACTCAAACCAAGGACCTATATCCAATTGTTGTGGCCATAGGATGGGCATCAGGCTGGGAAAGGACTGCAGAGGGATTTGGACAGTAGGGTTTCAGGACCTGGGTGCCAATACCATAGAGACCCTGCATGGGCTAAAGGAAACCCTGATGAAAGGGCTGTTTGGGACCTTTTAGGGCTAGAGTCCCCTAAGTAGATCAAAATATACTGATAAATCCCCATTCCAGTTCTTAAAGGCACAACACTCCTCTCTCCCATCCCTTTTCCTCATCTGTAAAATGAGGCCTCAGTTTCCTCATCTGTAAAATGAGAGGGTTGGACTAGATGGAAAGGGGGTTTAATCTTTTTTGTATGGGTCATAGACCTCTTTTGCAATCTTAATCAAGTCTATGGATCCCCTCTCAGAACCATGCTTTTAAATGCATAATCAAATACCTAGCATTACAGAGGAAACCATTAGATTGAAATACAGTAATTAGAATATTAGAAATTCCAAGTTCATGGACCAGGTGAAGAACCCATAGATTAGATGATCTCTGAGGCTCCTTCTAGCTCTAAATCTATGACTTACTTATTTTATGATCATTTTCTCCAGTTTACAGGGATTCTTTTCAAGGAGGATTCTTTTCCTCAAAGCTTTAAGAAAATGAAAATTACCTCCTTATCACAAAAATTTTTTTAAGAGGATGGGAACCCCCCACTCCTGTGATTCTGTCTGCACGTACCCTCCCTAGCATCTAAGATCGGAAGAGGGTTCCTTCTAGTCTCCTTGGCAGGAGCAGTAAAACCTTACCCAAGATCCCCAGGTGATAGGTCTCCCCATTATAGTTTGCGTCATGGACTCAGAGTATGAGCAAGGCCACGTTCGTAAGCTGCAGGCACAGCACATGAGGATGCAAGAAAAAACCTTCACCAACTGGGTCAACAATGTCTTTCACCATGGCAGGGTAAGTATTTCTGTCCCTTACTCTCAGTAGTGTCTATCAACAGGCTCCTCTCCTGCTACTTACTAGCTGTGTGACCTTGAGCAAGTCACTTAATCTGGAGAGGGTTGTGGTCCAGGGAAATAGCACTGGCTCTGGAGTCAGAGGAGCTGGATTAAATCCTATTTCTCACACTATCTAGTGACCTTAGGCAACTTACTTCGCTTTTCTGTGCCTCAGTTTCCTTATCTGTAAAATGAGGGAATTGCCTGTCTAGATCTGTGATCTAGGACCTATGTTTCAAATCTGCCCCCCATAGCAAGAGGATTAGCCTCTGAAGTCCTGTGTCATCCATCCCACCCCTTGGGATGCCCTCTTAGAGCCCATACCCAATATACCCTCCTTCTTTCCCCATGGGAATCCCAGCACTGCGATTGTGTGTGTTGGTTGGCGGGGCAGGGAACAAGGAGGTAGACAGGCCATTCCAGGGCCCAAGATGCTCTGTGAGTCCCTGGAGCTAGAGAGAGAAAGTCTAGCCTAGGCTGACTCTCTCTACCTCTCCCTTCCCAGGCTGGCATCAAGATCCAGAATATGTACATCGAACTGGGAGATGGTATCCACCTGTTGAAGCTGCTTGAGCTCATCTCTGGGGAGGTGCTGCCACCTCCCAACCGGGGACGATTGAGAGTACATTTCCTGGAAAACAACAGCCGGGCTCTGGCCTTTGTGAGGTCCAAGGTAAGACCCCAGGAGCCCAGAGACTCGAGGGAGGGAGGCTGTGATTTCCTGAGTCCAGGACAGCAGCTTCTGAGACTGGAAGCAAAAAAAGATGGAGAACAGTGGGAATCAGGGGCAATTCCACCTCTGCTACTATTCCCCCTCGAAGACACAGATGAGAATACTTCAGGTCAAATCAGGAAGAAGTAACTCGAATATAAATTAGAGTTTGGATTTGTTAATATCTACTCTAAGAGAGAATGCTTTGTCAGGGTGCTGTTTGGCAGTCCTGACAGCTGAATGCCAGATGTGCGAACTGTGGAATGCAGGAGTGAAGAAAGGGGCATTCTGTAAGGGCTGGCGATGCTGAATTAGGCCAGAGGAGGATCATTATAATAGACCATTTATACAACTCTTTACAGTTTGTAGTTTCAGATCCATTATCTCCTTTGGTCCTCATGACAACCCTTACAGGTAAGTAGTAGTCAAAATAAGTCAATAAGGATTTATCAAAGCTCCCTATATACTGGGCACTGTGCTAAGTACAGGGGATACAAATATAAGCAGGAAGACAGTGCCTGTCTTCAAGGAGCTTACCTTCTTCTAGGAGGAGACAGAGCGTAAAAGGAAGCTCAAAAGAAGAGTGTGAAGGGGGAAGATATGCACAGGGCATGATAGAGAAAGGTCAGAGGGTCAGGAGTGAAATCTGGAGAGGAATAAAGGCAGGGCTGGCCCGGACACTTTCCTTAAAATGGAAGATCCAAGAGGAAATGACCAGTCAGAAGAGGCCTTTCTAGGGTGGTAAATCTAGGGGTGAACTGAACTTCCAGGGTAAGAAGGCTGCTCTGGCTGGTAGAGAACATCCTGAGAGTCAGGAGTGGAACCTGGAGAGGTTATTATATCTATTTTTACACATTAGGAAACTGAGGCTCAGCTAGCTTTAAGTAAGTTACTCATGATTGCATAGTAATGATTGGAGTTAGGATCTGAACCCAAATCTTTCCTAATTCCAAGTCCAACTGTCTTTAAAAATGTTTTAATTTTCTTTTTTATTATGACTGTAACAATCATCAACAAACATTATCTTTCAGCATGCAGTGATTAAGAAAGAGGATTGTCTGTGGCACTGTGGACATGTTACCTACAGCTGTTTAAAAAGTATATATTAAATTTAACGCAGTAGTAACAATAGCTCTCTTTCTGATGTATAAAACTGCTAGGACTTATTTTAAAGAAACACATCAGACACATGGTATGATTGGCTTCTGGAGAAAGCTATTGGAAAAGACTGGAAAGGAAGAGAGGAGAAGGATTTGATTATAGACTATATGTCCAGGAATGAGATGGGGGAGTGGGGGGAAGAAGGAGAGAGAGAGAAAGAAAGAGAGACAGGGACATAGAGAGAAGAGGAGGAGAGGATAAGAATTTGGAACAGTACAATTATGTTGTCTATTCATAGACCTTGTAAGAGCCACAAGTACAATAGCAAAGCATTTAATTAAGACCTTAAAGTCAAGTAGATGGTCATTGAGAACCAAAAAAAGTTTTGACCTAAAACATTTCCAAAGGACTCATGATGCAAAATGCCATCCACATCCAGAGAAAGAACCATGGAGTCGGAACGCAGAATGAAGCAGACCGTTTTCTTTTTTGTTATGTTTCGTTGTGTTTTGTTTTTCTCATGGTTTTTCCCATTCGTTATAATTCTTCCATGCAACTTGACTGTTGTGTCAATATATTTAATGGGAATGTAAGTGTAGAGACCATATCAGATTGCATGCCACCTTGGGGAAAGAAGGGGAGAAAATTTAAAGCTTATGGAAGTGAATGTTGAAAACTGAAAACAGATAAATTAATCAATTGGGAGGGGGAAGAAAAAAAGTTTCGTTTTGTTTTGTTTTTTAAAAAAAGTCCTTTCTTCACAGCAACTTGGTGAGGCAGATAGGGCAAGTGCTCCTGTGTTAAAGATGAGAAAAGTGATGCTTAGAAGATTACTTGCTCAAGATTTCATGGCTATTTAGGGTTAGAATCAGGGTTTTCACCCAGGTCTCCTGACCCAAAAGGACTCAAAAGTTAGTGGTTTTTCCACCATATCCTGAGATGAAAAGAATGATGGGCAAGAGGTAGGATTGGCCAGTGGGGGCAGGGGATTGGTGTGTCCCCCCTTGGGATGAGGAGGAACCCGAAGGCATTATTAGCCTAACACATGGATCCCCTAAATTCTGAAAATACTATCAGTCTCCACTCCTCCACCAACCCCCTCCCATCAGGATCCATCATGGCTCTTCTTGTTGATAAATGACTCTACAGGTTCCAGTGCCCTTAATTGGTCCAGAGAACATCGTAGATGGGGACCAGACACTCATCCTCGGGCTCATCTGGGTCATCATCCTGCGTTTCCAGATCTCTCACATTTCCCTGGACAAGGTACCACTCAGATCCAGCTCTCACTTTCCCCCCGCTCCTTTCCTGGCCTCCACCCTCCCTGATCACACTTCCCCCATCCTCCTTCTTGGAACTTATATGGACCTAGCCATTTCACAGCCTGATGATTGAATTATGTCTCCTGCTTCCCTTTACTGCCCCTTCCTCCTTGGGCCCCCAGACTCACTCAGGACCCTCTCCTCTTGTGCCCCAGGGATAAAAGAGAAAAGAATTGCATGCTCACAGATGTTTTTGTTTTTAATTTCTGTGTTGTTACGTTCTGCCATCTGCATAGAAGTTTGAGGTAGACTTCAGCCAAGATTTCTTTCAATGGCTTATGAGAAAACAGAACTAAGGGATGAACCCTGAGCCTTATTTATCCACCTCATTTTGAAAGGCAGAGGATCAGTCATAAAAAGCTGACTTTGGAGCCAGGAAAACTTGGGTTCAAGGCCTGCCTCTGATACATACTGTCTGTGTGACCCTAAGCAAGACACTTGGGGGCAGCTAGATAGATACAGCTATCCAGTAGTGGATAGAGCACCGGACCTAGAGTCAAGAGGACCTGAGTTCAAATGTGACCTCAGACACTTACTAGCTGTGTGACCCTGGGCAAGTCACTTATTGCCTCAAAAAAAAAAAAAAGACATTTAACCTCTCTGTACCCCAAGGCAACTCTCTCGGACTTTAAGTTTTGGGGGCCAACCGGGGAGAAGAATGCTCCCCCATCCTATAGTGATTTTGGGGACATTATGTAATCTCTGCCTCAGGCAGCTTACTTTTTTGTGTGTCATGTACCCCTTTGTTGGTCGTAGTTTAAAGACTTATGAACCCCTTTTCAGAATAACTTTTATAAATGTATAAAATAAAATACAGTTTTACAGAAAAATATTAATTTCATGGACCTTGGATTAAGAACACTTGTCCCAAAATGTTGTTGGTTTCGTTTCGTTTTTGTTTGTAAGCATTTTCTCCTCTTCTAATAATTGGTTCAGAGGAGTTCTAGATTGTTACAGTCTAAAGTCCAGACTCTGACTTGCAGACCAGTTACCTACCTGCCCTGATAGAAGAGGAGTTTGTCCTTGGGAATTCTCTGCGCCAATGAAATCACAGGCCTGGGCCGCGCCCCCACCACTCCCACCCCCCCAAAATGTGGATATTACCTCTTTGACAAAACTACTTACATTTTCCTATCCCCAGGTTCTCTGATCCTGAATCCCTGTCTGTGTCAGGAATTCAGCCAGATTCTCAGATCAGACGGAAAGGAAGAAATACCTGAGGCAGCGAGGTGGAACAGTAGATAGGGCTAAAGTGCTGAGTTCAAATCCTGTCTTAGATATGTACTGGTTGTGTGACTTTCAGCAAATGTTTTAACCTCCCTCAAGATCTTGGGGATAGTAATAGCAACCTCATAAGATTGTTAGAAGAACCAAAGGAGATGATAATAATGACTAATATTTATACAGGGGCTCTCTGCGTGCCAGGCACCAGGCTAAGTGTTTTACAAGTGTTTTCTCATTTGATCCTTGAAACAACCCTGGATGGGAGGTGCTATTATCATTCCCATTTTACAAGTGAGGAAACTGAGGCAAACAGAGGTTACATGACTTGCTAGGGCCACTCAGCTAGTAAGCGTCTGAGGACAGATTTGAACTCAGGTTTCCTGACTCACTGCCAAGCACTATATCCGCTGCATCACTAAGTGTTTCCAACATATACATTGTATGTATAAGATATGTAAAGCACTTTGTGAACCCTCAAGTTTTCATAGATTATTATTAGTAGTAGTAATATTATTAAAAAGTATTCTCTGCCAATAATAAGGCTGGGGGAGGGGGAAGAGAAGAGGAATTCGGGCTCTGACCCCAGGCCTGCTCCCCCCTCCTCCTGAGCTCAGTCCTATTCTCCTACCAGGATGAATTTGGGGCCAGCGCTGCTCAGCTGTCTGCTAAGGAGGCATTGCTGGTCTGGTGCCAGCGGAAGACAGCTGGCTATCCCAACGTGAACATCACGGACTTCTCTCGTAGCTGGAGCGATGGGCTAGGCTTTAATGCCCTCATTCATGCCCACAGGTCAGAAAACTGGCACCCTGTTCTCCCACTTCCTTTTCCCTAGCCCGATGTAGACCTGTGCTTCATTCTCAATCCACTAGAGGATCATCTTGAATTCCCTCAGTCCTAGAAGTAGGTACCATAGGGCAAGGGGGGAGGAGGGGAAGCCTGCCTGGGAAATTGCCTGGCTCTCTTTGAGGACTGGTTGCCCCGTCCCACCTCCCTCCTTACACAAGCTGGTAGAGACCGGGTGTGGGAGCAGAGGCGCAGGGGATAGCTAGGATAATAATAGTCTATGCTTTTATAGTACTGTAAAATATTCCAAGCATCTTACAAACATTATCCTGTTTGAGTGTTCCAAAATCCTGAGAGGCATTATTATCCTCATCTGTAAAATGGGTAGACTTTAGAGAGGTTAAGTCACTTGTCAGTGGTCATATAGGTAGTGTCAGAGGTGAAAATGGAACCTAAATTTTCCCAGCTCCAAATTCAACACTCTATCCACTATGAAATGTGAGATTAGTTAGCGTAGAAGTAAGGGGCAGGGGCAGGGAGAGTGGGGGAGTGATCAATAATCTGAGTTCCAGTGCAATCTTATGGGCTAGCTCTGCCCTGGGCAACACTGTGAACCTGGCAAAATTTGATTTTAGCATAGACCTACCCTCTTTTCTCAGTTTCTCCCTCCTTGGAGTCCAGTCTTCAAGCAAGGGTTTTATGACCACTTGTCAAGTAGGGTCGCTAGGTGGTGCAGTGGATGGACTGTTTGTTGGACCTGGACTCAGGAAGACCTGAGCACAAGCCTGGCTTCCCATACTTATTAGCTGTGTGACCCTGTTCTAGTCATGTCAAGTCCCTCAGACTCAGTTTCCTCATCTGCAAAATGGAGATAATAGTTCCCTATCAAATAGCACAGGGCTGTTGCAAGGCTCATAAGAAGTCACATATGTAAAGTGCTTTGCAAACCTCAAGGTGCTATATACATTAGTTATTATCATTATTATTGAATATTTAAACTCATTATTATTTATTACCTTTTTCAGGTATAAATTGGATTAGATGGCCACCTAGGTCCCTTCCACCTCTGAAATTCTGTAATTCTATGATAGAGTAACAGCCCATGCTTGGGTGGGCAGAGAAACTTATTATTATTATTAGCTTTATAGGAGGGAGTCTTTTTCAGGTAGGAGCTGACCTAGATGGTCACCTAGGTCCCTTCTAGCTCCAAAGTTCTGTGATTCTGTGATAGAGTGACTTATCCCATACATGGGTGGGCAGAGAGACATATGCCCAGCTTGACAAATGGATAGGCTATTCTAGGCTCAGATGAGCTCAGCTGGATTCTCTCAGTCACCCTCCCATCCCCCTTCTCGGGCCCTGGCATTTGTCATTCCCTAGGTGACTCTCTCCTGCCAACCTCCCACAGGCCTGACCTGATCAGGTACAGCTCCCTGCAGCCAGAACATCCCCTGCACAACCTGGATAATGCTTTTGAGGTGGCCCACAGAGATCTGGGCATCTCCAGGCTGCTTGACCCTGAGGATGTCGCTGTTCCACAGCCTGAGGAGCGTTCCATTATGACCTATATCTCTCTCTACTATCACTATTTCTCCCACCTACACCAGGGACAGACTGTTCAGAAGAGATTGGCCAAGGTCAGTGTAAGGAGGGTGGGAAGATGGCTATAGGAAATGGGGGGGGATTGCTCAGCTGCGCCTTTCTCCCTCCCCCCTTCACACATCCTCCTTAGCCCTGAGGTCACTAATTCCCTAAGAGGATTGCCAGACAGTTCTGTGGCAGAAAGTAAAAGGGAGAGTCAGCAAGGGCAAGGTGCCCACTTTGGGGTGAGGGGAAAGGGGGAAAGCCCATCTCTGAGCAGATGCCATGAATCTTTTTGGTCCCATCAGCTGCTGGGGGCGGTGGCAGAACTTGAGGCCTGGGGCCGCTATTGTCAGGGTAGGTGTCCCCCCAGGGACATTGGAGCCTGTGGCCTTGAGCTACTGGAGGAGGGGCAGGGGCAGAGCAGGGCATCAGTGGGGCAGAGAGTCTAGAGAGGCAATCAGGGATACCAATCTCCACAGCTGAGGAAGAAGGCAGGGCCTTCGTTTCCTTCCCTCCTTTCCCAGATGCCCTCACTGTGCCTGAGTGAGGGTAGCAGTAGATGACCTTGTGGGACAATCGGGCATTTGTCTGTGGGGCAGGCAATGTTTTAAAAAATGTTTCCCTTGCAAGAGTAGGAGAAAACCACTTTGTGGCCAGTGGGGATGCCTGTGTGGTCCTCACTGCTGGAGCTGAGCCATCCTGAAGAGGACAGCTTGCCCCAGCTCTCAGCTCAGCCCACCCCACCCCACACCCATTCATTCCTGGCTTTCTCCTTCCCTCTGTCCCAGATCCTGCAGCAGCTACAAGAGACAGCCAAGTTACAGGCTCAGTACGAGCAGCTAGCGGCAGACCTGCTGGGCTGGATCACCGAGCAGGTGGCCCAGCTGGAGGAGCGACGTTTCCCGGACACCCTCTCTGCCATGCGTCAGCTGCTGGCCGCCTTTGCCACCTTCCGCATAGAGCTGAAGCCCCCTCGGCTAGAGCAGCGAGGGGAGGCTGAGGCACTGCTGTTCCGCCTGAGCACTGCCTTGCGAGCCCAGAACCGTCGGGCTTTCCTGCCCCCCGAGGGCCTGGGGCCAGGGGAGCTGGCCAGGTGCTGGGCAGGGCTGGAGAGGGCTGAGGCCTGTCGGGAGCATGCCCTACAGGAGCAGCTGCTGAGGCTGGAGAGGCTGGAGACCCTGGCCCGACGCTTTCTGCGCAAGGCCGCCCTCCGGGAGAGCTTCCTGGTGGACATGGAGCAGGTGCTGAGGCAACTGGGCACCCCGGTGCCCAGCACTGCCCTGTTGAGTGCTGCTGTCCAGAAGCTGGGCTCACTGGAGGCAGATGTGCTGCCCCAGGAGGGCCGCTTCCAGGCCTTGGCTGAGATTGCCTCCTTCCTGGAGCAGGAGCGCTACCATGGCTGGGCAGATGTGGCCAGAAGGTGAGGGTCCTTTCCTAACAGCACCTCCTTCTTGCCCCGGCCCACTTCACCCTAATTCCATCCCAAACTCCCTGATCTCCCCAGTGCTCAGGGGCACCCCCCCCCCCCAGCCCTCCACAAGACCACAGAGGAAGCCTCCCCAAACACTCACCAGTCATTTCTAACAGATGGCTAGGAAAACTCCCCTAGACATATCTCTCGAGGATGCCTGAAATTCACTCTCACTCAGCAGCTGTCTAATCCAACACATACCATAAGGGAATCCTCAGGACAGGATACCATGACTCTTTCACCATTAACAGTTCATTCCTTTGACATTAGCACCTACCGTCTAGGTCAACTCTCTTTAAATGAAAATACCTCTGAAAGGAGGTAATCCATTAAGCTTCTTACACCTTGGTGTGAATGATTTTATTAGAAGAGACTGCCAATATGAGGGCCTGAGTCTCTTGTGTTAGAACAAGAGTTTTCAACTATTTTATGTCATGTATCCCTTGAGCAGTCTGGTGAAGCAAGCCTATGAACCCTTCTCAATAATAGCTAGCTAGTAATAGTAGCTAACATTATATAGTGCTTACTGTATACAATTATTATCTTATAACTACCCTGGGAGATAGGTACTAATTATCTGCATTTTACAATGGAGGAAACTGAGGCAAACAGAGGTCAAGTGACTTGCCCAGGGTCACACAGTTAGTAAGTATCTGAGGTCAGATTTGAACTCATGCCTTCCTGACTTCAGGCCCAACACTCTATCTATAAAATAAAAAAAGAAATACAAAGGAAACCAATTACATTAAAATATAGTTATCAAGATATTTTTAAAAATCAAGTTCTACAAAATAAAATACATAGAAATACAAAGGAAATGAAATTAAAATACATTTAGCAAAGTATAAATACGTTGTATTATATATGTGGCAATGTATAAATACATTATGCAATACAATGTATAAATGGAATATAAAATACAGTTAGCAAGATTTCTTTGTCACAATGCCCAGAGAAAAAGCATAATTATTTTAATTTTCAAATTACATTTTGGCTCATGGTTCCATGAATTCTTGTTCATCCTAAAGCTTCAGTACAGTGCCCTAGTTGGCTATGCCTTATCTTTTTTTAAAATTTTATTTTATCTGTTTTCAGTGTTCTACAATCACTTCCATATAGCTTAGATTTTTGCCCTCCCCCACCCTTCCCCCTTACCTCCCCACTCCTTCGCTGAGATGGCATACAATTTTATATAGGTTCTACACATGCATTCCTATTAAATGCATTTTCACCATAGTCATGTTGTACAGAAGAATTAAAATGAATGGGAGAAATCATATAACAAACCAAAACGTAATACAAAAGAAAATGATCTGCTACATTCTGCGATGTACTTCCATAGTTCTTTCTCCAGATGTGGAAGGCATTTTGCCTTAAAAGACCATTGGGAATTTTTTAAGTCCTTGCATTGCAATGAAGTTCTAAGTCTACCAGAAAAAGTCCTTGCACACTGTGGTTGTTGCTGTGTACACAGTTCTCCTGGTTCTGCTCCTTTCACTCAGCATCAGATCATATAAGTCCTTCCAGGCCTCTCTGAAGTCTTCCTGTTCATCATTTCTTATAGCCCAATAGTATTCTATTACATTCATATACCATAACTTATTCAGCCATTCCCCAACTGATGGGCATCCACTTGATTTCCAGTTTTTGGCCACCACAGAGAGAGCTGCTATAAATATTTTTGTACATGTGGGACCCTTTTCCATTTTTATGAACTCTTGGGGATACAGTCCCAGAAGCGGTATTGCTGGGTCAAAGGATATGCACATTTTTGTAGCCCTTTGGGCTTAGTTCCAGATTGCTCTTCAGAATGGTTGGATCAGCTCACAGCTCCACCAACAATGAATTAATGTTCCAACTCTCCCACATCTACTCCAACATGTATCATCTTCCTGTTTTGTCATGTTAGCCAATCTGATAGGTGTGATGTGGTACCTCAGAGTTGTTCTGATTTGCATCTCTCTAATCAATACTGATTTAGAGCACTTTTTCATATGACTATAGACAGCTTTGATTTTTTCCTCTGAAAACTGCTTGTTCATATCCTTTGACCATTTATCAATTGGGGATTAGCAAAATATTTTTAAAAATCAAGTTCACAGACGTCAGGTTATGTACCCCCTGCCTTAGAAGAAGAGCATATGTGGTGAGAAGGCCCAGAAATGAGGGTGTAGCACACAGGACAAATTGTATCCATGATGGCAAGGACCACTCTGCCTCCAGTTGAGATTCTTCAACACACACTAGCTGACAAAGGCAGGTGTAGACCAGTAGGAACTCTAGCTGCATTGTCTAATCCATACCCGATCTCATCTTTGGTGTAGTGAATGAATGAATGAGTCAATGAAAGAAAGAAAAAAAAATTTATTAAAGTTTACTATATGCTAAGCCATGGGGGAATTTTTTAAAAAAGCAGAAATGGATCCAGCCCTTATTTCTAATAAGGAGAATGTGGCACATGTAAGTGATTGGCAACCACAGAAGGGCATTTTTGGTTTGGAAAGTTACAGGTTTGGTGAGCAGGCAGCAAAATAGTACATCCTTTCCAGAACAGTGGCAGTACAGATTTGTTTATGGTTCCAGAAATGGAAGGGGTGGGATGGAGTAAGGGTGAAGGAGGCACTGAAAACTATAGTTTTTGCTTGGCTATACCTGAAATAAGCTGGCCAGCTGGGATCCAAGAGAGGAGTTTTGAAGCTAATAGAATTAAGACATCCAGGGCATGAGGCAAGATGGCAGGTGAGAAAATGACCCAGATGGAGATAAGAAAGGATTCGGTCTGGGGGGCTTGGGCCAGGGAAGACCTGAGGTTGGAATACCAGCTTTGTTACTGCTGTGTGGCCTCAGCTAAATTACCTAACCTCTCTGGGCCTTTGTCTCTAAGGACTCATCAGACTCTGATCCTCATTTGACAGACAAAGACTTGACAGAGCCATTGCAAGGGGCACAAAATCAGGAGTGAAGCTCCTCTGACTTTGGGGAGGCCATTTCCAGAGTCCCTGTGGCTATCGGCAGACTACACCAGGCCCTCTCCACTCCCATCCCTACCTCTGGACCCAGATGACTTCCTCCCCCCATCCCTCCTCTTGTATCCTCTCCAGGCAGAAGGAGATCTCTCAGCGCTGGGAACAGCTCCTAGTAGGGCTTCAAGAAAAGAGGAAGCATCTGGCAAGCTCTCGGGTAGCGTTGGGGCTTCTTCAAGAAGTCGATGCTGCTGATCAAGAGCTGAAAGAGCTACAGGTCGTATCCAAGGAGCACGACCCATTGGGTCCATGGTGTTTGGGCAGCTGGGTGGTGCTGTGGATGTAGCACTGAGCCTGGAGTCAGGAAGACCTGAATTCACATCTGGCCTCAGGCACTTACTAGTTCTTTACCCTGGGCAAGTGACTTAACCCAGTTTGCCTCAGTTTCCTCATCTGTAAAATGAACTGGAGGAGGAAATGGCAAACCCACTCCAGGATCTTTGCCAAGAACACCCCAAAATGGGTCACAAAGAGTCAACATGACTGAAAATCACTAAACAACACAATCTAGGGCACTGAATTAAGAGGCGGGAAGACCTGAGTTCAAAACCTTTCTCAGACCCTTACCAGCTATGAAGCCCTAGACAGATCATTTAACTATGCTGTGCCTCAGTTTACTCATCTGTAAAATGGAAATAACAACAGTTTGCTGTAAGGATCAACTGAGATAATATGTCAAGTATGACGTACAGGGTGTACCAAAGATCTTAGTACACTTTTGAAGTTTAAAATCCCAAACCCTAATAAATCCATAAAATACTAACATCATACCTAAGCCAAAAATGAAAATATCGACGTAGCACTTTCAGCTAATAAAGCTTTAAAAGCGAGTGAGTACTAAGCTTTATTCTATCATTATTATTACTCCAACAAGAGCGCAGGATATCACCCTGGGAATGGCGCTGTCCACAGCATTGACCCTAGGGGCACTCACTGATCCTCACTGCAGTAGGGGGTGCATCACCTACCCAAGGCACTGACTTCTGGGGGCAACGGTTGGGGCTGAGAGTCCCTTGATGGACATTGTACTGACCATGGTTGTCTGGCCCCAGGTGCTGGCAAGTTCGGCGGTCTGTGGGCAGCATCTAGCAGAGGTGCTGGAGCTTCTGCAGAGACATGAGCTGCTGGAGGCACGAGTCTCCTCCCAGAGCGCCCTTGTGAGCCACCTTGTACAAAGGACCACACAGCTGAGCACCGTTCCAGGCACCCACCTGGATGGGCTGCAGATCCGAGCCTGGGGCTTGTCACAGGTTTACCAGAGCTTGATTTTACTCGTTAGAGCCCGGTGAGAACCCATTCTCTACCCTTTCCCCTACTGAGCCCTGTTAAAGACCTTCTCTTGAAAAGGCCAGTGTCTCCCATTGCGTTCTGGATCATCTCCACTTGAACTAATCAATATCTGGCCACTGGACTCAGATGGCTCCAGAGGAGAAGTGAGGCTAGCGACCTTGCACAGCCTCCCTCACTTAAATCCAATTCACTTGCAGGGTCATGGCATCACCTTCATGATGTCGTCGTCCTCTTTGAGAACAAAGGTTGTGTTTGTCCTGCATTCTCAAAGAGGACCATGACATCAAGATGATGACATGACTTGCAGTTGACTTCGATTTGAGTTGATTTGATTTGATCTTGAGCACCTTCAGGACTCCTTATTTCTCATCTAACGCTGATCTGGGACTCTGAGGAACATGCCACCCTCCTCAAACCAATGTCAATGCCCTAAGCATCTCTCTCTCTCTCTCTCTCTCTCTCTCTCTCTCTGTCTTTTTCTGTCTCTGTCTCTGTCTTTGTCTCTTTCTGTATCTCTCTCTGTCTCTCTCCCTTTCTCTCTCTCTGTCTCTCTGTCTCTGTCTCTCTCTGTCATTCTCTCTGTCTCTGTCTCTCTCTATCTCTCTGTCTCTCTCTGTCTCTCTGTCATTCTCTGTCTCTGTCTCTCTGTCTCTGTTTCTGTCTCTCTCTGTCTCTGTCTCTATCTCTGTCTCTTTCTCTCTCTGTCTCTGTCTGCTTCCCCTGGTACTTCCTTCCTTGTCTCCAAGGGCTTCAACAAGAGAGGCAACCTATCTGAGGGTAGGTGAGACTGCTCCATCCACATATAGGGCTCCATTCTCTCTATTGGCAGTTAGATGGTGCAGTAGCTAGTGCTCTAGGCTTGGAGTCAGAAGACTTGAGTTCCAATTCTGCCTCAGACACTCACTAGCTGTATAACCCTGGACAAGCCCTTTAACCTCTCTCTCTCAGGTGACTCATCTGTAAGGCCCTAGTTCAAATTATACATAAAGTGTTTTCCAAACCTTGGACTGTTGTTATATAAATATTAGTTATTGTTATTCTGGTATGTGTTATTATCACTCCTGCTGCCCCCTAAGCCCCCTGGACTGGCCTTTCTCCCAGGCGGGCCCTACTGGACCAGGCCCTGCAGCAGGCTGAGTTCCTGCACATCTGTGACAAAGAGGAATCCTGGCTCCAAGAGAGGATACAGCTGACTCAGGTGGCTTCCTTGGGCCGGGACCTGGGACACATCACAGCAGCTCTGTGGAAGTACAAGGTGCTCACACTAGCCTCTACCCACGGTCTCCTGCACTTCTTAACTCTCCCCTCTTTCCTCTGCATCCCCCTCCCTTCTCTTCTTGTCCCTCCACTCATCCTGACCATTCTTTCATCTTCCTTTTCTTCCTGCCTCCATCCCTCACACCTCTGCCCCCTGAAAGGTGGTGTGACTTCGGGGATAGTCAACTAGACCAGGAATCAGGAAGACCTGAGTTCAAGGTGCACCTCCAATACCTACTAGCTGTGTGACCCTGGGCAAGTCAACTAATTTGCTCTGTGCCTCAGTTTCCTCATCTGTAAAATGTTAGGAATAATAAATAGCAGATACCTCCAAAGGTGTGAGGATCAAATGGAGCAAAGAGAATGTAACCCCTGTCTTGAGGTCCACTGGTAAGGGCATCTATCCTTAATGATGGAGATGAATGCCCTGCCCTGTATGAGGGGCAGGGCAGAGCTGGGGGGACAGAGAAAGAGAGAGAGAGAGAGAGCAACAGAGGTAGAGACACAGAGACAGCAAGAGGGAACATTTCAGTTCCTGGCCAGTTCCATTTGGGACTCCTCAAGCTTCAGGGATCTCCATGTGTTAAATCACTTTGGCTGCTTCTGGCTTCCAGCTGCTAGAGAGAAGATGGAAGAGGCTTGAAAGGGTTGCTTGAAAGAAAAGAAAAGACTGGGAAGATATGAGAGGGGCTGGCTACAAGCTATAGTCTGTGAGGAGTTTCTCTTTCTTCACTGAGCTGTGGCTATCTTGATCCCTATAGGAAAGCTTGTTCACTCTCTATTGTCTGGTATTTTCCTATATTTTAGTCATTTCAGTCACTTAAGACTCTCCATGACACCATTTGGGGTTTTCTTGGCAAAGATACTGGAATGTTTTGCCATTTCCTTCTCCAGCTCATTTTACAGATGAGGAAACTGAAGCAAATGGGTTAAGTGAGTTGCCCAGGGTCCCAGCTAGTCATTTTCTGAGGTCAGATTTGAATTCAGGTCTTCCTGAATCCAGACCTGATGCTCTATCCACTGCATGACCTAGCCAACCCTAAACCATCTCTGATTTCTGTTTTGCTATGATTTGGATAAATGGATTTCTTTGCTCTTTACGTGTGCTCATTATGTGATGGGAAAGGAGTCAAACCTTCTATACAGAGCTTGGCGTCTTCCCCCCAATAATGACTGAGCGATCAGCAGTTAGGTAGGACCTGGTCATGTTATCCCTAAACTAACAGTATTTCAGGAAGCAGATAGATATAATTCTAGCCCTGTAACCCCTGTCTCTGAGAGATCAGAGAGGTGGCTTCCAACCCCAACTTCCTGCTTGCCCTCTGGCTGGAAGAAGGGGTGGGGGGGAGAAGAGACTAGAGGTAGCTTTTCTGCCTCCCTTCCAGCCATGTGTTGACAGCCTTGCCTATACACATGGCAAACCTTAAGTTGCTATGTGGATATGAGTCTAGTTGTTATTAAAATAATAATAGCTAGCATGAATATAACACTTGAAAGTTTGCAAAGTGGTTTACACGATCTCATTTGCTCCTCCTGCTCCCCTTGAGGTTGGTACTATGGTTACTTCCATTTCCTAGGGCAGTGGTTAAATGCTAGAACTTCCAAATGTCTTTAGGATCATGATTAGCAGCAGGACTATGCCCCTCCCCTGCCAGATCTTCATTTCTTTTCCTTCTTCCCTCCCCCATTACATCATCTGACTTTTCACTTCTGGGTTGTCTCCTCTACTTGGTCAGGCCCTGGAGACTGAAGTCAGCTCCCACCAAGCAGTGTGCAAGGAAATCACAAGGAAGGCAAAGGAGCTGAGCCCCCAGGGCCACCCGGGCCAACCAGACCCACGGGAGCGGGCAGAGACCATCCACAGCCAGTGGCAGCACCTCCGAGACAAGATGGCAAAGCTCCTGGCCCGTCTTCAGTCTGCCCTGCTCATCAAGCAGGTACAAGGCTTTGGAGAAAGAATGGGAAGAGGGGGAGCCATGAATCTCTCTTTCCCAATTGCTGTTCTCCAAACTAAGCTGTCACTAAGAATTCTTGTGCCAAAGGAAATTGTATTTGGGGTGCATTGAATAAAGAATAGTCAACCTCAGGAGAGAGGGAGCAACCATGCAGCAGCGTGGCCAATAGTGCCAGACCTCCCAGTTCCAGCAAGGAGGCATAGAGGTGAGAGAAGAAAGACCTTAGGGAAAAGATCACTATGGCAGAAGGACCCTGGGGCTGGCATCCTCTTACAAGGCAAAAAGGCAAAAGCACATGGGCCCCTGGGAAAGAACTATTCCACAGGAAGGAAGCACACTTCTTCCATGTTGGTGGACCAGTACAAATCTTTCCCTCTATCTTTTGGATCCCCCCACCCTAGTATTTTGCAGATGTGAGTGAAGTAGAATCATGGTTTCAGGAGCAACAGTCCCTGATGGCCAGTGAGGACTATGGGAAGGACGGGGCTGGTGTGGCAGTCCTGCTTCAGCGTCACCAACGACTAGAGCGAGAAGTGTGGGCCTGTGGGCTGGAGGTGAGACGGCTGGAGGAGCAAGCACAGACTGCGGCCACCCACGCCCCACTCATGGTAATTAACTTGGCACTGTTGAGATGGGAAAAAAGGATGTATCGCGTCAAAGACTGGACTCTCACTGTCCAACCCCAGGGAGGACTGAGAAATGATCTGAGCTGCTGAACTTTCACAATGGAGCAGCTGAATGGAATGCAAAGAACTGGATTTAAAGTCAAAAATTGTTCTAGTCCAGTTGTTTCAGTCATGTCCAACTCCTCATGGCCCCTCTTGGTGTTTTGTTGGCAAAGACACTAGAGTGGTTGGCAATTTCCTTCTCCAGTTCATTTTACAGATGAGGAAGCTGAGGCAAACAGGGTTAAGTGACTTGCCCAGGGTCACACAGCTATTAAATGCCTGAGGCCAGATTGGAGCTCACAAAGATGAGTCTTCCTGACTTCAGGCCCAGCGTTCTATCCACTGTGCCACCTCACTGACTCAAGTGAGAGGACCTGGGATCAAGTTCCAACTCTGCTGATTACTTTTGTGAGACTGGGAAAATTACTTCCCCTCTCTGAGCCTCTGTTTCTTTCTTTGCAAAATAGTTGGGTTGGACTCGATCATCTCTAAAGTCACTTCTAGTTCTAAATCAATGATCCTTTGATTCCAGAAATAATTGAAACACGAGTTCATATTCCACCAGAGACACTTACTAGCTGTGTGACCCTGGGCAAGTCACCTAATCTCTATCTACCTTAGTTTCTTAGTTTCATCCCTAAAATGAAGGTAATGAAAACTTCATCTGTCTCACGAATGTAAGGAATCAAATGAGAGCATGCAAACTTTAAAGTAGTTCACGCACGTGAGTTAGTAGTGGTTATTAATTATTTTCTCACACTCTCAAGAAAACCTAGGGCTCCCATCCATCTGAGCCTCAGATGAGGGAATCAGATTCAATGACCTCTAATGTCCCTACCAGCTCTGAAGCTCTGCTCCTATGGCCTTTGAACTCACAGTTATTGATGGTCCACCTTACTTCCCCTTTGAGGCCTAGACTGAGCCTTCTCCTTTGCATCAGCAATTCTCCAAGTGTTGTGTAGGTTCCTGAGGTCCCTTCCAGTGATCCTCCCAGGTCAAAACCAATTTCATCGTATTACTAAGATGCTTTAGTCAGTCAACAAACATTCATCAAGCACCTACTATGTGCAAACACTGCTAAGCAACAGAAATACCAAAAGAGGCATAAACCAGTCTCTGCCCTTAGAGGAGCTCCCAGACTAATGGTTTTATTTCAGATATGGTAAATACCAGTAGACATAATTCACATAAACAAAAGCTCTTGGGCAGGGGAGGGGGGTCCTCAATATTTTTTAGCATATAAAGGGGTTCTGAAGCCAAAAAGTTTGAGAACCACTGCTACAGATCACTAGGTCTCTGGGAAATAAGGATATTTGCGGGGTTCCAAAGGCCGCCTTGTCTGAAAGTCCCATCACCCACACATGCTGGAATACCTGCTATTCTCTTCCCTCTTGTCTTTGTTCTTAAGATTTTTTTTTCACTTGAAACCAGTTCATGTTAGTCTCTTTAAGCCCCTTTCTCTGAAACTATAGTTTTGCTCAAAAGTCCACTTGGGTCTTCATAACCTCCTCCCATACTGTATTGTACCATCCGCCCACAGTGGCCAGCTGAACCTCCTTCAGGGATCACCACAGAAGACTGTGACGACTACAACCCTAACCACTACTACTACCACTACCACCTACCACCACCACCACTACCACTACCACCTCCATAGCACCACCACCACCACCACTACTACCACTACTACTACTACCACTACTGCTACCACCACCACTACCTACTACTACCATCACTACTACCACCACCACCACCACTACTACCACTACTACTACTACCACTACCACCACCACTACCTACTACTACCATCACTACTACCACCACCACCACCACTACTACCACTATCACCACCACCACCACCACTACTACTAGTACCACCACTACTACTACCTCCACCACCTCCACCTCCATACCACCACTACCACCACCACTACTACCACCACCACCACTACTACCACCACTACTACCACTATCACCACCACCACCACCACTACTACCACTTCTACTACTACTACTACCACTTCTACCACTACCACCACTACTACCACCACTACTACTACTACTACCATTACTACTACCACCACCACTACTACCACTACTACTATCACCACCACTACTACCATTATCACCACCACCACCACCACTACTACTACCACCACTACTACTACCACCACTACTACTATCACTACCACTACTACTACCACCACCACTACTACCATTATCACCACCATCACCACCACTACTACTACTACCAATACCACCAGTGCTACTACTACTACTACTACTACTACTACTAAAAATAATAACAGCCAAAGTTTATATAGTATGAGAGGCAGCATGGTGGAATGAATAGAGTTCACCTTGGAGTCAGGAAGATCTGGGTTCAAGTTCTGCCCCTGACACGTCCTATGTGACTCTAAGCAAGTCACTTAGCCTCTTAGCACTCCAGCTAAGAAAGTCTTTAAGACAACAGGTTGCAGAGCAGGTGCCAATCTGCACTGAAGGATGTAATTTCCTCACTGAGCATTACCTATACTAAAAAAAATTTCCCAAATATTAATATAACATCTTAAGGTTTGCAAACACTTTATCTCACTTGATCTTACAACAACCCTATGAGGCAGGTGCTGTTATTATTCCCAGTTTTTGTCACTGCCTCTCACTTACTTTTTTAGTCACATCCAACTTTGTGAACCCATTTTTTGGGTTTTCTTGACCAAGATAATGAAGTTGTTTGCCATTTTCTTCTCCAGATCATTTTACAGAAGAGGAAACTGAGGCAAACAGGGTTAAGTGACTTGCCCTGGGTCACACAGCTAGAAAGTATCTGAGGCCGGATTTGAACTCAGAAAGATGAGTCTTCCTGACTCAAGTCCAGCACTCTATCCACTGCACCACCTAGCTGCCCATGTGTATGGCCCATTTCCCCCAAAAGATTTCTAAGTTCCTTGTGGGTCAGTACTATACTTTATACTCAAAGTTACAACTAGGAATTCTTATACCTGGAGCAAATTTTATTGGGGATAGGGGGCAACTGACCTCTGTGGCAAACAGCCCAGAGGATAGTCTGACCACTGCCCATTCCCTGAGAATTTGGCCCATGATTTCTCAGAGATAGCCCTAGGAGAAGGGTATCAAAGCAATAGGACCTCACTGGTCTAGGACCAATGGACCTATTAGTCCAGGGGCACGGACGGTCAGTAAAAAATTTCCAAGCAAGGCAGGAGAAGAAAGCATTTGTTCTTCCTCACCAGATGCCAGCACCTTGGCACAGTTCTCTCCACTCTGTTTAAGTACTTAAATTATTATCCCAAAGTGTTCGACACCTTGTTAGGCACAGAGTAGATACAATATAACAGGATCAAAGATTTAGAGCTAAAAAACTGAGGCTTGGACAAGTTAAGTGATTTGTGTAGGGTCACGTAGCTCATGTGTGACTCCCAGTCCACTAAGCCAACTAGCTGCTCTGAGGGGTTTGGGGGTTGTTTGGAGTTTTTTTTTGCCTAGTTACTTATAGTCTATAGTTCCTCACCTTGTTCAAAATCTTTGTACCACCAATTTTCTGGGTAAGGAATGGAGAGAGAGAGAGAAAGAGAGAGAAAGAGAGAGAGAGAAGAAGGAGGAAGAGGAGGAGAAGGAGGGTGGGGGGAGAGGGGAGGCCTCTCCACAGGTTTCAGCCCAGGAGGAGGTGGTGAGTGACAAGACGCCCATCTGGAGCTCTCATCAGAGCTATCCCCACCTCCAGGTGGAGAGCCAGGAAGGCTGGAGTCAGGTGGATGGGGATGGAGCTAGGAAGTCCCAGGGCTGGACACAGAACTCAGCAGCCTCAGCAGTGACTGGTCATCAGCTCCGGGTCAGGATGCGTTTCACATACCGAGGTACCCAGGGTTGAAGAATGGGTCCTGAGGGTACTATGGGCTCCTTCCCCATCTGATCAGAAAAGTATGGGTAGAAAAACAGCCTCCACTCAAACCCCTCTGCCTGACCCTACCTAAGGCCCTCATGTCTCTGCTGCCCCTGGAGCTTGGGG
Source organism: Notamacropus eugenii (assembly GCF_028372415.1). Classification (NCBI taxonomy): domain Eukaryota; kingdom Metazoa; phylum Chordata; class Mammalia; order Diprotodontia; family Macropodidae; genus Notamacropus; species Notamacropus eugenii. Next base: position 28,176,506 of record NC_092878.1, on the reverse strand, counting down.
AGGGTGGGGTGAGGATTGGGGTTAGACCTCTGGAGACTAGGAAAGTATGATGTTCCCATGGCTCCAATGAAGTTGGTAACCCATTTCTCACACCACTCAGGGTAAAAACCTGACTGGGGTGTTTCTCCAGTCCTTAGAAATGCTCATCCCTAACTTCCTTCAAGAGTCCACTCAAGCACCACCTCTCATGAGGCCTATCACAATCTGCTCCCCACCCCCAGCTACAATCAATCAGTTAGCATTGATTAAATGCCTACTGTGCTCCAGGCACTGTGGCAAGGGCTAGGGTACTCTCCCCCAACTCAAATCACTTGGCATTTATTTTGCACCCCCCACCCCAGGGCAGTGAATATCTCTTTTTGGTCTTCATATCCCCATTATTTAGCACAGTTTGTGGCACGTAGTAGGTACTTAATATATTCTTGTTATTTGTTTGATTGATTAATATCCACTACTCTCCCTCTACACCAGTTCGCCAGGAATAACCAGAGCCCTGGGCAATGGCGACTGAGGCAGCCGAAAGATTCCAGCCCTGACTAAGAGAGACTGATGTCCAGGGCAAAAACCATATGCCACACTTGTACCATGTGTGCGCACTTCAGCATCCAGTACTGTGCTAGCTACATCATCCGTGTTCAATAAATACTTACAGATTATTTGACTGATTAAAAAGAGGATCTACTGACTCTCAGCTTCCCCTCCTCCCTCCACCCCATGCTGTGCTCAGAACTCTTCTCTCTACAGGGGACAACCTCACCTGGACACGGGGAGACATCCTGGAGCTGGTTGCCAAGACAGGTCCTTCCACCTGGAGACTCAAGGACTCAGAAGGCTGCCAGGCAGAAGTACCAGTAAGCTACATCACAGAGCTTGAACCTCCCCAGGTACGGCTTCAGAAACTACATTCTGTGCACAAATACTCATAGTCAAGACAAACAAATTACCTTTTGGGTCTTTCTGGAAATGTGTGTCTCACAGAACGGGCTTGGGAGGTTTTGTTTGTTTTTTGAGACTGGGCATCCTTGTGTGGCTCAGACTAGAAATGTAGGGGCCATGTAAGAGCTCATTCTGACTGTGATGGGCACCATGGCTTTGTCGTGCTCCTCTCTCGTGACTCATGCCCATACTGGGAGACTGAGGCTGGTGGATCACTTGAGCTCAGGATTCTGAGCTGCAGCAGGGCTGAAGACCATCTAGTCAGTCTGCTCTAAGTCTTGCACCATTATGGTGAGCCCTCAGGAGCCACGCTGTCTGGCTGCTTAATGATGTGCCAATTAGCAGTTGGATTTAGGTCCGTGAGTGCCACTGTACTTCTGGTCTGGACCAGAGAAGGGGGTTCAGTCTCAAAAAACAAGCCAAAAACCCCAACCCAACCTCATTCTGAGAGACAAATTTCTAGTTATAGCATAAGAGCTTGTTTGGTTCTAGGTATTCATTTTCTTTTTTCTTTTTGTTCTATTGGGAGAGAGGGATGGAAAGGATTGAGGGGGAAAGATAAAGGCTTGTTAACTGAAAACAAATTAAATTAATTTTTTTTTTAAAAAAAGACTGGCATTCTATCTACTAAACACACACTCACATGTGAAATTTCATTCTTCTGGGGAAGCTGGTCACCATTCACATTAGCCCTCTGTCATCACAGGTGGCATTGCTGATGAGCCCCTTATGTGAAACACCAAGGAACCAGGGCGCTAGGCAGATGCCCTCACGGCGATCTGTCCGCTGGGGCACCCAGGAGATCACCAGCCCATTGGAGCTAGATCTTCATTTTGACCCCGAAACAATCCACAAGACCCAGGATCACCTGAACAAGGAGTACCAGGGCCTACAGGCCTTGGCACAGGTATTTGATTTACGTACCACCTCAGAAACAGTCGTCCTCAAAGCATGGGGCTCTGAGACACCTTCTGAGGAGCTGTAAAGTCAAAGTTATTTTCATAATAATACTAAAATATTTTCATTTCTAACATGGTAAATATCGACGGACGTAAGCCGCATCACCAAACGACAATCTCTGAAGAACTCTCTATTTTTTAAAATGTTATTTTTAATATATTATTTATCTTCAACATTCTTTTTTAAAATTTCGAGTTCCAAATTCTCTTCCCCCTTCCCTTCCCCTACCCATTGAGAAGGCAAGCGATAGGATATAAATTCAGCATATGAAATTATGCAAAATATAATTCCATATTAGCTGTGTTGCAAAAAAAACAATGAAGTGAGAAAACTATATTTTAATTTGCACTCAGAGTCCATCAAGAACTCAGTAATTTTTAAGAGACTCTGACACCCAAATCTTTGGTCGAACAGCTCTGTGAATATCTCTCACTCTCATTTTTCATCATCTACAACCCTCAGACCATCAAGTTCTACCCAGTAGGAAGCCTGGGAAAGCAGGAAATTCTGGGAAAGGGGCAGGGGCCTTGAACCATAAGACTTAAGGAGAAGGAGGGCTGAGGACTTGAGAAACAACCGATTCCTCCCATCCGACCTTGACTCAGCTGCCTATAAGGAGCTGGTTGTAGAGGATGCTTCTCTGTCCTCTCTGCTGGATGCCTCTGCTTTCATCCTGAGGCACCCCAGACCTTTCTGTCTTTAGCAACGCAGGACCCGACTGGAAGAAATGTCCACCTTGTTCTGCTTCTATGACTCTTGTGGAGAACTCCAGTCCTGGCTAGAGGACCAGACGGTGTTGTTCCAGACCCTGAATCCCCAGGCTGAGAATGTGGAGGTCGACAGGAATAAATTTGAGGTATAACCATGGGCATGCTAGTAAATATTTAACTACCAGCTTTACGCATATACACACACACACAAATCTCAGTTCACACTTTCAAACTTAATCTGCATTATTAGCATACTTTCCATCAGTTTCTTGAATTTAGATCAAAGGTATCAAACTCAAAGTTGGTGAGCCTCAGGTAGCTAGCAAAACTCCAGTGCAGTAGAACCAGAGTAAAATGTAACTGGGAAATGTTTAACAAAATACATGAAAATACATTACAACATAGATAATGTCAATGTGTGGTTTTCTAAGTTACTGTGAGATCTACAGGGATCCCTTTCTGAGTCTGACACTGCTTGTCTAGACAATCAGCAAAATTATAAATCAAGCCCTGATTTGTAGCATCTGCCCATTTCCAAGGCGTAAATGCTCAAACTGAAGACTTAACAACTGGCTCAAGTGCAGATCCACCCTGGAAAAAAGAGGTTTCCTGAACATTTGAGTCCCTGCTCTTCCACTTCATCTATGTCTGTCTCCTCTCCCCTTCAATCCTTTTCACTTCCAGATTAAGCCATTTGCCCAAAGTCAAATACACGAGGGGTTCAAATCCCAACTAACTCTCTTTCTCTCTCTCTCTCTCTCTCTCTCTCTCTCTCTCTCTCTCTCTCTCTCTCTCTCTCTCTCTCTCTCTCTCTCTTTCTCTCTCTCTCTCTTTGTCTCTGTCTCTGTCTCTGTCTCTCTCTCTCTCTCTCTCTCTCTCTCTCTTTGTCTCTGTCTCTGTCTCTTTCTCTCTCTCTCTCTCTCTCTCTCTCTCTCTCTCTCTCTCTCTCTCTCTCTCTCTCTCACACACACACACACACACACACACACACACACGCAGACCTTGCACCCAAGTCCTGTGAGTCCAAATTTAGCATTTTTTTCATTGCATTTGAAGTCAGAGGACCTGGATTTAAATCCTAGTTTGGCTGCTCACTGCCCTTGTGACCTCTTGCAAGGCCTCTATTTCACTATCTGTAAAATGAGGGGATTGGATTAGCCCAGTGGGGTCAAACTCAAATAGAAACAGATCTCTGTGTTGACTTAGAAAACCACAAATTAGCATTATCTGCATTGTATTGTATTGATCTTTTATTTATTTTGTTAAAATTCCCCAAATTATATTTTAATCTGGTTGAGAGCACTGGGGAGCTATGGGGTCCTGTGGGCATAGTGAGTTTGACACCTCTGGTAGTTGACCTCCTGTGTACCCCCCTTGATCCAAATCTGGGAACTTCTGATTCTTCACCTTTGGTGCCAACATCCTGTAGGTCCATGTTAATGATTTTGGTCTTGAATAACCACAGATCTGGGTAACTTTTGGTCCATTCCCCTTACTCCCACAGAGACCCAATTCTCTGGCTCTGGAACAATGTCTCTGTCCTCTCCAGGAAGAGGTAGAATTAAAGTGGCAGTGGATGAAGTACCAGGCATGGAGTCAGGAAGACTCATCTTCCTGAGTTCAAATCTGGCCTCAGACACTTACTAGTTGTGTGACCTTGTTTACCATAATTTCTTCATGTGTAAAATGAGCTGGAGAGGAAATGGCAAACCATTCCAGTATTTCTGCCAAGAAAATACCAAATGGGGTCACAAGAGTAGGACGTGACTAAAGAATGACCAAACTGAAGGACAGAGGCATCCCCTGGAGAAGCAGAATTAGAAGTCCTCTGTTTTCCTGGGCTAAGAGATGGGGGCTATAGGGATGAGGATGGGAAAGAAGAACCCATTCACAACACCTTCTCTCCCCTTACCTCTTGCTGTCCCCTCACTCAGAATTTCCTTACTGCTCTGGCTGTGGGGAAAGGACACTTGGCAGAGATCAGCAGCTCAGCAGAAAAACTGAAGCAGAGAATTCCTGATCACTCAGCCAAGATCCAGCAGTGGCAAGAGGAACTGGGCCAGAGGTGAGACAAGAGGGAGAATTCAGAGTGAGAAGGAGAAAAAAGCAGGTGTCTCTGATGCTTTGTTTACTGGGATGGGATAAGAGATCTGGAATGGAACCACAAAACTATGGAGTTGGGACTGCCAAGCTTGGCCCTGGGTGAGATAAGAAAATGGAGAGGTGGGGGACTATAGGTGTCCAATGTTGCATATGCTGTTAGATGAGGATTAATGTAGGGTCATATGTGACTCTCTAGGTCCTCAAGTTCAGTCCTTTGACTGAATCCAGACTTCACAGAACAAATTCCCTTAACAAAAGGATTTGTTCAGTCAAACACTGAATTAAGTCTCTTCCCTACATCAGAAAGGATTTATTGAAACCCCTGGCAGGGGCGGGGGAGCAGCACCAGTCTAAGGATTCAGATTTGTTCTGTAAAACTTGGATTCAGTCAAAGATCTAGAAGACCACATGTGGCCCCCACAGGTTCCCTGCCCCCAGATTAATGGATCAGTTGGTTTTACTGAACTTTTTTTTCTTAATTCTTCGTTATGAGGCAATGTTTGCTGGGCAGGGGATGTGGGAAGGGGCACATTTGGAAATGAATATGGTATAAAAACAAGGAATATCAACAAAATAGAGATAGAAGAGAGAAAAACCAATTGATCAACAAGCTTTTTTCAAGTGCCTACTATGTGCCAGAAGCTGATATACAGACAAAAAGTGAAACTATATTAATGAGAGAAGTTCTAAGATTGAGACAGAATGCAGGGCCCTTAGATTCCGAGTCTGAAGAGACCCATGGTAGGCTGGAGCACAGGATTGCCCTGAAGCCTTGGGATAGGGGAAAAGTTGGCCTGGAAGCCTCTGGTGAATGGGACCTGTCCAGGAAGCAGGGGAGGACAAGGTGTCTCAGTCAGGCTGAGCCGCTGGTCTCTATTCCTTGGATAGATGGGAGCAGCTGGAGGCACTGAAGGAGGAGAAGGGATCACATCTGGCAAGCATGGCAGATGTGCACAGCTTCCTGCAGGAGTGTGGACCCACCCAGACCCAGCTTCAGGATATCATGGTGAAGCTAGAGTCTATGAGGCCAGCTGACTCAGTGGGCAGCCATCGACGTTCCCTGCAGTCAACCCAGCATGAGATCTTGGTGCTGGAGCGCAAAATCTGCTACCTCATCAGTGTGGTGACCAAGTAGGGTCTGGGCCCAGGGTTCTGGAGGAGGAACAAATAGAAGTGGGGTCTAGAAAAGGAGAGGAAGAGACTGGTATAGTGGGTAGAGAACCGGCCATGCAGTCAGGAGGGCCTGCTTCTGAGACGTACTATCTCCACATAACCTCCCAACAAACCATTCAAACCTTCAGTGCTTCAGGCAACTTGCTACAACCATCAATTACACAGAGATGATTGACATCCATTGCAGGAAGCTTCCCATATTGATAAAATGGCAGATCCAGGCATAAATCAGATGTATAGAAAGGCTTCCTGGCATAGGGTGCCATAGAGATAGAGTGCCACACTCTGAATCAGAAAGACTTGGGGCTCGAATCATACCTCTGATACATAACCAGCTGTGTGAGCCTGGACAAGTAATTTAACCTCTCAGTGCCCCAGGTAACTCTTTAAAATCCTAAGTGTGTGACAAAATAGAGGGAGCCTCCTCACAGAAATCAGAATGCCAGAGGAGTCACACGACCAATAAAAAAAGAAATAAGCAGACCAAAGTAGAGATGGGGGGGAGGTGGGGAAAAGGTTGGGGAAGATTGAGAAGTGGAGAGGTGAAAGATTTATAGGGAATTTCTGCTGCCCCTACCCCAAGCATAATGAGGAATCCTTGGGAAAGACAGAGACAGAGAGAGAGACAGAGACACAGAGAGAGAAACAGAGACAAAGACAGACAGACAGAGAGAGAGACATTTTTTTCTTGAGTAGACTCATCACCATAGACTTGACCAGAAAGGATTTAGGGATAGTGGTACCAGCGTGTGTGTGTGTGTGTGTGTGTGTGTGTGTGTGTGTGTGTGTGTGTGTGTGTGTGTGTATGTGTATGTGTGTGTGTGTGAAGGGGGTGGGGTGAAGGGGAACAGTTGTACCCAGCAGAAGGTGGAAGGGTAAAGATACTTCCAGTCCTTCCAAGGCAACTAGGCCACCCTGTGCCCCCAGGATTGAAGAGACAAGCCCTACGGAGAGCCCAATATTGAAGGAACGAGTGGAGACCCTGCAGGCCCTGCTGAAGCAAGTACAGGAACAGGCTGCCCAAACAGCTCAGGCCCAGACCCAAGCCCAGGCACGGCACAACTTCTTGAGGGAGAGTCGGCAGCTGTTGCTCTGGGCAGAGGGCATTCAGTCCCAGCTAGAGAACAAGGAGATGGGTGTGGACGTGACTTCAGCCAAGCAGCTGCTGGAGGAGCACAGAGACCTGCTGGAAGAGATCCGTGCCCAACAAGAGAGGTAGGGGCAGCATAGGGAAGGGGAGGGTGGCAGTGGAGAACAGAGGGAGTCTTCATAGGAGCTCAAAGGGTACTGCTTCCCCGAGGCTGACCAGTTTCATCATTAAGGCTCAGATCATGCCCCCTGGGTTTATGAAGGCAAAGTACATAGGGTGTCTGCTCTGGGTCTCCTGGGAGGTCTAAGGCCCTCTGGTCTGAGGCAGCACTCAAGTCAAGGTGGAACAATCCCATGGTAGCCCCTCAGCTCTCCAAAGTCATCCTATGCCCCAAACTCAACCTCCAGAGGTTAAATGAACCATCCCATTGGCCTAGTGTATCCACCATTATAAATATAATAAAGCCTGCATATGCTTTAATTTGTTTAAGGGGTAACATGGCAGATAGGGTGGACCCAGACTCATTGAGGCCCATGTTCACATGCCAAGTCTAACCCTTACTGTGCGATGATAGGTAGGTGGGTAGGTAGGAAGACTGACAGACAAAGGGAAAGTAGATAGACTGAGGGAGGGTAGACAGACAAATAGTAGATGGACAGACACTAAATAGATAAATAGTAGATAGACAGACAGACAGACAAAGGGAGGGTACTGGTAGGTGGCATTATGAAAATCAAGAAGAAGGAAAAGAATTTGGAGATAAAGTTGAGGCAGTGAATGAGGGGAATCATAGCTGGGGGTCTTTCCTAAAGTTTAGGTGGTCCCAGGAAGAAAGTCACCATTCAAGAGAACAGGGAAATGGGAGCCAGTCAATCATGCATAAGGACCAGGGGGCTGGATATCAACTTAGAAAACCCCATATTAAAATTATCTATGCTCGATTATTATTTATTTTGCTAAATATTTCCCAATTGTATTTTAATCTGGTTGTATCTGCATTGGCCTGCGGGCCATGTGTTCAACACCTCTGCATTAGAATATTAATCTAAAGAACACACATGATGATATCCTGAATCCTTCCTCCCTGGTGAAGGGTAACAAGATATTTCCGGTATCAAAGACATGAGAATTAATTAGATTGGGGAATAGGGGAGAAGGAGAGGAGCTGATTAGGGCATAACTCATTATTCCTTCTCCTGGGCAGGATGAGACAGCTGGAGGCCCAGGGCCAACAACTAGCCAGGTTGGAAGCCCAGGATTCCACAACCATGGCCAACGCGCTGAAGCAATTGGGTCAGATGGCCCATAGGGTGGATGCAGCATGGGACCAGTGCCATCGGCGGCTGCAGCAGGGGCTAGAACTACAGATGTTTGTCCGGGAAGCCAATGGCTTCAGTGCCACTTGTACCAACCATGAAGCATTCCTTCGAATGGACAGCCTCGGGGTACATGATTGAACCTGGGGCAAGCCACCTTGGGATATGGAGCTGGGGGGGGTGGGGGGCGTTGATTCTGAGAACCCTGGGATCAGAATCATAACTGCTCACATTTGTGATTTGAGAGGTGCCATGATATAGCAAATGGTGAACTGGCTTTAGAGTCCTAATTATATGGGTTCATGCTGCCTCTGACCATGCTGGCTGTGTGATCCCAGGCAAGTTAATTAATTTCTCAGTGTTCTAAACAATTCTCTAAGATCATGGGTTGCAGAAAAGATGAAGATCTGCATTGGGAGAAGAACTTTTTTCCTCTGGGAGTTCTTTTATGTCAGTGAAATCACAGGTCCAGTACTGATCTACTGTTTAGGATTTTCACCATGCTCTTAGGGGAAGCTAGATGGCTCAGTGGATAGAAAACCAGCCCTAGAGTCAGGAGGACCTGAGTTCAGATCTGCTCTCAAGATACTTATTAACTGTGTGACCCTGGACAAGTCACTTAACTCCAGTTGCCTCAAAAAAAAATGTTCTAGATAACTTTAATTTTATTCTCACAACAACCTCACAAGGAAGGCAGTGGGAGAAGTTTTCAGTCCCATTTTACAGATGAAAAAACTAAGGCCCAAAGAGGTTAAGTGACTTATCCAGGGTCACACAGCTAACTTGTGGCAGAGCAGGGGCTTGAACCCAAATTCTAAGTTGGAAACTGTAGCATCAACCTTCAGGAAAAAGAGATTCCTTGTGTTTGTCACTTAGAGGGATGGAGGGTAGAACTGGTGGAGAATGTTTCCTTTCCTGGAAATAGCACTATGTCTGTGTCCCCAGGAGGATGTGAGTGATGTACAGAACTTGTTGCAACAACACCAGGAATTTGACCAGGTCCTAGAGACCTTGGGTCCACGTGTGGAGAGCCTGAGGTCCCATGGGGAGAGGCTGACAGAGAACCAACACTTTGCTACCCATATGTAAGTTTGGGGTCTGGGCCTTTGGGGTCGGGGTACATGTCTTCCTTGCCTTCTGTGCCATCTTGCCTAGGGTGTCTTGGTGGAGCTAGGGGAGCTCAAACCAGGGGAAAGAAAGGGGCCAGAAAGACAGTCAGGATTTCAATCAACAAGCATTTACTAAGCAACTGCTAGTATGAGTGCCAAGGGGCAGCTAGGTGGTACAGTGGATAGAGCATGGGGCATGGAGTCAGGGAGACCTGAATTCAAATCTGGTGCAGACTAGCCATGTGACCCTAGGCAAGTCACTTAACCCTGTTTGCCTAAGTTTCCTCATCTGTAAAATGAGCTGGAGAAAGAAGCGACAAACTATGCCAGTATCTATGCCAAGAAAATCCCAAAAGGAGGCCCACAGAATCAGACAAAGTAATCAACTCAACACAACAACAAAGCAACAACCGTGGAGTGTATTTGAGCTCTAATTTAGGGGGGAGGGGAGGGACAGAATATAGCACTCACCCAGAATCCTCCATGTTCAGGATCAGAGAAAGGATAGCAAATAGCCAGGATCGATGGAGCAGACTCCAAGAGATGAGTAAGCAAAGGAAAAAGCAGCTGCTGTCTTCCCTCCAGTTACAGGTAAGTCTGGGACCCTTGGCATGGGGTTGGTGGAATCATATTTCATGGTTGGAAGAGGGGGAATCCCCAGAGACTAACCATAGAGGTGATCCTAGGGCAAATGGAACAGAATCATGGAGGATCGCAGACTTGTGGACAGGAATACAAAAGCCCTTTAATCTAACCCATACCTGAACACAAATCCATATCCCTAACAAGTCTCTGCCTGCGGTGAGGAGGAACCCACCACCCCTAAAGCAGCCCGTTCCACTTTGAGATAACTTAGCTGGAATGACTCTTAGCTGTGTGACCTTGGACAAGCCATTTAACCTGAAAACTATAGCCCAAGCTACCAGAAAATCACAGATTTCCATTTGTCTCCTTAAAGGAGATATGGGTTCAGAATAAACTCAAAATATTGGACAAACTAGAGTGCAAACAACCCCCTCCTACTGACCATCAGCCTAATGGGACTACACATTATCCATGCCTTTGTAAGGAACTCCCCACTTTTATCTCCTGGGGAGACAAGAGGTTGGCAGAAGGTTTTATGGGTCTGGTTTCAGTAAAAACCAAATTTCCTTACATTAAGCTGCTGTTTTCTCTGAATCTTCCACTCGCTCTCTGTTCCTTAGCTCTTCTCTGCGGGGCAAATAGAGCTCTCTTCCATGAGGCAGCCCTTCAAACAGTCAAATCAAGTCAACAAATATTTTTTAATTAAATTAATTTATTTGTTTTCAGTTTTCAACAATCACTTCCACAAGTCTTAAATTTTCTCCCCTTCCCTCTCCCCTCCCTCCCCAGGATGGCATGTAATCTTATATGGGTTCTACACATACATTCTTATTAAACACATTTTCACATTGGTCATCAACAAATATTTGTTAAGCACCTACTATGTGCCAAACATTGTACTAAGCACTAGGGATATGAAGAAAAACAAAAACACTCCTTGCCCTCCAAGAGGTCGTATTCGAATGCTTGAGACAACATACAAGCAACTATGTACGTTACCAAATGTGTACCGGGTAAACTGGTAAAATGTATACAGGATAAATTCTCAGAGAAAAGGTGCCAGTATTGAGGACAATTGGAAGGTAGGAATTAGAAGGAAGTCAGAAACTAAAGACAAGAGGGGAAGCATGGAGCATAGCCATTGTAAAGGCAAGGAGTCAGGAGATGGAGTGTCTTGTTCAAAGAACATTAAGAAAGCCAGTGTCACTGGACCATAGAGTATGTTGAAGCCAAGGGCATGTAAGACTGGAAAGGTAGGAAAGGACCGGCTTATGAAGAGCTTTAGAAACCAGAGAATTTCATATTTGATCCTAGAGGTAACAGGGGACCACTGGAGTTTACCAAGGAGGAGGGTGACAGAGACAGATGTGAGCTTTAGGAAAACCACTGTGGCAGCTGAATGGAGGATGGACTGGCGTGGGAAGAGGCACGAGTCAGGGAGACCAATGGTCCTATCATGCTACTATCGCCCCGAAATATTCTCTTGTCCAGAATAAACATCCCCAGTTCCTTCAACCTAGCGTCACATGGCATGATCTCCAGCCCCCTCACCACCTCAAATACTTCCAGCTTGTCAATACCTTTCCTAAAGCGTGACATCCAGAACTGACCATACCCCAGATATGCACTGACAACCCTCATTCTGGATGCTATGCTTTGCTTCTCCATAGATCCATAGATCACCTCACCTTTTTTGTCTTCTCCTTCTTCCTCTTCTTCTCCTTCTCCTCTTCCTCCTCTCCTCTTCTTCTTTGTCATCTTCTCCTCCTCCTCCTTCTTTTCCTTCTCCTTCTTCTCCTTCTTCCTCTTTCTCCTCCTCCTCCTTCCTCTTAAAGAGGACCAATAATTTCATGAAGGTGATGTCTTGACTTGCAAGTGAATTGTATTTAAGTGAGGCAGAGCTGTGCAAAGTCACCAGCCTCACTCTCTCCAAGATATGCTCCAAGTCAAATATCAAGGTGCTTCCTTACTCCTGGAGGTAGCTAGGTGGTGCAGTAGATAGGGTTCAAGGCCTGGAATCAGGAAGATGAGTCTTACTGAGTTCAAATCTGGCCTCAGACACTTATTTTGTGTGTGACCTTGGGCAAGTCACCTAACCCTGTTTGCCTCAGTTTCCTCATTTGTAAAATGACCTGGAGAAGGAAATGACAAACCATTCCAGCATCTTTGCCAAGAAAACCCCAAATGGGTCTCAAAGAATCAGACAGAACTCAATAACAACCTTACTCCCCATAGTGGCTCCCCCCATGCCTCTTTCCCATCCATCACAATGTCTCTGCCCTCAAGGAACATACAATCCAACTGGAAAATAAAACACGTGTAAAATAATCAAAGAGAATGTTTCTGATTTCAGACTACACCTTTTGCCAAAGGAGCTTAGAGAGAGGAGAGATTAGTGTGGGTAGGAATAGTGAGGAAAATAGTAGTGGGATTCTCCTTATCTTAGAGGCCTTAACAGGTGCTTTAAGGTCTAGTCCAGAGAAGTGGCCTTGCCTTTCTTTCTTTCCCCCATTCTTTTCCCAGTCCTGTTTTGTGGTATAGTAGACAAATGATGGATTTGGAGTTGAAGATTTGGTCCTGTTATAAACCATCTTTGTGGCCTTAACCAAACTTTTTAACCTCATTTATAAAATGAGGGAGTTGTATTATGTGGGTCCCTTGCATTTCTAAATCTTTGATGCTATGAGCTCTCATTCTGTCTACTTTTGCTCTGCAGGGCAGAACAAGGGCATCAGTCTTATTGGCACTGGGGCCTGTTCCCTTTCCCCACCCTCTATATGTGCAGAATAATACCCTGGGCCTTTCCCTTACCCAAGGATCACCCCCCACACACTTTCCTTGGACATCTTTCAGCCTACCTGCCCTCACCTCTGGGGTCATGAGATTCATAGCTTCCCTGGTGGTTCCTTTGGGCAGGAGTGGAACCAGGATGTGGCCGAAATGATGTTGTGGATGGAGGAAAAATGTTTGATTGCCGCAGATGAGTCATACAGGGAGCCTGGCATTGTTCTCCGCAAGCTCAAAAGACATGAGGCGGCTGAGAGTGAGGTCCTGGCAAACCAGTCAAGGGTCGAGCAGCTACAGCAGGTGGGAGAACAGGAAACGGAGTGAAATGTCCCTGTGGGAACTGAGCCATTGCCAATTTCTTTTCAAAAACTCAAATGAAATCTCAACGGAAACCCCCAAGGCACACACCCAGTGATTGGCCCACATCTCTCCAGGGGAGCCTCAGGACCTCTGAAACAGGCAAAATTCCAACCACCCCCCAACTCCTACCCTGATCTCCTTCAGCCATTAATCTACCCTCCTGCCTCTGGATAGGACTTGAAGTAGCTTATAAAGGTAGCTGTCATCTCTTTTATTAAAAAAAAAAAATTAACATCTCTGACTGATATGTTCCAAATTCCTAATGCCACAGACCTGAAATGTGCTCTAAGGTCTGACCTAATACTTGCTAGAGCAGTCCTGGAGAGGTTGTGTGGCTTACATGAAAACATGCTGGAGACCTGTGTTCAAATCCTGCCTCTGATATTTAATCCACCCCATGGCCTGGGCAGGCAACTCAGAGCCTTAGTTCCTTCATCTATAAAATGGGCATAATAATACTTATCATTATTATTGACCTCATAGAGTTGCTATGAGGAAAGAATTTGAAAACCTTTAACCTATATAAATACTATAAGAAACTATATGAACGTGAGTTATTGTAGCCCCCATCTTTAACTTTGCCTGATCTTCTGCCTCTCTGGACCACAGATTCAGAGAACAGCTACCCCAGCCTATGGAATAAGCTAAATTGCAGCAAGCTCAGATTCATAGATCTTCCCCAGCCTTCCCATCCTACAAATTTCCACCCTTCCTTGGGTGCTGCCCCCATTGAATCCTAAGAGTGCCCAGTGCCTGGCCCCCTGAGGATCTGAGGATCTGAACTGACCCAACTCAACAATAACTACCACTACCCACCACCACCCTCCCATCTATTTGGGTCTTTTGCCTCTATTCCAGCTTGGAAACAAGCTTCTAGATACCAAGCATGATGCCCAGGATGACATGCAAGCAAAGCTACAGGACCTGGAGAAAAAGTGGAAGGAGCTGAATCACAAAATGGCAGAACGTGGAGCTAAGCTACGGCAAGCAGGACAACAGGAGCAGCTCATGGAGCTGCTGCAGGTCAGCCACAGCTGGGTAGGGAGGGAATCAGAGAAAATAAGAAGCCAGAATGGGGTAAGATAGGCTGCTTAGGAAGGAGTAGCCTAGTTGAAGCCTGAAAAGGACCATAGCCTATAGTAGGAGGCGTATGGATGCCCTAAGCAAGTACAATATTTACCAAGCACTTATGTACATAACATTGTGCATAGCTCTAATTAGTTCGGTACCAGTCAAACACTCAGCCCTTTGCTGAGTAAGAACAGATTGAACTCGGCCAGGATCACTCCTTCCATTCCTTGCATTTGCCTGTCCTGAGAAGGTACCTCTCCCCTGCCCGTAGGAGGCCAAAGATAAAATGGAGCAGATGGAACGGGGGCTACAGAGCGCAGAGACTGGACAAGACCTCCGCTCCAGCAGAGAGCTACAAGTAAAGCACAAGAAATTAGAAAGTGAGAGCCAAGAGCTGGCAGATAAAATGAGCACCATTGTTAGCCATGCCCAAAGTGTTGCCACCAATCACTTTGACTACCAGACCATCCTGGATGAGACGCAGAAATATCTCCAAAGGTGGGCTTTCTGCAGGCTTTCCCCCTTCTCCCTGCTCCCCCAGACACCTGTTGTCTAACCGTATAGAAGCCTAGATTTAGAGGTAGCGAGGTGGCACGGTGGTTAGACTGTTGTACTTGGAATCAGAAAAACCCAAGTCTAAACTCTGCCTCAGACACTTCGCTGTGTGACACTGAGCAAGTCTCTTGCAGCCTTTATTTCCTCACCTGTTAAATAGGAATAATAATAGTGTCTACCTCCCAAGGTTGCTGTAAGGTTCAAATGAGATATTTGTAAAATGCTTCGCAAACCTTAATGTGCTGTATCAATGTGAGCTATTCTTATTAGAGCTAGAGGTCATTAAGAACAATCCCTTCATTTCATAGTTGAGGAAACTGAGGCCAAGAGATTTTCCCAAGGTCATATAATTGGTCAGTATCTGAGGTAGAATTTGAATTCGGGTTCCTGGCTCCAAGTTGAGCACTGTATTTCCCCACACTACAAAGGATTCTGAGTCTCACTCTTTCCAGAAAAGATAGGAAGGTATCACCAGCTTATACCTGAGTTAATCCAAAACTCTTTTAGACCTGAGGCAGACTCTTTAGGGATGGAAGCCATTAGGGATCCTATATGGGGGAACTGAGAGGAATAGTGCTCTCAGGCTGTGGTTTAGAATTGGAATGGACACTAGTGGCCACTGAGTCCAGCCCCCTCATTTTATTCATGGATAAACTGAGACTCAGAGAAATTAAAGGACTTGGCCAGGGTTACAAAACTAGTAAGTGTCTGAGGTGAGACTTGAACCAAGGTCTTCCTGACTCCAAGTCCAGTACCCTATCCACTAAGCTAACAATTGATATTTCTGAAACATATTGAGGTTTAAAACACACTTTCTTTAAAACACCCCTATGAAGTAGATAATAAGTATTATGACCCCCATTTTCCATATGAGGAAACAGAGGCACAGAGAAGTTAAGGGACTTTGCTAGGGTCACACAGTTCATAAGTGTCTGAAAAGAGATTTAAACCCAGGTCTTCCTGACTCCAAGTTCAGTGCCCTATCCACTATGCTATGCTGGGGTGGGTGGTACAGTGGTTAGACGGTCAGACATGGAGTCGGGAAGAAGTGAGTTCAGAATCCATCTCAGACACTTACTAGCTATGTGACTTTGAGCAAGTCACTTAGCCTTTGTTTACCTCAGTTTCCTCATCTGTAAAATGGGGATAACAATGCACTTACCTGGGACAATCAAATGAGCTGATAATTGTAAAGTGTTTAGCACAGTGCCTGGTCCATAATAAGCCCTCTATAAATGTGAACTATTATCACTACGATTCTATGAGTCAGGACTAGGCAGAAGCAGCCCAAAGCATGCCTGCTACTGATCCATACTGCCCAGCACCATCTTTGATCTTCACCCATGTCCTGGTTTATTCTTGACCTTGCCAAGGGAAGAAAAGGGCCATTCATTCCCCTGTTCCCTCTCTCCTCCCTTAACCCAGATTTCAGGCACTTCAGGGGCCACTGGCAGC
Source organism: Notamacropus eugenii (assembly GCF_028372415.1). Taxonomy (NCBI): domain Eukaryota; kingdom Metazoa; phylum Chordata; class Mammalia; order Diprotodontia; family Macropodidae; genus Notamacropus; species Notamacropus eugenii. The sequence continues at coordinate 28,160,296 of NC_092878.1, read as the reverse complement.
ACACAGGCAACAGCTGCAGTCTGCGGTCGAACTTCATCAATTCTACCACTTGCAAAGCCTGGAAATCACCTGGGTGAAGGAGCACATGCCCAGTGCCAGCTCCACTCTCTGTGGCAGGTCCCTGGATGCAGCCCAGAGGCTTCTGTACAAGCACAAGGTGATGCCAACCCTGCCTGTCTCCCTCCTCAGCCCCTTGGATCCTTGCTTCCTCACTCCCCACATCATGGTGACCCTCTGCTCCCAGCCCTCTGATTCTCTAAACTCTCCAGAGACCTACCCTGGTGGTTGGATCCTTCCAGCATCCCCACTTCCAGTTGCTCTGATGCTGAGGTTCTGGGTGGCATGGTCACCTCCAACCACAATGAGAATGAGGCCAGCAAGGTAGTACAGGCCATAGTGCTGGACTTATAGTGGGAAAGACCTGAATTCAAATTCTGCCTCAGATACAGACTAGCTATGTGACCCTGGGCAAGTCATTTATTCTGTTATCTCATCTGATAGCACCTATCTCTCAGGGTTACTGTGATGATTAAATGAATTAACATATGGAAAGCACTTCACAGACCTTAAAGATTAGTGTAAATGCTGGTTGCTTATTATTATGAAGACTAATTAAATATTAATAGTAATCATTATCCTTATCCCAGCTTCTGGGATTTAGCCCCAGAGGGTCCTTATTTTCCCCTTAATCCCATGTTTTGGTGCTGTCCCAAGGAGCTTCAGGCAGAGGTGAAGGCTCACCAGGCCCAAATGCAGAAGGTGCTGGCATCTGGGCAAAGAATGTCAGCCTGCGGGCACCCTTCTGCACAGGACATCACAGAACGGTGCCAGAAGCTGGAGAGCTGCTGGCTAGAGCTGAAGAAGGCCTGTGAGGGGAGAGCCAGGCAGTTACAGCGCTCTGTTACCTTCTATCAGGTATGAAGCAAGGAATGGGGAGAAGGGGAGAGCGGGACACTCAAAGGTCAAGGAACAGATCCCAAGAGAAGAGACATCACAGAATTTGGGAGGGGTCAAGTGACTCGTCATGGCTTGTCCAATGGCAAAGAAGGGTCATCTCTAGGTTTTTCTAACTCCAAGCCAAGCACACTACCCACTCTCCCACACTTCCCTTCAGTAATTATATAAACAGTAATAAAAATGGTGAAGATAAGTAAACATGCTTTTTATGTCCTTTCGTTCTTGGGGGAAGTGATGGTGTATGGAGAGTCTGTAGGGTCGGTGGAGGCTGGGCTTGCCTTTAGTAAAGAGTCTGGATGGTATGGAGGTTTGTCATCGTTCAGTCATTTTTCAGTAATGTCAGACTCTCCATGACCTCATTTTGGGTTTTCTTGGCAAAGATACTAAAGTGGTTTGCCATTTCCTTTTCTGGCTCATTTATACAGATGAGAAAACTGAGGTAAACAGAGTTAAGTGACTGGCACAGAGTCACACAGCTAATAAGTGTCTGAGGTTGGGTTTGAATCCACAAAGATGAGTCTTCCTGATTCCAAACTCAGCACTCTATCCACTGCACCACTGACCTAATTTATCTACTAGCCATGTGACACTGGGCAAGGCACTTAATCTTTCTGCATCTTAATCTCTTCATTAACAAAATTGGGAGGAGGAGATGAGAGGATATCTGCTCTTTATTGGCCTCTCAGTTTCCTTCCATCTCTCAATCTGAGATTCCATGACTCCTGAAAAGGTGGGAACAAGAACCAGGTTCATATGAATATAAAGATCATGAGCATCAGGGAATGGATGCCACTTGTAGGGGAGGACAGGTACCCTGTTGGTGCTAGATACAAGAGAGCATTCTAGAATGAAGCAGCATTCTAGAACCAAAGCAGGATGGCACCCTGAGAGTACCCTAGCTGACCATATCTCTCCTGGCAGTACTTGCTCGATGTATCAGACTTGGAAAGCTGGCTGGGAGAGCGGCGGCCTTTAGTGAGCAGCCAAGACTACGGCAAGGACCAGTTGGCCACCATCAGCCTCATCAAGAAACATAAGGTACTTTCCCCCAGGGAACTCACTAAGTACAACCCCAGAATATTTCATGGGTTGCTGTAGCTGGGATGATAAAGGAAGAGAACAGGGAATTTCATGCTCTTTTAAAATCACGTCACAGCAGGCCCCACTTTGCCTAGGTGGGGGAAGAAGGTTGCAGAGCAGTTGAGGTTTGGGCTGTCACCTTGAGGTTGCCAGTTCCTTCAGCTCCTGAACCTGGTTTTGCAGCCATCCTAGAGGTGCAGGGATCTCATCAGGGGACCCCAGGGCTGCTGAAGGTTTGTCCTGTCTGGATGAGCTCTGCTACAAAACTCCCACAAAGGAGGACCTGCAGACATGGGGTCAGATGGTAATTGTTGTGTTAAATTCCATCTCTCCCCAGGGCTCTCTAGTACATTGGGGGCAAGCACCCATAATTATGTTCCTCCAATTTCAGGAGGGTGAGCACCCCAGTCCCATTTAACTGTTTATAGTCAGATTAACTTTTACAGAGGTTTGTTAACTTCAAAGCTACAAGAACCACATGGAAGTGGTTTGCCATTTTCTTCTCCATCCAGCTCATTTTATAGATCAGGAACTGAGGCAAACAGGGTTAAGTGACTTGCCCAGGGTCACACAGCTAGTAAGTGTCTGAGGATGGGTTTGAACTCAGGTCCTCCTGACCCCAGGTCCAGTTCTCTATCCAGTGTACTCTATAATACCTCTATAATCCCACTATGTTCCAAGTCCAGAGTCTCACTGGGGGACTTTTCTCCCCCAGCAATAGCTGACATGGGCTATAAGATTTCCATAGGTTTAGCTCCTGCGTCTTTGGAGGCATCACCCCCTACACACAGAACTTAAAAGGATCATTGTGCCTCTGTGCCTCATTCAAGTAGACTTAAAGACGTGCCGTAAGAAGTGACGAGCCCAAACGTGGAAAGACTCACACAAAATAGTAAAATGGACAGAACCCGGAGAACACTGTATACAGTAACAGAAATATTGTTTTAACAACTTAGAGCAAATAGTAATCTTGACTGTTATAAATACCCAAATTAACTACAAAGGACATATTAAGGAAGACTCTATCCACATGTAGAGAAAAAACTGATAAATAGAAGTATGTATAGAATAATTTTACACATATATATGTACATGAATATGAATATATATATATACACACATGTATATGCCTATTTGTGTCTAATGGTGACCGTCTCAAGGGTGGGGGGGAAGGAAGAAAAAAATTTACATGACAACTTTATTATATATTATAAAGGAATAGCAAGTTATACATAATAGATTTGTAGTTTCATTGCGATCATCCTTTTTATCATACTGTGTTATGGAAATTCTTATTTTATTCGATAAATTTAAAAAAAGAATTAAGAAAATAAGGATGCTGGCAGTTCTGGTTATACAACCAATGGAAAGAGAGTACCCAACCATATGGATGTCTTCTCCCAGGAGCAGGTCTCTAGAATTTCCTATATGGGTACTCAATAAATGTTTGCTGAATGAATGAATGGTCTTTCTACTCATCCCTTCCTAATTATCCAACCCTGGAGTAACACAGATTCTTACCGTCTGACCCCATGTCTGCAGGTCCTAGAACAGGAGCTAGCCCTCTATGGGAGTTTTATAGCAGAGCTCATCCAGACGGGACAAACCTTCAGCAGCCCTGGATACCCTGACGAGATCCCTGCACCTCCGGGACGATTACAAAACCAGCTTCAGGAGCTGAAGGAACTGGCAACCACAAGGTGAGAGCCCAAACCTCAACTTGGTTTTGTTAAAGGGGAGATTTTGTTTGAGAAGGGGAGTACCCAAGGTCAGGGGTTAACAAGGGAACTTTGGAGAGACGTGCCCTGGAAGGCTAGTGGTCCCCAGCTCTGCTGTGTGGAGAAAGATGGACCATGTCCTTCATGGAGAGGCTAGAGACATAGTAATCAGGGCTCAGGAAGAAAAGGAAGTCAGCCAGCTTTGAGGGAGCACCCTTGCTTGGCCAGACTTCCCAACCTCACATGGAGCAGGTAGGACTCCCGATCTCTAGTCTCTGGTCTCCCACCCTCTGGAACCCCCAAGTTCTTGGCCTCCCCTTTAACAAAACCCCTCCTTCTGCAACCTTCTTCCCCCAGCTAAGCAAAGTGGGGCCTGCTTGGAGCAGCCCGTTCCTCTGGCAGTAACAGTACTAATAGTTAGCATTTACACAGTTACTTACTATGTGACAGGCACCAATCGCTTTCCAGTAATCATCTCCTTTGATCTTCACAGCCCAGGGAAAGTGCTGTTCTTGTCCCCATTTTACAGATGAAGAAGCTAAGACAGAGACTAAATGACTTGCCCAGGTTCACACAGCTAGTAGGAGTGTGAGACTGGATTTGAACTCAGGTCTTCCTTATGCCAGGCCTGGTGCTATATCCACTGACCAACCTTGTAATACCACCTTGAACCATGGTCCCCTCCAGATATGCTGGGAAAGGGACAGGCCCTGAAAAGTGCCCTTTTCCTCTTCTAGTAGACACTGAGGGCAGGCCCTGCCCAAGCAGAAACCTATTTGTGTCTTTCCTTCTTTCCTCCCATCCCCACTTACAGGGGGAGCCATTGTGGTACACGGGCTTCCAATCCTTCCTCTGCCACTTACAAAGCATGTGATTTTGGACAAGTTACTTGGCTTGTCCGAGTCTCAGTTTCCTCATATGCAAAACGAGGAGGTTGGAGTAGATGAAGATGACCTTTGGTGGTGTAGTAGATACAGTGCTGGACTTGGCATCAGGAAGATCTGGTTACTAATTTAGCTGTGTGACCTCGGACAAGTCACTTAACCTGCCTCTCCTCATCAGTAAAATGGGGAGAGGATCAGCAGTTACCTCACAGAATTGTTGTCAGAGTCACATGACATGATAGATAGTTAGATGAATGGATGGAAGATGAGAGAACACATGTAAAGTGTTGCAAACTCTAAAACATTACCTAAATACATTAGCCCTGGAGTCAAGAGGACCTGAGTTCAAATCCGGCTTCTGACACTTACTAGCTGTGTGACCCTGGGCAAGTCACTTAACCCCAATTGCCTCCACCCACCAGAAAAAACCCCACCAACCCATTATATAAATGCCATTTTTATTGTTGTTGTTGGTAAATCTATTATGCTATGGTACACAATTCATCTGTATTCATACACACACACACACACACACACACACACACACACACACACACACACTCACACTCCTACTATGTGCCTATATGTCAGCCATGTAGTTGTGAATGAGACAAGTGGAGTCCATCCCTCCCTGGCTAAGACCAACTGACCACTGTGGGGTTGACCTGTGATGGGGCTGGGTGTGTGTGTGTGACCACAGAGGCCATCGGCTGGAGGAGGAGCTGAGGCTGCACGAGTTCATCCAGGAGGCTGAGGAGCTACAGGACTGGCTGGCCAGGCAGAAGCAGGTGGCCAGTAGTGAGGAAGACCCTGGAGAAGACTATGCACATGTGCTGGTGAGGAGAAGGGGAGTGCCCAAGGTCAGGGGTTAACAAGGGAACTTTGGAGAGACGTGCCCTGGAAGGCTAGTGGTCCCCAGCTCTGCTGTGTGGAGAAAGATGGACCATGTCCTTTATGGAGAGGCTAGAGACATAGTAATCAGGGCACAGGAAGAAAAGGAAGTCAGCCAGCTTTGAGGGAGCACCCTTGCTTGGCCAGACTTCCCAACCTCACATGGAGCAGGTAGGACTCCCGATCTCTAGTCTCTGGTCTCCCACCCTCTGGAACCCCCAAGTTCTTGGCCTCCCCTTTAAGTAGTCATCTAAGGATCCTGAGAGGTTGTATGGACTATGCCAACTTCCTAATCTGGGACCTGAGGATGCATTTAAGGAGGATAGTGTGGCACAGTGGAGAGAGCCCTGGTCCATTTCCTCATTGGTAAAATGAAGGGGTTGGATTTGATATCCTTTAAGATGCCTCCCAGTTCTAAATTGCTAACCTCATAAACGGAAGGTGACCTTCTCTTTCCACCTATCATTCCACACCTCAGCACCTCCGGGCCAAGTATGAGCTGTTTCAGCACCAGGTGGAAACAGGTGGAAGGCAAGTGGCATCCTGCCAACAGCTAGCAGAAACCCTGCTGGAGGGCCGGCACAGTGCCACTCAAGAGATCCGCCAGAGGCAGCAAGAACTACAGTGAGTAGCCAGCTGGCCAGGGCTGAGAAATAGATGGACCTGCAGGCACTGGACAATCCTTACAACGAGTGAGAGAGTGGGCCCAGAGTGTTTGCAATACTTCGAGCACCAGCCATCCTCACTGGCTACCCAATAAGCTTCTGAGAGAACAGAGGCACCTTGAGGCTATCCTATCAGGGCTGAGGACTGTCACTCATGGGGATGGTGTTATAGCTGGGAGGCATGGAGGTCAGGAGCCTCAGGATTCAGAGATACAGTCTAGAGAAAGAAGATACTGCTTTATACTTTACATAGACTCTGCTGTTGTCATCCAGTATTTAGCCATGTCCTACTCTTTATGAACCCCATATGGCAAAGACACTGGAGTGGTTTGCCGTTTTCTTCCCCAGTGCACATAACACTATAATAGGGGCACTGGAAAATGACCAAAGAAATTGGTATGGTGGAATCTGATGCTGGAATCAGGGGAGCCAGGTTCAGATCCTGCCTCTGATGATTGCTAGTTGGGTGACGTTGGTTAAGTTCCTTAAGCTGCCTGGGCCTCAGTTTCCTTATCTGTAAAATGACCGTCTTGGACTAGATGATGTGGCCTCGGGGATCCCTTCCAGCTTTAGAGCTATGATCTGATTTTCAAAATAGAAGTTATCTCCTCAAAAATGTTTACAATCTAATTGGCAGACTATGAAAAGCATCTTTAAAAAGATCTAATAACCGTAGGCAACCATAAGAATGCTTTCATAGCAAACCATTGCTAAGTACTACGGGACACTGCAAAGGGAACTTGATTTGGAGTCCCATAACTTGGGTTCATATCCTGACTTGACTATTTACTTCCTGTGTGACCGTGGGCAAACCACTTAACCTCTGTGGGCTTCAGCTTCTCCATCTGTAAAATGGCAGGTCTGGACCCAATGATACCTAAGTATCCGCTCTAAATTACGTGCTCCTATGAACTCAAGAGACAGTAAACATCATGGAAGGCTTGGAGCAAAGGGGAAGAGAGAAGAAAGGAGAGGAGGGTAATGTGATGATGGAAGCCTGGAGGGAGGGCTGACAGGGACCTCAGAGGCCCATTAACCCAATTCCTTCATTTTCATTTAGCTGTTTTTCAGACATGTCTGATTCTTCATAACCCCTTTTGGGAGTGTTCTTGGCAAAGATACTGAAGCAGTTTGCCATTTCTTTCTACAGTTCATTTTTTTAACAGATGAGGAAACTGAGGCAAACAGGTTTAAGTGACTTGCCCAGGGTCACTTGCCCAGTAAGTGTCTGCAGCTGGATTTAAACTCAAGTCATCCTGACCTCAGGCCTAGCACTCTCTCTATTGCACTACCTAGCTGCCCTTCATCTTACAGATGAGCAAACTTAGGTTAAGATCACCTAGCTGGATTTGAATCCAGGCATCCTGACTGTAAGGTCAGGGTAAAAGTTTGGGGTGAGTTTTGATGAGGTTTGGAAAGAAGGTGAGCTGGACTGGACTAGGGGATCAATGAGTCATAAGAATGGTTACACAACCCTTGTGTCCCCATTACAGGACTGCGTGGGCAGAGCTGTGGGGGCTGACCCAAGTACGGGGCCAGTCACTCAGGGATGCAGAGACAGTGCTCAAGATACACCAGGACCTCACAGATGCCCTCACCCACATACAGGTATGATCTGGGGAGAATTTTCTTTTTGGAGTAGAGTCCCTGCTCCCATTCTTTGTCCCTCTTCCCTAAGATAGGTGGCACATCGGATAGCGCTCTAGAGACAGGAACGCCTAAATCCAAAGCTTGCCTCATTCACTAGCTGCATAACCCTGGGCAAGTCATTTAATTTCTCTCTGCCTCAATTTCCTCATGTGTCAATGGACATAATAGCACCTACCTCCCAGGGTTGTTGTTAGGATCAAACGAGCTCATATACATGTAAAGCACCTTGCAAACACTAAAGAATTGTATAAATGCTTGTGATAATTACTGAAACAATTTTTTTCCCAGGAGAAAGCCACAAGCCTTCCTGATGATGTGGCACAGGACAGGCACAGGGCCCAAGCTCAACTCCGGCGGCATGAGGAGCTAGAGCATGAGCTCTTGGGCACTGAGCGGCAAGTAAGTCAGCTGCTGCTTGTGCCCAAGAACACTGGCCCCTGCTGTGCCTTCAAATTCCCCGGATGCCCTGAGAACCTAGAGAGACAACGTGATGTAGGAGGTCAGGTGTCAGACCCAGAGCTAGGACACACTGGGTTCCAATCCCACATCTGACTCTTTCTAACTGGGTGACTCTGGGCAAATCGCTTCACCTCCCTGAACCTCAGTGTCTTCATTTGTCAAAATGAGATGGTTAGACTAGATCAACTTCTAAGATCACTTCCAGCACTAACTAGATTTATGATTCTGCGAATTCAGGGGATTCCCAAGACTGTCTCTGATATGTGTGAATATGGACCTGGGTAGACTTGTACACCTGAGCTATGCTTATGTGAAAGCAGGCCGAGTCAGCAAATGTGTATTAAGAGCTTACTGTGTGCCTGGCATTGTGTTATATATCAGAAATACAAATACAAGCAGAATGAAAGATTTTTCTTTCTGACCTCCAGTTGCTTAGAAAACTGAAAAGGTGAAGGGGGAAGGGAGGTGGAGTCCTTGGGGTGGGGGTTCATTGTAGAGAAAGTCACCAGTATAGCCTGCAGAGGCATGAAAACAAGACTGGATAGCCTCCTGAAAATGGAGGTTCTCAGAGGAATCAACCCATCAGAGAGCTTAGGCACCAGAAGCAGAAGGTAGTTACAATGTGTGAAGTCCAGGAGTGGAGGGACCAGGGAGAAGAGGCTTCTGGGGCCTTGTAGAAAAAAATCTTGGAGAGCCAGGAGTGTAATCTGAAGAGAAAGGAGAAAACGGATCCCTTCCCTTTCTATGATCCCATGCACCCCCTAGGCACAGCCATGGGTTCCTTCTTCCCTCAGATAGGCATAGTTAGTGCTTCTTTTTTCTTTCAGAGAATTTTTTTTTCCTAAAGTTGGTGTCTCGAGGTGAGTGGGAGAGGAGGGGTGTCGTTAGGTTGGGTCCCCTTTGCTTCCATGTGCCTGCTGGGCCCCACAGCCCCCAGCATCTCCAGAGAGCTGACCCCTGCCCTTCCTCAGCTGCAGGAGCTGTTGGATACAGCTGAGGAGATGCAGAAGCTGTGCTCAGGAGTCCAGGCTGAGGCCCTGCAGAGCCAGCAGGAAGCTGTGGTGCAGAGCTGGGAGTCGCTGAGGCTTCGGGTGGAAAGGCGCCGGGCAGAGCTGGAGCGGGCCTGCGTGCTTGCAGGCTTCCATACTGTGGTGAGAAATCCCCACGGTGCTTTGGAAGAAAAGACGTTGGGCCATGGAGGGGCAGGGTATAGAATGGAAACTCCTTGAAAGTGGGGGTGATTTTATCTTTAACTTTGCAACCCAGCAAAGGGGATGCAAACCTTCTATACTTGTTTTGGACTTTGCATCCCAGCACCTGGCACCTTCTATACTTGTTTTGGACTAAACCTGGTTTGGACTTGAAGGGATGGAGTATAGATTATAAGCTCCTTGAGGGTAGGGGCTATTTTGTATTTTAACTTTGCAATCCCCACACCTAAATACTTGTTTTGGATCAGACTGCAGGGGTAGAGAACAAATCCTTTCATTAAGGGGATTTGTTCTGTGAAGCTTAGATTGGATCAAAGGGCCGCACTTGAGGACCTAGAGAGCCACATGTGGTCTTGAGGCCACAGGTTCCCCACCCCTAGACCATGATTTTATTGATATAGGAACTCCAGGTAAACATGCTCCCTCTGTTAGTGCTAATCTATAACTCAGCACCTTAGAGAGGTTCCTGAGGCACTGAGAAGTAAATTACTTGCCCAGGGTCACACAGCCAGTATGTGTCAGAAGAGGACTTAAATTCAGGTCTTCCCAATTCTGAGACTGACTCTCTGTCTGTGACACCACACTGTCTCTCAAATGGAATTAAGGGTATTGTGTACACAGCACAAAAGGGAATGTAGATGTGAGGGGCATATGGGACCAGTCTTAGAATGCTTGTAGGCAGCCAGACAAGTAAGTACAACATGGGAGGCAAGATCTGTGAGAAGGGAAGCAAAGAGGTGCTCATCTAGGGAGCCAGCTGGTGTCAAGAGCAGCAAGTACGGCCCAAGGGACCCAAAAGCGGTGGGCAAATTACTGTCCTCCTATGTCCTTCAGATTAAGTTCTTACTACAATTGGTACTAGGCTGGGTGCAATGACAAGGCAAGACATGATCCCTGCCCTCAAGAAGCTCATAATGTACTTAAGGAAATAGGAATAACATTCTTGAAACAGTAACTGACACTGTCAGACTTGTCAGACTTGTCAGACTTGAACACTGTCGAGTTCAGAGAAGAGAAGGCTTCCTGGAGTAGTCAGGGAAGGCTTCAGGCAGGAAGCAGCACTTCCTGGAGGGGAGCCATGAAGGAAGAGTAAAACTCAGGCAGGTAGAAGAGAGAGGAGAGGGTGTTCCAAGCAGGGGGAGGAAAGCCATGGGAAAAGGAGGCAAGGTAAGAAGCAGCACACCTTCTTGAGGGACAGTGATGGAAGTGAGCTGGCTAGAGCACAGTGAGGATTTAATGCAGGGAAGCAGCAGATGATAAGGGTGACTGTAGACAGGAAGCCAGCTTGTGGATTTAATGGTGGAAAGCAGCAGATGATAAGGGTGACTGTAGACAGGAAGCCAGCTTGTGGAGAGCCCCCTCAGTCTCACACCACAGGCTGCCCACATCTGGAGAATCAGGGGGCATCTGAACCAGTTGGTATCTGAAAGGAGTGGTGTGAGGCAGCATGGTACAATGGAAAGAATGCCATACTTGAAATCATAGGACCTGAATTCAAATTCAGACTCTGCTCCCTGACTCTCTGTGTGACCTTGGGCAAGGAATTTAAAATCTCTGGGTCTCAGTTTCCACATCTGTAAGATGAGATGGTTGGATGAAGTGATTTCTAAGGTCTGTGATTCCGTGACTTATAGGAGCCTCCAGACTAGCTCTGATATCTATACATACGTGTACCTTGGTAGGTTTACTGGGGGAGCACCCCAGAGTTCTGTTTATATGAGAACTGATTCTCTACATTCCTACTCCTGGCTGATTCCCTCTTTGTTTTCTCTGGGGGGTCCAGGTACAAGAGTATTCAACATGGGCTACTGGAGTTCGGAGGGAGCTGCAGGCAAAGGAGACCTCCCGAGATGCCAGCAGCAGCCACTTGCAGCTTAGCGATCACCAGGACATCCGGGCCAAGCTGGAAGCTCAGGAGGAGGTGTACCAGCGGGCAGTACAGCTAGGACAAGGGCTGCTCCTTGAGGAGGGAGCCCCCATTGGGGAGGTAGCTTTCTGCTCCGGGTCACCCCAAGGTCTTAGCAGGAATGTGTTTTCTTCCCTTTCCCACTTCACCCCTTTCTTGCCTTATCTAACCCTTCCCCTACTCTAACGATATCCTAGTCAAGACCTGGGAACGCAGAAGAGGCTTGCCCTGATACAGACAAAAAGCCTAGGAATATCACTCTAGAGTTGGGTGAGGCCAGCTAGTCCAACTCTCCCCACATTTTATAAATGAGGAAACTGGGGTTGCGGGAGCCTAATTGCCTTGTCCGGGGTCACAAGGTAGTTAATGAGAGATGGGGGCTTTGATCCCAGGCCCTCTGACTCCAGAGTCAGTATTATTTCCATTGTACTGTACTGTATGAGGGGAGAGGGGAAGAGACAAGAGAGAGTTGAAAGTGGGGATATTGAATCACAAGAATCATCCAACATTAGAGCTGGAAAGAGCGTTTAGGGACTCAACCTGAGATCTGTTGAATGCACACACACACACACACACACACACACACACACACATACAGTTATCCCTTCCACCACCGGGAGTTAGAAGTGCAGCTCTCCTGCAATCTGACAAGTCCCCTTACTATGTTTTGGCCCTCCCTTTGTACGAGAGAAGAAGTCTGATTTTTTTGTTTGTATTATGGGGTGTTTACAATACCTTACTGTAAAATCTGGGTTAAGTATTTGGCTGTAGGCTCTGTGTTGTCTGCTGGCCTTCACATGTCATCTGCGGCTTCTGCAAAACTCCCCAGAAATGCTCATTTAGTTTCTTATGCCAAACCACAATATATCAGAACCTGCAATGGGGAAAGTCATGATGTGGAAGGAATGACTAAATGTGTGTATACAATATATACATTAACAGATGCACACTCATGTGTGAATGTTGTATGCATACATGTGTGTAATACATACATGTGGTGTCTATAGAATTGGGCAAATATACATATATGTATATCAACATGTACATGTATACTCATATATATTCTGATACTTGTATTTTCATAAAATTGATTCCTTTTGTAATCCTAAGTATTTTATTTTATACATTTGAAAACATTATTCTGAAAAAGGATCCATGGGCTTCACCAGCCCACAAAGAGGTCCATGACACAGAGAAGTTTAATTAGTCCTGTGCTAGATATCCTCTAGTCTAGACTCCTTCTTCTGCAGATGAGGAAACTGAAGCCTTGAGAAGTCAAGTAATTTGCCCAAGATCCTACTGTTTATAGCAGAACAAGTCCTTGCTGACCACTCACCTCCTAGTCCAAGGGTGGGGAATCTTCAGCCTCTAGGTCACATATGGCCTTCCAGGTCCTCAAGTGTGACCCTTTGACTGAATCCAAATCTCAGAACAAATCCTCTTCATAAAAGGATTTGTTTGGGCCATGTGTGGCCTTTAGGATGCAGATTCTCCATCCCTGTGGTAGTTTGAGGTTCTTTCCATGTACTGCTTGTTCTAAGTCTTCATTGATGATTCTGCACAGCACCCCTATATACACCTTTCTCAGACCACCCCATCCCTACCCCAGCCCAAACTTTCTGTGTGCTCCAGATCCAGGAGAAGCTGGGAGCCCTCCGGGAACAGCGACTGAAGGTGTTCCAGGCTTGGGAAGGGAAGCAGGAGCAGCTGATGACCATCCACCTTGGACAGCTCTTCAGCAGAGACTGTGCCCACTTCAGTAAGATCCTCACTGCCCAGGAGGTAGTTACCACTCACCCCCTCTCCTCAGACCCTTGCTTTCCAGCATGCTCCATTATCTTTTCCCCCTATCAGTTCCCCCTCCCTCCCTTTGTTCACATATATACACATGTACACACACTCTCACACACACACACACACACACACACACACACACACACACATTTCTCTGTGTTCCTATTCTTTCCCACCTGTTTTAGAAGCAGGAAATATGGGAACTTGATCCAATTCAGTGAATAAGCTGATGAAAAATGTCATAGTCCCCAAACTCCAGGAGTTTACATAATATGTGTGTGTGTGTGTGTGTGTGTGTGTGTGTGTGTAAAGAGATAGATTATGATGAACAAGATATTGTAAGAAAAATGAGAAAATTGTAATGAGGCTAAAAGCCAGGGTGGACACCCTCTGATTCCTTCACCAGCTGAAGCCTGGAACTCAGTTTAGAACTGTATGAGAACTCAGAGGTCAGTTAGTCCAACCCCTTCTTTTTGCAGATAAGGAAACTGAGACTCTGTGAGATTAAGCAACACATGCACTCATCTATCTGCTTTATGTCCAAGCCAAGTTGGTTCTTCATTCTTCTCTTTGGCCCTCATCATGGGTTGGTCTAGGTCTATCTAAAAACCAGTACCTTGGAAAGTTCAGTGGAGGGACTGGAGAGGCTGATCCGAAAGCATGAAGCTTTCCAGAAGATTCTGGCTGCCCAGGATGAGAAGGTGAGGGGCTCAGAGGGAAGCTGGGATGTTCTGGTTAGTCTCTGCCTGGAGTTGGGCATGGAGGAGCATTTTCCCCAAAGAATAGGAAGAATGAGTCAAGATGCTATAAGTTATATATGCGGTACAGGAAATAGACAGGGTGGGTGAGGCACCAACATAAAGTTAATACAGAGAGGCCAAATGTTGAACTAAATTGGCTTCTCCCAACACCCTAGGGACCAATTTGGGATCATAAGATCATAATTTTGGATTTGTCAGGTACCTTTTAGGCTACTCATTCCATTCTTATTTGATAGATAAGAAAGTTGAGGCTCAGACAGGTCAAGATCCCTGCCAAACATCGCACAGCTAGGAAGTATCTGGGGCAAGATTTGAACCCAGGGCATCTAAAATCCAAGTATGACCCTGTCCACTGTGCCATCCTGTCTCCTAGCAATCCTTGGAGAAATTGCACAGTCCAGCCTGGGCAGTATGGTATGTTGGAAAAAAAAAAAGTACTGGGGTCAGAGACAGGAAAAAACTACTCTCTAAACACTAGCTTTGACAAATATTAGCTGTGGCTCTGGAAAAGTTATTTTTACCTCTCTGAATCTCAGTTTCCTCATGTGTAAAATGGGGATTATAATACTGTACTAGCTACTTCACAGAGTATTGTAAAGAAAACATGTCGGGCTTTCTTTGAGTGCTATAGCAATGTGAGTGGTTGGCGTTGTGGATAGGGGACTGGACCTGAAGTCAGGAAGACTCAAGTTCAAAACCTGTCTTAGACACTTCCTTACTGGGTGATGTTTGGCTCTTAAACTCCCTGTTGTGTGACCCTGGTCAAGTCACTTAACTCAATGTCGGTTTCTTTTTCTATAAAATGAAGTTGATAATGATAGCACCTACCTCAATAGGTTGTGGTGATTATTAAATGAGATAAAATATGTAAAGTGCTTTGTAAAGCTTGAAATGCTATGTGTTATTATTGGTATATGTTATATATCACATGTTCTAAAGGTTATTATTCTATTCTATTAATATTATATTTTGTATGTAAATATAATTATATTATTATATATGTTATTATCATTATTATTGCCATCATTCCTGGGTTGTAACATCACCACCACCATCATCGTCATTAATTATTGTCGTCCTCCTTCCGGGGCTGAAGCGCCTTGGAACAGGTCTGCTCTAGAAGGATGAAAGGCTCTGCTTTGTATCCACCAGTCTCCCAGGGCATTAGGGGTAGAGCTCATGAGGATGGCACGTTAATTGCTCTTTTACCTGCTTTCTGTCCCCTATAAGTTCTCACTTGGGGAGGTGGCATGCAGAACTAGGGATGTGCAGTAAGACTCTGATTCTAGGGGGTGATACAAGCAACAAGCGCCTTCTCCCCTCCCACAGGAAGCAGCCCTACAGGAACAGGTCAAGCATCTCAAGGGAACCGGGGTACATGAATTACTGAATGTGGTGCAAGAGCGACGAAGACGAGTAAAGGAACAGGCCCATACCCACGGGGAAGCCCTGCATACCACCCTGTTGCTGGCAAGTTTCACCAGGGACGTGGCTGAGGTCAGTACCAGAGTTGAACCATCAGGGTAGTAACAGACAGCACAAGTCAACTGAACAAAGCAGGCCCCAATAGACTGGGGGCTCTGAGCCCCCGGCCAACTCCAAAACCCCTAAGACCTCACCTTGAGAGTTAGATGGCTCCTTCTGTGTCTCCTCTCCTCTGACCCTTTCTCTCAATGACAACAAGCATTAGCTGAACCTTTAAGGAACTTCTGCCTGGTTGGCCACCAGGGGAACTGTAGCACCCTAGGCCCAGATCATAAGCCTGATTCATTATTCAACAAACCCTTAGTAGTGCTTACTATGTGCTAGGCACTGTCTGAAGAGCTGGGACATAAAGACAGGTAAAAACATGTGTTCCCTGCCCTCAAGGAACGCATGTTCTAATGAGAGAGACAACCTACAGATAACTCTGTATAGTCAAGATGTGTATGTATGTATACGTATATATTTATATATGTGTATATATGTATATGGGTATATAAGTATGTATGTATGTGTATATGTGTGTGTGTGTGTGTATATAGGCAGCCCTGTGTGTGTGTGTGTGTGTGTGTGTGTGTATACATAGACAGAGATATGGACAGATATAGAGAGTAAATGGAAGGGAAGAAGACACTGGGGTGGGGAAGGGCAGAAAGGGGAAGGTGCTTGGTGGAGGGAGGGGGAGAGGAGTTAGGAAAGGCTCCTAATTCCAGCAGCCAATACACTTGATCTGCACCCAGGCAATGATTTATATACAGTCTGCATAGGCTGTCCCATATAATGTTCACTGGGGGTGGCACACAGAACTAGGAATGTGCAGCTAGGCTCTGGGTCCGGGGAATGAGAGAGGTCAAGTTAATTATAACTCACCCCACCCCTACCTTGTCACCCATGTGTCCAGGCTGAAGACTGGATCCAAGAGAGAACTCGCCAACTAGAAGAACCCAGTCCGTGGGGTTCTGGTGACCTGAAGGACAAGCTGAAGTGCTTACAGAAGCATCAGGTCTTTGAGGCTGAGGTCCAGGCCCATGAGGAGGTTATAACCCAGGTCACCAAGGTAACACCAAATAGCTCTCAAGGGGCTTCACACTCTAATTGGTGAAGATAATACTTCCAAGCAGTTTTTGTTGTTATCGAATCATTTCAGTCATGTCTGACCCCTTTTGGGGTTTTGGGGGGGGCAAAGATAATGGAGAAATTTGCCATTTCCTTCTCTAACCCATTTTACAGATGAGGAAACTGAGGCAAACAGGGGTTAAGTGACTTGCTCAGGGTCACACAGTTAGTAAGTGTCTAAGGTTGGATTTGAACTCAGGAAGATGAGCCTCCCTGATCCCAAGCCCAGCGCTGCATCCATTGAGCCGCCTAGCAGCCTAAGCAGTGCTGTGCTGGTAAATGCTTAACAACCTACTCACTGAAGAGAAAAATGTGCCCACGACAGACTTTTAAGTTTAATCTGCTTTATTGACATTTTTCTGTCTTTCTCTAAAATCTAAACAATCAACCAAACAAAAACACCGAGCTCTGATTTATAGCACATGCTGATTTCTGGAGTGTAAACGCTCACGCTGCAGATTTCACAGCTGGCTCTTGGGAGCCCATAGGAGCTGCTTCCAGCACCCCCTGCCTTTAGGAGCATTCACTTGCAGAATGAATGGAAAGTTCTGGGGTGCCTGAGAGAGGGGCTGCAGAGCAGATGGCAAGGACCGGGAGCTCTTAGGCTAAATCAGGCCTCAGGAGTGACCCACTAGCACTGGGAAGGGCAGGAAGTGGACCCAAGGGTTGGAGTGGAAAGGGGATTCTGGGTTCCCTCCAGCAAGGGTAAGAGATGGGGGAGGGTGCTCAGTGTCCAGCCAGAAAGAAAAAAAAAGGCATTATCCCAAGGGTTGAGGGTGGGAGACAGTACTTTAGGGACAAGGGACCAAGAAGATGAAATCTCCTGTTGCCTGGCCTTCATTGCAGAAGGGAGAAGCTCTCGTGGCCCAGAGCCATCCTCAGGCTAGAGAGATCCTAGAGAAACAGCAGAGACTTCAGGATGACTGGCACAAGCTGAGACAGGCCATGGTCTCCAGGGGCAGGGGCCTGGAGGATAAACGGGATTTCTTAGAGTTTCTACAGCGTGTGGACCAAGTAGAAGCCTGGATCAGGGAGAAGGTAGGAATGATTTCACGTATACCTATGAATCTATGCATTATGTATCTGTATACCGACACATACGCATATATACACACATATCTATAGATACGTATAGATACTCTATATTATATCATTGTTACTACCTTGTATATTTTCCATATCTATAGATATTCACATATAACAATATATTCTATATTTGCATATCTTATGTGATATCATTATTATATCTTTTATATCTATAAATATATTCATATAAAATATATCCTATATCACTATATTATATATTTATATATCTGTAAATATATTGATTTCTATATATATGCATACACAGATATATTGTGTATCTGTATGTTGTATTATATAGAACACTATTATATTTTTGCATATCTATAGATACACATATAAATATATTATATTTTGTATACGTATCTCTATATAAGTATATGTAGTTTGATCTAGACCTGTAGTTGGGGCATTTCAGGAGACTTCCACTGTGGAAATTCTCTCTGCCAAAGTAGATCAGCAACCTGTTTATTGGTCAACTTATAGTATGAATGAATGAATATGAATGAATGAAAAAACATGAATGAATGAAAAAACTTTTTGTGTGCCAGGTATATAATCCTCTCTTTCCTCCCAGGAAGTGATGGTGAATATTGGAGACTTGGGGCGAGATTATGAACACTGTCTACAACTCAGCAGGCGGCTGAGTGAATTCCGAGGCACTGCCTTATGGGTAAGAGGCGTGAGAGTTATAAGGGATGTCTGGCAGGGAGTCTGAGGTGCTTATGAATCAGGGGTTGTAAGGTGCCTGTGTACAGTAGCTTCTGTACCTTAGACCTGGCTGCATTCTCCTCTCTTCCAGACTGAAACACCCACATTCCAAACACAGCTGACCCAAGGGGAAATTGTGAGGCCAGCCAAAATCATCTGAATCCTCCAGCCTTTTCTTCCTATGACCTTTCCCTCCACTTTTTTTTCAGTACTTCTCTTATCATTTTCCCTGACTTCACCCTCTAGTTGTCAAGAAAATTACTCTAATTAAAGTATTTCCACTCAGATAGGAGTAACTTATTACTTAACCCATTTTGTGATACTTGCATTCTAAAAGAAGATTTAAGAGAGGGATAGTTCATGTAAATGAATGAATTTCCAATGGCAAAGTTGCAGGAATTGTGACAGCTGGGTAGGATGGGTATTTTTGGACATGGAAGCTTCACATAAGTATATTGTGTAAAGCAGTAATGTCAAACTCAAATAGAAATGGGGCCACTTCAAATCTGGCTTCAGATGCTTGCTAGCTGTGTGACCCTGGGCAAGTCATTTCACCCAGATTGTCTCAAATGATACTCATAGTAATAACGATCAGGGAAATGTGGCCACTAAACCTTACCTACACTGGCACAAATTGATGTTGAAAGCCACATTTTAACATTATCTATGTTCCTTGTATTTTTATTTTGTAAAATATTTCCCAATCATATTTTAATTTGATTCTGGGTCAACACCTCTGATGTAGAGGACCACTTAATTAGACCAACCTAAACCCAAACAAGGAAACTAGTCAGGTTCCTGGAGGGGAAAGAAAATGGACTTGAGAATCAGAGGCCCTGGGTTCATATCTCACCTCTGAACCTACCCATGTGACCTTAGACAAGGCACTTAACTAACCTGTGTCTCAGCTTCTTCATTTGTAAAATGAGAGGGTGAGAGTAAGTGGTCTCTGAGGTCCCTTCCAGTGCCAGACCTGTGTTTGACCCTGTGATCAAAAGAAATCCCTAGAACTGAAACATTTCCAAAGGACTCATGATGCAAAATACCATCCACATCCAGAGAAAGAACTGTGCAGTTGGAATACAGAACGAAGCAGACTATTTTCCCTTTTGCTATTTTCGATTTTGTTTCGTTTTACTCAAGCTTTCTCCCATTTGTTTTAATTCTTCTATGCAACATGACTAATGTGAAAATATGTTTAATAAGAGTATATGTGTAGAGCCCATATAAGACTGCATGTCATCTTGGAGAGGGAATGGAGAGGGAGGGGGAGAAAATTTAAAATTTATGGAAGTGATTGTTGAAAACTGAAAACAAATAGATTAATTATAAAAAAAGAAAAGAAAATGAAACATAAAAAAAAGAAATAGTAAGAAGAGGAGATGAATGAAAACCCAAGAGACAAAAGTTTCTGGATAATTAATAATTTATCAATTAGGCTAGCAAATAATTAATACAGGGATGGTCATTGGTCTCTCAGTAACCAAAGACAAAGATGGAGATCATGGAATGCTTAAATACCTTTGGAAAAGTGGATGCCCCTGACAGGTGGAGATCCACTCTGACTGGTGAACCATCAATGAGGGGGTAAACATATCAATGAGGAGTTACTTTAGCTCCTGCTGCTTGATCTTGAGACGGAGCTGTCCATCTCCACCCAGACCACTCTCATTGAACAACGTGGGGTTTCAAGAGGCTGAGCCTAATGCTTTTAGGGCTGGAATTCATCTAGATTTGATTTCTCTTTACACTTTGATCAGAAATAAGCTCTCCTCGATGGGTGGTGCCCACCCAAGATTGAGGAGAGTGGCTCCTAGAAGATGAGGCCAATCTCATCATCAGTTTTGTCCTTCAGAAAATGACTGACCTACAAGGAATGGTCCTTGGATGAGGAAAGTAGAAAGGAAAAAAACTTCAATCCTAATTTGGTTATTAACATAAGAGAAAAATAATCATTTCTCTCAAAATACAATCTTGTCAGATCACAGAGGACAGGAAGGGAGTAATCTATATACCAAGGTTGGAATGGTACATAGGGGCCAGGTTGTGAGAAGAGTTTCAGTGTCTCAGTTATGCGATCGCAGATAAGTCATTTCTGGGTCTCATTTTCCCTGCTATAAAATAATGACCTCAAAAGTCCTTTTCAGCTCTAAATCTCTGATTCTGTGATTCTTGCCTCTGCCCTCCACCACCCACCTGGTACCCCTTTCTGAGTAATAGCAATTTTTCTGACTTCTGATAAGATTATGTTGATGGGGATGGGATCTGAACCCCCTAAAAGGAAAAGACTTTGAGGATCTGGACTCCCAAAAAGGAAAAGCCCCTGGACTTTGCCACACAGCCCAGTCCCTGGCATTCACCTGAGGCATTGCCCATCTCAGTTAATAATCCTTTTAACTGCCCTTTCATTGTGGTCCTCATTGTCTGCACATGGCCCACCCCAGGCTACTTGCCACCCCTAGATCCCATCCAGATTTTCCCACAGTCTTTCTGTATAAAAGTGTCCATCTTTTCCCCATCAAACTGCTCAGACTCTTAAAATCTGGCATCACAAATAGACTCACTAGGAATCTCACCCACTCCAACCAGTGTTTTAATAAACTACTTAGACTCAAAAAAAGCTTGGGTGGTCAAATTCTATTGAGGCAGACCCATGTCCTTTGCCTTTGCATTGCGGGGTTCCCAAGACCCCTAGACCACAACAGCATGACTGGAAGATTCCCCAGACAATTACAGGAACTGCAGGGTGAAGAAATCCAGTGCCCACAGCCTCTTGTACCTTCCTGTTGCCCCTCAGATCTGACTCTTTCTATGCCAGCCCAATTTAAAGAAGAATACTCCCTGGGGAACAGTGTCTACTTTCTCCTCTGGGCCTGAGTCCACATATTGATTCTCTCTCCATTTGCCAGGATACAATAGATGACACCCACATCAAGGCCATTAATGCCATGTCCCTTCAGCTCAAGAGTCGAGACCCAGAAGAGGTCAAGATCACCTACCAGCGGCAACATCAACTGAATGAGAGGCCAGTCCTGAGGGGGGATGGTGGGAAGGGAATGGGTGGGAGTGGGAGGATACTAACAAACTCAGAAGGTGGACATGTTGTAGTTATGAGCCCAGACTGAATCTGGCCCCATTAATACCTATCCTCCTGCTTCTCCACCCTGGCAGATGGAATAATTTCCATGGCAACCTGCTCCGTTACCAGCGACAGCTAGAGGGTGCCTTGGAGATGCATGCACTGGTCCAGGAGCTGGACAATATCATAGAGAGGATTGGAGAGAAGGTAAGGAATACATAGAGACCAGAGTTATAGATTTCAGGCAAAAGTCATGGGGAGAAGGAGGTAGGGCCCTGTTTAAAGGGAGGACAAACTCAGTCCTGAGGGTCTCCTTGGCTCCCCACTTCCCTGTCTCTTCTAGATCACTCCAGGGTCTGTGCTACCAGTGTCTCCTTTGGCCACCCTGGAACAAAGCCATCTTATTTTATTTTGTTTTCTTATCCAAACCTGTGATTTCATGGGTGCAAGGAGATCTTGGTAAGGAAATTCCTTCTACCAAAGCAGGTTGGCATCCTGAAATCTGTAGTCTTAAATAGTTGGCTAGAGTCAACTTGCCAGCAGTCATGTGGCCAGTATGTATCAAAGGCAAGACTTGAATCTTGGTCTTCCTGACTCCAAGCCAGCCTGCTCTGGAATCAAGCAACCTAGGAATGACCAGGGGAAACCTGAGGATCAGAGACAGAATCTAGTGTGGTATTCAGAACCCTAGCAGGGAGCCTGAGGCTCTGAAAGAAATGGGAGCAGGGAGGCAGGGGTCCTGGGGAATGAGATCAGGGGAAGGGGCAGACACTGCAGTGCCAGAGGAAAGGGGAAAGGGGGTCCATAAAGGCTAATACATTGAATCCTGAGTTCCTTTCTCCCTCAAGTTTCTCCCCATGTCAATCTATCCTCTATTAAGCTGACTCTAGACCCAATACTCTATCCACTGTGCGACACTGTCATAGTAAGACTTTCTCTTTCCCTTCACAGAGTGCCCTGCTGCAGGCCCCCAACTATGGAAAAGACCTGGGGGATGTAGAGAGGCTGCTGAGGAAGCATGAAAAAATGGATCAGGAAATCAGTGTCATCCAGGCCCAGAAGGAGGTACGAATGGGACTGGGTCAAGAAGCGTGCCATGGGCTCTATTTGATTACCTTCCACAGTGCTCCAGGCAGGATGGGTAGTGTAATGGAGGAGGACATCAGACATAGGACAGTTCAACTATAGGTGGATGGAAAGCCCTGGAGATCCTAAAGGTGCAGCTACTGGGCAGATGACAAATCGCAGGAGACCTTGGGATGCTGCCACTACTTAGCACATGACTGGCATAGAGTAGGTGCTTAATAAGTGCATGTTGACTGAATGAATGAGTGCCCTACAGCAGTTGTTGTTCAGTCGCTTTTCAGTTATGTCAGACTCTTCATGATCCCATTTGGGGTTTTCTTGGCAAAGATATTAGAGTGGTTTGCCGTTTCCTTCTCCAGCTCATGTTACAGATGAGGAACTGAGGCACACAGGGTTAAGTGACTTGCTCAGGGTCACACAGCTAGTAAGTGTGTGAGGCTAGATTTGAATTCACAAAGATGAGTCTTCCTGACTTCCAGCCTGACACTCTATCCACTGGGAAGTAATAGGACCCTGACGGAGAAGCAAGCATTTTTTCCACCTGTCCCCCTACCAAGTTGTAAAATTAGCTCCAGTGCCTTACTCCACATGTGGGTATCTCCTGAGCATCAATACCTGTGTCCAGCTGGGGCTAGGGCACCACTCTACCCTCCCTTTTCCCATAGACCCTGGAGCAGGAGGTGAGTCGATTCTGTCAGAGTAGCCCCGGGGCAGCCCAAGCCCTCATCAAGAAACAGCGGGAGCTGAACTACAGCTGGCAGAGGCTGCAGGTCCAGGCCAAGCAGAGGTACGAATTTTTGTACAGCCCTCCTCTCCTTTCAGCTTCTCAGAATCTCCATTCCCATTCTCACTCCCCTCTAGGCAGTATGCCCCAGTCCATCTGGTTCTCCTAGACCCCCTGTATTGCTATCCCTGATCTATGGCCCCAAAGGACATTTTTAGTAGTGACTACAAATGTTAGAGGAAGACATTGCAGGGAAGAAGGTATAAGAAAGAAGAGCAGGACGGAGGAGTGGGCAATTTCAGGAGGAATAATCCAGGGCAATTTCAGTTGAGTGATAAAGGACAACAAATGAAGATCCCAGGACACCCCAAGTTTAGCACACAGATAATCTGATCTGATCGGACACATTTAAGCCAGAATTAGGGAGTGGGGGGTGAGGAGGCAGAACCCAGGAAAAGGAATGGTGATGGTCTGGGAAGCGACCAGGGCTAGGCCACCATGCTCTCCTTTATGATCACAGACATTGGTAGGGGGGGAGGAAGATCCACTACCTCCAAGTTTCACAGTCTCCTACAGGACCTGCCTCCTCCCCTCACACGACTACCCTGGGAAAAAAACATTCTCCCAATTCAGTGCTTTGGGGCAACACCCCAATGACCCTGAGTTAGTTACCCCTTTGACTGGGGCTGACTGGTCATCCCTGTGGGCAGGAGGGAGAAACTGGATTCTTCCTGCCAAGTACAGAAGTTACACACCATGCTGCGAGAACTGCTAGGCTGGGCACAAGGGATGAAGACTAAGATGGAGATGGTAAGCCCTCCCAGCAGTCCTGCTGAGGCCAGACGTCTGATCGAGGAGCACCAGGAACTCAAGGTCAGTGGGCACTGGTGCCAGCTTCTTCTCTCTCATCTCAGTTTTCTCAGCTTCCCTTATACTTAACTGCTGGCCCCAGCTTGGAATCATAGATCTGGAGGTAGAAGGGACCTCAGATATCATCTAGTCCAACTCCTTCATTTTACAAATGAGGAAACTGAAGCCCAGTAAAGTTAAATGATTTGTCCAAGGTAATAAGTGTCAGAGGTGGAATTTGAATCCAACTCCTCTGATTTTGGGGGGGAGGGGTGCAGTTAGGTGATGCAGTGGATACAATGCTGGGCCTGGAGTCAGGAAGACTCATCTTCATGAATTCAAATCCAGCCTCAGACACTTACTAGCTGTGTGACCCTGGGCAAGTCACTTAACCCTGTGTGCCTCAGTTTCCTCATCTGTAAAATGAACCGGAGAAGGAGATGGTAAACCGCTCCAGTATCTTTGCCAAGAAAAGCCCAAGTGGGGTCAGTCAGATGTGACTGAAATGATTCAACTGAACTGATTTTTGACTCTTGAGTCAATCCCATCCCCCTATTTCTCTAAATCCTCTGTCCCCAGGTTCATGCCTCCCTCCTAGCTGCCATTCATTTTATTTCCCATTCCCCACCATCATCATAGACACAATCCAAGACATTTTGCCTTTTTTAAACAAGGAGAAATAATTGGACCACCCTAATTTTATATGGCACACCATTATGATTTTTTTAATTTTAATTAACTAATTTATTTTTACAAGCATTTACCATCTCTCCCTCCTACTGCCTCCCTCCCCACTGAACAATTTTTTTAAATGAAAAATAAAATCCTCATAGCTCAGCAAAACAAAATCTCACATTGGCCATGTCTCATTCTGCATTTTAAGTTCATCAGCTTTCCGGAAGGAAGTGGGTAGTGTGGTTTGTCTTCAGTCCTATGGACTTGTTGCCCTATATTTTCCCTGGACCCCTCTCCACTTGTCCTTTCTGTCCATCATGAATTCCTGAGGGTCTGAACCCTGCTGTGTTACAGGCAGAATTATCAGCCAGGACAGAGAGTATCAACTTGATACGAAGCACTGGGAAACAGCTGCTTGGTGCCCCAGATATATGCCAAGCCTTGGCCAGTTTTGAGCATGAATTAACTGGGCTGGAGGAGAGCTGGCAGGAACATCAACTGAGGCTACAGCAGTCCTTGGATTTACAGGTGGGTGTAACCGGCCTCCATGCCCATCTCTTCCGTGGCCTCTACCTTCCCATTCCCCAACAGGAGTCTGTATCTATCAGTGCTCCTCTACCCGCCCTCACTTTGGTGGAAAGGGAAATCAAGCCTTCTCCTTTGCCAAAGATCCTATCAGTGGTTATCAACTGCTATAATCAGCACCCTTTAATTTTGTTTTGCCTGACCCAAAGGCAACTGACCTAGTTATCAAGCCTACCCTTGGCACAGACCTGCAACCTGTTCATGAGGGTCCTTTCTGTTGGATAAGATTTCACTGAATCTTTGCTACAACCAATTTACTTCTTCCGAGATGCCAGGCTAGAAATTAGAATTCCTGGCTTTTATTCTGTCCACTTCTGACTTGATCTATGGCTAGAGACCAGTCCCTAAGCCTTCATTCCCCTACCTGTGCCATAGGAAGTGTGATCCTACCTACAGTGACTGGACCCTCTGCCAAAATGCTTCTCCGTTCCCTCCCTTCTCCACTCCCATAGGTGTTCCTGAGCTCTGTGGAGCAGATTGAAAGTTGGCTCAACAACAAAGAAGCATTCCTGGCAAATGAAGAATTGGGTGTAGGTACCCAGGCAGGGAACAGGGGCACAGAGAAGCTGAACGAGTGTTCGAAATCAAATCAAAACAAGTCAGTAAATGTTATGCAACCAATCTTTATTGAGATAAAGAAAGCATTTGTTAAGCACTTACTGGGTACCAAGCATATGAGAGCATTGACTTGTGGACCAAGACCTGGAAATACAAAGACAAATGAATAAAAAATTAATTTCAAAACATTTTTAAGTATGTACTATGTGCCAAGTACAGTGTTAGGTCCTGCAGATACAAGTGCCACATCAAAAAATCCAGAAATTTGTATTCTAAAGGGAAAAATAATACGTTTAGGGGATTGGTGGAAAGTGAAGGTCACTTTGGTTTGGAAAATTGTTAGGATGGTGAGTAAGACCTTGGGGGGAGCAGATCAATACGCTTTATTTAGGAACAGTGGCAGTTACTGAGTTCATCTGATTTTTTTAAAACTCTTTTAAAATTTGTTTTCATTTAATAAATTTTCTCTTCTTCCTACTTTTCCCCTTACCCCCATGAAAGAGAAAAAGAAAAAAAAGTCCTCATCACAAACATACCTAATCATGCAAAGTAAGTTTGCTCGTTGGCCATGTCCAAAAATGTACATCTCGCTCGCATTTCGAGCCCATCACTTTTCAGTGAGGAGATGGAGAGCGTATTGTATCATGGCTCTTCTGGTACTAATAATACTTCGTTGTATTGATCAGCTTTCTGGACTCTCTCAAAGCTGACAAATATATACTCCTACACTTCTTAATTTAAGGTCCTCAACATTAGGAACTATTTTTACCATTGTATTTATACTCCTAAGACAGCTTAGTGGTTAAAACATAGCCAGTGCTTAATAAGTGCTTTTTCATTCATTTATTGCCTGCTCATGCCCAGTTCCTAGCCCAATGTCTTGAACACAGGTGCTCTTCTATGCCTTGTATACAGTAAGTACTTAATAAATGCTTTATCTGGTTTCATGGTTCCAGAACTGAATCCTACCCCCACCCTGCTCCCTCCAAGGAAAGCAGTTGGGGAGGAAATTGGTCTCCAAGGAATGAATATTCTACCCTGAAGGAAAGGAAGGATGCTTTACAATGGCTTCACAGGAGAGGAGCCTGTACAATGAGACTTGGAAGAAGGATTCTGAGGATCAGAAATGAGAAAGGAAATGCATTTCAGGTTTGGGGGTTGGAGTGAACAGCCTAAGTGGAGACAGAGAGGTGGACCACCGGTTAAGGAGAATGACTGGCTATCTAGTTTGACCAGAACTTGGAGTATGTGAAGAGAAATGATGTGAAGACCAGAAATCAATCACCAAGCATTTATTAAGTGCTTACTGTGGGCCAGGCCTCATGCTAAGCTCTGGGGTCACAAAGAAAGGCAATCTCAGAAGCCCTGAGTTAGACGGGACCTCAGAGGCCAACTGGTCCAACCTATACCTCAGGGCAATTATATGGCACAGTGGATAGAGCAGAAAGATATGAATTCAAATCTAACCTCAGACACTTACTAGGAGTGGGACCCTGGGCAAGTCACTTAACCTCCACTTGCCTCAGTTTCCTCATCTGTAAAATGGAGTTGATAATAGCACCTACTTCACAGGGTTGTCATAAGGATCAGATGAGATAATAATTGTAAAGTGCTTTGCACAATGCCCAACATGTAGTCAGCACCATATACATATTAGCTATCATTATGGTGGCCATTGTATATATCCAACAAATGATTATCCAGCCTTTGCTTGAAGACATCCAGGAAGGGACCACCTGGTATCTCCCAAGTTGGTTCTATTGGAAAGCCCTAATTAGCAGGGAGTTCTTCCTTGCATCAAGCCAAATAATTGTCATTCATCTAGCTATTTGTGGTTTGTAGAACATTTTACGTGTTGTCTCATTCGACACTCCCAACAACCCTGTGAGAGAAGGACTTTTTTTTTTATAAGCCCAGACCAGTGGTTTCATCAGCGTAGGGAGTTTCAGATGAAGAATTTCCCCACCCTGTGTAGACAGGCAATTTCTCTGCTATTCATTTTCTTAAACAATTGTTTGGGGAATTGAGAAATGAAGGGACATTCCCAGAGTCACATAGCCAGTTTGTGTAGGAGACAGAATCCAAATCCAGACCTTCCTATACTATACTATACTATACATACTCTAGGTATTGTTATCATCCCTATTTTAAAAATGAGAAGACTGAGGGTCAGGGATAAATATAGCTAGTATATGTCAGAGGTGGCATTTGAAAGCAGCTTGAGGTGCGCCTGGGAGCTTGGTGAGGTAGATACAGTCCTATGGGGATGAAACAGAGATGCCCAGTTACGAGTACCAACAAAGCAACTTTTCTACCCTTACCCTTAAATAGAGTGAAGCCAAGTCAACGAATTTAATTCCAAAAAGCAAGACACTTGGCCCGGAAATGGGGATATGAAGGGGAAAAAAATAGGCCATGTTCTCAAGGACCTTATCCTGAGGGGGGAAAGGAATACAATACTTAGAGAGATAAGTAAATATAAGATAATTGGAGGAGGGAAGACTTTGTATTTGAGGAATGGAACCTAAGATTTGGAGGCCAGATTTCTCTGGGCAGGATAGTTGCACTGAGTGAGGACTGTTCAGTAGGATGGATGGTAGCTGGGCAGGTGAAAAAAGGCAGGTACATTGGACTAAATCTGGATATTCTCAACCATCCTTCCTAGAATTCCTTGGCCACCGTGGAGACCTTACAGTGGAAACATGAACAGTTTGAGAAAGGGCTAGAGACCCAATTGGAGAAGATCAAGGCTATGGAAGTCATGGCACTCAACCTGAACCAGAGCCAACATCCCAAGGCCCAGTGTATCACTAGCAAGTGCCAACTAGTGCTTTCAAGGTACCTCTTAGGTCCAGTGGGTGAGATAACAGAGGGTTCTGGGATGGCAATAGCCAGAAACCTGGGCACTATGGTTCCACAGGTTGGATTTGTGTGGGTGTTAGAGCCTGTGAAGGAGAACCCTAGGCAAGAATGATGGGCATCCTGTCCTTGGTTACCCTCTTTGAACTTCATTTTTCCAGCTGTCTGTCATGGGTCATTCCCCAGAACTGTATTATCCACTGCTACATCGATTGACACACCTTTGAAAAATAATTATACATGGGGCAGCTTGATCATGCAGAAGTTAGAGCACCAGCCCTGGAATCAAAAGAACCTGAGTTCAAATCCAGGCCTAAGACACTTAGTCACTGTGTGACCCTGGGCAAGTCACTTAACTCCAATTGCCTTCAAAAGGAAAAAAAATAAAAAGAATAAAATGTACGTGTCAGTCAACTAGCATTTATTAAATACTTACTATGTGGCACTGAGTACATTCCATTCTAATGGAACACTCAGCATGCAAATAACTATGTATTTACAAATATGTACAGGAAGGTGATTTCAGAGGGATCACAGCTTGGGCAGAGGGTTGAGGAGGGGGCCAGAAAAGGCCTTCTATGGAAGGGGGGATTTGAGCTGAGTCTTTAAGAAAGCCAGAGAAACTAAGGGGCCCAAGTGGGCAGAGGAGAGGAGAGCATCCCATACATGGAGGACAGCCAGTGCAGATACACAGGGACACAAGGTGAATTGTTGTATCTGAGGACCTGTTAGCAAGTCAGGGTAGAGGGATCTTGGAGTAGTGTAGATAGTGTGACTGGATTTCAGGGTATCTTAGAGGGGTGGAAGAGAGCATGTGTAAAACTCTTTAAAGAACCTTAAAAGAAGGAAGCAAGGGAGGGAGGGAGGGAGGAGGATAAGCATTTATATTACAAATATTATAAGGGCACACAGAGTTAAGTGACTTACCCAGGATCTCATAGCTAATAAGTAAGTGTCTAAGGCTGGATTTGAACTCACAAAGATCAATCTTCCTGACTCCATGTCCAGTGTGCTCTGTGCTGCCCCACAGGGAGGGATTACACTGTGATTTCTAAGGTCCCTGTATAAGTGCTCTGTTTCTTCCCCTTCAAGGAGGCAGTATAGTCCCAGGCTCCTTGTCTCTCTTTTGCAGCCTAAAGAGAGAAGGAGGCATGCCAGGGTGCTGACGATGGGTAGTTGTGATGTGTAATGGCAGTCTGGTACATGCACAGTTGGCAGTCTGGTACATGCACAGTCTAGTACATGTACTTGCTCAGATGGCATTTCCAGATGAAGTATACAAGGCAGCATTCGTGAATGTGCCTGACCCCTATGACAGATGTACAAAAGTCTGAATTAAGATTTATTGATTTCAGAGAAAATCCAAAACGAGATTTTGACAGGCTAGGTATTCGACAACATCTAAGAAAGTGCAATTTAGCAGAGCAGGGAAAGCAGTTTACATGATGATTACAAGGTAAATGGAAAGAATGAAGGAGAAGGGGAAGCCCCAAACTGAACATATGGTTACAATGACCAAGCTTGGCCTGAAGAAAGGATGAGAAAACGTTCCTTCCTCCCTTGTCTGCAGAGGTGGGAGTCTGTGGGTGTGGAACATCACATACACTGTCATATTTATTTGCTGAATGTTTCCTTCCCTCTTTGATCCTTTGTTACAAGGAATGGCTCATTGAGTAAGGGAGAGAGAAAGGATGTATTCAGAAATTAAGATGATATAAAAATAAAGGCTATCAATAAAATGAACCTTCTTATTTAAAAAGAAATTTAATTAGGATAAGTGTGCAATTTCCCCAGCATAGGTTGGACTCAGTGATTCCAACTCTGAAATTCTATGACTCCAGGGTTAGCAACTTGCTTTGTTTGTCACAAAGGAAAGCTATCCAAGGCATTTCTTCTCAGTGAGGCCAGAGGGCAGTTCTCTTCTACAATATAGCGCAGACCACTGCCCTTCCCGACCATGGACTCATTCACCCAATGTGCCTTCCTTCACAGGAAGGAGAAGCTGCTGGAGAGAATCCAGGGCCGACGGCACCAGCTAGAGGAATTCCAGCAGTTACAGAGATTCCTGCAAGACTCCTGTGAGGTTCGGTGATTCTTCTCCTCCCCATGTAGAGTGGTCAAGTCTGGGCCCTGCCAAGCTCTGGGGGGCAGTGGGAGAGAGAGACAGGGAGGGAGCTACCTCACTGAGAAACCTGGAATATGGTGGAAAGAACACTGGCTCTGGGTTCACATCCCATCTCTGATGCTTTACTGCCTGCCTGACCTTGGGCAAGTCAGCCTGCCTGGGTCTCAGTTTCCTTCTCTGCAAAATGAAGAGGTTAGCCTGGAGGGCTCATTCTAGATCTGTAAATCTAATTCTAATTATTCTAAACTCTTTCCAGATCTATGAATCTAATTCTTGTACAATTATTCTAAGTCTACAAAAATCTAATTCTAATTCTTCTAACCTCATTCTAGATCTATGAATCTAACTCTAATTCTTCTAACCTCATTCTAGATCTATGAATCTAACTCTAATTCTTCTAACCTCATTCTAGATCTATGAGTCTAATTCTAAATCTTCTAAACTCATTCTAGATCTGTGAATCTAACTCTAATTCTTCTAAGTTCATTCTAGATCTAGGAATCTAATTCTAGCAAACTCATTCTAGATCTATGAAATTTAATTCTAATCCTTCTAAACTCATTCTCGATCCTCGAATCTAATTCTTTCTAAGCTCATTCTAGATCTATGAATATACTTCTAATTCTGCTAAGTTCATTCTAGATCTATGAAATGAATTCTAATTCTTCTAAACTCATTCTAGATCTGTGACTAATTATTCTAAGCTCATTCTAAATCTGTGACTAATTCTTTTAAACATTCTAGATGTGTGACTAATCATTCTAAGCTCATTCTAGATCAGTCACTCTAATCATTCTAAGCTCATAGATCTATAAGTCTAATTCTAATTTTTCCAAATCCATTCTAGATCTGTGACTCTAATTCTAATTCTTCTAAGCTCATTCTAGATCAATGAATCACCCCACAGGACAGGATCCTCTGCTTAAGGGCAGACACAGAGACTTCTATTAGAAAGCAGGGAAGGAGAATGGGAGCAGGTCCCTGAAGCTCCTTGTTCATTCTCCTCTCCAGCTGTCCATGTGGCTGGGTGAGAAGAACCTCGTGGCCTTGGATGAGGGTTGGCGGGACCCTAGCACCCTACAGGCCCAGCTGCAGAAGCACCAGAGCTTTCAGGCCGAGCTGGATGCCAATGCGATCCAGCTTCAGAAGCTGCAAACGGTAAGGGCTCATGGGAAAAGGATACATGTATTGATAAGGATGGGATACCAGCAGATGACAGGCTGCCAGAGCTATGGGAGCCCCATAGACCTGCCCTGGACTGCCTGTTGGACGTCTCTAATTAGACCTGCTAAAGGCTTATCAAACATAGCTTGTCTAAAATGATGTTTTAGACAAGTGGCCCAGGGGTAGAATGATGGACTTGGGAGTTGGAAAGACCTGAGTTTAAACTCTGCCTCAGACACTCAGTAACTGTGAGACTTGGGGCAAGTTATTTAACATCTATATAATCTCAGTTTCCTCATCTGTAAAATGTTAGATTTTGGCCTTGGTGGTTTCTTTCAGCTCTAAATCTATGATCACCTATGATGTTCCCCGCCCCCCCCCTCAGAATGCAATTGCTTCCTGATTTCCCTTTTCTGTTGAGTGCACTCCCATCCTTTCACTTCCCCAGATTCACAATCTCACAGTCATCTCCTCACTCTCCCCCATCCACCATATCAGTTCTTGTTCAGTCATTTCAGTTGTGTCCAGCTCTTCATGACTCGATTTGAAGTTTTCTTGGTAGAGATACTGGAGTGGTTTGCCATTTCCTTCTCATCATTTTACAGATGAGAAAACTGAGGCAAACAGAGTTAAATGATTTGCCCCAGGTCACCCAGCTAGTAAGTGTCTAAGGATAGTTTTGAACTCGGGTCTTTCTGACTCCAGGCCCACTGCCTACCTGGCTGCCCCTCCATATCTAATCAGTTCCATATCTGTTCAACAAGTCCCATTGCTTCCAACTCTGATTCTAACTCTACAGTATCTCTCACATCCATCCTCTTCTGCCCACTCACACCACCACTACCCCACCTAGCTCAAGGGCTAGTACAATAACTGCTAGTCTTTTTGCCTCTTCAATGCTTTTTTTTAGGCCATTGAGGTTAAATGACTTGCCTAGGATCACACAGCTGCTAAGTATCTGAGGCTGGATTTGAATTCAGGTCCTCCAGACTCTAGAGCTGGTGCTCTATCCACAGCGTCCCCTAGCTGCCCCTCCAAAGCATTCTCTCTGCAGGTGCCAACTAAATACTCCTAAAACTTAGGCCTGACTGTCACTGCTACCCTCTCAAGAAGCTCAGATGTGATCTCACTGATCTAGGGA
The DNA here is from genome assembly GCF_028372415.1 of Notamacropus eugenii. Taxonomy (NCBI): domain Eukaryota; kingdom Metazoa; phylum Chordata; class Mammalia; order Diprotodontia; family Macropodidae; genus Notamacropus; species Notamacropus eugenii. Next base: position 28,127,083 of record NC_092878.1, on the reverse strand, counting down.
ACCCCTCCTCCCTCTCCCGAAGTAGACTGGCACCTTCTTTGCGACTTAGTCTTGGAGAGTCATCAATGGAGCTGAGCAGTTCAGTGAATGGCTTAGGGTTACATGCCAATATATGTTAGTCAGGACTTGATCTCAGGTCTTCCTGGCTCCAAAGGCAGTTCTGTCTACACTCTATGTCCCCTCTCTGCCCTGTCTCAAAGGGTGTGTTAATGAACCTCAGGCAAGAGGAGGCAGGATGGTTAGACAATATTGGAGAGAGGTTGGGGGGGAGGGGAATAAAGAAGAGTGTCCTAGGGGGCCTCAACTCAATATCTGTGAATGCATTAATAGAGGATAAGGGGGGAAGGGAACCAGCACTTTTTAATTGCCTACTATGTGCATAGTACTGTACTAAGCCCTTTACAAGTAGTATCTCATTTGATGATCCATGCAGAACTTCCAGAGGAGCAGATTCCCTTTACCAAATGCAGATCTGTGCCTTCTTTGTAACCCACAGTATTAGAAAGTTGCCTGGGACAATGAGAGGTTAAGTGACTTACCCAGGGTCATATAGGTGATATATGTAAGAGGCAGATCTTGTACCTGGGTCATTTTGAATTTAAGACGCGCTTTTTAAGCCATAACATCTAAAGGCTTTCACAGTCTATCTTTGACCTACCTCATTTCACATTGCTTCCCTTACGTACTCTTCATTTCAACTAAACAGTTTATCTGAGATTCTTTTACATATTATTCCATTTCCTCTCCCCACACATTTGCCCAGGCCATGTCCCCCACCATCCACCATTGGAATCTCTAGTTTCCTTCCACTTTGCCTCCACCTTTTGGAATCTCCAGCTTCCTTCAAGGCTCAGCTCAAGACCACATCCCACACCTTTCCTCACCACCACCCCCAGTTATCATTGCCCCCATCTTAAAAATTTACTTGGTATATATTTTGTTTTGACTTATCTGTGTACATGTTGTTTGTTCCCAGTACAATACAAGCCCTGCAAGGACAAGGACTGTTTCCTTTTATCCTTTGTCTCCCCGGGATAGATCCAGAGCTACTCCATTTTAAGAATTACTGTACTTGGTTCACACATACATGTCTCCCCATACTAAGTCAACACCTGGCATAGTGCCTAGCTAGCCTACAGTAGACATTTAATAAATACTTGTTGGATGAATGAAGCAATACCACTCAAGAAGAGATTCGGGGTCATTGGTCAAAGAGGGTACCAGGAGTCAGTCACCTAATCAACAGATATTTATTAAGCTGTGGATAGAGTGCTGGGCCTAGAGTCAGAAAGACCTGAGTTCAAATCCAGCCTCAGACATTTACTGACTGTGTGACCTGGGCAAGTCATTTCACCCTGTTTGCCTCAGTTTCTTCATCTGTAAAATGAGTTGAAGAAGGAAATGGTAAACCATTCTAGTATCTTTGCCAAGGAAATGACCCCCAAATGGGGTCATGAAGAATCAGACACAATTGAACAACAAAATTTATGAAGAACCTGCTATGTGCTGGAGATACAAAGAAAGGCAAAGCAGCCCCTGCCTTCCAGGAGCTCACATTCCACTGGGGGAGGCAGCACGTAAATAATTAGGTTCATGTAGGATTCATACAGGGTGAGTGGATGACAACCTTAGAAGGGAAGTCTAGCAGCAAGGGGAGACCTGCGGGAGGTGTCATTGGAGCTGAGTCTTGAAGAAGGCTGAGGATGCCAGGAGGAGAGGACACAGAGGTGAGGAGGAAGAGCACTCCAGGTTCCAGCCAGGGAAAAGACAGAGGCCGACTGAGATCGCACCAAGGAGAGGTGTGACAACCAGCTCTTAGGATTAACTCTAGCTCTCTGCCACCTGACGGTGGATAAACTCTTCTTTTTGGCTTCAGGAAGGGGAGAAACTGCTGAAGGAGGGGCATCCTGCCCGGGAGACCATTCAGGAGCGGCTACAAGAGATAGGAGCTCTCTGGAGTCAGCTGCAGGTTAACTGCCTCAAGAAGGAAACCAAATTACAGGATGCTTATAAGGTGCTGACGGGTCATGGAGGTGGAGGGGGGGGCCATGGGCTACAACCAGAGGGGATGATAGAAGAGGACCTCTTCCCCTTCTTCCCACACTCTATTTACACTCTCCTCTCCCCCAAGGCCCTGCATTTCCAAAGGAAAGCAGAAGAGGTGGAAAGGTGGCTGGAGAACATGGAGGAGGAGCTTCGGGCTCCTGTGGGTGGACAGGACTTAGCAGATGTGAAGGAGCTGCTGGCAACCCAGGGAGAGCTGGAGGCAGCCATGAAGGGCCAGGAGGGATCAGTGCAGGCGCTAATGGACCAGGCCCATGCCTTTGGCTGTGAAAATCACTTCCTAGCTGTGGAGATGGAGGAGCAGGCCCAGCGTCTGCTCCAGAGGTAGGCAGCTTCTCCCACCTGTATCCTATGTCTCTTGTGTTCTAGGTTTCCCTTATTGCCTCATTCTCATCCTTTTCAGCTTCTACTTTTTCCTTCCCCAAAGGGAATGTCCTAAGAGAACCTCATCTTAGGCTTTATCTACCTCAGGCCCCCATTTGCCTCTCTTTTTAGAGGCCATCTCTCATTTGATCAGTTAACAAGCATGTATTAAACACTTACTGTAGACCAGGCACTGTACTAGGCATTTGGGGATACAAAGAAAGACAAAAATAGAGTCCCTGCCCTGAAGGAGTTCATATTCTAATGGGAGAGAAAACATGAAGAAAACAAAGTATACACACAAGATAAGTATAGGGTCAGTGGAAAATAATCTCAGAGGGAAGGAACTTGGGGGTGAAGGGAGGACCAGGAAACCTTCCTGCTTAGAAGGTGACCCAAAGAAAGCCAAGGCAGCCAGGAGGCAGACGCAATGAGGAACAGCCTTACCAGGTTTGGGGGATAGTCAGCGTACAGGTACAGTCAGGAGATGGAATGCCTTATGGGAAGATAAGGAGAAAAGCTTGTGTCACCAAAAGTATAATAGGTAGAGGGGGATTGTGGATGAAAGACTGATAAAGTAAGAAGAGGCCAGTGTGAAGAGCTTTATACCAAAAAGTGGACTTTCTATTTGGCCCTGGAGGTCATGGGGAGCCAGGAGAGTCTTCTGAGTAGAGGCCTGGATGAGCATAGCCAGCCCCATTCTCTACAATAATCCCTTTGGCAGCAGAGTGGACAATGGATTGGAATGGAGAGAGCCTTGTGGCAGGGACAGCTGCAGGCTTGGAGGGCAGTGTTGAGGGTCTGCACCAGCATAATGGTTATGTGAGTGGTGGGAAAGCATGCCAAGAGGTATTGTGAAGGTGAAATAATAATGGTGTACATGTGGTGACTGTGAGTGAAGAGTTTGAGGATGATACACCAAAGTTTCAAGCCCAGGGAACTGGAAGGTTGGTAGCACCCTTGAGAAAAATAGGGAAGTTCCCAAGAATTTGTGGAGGATGATTTTTGAGGCAGGTTGACTTTGAGTGTTTCTTTTTCCAACCTTGCAGCTCTTCTGCTATCTCTCCTTTCCTCACCCCCACTACCCTTGGTGACTGTCCCATGCCAGGTACACAAACCTGAGAGAGCCCCTCCAGGAGCGCCAGGGGTCCCTGGAGGCCAAGAGCCTTCTATACCAGTTCTTCCAGGATGTAGAGGATGAGCTGACTTGGGTGCAGGAGAAGCTGCCCTTGGCTACAGCCCAAGATTATGGACAGACCTTGAGTGCTATTCAGCAGCTCCAACAGAAGCACCAGGTAGGCCACAATGTCTCTGGGGCATGAAGAGTATGTGTGTGGGAAAGGATGGGGGTGTTATTTGATCTCCAGAGCTAGGTTCAAACTCTAGGGTGAGTTCACAGCATCCTAGATTTAGGGCCTGAAGGGGTTATAAAGATCAGTCCAGGTCTCTTTTAATAGATGGAAAAACTGGGACCCAGAGAGGCTGAGTTGCCCAAGGTCATCAGTAGGATGTAAGCTCCTTGAGGGCAGGGAATGTTTTCATTTTGTCTTTTCTTCCCCAGTATCTGGCACATAGGGAGTAGGGGCTTAAAGAATGTTTGTTGAATTTGATTGACCCACCCACCTCTTCTGCTATCACCTTTCTTCACACTTATATCACCCCATCCCACTGCCAATGGTAGCGTTGGAGACCCAGGATTCAAGTCTAAGTTTCTATAAATCCAAACTCTTTCTATTATACCATCTTATCTCTCATGCTAGTACTAAGGGGGAGCAATATGAGACAGAGACTGGAGCTGTAATTTTATTGGTAGAGGGAACTCCCGGGTGAGGAAACTCCCTTTATCGATGTAGGTTGACACCTTCTCTGTAGGTCATAGTCACAGTTGCTTAGAGCACTAAAAGGTTAAGTGATGTGCCCAAGGTGGCACAACTCTGCTTTCAGAAGTAGCATTTGAACACAGGTCTTCCTTATTTCATGGTCAGCTTTCTGTCAACCATGCCATGCTGCCTCTAATGGAATAGGATGAGGAATTCTTAACATCTCTGTTTGGGTGTGACAAAGTGTTGGGGACATATCTGTGGGTGCTTTTATATGTTGGGGAGTTATGAGGGTTCATGGACCTCTAGCGTCACTTTCTTTTGAACTTTCAGAACCTGGAAGATGAGATCAGCAGCCATGAGGCTCTGGCTCAGGTGGTCCTGGACACAGGTCACAAGCTGGTTCAGGGGGGGCATTTTGCTGCCAGAGAGGTGACTGCCCGTCTTCAGCAGCTGAAAACTGCCATGGGCAGACTTCGGGGTGAAGCAGAGCAGAGACGATGGAGGCTTCAGCAAGTCCATGATGCCCAGCAATTTCTGACAGAGGTGAGAAGGAACTAGGATGAACCCAGTAGTTGGAGATAAAGCACATTAGGTTATAGGATCATAAGTTTAGAACCAGAAGGGAACACTAACCCCCTCATTTACTCAGGAGCCCTCCTTTACAACTCCTTGGCATGTTTACCAAAGATTTAATTGTTGTTCAGTTGTGACCTGACCCCATTTGGGTTTTTCTGAGCAGTGGTTTGGCCATTTCTTTCTCTAGTTCATTTTACAGATAAGGAAACTGAGACAAACAGGATTAAGTAACTTACCCAGGGTCACATAGCTAGGAAGTGTCTGATACCAGATTTGAACTCAGAAAGATGAGTTCCACGCCCAGTATTTTATTCACTGCACACCTGGCTCCCCTCCTCAGAAATGAGGATATATCTATTCCTTTTCTCCCTTTGAATCCTCTGGCAGAAATCCCTAAGAGCAAACTTCAGGAGAGGGATGGGGTGATGATCTAATCTCACTGAATTACTCTCCAGCTCCTAGAGGCAGAATCCTGGCTGTCAGAACGAGGCCTGCTCCTGGAAAATGAAGAGCCGGGGCAGAATGAGGAGACCACCAGGGCCATGCTGCAGAGGCTGGAGGCCACAAGGAAGGACCTGGAAGGATTCCACACTCGGCTTGAGAAGCTGCAGGAGACTGGAGCCCACCTAGAGGGCAGACCCAACCCAGAGAGGTAAGCAAGATAGCAGAGAGGAGAAGGGTGAGTAAATATAACTCAAGGAGATGGCTAAGAAATCGGACCCAACCAGCAGGGGTCATCATAGAATTGTAGGATCAGAACCTGAGAACCTGAAAGGGCTTAGCGGTCATTTAGTCCAATGAATTTTTCATTTTACAAATTAAGAAACTGAGTCCTAGGGACTCAGAAACCCAAAATCACATGAGTAGTAAGCATCCGAAGTAAGTATTAAAGGAAGGATGCTAGGGGCAGCTAAGTGGTCCAGTAGATAGAGCACCGGCCCTGGAGTCAGGAGGACCTGAGTCCAAATTCAACCTCAGATACTTACTAGCTGCGTGACCCTGGGCAAGTCACTTAACTCCAATTTTGTCCACAAAACAAAAAAAGAAAGGCTTCCATCTTCAAGATGACCCTCTTCTTATTCCTAGCCTTAAGGCACTGACCCATCTACAAACTCTGAGGGAGACCCATAAGGGGTTACTGCAAAAGGCCAAGAGCCAGGGGCAAAGCCTACAAGAACAGCAGTCCCTTTTTCAACTGGCGCGGGAGGCCCAGCTTCTGGATACCTGGTTGTCAGGCAAACGGGCCACGGCTGAGTCCCAAGACTATGGGCAGGACCTGGAGGATGTCAAGGTGACTTCTGTGACAAAGTCTTATCCCCATGAGAGATGAAAAGGGGAGGGTGACTGTATGATAAGAAAGGAAGTCATGAGGTAGGAAAGGACCCCAGGATGTGGGAGGGAATTCCTGGGCTCTGCATGTTGTGTGTTCTAGGGACAGGGCTGATTAATTAACGAAGGGATGGGCAGGCCCAGCCAAGATTCTCCCATGCCCTGGCCTGCAAGTACAGTGGGAATACCCTGGGGTAGGGAGGATGTCTTTCCCTCAATCGATCATAGGATCATTCAATCTTGAAATATATCTTTAAGGCCAGGCTTGGTGCTAGACAAAAGTAAACAGCCCTTGCTTGGGGATCTGGCAATCCAGCCAGGGAAACGTTCTTAAATAGACTATATGCAAAACACATTTAAAAATTTTTTTAAATGGTATTTAATTTTTTCAATTACATGTAAAGACAATTTTTAATATTCATTTTTTAATAAAATTTTGAGTTCCACATTTTCTTCCTCCCCCCTCCTTATGATGGTAAACCATTTGATACGGATTACATATATGTAGAAGCAAAACAGATACAGGTGATGTGTGACGTGAGGGTACTTGAAACCAGAGTTCATATCCCAGATCAGATAAGTTACTACCTCTCTGGGTCCCAGTTTCATCATCTATGAAGTAGAGGGATTACACTAGATGACAAGCCAGTCAACAAACATTTATTCAGCGCCTACTGTATGTAAAAGACAGTCCCTGCTCTCCAGGAGTTCAACTGTAGAGATTAAGAGTTTAATGTCCAAGGTAACATTAAACCTTGGACTAAGCCTGAAAGGAAACCAGAGGTTCTAAGAGGCAGAGGGGAGGAGGGAGTACGTTCTAGGCAGGGCTAAGGTAAAGGGTTGGCAGCTGGAATTCTGGGTCCCACCCTTACAGGTACTGGAAGAGAAGTTCCACGCTTTCCAAAAAGAAGTGCAGACGCTGGGGCCACCCAAGATTCAGGGGTTTCGCGAGTTGGCTGGCAACCTGGAACAGGCAGCCCCCAGGTGCTACCCCAAGATCCAAGCTCAAAGGAGCCGCATCGAGGACTCCTGGGAACAGTTGAACAAAGCAATGAGGACCCGCACAGAGGTACAAGCCAAACAGACCTGCCCGGGAGGGGCAGATGGGCCATGCGTGGTAGAAGGCTAGGTGAGAAGGAAGATCTGAGTGAAAATCCAGTCTCAGACACTTGCTAGCTGTGTGACCTTGGGCAAGTCACTTTAAAAAAAAAATCTCTATTTGTCTCAGTTTTCCTATCTATAAAACAGGTTAAAAAAAAATAGCATCTATTTCACAGGGTTGTTGTGAAGACCAAAGGACAGTGAACAAGTAAAGGACTTCGCAAACTTTAAATTATGTCAGTGTTGGCTATTACTATCATCAGTCCTGTGGCCCAGTCCTCCTATGCTCTGGCTCCTCGGTGTACTGTTGGTTATTAATGATATGCCACCTTGAGAGTGAGGTCAATTGTTTGTCAGCCCCTAAAAGGATTCTGGAGCTTAAGCTGGAGAGGGAAGTCCCAGATTCCACCAGATCTGGAGTGGGGGATGCCCCTACCAAACAGGCCCTCCCCCAGTTTAGGACTGACCATGGCCTTTTCATCCATGAAAAATGCGCTCCCTTTGACCGACTCCCGCTGTGAAATTCAAGCTTTATCCCACTTTTTTTTTAAGTACTCACCAAACCCTTCAGTCCATCCCATTAGCATCTGTGGGATGGGTGCTGTAACCATCCATGACAATGTGAAAGAGACTGATCAGTGGTGTTCTGGAACCAGCTCATACCAGAGATGACTATTACATTTTCAGCATGAGCATTTCCCTCTGAAATAAACAAAAATTACAAATGAGGACTATATTGTTTTGCTCCTTGTCTAGATCAGAAGTGTCCAAGTTGAGGTAGCAGCTGCATGCCCTGTAAAACTCACTAGTTGCCCCCTAATCAAATTAAAATGTAACTGGGAAATTTTTAGCAAAATAAATAAAAATAGAATAAAGCATAGATAATGCTAATCTGTGATTTTCTAAGTCAATATGCTGCCCTATCTATTTCTATTTGAGTTTGATACTACTGGTCTAGATTCAAGAAAGGGATGGAGAAAATGCTAATACGCGTTAAGCTTAAGTGTGACCTGCATACATTTTTTTCCCAGAGAGCTAAGACCCTGTAACCCTGAATGAATCCCTTCACCTTACCAGGCCTAAATTTCCCTATGTGTAAAATAAGGGCTTTGGACCAGATGGCCGCTACAGTGTTTTCAGCTCTACATCCTATAATTCCATCCAACAAACATTTCTTTGTTAAGTGTCTGTGACGGGCAAGGCATTGGTGATACATACAGGAGAGGAAGTGGAGTAGTTTGTTGTATTTGGAGTCAGAAATACGTAGATGCAAATCCTGCATGAAATACCAGTGACATGATCCTGGTCAAGCCATTTATCCACTCTGAGCCTCAGTTTCCTCACCCGTAAAATGGTTATACTAATGGAACCACCGTATAGGTGAGGCTCAAATGGTACAGTGGATAGGTGCCATGCCTAAAATCAGAAAGACCTGAATTCAAATCTGGCCTTAGACACTTCCTAGTTGTATGACCCTGGGCAAGTCACTTAATCCTGTTTGCCTCCGTTTTCTCATCTGTAAAATGAGCAGGAGAAGGAAAGCAGTAAAGATACTGAAGTATATTTATTTATTGTCTTCCCAGAACCTGGCTGCTGCCAGAGAGGTCCACAGTTTTGATCAGGCAGCAGCTGAGTTATGGAGCTGGATACAGGAAAAGACCACTGTGCTGGGTCAAGGGGACCAGGGCCACAATTTGTCATCTGTGCAGGCCCTTCAGCGACAGCAGAGGAACCTGGAGGTAGGTGAGGGTGCCTTTGATCTGGGAGAGCCGGACAGCAGATTCTCCTTCCCACAGGCCTGAGTTAGCACAACCTTCTGGGCTCTGTAACTAGATCTAAGGGAGAGACAGAGATAGAGAGACTGAGAAAGAGACAGAGAGAAAGAGGAGAGAGAGGGAGGAGTCTAGGGGTGAGGATATGGAAAAATGGGAGAAAGAGAGGGAGTGTAAATGAGAGGGGAAAAGAGAGGAGAAGAGAGAGAAGAGAGAGGGGAGAGAGAGAGAGGGGATGAAGGGCAGGAGGTCCCCAGGCCAGGGAGCACAAATCCCAGGGGAGTGTGGTTCACTGATGTGCTTTGGTTGCAGCGGGAGCTGGCAGCCATGGAGAAGGAAGTGGGCCGGGTTCGGGCTGAAGCTGGCTGGCTGGGCCGGCTGTACCCAGCCGTTCAGGAAAGCCTGGCCGAGAGATTGGCAGAGGTGCAGGAATCCTGGGGTGCACTGGACAAAAAGGCCCAGAATCGAGGGCAGTGGCTGCGACAAGCTGAACATGGCCACATCTTCATAAGCCGCTGTAGAGAGCTGCTGTGAGTGGGGCCCAGGCCTAGTTGCTCCCCATCCTTCATAGGGGCTTGTCTGGAGCCTGCCACAGGCTGGCCTGCTGTGCTCTGACCTGGTCAGACCCCATTGGTCTGGGTGGGGTATGGAGTGGGGGAGACATCCTGGGAAGGAGACTTAGATCAGTTGGAGAACATGCTGAGGAAGGCAATCAGCATGGTGAAGGGCTTTGAGTTCATGCCCTCTAGAAGTTGGCTGAAGCAGCTGGAAAAGAGAAAACTGCAGGGACCTAACAGAAGGGCTGTCAGATGTGAGAGGAATCAGGCCCCAAGGGTAGGAGACCTAGGAACACTGGATAGAAGTCGCAAAGAGCCCAATTTAAGCTTGATGCCAAGAAAAATAAAGGCGGTAAGTTCCTCCCCACTGGTGGTCTTCAAACAAAGGCTGAAAGATATTTTTAACATTTCTCCACCACTTTCTTAGGTCTGGACAATCAAGAGAACAATAAATTGAAGCCTGATTTGTGGAGTTTGCAGATTTCCTAGGTGTAAACGCTCACAGTCGGTTCTCAGGAGCCTGGCTCTAGCTAGACCCTGCTAGACCCAACAGTGCCGAGGGGCTTTCCTCACTTTCTCCAAATGTGGCCCACAGGAGATATCCGTTGGTGGTCCTTTGCTCTCACCAAACGTACAGCTCATTTTGTTTTTCACACTTACATCTACTTGATGATTATAGCTCTTAAGGACCCAAGAGGCCACTAATTTAACCCAGACTTCATTTATACAGATGAGGAAACTGAGGCCCAGAGAAGTAAAGTACTTGCCCAAGGTTATACAGATAATAAGCATCAGGGTTAGGATTTGAACCCAGGTTCTCTGACTCCAGAGCCAGTGGTCTTTCCAGGACCACACTATCTCCTTTGGGGAAGAGGACAAGATAGTATGCCCTTGTGATGATGACCCCCTTGTGCGTTCTCCAGGATCGAAGTCTCCTATTCCTCCCAATCTGACCCAAGTCTGTCTGTCCCACAGAGGCTTGACCCAAGAGATGCAGAGGCTGGTAACATTGGAAGAACCGTCTGGGGACGTAACCAGGGCAGAACAACAGTTACTACAGCATGAAAGGCTCCAGCAGGACATTGAGGAACACCAGCTTCTGGTGCAGGATGCCCAGCGAGAAGGAGAGCAGCTGGTAGACAGTGGACATTTTATGGCCCAAGAGGTCAGTGGAGGAGAACAGGTAGGAGCAGGAGCCAAGGACAGGATAGCTTTGGGAGGGAGCCCCAGAAAGGAGAAGGAAATCTAGGAGAGAGAATGTGGAAAAATGGGAGCTCAGAGTGTGGGAGAAGCTCTGAACCCAAGGCTTCTCTCTTATGGATGATCTAACCTTGCACCATCTGGCCAACCTGGACCCGTCCTCTGTCTTCTGAAGCATCTTGGTGGCAGAGTAGATAGGACATCGGGCTTGGCATCATAAAGACTTGAGCTCAAATCCTGTCCCATACACTTAGTAGTGGGGTTACCTTGTCCAAATCACTTAACCACTCTGTGCCTCAGTTTCCCCATCTGAAGAATGGAGGTAAATAACACCATCTGCCTCATAGGGTTACTATAAGGCTCGGATGAGATAACACTTTGCAAACCTTATCATCCTCCTCATCATCCAGGTGAAGGAGTGGCTCCAGGAACTAGGAGACCAGCTGCAGGAACTGCAGGAAAAGTGGGCACGTCGTCACGAGCTGTACAAGGAGAACTGGGAGCTGCAGATGCTCCGACAGGAGCTAGAAAAGGCTGACGCTTGGCTGAGCTCAAGAGAGGGCCTCCTCCTGGACCCCAACGTTGGGGTGAGTCAGCCTCCTGTCCCCCAGCCCTCTCCTGCTTCCCTTGGGGCCCAGCTTCTCTAACTCACTGGTAAGTGCTGGAGCCTCTGCCCAAACAGGACTGATGAGGAGGCAAGTAAAGACAGGCCACCAGTCAAGGAATTTGATTCAACAAAATAATTCAATAAATATTTATTTTGTCTCTTATGTAAAAGGCAACACTTTTGCTCCTTTCAAAATAAAAAAAGGGCCAAGGATAAAAATTCTCTTAAAAGACTACTTCTCTGTAAAGTCGATTTTAGACTGTATCATTTGTCCAGTTCTCACCTTTTGTTGCTTATCCAATTAAATATGCCCCTCATCTTTTCTTATTTTTTAAAAGCACCTACTATGTGCTAGGCACTGAGATACAAAGACGAAAGTGAAACAATCTCTGTTCTCAAGTAGTTTATATTCTATAGGGGGGTAGGGTATTGAGGTCATATATAAATATAAGTGTGGTATAGGATAAATACAAAATATTTGGAGCAGGTGGGGGAGGCAAAAGCCCTGGGGGATGGGGAAAAGGTTCCATGTAGGAGGGAACACTTAGTTAAGATCTGAAGGAAACCAGAGATCCTAAGGGGTAGTGGTAAAAGAGGGAGTACATTCCAGGCATGCGTCACAGCTTGTAAAAAGGTATGGAGGTGGGATATGGAATGTTGTATGCTGGTACAATGATGGGTACCGGGAACACAAGAATGAAAAATAATGCAGAGCTTATAGTATGGGAACGGAGCCTATGACATGTGTGTATGTATGTATAATCTGTAGAACATGATGGAAACTAGGAAAGATCATAAAGTGCTAGGAAAAGCTGAAAAGGGAAGAGAACATTTTATGCCTTGGAGGTTAGATCAAGGGTGGCTTCATGTAAGAGGTGGCACTTGTGTTGAGCCTTGAAAGAAGATGAGGAGCAGACTTGGGAATTCCAAGCCCCTGGATCAGCCTGGGCAAACTAGTGAAGGTGGAAAATAGCAAGTTTGGGGAACCCGTTTGTCCAGAACACAGAGTGTGTAAAGAAAAGTAACAGGAACAATTAATTTATTAAGTGCCTGCTGTGTGCCAGGCACCATGCTAGGTGCTGGGGATACAAAAAGAGACAAAAGACAATAGCTGCTCTCAAGGAACTTGCAATCTAGACAAGGCTGGGAAGATGGAGGCTGGCACAAAGTCTGGGTCTCATTTCAGCCCTGCTTCTTTCCAGAGCTCGGTGTCTGATGTAGAAGAGCTACTCAGAAAGCACCAGGACCTTGAGAAGACACTGGCATCTCAGGAAGAGAAGTTTGGCCAGCTGCAGAGGAAGACTGAGGCATGGGGGCAAGGGGTGGAAAGGAGAAAACAAGGGTCCAAGGCAGAATGAGATACTCTAGTTACAAGTGGGAGGGAGCGGGGAGCTATCTTCTTGGTATCATATTGTGACTCAGAATCCTTCCAAGCCCTTTCCTCTTTTTTTTTAACCTTTCCCCCTTCAGTTCCCATTCCCATCTGGTACTGCCCCTATATCTAATCAGTGTTTATTGAATGAAGTGCTATTGTAAAGGGGTGGGAGACAGGGAGGGGGAAACTTCCTGATATCAGGGGCAAGATCAGAACCTCAGAGAATCAGGAGTTCTTTGGAGGACTGGGTTTGGAAGAAGTTTGAGAAAGGAAGGAGACATGGATAGACTATCAGCTCAGATCCCACAGGTCAGTGGCCTAGTCTTACCCCAGCCTCTGTGCTGAGCCCACAGATTGACCAGAAGCTGCTGGAGCAGGTCGAAGTAGAAGACTTAAGGTCCAAGACCATGGAAAAGAGTAGACGAATCCCATCCCTCAAGAAGAGGACCCTGGAACGCCTGGGGGCAGAAGCAAAATTGGCTGATAGGAGAAACCTGCAGAAAAGGATTCCCTTCCAGCCCTGGCCTCCTTTCACCACCATCTTCTCCCCATTGCAAATAGTCAAGCAGAATGTCCCCCTGCAACAGAGGGAGTCAAGTGGGGAGCAACCCTTGGGGACAAGGGAGACCAGTTCTGCTTCCTTCCTATCCCCTGGCACCATATTAGTGAGTAATGACCAGGGGACCTGGGATTTGGGAGACACTGGGACAGTGAGTGAGCGATGTGATGTATTGAAAAAAACAATGGATTTGGAGTCAGAGGAAATGAGTTTGAATCCCAACTTGGCTATTTACTCCTGCATGACTTCACTTCTGTGAGTGAATGAGTGAATGTGTGAATAAAGCATTCATTAAGTGCCTACTATGTGCTAAATGCTGGGCTTACCAATAGAAAGGTTGACCCCAGATCTGGAGTTCCAACCTCTCATTTCTCACCATGGGGGTCCTTGGCTTTCAGGGTCTAAAGGATCCTCCAGCCCTGGAAGGGTTAAAAAAACTGAAGGAAAAACAACAGTTCCGGCCTTCAGGGAGACAGGTGAGTCCTGTCTTTATTCTTCTCTCCTCCCACAGCAGTAGGACTAGATTCCTTGAAGTCCTCAGGTTGAATGGAGGGTTGGGAAATGACTTTCTGTGGTCTGGGTGTATATAAGCCACTTCTGTTGGGGGACCCCACCCCCACCAGGATGCTACTGCTTCTGCAGGACTGGTTCCCAGCCATAATCCATAGGTGCTGTAAGGAGCAACAGAGCCCCTAAACCAGGGGTGGGGAACCTGTGGCCTCAAGGCCCCATGTAGCCATCTAGGTCCTCAAGTGTGACCCTCTCAGTCAAAGGGCAGGACTTAAAATCTTAGAGGGTCACATGTGGCCTCAAGGCCTCAGGTTTCCCACCCTTGCCCTGGGTTCTTCAGAATCCTAGGGAAGGAAGGTTCTGCCTTCGGTTGACAGTCATCCCTTTTCCCTGCCATACTGAAGAAGCCCCAAAGATATCTGTTCCTTAAATCACTATACAGTTGCTTGAGAAGGAAGAGAAAGTCAAGGGCGGGGGGGGGGGGGGGGGGGGGGGGAGGAAGAAAGGAGGAGGAAGGGGAGGAAAACCACTCCCAATGCCCATGGTTTGTCTCTGCAGTTGGGTGGGAATCCCTGGAAGAAGAATGATGGGGCATTGCAATGGGACCTACTGAGGCTGAACCCAGAGAAGAGAAAATTACTTGTGGTATATGGGGCAAAGCCCAGAAGATTAGGGAAGGAAGGGGGAAAGGTGGAGTGGGTGACTGAGGAGAGCCCAAAGAGGGGAGAGGGTTCAAAGGTGAGGAAAAGCTGAGAAATGGCAGAAAAGACAAGAGGGGTCAGTGTGGAGATCTACTTTTTGCCTTTTCTCAGGAGGTTGCTTCCTTGGCCCCCCACAACCTTGCAGGAGCCCAGTGCAGAAAGCCGAGTGGCTGCCTTGAAAGGGAGGCCACTTTCTACTTGAGGTGAGAGCCCCTTGGGCCTTGGGGAAAGATATATCCAGGACATAAGAAATAACCAGATACCTGGCTTCTGGAATGCAGAGATACTCAATACAGCTCACTCTGGAATGGTTACTTCTTTGGTAGTAAGAGAAAAGAGGTTCTGATGGCTAAGATGTTCCCATAAAATGACTGTGGGAAGGAAGAAAAGAAGAAAATTGGAACAGTTAAAAATGATGTCCTGCCTGTGCTTGGTTTGCTAGCCACTCAGGAGAGAAGCAGTTTCATTTCCTAGAAATACTTATACTACTCCATGTAAAAACCTAGGACTTTGGGGAAAGAAAAGACAGAAGACAAAAGAAGAAAAGTAGTGTGATGATTATGATTAGCAACTGGTACTTTTGTAGCATTCTAAGGTCTACAAAGACCATTGTATAAGTCATCTCATTTAAACCTCACAACTCTGAGAAGTAGGTACTATGACTTGCCCAGGTCACATAACTAGTATCTGAGGCACCATTTTGAAGTCAGGCAGCTAGGTAGCACTGAAGAGGGTTGGGAAAAGGCGGGGGTGGATTTAGGGGCTCTTCCACCCCAAAGACCAGAGTACAGGGGAGGGCCATCTGGAATGAATTCACGGACTCAAGCATTCTTGAAGTCAGGGTGGTTAAGATTTAGTGTTACACTTTTCAATGGGCAAAAGTTCTTAGGGAACCTGTGATTTGAAAGGGGTACAGGTAAAGTTTATATAGGTTAAACTATAGTATAATATGTGCCAAATATGCTAACTAGGTGATTCAGGGTGGGATTAGGGAGTGGTTAAGGAGTGGTTAGTTCTTAAAGGATCATGCACTTTTAGTATCTACTGTGCAGGTATTTTATCCAGAGTTCATTGGGAAATAACCCAAGGTGGGACTACAGGGAGGTGTGGCTTTAGGCCTGAAATATCACTTAGTCAACTAATGGTCAGAGCTAATTGAGAAATTCCCAGGCTGCCCCCATCGATGTCTTGTTAGACAAGATAAATGTGAGGGAGTATACGTATGGCTAAGTCTAGGATACATATGATTGGTCAATGAGTAGCAAATTTCTTTATGATCTGGTACATAGCCAGTTCAGCCAGTACACACTTGGTTCAAAGTAATAAATTCTATAGGTGTAGCTGGCTACTGTGTTAGAAAGAGAGACAACAGTTTTGCTAGGGCATGTTGTCCTCAGGCAGGGGAGAAACTGCCAGGGACAGTGTTTTGAAGTTAGGGAGAAAAGTGATTTTAGAAGTGGGGTCCAAGCACAGGCACCCAAACCCATCAGCCTCACAGTGCACAAAATGCCAGGCTGGAGTTAGGAAAACTAATCTTCCTGAGTTCAAATCTAGCCTCAGACCCTTATTAGCTCTGTGACCCTGGACAAGTCACTTAACCCTGTTTGCCTCAGTTTTCTCATCTGTAAAATGAGTTGGAGAAGGAAATGGCAAACCACTCCAGTATCTTTGCCAAGAAAACCCCAAATGGGGTCATGAAGAGTACAACAAAACTGAAATGACTCAACAACCTCCTGAGTCTAAGTCCAGCTCTCTGTCTCTCCACCATACTACCTTGATGCCAGAAAAGAATGGGCACACAGAAGAGGCAGCAGACAGCAGAAGTGATGGTGAATGTTAGAAATAGCTGCTGCAGTTTAAGAGATTAGAAGTGGTGACAGCTGATAACAGACACCAGGAAGAAAAGGAAGAAAACCAGAAGCACACAGACTGATTACAAAACAGCCCCACAGTCACAGAGACAGATGCCTAAGTTTCAGAGTCCCCAGCTAAACAATCACCAAGTATTTATTAAGAGTCCACCATGTGCCAGGCACTGTGCCACATTATCTCTGCTCTCAAAGAACTTAGATTCTTTTGGGGAAAAATGACAGGTACACACATAAGCATATTATACAAAGTAACTACAAGGTACTTGTAAATTTGTTGTTGTTCAGTCATATCCAATTCTTTGTGACCCTTCCATGGACCATACTGTCCATGGGGTTTTCTTGGCAGAGATACTGAAGTGGTTTGCCATTTCCTTCTCCAGTTCATTTTATAGGTGAGGACACTGAGGCAAACAGGGTTAAGAGACTTGCCCAGGGTCACACAGCTAGGAAGTGTCTGAGGTTAGATTTGAACTCAGTTCCTCTTGAATCCAGGTCCAGTGCTCTATCCACCAGTTTTGGAGGGAGGGTTATAGCCGCTGGAAGATCAGGAAAGGCTTTATGTAGAAGGTGAAGTTTGAGCAACATTGAAGGAAAGGGATTCTGTGAGCCAAAGGTGAGGAGGAAGGGCATTTCAGGAATAGGGCACAGACAGTGCAAAAGCACACACAGAGAGAGGACAGAGAATGTGAGAAGAGAAAAGCCCTGTTTATCTGAATCATAGAGCACAGCAGGAGGAGCCATGTACAAAGAGTTTGGGAAGATGGGTTGGGACCATGTTATGGAGGGCTTTAATTCAAGAGGACTTTATAATTGTTCATATGTTTACAGCTATTATCAGATCTCATCTGATCTTTACGCTGGGGGAACAAATAAAGACACAAGACAGCCCCAGCCTTTGAGGATCTCACAACTTTAGTGAAAGGAATCCAATGGTACCCTCATTTCCAGTCCCATGCTAATTGAAACGGCAAAACATTATAATGACCCAATTCAGCTGGCTGATCTACATGTGTTTTTTGATGGATGATCTTGGTATTTTGAAGCAAGAAGCAGCGCTAGAAAATGAGTTGTAACTAGTAGAATGGATCCAGGAAATCAGGAAGCTACAGAATATATTTGTTTTAGAGAGAATTCATTTCTGAGCACAGACTATTCCCTGAACAGTTTTACAATGCCAGTGATACTGATCTTAATTCCGGCAATTCTTGCCAAGTAGCAGATGCTAGTGAATCAAGAGCCCCCTATTACAAACAAAGACAAGCATCTTGTCTTTGCATGTGCTAAAGTTGAATTCTGACATGGTCAAGGATGTCCCCACAAAAATAGAACTTTCTGGGATTTGAAAACGTAATTGCCTTTCCAAAGGCGCTACCCAGTTTTGTTGTTCGATGCTTTTTCCTGATCCCATTTGGGGTTTTCTTGACAAAGACACTGGAGTGGTTTGCCATTCCTTCTCTGGGTCATTTTACAGATGAGGAAACTGAGGCAAATGGGGTTAAATGACCTGTCCAGGGTTACACAGCTAGTAAGTGGCTGAGGCCAGATTTGAGCTCTTATTGCTAACTAGATGTAAAGTAATAGTACAAGGAAGGGGTTTTTTCCGATTGCTTCTGTCATCTTTTTGCACCTCAACTGAAGGATCACTGGGTTACTAGGTGATACTCTAAGGTCCTTCCGGTTCTGAAAGTCCATAATCATGTCATTCTGATTGTTTGATCCTCTCCCTGTTCGTGGCACAGTAACAGTTCTGAAATCCTGCTTCCAACATCACCAGAAGGACAGGCTGGTCTCTCTCTGCACGTCCTGAGCAGCCGTGCTGGTAGGTTCCATGGGAAAGACAGGGCAAAGGAAGCTGGGACGATCTGCATCCCTAGGTTTTACTGCCTGTAATCCGCCCAGCTCTTAATCACTCATATTTGTGTCATACTTTATTTACTTAATTTCGCCTTTTTTTAAAAGCCCCTTTCCTTCCATTATCTTCTCTGAACCTCATAATTACCCTGTGACGGAGATAAGAGTATCTCTCCATTCCACGGAAGAGCTTGGGAGTGAGCCCCAGAGAGGCTGAATAACTTGTCCCAGGTCACAGTGACCGTTAATGGCAGATGTGGGACAAAAACCTAGGTCTCCCAACTCGCCTTCTACTCTTTCTATCACATGACAGCTATTTCCTGGGGTCTTCCCCCAGACTTTGATCTTTTATAATCCTCTGGGAACTTTTGCTTCTACTTTCTCTGTAGGTCAGGTATCCCTCTCCTCCTCCCTCCTCCCCCACCCCCACAAAGAGCCATCTCATATGATAAATAACATTTTTTTAGAGAGGAATAAAAATTAGCACAACTGATCAATGTTGAAAAAGTCCTAAACCTTGTGTAACGTGTAACACATATAGACCTCCTGTCTCCTCCATGAAGGGGTTGGTTGGGAGTGCCTTCTCATATCTCTTCATTCAGGTCCTTCTGGCAGTGGTTCTAGGAATTCCCTTTCCCAGAACTGTAATTGGGAATTCCAGCAATTGGGAGTGGGGAAGGGCAGAGATCCTGCTAGACCCTCATAGTACACTGTAATCACTGCTAATCTTGGGTGTCTACCAGTGATAGAGGTCCCCAGACAGTCTGAGAAAGTCCACCTTGGTTGGGGGTGGCCATGTGTTGGTGGCCTGTCCCAGAAGCAAAGTGTTACAGTTACAGTCACAGGGCCCTTGTGGGGAGATGGGGGAAGAGATGTTGACTTATCATCAGGAAAGGAAGGAGACATACTTTCTTCCCAAGAATAACATTAGTGGGGGAGGAGTGTGGACCACTGTCTATGAGATTCCTTCTCACCTCATCCACTGGCCTCGTGATAATCAAAGACCCAATGGCCCCAAGCTAGATGTGGTTCTGCCCTTTCTTGTTTCAGCTGCATCTGAAAATCTCTTGGGTTTTTATTTTTGTTGTTTTGGTTTTGCCTCTGAGAATCTCCCATAGCCTCAGTCCCTCTACAACAGGGGTGATTTTTTTTTAAATGTTTTTATTTTTATTTTCTGTTTTTTACATAGCTAGGAGAGATATCCCTCTCCTCCCCTCCCACAAAGAACCATCCCATATGATAAATATTTTTGGAGAGGAAGAAAAATTAGCATAACTGATCAATACTGAAAAAGACCCAAAACTTGCACCACAGATAACACCCATAGACCTTCTGCCTCCTCCATGAAGGAGTGGGTTGGGAGTGTCTTCTCAACTCTCTTTATTCAAGTCCTGCTGGATCTTTATAATTTCATGGTTCACTTTTGATTTTTTTGGTATGTGATTTTTCTTTCCATTCAATTGTCCTAGCTATTGTTTGTGGCAGGGTGCTTCCTTCATTCTGCATCAGTTCATATAGATCTTTCCAGTTCTCTGTATTCATCACACATCATTTCTTACAGGACAGTGATTTTCCATTACATTCATGTATCATGATTTGTTTAGCCATCCCCCAGTCAATGAGCATCTACTTTGTTTCCAATTCCTAATTATCACAAGAAGTGCTATTATATATATTTTGGAGTATATGGGGGATTTTCTTCTTATCAGTGGCTTCCTTGAGAAGGGAATTTCTGGTTCAAAGGATATGGATCCTTTAGTCACTTTATTTGTATAATTCCAAGGTACTTTCCAAAATGGCTGTACCATTTTACAGCTCCACCAACAATGTATTCTTCAACCCCTCCAATATTGACTGTGGCTATTTTTTGTCATACTTGACAATTTGCAGGGCGTGCGGTGAAACCTCCAGGTTGTTTTGATTTGCATGTATCTTATTATTAGTGATTTGAAGCATTTTTTCATATGGCTTTGAGTACTTGGCAATTCTTCTCTTGAGAACTGTTTGTTCATGTCCTGTGTTTGTATTTCCAAGTTAAGGACAGGGATTCTTAAACCTTTTTGGTGTCATTGGATCTCTTCTCAGAATAATGTTTTTAAATAATTGAAAGAAATTCAAATTTTCAATTAGAGTTTAGTGAAAATAAAGATGTATTTTTTTCTCCATCTGAGTTCGCAGGTGCCTTCATCTATCTACAGACCCCTTGGGGGTCTATGGACCCCAGGTTAAGAACCTTGATCTAGGATAATTCCTGCCTTGGTTCCTATAGAATCACCTTTAGTTTGAATCTCCTGAGCTCAGACTTTCATAGAATTTCTCTTTTAATGGCAAAGCATAGAAACCCCACAGCCCTTGACACAGTGTTGGGCACATCAGGAAGGGTCAATTAATAATTATTGCTTGAAAAGTTCCATCCAGACACTCTGGATCTCAGAGGAGAGCATGAAGCTGAGAAAGGGAGGCCTTTCTGGAGAAGACCACCGAACCAGGGACTGACTTCCGATCTGATCTTGCCCCCTAGTGCTTCCTGAGGCCCAAGGATTAAGCCTAGAACCCAGAGCCAGACCCCTCAGCTCTTTGAGTGGGAACCCTGCTGAGCAACTGCCTAGCAAGTCCATCCTACCCAGGTAGGAGACCAGAGGAAGGAGGGCATGCTCTCCTTAGTGGAAGAGATGATATTCTTTAAGCTTAATCAGCTTTTTAGGAGATGAGCTCCATGTCTCTGGATGACCTCAGCTACCTTAGGAGACAGAGCTTGGTACTCAGGGCTCTTCCTGGGACTCTGAGCCCTCAAACTCAGCACTGCCCTGTTTCCCCCTGTGCCAATGTGGACCATGAGAGACAGCCAGATGTTTTTGTGTCACAGGCTGCCTGGGTTACCCTAGGTCCTGCCTGTGCAGTCTCTCATCACACACATGCCCTGTCCTAGATCAGCCGTTTGCTGCCCCACCCTGAGAGAAAGGATATTGTATGTTCACAGGAGGACGCCTTCCTTTAAGCTGCAGAGGAAGGCTGGACTTTCAGAGACAGCTATACAAGACTTCATGCGGCCACCAGTTCCTGCCCGTGTCACTGGTAAGGGGCATCCTACATGTCTCCTTCCATGTCCAGTGAATAATTTTCCAAAGAACATTTCTAGAATAAGCCAGGAGCTGAGGCTATCTAATTTGGGCAAACCTACTCCTTACATTGTTAGTCTCTTCTCCTAATTTCCCCTTTACTTATACAGACCATATTTGCTCTCCTTTCCTACATCTGGCCTCTACTTTCCTCTCTGCTTTATACCTCTCCTCCATCTTTGGCTGGCCCATACTTTCTGGTCCCTTCTACTTAGGGAAGAAAGGAATCCCAATCTCTCTGTCACAGTTAAGAGCTGGTTTGAGCTCTTGTTTTGAACTCTGGTCCTCTGGACTTCAGGGTCAGGCACTCTATCCACTGATTCATCTAGTTGCTCGATTTTACAGATGTGCAAATCTATGCACAGGTTTCACACTTTCCACAGGTGGGTGACTTGCCCATGATCACACAGCAGCTTGTAAGAGTCCAAGGCATGTGTCAAATCCAGGACTTCGAGTCCAGTGTTGTTTCCACTCTGACACATTGTCTCTGTGTATAGAACAGTCAGTCAACAAGCATTTTTAAAAAACATTACAGAGACATAGCAAGTGAGTCATAGGGCCCTCATGGTAAAGTTAGGTTTTAGACCTGGAGTCAGAAAGACGTGGGGTCTAGAGTGACTTCTGACTTGCTTAGAGACCCTGGACAAGGCATTTAACCCATCTGCCTCAGTTTCCTCATTTGTAAAACAGTAGTGTCTACGTCCAAGGGTTGTTATGGAGACAAGATATTTGTAAGGTACTTCATATATCATAAAATGCCATGTAAATGCTAACTGTTATCACCATGGTGGTGGAGGTGGGGGGTGTTGTTATAACCTTGGCCATTTCTGAAGACTTGCCTGTTCCCAACAATTGTATAAAGGGGAGGACTGGAGTTGTAGAGAAGGCCAGAGAGTTAAAAAGGATCAGTTTGGGGGAGAAAAAAATAACCAAGCCACCAGACCAATCATCCTCCTGCTCCTTGTTGAACCCAGACTCCCTATTCTCCTACAGGACCCGGGACTGCAGATGAGACAGCGAGGGCTCCCAATCTCAGCCGGAGAGAAAAACAGTAGTTCTAGAAAGACATTCTGGAGGAACTGTGGTTCAGAAGGAGTGGACGCAGGAAGGAGAAGGATATCGTGCTCTGTTCTCCAGAGTAGAGTCCTACACCCCAGCCCCACAGATTTTCTCAAAACTTTAAGAAACCCAAACAAATATCTCCCTTTATCCTCACAAGGTTCTGCGGCTCAGATTGTAAATGGTGTAACAAGACAGAGCAGGGCAGGGATGAGGAAAGTGACAAGGCTGTTTCCACCTGCAATTAAGCTGCTTCTGTAGCCCTTCTTTTGGTTTAATCAGTCCATGGCAGGGCTGTGTCCAGGTCTCATAGTTAAGGCAGTGTGGTACAGTGGAAAGAGCCATGGAGCGTAAGGACCTGGATTCATATCCTGCTTCTGATGCTTACTACCTGTGTGACCTTGGGTAAGTCACAGTCTCCCTGGGCCTCAGTTTACTTACCTGTAAAATGAGGTGGTTGGATTAGATTCCACCTTTAGACTGATGATCTTAGGATCTGAATTCAAATCCTGCCTTTGTGACTTATTATCTGTATGACCTTGGGAAAGTTGCTTAAACTCCCTGGGCCTCAGTTTCCTTTTTTGTAAAATGAGACATTAGACCAGAAGGCCTCTGTGGTCCCTTCCAGCTCTAGATCAGTGAGTCCTAAAATGGAAAGAGCGCTAGGAGTCAGAAGGCCTAGACTCTAGTCCTGGCTCGATCAGTACCCAATGACCTGTGTGGCCCTGGGTGTCTCACCTAAGTCTCTAAAACCTATTTCTCCATCTACAAGAATGAAAGGATTGGTGCAGATGATCCTTCTTGAGTGGAATGAAGTGGTTCTTTGACTCTTTTCTCTGTTTGACCATGGGAATCATTCAGGAATAGACAAAGCTTTCTAGAAGGTCAGGGATGATGGAAGAGACTCTTAACAGAATAAGAAAAAAGACCCAGGTGGAAGACAAGGGAGAAAAACCCAAAGGAAACCCAATTCAGGGGCACAGGAGGGTCAAGAAGTGGAAAGGTAGAAGAAAGTGAGGCTGAAGATCTCAAAGCATTTGGAGATATGGATGGGAACCAGTGCTACCCTAGGAAGCAGCTAGAAAGCATCTCCAGGGAGGGTGAAGCCCTGGAGGAGCAGGTGATTGAAGGATTTGGAGACACAGCTGGTATTTTCATCACTGTTACCCATGAAAGTAGGGACCTTAGAAGAGAGGATGTCGAAAGTGACTAGCAGGTTAAGAAGATGGTGTCCAAGATGTCATCACAACACACATGAGATATAAGGAGGGCAGGTTTTGGCTAGAAATAATACACACAGAATGAAAGAATCTATGTGAGAGGAGAGGACCTGAGGAAAAAAGGGTCCAGGCAGAGGAGTCAAATCAGATACTCTCAAGAAGGCAACAAGATGACACAGAGTTGGGGGGAACGGGGAGAGGCACTCAGGAATTCACAGGAAACAATAATGAGGAAGAGGGGCAGATGTCATGCACATGCATGAAGTATGTGTCATGAACTTGAGAGCCTAACATGAGAAGTAAATCTGATCCACAGAGATCATTCATTCTTAATGAGGGATGCGATTCATGACTGGGATATTGTAATGGAAGGATATGCCTCATTCAAAAGAACAGATTTGACATAAAGGTCAGTGGGGTAGCATTGTACATCAAGACACTCATCTGTGTGGAAATCCCAGTGAGAAAGGAAAGGGACAAAGGACTCAAAGGAGGAAGGTGAATCAAAGGTACTGTCATGGTACACTAAGCATTACCAGGCCAGCTGATGGCATCCTCCCAGATTACAAAGGTAGCATGCAAGCAGGTTAGATTGGTGACAAGAAATGTTTAACAAGTCAGCTATCTGCTGGAAGACTCTCTCTGCTAAAAGCAGAGCAACTGGTAAATTCTTGATTTACCTCATTGATAATGTCATCTTTCAAAAGATGCAGGAAACAATAAGAAAGGCATGTGGCTAGTGTGGCCCTGCGTTCTTTTTCTTTAAAAATTTTTTTCAATTAACAATTATTTATTCTCTCTCCTTTGTAATTTTTAATAAAATCCTTGTAATAAATATGCATAGTCAAGCAAAATAAATTCCCATATTGTTGGCTCTTGTTCTGACTAACAGGGAAATAGTGAAACACTGATGAAGGAAACCTTGAGAGATAGTGGCTGTGAGCTCTTAGTTTGTGATGATAGATAAGGAGGGGCGTTCCCAGGGTCATCAGATGTGCATGTAGGACCTTAGGAAAGCAGTCCTGGGAGAGTCTAGGGAGGATCCAAGGTTGGAAGGCAATTACAAGGGAAGGTTGGTCAAAAGGCTCCCAAGAATGAAATGTCAGTTGTATTTTGAAAAGAAAAAAAGGAGGTATTTAACAAGGATTACATGGCTTAATAGAGAGCGCAGCAATGAATTCAGATTTAAAACCTACAAATACAAGAGATAGAAACACAGGCCAGTAACTACAGACACATAAAAGAATGGCAATAGTATGAGGAAATTTTGTTGTTCTTTTACAACATGACTAATGTGGAAATATGTTTACATGATGGCACATGTATAACCTATATCAGATGGCTTGCCATCTTGGGAAAGGGGGATGGGAGGGAGGGAAGGAGAAAAACATTTGAAACTCAAAATCTTATAAAAAACGAATGTTGAAGATTATCTTTATATGTAATGGGAAAAAATAAAATCCTATTTACAGAAAAAGAAAAAGTAAGAAGAAAATTAAAGCCCTACCTGTGCTTTGGGGAAATGCTAAAGATAATAAAGGAGGGAACTTTTAGCAATAAGGAAGCAAGGGGAAGATCAAAGAAGGAATAAGCCCCCTACTTGGCATGAATGGGGAGATAAATGATGGAAAGGAGGCAGAATTAGCCAACTCCCCTTTTGGTTTCTATTTTCTCTACTAAGAAGAATTATTTTCAGAATGGGATGGAGAGAACAAAACTCTTTATGAAGAAATTAGAAACCATAGTGCTGCTGATGTTTACTTGTTAGGTCATCCTTGACTCTGTGACCCCATGGAACCTATAAGGAAGAGCTATGGTGAGTCCCTACCTGCCATTAATGAGGTCAGGTACTTGGCCCAGATGTCCTGCATCCTAGGCTGCTGAAGGAAATCATTGGTGTGATTGTTGGATTGTTAATGAAATGCCCTTTCAAAAAACGGAAAACATTGGATACTGCAAGCCATAATGTCATAGGACTTAGAGATAAAGGATCCTTAGCAATCATCTAGTACAATTCCTTTGTTTTATAGATGAGGCAGCTGGGCCCAGAGAAGTGGCCACCAAAGGTAGTAGAACAGGAAAGCCAGGATTTGGATGAGGTCCCATGACTTCAAGGTCAGCACCCTTTTCGCCATCCCAAGCTAATAAAAGCTGATCAAGTGTTTCATACGCCTTCTCATTTGGTGCTGACAATGACCACCAGAGACCACAGGGATCTTGGTACTCATTCTACCAGCTCCTAGCTAGTGAACTTGAGGTTCATTCTTGGTTTAAAAAGAAAAAAAAAACAACTTAAAACAGATGGTCAAAAGAGTCATTTGTAAGTATTTTGAAAGGGAGGAGCCAACCTAGATTCATCATCCAGAAGAGATCATTCTACCCACAGTAATCTCATTTCTTTTTCAACAGGTGGCTAGACTAGTAAGTTAGAAGTAATAACAGCTAGTATGCCCATAGTGCTTACTATGTGCCAGGCACTGTGCTGAGCACTTTACAGTTATTTCATACTGACTCAGGAGGGTAAGTGCTATTATTATCCCCATTTTACTGATTGGGAAACTGAAACCTACAGGGTTAAGTGACTTGCCCAAGATCACACAGTAACTGTCTGAGGCTAGATTAGAACTCAGGTCCTCCTGACTCCAGGCACAGTGCTCTGTCCACTGACATTGGATACCTGGATTTAGGCAAGGCAGTAAAGACAGTTTCTTCTGATGAACATGTAGGCAAAATAAAGAGATATGAATTAAGTTTTATAAAGTGGATTCAGAGCTGGTTGATTGCACCAGAAGAGTATTGATTCATGAGTCAGTATCTCCTACCACTATTACCCTAGGCCTCTGTCTTTACAACCATCCCGTTAAGTCTTCAAGTTTTCTGTGACTTGGATGAAAGCTTAGACAGCGCACTCACTGAATCTGTGACAGACATAAAACTAGGAGAGAAGGAATCCATTGGATGATAGAACCAGGGTGCCCCAAAATTTCAACAGGCTCAATCAGTGGGATAAAGCTAGTAGGATCATAGAATCAAGGCAGAGATAGACAGTATTTCCTCTCATTTTATAGATAAAGTAAAATAGTTTGCCTAGTGTTGCATGGGAAGTGCCTGAGGTGGGATTTGAACTCAGGTTTTCTGACTCTAAAACTAGAGCTCTTTCCATTGCATCATCGTTAGAAATAAATATAAAGTCTCGCACTTGGGCTAAAAATAGTGAACTGTGCAAGTATGAGTAGAGAACAGAGTTCATGTGGAAAAGGCCAAAGTGGTTTTGTTTAACTATTTCAGGGAATGTACTTTGTGAAGGGGATTTTTAAGTATTTGTTGGAAAGTATCTGTTGTGTCAAAATAAAACATCAATTAAAAAAAATTAAGCATACAGATCTTTGTGGCTCACAAACTCAATGTGACTAGCAGCCAAGTCAAAAAAATATCCCTCATTCAGTTGAGCACCCCATTAAGAGAAGAGTGGTGTCCAGAGCGAGGGTTTTGAAAGTCTTGTTGTGCATAGTTACTGCATGTCTGTATGACTCTGTGCAGTCCTAGCTGCCACATTTCAGAAGGGATATGGACAAGCTGGAGAGAGTCCAGAATGAAGTGACCAGCCTGGCAAGGAACCCTGAGATGAAAGACCCTCCCAAAGAAAGATGGATTGAAAGAATGGAGGCAATGGAGAAGATAAGACTTAGAGGGCAGGAGAGGAGGGGAGGCAGGATGTGTCAGCTTCAGATCATTGGAAGGTCTTTGGAAAAGAGAGAAAACTTACCTTGTTTGACCAAAGAACAGCAAAACTAGCACTAATGGTGGAAGGACCAGGGAGGCAAGGGGAACCACCTTCCCAGCAACTGGGGTGACCTAAAACCAGAAAGGGCTACCAAGAGTGTGTGGCAGTGCCAGCATCATGGGAGATCTTCAAGTGGAAGCCAGACAACCATTTGTCAAGGATGTACCAGTGGGAAGAACCTTAGATTTGGCATCGGAGAACCTGGATATGAATCCTGGCTTTCTCTATTTGTGTGACTTGAGGCAATATAATTCCGATAATTCCCTTCTCTGGATTCCAGGCTCCTTGACCAAAGTAGGTAACCACAAGGGCCCTTCAATCATAAATACTGTGATATATAGATGGCTATTGTAGAGGAGATTCATGATTGGGTAGGGCGCAGACCAGATCACCTCTGAAGTCATGGAGTCAATCTTAAAAGCCAGAGGAGATCTTAGAGACCATTTCATCCAAACCCTCATTTTACAGATGAGGAAATAAGCTCAGAAGGTAAACAATTTGCCCAAGAACACAACATGGGGGGCTAGGAATTGACCAGAGATCAGAGAACCATAGATTTGGGTCCAGAAGGGATTTCAGAGTCCAAGAAGTCCAACCCCTTCATTCTATAAATAGGAAAAATGGAGCCTAGAAAGCTTAAGCCATTTACCCCGAAAGACACAAGTAATAAATGGCAGATCTGGATTTCAACCCAGATCCTCTAACAGTGTTTTTCCCCCATTATACCAATCCTATCCAACTCTAAGACCTTATACCATGGCCATTACTTCCTGTATATCTCCTTGCTGAGGCCTAGCCAACATCCTAGGAACAACCTTCTCAGAGTGTAAAGGCCCCTCCCTAATACTTACTCCCACTCCCCTGCCACTATCACTCACCCCTTTGCCACTTCCAGCCCCCAATGGAAAAGGACAGCACTGAGGCTGAAGTTAATGTAAATGTGAATCATAAATGTAACGTAAATCATAAACCCAGTCATCTTTACAGAAAAATGTGATCATTTT
The DNA here is from genome assembly GCF_028372415.1 of Notamacropus eugenii. NCBI lineage: Eukaryota > Metazoa > Chordata > Mammalia > Diprotodontia > Macropodidae > Notamacropus > Notamacropus eugenii. The sequence continues at coordinate 28,098,638 of NC_092878.1, read as the reverse complement.
TAGGTAGCTAAAAAGAAAATGGTTATACTACAATCTTTATCATAGAATACTAGAAATCACAGGTCTGTGCTGTCTTAGCACCAATGAAAATCAACAGGATACATGTCTTAGGGCTTTGATTCCTATATCTAATGTAGTCCACCCATTTAGAGGAACCAGTCTGTGTTCCAACAGCTTTCCTCCCATCCCTCCTCTCCTCTTATCTCTCCATCCTTCCCCCTCCCTGCCACATGTACACACATATGCACAAACACACACACAGATGACCTCCTGCCACAACCAGTGAGCATGAGCTGTCTGACCTAGTATTCCACGTGCCCTAAGGCTCCTGTCCTCTCCAAGCAGGAACACATGAAAACAGCACAGGATGTACAGCTGCATTAGGGTGGCTGGCTGCCTTTTCTTTTCCCTGATGGTCCAAACAGATATTTTGGATAAGGCTTGCTTTCCAGGTCTTCATTTCTACAGCACCCTCTTGGGGTTCTCCAGAACTTCTTGCTGAAAATGGTAATAAATTCAGAAGCAAGCTGAAGTAGACCTCATGTCCAGGACATTCCCAAGGTCTGGCCACAGGTGTGAAAGAGCCAACAAGGCCTCAACTAGATGGAACTTGGATACCCAAGGAACCAACTCAGTCCCTCCACCTCTGAAACTCTGGAATGTGTGAAGAAGTCTGCAGGTTGAGGGAGGTTCAGGAGTAGGATGGCAGACCAGCAGCCCAGTTCATCTGGTGGCAATGGTCCATTTACTCGCTGGCTGACTTCCCCATCACTGCTGCCCCTGACGATTCCGCTGTCTCCTCCTCTGCACGGCCTCCTGAAGCGCCTGGAGGAGCTGCTCTTGATTGTTGCAGATGTTGTACTGGGTGAGGCTGAGTAGTTTGTCCACATCCTCCTCACTGTATGACACCTTTGTATAATGATAAGGGGAACCAGAAGAGGTCAAGTTTACCTCCCCAGCTGCCAGTTCCTCAGGCTTCCGCTGGACACCTGCAAGGAAGAAGCTGCCATGATCAGCATGAGAGAGGAACATTGTAAAGGAAGGGATCACAAGAAGGGCAAACGGGGAAACTGTGTGTGGAGGACCACATGAGAAAAGTGTGGAAAAGGCAGAAATACCAAGGGCTGGGGGAAGACAGGAAAAAGGTACCAAAGGGGCAGGTGCTGGGGCACTGAGCAGATGAAACAAGGATGAAAGGTTCAAAGAAGGTACAGAATGGTCTCACCAGGGGCTGAGTACTGCCGAAAGGAGTCATTGATCAAGGGGAAATGGAGTACGACCGGGGCAGCTAGAGACTCGGGGTCAGAAAATCTATGGCATTCTTGGGGCAGCTCCTTCTCCTCTGGACTTGGGGTAATGGTGGGGAATGGGATCCCCTGCTGCTGGCAGTACCGGCCCACCAGTTCCAACTGCTGTAATTGTAAAGTAAGCCCCAAGTTAGGCATGGTATATGATTTACAAAAGTTTGGCAAGGCCAGGGTTGGGTTGGTGAGAAACGTGTTGTGACAAACTGACCACACTTCATGTGCTAAATACAAACTCAGATAAAAGCAAAATCCAGCCTGAGGACATTAGCCTAAACCAGCTAGTTTTAAAAAGTAAAAAAAGAGTCTTAAGTTTTATTTGGGCATGTTTTAAAATTGACCACCCCACAGGTAGAAACCCTGTGAATCTAAGTTGACTCAGATTATCAGAGCTAGAAGAGACCTTTGTTGTTCAGGTTTTGGTCATATCTGCATTTGGAGTTTTCTTGGCAAAGATAGTGGAGTGGTTTGCCATTTCTCTCTCCAGCTCATTTTGCAGATGGGAAAACTGAGGCAAACAAAATTAAGTGATTTACGCAGAGTCACAAAGTAAGTGTCTGAGACCAGATTTGAATTCAGAAAGACGAGATTTTCTGATTCCAAGCCCAGCATTCCATCCACTATGTTGCCTAGCTGCCTGGAAGAGACCTTTGGAATTAATTTAGCCCAGTATAATCATTTTAAAAACAAGGGGACTGAGGACCAGAGAGGCAGTGACTTGTCCAAAGTCACATGATGCATGAGCAACAGAGCCAGACTTCAAACACAGATCCCCTGACTTGTTCTTTCCTCTACACCACAATGGGAATCACCAAATTCTGACCACCCTCCTAATACTGATACTTGGATGTGGAAAACTGTAAAGGGGTCCAAAGGATAGAGTTAGCCTATCAGTGAACATCTATGAAGCACCTACTACATTTCCGGCATCTGGGCTAAGTGCTGGGTATACAAAGGAAGACTCTCGAGGAGCTCACTGTCTAATGGGAGAAACAACAGGCAAACAAACATGTACAAGCAAGATACCCTGGATAAACTGGAGATGATCGACAGGGGAAGGCATGAGAATGAAGGGGGATGGGAAAGGCTTCCGGTAGGTGAGATATTAGCTGGGACTGAGGAACAGCAGGAGACAGAGGTGAGGAGGGGGAGAGTTGCAGTGACATCAGCAGTGTAGGTCCATGCTGGGGACCGTGACTGCTACAGGGGGCCAGGATTGTTGTTGTGTGTCCTATGTTCTCAAGGAGGACTGTGGCATCAGGGAAGTGATGCCATAACATGCAAGTGAATTGGATTTAAGTGAGGAGGGCTGTACAAAGTCACTAGCCTCATTTTCTCCTCCTGAGCCACCTGAGTCCAATGACAAGGATATAGATCAGGATGATGGAGATGGCCCTGGATGCAAGGGGACATTTTGGTCTTTTTAAGTTGAGGTCTTTCCCAGGTCTCAGTTTGTCTAAGACAACACACATTCAGTGATTAAAGCTAGGTAAGAAGAAATGAGGCAAAGAATGATCTCCTTTACCTAGTCCAGAAAAAAATTCAATCTAGGAGGGGAAGACGCTGGGAGGGTTTCTGGCCAAAGCAGAAACAATTGCTACTTATACTCACTCACTCTGAGCCACTGGAACCCAAATAATGACCAAATGAAGCTTGGCCTGGCATCAATGACAGCCAGAATGATTTGGGTCTAAGGCATGGTCCTTAAGAAAGAAATCTAGCTGTAAACCCCAAGATATCTTGCAAGGTTTCAGCCATCAAAATTTATATTCCTTTGGATAGAGCACCCACAGGTAAGGGTATGATTCCCTGCGTGGACAAAGGGAGAAGAGGGAAGGAGAGAAGGAGGGAAGGAGGGAAGGAGGAAGCAGGAAGGAGGAAGGAGGGAGGGTACTGCATGGCTCAACTGGAACTGGCCAGTTGGGTTCCCAGTGGGAGCCAGGAAGTCTTGAAAGTAAATACCAAGAAATTACCAGAACATTACCACTCCCTATTCCTCTCCTCTCCCAATTAGACTAGTCTTTAAAAAAAAAATGTTTTTGTTCAAACTAGTGATTTTATCTGCATATGGAACGCCCTTCATTAATGCATATCGGCAGCTCTTAAGTAATTAACAGTCTTAAGAGCTGCCTGGGGCACTGAGGCATTAAAGTGACTGAATGGTGATCACATCAGCCAGCAGGTCTCAGAGGTAGTAACATTAGAACCCATATCTTTCTAGTTCCCAAGCTGGCCCCTTCATCTACTAGGCCACACCAACTTTGTAGACAGGGAGTAAAGTAATGAAACTTACCCCCGCAGGTTTTTATGTGTCCTGAGTGAGCAGAACAGTGCCTTTCCAAGGTCTAGTCCCAGGTGTCACTAAGGGCAACCTTAGCCAAGGAGGGGGATTCTGGGTAAAGGGTGCAACATATCTGTTCCCATAGCCCTAAGAGGGCAAGGAGAGCAGGGAGATACAGTTGTGGCAATGTGTATGTACATAAAGACATATATATATGTATGAATATGTGTATGTTATATATACATATATTTATGGGTGTGTGTATATATACACACATACACATACCCACATATATACACACATATATGGAGAGAGAGAGAGAGAGACAGAGAGTGAAAGAGAGTTGTGTTAGTAGGTGACACAGTAAATAGAAGGATGGATTTGGAGCCTGGCAGATCTGAGTTCAAATCCAACCTCAGACACTAAAATAGCTGTGGGACCCTAGACAAGTCATTTGCAGCCTCAGTTTCCTCGTCTGTAAAATAGGGATAATAATAGTATCTCTCTCACACGGTAATTGTGAAGACGCTTTGCAAACCTTACAATGCTATGTAGATGCCAGACATTATTAATGTTGTGTTAGGTTCCCAGGCCTTGTATCCCAGACTTTTTCCTCCCAGGATCCCACTCCTCCAATCAGTCCAGTCCCACTGCATGGGATGAGGCCTCACTCTTTCATCTCTAACCTGAAAGGGCCCCTGGAGGTTGTAGTCTAATGACAGGATAAGGTCCACTTGACGCGTGGGCATCAGCAGGGGAGTGCAGCTGGTGTTGATGAAGTAGCCAACGTCCAGCAGGCAGAGATATGGCTCCATAGGTGTCAGCTGGTGAGGATGCCCATCCAATTTGGTGCCTACAGTAGAGAGCAGAGCCAGTTTACAGCCAGGTTAAGGGCACCAAAACACTCTCACTTCCCAAGAACTGTCTTTCACAAGAGGAATGAGAGTATCTCCATGAGTACTCCAAGAGAAAGTATCTCTTGGAGGATCCTAGATGAGGAGTTGGAAAGGATCCTAAAAGTCCTGAAACTAACAGATTAGGAAACTGAGGCTAAAAAGGTTAAGTGACTTGCCCAGAGTCATACAGCTAGACATGTCAGATGCAGGATCTGAACCCAGATCTTCCTGACTCTAGGACCAGCATTCTATGCATTATACCACACTGCCTCTCAAGAGATGGGCCCAGAATGAATCAGTAAACACACTTTTATTACGTGCCTACTAAGCGCCAGCCTTGTGCTCAACACTAGGGAAAGAGTTATTTTAAATGACATAGAAGAGCTTCCCTCTGAAGCTCCTCCACCCCAGGGTGGGTCACATAGGTCAGGGCTCACACAAAGAATTAGGGGGTGGGTCAGGCAGCAAGTAAGCACAGTAAGACAGTCGAGGCAGCCCCAAGGCTGGAGGGGAAGGGAAGGATCTTAAAGGAAATAGAAAGATGAGCCAGATCTAAGAAGAGATAGCTGGGAAGCCGGTACCTTTCCAGGCTGAGAAATGGGAGTGCTTAAAGTAGTCCCTATGGAAATGCAAACCATGCAGGAAGTTGTGAGAGGCCTCTGCCAAGGGACGCCGGGTTAAAAGGTCCACAAAGAATTTGGCAATCTTGTTTGTAGTGGAGGGAGGCTCTTCCATCTTCAGAGAGGGGATTTCCTCCTTGTCTGCAAGTTGGAAGGAGAGGGAGTTCCTCAGCGAATGGAGACTCCTAAAGTCTTCATGTCCTATGCTGGGAGCCCACTTCTCTCCCTCCACCCCCACTCTCACCCCCATGAAGAAAGAGGGATGGGAAGGATGGGGACCAGGAACAGGTTTGGAGAGTCACCATTCCTAAGGTCACTTCACAGGGCCTAGATAAGCCATGTCTATCCTCTGTTTAAGTGCCAACCCAAAGAGTGCAGAGCATACCCAGGATGACTTGATCTTGAGCCCAGCGATCCCAGAACTGGTCAGGCTCTGACGACCAGTACAGGCTGTCCTGAAGATTAGCTGCATAAAGGTTGCTCCAGATGCCTGTGTAGGAAGGAAGGAAGGGAGGGAGGGAAGGAGGGAGGGAGGGAGGGGAGGGAAGGAGGGAGGGAGGGAGGGAGGGAGGAAGGAAGGAAGGAAGGAAGGAAGGAAGGAAGGAAGGAAGGAAGGAAGGAAGGAAGGAAGGAAGGAAGGAAGGAAGGAAGGAGGGAGGGAGGGAGGGAGGGAGGGAGGAAGGAAGGAAGGAAGGAAGGGAGGGAGGGAGGGAGGGAGGGAAGGAAGGGATGGAGGGAGGGAGGGAAGGAGGGAGGGAGGGAGGAAGGAAGGAAGGAAGGAAGGAAGGGAGGAAGGAAGGAAGGGAGGAAGAAAAAAAGATCTGCATTTCTTAAGCATGATGCTAAACACAGGATATAAATGGAAAATAGAAAAGCAAAGGCAGTCAGTCCCTCTCAAGAGGCTCAGACTTTAACAGAAGGAGACAGCACATTGAAGAGCTTTTTAACTGCAGGTCAGGTAGAAAGCCCCATGGTCCTCAGGGAGAGCACTAAGGTGGAGGGTAATGAATCTCCTTTCATGCCATTTTCATCAATAAAACAAACAAGAAAACCATAGGAGGCGTTGGAGACACCACAGACAACACTTGGCCCTTTTGGCCTCCCTGGAGTCAAGGGGGCCCACAGGGAGGAGGAGGAGGAGCTCAGAAACTGATCCCCACAAGGAAAGGCCAGTGATCTCCCCCATTCCAGTCCCCCCTGGGATCCTCCTTGCTCCCTCTTACCTTCCAAGAAGCAGATCCGGGACTCAGGTAATCGCTTCATCAGTCTCCCCATGAAGAACTGGGAGCCAAAGAGCTCAGAAGGGACGTAGGCGCCATACTTGGGAAAGCCAACCTCATATGGGGAGAACTCTACCCATTCTGTAGGAAAGGCAACATCTTCACTCACCCACAATGGTGAGAGGTTAAGAACTGCTTGAGTGAGAAGTATAGTCCTGCCGCTGGTGGCTGAGGGCAGGGAGCCTGTAGGATCTCTCCCACAGAGAAAACAAGTCCTGCTCCTGGGCCAAGCCATTCAGTCAGGGAGCTGGGCCTTAAGCTTAGAGTACAGAACCATCACAACAGCAAATGGGTGGCACAGGGTAGACTTAGAAAGTCTTTTTCTTTCTTTCCTATGGACCCCTCTACTCCCCACTCCCCAGTCTGGCAGACCCCACTGGCTCCCTTCCACCCACCTCCAAACTCAAAGGTGCTCAGACTCTTCTCCTTGGTGTTGAGGGCACAGTAGATGGGCAGTGGGTTCTGGCCATGCTTCAGTGCCTCCTGCTGATCTGACAGCCTGGAGTCATGGGGCTGGATGGAAAGATTATTGGGGCCTGAATCCCATGTCCTTCCAGTTACCCAACTACCCCTCTCCATCCCATTAATCCCTATCCCCCAGTAACTAAGGGCTTGGCTCATTCCCTGTGGCACCCTTCCCTACCCAGAGCCATGGGCAACCCTCATTACCCCAAACCCCTTCCCACCTCATCATGCAGCAGGGCCTCATTAAGCAATGACCACAGGTTTGTGAAGCAGGGAGGGTAGCCTTGCTGAGTCCTCTCCTTTAATTCCTGCTGATACCGCTGTAGCCTGGAAGGGGCCAATATGCTCAGTTTGTTCTTGATCACTTGTGCCCTGACTGCTGCGGTAGGCCCTGCCAAGTCCTTCTGTGACCAGTCTGGATCCTCATATAGGTTGGCCATGGCCCTGGGAAAAGATAGAGACACAGGGGAAGTGGGACGGTGTCATTTCAGGACTACATACAAAATTCATGCCCACTGGGGGAAAACAAGTCACTGGACCCCTCCCTGTTTAATTCGTACTCCAAGGAAAAAGAATGGCAGAGTGTAGACAGGCACTTTGAGGACACAAATTGCTTTGTTTTTGTTTTGGGATCCTCTGAACCTACCATAGTGTCTAGGACTTGATAGGTACTGAGTAATACTCACTGTTGAATGAATGAATGAATGAAAACATTTATTAAGCTCTCAAATTTTTCTTGATAATAATACCTATTGAAGGGAAGGAAACAAGGAAGGAAAGAAGAGAGGGAAGGAGGGAAGGAAGGAGGGAGAGAAGAAGGAAGGAAGGAAGGAAGGAAGGAAGGAAGGAAGGAAGGAAGGAAGGAAGGAAGGAAGGAAGTGAGGTAGGGAGGGAGGGAGGAAGGAAGGAAGAAAGGAAGGGAGGGAGGGAGGAAGGAAGGGAGGAAGGAAGGAAGGAAGGGAGGAAGGAAGGAAGGGAGGAACAGAGGTAGTTGGATGGTGAAATGGATAGAGCACTACACCTGGAGTCGAGAGGCCCTGAGTTCAAATGTGACCTCAGACACTGACTAGTGGGCAAATACTTAAGCTCCGCCTGCCTCAGTTTCCTCAACTGTAAAATGGGAATAGTAGCACCTACCTCCCAGGGTTGGTGTCAGGATCAAATGAGATATTTGTAAAGTGCTTTCCACAGGGCCCGGCATATAGTTGGGATTTAATAAATGCTTGTTACCTCTTTCTTTTCTATTACTCTGTGCCAGGCCTGTGTTAAGGCAAGTGAGCCAGTACCTGCCCTCAAGGAGCATTTGAATCAATGAGGTGAGCTTTCCTGGCCATGAACCAGTACCTCCCCTTCTAATCAGATCTAGCACAGAACTAGAGGTACTCCCACAATCTTGTAGGGGTCAGAGACCTGAGAATTTCCCAGAGGTGAGGTACTTTCTTAGGAGGCAGCAAACTCACTGCAGCATCCTCTCCCAAAAATGTGCATGCTCTCAGCCCCCTCAGCCTGGGCATAGCAGCCCTGGAGGGTGTTGCGATGATAAACCCCATGGGTCTTGCCTTGCCCAACCCTGCCCCAACCCTCCCAGATGCCACCCAGGCTAATTCCACCCAACCCACCCCTTGGCTCACCATGTGGAACCTGAGGCTCCTGTGATGTAGGAGACACAATCCAAAAGGCCCAGTTCCTTCAGGCCTGAGAGTTGCCCATACAAGGAAGTCATCGCCCGGATCCCACCACCTGTGGCCATAATGGCCACCACTGGAATCTGAGGATGGGAGTAGCCCTAGTGAGGCCTCTGAGCAGTAGACTCCGAGTTAGCCCCAGGGCACTGGACACAGTCCAGCTGCTCAAAGACCCTACAACTCACTACAGAGCTAGGGTTGATAGGACTAGAGCTAGAAAGAATCTCAGAAGTTACCTAGTCTAACCCCCTCTTTTCACAGATAAGGAAACTGAGACCCAGGGAAGTAACACATCTTGCCTAGGCAGTAACCATCAGAGGTGGGATTTGAACCCAGATTCTCTTACTCCAGAGCCGATGACTTTCTACCCTAATTCCAACCAAACCCTCCAGGTTCCCATTGGAGAGCACTGGGAGGATGTTGAGGTCAACAGGAACTCCAAAGGGTTTAGACCAGCCACAAAACCTCCCATTCCTAAGAAGCCCAGTAACACCAGACAAGGATGACGTCCTCCTTCACCTCTTCTCACCCTTTCCCCACATAAAGGGGCTCTCAATCGTCTACAAGCTAGAATCCCCAGTCACCTGCTGGTCTACTCCTAACCTCTGCATGGAAAAGAAAGTGATAGAACTGGCTCTATCCCCCTCAGGAGATGACCCAGAATTAGCCCAAATTTCCTGGGACAACTCCCTATGGAAAAAAGATCTGCATCCTCAGGGGGCTCTGGGGTTCATCTCTACCAATGGAATCTTATGGAGAGGCTTCAGATAGGACACAGGGATATAAGATTGAGAGTTGGAATTGACAGGAAAGCTATGTGTACGGGGGCTTCCCAAATTTGGGGGGGTAGGGTGGAAACTTATGATTTCATCATTGTAGGGAATTTCTTCTGCTTCAGGATGAACCAGCCAGGGCCCCCTTTCTTCATCCCTTCCTTTCTCTCTCCCCTCCCCGCCCCACACCCCTGGGTCTCCTACACCCCAGCTGAGAAAAGTAGCATGACTGCTCTCACCCCTTGGATGAGCTGGGAATAAGATGTAAGCTTCAGGAAAACAGAGCAGTCTGGCCTTACTCTCCAAGTTGTCTTCTTGCCTCTGTGCCCATACCTTACCATCTGCCCTGCTGCTGTGTCCCCAGACCCCAGGGCACTAACATCCACCCTGCTGCAAGCGCACTCAGGGCCTCTAGCTAAACTCTCCCCCAATTAAAGAGGGAACACCTCGAGGGCAGGGGGCAGGGTCTGTCTTGATTTTTCCTATTTGTAAACTTAGCAGTTATAGTAAATGCTTTTACATTCACTTGTTCATTTACTCATGTAGATCAGCTGCTGAACTTCAGGATACTGAGAAGGGAGTGACCACAGCTAGTGTAAGTCAGAGGAAGGCCCTGAACCTGGGTCTTCCTGACTCCAAGACTGGCCCTCTCCTCCCTAGGCCATCCTGCCTCTCTCCCAAATCAAAACCTCTGCTCTGTCTCAGACAAAGCCATGTGCTCATTAGGCGCTTGACAAGAGTGGAGACAGGATGTGCCAGACAGAGAGTTGGGGGGCAGGCCTGCCTGGCAAGGATACGCCTAATTTGCTTGAGGTTCTGGCCTGCATGTCACTGGCCTCGAATGCAGGGAGGATTCTGGCTTGGTTGGGTTCTAACTTTCAGCCCTGGTGCAGCAGCCCTGGCTCAGATGGTCAGGGAGGGCCCCACCCCCACCTCCACACAGGCCCAGCCCTCAAACCTCATCCTCCTGCAGCTCATCCTTTAATTGCAGGACTTGTTTCAAGGCTTTGGCCACCACCTGGTTCCTTTTCCTCAGGAACACCTTCTCATCTTCACACAGCCCAAAGCCCAGGCGCACTGCCAGCTCGTCAGGGCTACAACAGCCAGGGATTGGAAGGCAGCGTATCAGTCCAAGATGGGCAGTGTCAGTGGGGGCTCTTTAAGTCCCTTCCTCAGGGAACCTCACACACCTTTTAGAGAGAAGGAAACTGGCCTCCCTCTGACCCCCCCACTCTCAGCCCTACTCTATTTCCTAACTCCTTCCTTTCTTCCTCAGCTCCCTTGCTAGAGACTATAAAGTCATCTCTGTACATACAGACCCACACTCCACAACAAATGGCACCTTGCAGGGCTGGGAAACTCTCCTAACTCTCCATGCCAAGGCTGACTTCAGAATCCTCAGTCATAAACGTTCACCCTCCTTCTGACCCTATTGGGTGCTGAATCAAAAAAAAAAAAAGAGAAGGGCCAAATATTTCTCTTTAAATCTGGGGTCCCCAACCTCTTTAAGGTAAGGAGCTCCCCTCCCTACCACCTGAAATGCTCATGAGCTGCAGAGTCAGATGTGGTGGTGACTACTGGTCCATAACCAAGCGTATCAGGATACTTATACGGATCAGACAGTTGAGTTCAGCGACCTGCACTTTCAATAAATGTAATGTGGGATTTATTAGTCATTCTTGCTGACTGCAAGGGTCTAGACAGCAGAAGATGGGCCTTCCTAACTGGATTCTGTGAACAGTAAAGGATTTAGTGCCTGGGAGGTCCTCAGCATATGCTAATCAATGGAGGGAAGAAATCAAAAGTCTATTTCCTCTCTCCTCTGGGCCTGTTTCTCCCATCTGTGCATGATTCAGACGCCCAAATAGGAATGTAGGCTCTATCATGGACCTTTCTCTTTGTACCTGCTCATCCTTCTTTGCATCCCTGTGCCAACTACTGCTGGAACTTAAAGAAACAGAAAACAAGAAACTTTAGCTACCACAGGTCAGTTAGAGTCCTTACCACATCCTCTGGAGAGAGTGATTCATGCCCTTTAATAGCTTTGAGATCTGGCTAGACATTAATTTGGGCTGCAGCAGCCTCCCTATCTAACCGTGCTCCTCCCACCTTGATGACTCTATTGCCTGATGACTCCTCTCCTTCTCCCCAAGCTCTGTTTCCCTTTATCTCCATTTTCTCTTGCCAAAGGCAACCAGTCACTCACCCTTTCTCGGTTTTCAGCTGCATCATCAGTGCAGGTTCCTGAAAATCATTAATAGTCCTGTCATGTACTGTTGATTACACCCAAGCTCCAGCCTTCCCTCCCTGCCTCCCTCTTCGGGGCAGCCCTAAAATACAGTCCCAGAGCCTTGTGCCCTGACTTCTTCAAACCCCAGCACACCACCTTCAGGGATGGCCTGGGGGCTGAAGATCAGGGCTACTCAGAGGACACTTCCTACAAAACCCGGGGCCCTAGGGATCTACTCTAAGTACTCAGAGTACTGTCCTATGGAAAAGAAAGAACATATAAAGACAGACAGAAAACAAAGTAGATGCCCATAGACTGAGACTGGTATAATGTGGTATAATGAACTCAGTGAAATACTATGGTGCCATTGAAAGTGACAGATACAAGAGATTCAGAGAAACATGGAAAGACTTGTATGAACGGATCGGGGATGAGGAAAGCAGAGCCAGGAGAACAATATACACATTAACTAGGATAACATAAATTAAAACAATGCTACAAGCAAGCTGAGCTCAGATTAAAGGAAAAGAGCCGTTTTAGGAAAGAGCTGAAGAAATGCTTTTCCCTCCTGGGAAGGCAGAAACCATGAGCATGCAGTGCTGCGTAGGCGTCAGATATGGAGGCTTCCTCAACCCATTCTGCTTAACGGTTTCTCTTAGTTACAAGAGAGACCTCAGTGGGGGCAGGCAGAGGGGGAGGGGGAAATGAAAAGAGACATATTAGGATATAACCATGGTGTAAAAAACCAAAGGCATAACCAAAGCTTTACAAAGTAAAAACAAAGGTGGCTAGGCCTTCTGGGACCCAAGCAGATTATCTTTTGTCACTTGGGGCTCCTACCTCTGTTGCAGGTAAGGACACTCTCACCATGTGACCGGAAGGTAATGACTTCAGTGGCACCTTCATTGACTCCTGGGAAGTTCCCTGAAAGAAGTAAAGATTAATTATTTGAAGGAACAAACTATCACCTCAAACCCAACTCACTCAACCTCATTCCAACCTAATGGGGCACAGGATGGGAACACAGTGGAAACAAGAGGACAACAGATTAGGAGTCATAGAGCCACCAAGCACAGGTGATCTTCTCCTTCTCTAGGATGGGGAAGGGCAACGGGAGGGGGAAATGGGCTATCAAAGAGGAAGAAAGAATTGGCAGTAGGACTGGGGTGGAGGGGTTCAGGGGACATCCTCCCCAAAAGCAATCCCTGTGGAGATATGTCTACAGGTACAGCAGCACCCCCACCTCCTCTGCAGCCTTAGCTAGAGAAAACCAGAAAAGAACGTTCCCACCATCAAAGTCCTTTGTACCATAAAATAGTTCAGCATTAGAAACCTTTGTAGTTTCACCAGTGGAAATGATGCTAAAGAAGATGTATTACCACCTCCTTTGCTGCTCTGCCCTGAGGACCACTGGGCCTTTCCAGCTACCTTGAGGCTAAAACTTCCTGTAGATGTCATCCACCACCCCCACCCCCCCTTTTGATTGAGTGCTTTTTAAGAACAGGGATAGTCTTGATTTTTTAATTTATATCCCTGATGCTTAGCATAGTGCTTTCCACCTAGTAAGCACTTAATAGATGCTCATACATACATACATACACACACACACACACACATATACACACACACGCACACATTCTTGTCCTCCTGGGAGGTTGAGAACATTACCTGGAGCTTAACACTTAGCTCTGACTCCCAGCAAGATGGACAGTGGAAGCGGATGGGGCCAGTGCCTGGGGTAACAGTCTGGCTGCCCTCATAAGACCCCAGCACTAGGGCTTCCACTCCCCCATCTGACTCTGGAACACAGAAAACACAAAGAAAACTGAGGGGATAGGTGAGATGATTCAATCTTTCCCCTCCCATTTAATGCCAGTGGCTACAGGGGGTGCCTGGGAAAGCCCTGCTCACATTGGTCTTGGTTAGCCTCCTGCCAACATATGCCAATAATGAAGCGCGATCCACCAGGATGAAGATCAGTCATTTGCAAGGGATGAACGACCACATTCCCCAGCCCAGTTCCTCCTCTGTTCCCAACAGAGAAGGGGAGATAAAGGCTATAACAGTCTGAACAACTCTGGGAGGTAGAGGTGGGCATTAGAGCCAGGCACCAGACGCTGCAAGCCTTACTCTTCCTGGGATCAGAGATTTAGTTGGGAGTCACAGATGGATTCTGTGATTAGAGTCCAATTCCCCCATTTTTCAAGTGAGGGAACTAAGGCCCAGAGAGATTAAGTGACTTGTACTACGTGACAGAGTCAAGATTTGAACCCAGATGTCTTTCCATGGCACCGTGCTGCCTGGATTCTCTTCTAGGGAGGCTGACTCACAAGGGTGGAGAGTAAGGGTTGATAGAAGCAGGGTCTATACCCCTAGGATAAATAAAGGAGGCTTACCTGAGTTATCTTGTATGCTCCCCATCTTTTCTAGCTGGACATCCAAATGGGAAAGCTCTCGGGCCTGAGTTAGAAATGGAAGAGCTCAGATGTGAATTCCTAATCCCTCCATGCTTCATTCTCAATCAGCCTATTCCCATTCTCGATCCCCTGATACCATGCTATTCTTGCCCCCAGGTGATTAGGGACCTTCCCCAGGTCCTAGATGGGTGTAGGGTTTGAGCTAAGACTAGGGAGGGGAGGAGCTTTGAACCATCTGTGACATTCCTGGTCCCAGCATACTTAAATACCTATGGTGTTGAGACTACATCTCCTTCTCTTCTTTCTTTAGGAAGCCAGAAACTAAATGCTGAAGTAGGAGACATCCCATCCCATTCAATCTCATCTCATCTTTTCCTATTCCATCCCATCTCATCCTATCCCATCCCATTCCATCCCATCTCATCTCTTCCTATTCCATCTCATCTCATCCTATCCCATCCCATCCCATCCCATCTCATCCCATGTTATCCCTTCCCATTTCATTCCATCTTGTCCCTTCCTCCACAAATAGGGACTTGGACCTATGATTTCATTGATAGAGGGAACTTCAGGATGAGAAGCCTCACTCTACCAATGTAAGCTGGCATCTTCTCTGCAACTTATAGTCTCAGAGAGTTAGAGACAACTTAGGGAGCTGTCTAGAGCACTGACAAGTTAAGTGACTTGCCAGGGTCACTGAGTCAGTGTGTGTCAGGGGCAAGATTCCCTGGCTCCAAGGCCAGCTCTACTTCCACCTTGTCATGCTTCTTCTGGGTCCTCTCTCAGAAGGGACCTCAGGCAAGGGGTGATGAGGACCAGGTTACAGTGGGGAGGGAGGGGAGAAGGTCTTTAGGCATCTCAATTCAATGCCTTTGAACAGACAGACTTACCACAAGGACACCATTGGAGATGAGCTGTTCATGGCATGCTGGGCTGAAAGGAATAAAAGATTTGATTTCTAATCCTGGCTTTGCCACCAGTTTTCAATGCAGCACCTTGGTCATTAATTCCTCTAGGCCTCAATTTCTTAAGAGGGAGGTGAGGCAAGATGATCTCCAAGATCCCTTCCATCTCCAGTTTCTATGTTTTAAGAAACAGCCCCATACATGTTCCCCTACTGAGACTCTATGCACTCATTCCCAATGATCAATGGCCCCTCCCCATAGAAAAATCTTACACAGTTTATATCAAATCTGGGAGGGGAGAAGGCTCTATCTAGTGACAGAACTATGTCAGCCGGCTATCCTACAGGGTCTTCCCAGGAAGTCCTAGCAGGTCAGTGGTTCCAGATAGCCCCAGACTCACAGACTTTGTAGATGAAACTCCACCTCCAGCTGTTCCTTGCCCTTGGGAGAGAAAGAAGTCAGTTGGGAAAGGGGTGTGTGTGTGTGTGTGTGTGTGTGTGTGTGTGTGTGTGTGTGTGTGACTGGGGACACTGGCTTTGATGGAGAAACTGGTCTGGATGGAGTTCCATATGGGGAGAGAGAAGTGAATAATAACTCTCAAACTAGCTCTCTCCATCTTTCCCTCTGATGCTCCCAAGTACAACTGCCCCTTGAGCCTACAAATAGATGAACTTGGAGAAGGAAGGGCTTCCCTCCTCACCATGAAAGTGCTGAACACAGTCTCACCTGAGGATTGAGGGTAAAGCTCTCCCTCTGGCTCTCCCCGGCTTTCAGAGTCCCCACATCAAAGAGCACAGAGAATATGGGGTCATCTTTGGTCAAAAGGTCCTGGTCAAACACTTTCAGCTCCAGCATATTCTGAGAACAGTAATGACACTTACATCGTGCTGTGCTTTAAGATATTACAAATGCTTTACACACATCACCTCACTGGATCCTCACAAAGACCTTACAAGACACGGGTTATTATTAAATCCATTTTACAGATGATGAAACTGATAAGGGAGGTAGGAAATAAATGAAATGGTTCAAAGAAAGGGTCTAGAGCGGGGGAGGCAGAGCAGAGAAAACAAGACAAAATGAAGCTTGACAGAAGGAACAAGGAGATTAAGAGACTACAAATGGGTAGAAGGAAATGTTGAAGGAAATGTTTGCTGAATGAATGAATGTGGACCCCTTTCTTCTTTGCAAAATTCAGGGAACAGCAGTATGGAATACCTCATATACTGTCAGACTTGATCAGTCTGTGGAATTAGTGTTCCTGAATTGCTCTCTCTCCCTCTCTCTGTTTCTCCCTCTCTCCTTACCCCCTTTTTCCCCCTTCCCTCTTTTTCCCTCTCCCTGTCTCTCCTTCTCTCCTCCCACCTACTCTCTCTCTCCTCTCCTTTTTTCTTCTCCCCTCCATCTCTCTGTTCCTTTCCCTCTCTGTCTCTCCTCCTCTCTCTATCTCTCCCTCCCTCCCTTCCTTCTGTCTCTCTTCATCTCTCTTCATCTCTCTTCCTCTCTGTCTCTCCCTTTTAATTCCTGAATGGGGAGGGGGAAAGGATACATTTTGAAATAAAGATGATGTTAAAAAAAAAAAAAGACAGCAGTAAGCCATTGTGCGTGCGTGCATGGACATATGTGTGTGCATGTGTGCACATATGCACATGTACGTGTGTGTGTACACTGTCTGTGGCACCTTGAGGTGGCTATGGATCCGAAAGCGGAAGGTCTGGTTCCAAACGGGATTCTTGTAGTTCCTTACTGTTCGTGTCCGAAATTCTTGACTTGATGCTGTGGGCAGCCATAGGCTCACATAGCAGTCAGAGGGGGTTACTACAGAGGAAGAGGGAACACCATTCAGAAAATTGTAGGATCATCAATCAAGGGCCAGAAGAGTCCTAAGAGGTCACCTAGTTCAACCCCACTTTTTTTTCAGACTAGGAAACTGAGGTCCGGAGAAGTTAAGGGACTTGACCAGACTCATGGGTGTTAAATGGCACAGACAAAAATTCAAACTCAGTTCTTTGACTCCAAATCTAGTGTTCTTTCCACTACACCATGATGCCTCCATGGAGTAATGGTGCCTTTGGTATCACAGGTTCCCATTTCTTCCCTCAAAGAATCCAAGTCACCTCCCTCCTGACTGGGGGAAGCACCAGGCTCTCCAGAGACCTATGGAAATTTGCAGCCAGAGCCAAAGGGATATGGAAGATCAGCTGAAGCCAAAATTTCAAACATCCCCCAGTATTCCCTGGGAGCATCCCTTGCCCTGCTGTTCTAGTCGGCCTCAACCCTATTCTCTCCTCATCATCCCTTGGCTCCAGTCCTAGTCCTGGCCCCTGGTTGCAGTTAGGATCATCAAGCTGACAGGGGAGGAAGGGGCTAGAAAAGGAATTTCATACTCACATATGTCTTTGGATGGGAAGCCATGGGCCTTTAGGACCCGAACAGAGAGTAGACTGCTACCAGGGGTGGGCTATGAGGAAGAGGTAAATGAGCAGTTGTGTGAATATTGGAGGCTGACGTAGACTGGGGCAATTTTTGCTATTCTTCAGTCTGATGCCCAAAGAGTGTACCATAGAGGACACATAACTCATGCATGTATTCAACCACTGCCTTCCCCTTGGACAGTCCTGAATTGAGAATGGAGATGAAGTTGTTGAACTAGTCTCTTATTTCCTTCAATATAGTGTGTCCTTGTCTTTCTTTCTTTTTTCTTTCTCTTCCTTCCTTTCATATCTTTCTCATCCTCCTTTTCTCCCTTCTTTCTTCCCCTCCTCCCCTATATTTCATCTTATAACTGAGCCCAGATTATCTGCTGATCTGGATATGAGGGAGGCAAGGGGGATTTGGTAGTAAGATAGAAAGGGTAGAGTGGACAAGGTATGCCAGTTGCCAACTTGGCCCTGGGTCCCTATGCTAAATTAAAGGGTTAGTTTTTGTTGTTGGTGGTGGTGGTATGATCCTTTCTCCTGGCCCTTGGCCAGCTTATAAGCCAAAAAGAAATGGATTCTCTCCTTGAGAGCAGGAGAGCTTCCTTCCTTGTATTTGTAGTCCCAGGTCCTAGTAAATGCTTGCTGACTGACCGATTCTGTTTCTATTTGAGGATTCCATCTCCCCAAGTTTTGCATCCATAGTTTCTCTTGCCTCATTCCATGACCTTGGGAAGGAAGTTCCCAACAGCAAATACCCCCAATGGGGGTAATGCCTACCCTGACGTGCCTGAAGGATGTTGGGGTGCCACCTACCCTTTCCTCTTATCCTTAGTTTATCAGTGAGTAACAGCAAAGACAAGAACTCCCTCCGGAAAACAAAGGAGGCTTGCCCCAGATCAGCCCTAAGGCCCCCACACCCCCAAGCCAGGAGCTGCTGAGTCACAAAGGATGACCTCTAAGGCAAATCATTCATTTCCTTATGAGGCCCTCAGAGGTTGGTGGCCAGAGGCCTCAGATTGCATGGAAACCAATTCTGGTCCCAAGAAGCTCTATCTGGAGTCTGTTTGTGGACACCCAAAGGACTTTCTAAACTTGAAGCCTGACTCGGTATATTCTAGAGTTCCTCCCCTTGTCTCAGAAGCTCAGAATCCCTGATTTAGAAGGGACTTCAATTACTATCCAGTACAAGTCAGAATCCCCACTATAATACTTCTGACAAGTGGTCTTCCAGCTTCTGTTTAACAGCCTCCTGGGGCTATCCTGAGGCAGCTCATTTCACTTTCAGATAGTTCTAACAGAACTAATATCTAACATCAAGACTAAATGTGCATCTTCACAATTTCTCCCATTGCCTCCAGGGCAGCCCTCTGAGGCCAAGCAGGATAAAATCTAATTTTCCCACATAATGACCTTTCAGATATTTGAAAACATCTTCCACATGCCCCTTGAAGCTTCTCTTGTCCAGGTTAAGTATCCTTAGATCCTTCATCCCTGCCTCATATGGAGAGTACCTGGCTCCCCTGCTCCTCTCCCCAACCCCCATCTCCTTCCTCTGTAACACTACTACTGAGTCTGGGCACAGGACCAATAAACAGAGGCAGTGTCGTTAGTTACTCCTGGTCCAGTGAGGAAGAGAAATAGGCTTGGACAAGGTCATCCCAGGAGCTAGTGAAACCTGGCAGTGAGAAATGGTGTACCAGGACCCTGAGCCCAACCACCAGGAACCTGGTTCCCCAATGGGTCCTTACCAGAGCCATGCCTTTCAAATCCTGTGGAGCACCAGGGGAAAATGCAGTCTCAACCACAATGAAGCCTGGGTGTGTAGATATGCTGGGGCCAGGGATGTCACTGATGGCTCAGAGCTCCTCCCACCTTCCCTGGCCTTGGCTCAAAAACCCCACACCCATTTCTGAAATAACTACTTGAGGTACAAATTAGGCAGGCAAAACACACACACACACACACACACACACACACACACACACACACACCCCCACACCCCTGAGCCAGAGCTAGGTGCCAGAGTTCATTGTTTGGTTCATCCCAGTCCCCCAACTCCCTGTACCTTAGTTTTCCAACAGATGGGAGCCTCATGTTCTAAGGCTAGGGAAGATGTCCCCTTGTCCATCTGAGGTTTTTTCTTTGTACAGATCTCTCCCTACCTCTGCTAACAAAAAGCCAAATGTCCAGGAGTTTGAAGAGGAAGATACCAGGTGGCACTTGAAGGAATCACCAGGCTGGGAAGGGGACTCTCAAAAGGCCACCTAGAAAACCCAAGCTGCTACTGGTACTGGTAAGAACCCATGTTTCACAATCTTCCTGTGCCAGCGGGACAGGAATTCCCAGATCTGATCGAAACAGCCAGCTTGAGGCCTTTGTAAGAAGAGTGTTCCAGGCCCAGGCTCTCCCATCTTAACAAGGAAGGAGAGCTTCAGGTTGTTGAGGTGGCCAGGAAAAGGGCTGTGTGAGGTCTTCAGAGAAAAGATGGCAACATGTTCAGGCATTTTGCAGCTGAAGACAGATGTTGGAAAGATTTAATGTGATGAACCCAGAATGAAGGTAGGATCTGGGCCTGGTGTAGGTAAGGAAGAAGCAGAGGGACAGCATGACTGTGGAGTCCAACTCCTTCCCAGAAAGGCACTGTCATCAGATAGGTGTCTTCTATTTGTGAAGAATGAACGGCTCTGGGAGGTTGAGGACAGCTTCTCCCAAAACCATCTCACTCCCTCTGCCATCAGTCCAACCCTAGAACCCAAGACCCTGTCAGACAAAGTTAAATAAGGGTTATCTGATGGCTGGCTCCATGTCTTTGAATGCGGTTATATGGAAGAGAGATTAGATCTGTTTTGTTTGGTCCTGTGGAGCACAAGGAGCAGGAGGTGGAAATGACAAAGACTTAGATGTCAGGAAAACCTCCTCATAATTAGAGTCCTCAAAATGAGCACAGCCTGCCTTGGGAGATATTTGTTTCCCTAAGCTGGATGACTCCTTGTAAGAAGGCTAAAGTGGGGATCCTACTTTCGGTATGAGTCAAGCTTACATGGAGGCTGCTGGTGGCACAAAGGTTAGAGTGCTGGGCTTGGAATCAGGAAGACCTGGGTTCAAATCTGGTCTTAGATACTAGCTGTATGACCCTAGGCAAGTCATTTAATGATTACCTCAGTTTCCTAAATTAAAAAATGGAGATAATAACAGACTCTCCCAGGGTTTTTATGAAGATCAAATACGATAGTAATTATTAAGCACTTAGCATAGAGCCTGGACCATAGTAGGTGTTTTACAAATGCTTATTCCCTTTGCTTCTCTGCATGGCGGCTGAGGGATTCTTTGGCTATAAATTCCTATGTGAATGTGACTGTTTTGTGATTTCTGTGCCTTTGTTTTCATCTTGTTCTGAATTCATGCATAAAGTTTGACCCTTAATCTTGTTGCCTTGGGTGAATTAAGAAAAGGAAGATCTGTTGATGTTCTAGATAGAGACCAGGGTCTCCATCAAGGTTCCTAGAAGGAAGGTTAGGCAGTGGCTCAGGAGTTCAGTAGAGGAAGCTGAGCCCAAGAGCCCAGTAGTTCTTCATGGAAGACAGAGCCAGGTTAAAGCTGTCTCCTTTCTCATCTGAGGTTGCTTCTTCGTACTGATCCCTTCCTAGCTAGCAAAGGGTCAAATGTCCAACTGCCCCACTGAGCTCTGTAGGGTCACTCTGTAGGGTTAGTCCTACCTTGCTGAGAGTAGAAAAAAAGAAAGACAGAAGACAACATGACATCAAGGCTAATAACAATTTATAGGAACTCAATCAAACAAGTCCCAATTAAATAAGTTACAGAGATAGCTAAGGGCTTCACAAAGCAAGGGAAAGGGCTGGAGTTACTGTCATTCACAGAGGAACTTGGTAGCAGGAAGGTTCTTACACTTAAGTCTGGTCCCAGCCCCACCGTCCCTTCTCTTCTCCTAACCACCCCTTGAACATCTCCATCATTCCATAGCCCCTCAACAGACCAAAGGTCCCTCCACATCTCTGATTGGACTGAGTTTGGATCAGTTTGATGGCTCATTCTTGGTTCCAAAGGCCATGCCTGTTTGGCAAAAGTGTCCTAAATGGAACCCTATTCATACCCTGTGTCTATCCAGGAAAAAGCCTTGAAACTCCAGGGGCTTCTCTGGACCAGCTTAGAGTGACCCATCCAGTGAGTTCATGGAAGGTCCACGTTAGCAAGATCTGTGGCCTTGCAGAGGGAGTCCAGAAGCTGGTAGTAGCTGTACTTGAGGTCATATTCCATGTCATACCAGAAATTCACTGTGGAGAAAAGAGGATAAAATCCAGCCACTGAACTCTATCCACACCTAATCTGGACCCAGTCCCCAGCTCCCTGCAGAACAGGCTCTATATATATCCTAGTCCCTATTACCTTCTCTCTCCTCACCCCTACCTGCTTGGACCCCTTACCAGCAATACAGCCATGAGACTGACGGACATGATGAAACCAGAGAGCTGGCAGGTAGAACATTTCTCCTGCTTTCACTGTGCAGTGCAGGGGCTGGGCCTGCTTGTAAAGTGGAAATCGGACCAGGTCAGGAGCCACAGGATCTAGTGGGATCCAAGGTACCTGCAAAGAACAGTAATTTACATGGGACAAACACCATAATCCAAAACCTTGCCATGCCTGCTCCCATCAACAGCAATCTCTCTGACTGATAAAGCAAGAGATCAAGCAGGAATCATAAGAGACTTGTGTTCTACAGGACAGAGCCCTGTCCCTTCTCATTCCTATAGGTCAAGAGGTGTGTGTGCGTGTGCGTGTGAGTGTGCGTGTGTGTATACATGTGTTTTGTTCATTTGTTTGCCTTCTCCCCATGACCAGTCCTTCCCTCAAGCCTACAGGCTGGATACAAGATAGACACCTTCTCCATGGCCTCCTCATCCACCATCTTGAAGGAGCCATCCTCAGACATGTGGTAGGTTGCTGGTGTATACAGTTCTACAGCAAGAAGGAAACAGGATTAAGAGAATGGTAGGGTCAGGATGGGGTAAAATCAGTCAGGGTTGAATAACAGCTACATCTTCCCAAATCAATCAAAGCCCCCTACCTCCTTCCCTTCCACTCTATGATCCTTCTCTGGGTGGAATACATTTTCCTATCACCACCTTGGGCCCAGAGTGTCAAGATGTGAGCTTCCTAGATAGATAAATTGCAGTGCCCACCCTTCACACACTTACAACCATAAGTGTTAGGCACCATGGATAGCTCCTGGCTAGCAAACACAACACTTCCACAATTCCTTCATCTTAACTCTGAGTCTCCCCACAATAGTCTCAATCTGCCACTTCCCATACCATAAGGGATGAATGGTCGGTCACTGGGAGGATGCAGGAGGAAGTGCTTTTCCCCAGATATCACACAGTAGAGATTCTCATAGTGATCCTTGTGTACTGCAAAACATAGAGAAGGATTGTGGTAAAAGAAGTAGTCAGAAAGGAGGCCTCGGAAGAGAAAATTTGGGTCCAATTTAGCTCCCTGCATAGGCTCTGCCCTGGGAGAAAGGACAGATGCACAACATCCAGGTTCTAGTCCCACCTTAGATCTTCATTCTCTGGCAGCCATAGGCTCAGATCAGACTTGTTAAGGTAAAGCTAAGAGTGTAGAGGATACATAACTCACATTTAGATATCACACTTAGGCTATCAACAAGCAGGATTTTGGGATATATGAAGTTCACTAAAAAGTCAGAACCAAAGGATAATCAGAGTGGGATCACAAATGCACACATTACAGCCTTCAATTAAATTCAACACAGTTCTATTAAGTGCCTATAGATGCACAAAACCAAAAGTGAAACAGCCCCTGTCCTCAAGGAACTTATAATCTACCGAGGTTGGGGAAGGCAGAAGGGACTTTTTCTTTTCTTTTTTAATTTTATATTTAATTTATGAAATAAAACAAGCATTTTCATAATATAGTATAATAAGAAAGATGACTGCACATGAAACTGTAAATCTAGTACGTACAACTTGCTTTTTCTTTTAAATATATAATAAAGTTATCATGTAAATTTCTTTCCCTTCCCCTCTCCTCACCCTGGAGATGGCTACCATTAGACACAAATATGTATATGCATGTAAAATCATTCTATATATACTTTCACTTATCAGTTCTTTCTCTGGTTGCACATAGTGTCTTCCTCCATATGTCCTTTGTACTTAATCTGAGTACTTAAAATAGTCAAAATGACTTATTCGTTCAAAGTTGTTCTTAAAACAATATTGCAGTTATTGTATGCAATATTCTCTTGGTTCTGCACATTTTATTCTTCATTATTTCATGCAAATCTATCCATGTTTTCCTAAGATCATTGAGCTCATCATTTCTTATAGAACAGTACTATTCCATCATGATCATATACCACAACTTGTTCAGCCATTCCCCAGGTGACGGGCATCCCCACAAGTTTCCAGTTCTTTGCCACCACAAAGACAGCTGCTATAAATATTTTAGAACATATAGGTTCTTTTCCTTTTTCCCTAATCATCTTTAGAAACAGATCTAGTAGTGGTATTGCTGGATCAAAGGGTATAGGCAGTTTATTAACTCTTTGGGCATAATTCCAGATTGCTCTCCAAAATGATTAGATCAGTTCACAATTCCACCAACAATGAATGAGTGTCCCAATTTTTTCATTTGTCACTTTCCTCTTCAATCATTTTAGCTAATCTAATAGATGTAAAATGAGATCTCAAGGGTGCTTATGTTTATATTTCTCTAATCAATAATGATTTAGAGCATCCTTTCATCTGACTATAAATTGTTTTGATTTCTTCATTGGGAAACTGCCTATTCATATTCTTTGACCTTTTATCAATTGAGTAATGATCTGGATTCTTATAGATTTGACAAAGTTATTTATATATTTGAAATATCAGACCTTTATATGAGAAACTGTATAAAAATTTTGCCCCCTAATTTTCTGCTTTCCTTCTGATCTTAGCTACGTTTTATTTGTACAGAACCTTTTTAATTTAATGTAATCAAAATTATCCATTTCACACCTCACTCTGCTCTCAATCTCATTTATTTATTTATAAATTATTTACCTATCCACAAGTCTGATAAGTAATATGTTCCATGCTTTTCATATTTTTTTTGCAATATCTCTTTTTATATCTAGGTCATGTATATTCTTTTTGACCTTATCTTGGTAAATGTAAGATATGCCCAATTTCTGCCATACTATTTTGCAGATTTCCCAATAATTTTTACCAAATAATGAATTCTTATCTCAAAATCTTGTCTTTACATTTGTCAAATACAAGGTTACTATATTTATTTGCTGCTGCAAATTATGTGTCTGCTCTGTTCCATTGATCTATTTCTTAGCCAGCACTGGATAGTTTTGATAATTGCTGCCTTATGAAATAGTTTAAGATCTGCTACTGCTGACCCTCCTTCCTTTACATTTGTATATTTCCTTTGATATTCTTGACTTTTCAGTCTTTCAAATGAATTTGGTTTTTTGGTTATTTTCTAATTCTGTAAAATAATTCTTGGTAATTTAATGAGAATGGCATTAAATATATAAATTAGTTTGGGTAAAATTGTCATTTTTATTATATTATGTTATATATATATATAGGCCCTGACTACTCATGAACAATTAATATTTCTCCATTTATTTAAATCTGATTTTATCTGTATAAAAAGCCGTATAATTTTGTTCCTGGGTTTGCTTTGGCAGGTGTACTCCCAGGCATTTTATACTGTCTACAGTTGTTTTAAATGGGGTGTCTTCTACTATCTCTTCTTGAAGAGTTCTGTTTGTGATGTATAGGAATGTGGATGATTTAGGTGGATTTACTTTATATCCTGCTACTTTGATAAAATTATTGTTTCAACTAACTTTTTAGTTAAGTCTTTGTGGTTTTCCAAGTATATCATCATATTGTTTGCAAAAAGAGACCATTTTATTACCTCATTCCCTATTCTGACTCTTTCTACTTCTGTTTCTTCTCTCATTACTACTGTGAGGTTTTCCAATACAATTCTGAATAATATTGGTGAGAGTGAGTATCTTTGTTTCACATCTGATCTTACTAGGAAGGCTTGTAGCTCATCCCTATTACAAATAATGCTTGCCGATAACTTTAGATAAATGCTTTTTATCAGTTCATCAAGGAAAAATCCATTTATACCTACACTTTCAAGAGTTTTCACGAGTGTTGTACTTTATCAAAAGCTTTTCCTACATCTATTGATACAACCACCTGATTTCTTTAACTTTTATTATTGATATAATCAATTATGTTAATAGTTTTTCTTATGTTAAACCATCCTGGCATTCTTGGTATAAATTCACAATGTATGAGCTTTGTAATATATTGCTGTAATCTTTTTAGCTAGTAATCTTTTTGCCTATTATTCCAAATAATTTATTTAATATTGGAATTAGTTGATCTTTAAATGTGTGACAGCATTCACTTTTTATTTTCAAGGAGTCACAGAATCTTAGCATCAGAAGGACCTAGAGTCAGAAGACTTAGCTTCCTACACAGACAGACCTATTTCTAATTACATTCATATGAACTCTTCTGAAAGGTTTTTTATAGTTAGCACCTGGTCTCCCATGACCCATTTCCAGCTCATTTTCTGTGCATAGCCTCACTATCTAGCATAATTCTCCAGTTCATTCAACAGCTATTTACTGTGGGCCTTCTGTCTGGTCAATGCTTTGCCACATGCGCGGAGAATACAAATGGGTATAAGAGAGATTCCTCCAAAGAGTTCACAGTCCTGTTGAGAAGACGTGTTCACACAGAAAGCACAAGAAGGCATGTGAGGAGGCACAATAATGGGCTGAGTGGGGTGCAGTATGTGATCTTATGAAGTCCCTTCACAGGTTCCTAAAATGAGGTGGTTGGAGAGGGAGATCACACTGTCAGGTCAGATTCCAGAGGGCACAGTGGATGGATGGAGTGTTGGACTTGGAGTCACATTGTCCCTCACTTACCAGTTGTGGGCTAACCCAGGCAAGTCACCCAACCTTCCTTAGCCTCAGTGTCCTTATCTGTAAAATGAGGATAAGAACAGCACCTGCCTAACAGGACTAAATGAGATGATGTATGCCAAATGTATGACAAACTTGAAAGTGCTTTATAAATATCAATCCTCATTATTATCATTAATTATTCTGGCAGCCTGGGGACATCGGCAGCAGGGCCTGAGTAGTAACACTACTTTAATACCCTAGTACAGCCCACAGTCCTTTCCACAGTGTCACAGGCTGGCACCTGCTCCATCCCTGGGCCTGTGGAGCATTCCACAGCCTTTCCTTTTCATCACCAAGAATCAGAGGCCATGGGAGATCGGGGACTGCTTTTCTCAACACCTGTCTCACCCCACACTGCCATCAGCCCAACCCTAAAATCAAGACCATGTCAGAAAAGGTAAAACAGGGGATTAGCTGAGACCTGTCTTTGTGTCTTTGAATACTGTTTTATGGAAAAGGGATTAGATCTATTTTGTTTGGCCTCATAGATCACCACTGGGAGCAGTGGGTGGAAATGACAAAGACTTAGTTTTAGGTGACTCCAACCTCCCCCCAGAGTCTGGTCCCCTTCCCACTCTGGCCTCATTTTCTTCAGTCATTGGCCACTTACTCCCACGCTCTCCTGGTACTTACAAGACGTCACTGCTGCTTCTTCCCCCATCCAGAAGTTCACAGCATCAGGCATCTTCCCTAGATAGAGAGACATTAAAAATATATACATTTATTAAGTGTTTACTATGCGTTTGGCACACTGTTGAGTTCCAGAGATATTAATACACGCCACAAAGGCAGTTCTTGCCTTCAAACAGTTTATGTTCTAACTGGAAATCCAGAGGGATAAAGAATATGAACACGGACTCCCTCCACCCCCGGCCAAGGGCAGACGTAGGAATTACTCCCAAAGAGGAGAGGGATAGGCATGACCACACACAGTGTAAGCTGAGACAGTAGATGAGGGTAGGATAAGGGTCTGGGTAGGTGGAGGGGCCTGGTGGAGAAAGAGGGCTGGGCACTGGAACTAGGGACAGAAAGAGCTGACAATCCAATAAGGACCTTATACAGAACAACCTTATATATCACTGATATCACAAGAGGGCCACAGAACTTAAGCTTCTAACAAGGAAGGGCAGAAGAGGGCAGCCATTGATCAGATCAGACTTCAAAGACCAAGAAGGCAGAGGGCATCAAAAGTCAAGTGTGTATACTACTTTGTGTTCGCTTTGGCACTTCCTACACCACAGCCATGAGGTACACAGGGCAAGTAGGATTCTCCTCATTTTACAGATGGAGAAACTGAAGCTCAGAGGTTAAACAACGTGCTCCCACCTCACCCAGTTAGGAAGCCTCAGAGCTCAGCCCCACATCCAGTCGTCCTTCCACTCTGCCCCATTGCCCCTCTATTCCCCCCCAGTCAAAGAGATGGCAGGGAACAGTGGAAATGGTGCTGTGTTTGGAGTTAGAGCGTCTGTTACTTATTACCTGTATGACCTTGGGCAAGCCTGGGCCTCAGTTTCATCTGTAAGATGGACTAAGTGGCCTGGAAGAGCCTTTCCATCTTTAAATCCTACCATTTCTAAAGGACAGAATGTCTTCCAAGAGGCACCAGTGTCTACCACTGGTCTCAGGGAGAAATAAATGGCTGGGGTCCAACATCTGCATTCTAATCATGGCTAGATACCTCTCTACCCAGCCCCCCCAAGCCCTCCCCCACTACCTCAACTTACCCAGTGCTTCACTAGCCCAGGGCACATGGGATTCAACATCAAGCAGCAGCTGGGGTAACTCATAGGAGAGGTTAGAGCATTGCTTCTGCACATAGAGCACCCCAGGGTGATAGGCCTTGCCCTCCAGCACATCGATCACTGCACTCAGAGGCATCCGCCGCTCTGCAGGCATCACAAACCGGTCCCCGCACACTGCATCTGCGTACCCATCCGGTGTCACAGCGACACTCACCTCTGTGCTGCCCACTGTGTCCCTGCAGGGAATGGATGGTCAGTCCTTGGGCCACAGCTCAGATTTCCTGATACCTGGTGGAAGTGTCCCCACCCCATTCCAAAAAAGGGCAGCTCCCACCTGAGGTAGGACAATGTCCACTTCTTTAGGGCGGGCCAGTGATGCAGGGCCTTACGGATGATGCAGGGCCTGTTGGGACACACCCAGTCTCTGTAGAATTGAAGAGGAGTCGGGGGCCCTTCCAGGTGTGGTACAGTGAGCGGTACGCTGAGCTCTGAGGATAGACAAGGGCTAAGACGTCTGGGGTCAGGGACTCTGACTTTATTTACTAAGGAGAGAAGGGGAATGAGGAGTATTACTTTCTATGGTCTGCAACCTTCCTGACTCAAATCAAAGTCAACTGCAAGTCATGTCGTCATCTTGATGTCACGGTCCTCTTTGGGAACAAAGGGTGAACACAACCCCTGGTCACCTGTCCAGAATGCCCAATGGGCCCTACCCAGGCTTGAAACAGGAAAGGGAGACAAATCAGGGGTAAAGGACATATGAAAACACCTGTTCAAGGAATCAAGAGGGTCATTTATATCTTGGGGGCACTGTCCACTTGGTCTACAACCCAAAGGCAGCTAGGTGGCACAGTGGACCTAGAGTCAGGAAGAACTGTGTGACCTTGGGCAAGTCACTTAACCTATTTGCCTCAGTTTCCTCAACCGCTAAAATGGGGATAATAACAGCACCTACCTCACCGGGTTGTTGTGAGGATCAATTGAGAAATTTGTAGAACACTTAGCAGAGTGCCTGGTACATAATAGGTGCTATATAATGCTTATTCTCTCCTTCCCTCCCTCCCTCTTTAAGGCTTCACATAGATTTACAGTCATATGTTGGCCTCAGTTCTCCATCACAGCCTGGCACAGCCTCCCAGTTCCTCAGGATTGAACACAGTAACCAAGGCAGTGTGGAGAGCCTTGAGGCTAATAACAGCTCACACTGATACAGCATTTTAAGGTTTGCAAAGCACTTTAGATACATTGTCTTCTCAGAACCTCACAATCATTTTGTGCAGTAAGTGCTGTTACTATGTCTCAGTTTTAAAGATGAGGAAACTGAAGCTAGAAAGGTTACATAACTGAGCAGCGATTCAAAGACAGGTCTGGCTGGCTCCAAGTCTTGTGAGCTGTTAACTAGGCTTCCTAGGTGCCTTTACTGTGGATTCCATCCATGTAGCAGTACTGTGTTAAGTGCTTTGGAGACCTTAAAGCACCATCAGAGAACAGCCCACAAGGAGCTGGGTGGGGTGGGGGTGGAGAGTGTAGGGTTAAGCCATACACAGCACTGTAATCATCAGAAGCTCCCAAAGCTATTAAATCATTCTCACCCTCTGACTCCACAACAGCACAAGCCAGTATAAAAGTCAGATCAACAAAGTGATCCATAAATAAAGTCATATTCAGGGTCAAAGAATTGCCATCTGGACAAACCACACTCAGACAGGGAAGTTCAGCCAGCAGTTACAAGCGCACTTGGAAGGAGGGCAGCTAGATGCCCTCTAGATGTTCCATCGCAGATGGAACAATGATTCCCAAGGTAAAATCTATGGCAGGATGACGGCACCTTCCTAGAAAGAACGGTATCAGGTGTACACCTCTTCTAGCCAACAGAGGCGGGTCACCCAACCGGCCCTAGCCAGGGTCAGCAGTGGGGGCATCAAGGGAGCAGGCCTGCAGGAAGGAAGGGGGGCAGAGGTGTCCCAGAGTTTCCCCAAGTTTGGACAGTCTACATCCCAAACAGATCGCAGAAGAAAAGGACCCCTATGTCCCCCAAAACTTATGGCGGCTCTTTCTGGTGGTGGCAAAGACTGGAAACTGCGGAGGTGCTCGTTCAGCGGGGACTGGCTAAACAGACTAAGGGGTGTGGGAATACTACTGGCTCTAAGAAAGGACGAAGGGGACCACTTGGGGTCACCGACGCAGGACCAAGGGAACAGTCTATAACGCGTGGGGACGTGGCCAGGCCAGGAGTTCACTTTGCTCGACCACGCACGTCATTAACGGGTTCAGTGACTGCTTTCTCGAAGTGGGTGGGAGAGAATGAAAAGAGAACTGGATTTAGGGAGAAGAGGCGAAGGCGACGTTGTTTGGGGACAGCTCAGGGTCCCCGTCAGGGCGGCGGCCTCCACACCCCCTTCCCTGCCCTCTCGGGGTGCTCGGCGTCCCAAGCTGGGAACTCTGGAGTCGCGCTTCCATCCCGGCCTCGGGTGGAGTGGGGGGGGGTCCCCAAGAGTCTCAGTGGGGGTCCACAGCTTCAAGCTGCGCTCGGTGAGGCCTCACCAATGCCCCCCTCGGGGGCAGAAGCACGGGCTGAAGGGGGCTCCGGAGGTAACGGGGGCAGCCGGGATTGGAAGGCAGGTCCCGACTCCGACCCGGCAGCCCCGCCCCCAACGCGCCCCAAAGGCCCCTCCCAGGCCCCTCCGCGGCCCCAGACCGCCTCCCTCGGCTCTGGGGGGCCTGCGCCCATCGGAAAGGCCCAGGAAACTGCTGGGCCAGGCGGGGCCGGGCACGAGGTGCCTTCCGGAGACTGAACTCCATGAGGGCGGGGCAACCGTCTTTCTGGCCTCCGTTCCGGAGCACAGCCAGGGGCTTAAGCAATGAACGGAGACGGGGCGTTTCCATCCCGCCCCACAAGAAACAAAGCGCCCGGCCTGCTCTATGACCTCGGAGGGCTCCCTACAACTCCCAGGATGCACTGCGCCTGCCCCCTAAGAGGCCGCCGCAGCCGGAAGCTTGCGGGGCTGAGGTCCACGCCCCAGGACTACTAATCCCGGCGTGCACTGGGCCCCTGCCCTCGGCAGGACCAGGGAAGGCCGCCGTAGCCTCGCAGTACAAAGCCGGCCCCGTCGTAAAGCCCACTCACCCCGCGCAGCATTTGGGAATTCTAATAGATGCTTCCGCACGGCGTCCAGCACCGCCTCCGCCATAGCCACGCCGGTTCCGTGCGCCCCGCCCCCCGCCGCGGCCCCGCCCCGGACACGCAAGCCCCGCCCCCGCCCCGCCCCGGACGCGCAGGCCCCGCCCTCCCGGGGCGCCCACACAGCCACCCGCCAGTCCGTAACAAAGGAGCCGTGTTTTATTGACAGGTTCGACACGGATACAAACGGACGCGTTAAAAAGGACCCCAGCCCCGCAGGGAAGCACGGGAAGGGGGCAGAGCGAGGCCCGGGGCCGGAGTACAAAAGTTATAAATAAGGGGTGTCCAAAAGGGCAGAGGGCAAGGGGCGTGCCAGGCCCCGGGGCGGGGCAGCCTGGAGACGGCAGCCCTTCTTTAGTAAAGTGATCGATGAGGCCCTCCTCCAGGGAGCGGGGCGAGGGGAGGCCCCGGGGATGGGGGCGGGTGACTGGCCGGCCTGATGGGGGAGGCTGGAGCGAGGCTTCTCCGAAGTCCGGTCCGCGGCAGTCCGCCCAGGTTTCTGGTCCCGCTGGGCCGCACCGCACGTGCCTCGTGCAGACGTCGGTGCCCAGGCACGTGGGGTGGGGGTGGGGGTGGGGAAGGTGAGGGGTGGCAGGGAAGGTGGAAGCGGGGAGGTGCAGCAGTGACCAAGCGCAGCCAAGGCTCCCGACGCGGGGAGCACAGGCCCCAGAGACGAACTCCAAAACCCTCCATTCTACGTAGTCTTACCACAGGTCCTCCTCTTACATGCCTGCCCTTCTACTGACCTCTCTGCTCCACGCATGCCTGCCCTTTGGAATACCCAGCCCCCTACCCTACACTGTTTCTAACCTCTCTCCCCTACACCTGCTCCACTTACTCCTTCCCAAAATGTCTCTGAGCAGCTACCTGAGCCTCTGCCCCCTGAACACCTGCATACGCTAAGGACCCCAGCACTGTTCTGAAGGCCTGCTTTCCAGCCCGTATGGCTTTAAGTGAGATCTCCTGTTGCCCTGTGGGAGCCAGGGCGCCCATCGTGTGACCAGAGCAGTTACTTTGTCAGATATGCCACAGAGCTCTGAGCCCACACCCTTTCATGTGCCACATTTACTCTAACTTTCACCAGAAAAGATGGGGAAGACTTGAGAATCAACGCAAGGAGCAAAGCCAAGGACTGCAAGGGCAACAGCCACAGTTGAAGGAATGAGGAGGGGATCATAATCAGAGGTTCCTGCTTCTGAAAGCCTTGAAGGAGGATGCACTCAGTGATGATGGGCTAGCACCTTTGAACCGCCCTTCAAAGGCAGATGGACAGCTCCAGCCCTCATCCCCACACACTTCGACCAAGCACCCAAGGTATCAGAAAGAAAGGATATGCTTGGCTTCTACAGTCTAGAGTTCCAAAATAGCATAAGGAAGGAAAAGTGGGATTGGGGGTGGGGAAGAACAGAAGAGGGAGGAGACCAGAATCCATGGTACATCCAGCCTGAAGACCTTACTGACCTGCAGTAGCAATGCCTCATAGAGCTGACCCCACATACTCTGGGAGATAGAGAGAAGAACGCTTCTTCCTGGGGGGGAATGTAGACAACGTTGGGGGAAGGGCCCTTTGAAAGGGACTGGAGACGAATTATAGGGGAGGAGGGATCCCTGACCTGACCATTCTGGTCCCCGAATACCATAGATAATAAGGTCCAGAGGACTTTGCATTTCTGAACTGTGGGGGAAAAGATGGTGACAGTGCCGACCATTAGGACCTTCTACTCATGAGTTGGAGAAGCCCAGCTAGTTTCAGGGCATGGGGGACGGAGGCAGGACTTCCTGCCATGGGGGAGGTGAGGCACTAAGTGCCTTTACCCCACTGAATACCCTGTATTTGCTCCAGCCCAGGGAGCTTGATCCCTGCAGTGATTCAAATGGCTTCAAAGAGAGGAGGGGCTAGAACTCCTTCCCAGTTCCCCCGAAATCCATTGGGATGAGCTGCTGCTTCCCAACTCCCCATAGCTTCCATGCAGCACCAAGAAAACTGTGGGCAGTCTTCAGATCTGCTCCAGATACAAACATCTGGAGGCACTGGAGGCAGAGTCAAGAGTGGGACAAATGTCAGGAAAATAAATTAATAAATAGGTTCAGGGAGCACTGAGGAAAATATGGGAAAGCTGGGTCCCCCACTTTCCACTTGAAGGCTGCCCGGAGAGTAGACCCCTCAGGTTTGGAGAGTCTTGACAAAGGCCCATGGGGAAGGCAAAGGGGCACGACACCCGATCAGACAAGTGCTTTGAGGCTCAGAGCCTCCGTTCCATGCGTCGTTCCACAGCCTGGAGCAGCAGCTCTGAGTACTGTTCCAGCAGTGCCTGCGTCTGCTCAGCTCCCACAGCACTTGGGCTCCCATTCGGGCTGGCTGTCACCACGCCAGCCAGGGCGTCTAGCTCTTGCCGCACCGAAGAGAAGGTGTCATTGAGGAATCGGGCAATCTGACTTTGCTCAGCTGAAGGTGTCCTAGTGCTCACCACCTGCAAGAGGAACAACCAAGAAGTAAGTAATCCAGGTCACTGGGGGCAGGGAGTGGAGTAGGGTGGAAAAAGATGACTCCCAGGTTACAAAAGGGAACGTAGACACAAGTCTTCCCTAGGTTTTTCTGTAGCTGTATGAGGGGTTTCAGCTAGAAAAGCTTTTCTAGACGCAGTCCTGTCACTACCACCACCACACCTGGCCAATAAGGGTGAAACTTCCTCACATTTGCTGAACAGAGGTATGTACAAATCCCTTTTCCTCTTCAGTAATTAACAGCAAAGGCAGAATCTTTAAAATTAAAAAAAAAAGCTTTACTAACAAGGAAAAATGAACTAATGGATGAACCCAATGGAAAAACAGAAATGGATAGACTTACAGGATGAAGTTCAGGACTCTTACCTTAACTAAAGTTCAACCACAGACTGACTTCCCCCCCGCCAGATTATGAAAAATATAACCTGGGTTTCTTTTTGTTGTCTCACCCAATATAGGGGACAGACTAGGAAATCTGGGCCATATAAGTATGTGGGAAACATGCTGGAAAAGACAGTTTAGGATTGAGAAATGAAAGAGATCAAAAACTTTTAGACTACTTAGAAGCCTCTTGCTGATAAATCGTGAATTCTTTTTTTTTAAATCATGAATTCTTCAAGAAAAGAGAACACATCAACAAGTGTTTATTAAATACCTACTATCATCATTACTTGGGGAATGACTAAACAAATTATGGTAGTAATGAAATATCTCTGTGTTCTAAGACATGAGGAACTTGATGAATAAAGAGATGAACTGATGCAAAGGGAAGTCAGCAGAACCAGGAAGACACATGATCACCACAAAGTAAAATAAAGGACAGGAGTTTGATTTGATTCTGGAGAAAACAGGGAGCCACTGGAGGTTTATAGAGGGGGCAAAGCCTACACATCAGGAAGGTAGTCCCTTTGGTCGCTATGTGGAGAAGAAATGATTCCTGTTAAAAGTAATCTTATTAGATCTGGTTCATCTTTTCTAGCCTGAGAAGCAGCATGGCCTCATAAAAGAGGGCTAGATTTGGAGTCAGTAGCTCTAGAATTCCCGTTCCGTCTCTGTCTCCCTCTCTTCACCTGAGGGTGCTCTGTCCAGAAGAAGGTATATTTCGATGGCTGAAAGCTGCCTCATTAACTTGGGGTTTACAGGTTAGATTTCTTTCCCGCAGACCTAGCCTTAAACCCAGTTCATCACTCTGGAGCTCATAGACTGGACAACAATAAATCCCTGCTCTCCTAGTACAGAGTCAATGTAAATAGTAAACAGTAACTGTTTCTCTTTTGGCCAGCAATCCTGAGGGTGTTCCCCTCCCAGTTTGATTTTTTATTTTATTAAAGAGGCCATCACTGACTCACTCCTTAAAGAGGCCTATTCATTGAACTGGTGTTACCTCACTCGAAGTGGGTATCTGAAAAGGTCTTAGCCTTAAAGGGCCAGGGTCTTCCCTTGCATCCTGATGAATATCAAGCCACAGGACCCAGATGGCTCTGAAGGAGAATGTGAGGCTAGTGACCTGGCACTGCCCTCTCTCCCTCAGATCTAAGTCAGCTGCAAGTCATGTCATCATTGCCTGAGGTCATGGTCCTCTTGGAGAAGGAAGGCCAAACAAAAACAACAATCACTTCTAGGCCTCCATTTCTTCACCTTAAACTACCTAAGCATTTTAACTACATAGCACTAAACATGTTTTGAACCCTGAGACCTGAGAAGTCTCTGTGAAGTCAGCATATGGAATTTCTAGTATATGCACACAGTGCTACCAGGAATGAAGCCACAGACTTTACCTGCTCCTATATGAGTGAGAGCAACATGTGCAAATTAACTTATGCTAGGGAAGAAAGATAATAAAATTAACAGCCCTAAACAAAATGTCCAAAACTTCACTCAGGAAAATAACTATGAAAATTGTAATTAACCAGAAAAGAAGCTAATGACTCCATGAGATATCAATAAAAATGAAAAAAAGACAAAATTAAAAGACTGAAAAAAGAGAATGGAATTTGTGGTGTCTTGTAGTAAGTAGCACAAACAAACCTCATCTGGAAACAGACTGAAGAGAAACAGTTTAATCAATGGAGTATCTGAAAGTTATGACCAAAAAAATGAGCTTAGGCATATTTTAAGAAATCATAAAAGAAAACTGTTCAGCTCTCTTGGAATCACAGGACAGAGCAGAAACTGAAAGAATCCACAGGTCACCACCTGAAAGAAACCCCAAATGAAAACTCCCAGAAATATCATGGAGCCAAAATTCAGAGGTCAGAAAGGATTCAGTACTGAAGAGCCACAGTTAGGCTCATGCTTGATATGTTACCATTAAAAAAGAGATGTAAGCTTACAACCAGAAGTAATTTACTCAGAAAAACAGAGTATCTTGGGGGGAAGGGAGAAATAGACCTTTAATGAAACAGAAGATGTCCAAGCATTCCTGATTAAAAGACCAGAGCTGAGAAGATAACACCAGAATCACAAGAAGCATAAAAAGGTAAAAATGAACTAGCAATCATAAGGGACTAAATAGTCTTATATGGGGAGATGATAATTGTATCACCTGAGTACTCTAACATCATTAGGGTTGTAGTGTCTGTGAACTATGAACAGAGGGCTTGGAAGTGATTCTGTTATGATTTGAAGATCTGAAAAGAAGAATGGAAAGGATGGGGAACAGGAATACACTGGGAGAGAGAAACAGAAAAGGAAGAATAGGAGACATTATCATATAACTGTGGTGGTGTGTGTGTGTGTGTGTGTGTGTGTGTGTGTGTGTGTGTATGCATGCATGCATGCATGCAAGTAGATGGCTATATAATAAGGAGGAAGGAGTAAAGGGGCAAGGACTAAACTTGAACCTCACTCTCATCTGAACTGGTCAAAGGAGGGAAAAATACACAGACACACAAGTACAGAAATACATTTCACCTAATAGGGAAACAGGAAGGAAAGGGTTAAAGGAAAAGGGAGAATGAAAGGGAGGGAATTCTAAAGAAAGGATTAATCAGAAACAGACTTCAAGAGGGGACAGGAAACAGAAGGAAAAGTATAAAAACAGGATGGAAGGAAATAAACAGCAATCAATGAATGAATGAATGGGATGAACTGACCCATAAAATGGAAGAGAACAGTAGAATGAATTAGAATCCAACAAATTTTTTTTTTACAAGAAACACAATTGAAACAAAAAAATAAAGAGCAAAAATAAAGGGCTGGAGCAGAAACTATTATGCTTCAGCTAAAGTAAAAAAGGCAGGAGTAATAGCAAAAATAGACTTAAGAGACAAACAAATACCTTGTTAAAAGGTACCATACACAATGAATTAATATCAGTATGAAACCTATGTGTGCCAAATGGAAGAGCATTTAAATTTTTAAGGAAAAAAGTAAAATGAGTTAGTTTTCAGAGGAAGAACTCTATCAACAATTATGTTTTAAAAAACACACTAAATTGCTAAGAATAGAGAAATGAACATTAAAACAACTCTGAGGTACCACCTCACACTCATCAGACTGGCAAAGCTGAGGGAAAAAAGGATAATTACAAATGCACTGGAAGGGTTGTGGGAAAACAGGTCCATTAACATACTGTTAGCAAAGCTGTGAAATGGTTCACCCATTCTGGAATGCAATTTGTAACTATGCCCCAAAAGCTATTAAATTGTGCACACTCTTTGACCCTGTGATTCCATTATTAGGCCTATAATTCTGAAATCAAAAAGAGGAAAAGAGCCCCTTATTTATTTTATTTAACATTTACAAAAGCTCTTTCTGAGGTGACAAAGAATGGGAAACTAAAAGGGTTCCCATCAGTGGGGAATGGCTAAAGAAGTTATGGTACATGAATTTAATGGGTTACTATTGTGTTGTAAGAAATTGTGAAGGAGAAGGTTTAAGAGAAACCTAGTATGAACTGATGTAGAGTGGAATGAGCAAAACCAGGAGAATTATTTATACAATAACATTATTAGATGAACAACTTTAGCCTTAGAACTCTGATCAGCAGAACGACCAACCACATTTCCAGAGGACTCATGATGAAACGTTACCCACCTCCAGAAAAGAAAAATGATGGACTCATGGTGCAGATAGGAGGCAACCTTCTATTTTTTTGGAGGGGTTGCAGAAGGGGCGGGGCAGGGGAAACATGGCTAATGCAGGAATTTGTTTTTACATATCTGTAACAGGTTTTATTTATTTACTTTTTTTCTCCATTGAGGAGATGGAGGAGAGGAGAGATTTTAGAAATGAACATTAAATTAAGAAACAAAACAAATGCTTGTTAATGAAAAAAATTAAAACTAATGTGTTTTGTATTTATTAATGTGTGAATGTGTGTATAGTGAAACAGAACTCTGGATTTAGAGAGGACCTAGGTTAAAAAATCCAGTCACTTATTTGTGAGGTGCTTCTACTTGTGTGACCTTGGGCAGGTACATCTCAGTTTTCTCATCTGTAAAATGAGAGAGTTGGAATAGATGGCCTTTAAGACCTATTCCAGCTCTTTGGTGATGTTCTTATGAACATTTGCTATGATGTGCTATTACCAAGATCTCCAAATTGACATTAGCCAATGAACTCGATGGATCCCATCATTCAACTGTTTCAAATCCACCTGTTTCATTATCTAACCTACATCCATCTCTCTATCTTGTCTAAAAGGTTAGTATGAGGGACTTCATCAAATGTTTTGCAGAAATTCAGGTATACAGAATCAGAGTAAGAACCACAGAATTTTCAAGTTGGAAGGATTCATTGGCTATTTAGTTCAGTCCATATCTAAAAAAGAATCCTTATAACCTACTGAACAAATGGTTATTCAGTCTTTATTTGAAGATTTCTAATGAAGGGGAATTCACTACTTCCCAAGGCTGGCTGGCCAATTCACTTGTGAAAAATTCTTAATTGTTTAGTTCTAAGTAGGAAGTCTGCCCTTACACCTTTACATTCATCTTTACTCTGTCACACACACCCCTTTTTGTTCTCTATATGTATATAAACAATTATACATTATTAATAGCATTTTTACAGGATCCTTTACTTAGTTCTAGTAAATATTTTTACAAATGACTTGAAGGCAGAGATGGCATGGTTAGCAAATCTGCAGATGATACGATCCAAAAAAGATCTCAAGAAGATTATAAATTTACAGTTAGAAGTGGCCTTGGAAATACAGTCCAATCCTTTTATTTTTTAAAAACTGTATAGTAGTGCAGTAAAAGTAAAAGATCAAAATGAAATATATTAATACAACTAATATGTAGGATGAAAGCCGGTATTTTGTCCATGAGTCCATCCAAAGATTCTTTAACCAGTCTACTGACTTGCCCCCAAACCCAAGAGCTCTTGGGAACAGTTCAGATACAAGCATCCCAAATGATGGATCTGGCAAACATCCCTAAAGCTTCCCCCATCAGAATCCAAGCATTTTCCTCACTGACTTTCCTGGGAAATTTACAGAGGTAAATGTGTATATAATTGGTATATACAGGGGCAGTGAATAAAGCACTGGCTTCAGAGACAGGAAGACCTGGGTTCAAAGCCTGCAGCAGATACCTCTTGGTTATGTCATCCAGGGAAAAGTGGCATCAACCTCAAAGAGAAATGAATACAAGCTGGCCTTGTGCTGAGGTAGAGAACCACAAATGAACATTATTTATGTTGCAGTGTATTTCTATTTATTTCGTACAACATTTCCAAATTACATTTTCGTCTGGTTTGGACTGCAGTCTGGCTGTGGGCTTTGAGTTTGCCACCTCTGCTCTAAACTCTCTAAGACCATATGTTGCAGAGAGGATGCTGATCTGCACCGATAGATGTGTATATACAAAACAGATCTCTCTCTCTCTCTCACACACACACACACACACACACACACACACGTATATAAGTATATATACAGACAGTTCTCACTTAAGATATATGGCTCATTCTGCCAACTTCCCCCCTCTTGGGGCCCCTCTCCCAAGTGGAGGACCCCCAGGACACAATTGCATTGGTGCTGCTGGCCTCACTGCATTGAGCAGAAGCAGGAGCCCTCGCTGGTGCCCACCCTTCAACTTTGCATCATGTGTATTTACATAAAGCAAGAACTTGTCTGTATACATGAATACACGTGTGTGTTATACATATATATTTTACATATTTATATGTTTGATGTATACACACAGGACAGAGACTAGTTACACTGTCCAAAAATGATAAAGTTAAGATCGTTAACATGTTCTTCATTCTAATTCCTGCCGCAGGAGAAATCATTTGTCAGCTGAAATCAAGCCCTTCAGTGGAGGAACCTGTGGTACTTCCCATCTCTCCACCTGACAGCTCAACAAATACATATGCATATATACACTGACATGTGTGAGTGAGAGAGAGAGAAAGAGGTCGACAGAGAACCATCCCAAATATGGGATGCGTTTCTATCCCAGACTGAAGAATTCAGACGAGTGCTAGGAACTGTATTGTGTTTTATCCTGGTATCATCCCCAGAGCTCAGTATAAAGCTTTACACACAGAAGGTTCTTAGTAACTTGTTTTGTTGCTGATCAAGAATGGACTTGGAAACAAAAGTTATCTGGAGAATGACCCCAATAAACCCAACAGCCAAATGAAACCTCAATAAAATCCCTTGGATTCAGTTCAGCAAACACTGACTCAGTAACTGCTCCATCCCCGAAGGCCCTCAGCAGGGCACAGACACAGACAAGTCAATACGAAGGAACTCTGAAAAGCCCTCGTGTAAGAGATGGTGGGATCTGAGCTAAGCCCTAAAGGAAGAGGGAGGAGGCAAAGGGGGTGCAAAGAAGTAGAAGTGAGGACCAAGAACATTCCAGTCATGAAAGAAATCATGTACAAAAGCTGAGGTGGGAGATGGCACGATGTGTACAGGAAGAGCAAGCAGAGGAACAGAGTAGATGAAGGGGTGTAATCAGGTGCAATCAGCTGGGAAAGGCAGGAGGCTGGAGGTAGACTGGGAAGGTCTTTAAATACCAAACAGGAATGTGTATCTTATCCTAGGGGCAACAGAGAGCCATGAAGCTTCTTGAGCAAGGGAGTATTGAGGTACCTGTGCTTTAAGAAGATGTTGGCAGCTGTGTGGAGGGTATCACTGTGAAAAGAGAAAGACTGGAGTCTGGGAGACCACGCAGGGGACTATTATAACAGTCCATGTTAGTGGTGATGAGGACATGAACTAGGATGGTAACAGAGTAAGAGGAGAGAAAGAAATGGACCAGAGAAAAATTGGGAAGGTAGAAAAAACCTGATTGGATATGGAGGGGTGAGAGATGGTCAAGAGACAAGAATAACTCCCAAAGCTGCCAACTGGGGTGCCTGGGAGAAAAGGCAGGGATGGGATTGAGGGTGCAAATGGAGGGACTGATGGTCTTGGCAAAGAGAGTGGCCAACACTTCAACAGAAGCTGGAGCAGAAGTGGAAAGAATGGAGATGTTTCTGAAGGGGACTGGAGCTATCATATGTAGATTTAGGAGATGATCTTCATAATGTCACTGAACTTGCTAGCAATCCCCACTTGGTGGAAGGGGGCATCTCACAATGCAGAGAATGTACATGACCTTTGTGCAACTGACTGTGTAGCCAGCAGAAAACCAAAATGGCAACAGAAACTTGTCCCACAGCGTCAAAGTGCACAAACTCATAACATCAGCTACTCAGAAGACAGTTACCCTATAGATACTGTGTCCTGGGCAATGAGAAAATGGACCAGGGAGTACAGATTCAGGATAAAAGTGGAACTCTAGAAGGAGTGAAGAGCAGGGAAGCAGCACCTATCCAGTGGCAGCACAGGAATCTCAAACAAGATAAAATCAGGGGTGGAAGAAAAGCTATAGGAAGCTAATGAAGGCTCTAGAAAAAACAGAATTTGAATTATTCAGGAAATTTGGAAGTCAGCTTGACATGAACTTTCCCTTCTTTTGCAAAAGCTAACCATTCTGGTG
Source organism: Notamacropus eugenii (assembly GCF_028372415.1). Classification (NCBI taxonomy): domain Eukaryota; kingdom Metazoa; phylum Chordata; class Mammalia; order Diprotodontia; family Macropodidae; genus Notamacropus; species Notamacropus eugenii. The sequence continues at coordinate 28,056,957 of NC_092878.1, read as the reverse complement.
AAAAAAACTATAAAAAATGCCCATGCTTGATCAATAACAGAGGAAACTTTGGGCCACGGGCAGGGAACCTGCTTTAGGCAAACTTTGTACTTTTGTGAGAAGTTTCTTTGGACTAGTTTTACCCCATTTTGACCCCAGTTTAAAAATAAAATGGATTTTTTTTATTTTTTATCTTATTTCAGCACTCAAAAGTCCATCCACTAGTCACCCCACTCCCACCTCTTCCCAGAAGGTAATTTGGGTTTTCCAGGGTGGATGCTAGGTTGAGCTACTAGCTTAGCACTGCTGATAGGTCAGAGGGTATGGCATATATTCAAATTTACACTCTATGAAGTTATAATTATGTAAAGCAGGGTAATTAGATCCAACCTAGCAGACCTATGCAGTGCAAATTTGTGAGTATCATGACCATTTCAGGAATTCATTATTCACACGAATTGAGTCCTGGCTATAACTCAGGCTGTGATGAGCTTCCACTCTGTAGTTGCCCTGGCATTGTATGGATCCTGCCCCCCATTTTGGTTCCATGGATGAGAGGATCCATGGGTGAGGAAATTGTTACCCAACTTGATCACTTAAGACTTGTCTTTATGGACAATTCAAATATCTTTCAACTTTACCCAGGAGGAACTTACAGCCTGACCCATTTCCCTGTCTGGTTCCATTTTTCCGAAGTACAATTACTAGCCAGTTGTTAAGATCAATAGTCATCATTCTACCAAAAGGAAGAGAACTGCTCCCTCCAGTCACTCACCAAACGATACAGTTGAACAGCTTGTTGCATGCTGTTCTGAAGCTCTGCCACAAGGCGCTCACACTGTTCCATGCTCACCATCATCACCGGCTCTGGGAGGGACAGATGCTGCTGAGTGAATCCCTATCAACTTTCCTTCTAAGCCTCCCACCCAAAGGAACCCCAAAGCTGAGAGACTCCAGAGCTGTATCTAGCCTTTTTGCCAAACTCAGCAATCTTCTCAGGCTCATCAGCAGGGCCATAGACCCTTTTGGGACTATTCCCCCACTTAAACCACCCCAAATCTACCCCCAGCCCTAGTACAAGAGGCTTAGGTGAAAGGGGCCAGTCCCAGAGTTCAGTTGGCACTGCGGTGGGCAAGGCAGGCACAGGGAGAACATGGTGTTCAACAGGAGGGTCTCACCATCGAGGGAGTGACTTATGGAACGAGACAGGAGCAGACAGGACGAGACACAGCAGAGGCTGGATGCACAGAAATGGGATGGAGCCCGAGAGTGGACAACAGAAACAAGAGAAGGGGGAGGGGACAGGAGATGACAGGTGAGGAACTATGCACACCTGAGTCCTGGCTCAGGGAAGCCCCTGACCCGGAAGGTTCCATGGGGTTGGGGGTCTTCTCTGGGGATGGGGGCTGCAAATTCTCAAGCCCTCGGGGGAGGCATGTGGCTGGCAGTTCCTGGGCACAGGAGCTTTGGGGCCCAGGCTGAGCCCGGCACTCTGTCCTGGGTGTGAGAATGGTGCCCTCCCCCAGACAGGCCCGCCCCTCTGGGGTGGAAGACTTCTTCCCGAGGCCCCCTGGGGAGCCAAACTGTTGAGCTTCACAGGGGGCCCGGCCCTTTGCCCCAGGGGAGAAGGCAGCCAGGCTGGGCCTATCAGGCAGTGGCTTGGGAATGTCCAGGACAAGGTGAGCCCGGCTTGGCAGGGCTGGCTTGCTGATGGATGCGATCCTGATGGGGTTGGGGACCTGAGTTTCAGTCAATTCACCCTGGCCTAGGTTTTCCCCCACAGAGGTACTACGAGACATCTTAGCCATGGAGCTGGTGGTGGGGTTCAGGTAAGAACGGGGTCGAGTCAGGCGACCATCAGCCTGGGTTAGAGAGCCCAATCCTTCTTGGTCACTCTGCTGTAGGGGTACTGGACCAGGTAAAGGTGCTTCATCTGTAAAAATATAATTAGGGTCAAACCACAGAAAAGCTACCCCAAAAGGTCATGGCTTCATGCCCAGGCCCAGGGAACATTGAAGGCCTTGGAAAGACTCAAGGGCATGTACAAGAATAACCCCACAGTGGGTTCATCAGACTTTCCTACCCCCTGAAAACCCCTAAGCTCACATGTCCAAGAGGAAGCCACATTGAGCTAAGCCCCTCACCATGCGACACCAGGTTATGCACTGACTGGGCTTTCTGGAGGCCACTGCCAGAAGCTGGTAAGGCAGTCTTCTTGTGTGTCCAGCTGCTGTCCAGGTTCAGACGGCGCCGTCGCAGTATGGGGGCCACAGGCTGGGGGTTAGAGCCCCCAGGAATTGGCTTGGCCTCTGGTGGGACTCCTGGGGGGCTGACAGCTGCACTGCTAGGGTTCTCACTGGAGTCCTGGAGCACCCTGATGGGCCTCTGTGGTACTGGTCTCAAGGAAGAGAGAGACAGCTCCCTAGAGGAATGAGATGGGAAAAAGACAAGCTGAGAAAGTGAAGAAAATGGAATGGTCGATCCCTGGATGTGCCAGCCTTAGCCCCGCATGCTCCCTCTATCATGTCCAGAGGCCACTCAAGCTCCATTTTACTACTCTTTGGGGGTCAGCAGGGCAAAGGGCAAGGCCTCTTCTTTGCTGATGAGAGGGGTAGGGTAGCATAATTTCTACAAAGTTTAGAGCCAAAGAGGCAGCAGATGAGGTTCAGAAACAGGGCCACAGAAGCTTGGAGTGCTGCAGATTCCTGACACTGGCCTTTGGGGAGGGACTGGCTTGTTTCCAATCACTTTCTAAGCAGACACAGGCAGAGGCTTTCACTTCTCTGGTTCTAGGGCCAGGGAGGAGATGCAGGGCTCTAGGGCTCCATGCTCAGTCTAGGCTCCTCTAAGTTGAGAATGATATACCTGAGTGTAGGAGTCTGCACCTGGGACAGGAATCGGGATGATATGCTTTGAGGCTCCATCCTCTCCAGGGGTCGGCCTGAGCTACCTGGCATGGAGATCAACAGTTAAGTTAGTCAATTGACAAGTATTTATTAAGCTCCAACTATGTGCCAAAACCCAAAATACCACCAATAAGAGTGAGGCACACATCTGAGAACCACTTCCCACCCCTCAGGACCCAGATCCAACCTTCTATGACATGAAACTCCCATCCACCCCTGGGCCCCTGCTCTAGGACATGCTCAGCTCTAGGGCCTGTCTTTCTTCCCTTGAGCTCTCCCTCTCACAGTGGCCTGGGAATGATCAAGGGGTATTGTGACCAGGCCCCTGATCCTCTGGTCACACCTGGAGCAGCCCCACTGGCTAGGGTCTCAAAGTGCCGTCTGAGGAACTGTTCCTGGTCAGGAGTACGGGGGCTGCCTCCCTGGAGCCCACCAGAGCCATGTCCTCCATCTTCCCCTTCGTCCTCTTCTTCCTCTTCCCCCTCAGCTGGTTCTTCAAGGTCTGAGGAGATTCCATCCACACTCAGGGGCTCTGTGCTCTCAGAGTCTAGGGAAAGGGGGGTGGGGAGAGAGGACATACTACACCCATATCTTGCTTCTGTTCCACCCTTCAGCCCTCCCAGAGTGGTCCTGGGCCTCAGGTACAGCCTTTTTTCCACCAGCATGCTCCCTCGGCCCACCCAGGAAGTTCTAGGGACTGTGGGCTTTAGGATGACAGGGTCTTCTTACCTTCATTGGGATGCTCTGGGCTGGAAAGGCGACTGCTGCTATAATCCACAGAGCAGGCACTGTCGGGACTGTGTTTCTCAGTGCCTCTGCTACTTGGGTACACTCTGCCCAGTGGGCCATGGGGAAGGGCCTGGACCTGGAACTCACTGTCAGGAGGGCACGACCCCACAAGTAGGGAGGATGAGGAGAGCAAGGAAAAGAGATTAACCACTTTATTAGGCTTTATTTCTTTCTCATCTCTGGGAAGATGGTAGACTGTCATTTGGGCCTATTATTTTGGGGAGATACATGCGGGGGGGGAGAATCAGATGGAGAGCCAACCTCTCATATCTCAGTGAAAAAGTACACATCTAAAACCAAAATATTCCAGAGGAACTAGAGGTGTAAAGACTGCACAGCCCTATGAGACCTGGATGGGGTGGAGGAGGGTCCTTGCCTGGTATCAAGGGGAGGGCAATTGCCTGTCTCTGGGTAGACAATGCCATCTTCATTATTCACTGGCTCCAACTCTTGAGCGAAGACCCCCTCTTCCTGAGAAATCATTTGGATAACTTGAGAACAGGCACAAGGCTTGGAAGTCGGGGACTGGGGAATACTGCCATTCTGGAAACATGGAAAAGGCCACAGGTAAGTTTTCTGATATGAAAAGAGATCCTCAGACAGGGAGGACAGAAGTAAGGTTGGGAAGAAACCTAGACCATACGAATCCTGAAGAGAAGCTAAGATGCCACAGTCCTGGATAAGAACCAGAGTACAAGGCTCTGATTGCAAATCTGGAGACAGATTTATGGGTAAGATACAAGATAGATCTATATCTGTATGTTTTCAAGCTCCTAGAAAAACTGTACTTTTTTACATCCTATAGATGCCCATCCCCAGCGGTTACTTATTATACCTTATCACTCAAGGGGCTTAAACTGGGACAAATGCCATATTTGTTTCACCCTAGTTGCCACATCAGATTCAGATGTGTTCCAATCTGAATTTGTAACTCAAAAAAAGTTGAAAGAACCCTAGATTTCAGGTGGAAGGTAAGGCTGCCTTGGATCTTGGTGGATGTCACCTGGGAAAGAGACCTTACCTGACTGAGATGGGCATCCACAGGAGCCTGCTGGCTATGTTTCTCAGCCTGGGCCTGAGTCAGTGACTCCTGTGCCAGTGAGTCCTGGCTGGGTGGCCGAGGTGCTGAGGACAGTGTCTCCAATTGCCGAAGGTCCAACATGGAACGGACGCTTAGCTCTACGCCTGGCTGGGCCCATCGTCCTCGTCTTCGGGGACCTTGGCTAGTGGCAGGAGCTGGGTCCAGGAATTCTACCCCCTCCTGAGACTAAGAAAATAGAGAGTATAAGTGGAAGTCAGAGAAGGTTTCAGTCAGCCTCTATCTGCTATGTGTGTGTTCATCCTTCATTGCCAAAGAAGATCATGCCATCAGAGAAATAATGACATGACTTGCACTTGACTTTGTTTTGAGTGAGGGAGGGCCGTGCAGGTCACCAGCCTCACTTTCTCCTCCTGAGCCATCTGGATCCAGTGACCAGATATTCATCAGGATGACTGGAGATGACCAAGGATGAGGCAATTGCAGTTAAGTGACTTGCCCAAGGTCACATAGCTAGTGAGTATCAAGTGTCTGAAGTGAGATTTGAACTCAGGTCCTCCTGCTCTATCCACTGCACCACCTAGCTGCCCCTATCTGCTATGATGGATTACTTGGAGGACCTCAAAAACTTAGGATGATATGAAGAAAGCAACACTGATCCGTAAGGAGGCACAGTGGATAAAGCAGAGTTCAAATCTGGCCTCAAACACTAGTTGAGTAATCCCAGGCAAGTCACCTACTCTCTATTCGCCTCAGTTTTCTCAGTACTAAAGTGGGAATAACAGCACCTACCCTGCAGAGTTGTTCTGAGGACCAGACAGGGCTATCAGAAAAACACTTAGCATAGTCCCTGGCATACAGCAGGCGCACTATAAACGTTTATTCCCTCTTACTCCCCTGAAACAGAACAAACTCCTCAAGGGCAGGTCTCATTTGCCTCATTTCCATCTTTGTATCTCCTCCTTATGCCTTGGTGTTTCATAAACGCTTCTTGTACACAACACCCTAGACCCAGGAGGAGCACACATATCCAACAGGGACCCCAAAGTCTCTCCACCCCCTGAAGACGTATCACTGCCATCTCTGACCCAGAGAACTTTAGTCCTGAAGTACGCGATGAATTCCCAAAATCCCATTTTACTGAACCTTTCACTGACACTAAAAGGAACTAGGCCTTTCCATCCTGGGAGAGTCTACTAGGAGGAGGCTTTGTTTCCTTAAAATAGGCTCTATGACAGCTATAAAAACCTTCAGCCACTTGAGGCCAATGCTAAAGCAATATACAATTTACAGGATCATAAGATCACAGATTTAAGGGATATCTGAGGGATATGAGGGGTGATCTAGTCCACCTCCCTCATTTTGCAGATGAGAAAACTGGGCAGGCCCAGAGAGGTTAAGTGACTTGCCCAGGGTCACAGAGATAGTAAGCATCAGAAGTGTCCTCAGACTGAATCTAGCACTTGTCCCATGGCCACACTGCCTTCCAGTTTCCTGGCCCTATTTGCAGCCCGGCTCCAGGCGGTGGAGCCTCAGGTTCTAGATCTGCATCCGGCCATGGGAAATGTGGACCCTGAGTTGTTATTGAACCTTCCATTTCCTGACTGACCACTTCCATCTTGTGCCCCAATCGGGTCTAACTGAATCCCCTTCCAAATAATGAGGAAAGCAGTTTTGTTCCTATTCTTCCAACCCTACTGGACACCAGAGCTGATTGTACCTGAGGAAGGAAGATGGAGGGGGGGGCTTCCCACCTGGAACTGATTCCTACCCTCAATCATCAATCAGTCCTGTTGTAAATAAACATCAGCAAGAGACACTCACCCGACTCATTTCCCAGTGGGACAGGCTTCGGGGCAGGGCTGGACCTCGGGCTGATGCTGTCATAGGGGAAGAATTATTAGGAAAGGGTTCTGGGGGATGCCGAGCAACATCAAGCTCAACCAACTTTCTACCCCAACTTTGACTTCTCCAACCTCAAAACAGACATCCCACTTGCTTCTACATCTTGATTCCTGAGATCTTTCAGCTCATCCTGATGCCCCTGGTTCCCCTAACTTTAGGGCTTCCCAAATTTTTCTGGTCCCTGTACCCCTTTCCTTCTAGTAAGCCTTGTGGTTCCTAGTCAATATTAAAGGAAATAAGTTGGAGAGTTAACCATATATATGGACATAAGAAATAAAAGAGATTAATTTCAATAGGATAATATAGTTAGTTACCAAATAATTATCATATCTCCTTGACAAGCTTCTACACTTCCTGGGGGGGTGTAAATCCCAGGTTGCGAACCCCTCTGGGCCTTTTATATCTTCTTCCTTTACACCAAGGAGACACATACCTGGTTCTTTCTTGGTACCTTTGGTAAGAATGGGCAGGGCTGGCAGCTCTTCTTCCTCAGTGCCCTCATCTTCCCCATCTTTGTCACTGTCTGAGGAAAGGGCTGGTACTGGTGAAAGCACTGTAGGGGCCTCTCGGCTAAAATCAATAGGGATCCCAGGAGTAGGGACAGACAAGGGAAGGTGGTCAGCTGAGAAACTGATCAGTATTGGAGGAAGTCAAATTAGAGGGTTGGGACCTTAAAAGAGGTGTTCACATATGGCCTGGGCTATGAGATGAAGGCAGGAGTACATGTGGGCAAGGTCACAGAGAGGCAATAAGCAATTCCCACCCCCTGCCCTTCCCTTGCTCCTTACCGGCTGAGCCCAGAGGTTCTTCGAGGGGGTGACACCCCCTGCTGCTTGCCCCCTCGCTGGCGCTGCCGAAGCTCAGCCAAACGTTGCCGCATGCTGATAGTCATCTCAGAGCTCAAGCGCCACACAAAGATGCAGCTAAGGGCAGAATTATAAGAAAAATCAGAGGAAGGAATAAAGCCAAGAGAGAGCCTAAAAGATTATGATACTCTCTCCCTAGATGGGTGGGCAAGATGGCAACAGTTCAGAATAGAGCCCATAATATCAAGTCAATCTCAACCATAAACCCTTGCTTAATGAACCAATCAATTAACCAGTAAACATTTAGGAAGCACCTGCTACAATCCAGAAACTGTGATAGGCATGGGGGAAACAAAGGTAAAAATAAAGAGTCCTCGTTCTGAAGGCACTTGTATTACAATAGAGGAAACAACAAATACACACGTACGCTTATACGTGACAAATTAAATAAACATAAGATAATCTGATGGGGACGGGGAGAGCCCTTGAGAAGGTGGCTGGACTCTGAAGGAAACAAGGGATTCTAAGAGATGGGGATGAGGGGAGAGTGCGTTTTAGGCAAGGACAACAGCTAGAGCAAAAGCACAGAGAGGAGAGATCAAGTTTTGTGTACAAGAAACAGGAACAGGCCATCCGGTGCTAGAAGGCCATTCAAAATAAGAGTCAAGATAAGGAAGTCTTGGTCCAGAGCCTTTTCGAGGAAAAGCTATGGTGGGAAAAGGGGCTCCTTCTCTCAAGGGAGCTTTTTCCTGCTCACCTGTCTCCAGATACAGAGATGAGATGTTTACAGTCATTGCTGAACTTCATGCCAGTGACAATTTCTGGGGAAGACATAGAGTACAATGCATGAGTCTCCTACAACCTCCACCAGAAGCCTGTCCAAACTAGAGGAGGGGAGATGAAGACAGGTTTAGGTTTTAGGGTCGCCTGTAAGAGAGGAAGAACTTACCTGAATGGCCATACATGGTAGCTACACATTCTCCTGAGGAGAAATCAAAAATGGAGAGGTTCTTGTCTGAACAACTGGTAGCAATGTAGATGCCTGAGGGGTCTGTCTGAACCTAAAGGAAGAGGTATTTGGTAGGGGGAGATGAGAGGCAGGCTGGGACAGAAAAGCACTCAACATTCTCCATCCACTAGGGATCTCCATCAACCCTTTTATTGCTGCCAAGCCTGAAAGGTCTCCTTACCTTGATGAGGGTCCCATCCTCACCCTGTGACCCTTTGTAGAGTTTCTTCTGCTTCCCACTGCTGATATTAAAGATCCTAAGGAGATAAAGGAGAGGATTTACTTTCTCTGGCCCACATAATATGCATTGTGGGAGGCAGTGGGGCAGCACATGGCTGGGTGGTAAATGAGTCTTTTCCTCTCTTCCTCCTATCCCCTCTGCCCCATCCCAGATGGGCAATACCCTCCTGACAAAAGTAATGGTTACAAGGGAGAATCCTAAGTATCAAAATCAAGGAAGCATCAGGATCAACACAGACCTGGCCTCTGGTCAAAACCAAACCTTCCTAAAGTGGGTGTATATATAATTGGTACTTCAGGGAGTAGGTGAGCAGAACTGACCCATCTCAGGAGAGGATACCTACCTAATATTTCTGTCTTGACAGCCAATGGCTGTGTACTTCCAGCTGGGTTCCACATCCATGTCATACAAGGTTGTCTTTCGCACCACATGGTGCGTCCGTGTAAATTGCACCCCATCTCCAGACTGCAGGGGACACAGCATGTGGACAGGGCCCAAACTCAAATACTTCCCTCCTTCAGAAACCCTCCAGCCCTAGAAGCCTTCACTCCCATCTCCCTACAGCACTACTTAGGCAGATGGAGGCTCTCTGTGGCAGCTATCAATGCCCATTCTCCACCTTGCCCCACTGAGGCTTGGAGCCCCCAGGATCCATTACCTTCTGTGCAGTACGGAAGTAGATGCTCTTGTCTGCTCCACAGCTGATCATGCGGACCTGCCCGTCACTTGCTACAAAGAAGAAGGATCAGCTGCCCTAGCGGCCTCTGCTTCAGGAATTCCCTGCCTTTATTTTGTTCCCCATTTTGAGCAGCAACCAGCTAATCAGACAGCTGCCAATTTTGACAGCCTCAATGCCCTCAAATGTGGACCATGCTCCCTTCCTAAAAATAGCTGTGACTGATGCCCACATTCTACCCAACTTACAGGAAGACCCTCATGGCCCTAGGAACCAAGAAGACTATCAGGACATGTTTTAAACCCTGTGGTCCCCTCCTCCCTCAAATCTTACCTGCAAACTTGACTGAAGTGATGGAAGAGGAATGTTCATCCAGTGTTTGCTGCAAACTATATTCTCGCCCAGCATCCAACACATGAATTAGACGGTCTCTGCTGGCTGATGCCAGCAGTTTCAGGCCTATGACCAGAGCCCAAAGGAAGAATTAATCAACCAGTAGATAGATACTCAGGAGATGTAAGATCCCATAGTCTGGATTCAGTTAGCTTGTGAGATACACGTATATGGGGGGAGGAGAAGGAAGGAAGGGGAGAAGATACAGAAAGAACAAAACCCAGAGCTTACAGGGAGAAGAGTCAGGGACAGAGAGTGCTCAGAAAATCACTCTTCTTCCCATTCTGAAGAGGGATAAATATTGTTCAGCTCCAGACCCAAATTAGTAGTACAAGCCCAGACCACGCAGGGTCACCCTCATTCACCTGTGTCTGGCTTGGAGTATTCCAGGCAGAGAATCTCTGAATCATGGGCCTCGACTCGCAGCATCTCACTCAGGGACTGCAGCTCATGTACCCTGCACAGATGAGGGTAGGAATGTTTAACTGCCAGAGGATTTACACGGGAAAGGAAGTCCCTTACCCACCAGCACACTCCCTTCCCCTACTCTTTCAGGTCAGAGCCCTTCCAATCTGGTATTCACTGTGGAACCAGCTCCCCCAGACTATGTTGTCTCAGTGAGGACAGTGCTCACATCTCATGACAAGACTTACCTAAGTGTGCCTACCCGGTCCCCTGACGCCAGGTGCTGTCCATTGGGGCTGATGCAAACAGAACGGATTCCCACACGGGTATCTACCAATGACCCATCAGTTTTGTCTCCACCCCCTGGCAGCTCTGTGTCCAGCAGGGCCTGAGTGTTCCCATCAACATAGATTATCTTGATCAGGTCCTAGTTGGGGGTAAAAGTTGAGTGAGGTAGCCATGACACCCTCATACTGGGTACAACACAGCTAGCCAAAGGAAAGGGAAGATTCATAGAGCATGTGGTTGTGGGTGCACAGATTATGAAAAACGGCCTCCTGGGCATAAAAAAGGCAAACTGGGTGTTGAGGGGTGAATGAGTGGCCCCCAATTTGGGGCAGGATCCTGAGAATCCTGGTTCTCACATTGCTGAGGATGTTGCGATGTAGGGCAGAGCCATGGACGCCAGAGCTCTCAGTGTTCCACAGGCGGATTGTATTGTCTGAGGAGCAGGTGATGAAGGAGCTCGGGGGCAGGCAGGCCTGGTTACTGTCCTTTACCTCAGGGTATACCTAAAGAGTGGAGGGAGAAGAGAATTGTACTAACTGTCCAAAAATGGGTGTAGCAGGGGTATGGAGGAAGGGGCCTGAGATATACAGGTACTGCACATCCACGTTCATCTGTTGAGGCCTTTTCCTAGTCCTTTCTGGCCTATCTTGAAATACTAGGAAGCTGCATGAAGACAGTGCTATCACCTGTACATTCCAGGGGCCACGGATATCCACAGCCTGGCTCTGTCTCAAGAAAACAGAACCTTCCCCACACTACATACCTCCACACTCCAGACGCAGGAGGAATGGTAGAGAGCTGAGTACACTTTGCCCACTTTCTTGGGGTCCCTTACATCCCATACATAGAGGCTATGGTCATTGTATACACAGGACAGCCACTGATTGGTGGGATCAAAGGTCAGGGCGATGGTGTCTGGATATTTGGCATCAGCTGTACCAGAGAAGAGGCGGCTGTGAGGGAAGAGAAAAGGCAACCTGGTAAGGAGGAAGCTGAGGGATAAAGGAATAAAGAAGTGGAAGGCCCAGGAAAAAAGGACCACGAGGTGGGGATGTCTGGTTCATTCCCAGGGATCTCCAACTGAAAAGGCCAAAGAAGCTGACATCCTCCTCACTCACTATGAATCAACAGAAGATGAGAGAAAGGGAGGGAGGAAGAGAAGGGGCAAAGAGAGGAATCAAGGGCAGACCCAACTGACCTGGCCTCGGTGATACTGGCAATGTCGGTCCCCAGGGCATGGGGCCTAGGCAGCGTACTGAGGAAGTGAAGATTCGAGGGGTTGAAGAGACGCACGGTCCCATCAGCACAGCCACAGAAGATGTAGTCCGGGCTTACTGAGATGCAGTGTGCCACTGTGGTCTAGGGAGAAAAGGGACACGGTACTTTTCATGAAGAAAGGCAGAATGGATTATGTCCTCCTAACACTGTCCTCCACTCAGGGATATGTGTCTACCATTATCTGTTCACTCCTAAAGAACTGCATCCACCATTCCCTCTACCTGTTGCTTCCACTGACAAGTCATCTGCCTACAGGAGGGCAAGGAAAGAAGTCAGTATGCTTGCTGCTGTCCAGAGCCCCTGTGGTTGCCTTCCAGCAGCTGCCAGAGCAGCAATGACTAGGGAGGATGGTAGAGTGGGAGGCACTCACTACAGGGCTATCCAGAAAGCCTGGGACACACAGGGAACACTTGCCAAGCACCAGGAGTGTTTCTGGGTAGAGTAGCCAGGGAGCAGGGAAGGTAACAAGGAGGATAAGGCAGAAGGGGCAAGGCAGATTCAAAAAAGAGCTACAGAAAAAGTGAGACAGAAAAGGAAAGTCTAGGCACCACTTACTGTGAAGCTGTCTGTGTTCTGAGTAGAGGAAGAGAAAAGCAGAAGGAGAGAGCAGAAAGGAAGCAGTTACACAGTTAGCCAGGGGCTCTGCGCCAAGCCAGGTTCCATCACCCTGGGTCCTGCTTCCTCAGGGAGGAATCCCATCCCACACAAGGCCTCTTTCCCTTTCTTGCTGGTTGTCAATGGGGCATAATCTTCAGGGACCCTGTGCTTAGGTCCCTTTGGTGAGCTGCTCTAGGCACCAGATTTCCCCATGAGCCAAGGGTCCTGCCTGGGACCCTTTGGTTGTCAGATCCACACTTACCCGAAGTTCCACCCATTTGTCCAACAGCCTTCGATCACTAAATTCACACAGCAGTCCAGAAGAGGTGATACAGAAAGTGCTGTCTGCTTTCTTTCCTCGGCCACATGCCACATCAGTAAAAAGATTGTTTCGAAGTTCCCCCAACAGCCCTGAGCGGCCCAGCAAGGGCACTGTGGTATTCACCTGTGGGCACATACTGCTAATGCTCAACCATGCTAGTCACAAAGGAGAGGGTGAATAGGTTTTGGTCAGGGAGGAAGATATGAATCACAGATATCTAGGCCTTGGCCTAAGCTGTGGCTAAGTCTGGGATAGGGGCTTTCCCAGTAAGTATGACTGAAAACCAGATGTATGGAAGAACACAGAAGGTGACCTTTAACACGGTGGCCACCTTCAACATCACTCTCACCTTTGAAGTTTTGCTGTCATCCAGGTACCAGAATTTGATGTGCCGGTTGCCAGCAGTGACAAAATAGCTGCAGTCTTCAGAAAAGGACACAGCCATCACTCGACTTGAAACCTTATTGGAAGCTACCACAATGTTTTTCTGGGGAGATAGCCAAAGCAATAATTAGGAAACGGCTCTTCAAGGCCTAGAGTAGGGCCTGTGGAAGGGTGAGATTCTGAGCCTAGAGGAAGACTGGGCAGGATGAGTATCCCTGATCATTTCCCTCTGTGTAAGGCTTTGGAAAATTTCTTCCCACAGGGATCTCCTGACAACATCCTGAGAACTTCTTCAATCTCCAAAGCTGGCTATGCTCTTACTCCTTTTGGCAGTCTACATCATTTCTAAGAATGTGATTTAGAGCCATGAAGACAGAAACAGACCAGCCAACATGATCATCTCCCATCCTTTCCCAACCGGCCTCTGGGGCTGCCCTCAGTTTCCTACTCACCTTCCAGGACCAGACATTGACAATCATGTCATGCTGATAGCCCACAGAGACGATGTACTTGGCACTGGGGGAGAAGGCCACACAGGCCACACCATACTTGTGCTCTTGTAGTTCTGCCACCTGGTTACGCTCGGCCACATCCCATACTCGTACAGCAGGCATGTGCCCACTCTAAGGGAAGCATTGAGGAAGCTGCAGATGAGGAATACAGACACCTGCCCACAGCAGCCCCCAGAACACATTCTACTTTGCATGAGTTACTTCTGTACCTGGTTTATCTCCCCTAGACTAGAAGTCTCATGGGCATCCCTACACTCATGAAGCTGACTTTGCATCTTCCTATAATCCCTAAGTTTAGCAAATAATAATGATGAAAAAATAACAATAGATACCATTTATATAGCACTAGAATAAGAGTTCAATAAATGTTTACTGAAAGAATATTAGAGTATGTGACAATGACAGCGCAGAAGTGCCTGACTCCTTGACTTCTACGGCAATGGGAATGAGAACGGGCAGACAACAGGGGATACACACAATACTCCTCTACTATTCAAGTCCCTGGCTGGCCATTACTTCCTTCCAGCTACATCCCAACAAGAGGCAAGAAGTATTCTGTCTGGACCCAGTAGGGGGCCCTAGAGGGCAAGATACAGTATCCATGGACACCCCCTAAAGGGAACTAAAAGGGAACTCAACCTCAGGCCAGGAGGGCTAAACACGTAAGGGGCCCAGGACCAGTTCTTGGGGAGGGCCAAAGATACCTTGTCCTGGCCTGGTGTTACTGGCTGCCTCCCTCTCACTCACCTCTCCGGTGACCAGGTACTTGCCATCTGGAGAGAAGGCAAGAGCAGTGATAGTTTTCCTACAAAACAAAGAAAGAAGTCTGAAAGCCAGGACAGGTACAGCTGGGTATCTGTGTAGGTCCACCTGGTGTCCAGGCAACCTGGCTAGGCTACAGCAGCAAAGGAGGCCCCATGACAGAAATGCAGGTTTCCCCCAATACCCATCCCCCAAAGAAAAAAGGTCGATGAGGCTGTTACGAGGTCAAGATCTCTCCACCAAGCCTGCCCAGATAAGCAGTCTAATCCCAGAGGTCGCATGGAGGGAGGAAAGACACAGTAATTGTGTTCTGAATTCCCTGGAGCTCAGTGCTGACTTACCTGGAACTGTTGAGGATGTGGTGCTGTTTGTGCTTCCGGGGATTGAATAAAACAACTACACAGCTGGAAGAGATAGTACAGGAATAATCAGTGAGATTTCCACAGCTCACCTCATCCTATAACTTCTCAAAACTCGTTTCTCCTTTCCAATCTATCCAAACCTACCCCCCAAAACATTCAACTTTATATAGAGTTCTGATTTTATCATCAGTCTACAAAAAAAGTCATTGCTTTATGAATCTAGGCCTTTTGGTAGGAAGCTGGTCTGGCTGGAAGATTTTGGGAGCCTCAGGTAGCAACTCCGACCTAGTGCATCAGAAAGAGAAAAGCCTGTGAGATGTAAGCTCAAAGTTACTAACTACATTCCCCAGGAGTGGCTTCTTGAGTTTGGGCCTAGAGAGTGAACTAGTTCTGCTTCTGTCCTGTCACAGGCTCCTCATACTTTCTCTCAAGTATTGTTAGGTAAGAATATGCCCCTCCAGTAGTGTATCCATACTGCCTCCCACTGAAAGTGAAAAGGCTTTTTTGGATCCCCTACCACCAGCCTGGTACTAAGCATCAGTCATGCATCTAACTCTGCCCAGGTGCCAGGGACTAAACTTCCCCAAAGTAATGGCTGGAAAAGTCCTTTTCTCATGCACTAACCCTAGTAAGAAAGAGAAAAGTATACACATCACAGGGTATGTACAATTGTCTCTCACTTGGTCTGTTGCAATAGGCTTTCTCCCTGCCTCGAGTCTTCCCCCACTTCACTCCACTCAGCTACCAATGTAATAGCACCCGTCACTTCACTACTCAACAAACTCCAGTGGCTCCCCATTATCTCCAGGATCAAATACAAAGAACTACTGTTTAGCATTAAAGCTCTTTGTAACCTGCCTTACACTTTCCTTCCCTCCATGTACTCTGTAATCCAGCTAGGCCTTTGCACTGACTATCCCTATCCCTGGAATGGTTTTTCTCCTTACTTCTGCCTCTTAATTTCTCTGACTTCCTTTAAGACTCAGCTGAACTCTACTTTCCTCAGGATGTCTTTCCCAGGTCTCCCTGATTCCAATGCCTTTTCCTGTGAGATTACCTTCCACCTACTCTGTCTATATCTTAGGTCCATCTAGCGATCTATGTGTTGTCACCCTCTATTAGAAGGTGAGATCCTTGAAAGCAGGAACCGTCTTTGTTTTTCTTTGCATCTGCAGCACAGTGCTCGGCACAGAGGAAGCATTTAATAAATGCTTGCTGACTCACTGATGGATATATACTAGAGGAAAAGATTGGACTTCAAATGGTCATTCACCCAGCATGCTTGAGCCTACACATTTATCAAATTGATGTAGGCGTGTGCTTACCCTATGTACCTAGAAAGGGGATGGGCAACCCAGCACACATGTTCTCCTGTGGCCCAGGAAAGGGGTTAGAGGCCAAGGAAAGGCAGAACTAATAAACGACTCATGACAAAACAGGACAGGAAGCAACAAGACAGAAAAGGTTATCACATCCCTGTTTCTTGATATGTCTCTGCTATCGCTGTAGTTAGGGTTCCGTTCCTACAACATAAGAACCTCTGGCCCCATGTGGCCCTAACCCCAGACAAAGATTCAGGCTTTCTCTAGTGGTCCAGAATAGTACCTTCATAGTGGTAGAAGCCTTTTCTCTAGCCACAGACATAATTTCTATGGCCACGCATTAAAACTTGATGGAACTTGGTCTAGAGAGTTATTCCAGGGTCCCAGGGAATGGGGCAGTTAAGGCAAGAACTTCTCCTTAGACAATCAGGGAGTTAAGCACTAGAAGTTTCTCTGACTTCCTGCTGGATCTTGGGACCCATTATACCTTTTTACTCCTTTTGTCAACCAGTTATGCCTCACAAAAATGAACACAAAGCCTGCAGCACCAGGAGTGGTGGAGAAAAACAGTGGGAACCCCTACTAAGACCTAATCTTCATTAATTAGGAAATTCATTAATTAGAGAAGCCAACCAGAAACCATAACAGTCCACAAAATTACCATCACTACTGTTTGATGTGAACCTAAGCAGAAAAAAGTTCCTATCCAACACTATTCACTGTTTAACACTTTTTAAAATGGATGCTTCTAATCTAAAGACCAAATTAAGTGCATTGGATCAAATCTGAAGGATAATTGAAGACATTTGCCTCTAAAAGGTAACTTTCTCTGGCTAGGAGTGCTGAGATTTGTGGTCTGCATGGGGGAGGGAAGAGGGGAGAACAAACACGTATTAAGCACCTATTATGCTTTACTAATATGGATTTACTTAGAGTAGTCACAGAGGTTAGCAATGACTTAAAAATCCTTAGTCACATTACCACTCAACCCTTGTCTCTTCTTTCCTCACATGGCTCTCTAACCCTCTTGGTCTTTTCTTGTTCCCCATCCTGATTCCCATTTTTTTATGTCTTCCTTCCCTCTCAGTCACTATCATTCATCTCAGACCTGTTCCCCTATCCACTATCCTGGACAGAAAGATCTGGTTCAGAAGATGGGGCTAAAGAATTCACAACACTTGGGTGGGCTGCCACATACACATTTTGTATAGGGTGTCATTCTGCCCAACGTTATTCCAGGTTGTGGGAGTCTAGGAAAGCAGCTCGTGGCACCCTGATTGGTACCTACCAGGTTTGTTCCCTTCCACCCCCATAGCTTGGAGTGACAAGTATCACCAGGGTAATAAAAAAATAAACAATACTGTGAAGAATCTAGGATAAGTCAGTACAAGAAGGTGGCTACAGAAACCTTCACTTTCCTCTCTCTTCTGTCAAACACAGTTTAGGGAAGTGGAAACTGCTCAAGTTCCAGAGCATGCCTTTAGCTCTACTACCCCAGCCTTTAGTGCACTGCAAACAAAGTCACTTCTTCTCCTTCCTCAGACTATATGTATTGCAGAAGGAAGAACTCAAGTGCTCTGGGGTTACTACTGAACAAAAAGGAGAGGTTAGAAAGTAACACGGAGAATGGTCCTAAATCCCACATGTTCTCCTTCAGGAAAATGGCAACAATGGAAAATATGCAGAGGAGCTGGCTGGGGTCTCTTCCTCTCGAACAAAACCAACAACTCTTGCCATGTTGAAGTCTAAAGTTTCAGAAGATGGAAAGAAAATAGGATGAATATACAGATTCTTTTTTCTCCTTTAATTACTTTTTTTCTACTATGGCTATTCCAGCGAGACACAGTTCAAGGAAAATGGTCAATTGGTCACACTTAGAATTATTCAATCCAATAAACATGTATTAGATATTGAGCATTTTCCTAACACTTTCAAAAACAATGGATGTACAAAGACAAAAATGCAAACAATCTCTGCTTACATTCCTCATACACCCAAATAGGCCAACGCTACAAACAAAATTTTCATACACCAAAATATTTATAGCAGAAGTTTTTATAGTGGTAAAGAACTGGAAACAAAACAGATACCTGCTGACTGAGAAACAGCTAAACAAATGATATATGAATTCAAGGGAATAATACTGCACTGTGGGGAACTATGAATTTGAAGAATACAGAGAAGTGCAGAAAGACCTGGATGAACTGATACAAAGTGAAGTCTGCAGAACCAGGAAAACAATATACATAACTACAGTAATATGAATGGAAATAACAACAATTTGCTCAGAATCTTCCAAGATCATAATCAAATTCTGTCAGCCACAAAAGAATATATGAGAATGTACTTCCCTTACTACTCTGCAGAAACAAGGAGTGTAGTGCTGGGGACAATAACCTGAGGCCCCACCCCATGTAGGTTACATTAGTTTTTCTTTAAAAGGGATTGAAGCCACCTTCAAGATTTAAATGGCCCAGGGGGACTATGGCTCTGCCTATTTAAATAGCTTCCTGATTACCTCAGTATAAAAACAGTCAAGACCCAAGGATCCCCAGCTCCTCACTCACGTTTCTGAACACAGATCAATGGTAGGATCAAACAAGCACTAGGAAAGACTCAGCTGAATCTAGACTGTATCTTCCATGAATATCCCCTCCCTGTTCTGAATGTCCTTCTCTTGTTGAAGCTAAGAAAACTGCCTTATGCTGTCAGAGGGACAAGTTTCTCGTTTTGTTCTAGTATCAAACTGGAGATATCCAAGTCGCCTAAATAGAACTAGACCTGGTGGTCTGGTCAGCTTATTAAAAGGGTGAAAGACTTTGCATAACATTGGACTTAGTTGATGTTTTAGTTCTGCTGAACCATTTAAAAATTATTTTTCTTCTATTTTTTATTCTTTGTAAGGTTCTCTGGGAGGGAGGGGGAAGAAAAGTAGATAATAATGAGAAATCAAGGTAATGCAAAAACAGAAGAGATCAGTACGATATTGTTTTAAACTTCCATTTCATTGTGGGAAGGGGAACAAGTTGTACACAGATAAATAATTCAAAATATATACAAAGAGAAAAAACAAAGTAATCTGCTGGGAAACACTAACCATTGGAGGTTAAAAGGAAAGGCCTCATTTAAGAAAACCTTGAATGGAAGCAGGGATTCCAAGAGGGGAAGGTAAGGAGACAGCATATGGAGGACAGACTGAGCTGTGCAGCCTGCAGAGGGAGAAATGGAATATCACATAAATAAACCAAACAGGAAATAAGTCAAGGATGCCTTCCTGGAAGAAATGGGCTTAGAAAGAAGTGACTGAGGATATAAAGAGTAGAGGACAAATAGAGATCACAAACATAACGGTTCTTTGAAAAGCTGAAAAATTTTAAGGTTAGGGAAGTAGAAAGAACACAGGCTTACGTATTAGGAAATGGTATAACAAATATTTGTGCTAGCACTGTATTAAGCCTGAAGGAAACAAAAAGTTTAACACAATGGGCAATATAACACAAGGTCCCTTGCTTCAACAGCTTCTAATCTAACAGTACAAAAACAGTGGATGATGTTCCCATAATCCACTCCAGTCCAGGTCTGCCTTAAGACAAAAACAGAAGAAACCCCTGCAGAGTGGTCCCAGCAGCCCTCTCAGTGACTGCCCTCCCCCCCCCCCACTTAAAAGCCACAGAACAAACAAACAAACCAAAACCAAACCATCCCCCAACCTTACCTATACCATGAGTAGGTTAATTTTTTTTTCTTTTTAACTTGTGGGTTGTTCTTAATTCCCACCAGGGATTTCATTCAGATCTACAAACACTGGACAAACTGCCTAGTATAAAGAAAGGCTCCTGTGAAGGACTTCAAAGACCACACTGGCTGACTCCTTCAAAAACCACCTTCCAGTTCTTCCAGAACATTCTCCCTTTTCCTCTACTTTCTATGTGCTTCCAACAGTGGGAAGCCCCCTGGGGCTCACCACATCTATGGACCATTCCTCCAACTTCCCCACTGAGCTGTATTCAAATGAGAGCCATGCTAGTCAGATGCCTCTCTCTCACTGCGTTAAGCCTTCAGTTGGGCAGAAAGACCAAAGTCTCACGTGTTCTTGATTGAGCCACACGAATATAAACACATAATGGCGACACCACTTAAAATAATTTACAGATTTAGCACCATATAAAACTATCCATGGGGTAGTTACAGCACCAGTGAAAAATAAAATTCATCTGGAGGAACAGCAGGTCAAGGGTCTCAAAGGAAATAATTCAAAAGAATGAATGGGGCCTAGTACTGCCAAATATCTATCTATTCTATAAAGCAATAATCATCAAAACTATTTGGTACTGGTTAAAAAACAGAAAAGATGAACACTGAAATAGACTGCTCAGTTACGCAAGATCCAGAAGCAATCAAACATAATAACTTAGTGCTTGATAAACCTGAGAATGTCAACGATTGGGCTAAGGACTCCATATCTGACGAGAACTGTTCGGATAACTGGAAAGCAGTTTGGAATATTAAGTTTAGACTAATATCTTAGGTCATATACTACAATAAACTACATATAGATACATCACATAAATCTCAAAGGTCACATCAGGAACAAAATAAGAATAGAAAGATGGACTTTGAACACCAATGGATGGGGAAGAATTCTTAGCTAAACATGGGAGAAAAATAACTGAAGATAAAATGGATCATTCAGTTACATAAATCTGAAACGCTATACAAACAATATAAAAGTAGCTAGAATTAGAAGAAAAACTTTAAAAAATCAGAAGAATAAATTCTTTGCAGTGAATTTCTCTGATAAAGATCTAGCATCCAAGATCATGATATAGGATACAAATATGTAAGAATAAGGGTCATTTCCCAATAGATAGTGCAGATTAAAGTAACTCTGGTTTTCCCTCACGCTCATTAGCTTGGCAAAGAAAAAAACAAAATTATAAATGATAGAGGGGCTATGAAAACACAATCCCACCAACTCCTTGTTTGAGGAATTGTACACTGGTCCAACCATTCTGGGAAATAATCTGGAATTATATAACGAAGAAAATAATTAAACTTTGCCTTGATCCAATAAAAACACTACCAGGCATATATCCCAAGGAAATCAAAGACAGAGAAAAAGGTCCTTGTATATGATACAAAAATATACATGGTAACACTTTTTGTAGTAGTAAAGAGCTGGAAACAAAGTGGATGCATTGAAACAGCTGAAGGAATCGGTAGGAAAATGTAAAGGAATATTAATGCATTGTAAAAATATGATGCTATGAAGGTTTCAGAAAAATCTGAGAAGACTTGCATGAGTGAAGTGAGGAGAACAAGGAGATCAAATTTTTTTTTTCCAATTTTTTGCCCAAACTGTCAAGCGATCTTTATTTGACATAGAAATTCTCATTTGTTGAATTACAAACTTGGTATACCATTGAAGAAAAATTTTACATTTTTTATTTCACATTTTCAGTTCTTTGGCCTGATAGTTACAAGATCAACAGTAGAAACAGCCAAAGACAGTTACTACAAAGAATAAATTTGTCACTCACAAAACATCATGAGTGGGAAGCAGAGCCAAGTTGGTGGGACATCAGGAAGAAGCACACTACAATGTCTTCATTATGAGAGCCTACCCTTTCTCTCCAAAAAAATTCCTGCAAGTAAATGTAAAAAAACATGACAGACCTAATCCTGACAGAGAAATTCAGAAAAGTTAGAATGAGTCATTTGTCCAACCCAGGTCCACATAGGATGTCAGAGACAGGCAGGTCTGCAGACACTGGGATCAGGCTCTGGCCAAGAGCACACATGAAGCACTCTAGTGTCCAGAGAGAGGCTGTAAACTGGGGCCAAAAGAAGGTCCCAGATCCATATGGGGATAAATGCAGGGTGCAGGAACAGATGCTAACTGGCAGTTTTGTTGTTCACTACCCAGTTTTGGGTCACAGATCCAGGGAGGGGTGAAGAACAGACTGGCGCTCAGGGGCAGTGTTTCCAGTGTATGGGGTGGTTGTAGGCACTAAGCAGTGTAATGATGTGAGAGCAAGTTCAAAAGTGAGTAGCGGCAGTGTGGTTCAGACCCTGGGGCAGAGAAGGGTCTCTGTTTCAGCCTCCAGCCCAGCCTGAAACCTGCAAAAAATAACCAGGGCAGGAATCCCAGACTAAAGAGGAGCCTAAAATCTTGTCACTCTGCATCAGCAGAACTTCCCTGCCAGCTGAGAAGGGTTAAACCTAGAAGGGGTTTACTATTATTCAGACCTAAAACCAGGTCAGGAATTTTCAGAGCTCAGACCAGGGGGCAGCACCCAGATTTTGTCCTGGATTAGATCACTTTGGAAGGACTCAAAGTTTGCAGGTCTCTGCGGAAAAAGAAAGATTCAAAACATCTAGAAACAAAGCCCCAGAAAAAAACACAGACTGAGCACAAGTTACTGGAAGATTCCTGGAAGAGATGAAGCAAGAGACAAAAAAAAAACCAAAAAACCAAAAAAAAAACCCCATGTTTTTAAAAATGAAATGAAAGTGCTTGATGGAAAAAAATGGAATAGAAATGAGAGCTATGGGAGAGACAATTGCAAAGGGAATTAATAACTTGGATAAGAGGTACAAAACCCTGCCTGAGCTACAAGCCTTTGGAAATTAAAATGGGTCAAATAGAAACCAATGATTCCATGATAAAACAAGAAATTAAATTTAAAAAACTTAAAAAACTGATAAAATAGAAGAAAATGTAAGGTATCTTATAATAAAAACAACTGACCTAGAAAACAGATTGAGAAGAAGAAAATAAGAATTATGAGATTATCTAAATTCCATTACCCCCCAAAAAAAGTTTAGATATTATATTTCTAGAAATCTTAAAAAGAAAACTGCCCAGAGGACAGAGCCAAGATGGTAGAGAAAAGGCAGCGACTTGCCTGAGCTGTCCGTCAAACCTTTCTGAAAACCTTTAAATAAGGCCACAGCACAAGTCCTGGAGCAGCAGAACCCACAAAAGGACAGGGTGAAATAATTTTCCAGCCAAAGGCAACTTAGAAGGTTATCAGGAAAGGTCTGTTGTACTGGGTGAGAATGGAGCACAGTCCAACGCAAGTCATCCCAGCACAGACCCAGGCTCAGCAAACCAGGAGAAGCTCTTAGAAGCTACTGAATTAGGATGAGCAGCAGCTGCTTCCAGAACTCTCAGCCTTCAGAGAGTAAGGGATCAAACAACTGGTCAGAAGGAGATTACATTTGTTAGTATTAAGGCAGGACCCTGTTGCTTTGCCCATACTCAGATCTGCATCGCAGTCCTGGGGGGCAGTCCCACAGCAAGAAGGAATACTAGCATACCGGAGCTTGCAGCTGCAGTGGAGAAGGGACTCTCATCGTAGTTCCAGGGATGAAAAGAGTGCTTGTGGTTATTAACAGACCAGAGCACAAACCAGGAGAATAGTAAACACATCTCTTCTTAGATCATACCACCTTGGAAGAACTGAAAACTTACAGGTTGCTAGAAGTATCACTGAAAATGGCTGCACAAAACTCCTGAAGCTTGGGATAGTTCACCCTTGGAAGCAGAGTCCAACTTTAACAAAGAGCTAAAAGTCAAGAAATAGCCTGGGAAAATGAGCAAACAACAGAAAAAAATTCTGACCACAGAAAGTTACTATGGGGCCAAGGAAGATCAAAACACACTCAGAAGAAGATAACAAAGTCAAAGCTCCTCCATCCAACGCTTCCAAGAAAAATATGAATTGATTTCAGGACATGGAAGAGCTCAAAAAAAATTTTGAAAATCAAATAAGAGAGAAAGAGGAAAAAATGGAAAGACAAATGAGAGTGATACAATAAAATCATGAAAAACAAATCAACAGCATGGTAAAGGAGACACACAAAAAATACTGAAGAAATTAACACCTTAAAAAACAGACAATAAAACAAAACCAAAAGAATGAAAAGATAGAAGACAACGAGAAATATCTCATTGGGAAAAAAACTGACTTGGAAAACAGATGCAGGAGAGATAATTTTAAAATTACAGTATTACCTGAGAGTCATGATCAAAATAAGAGCCAAGACATCACCTTGCAAGACATTATCAGGGAAAACTGCCCTGAAATTACAGAACCAGAGGGTAAAATAGAAACTGAAGAATCCACTGGTCACCTCCTGAAAGAGATCCCAAGATGAAAACTCCCAGGAATATTGTAGTCAAATTCCAGAACTCCCAGGTCAAGAAGGAAATATTACAAGTAGCCAGAAAGAAACAATTCAAGTAACATGGTACCATAGTCAGGATGACACAAGTTTTAGCAGTTTCTACATTAAAGGATCAGAGGGCTAGGAATAGGATATCCTGGAAGGCAAAGGAGCTAAGATTACAACCAAGAATCACCCACCCAGCACAACTGAGTATAATCCTTCAGGGGAAAATAATGACCATTTAATGAAATAGAGAACTTTCAAATATTCTTGATAAAAAGATCAGAGCTGAATAGAAAATATTACTTTCAAATACAAGACTCAAGAGAAGCATAAAAAGGTAAACAGGAAAGGGAAATCACAAGGTACTTAATATAGTTAAACTGTTTACATTCCTATATGGGAAAATGATACTTGTAACTCATAAGAACTTTCTCATTATTAGGGCAGTTAGAAGGAGTATATATAGAGAGAATGCACAGGTTTGAGTTGAATATGAAGGGATGATATCTAAAAAAATAAAATTAAGAGGTGAGAGGAATGCACTGGAGAAAGGGAAAGGGTGAGGTAGAATGAAGTAAATTATCTCATGTAAAAGTGGCAAAAAAAAGCTTTTACAATGCAGGGGAAGAAGGGTGAAGAAGAGGGAGAGTGAGCGAACCTAATTCTCATCAGAATTGGCTCAAATACGGAATAACATACACACTCAACATACAGAAATCTATCTTATCCTACAGGGAAGTAGGAGGAAAAGGAGACAGAAGAAGGGGAAGATGGGAGATAGAAGGGAGGGAAGATTGAGAGGGGGTAGTCAAAAGCAAAACACTTGAGGAAGGACAAGGTAAAAGGAAAGAGAGAATAGAATAAACAAAGTTGGGAGGAATAGGATGGAGGGAAATAGATAGCCATAGTAACTGTGAAAAAAAAATTTTGAAGCAAGTTTCTCTGATAAAGGTCTTATTTCCCAAACATATAGAAAACTGAGTCAAATTTATAAAAATAAAAGTCATTCCCCAACTGATAAATCATCAAAAAGATATGAACAGTTTTCACATGAAACATCACTATTGATGGGAGAAATGTAAATTAAAACAATTCTGAGGTACTACCTCATACCTATTAGATTGGCTAATAGGACAGAAAAGGAAAATGACAAATGTTGGAGGGGATATGGGAAAAATGAGACATTAATGCACCATTGGTGGAGTTGTAAACTGATTCAACCATTCTGCAGCAATTTGGAACTATGCCCAAAGGGCTATAAAACTATGCATACACTTTGACCTAGCAATACCATTACTAGGTCTGTATCCCCAAAGAGATAAAAAACAAAAAGGAAAAGGACCTATAAGTACAAAAATATTTATAGCAGCTCTTTCCTGGTAGAAAAGAATTAGAAATTGAGGGGATGCTCATCAATTGGGGACTGGCTGAACAAATTGTGGCATGTGATTAAGATAAAATACTATAAGAAATGATAAGCAGGATGCTCTCAGAAAAACCTGGAAAGACTTACATGAGCTAATGCAAAGTGAAATGTATTGTGTACAAAGTAACAGCAATATTGTCAATGATCAGCTGTGAATGACTTAGCTATTCAATACAATGATCCATGATAACTCTGAAGGATATATGATAAAAAAAAGCTATCAGTCCCCTGAGAAAAAAACTGACAGTGTCTGAATACAGATTGAAGCATACTTTTTCATTTCATTTTGAAGTTAGGTTTTTTTGGTCTATGTTTTCTTTCACAACATAACTAATACAAAAATGTTTTGCTTGATGACACATGTATAACCTACATTGAATTTCCTGCCCATTCAGTGAAAGAGGAAGGGAGAGAATTTGGAACTCAAAGTTTAAAAATGAATGTTAAAAATTGTTTTTGCATATAACTGGGGGAAAATAAAAATACTAAATAAATTCAAAAAGAAAAAAAGAAAACTGCCCACATCACTTAAAAACAAAGGGCAAAGTGGAAATAGAAAGAATACACCAGGCACATCCTGAAAGAAAACTCCAAATGGAAACTCCCAGGAACATCACAGCCCAAATCCAGAGCTTCCAGGTCAAAGAAAAATAATGTAAGCAAACCGAAAAAAAGAACTTAAGTATCAAGGAGCCATGGTCAGAATCACATACAACTTAGCAACCACCACTGGAAAAGAGTGAAGAATTTGGAAGCAAATCCAGGAAGCAAAGAATATAGGCTTAAAGCCAAGAGTACCTTATTCAGCAAATTTAGTATTGCTAATCAAAAGATCAGGTCTGGGAAGGAACTTTGAAATTCAAATACAGGACTTACAGGAAATGTAACAAGAAAAACACAGATGAATGACTCATAAGGGATGAACTGTTACATTCAAATATGAGGGTATATACATGTGTCCCCATTGATATAACTCCATAATCAGGGGTCATACAGGGAGTCTAATTAGACAAAGGCTGGGAGTAGGTATTACATCTTGAGGATCTTAAGAGAATGGAAAGAGAAGAATACACTGGGCGTTGAGAGGAAGGGAAGTTAGGGAAAATTCTCACATAATCAGGGTACAGATACATGTTTTTAAAAACAAGGAGGAGAGGTGCAAGGAAGCAGCTGACACTCCTCAACTGGCTGTGTGGGAGACATGGGAGAGGTAGAGTGAAAGGAAGAGAAAGTAGATTTTACCAACTGAAAATAAAAAACATGTAATTTTTTAAAAAATCATTATCATGATAGTTGTCTGTATCAGCATCCCAAAAACACAGTCATATTTACTCCACATATTTGTTCTGCAATCATTACTTGCACCACTATTTTATAAGGTTCAAATACATTCTCTTTTAATTTATTTTTGAGGTTCTCTAATAAAAACTTTGTGAGGGCAGGCATGTTAAATGGCTGTTACTTAGTAACTGCCAGTTCTTTAGTACAGTATGGAAACACTCTATCACCATGCATGGACAGAACTTCTACTGGAATATGGGCTGTAGGATGGAGGTGTTGTCCAACCCCAATGTGACTTTTATCTTTTTCAACCATAGTGTGTATAGAAACCACTACAAAGTACTGAGACATTGTCATTCTGGGCTCAGGGCCTTTAGGAAGACAGAAAATTTACAAGATGACCACAATTAACATAATGGAAAACAACTGTGAAAAAATTCAGACCTCTGATCAAAGCAGTGACCAATTATGACTTAAGAGGACAAACGGTGATGCACATTTTCCACCTCTCTACAGAGAGATGATGAATTAAAGGTATAGAATAGGCATATGTTTTTCAGATATGGCCACTGTATTTGATTTGTTATAAAGGACGGTTGGGGGTGATGGTGATGGAAGAGAAGTAAAAAAATATAAAATAATAAAGAGCAGAAGTAAAACATTTAAAAAGAAAAAATACAGTATAAAGTCATAACATGGTACTTTATAAGGTCAGAGAAGGCTTCCTGGGGGACATGGCACTTGAATTGGTCTCTAAAGGACAGGGATGGCTTTCCAGGAACTGGGAATAGTGTAAGCAATGACCCAGAGATATGAGACTACATACAGTGCACTTTAAGGAGTTGAAGTGTTTAACTGGGCTGCGGCATAGAGGCCAGGAGGCTGGAAACGTAGGTCAGCACCATGTTGGGGACGGTCTTGAATACCAGGCAGAAGAGGTTGAGTTTTAGAGGCAACAGAGAGCCACAGAAACCAAGCTATAGCCACAGCAATGTGTAAGAAAGACTATTCTGGCTGCAAAGTGAAGGGTGGGCAGGAAGGAGGCTGCAGAAATAGTCCAGGCAGGTAGTGAGGAAGGCCTGTACTGCAACAGCTGTAGCAGGGATAGAGAGGAAAGGACAGAGTGGAAAGGACTGAGTTCTAGTCCCACCTCTGCTATAAGCTTGCTGTGTGACCGTGGCACCCACACGTCTGTTCTACCATCTGTAAGATGACAAGGTTGAGTCAGAGGACTCATTTTTGGCCTTCTCATCTCTCCATATTTCTTCCCTTCGAAATCTTATTACGCCACTAAAACTATTTGCTCTATGACAGGAGTTCTCAAACTTTTGGTATCAAGACCCTTTTATACTCTTAGAAATCATTAAGGACCTTCCCAAAGAACTTTTATATGGATTATATTTAGTGATATGATTGAAACTAAACATCTTAGTATTACTGTGAAAATAGTTTTGACTTCACAGACCCCCAGAGGTCTCTCAAACACCTTGTAGGAAGCGGAGGCAGAGGATAGGGTTGGGGGATTCCCAAACCATACTTTAAAGAATCATCCCTGACCTTTCTTCAACACTTTAGATTGCACCTCCGATGACCCACAAGACATCACTACCAGGATGTTTAACTGGTAACAAACTCAATGCTTCCAAAACCAGAATCATTCCTTTTCCCCCAAATCTATACTACTTCTGACTTGCCTGTTTCTATCTACAGTAATACTATTTGCTGTTTTCCATACTGAAAACATTAGTCATCTCTGATTCACCCCTCTCTACCATATCAAGTCCAAATTACATCAATTCAAGCCCAATGAGATCTGTCATTCACTTTTGATCGCTATCCTAGTAAAAAAAGTCTTTATTACCATCCACCTCCACCACCAAAAGCCTCCTGTAATCTTCTAACTAGTACTCCTCTCCCCTTAATCTCTATCTCTTCCAGCCTGAAGTAATGGAGGCAATCAAGTGTAGCCAACAAAGAGTTACTGGATTTTATAGCTACAGTATCAAGAGCGTACATACTGGTTCTTAATCTCTCTGGGTCTCAGACTACTGATCTTTTAGTTTTCTACCAGCTCTGGATTTAGGCCCCTATGATAAAACCTACAAAGAGCCATCTGGTCATGTCACCTGAAGGCCCAAAAATCTTTAGTGGTTACCTCCAAACAAAATTCAAACTCTTTTTCCTGATATTCAAGACCATCTATTATTTGGCATTACTTTCTCTTTCCAATCCTTGTTGCTCAGTCATTTTTTTAGTCATGTCAAACCCCCATTTGGGGTTTTCTTAGCAGAGATACTGGAATAGTTTGCCATTTTCTTCTATAGTTCATCTGACAGATGAGGAAATGAGGGCAAACAGAGTTAAGTAACTAGCCCAAGTCACACATCTAGTATCTCAAGCCAAATCTGAACTCAGGAAGTCTTCCTGACTTCAAATGAAGCCCTCTATGCACTAGGGTGCCTCCTAGCTACCCCTAGTCCACACTGATTCCTTCCAAGTCATCCAAGTTCCAGCTGAACTACTGGACTCCCTTCACATGTCTTTGCTCATCTGTCCCCTCTTTCTAGGAGATCCATCTCTTTCCTTACCTACTAAATTCCTTTCCAGTCTTTGAAGTCCACATCAAATGCTTCTTCCTCAACAGGCCTCTCCTGAAAGCCCCAAGTATTAAAGTCATCCCTTGTTCAGTATGACTTCACACAGACCTTTTCTTACATATCTCTAATGCACTGATTATGTACTGTTCTCTATTAGAGTTACCTGTATACATCACAACCCTTTAGTAGGCTGTTGTGTACTTCAGGAGGGCACGGATTACATCCTATCTAAATCTTGTATTTTTCCCAGAATGGTGCTGTATACAAAGCAGGTGCTTAGTAGATGTCTAATGAAACTGAATGATGCCATAAAATAAGATATTTTGCAGGTTTAAGAGGAAGAAATTAAAGATATCTATAGTCATATAAAAAAATGCTCTAAATGATTATTGAGTAGAGTGATGTAAATCAAAACAACTCTTAGATACCACTTAACATCTGTCAGATTGGCAAACATGACAAAACAGGAAAATTATAAATGCTGGAGAAGATGTGGGAAAATTGGAACACTAATGCATTGTTAATGGAGTTGTGAACTGATCCAACCATTGTGGAGAGCAATTTGGAACTATGCCCAAAGGACTATAAAACTGATCCAGCAACACCACTTTTAGGGCTGTAACCCAAAGAGATCACATAAATGGGAAAAGGACTCACATGTACAAAAATATTTATAGCACCTCTTTTTGTGGTAGCAAGAATTGGAAAGTGAGGAGATGCTCATCAATTGGGGAATGGCTGAACAAGCTGTGGTATACGAAGGTAATGGAATACTATTATGCTGTAAGAAATTATGAGCAGGCGGACTTCAGAAAAAGCTGGAAAGATTTATATGAACTGGTGCTGAGTGAGGGGAGCAGAACCAGGAGAACATTGTACACAGTTACAGCCACACTGTGTGATGACTAACTTTCACAGACTTGGCTCCTCTCAGCAATGCAAGGTTCTAAGATAACTCCAAAAGATTAATGATGGAAAATGCTATCCACATCCAGAGAAAGAATTATAGTCTAAATGCAGATCGAAGTGTACCATTTCCTCTCTCTCTTTTGTTTTGTTTCTTCTTTCCTGAAGTTCATTACATTGGCTCTAGTTCTTTGCAACACGACTAATGTGAAAACATGTTTGATGTAAGTGTATATGTAGAGGCCATATAGGACTGTACGCCATCTTGGAGAGGGAAGAAGGGAGGAGAGAAAATCTGAAACTCAAAAGCTTGTGGAACTGAACGCTGTAAACTAAAACTAAATAAATAAATAAATTTTAAAACAGAGGCATGCAATGATCTGGTTTGGAAAACCGGAGAGACTATCTGGCCCAAAGTCATATAGATATGAAGTGGTAGAACAGAATGCAGATCTATAGACTTCTCTATAGTACTTGTACCAAAGACTTAATGTAATAATTCAGGATTATGAAAACTTAATTACACATGTGTACTTAACAGTATTTTTAAATTTATTTATTTAACTTTTAACATTCATTTTCACAAAATTTTGGGTTACAAATTTTCTCCCCTTTTATCCCCTCCCCCCCCCAAACACCAAGCATTCTAATTGCCCCTATGACCAATCTGCTCTCTCTTCCATCATCCCTCTCTGCCCTTGTCTCCATCTTCTCTTTTGTCCTGTAGGGCCAGACAGCTTTCTATACCCCTTTACCTGTATTTCTTATTTCCTAGTGGTAAGAACATTACTCAACAGTTGATCCTAACACTTTGAGTTCCACCTTCTTTACCTCCCTCCCTCTCCACCCCTTCCCTTTGGAAAGCAAGCAATTCAATATAGGCCAAATCTGTGTAGTTTTGCAAATGACTTCCATAATAGTTGTGTTGTATAGGACTAACTATATTTCCCTCCATCCTATCCTGTCCCCCATTACTTCTATTCTCTTTTAATCCTATCCCTCCCCATGAGTGTCGACCTCGAATTGCACTCTCCTCCCCATGCCCTCCCTTCTATCATCCCCCCCACCCTGCTTGTCCCCTTATCCCCCACTTTCCTGTATTGTGAGATAGGTTTTCCTACCAAAATGAGTGTGCATTTTATTCTTTCCTTTAGTGGAATGTGATGAGAGTAGACTTCATGTTTTTCTCTCACCTCCCCTCTTTATCCCTCCACTAATGAGTCTTTTGCTTGCCTCTTTTATGAGAGATAATTTGCCCCATTCCATTTCTCCCTTTCTCCTCCCAATATATTTCTCTCTCACTGCTTGATTTCATTTTTTTTTTTAAGATATGATCCCATCCTCTTCAATTCACTCTGTACACTCTGTCTCTATGTATGTGTGCATGTGTGCATGTGTGTGTGTGTAATCCCACCCAGTACCCAGATACTGAAATGTTTCAAGAGTTACAAATATTGTCTTTCCATGTAGGAATGTAAACAGTTCAGCTTTAGTAAGTCCCTTATGACTTCTCTTTGCTGTTCACCTTTTCATGGTTCTCTTCATTCTTGTGTTTGAAAGTCAAATTTTCTTTTCAGCTCTGGTCTTGTCATCAAGAAAATTTGAAAATCCTCTATTTCATTGAAAGACCAATTTTTCCCCTGAAGTATTATACTCAGTTTTGCTGGGTAGGTGATTCTTGGTTTTAGTCCTAGTTCCTTTGACTTCTGGAATATCCTATTCCATGCCCTTCGATTCCTTAATGTAGAGGCTGCTAGATCTTGTGTTATCCTGATTGTATTTCCACAATACTTGAATTGTTTCTTTCTAGCTACTTGCAATATTTTCACCTTGACCTGGGAACTCTGGAATTTGGCCACAATGTTCCTAGGAGTTTCTCTTTTTGGATCTCTTTCAGGCGGTGTTCTGTGGATTCCTTGAATATTTATTTTGCCCTCTGGTTCTAGAATCTCAGGGCAGTTTTCCTTGATAATTTCATGAAAGATGATGTCTAGGCTCTTCTTTTGATCATGGCTTTCAGGTAGTCCCATAATTTTTAAATTGTCTCTCCTGGATCTATTTTCCAGGTCTGTTGTTTTTCCAATGAGATATTTCACATTATCTTCCATTTTTCCATTCTTCTCTCTTTGTTCTGTGATATCTTGCTTTCTCATAAAGTCATTAGCCTCCATCTATGCCATTTTAATTTTGAAAGAACTATTTTCTTCAGTGAGCTTTTGAATTTCCTTTTCCATTTGGCTAATTCTGCTTTTGAAAGCATTCTTCTCCTCACTGGCTTTTTGAACCTCTTTTGCCAATTGAGTTAGGCTAGTTTTCAAGGTGTTAATTTCTTCAACATTTTTTTGGGTCTCCTTTAGCAGGGAGCTGATTTGCTTTTCATGCTTTTCTTTCATCTCTCTCATTTCTCTTCCCCGTTTTTCCTCCACCTCTCTAACTTGATTTTCAAAATTCTTTTTGAGCTCTTCCATGGCCTGAGCCCATTGGGTGGGCTGGGACACAGAAGCCTTGATTTCTGTGTCTTTGCCTGATGGTAACCATTGTTCTTCCTCATCAGAAAGGAAGGGAGGAAATGTCTGTTCTCCAAGAAAGTAACCTTCTATTGTCTTTTTTCTTTTCCCTTTTCTGGGCATTTTCCCAGCCAGTGACTTGACCTCTGAATATTCTCCTCACACCCACCTGCCTCCTGATCCTCTCAGCCAGCGTCTGGGGTCTGAGATTCAAATGCTGCTTCCAGCCTTAGGGCTTTTGGCGGGGGCAGGGCTGCTATTCAGTGTGAGATTAAGTTCAGGTGGTCAGGCCCGGGCAGGGCCGCCTCTCAGGCTCAGTTCCCTCAGGGGGTTTATGCACAGACCTTCCACAATGGATTCAGGCTCCTGCCTGCTTGGGGAGCCCCTGTCTGCAGCCGCCTCTCAGCTTCTACCTCCCGGGGGGGGGGCCTGAATTATGGGGGCACCCCACTCCCCTCTCGACCCGCCAAAGAGACTCTCTCACTGACCCCCATCACCTGTGGGTGGAGGGACTTGTGCGGCCGCTGGAGATCCCGTCCCTGAAGCCTGCTCGGATCTGTACCTCTCGGTGCCGTGGTCGCGGCAGGTCTGGGCTGGGCTACACGTCTACAGCACGATGGACCTTTTGCAAGAGGTTTGCAGGTCCCTCTGTGGGTGGAGGGACCCGCGTGGCCGTTGGAGATCCCGTCCCTGAAGCGTGCTCGGATCTTTTCCTCTCGGTGCAGCGGCCGCAGCAGGGCTGCACTCAGCTCCCAGTCCTGGCGCCCAGTCCGCAGCGCGAAGGACCCCCCGCGAGAGGTTTGCAGGTCTCTCCGGAACAGAAATCTCCCTCGCTCCAATGTTCCGTGGCCTCTGGGTGCAGAATTCGCCGTGAGTTACTTCCTTGTAGCCGTTCTATGTGTTGTGGGTTCCGAGCTATGTACTTAACAGTATTTTTTAAAAATGTTAAATTAAACATTTAGATTACAAGTTTATTTAGATTTAAAAGCTAGGCTGGGTAAAAAAAAAGGTATTATGCATGCTGGCTTTTTAGTTAAAAAATTCCTAGTAGTTGGTATTTACTCGGCCTCCTGCATATCTAAACTGACCATACACAGGGGGCCCCAGGGAAGACTTATCTCCATAGCAAAGGCCTCCGTGCATCTCTTATCATCCAGAGACTAATAATATAGACAAAGAGCTTTAGATGAGGGGTTATTTAACTCGAACTGTCTTTATGTAAAATCAAGGCAGAAAAACTTAGAAATCTGGGCTTTCTGTTGCTGTGTGGCTCACCCAAAGTTTGTGGTTAGTTTTCGTACTACTCATCTAGATTGACTGCCTCCACATGGCCATTA
Organism: Notamacropus eugenii; assembly: GCF_028372415.1. NCBI lineage: Eukaryota > Metazoa > Chordata > Mammalia > Diprotodontia > Macropodidae > Notamacropus > Notamacropus eugenii. The sequence continues at coordinate 28,022,750 of NC_092878.1, read as the reverse complement.
CCTGGCCCTTAGGGAGGAATTCAGACACTCTTATCCATGGAGAAGATGCCTTTGGTGTGTTATAACCATCTTGGTTTTCCCACTCCCCTTTGGTATCCAACTGTGGTCAAAGGAGGAAGACAGGGCAGATTCGTTAATATTTAAAAATCTCAAAGGGGGAGAGGGGCCGAAAGAAGGTAGGTTAACAGAGGGCCAGATAGGAAAAAGAAAGGCTTTCCTTCCCTCTCTCATACTTAACTGTGTTCTGAAGGGGTGCATCTGAAAAGTGACAGTCATATAAACTCTTCTGATCGGTCTTTAAGTTACAGTGTGCTCTCATCCTCAGACCTTACAGCAATAAAAAGAAATATGAGGCCATATCAAAACATTCTTAATCTAGGACACAAGGGCTGTGACTGTATAAGGCGAGATACGTGAGAGGAAGATGTAGGAATGGTATGGCAAAGAACCTCTTCCCCTAGAGGTGACTTTTCCCACCTAGACCATCTCATTCACTTCATCCTATGGGAAGAGAAATCCACTGATAGCAGCTTAATGTGCTTCTTCGCAATGATCTAAATAATAAACTTTATTTGATGACCTTTGACTGATATCTTCATTCTGTTAGAGTAAGGGAGGGTGTGGTCCCCGTTTGCATCATTTCTGGCCCTAGGCCATGACATCTATCTGACCTTGCCAAGCTTCTTGGGGAGTCATCCTCACATGGGTCCTTGTTCCTCTAGCAAGGTTGGCTTAGGTTCTCTGTACAGTGAGGGCAGAGTCTTCAAGTCGAGTCCTTGTTTAAGGAGCCCCAGGATATAAAGAGATCCCTGGTTCCTGCAAGGCCGGTTATCAGGCTCCTGGCGTTTCTGCTCTCAGTTCTTTCTTAAAGGTATCATGTTGCAGGGCCTGAAGCCAGATAGTAAAAGCCACTGCTCAGATAATGCCAAAATTTTCTTCAGGCTTCCCTGAATGGACGGGCCTAGGCCTGCTATTACATGATGTCTAGTATGCCCAGATATTCCACCTTTTCTCAACAACAGGAAAGCAGAATCAAATGATTCCTAGGAAGATCGATAACTTAACTCCAAGTGTAGGTAATCAGGAACTTTAAGAGTCAAGTCCTAGTTTCAGCTGTTTCTTCCTCTGAGGCTGAGCCAATTCAAAGAAAGTGATTTAAAAGAAATTGGGTAAATTGGAGGGGGAGGGGAGAGGGGCAGATGTAGGACATGGGGCAGGGGGGAGGAGCACTAAGGACTTGTCCTAGGATCAGTTCTATTCAAAGTCTTCAGTAGGCTAGAGCTGAAGAGCCTCATTCTTCACAGGATCATAGTTTTAAAGCTGAAAGGGGCTTTAGATGCCTTCATCTTATGTTATATCTAACATGAAGAAACTTAAGTTCAGGGTCTTCCTGAGTCCAAGGGCAGAGCTAGATCCACCTTGACAACTGGCTGCCTCTAAGTGCTGCCTCTGGTGCTCTCCTGAGTACCTGGGACTTAACCAGGTCATAGCCACGAAACAAAGGTTCAGCAGATGACGTCAATGTTAGGTAGAAGGAAAGCCAGAAACAAGCATTTATTAGGCATCTACTATGAGTCAGGTCCTGTGATGAGCTTTAAAATATGACCTCATGTGGTCCTTACAACAACCAGTAGGCATAAACCTCTTCAACCTCTGGGCTAACATAATCTCTCAGATTACTATAGTGCCATGGAAACACACTGGAATTGGAGTCAGAGTGCCTGGGTTTAAATCCCAAAACTGCATTCCTTTCATTACCTATGAACTGTGACAAATGTTCATGTCCACCTATGACTGTGGACAAATCCTTACCCCAGTCTGGACCACACTTTCCTCATATGTAAAATGTAGGAGTTGGACTAAATGACCTCTAAGGTCCCTTTCCAACTCTAAATCTTGATTTATGTCTATTTATTAACCTAAATTTAGGTTTAGGACTAGAAACTTGTTGAGGAGAGATACCATGTTGTATCGATCCCTTATGTATTTCTGCATTTTCCCTAGCATGCCTTCATTAAACCCCTACTTCAGTTTTATCCTTTTTCTAAAGCATGCAGGTGATTCTTGGTTTTTGATAGTACTATTAATGAAGAAAATGCTTTGGTAGGGCTGGCATACTGGAAAGGATTTGAGCCTGGGCTAGTGGCAAGAACTTTTCCTTTTAGCTCATGTTTAGCCTGGCCAGTTTGGTGAGGCTCACCATTAGGTTGGCCATGAGTGATTCATCAATCACCCACTGCAGGTACAAGTTGTGTTGGCAGTACAGATGGCCATACTGATGAGATCACAGATCACAGAAGTGTTCCCTGATAGCCCAGCATATAATGGATGCTTTATGACTCCTGAAAACCACTAGACCAAGAATTCGTCACTAAACTAATTCTTTTTTCCTTTCACGAGAACAGATCTGACTCCTTTTATCCTTTCTTTTTATTTTGCATCACCATCACTCTTTTACTACTTCTCCTCATTCTCAATCCCCTCCCCCCAAAAAAGACCTTTCCTGTAACAAATAAGTTTAGTCAAACAAAACAAATTCACCCATTGGCTGTGTCTGAAAAATGCACGTTTCCTTCCACACTCCTAGGCTGGCAGCTCTTGCTGGGAAGTACTAAGCATGCCTCATCAGTCTTCCAAGGTCACGATTAGTCACTACATTGATCACAGTTGTTTCTCGCAATCTATCTTTTTTTGTTGTTGTTTGAGGCAAGTGGAGTAAGGTGACTTGCCCAGGGTCACATTGCTAGTAAGTATCTGAGTCTGGATGGGAACTCAGGTCCTCCTGACTACAGGGCCAGTGCTCTATCCACTGAGTTGCCCCTTGAATCCATCTCTTTCAACATGTCTTATGGTATGTTGATAGGCATATCCAGCCTACCTTTCCAGATGTGTTACTCATTACTCTCCCTTATACACTCTATGCTCTACACTTACTACTGGCCTACATATTCCCTGCATACAATATTCCATCTTTGCACGGGCTATCCCCCCATACCTGAAATGCCCCTTCTTTCCTTCAAAGCTCAGCCCGAGGGCTACCACATTCAAAAAGCTCTGCTTGGTTTCACAGTCCCAGTAATGAAGCATGCTTGCTGCCTCCTGACAGAGGGGGCAATGGATGCAAGGTGAAGACTGAAACACACATTTTCAGACAGAGCCAACAGAAACATCTGTTTTGCTTGACTATGCACATTTGTTACAAAGGTTTGTTCTCCTTTTTTCTCAAAGCAAGGAGGGGAAGGGCTGTATGGGGAGAGGGCTTGCCAAAAAGAAAAAAGAGGGTCACAAACGTTTTTGAAATGAACAGAACATAAATAACAAACAAGCAAGACAGATCTGAAATATACAATTTAACTTCTTATATACTTAACCAAAAAAGCAAGTTGTATGTAAAGAAATTGGCATTTTGTGCACAATTTTCTTTCTGTTCTACTGTATATATGGAAATATTCATTTTAGACAATGTTAGGGACAGAATTTTTTTAAAGGAAGAGAAGTAAAGAAGACAAAGAAAACAAAAAGAAAGTTGAACACTGAGCCCTCAAGAAGCTTCCGTTCTTCTGGGGTAACACCAGCTCTTCACAGGTGAGTAATTCAAATGCATTTTTTCCTCCCCCCTTAAGACCCAAGATTGGAATTCTTGGACATCCCACTCCCATCCCCCACAAATTTCTTCTATCCTTTGCCCTTTGAGTCTAACACTGGAGTTCATCCATTTCTAATCTTTGCTCCTGCCATATGGACCTCTATAAGCCAGTGTAGGCACTGGGGACAGGAACAGGAAACGGCAGCCTTTCATCAGTCCAACACTTGGGGGAATCAATAATAAGAGATACTTGCTGCAAGTATCCAGCCTTCAAGAAGCCAGGAAGGAAGGCGATTCCACTCCAAGATTTATGATTCCCCTAACTACAATGACATGGCAACTTTAAACAGGACACAAAACTCCTTAAGCCCTGACACCCAGTTATGCACTATTCTAATAATACCTCACAAAAAGGAGAAAAATATTTACTTCTTTGTGTTCTACAGATCAAAAAGGACCCAAATACCAAAAAAGGAGAAGATTCTCTGAATTCATACCTCACATAGTGAGCCTCAGACCCTGATCTCCAATGATGTGAGAGCCCTCAGTTATGGTGTTAGCATTCTCAGAGGTATAATATAGCTCAGTTCAGACTTGGAAGTGCTGAACTATTACAGATACATGAAAACTTCCAAAGTCCTGCCATATACAAAATTGGGAAGTCTGCTGCGTGCTGGCTCATGATTTCTTCTTTCCTGGGACCTCTCCCAATCCATTCAGAAACAGCTTTTTCTGGGAGTAAGTTCATTCCTAAAAGCCTCCAGCTAACCAGCAGTATCAAGTGCGAGGAACAAGATTAATTCCAAAAACCTAATACTAAATTCCAAAGCTTCTGAATTCTCTGAATCCAGTCAGTCAGGAAAAGGGAAAACTGATTTGGGCCTAAGAAGATTGTAGACATCCAACTTGTTGAGCTGAACTCAGAGAAGAAATATGGTCACTATCCTTGTCTCCATGAACAAGGAGGGCACAGAGTATGACAATAAGGGAGTAAGTTTGCTACAGAAAAGTTAAAGCAGTAAGGAAATACTGAAGGAGTGCCAAAACCAATGCAACTGAGTCTCCAAACAATTTTTTTTTAAATGAGATAATGGCCATATAAAGTAGCCTAACAATGAGCCTAAACCTACTTCTGACTGCTTTATATCCCTTTCCTCCAATCTCTAACTCTTTGTGCTGTTTCATTTCCTTTTAGCAAATTTTGTTTTGGTTTGATATTTGCTTCTAGGCCTCTGGGAGGATTTACTATGCTTTGTTTCTCTACTTGTTTCTAGGATACCTGAGCTAGCTTCTACAGAAATAAATGCAATGGAAGTAAGAGGGAGGGGTTAGAGTCATCAGATGGGGAAAAATAAAAGGGAGAGAAAGAAACAGCCTCCTCAGGCAGACAGAGTTTGATACCCTCTATAACTCACAACAGATCAGGAAAAATGATGGTTCGGAGGGCTGAAAATCAAATCTAGTTTAAAATATTACTAAGGACTACCCACAGTGAGAGACCATTTAGAAGGAGCAGCTTCTTCATAGGGCGGTGTAAACCAAGGACACTGCCCAGAGCTGACTCACATTGAACATTTTCAGGCAAATGTAGGGGGGCTACATTAGGGTACCCTTGGGGTTCCTTATACAGCTCATAGAAGGATGATGATGCCTTCAATCCTCCTGGGCCCCAATGGCACACACATATCCTTTCAAAACATAAGGTCTTGAAAAGTGCAAGTAAAAGAGGGTGGAGCCAGATTCTCCATGCTCCAGGGACACAGAACTTAGGAAAATGGCTTTTCCTGCCTACCTTGTATCTCAAGCAATAATAAAGACAAAAAGGAACCAGATTTCTCAAATAAAAAAAGTCACGAGTGGAATTCTCATGAAGTATTCCAGAGGGAAATCCTCCAACTTCAAAGGTCATCTGTCACTGCTTCTGAAAGATGAAGAGACTCACTTATCTCTTTCTTCAGAGACAGCTACAGCAGCTCACACAAGAGAAAGGAGGACAGACTCAGGACAGAGACTTCAGTACCCTGCCACAGAATGAGCCCTCTTTAATTTGGGGCTTCTACTGCTCAAATGTCTGATGGATGGACAGTACAGAAAAGAAATGACTCTTGAGAGCAGACACAGCTACACAAAGAGCTTGGGCAAACCTAGCAAATCATGTCTTTGGTAATATGTTTAAAAGAACAGCTATAGTAATTAGAGCAACTATTCACCTGTATCCACTCTTCTGCTGGCAGTGATAATAGACAAGGTTCTTGCATAGTCAAGAATAAAGGTGTCTGGGTACCAATGTGGCTGTACTCCTACAAATCCTCGAGGATCCTGTGCTAAGGAAGAAGCACTAGTTCTACATACACAGGTCTTCTAAAAGGAGGAAAAAAGCAGCAAGAGGGGAAAGAACAGGCATAGCCCATTTTGCTTTCCTTCTGTGCCACTGATATCTGTCCAAGTGGCAAGGATTTGGTTCTAGAAGATGCACTTAGAAACTCTGCATAGTTTATAATATACATTTCATGGAACATGAACAAGATGACACCCATTCCTTTCCCCACATCCACCCTTCTACCCTACCTTTATCTGTACCTGCCCTTATATCAATTCTACAAAAATGTCAAATGAAGGTCTTAAATTGAATATACCTCTCCCACTACTTGGTAACTCTTTCCCCCCCAATCCTCCTCATCCCCCACTATTGGATCCCCTTCTCAGAGACTTACCCAGCTGGGTATGCAACCAGACCTGACCGGGGGTCACAAGCCAGTCCTCTGCCTCCAGACACCGTTATTCCCAGAACCTTCTCCAAGGTTACCTGAGCATGAAAATACAAGGAAGAGATATGTTAACTGACTAAGAATTGAAACATGGAGCCTGAGAGTTGTGTGTTAGAAATGAACTTGGCCACACTGCAGAGCTTGTTCATTTCAAACCTAGCCAGCAACTATGACTGGTCTCTTCTGGGGGTCTACAAATCAGTGGACTCTCTAGTTTTCTGTAGAAAAAAAGCCTGATCAGATGTTCTGCTGGGGTTCTTGATCACACAGGAATGAACTTCTAGGCAATGCTTACTTACCTTACCTTTAAGAGAGCTTAAGTCTGCCAACTCACCCTAGCAAGAGTATACAAGTTAGATTTAATTCACAATTCACAGCTGTGGAAGGACAAGTGGGTAGCCTGACCCAGGGTTAGTTTCTACAGGACAAAATGACAAACTGGATGCCTATCCTACTAGGAGGTAAGCCTTTCTCTCTCTGTGTCTCAGTCTCCTCTAACCCAAGGAAAAGAATGCCCAAGAACTAGAAGGCTATCTGGATTTGGTAAACTGAAACCTCCCTCTCGCTTGGCTCCATCATTCCCTTATCAAGAGGGCTCCAAACTCCACAAGTCTAGCAGTCGAGGACACAGTACTAACCCAGGAGGCAGAAACAAAGCCTACCCAATAGTGTGTTTAGTTAGGCACTAGTGCTCAGTTATCACTAATTATTATTATTAAGTACTACATTCCTGTTTCTCTCAAGAAGACAGCAGGGGGAAAAATATGCCAGATGCTCTCATTATGCTCCCCAGAAAGAGAGGTGAAGCACAGCAATACCATTATTCTTGTTGTTTTACCGAAATCATCAGGTCACCTCTCAAATCAGCAATAACTACAGCCACAAGAACTGGGCTCTTAGCTTCCTGCCACACAATCACATAGTCAATGCCTCACCCCTCCTCCATAAGGTACCTTTCCCCCGCCATCTTACTCTAGCTCTATCCAGATGTCCATCTGTGGCTCTACTCAGTAATGCTCTCCGGCTCACTCAACCATGCGACAGAGAGGTGTGTTCAGCCGACTGGTGGGATTTTAGAACGCAAGTGCAGATAGAATAAGATGCATCACACTATAAAACCTCCTCAGTCAAGGGTGTAGGTCTGAACCACAAAGGCAAGGGAAAGCTAAGCTGGGTCTTATGGCCACAGGGCTTATTCCCAAGCCCCAGAGAATCTCAGAGAGCATCAGGACATCCAGGATGTTTCTTCCCTCCATGATTTGCCCTGATCTAGAAATTCAAATAGTACTGATTTGAGTTTCATAATAGAGATAATGTGTATTGGGAACACACTCTCTGTATTAATCATATAATACCAGAATAAATCCCCTAGAACAGTTTCAGTCCAAAATCACACAGTAAAGAAGTCCTTGGAGGAGCTTTTGAGTTTCCACAGATTGTATGCCAGAATACTAGCCAATTTATGTCTTTTGGCAATGAGTGCTTTAAGTAGGGGACTCTAATACCCATCTGGCAGGTACTGAGAGACACTTTGGGATTTAGGCAGAAGACTTCAGTGCCAGTCTGGCAGGTTTAGAGACACTAGCCATTATATGGACTAAATAAGGAACTGACCTCCATGAGTGGGATAAACCAACCTTGGCTTTTTCCAAACCATTCTTGGTAGTTCCCCCCCACCCCAAAATTGAACCTAATCCAAGCCTTATTTCAAACCCTCTCTCAAATAAGGTATTGCTCAGACAGCTCAAAATACACAAGTAAATCAATGAGGAAATTCACCTAATGCTGTGATTCTACTCCTCTACCCTAAGGATTAGCAAACCACAAGCCCTGTGTTTTGTAAGCCTGCCTGTTAAGAACGGTTTTACATTTTAAAATACAGTAAAACTTTATTCACCAGTGTACAAACCATTCTGAGCTTGCTGGGCAAGGCTGGTTTGGCCCACAGGCTGACCCCTGCCTAACCTCCCCACTCTGGAAGCATGCCAAACTCTTCCCTCAGGCACTAAGCCCAGAACAACCCCACAGAAAGCCACACTTGAGATTTCCTACTACACCAGCCTTCTGTTATAGGGAAGAGACAGAATTAGGCCCCAATTAGTGTAATAACGAATCCCCCTGAAGTGGTCAGATGTATTCAATTCAAATTTGAAGTCAGAATTATATAAAATATACGTTTCATATTTCCAGTGGAAATATATGTAGTATAAATTTGAATAATGATAATAATAACTAAAAATAACCATTTCTGGGAATTACCAGAAAGAACTGGGACCTATTGTTTTGACCAGGAATGGGGAACTTGTGGCCTTCTAGGTACTTGGGTGTGGCCTTTTGACTGAATCCAAATTTTACAGAACAACTCCTTTTATTAAGGTGATTTATGCTGTGAAGTCAAAGGGCCACATTTGAGGACCTAGAGGGCCACATGTGGTCTTGAGGTTGCAAGTTCCCCACCCCTGGTTTTGACAATATCTCTTGAATTCAATCTAAATTAGTCCATCCCAGGTAGTTGGTACAGTGGATGGAGTGCTCAGCCTGGAGTCAGGAAGACTCATCTACATGAGTTAAGTCTGGCCTCACACACTTACTAGCTGGGTGACCCTGGGCAATCCCTTAACCCTTTCTGCCTCAGTTTCCTTATCTGTAAAATGAGCTGGAGAAGGAAATGACATATCACTCCAGTATCTTTGCCAAGAAAACCCCAAAGGAGGTCATGAAGAGTTGGACACAACTGAACAAGGCTCCTTAACTGCAACCCTCTGGAGACAGTTGAGCGTTTTTATGAGACTGGACTAAGGAAAGGCATCGTGTTGGTTCTGACGCATCCTACCCTCTGACAAGTTTTTTGATGTGTTTCAATCTGGAAATAACTGTATAACTGTTTTGGACTTGCTGGCTAGCACTCCAAATCCACACTTCTTCCAGGTCTTACAAAGGAAAAAAAGGACCCTGAGATTATTCAGGCCTAAAGAACAACCTCTTCCAAAAAGCAGAAGGGAGTGGCAGACTTAATCTTTGAATGCCCTACAGACTTAGTCATTTTCCTTCCCATAGCTCGGAGATAGTGGACCATACTTCTAGCTGGGAAAGCCTTGGTAGGCAGGAGCCTGGTTCATTTTCAAAGGGTTTGTAGAGTTTGTTTTTTTGTTTCTCTGGATTTCTGGCTGGCCTTTATGAGGGGAAAGGAAAGTAGAGTTATTTCCCTTGGCGGTACGGAGGGGGGAAGGCAGGGAAACCAAATTCAGAAGCATCAGCTGCTTTTTATTTTATGTTCTTAATTCAAGCCAGCTTCCTGTTTGCAGGGAGGTTTGGGTTAGACTCCACTTTCAGAGCAGCTGATGTGCTGAGGTTCCTGCTCAATCCCAACCACTTGAGCCAAAGGCTCTAAAGGGCCTCAGGGCCCAGACTTCAGTAGCCCCTATCTGCACCCTCTGCAGAAGTACAGTTCTTCTACACTGGAGGCTGATAGTTTATCTATAAGAAGGTCTTGAGTCCACATGAAACCACAGCTTCTCCAAAGTACAGTACCAGCATTTCCTCACTCCTACTCTTCCTAACAGGGCACCCCATGAGACCATCAAGGCCAGCAAAGAAAGGTAGGTAAAGAAACACTTCAGCAAGATACCAAAAGAGAAAGTCCTGAAAGTCACTTTGCTTTCCACAGCACTCAAGCAACTGAGTAGTACACTTCCTTTGTGACAGGACTTAAACAGGTCCTAACCTCAGAAAGGCAGCAAACATTGGGCCCCACTCCCATCCCCCAATTTTTTTCTGCTCTGTAAGATTCTATGAGTGGAAAACAGAGACCTGGGGCACCATAGTTGGATGAAATGGGCTTTTTAGGACTCAGCTTTGAGCCAAGGGGCCCAGGTTCTGTCCATTACTGTGTTAAGGACTACAAAGAAACCCAAACTGGCTGTGAGTAGAAAGGCAGTGGCTCACTAATTCATACTTCCCTATCTTTCCCTTATTTCTGTTTCTTCAAGCTACTCTATTAGAATTCACGGAGCCAGCAATGGGAGTGGAGAGAACAATTAGTAAATTTATGACTTGTACTTTTGCTTTTAACTGAGTATACACAAAGTAACAGAAGCACAAAATCAGTCATATAATGTTGCAGGGAATGTTGCTCCAAGTACAAGAAGGAACCTGCTTAAGAGCCTATGCCAACAGATACCCTGGAACGCCTGCCCCCTTTCTGTCATAATCCCTTTCCCAAATTCAGCCCTGTATTAATCCCCCTCATCTGAGTTCTCTGGTTCTAGGGCTGCTGAGCACTGATGGAGTAAGTCATACAATCTCAATGACTGGATCCACTAATGAATGAATGTTAAGCAGTTTCAACTGTGCCTTTACCAAAGCACTATAATACCTTTGTTTACTCTTTGCTGACTGACTATCCCAATTCCTCAAAGCAACTATTCCAAATGAAGCTACCGCAGCTGCTACCCTTCCTTTCAACAGAACAGCTTGCCACAAATTTCACTGAGGCTCTGGGTCATAAGTTCCCTCTCCTTCTTGATTCTACAATTCAAAAAGTCTCAACACCATTCGGTTCCCTCCTTCTTTGCTCCATTCTAGGAGGAAGAGGTGGTTGGTACTCCTAGCCAACATTGCTCTAGATGTGCGTCTCTGACTCCATGCTGTCTCCTGCAGCTTTCACCTTGCACTCTGGATTCTGTACTGCTCCCCTCCTCCTCAAACCCATTCAAAGTCACCAATGACCTTTTCTCAGTCTTCATCCTTCTTTTTTTTATTACTATTATTTTGTTTTCAGGGTTCTACAATCACTTCCATATAACTTAGATTTTCCCCTCCTTCCCTCCCTCCCCTTCCCTCCCTGAGATAGCATACAATTTTATATAGGTTCTACACATACATTCCTATTAAATACATTTTCACCTTAGTCATGTTGCATAGAAGAATTAAAATGAATGGGAGAAATCATAAAAGAAACCAAAACATAATTTAAAAGAAAATGATCTGATACATTCTGTGATCGAATTCCATAGTTCTTTCTCTGGATGTGGAAGGCATTTTGCCTTAAGAGACCATTGGGAATTTTTTAAGTCCTTGCATTGCTGTGAAGGGCTAAGTCTACCAGAAAAAACCTCACACACTGTGGTTGTTTCTGTGTATAAAGTTCTCCTGGTTCTGCCCCTTTCACTCAGCATCAGATCATATAAGTCTTTCCAGGCCTCTCTGAAGTCTTCCTGTTCATCATTTCTTATAGCATAATAGTATTCCATTACATTCATATACTACAATTTATTCAGTCATTCCCCAATTGATGGGCAACTCCTTGATTTCCAGTTTTTGGCCACCACAAAGAGTGATGCTATTAATATTTTTGTACATGTGGGACCCTTTCCCATTTTTATGATCTCTTGGGGATATAGTCCCAGAAGCAGTATTGCTGCGTCAAAGAGTATGCACATTTTTGTAGCCCTTTGGGCATAGTTCCAAATTGCTCTCCAGAATGGTTGCATCAGCTCACAGCTCCACCAACAATGAATTAGTGTTCCAAATCTCCCACATCTTCTCCAACATTTATCATCTTCCTGTTTTGTCACGTTAGCCAGTCTGAGAGGTGTGATGTGGTATCTCAGAGTTGTTCTGATTTGCATCTCTCTTTGCGTCTTTTTGTGCCTCTTCCTGTGATGGAATTTATTTTTTTTCTGGCCTCCTCCTTTTCACATCTCCCATTACAATCCCTTCACACCCTTAAATCACATTTGTTGTCATCACATCATTTAATTTATACCCACTTCCTCTATCTATGCATATCCCTTTTATATTTCATAATAAACATACAATTCTCAAGATTAACAAGTATCATCTTCCCTTACAGGGATGTAAACAGTTTGCCCATATTGTGTAACAAGTCTTTTTTTCCCCCATTTACCTTTGTATGACTCTCTTGAGACCTGCATTTGAAGATCAAATTTTCTATTGAGTTCTGGCCTTTTCATCAGGAAGGTCTGGAAATCCCTTATTTCACTGAATGTCTGTCTCCTTGCCTGAAATATTATGCTCAACTTTGCTGGGTAATTAATTCTTGGTTGTAGTCCCAGCTCCTTTGCCTTACAGAATATCAGATTCCAATTCCCTCAATCTTTTAATGTAGAAGCTGCAAGGTCCTGTGTGATCCTGACTGTAGCTCCTCGATATCTGAATTGTTTCTTTCTGGCTGCCTGTAGTATTTTCTCCTTCACTTGACAGTTTTGGAATTTGGCAATGATGCTCCTTGGTGTTTTTAGTGTGGGGTCCCTTTCAGGAGGTGAATGGTGGATTCTCTTGCTGACTATTTTGCCCCCTGGGTCTAGCACTTCTGGGTAGCTTTCCTTGATGATTTCTTGGATGATATTGTCCAGGCTCTTTTTTTCATCATAGCTTTCTGGTAGACCAATAATCCTTAGATTTTTCTCTTCTGGATCTATTTTCCAGGTCAGTTGTTTTTCCAATTAGATATTTTAAATTTTCTACTATATTTTCATCCTTTAGATTCTGTTTGATTCTTAATGTCTCACGATTCCTTAGCTTCTACTTGCCCAATTCTATTTTTTATCAAATTGTTTTCTTCAGTTAACTTTTGCATCTCCTTTTCCATCTGTCCAATTGTTCTTTTTAAGGAGTTATTTTCACCAGTTGGGTTTTGTACTTCCTTTTCCATTTGTCCAAGTTTCCTTTTTAAGGAGTTGTTCTCTTCAGTGAATTCTTTTTTCATATTTTTAAAATCACTGGCCAGTTTTTCTTCTATTTCTCTAATCTGGGTTTTAAAATCCTTTCAGAGCTCTTCCAGGAGTGCTCTTTGTGCTTCCAACCAGTTCATATTCCCTTCTAAAGTTTCAGATGGGAGCACAGTCTCAATGCTGACCTCTTTGGTATTTGTGTTTTGGTCCTTGTCCCCATAGAAAGATTCTATGGTCTCTTCTTTTCTGCTTTGCTTCTTACTCATGATAATAACCCTTTCCCTGGCTTTTAAGGTAGATCTCTGTATCTGCGGCACAGAGAGCTCTGTTCCACAGTTCTTGTGCCTAAAACTTGAGGCTGTGTGTGTTGTGGCCTCTGGTTCTTTCAGCTAGAGATTAAATGCTGCAGTTTACTGGTGCTGAGCTGGCTGGTGTTTGAAAGCAGAGGCTGGTTAGGTCTTTTTGGGTTTCCCCGTAGTTACCCTGGAGCTAACTCATTAAGTGTGGGGAAGCGGTAGTCTGGATGCTGGAGGCTCCTCTGCTGAACTAGAGTATAGGAAAGCTCAGCTATCTGGCCTAGTGTCTTCCTGATTCCCCTGGGGTGCTGAGGCATGATTGGAGTTCTGGTGTTGGCAGTTGCTGGCTTCACCCCCTTGGGGTTCAGGATCTTCTCCCAGTTTGTTGAGGTCAGCTCTGATCCTGCACTGGTCCCCTTCAGCTACAGCCAGAGGAATCCTCCTTAGCGATTTTTCTACATCATTCTAGCCTCCCGGGCTGAGAGTCTGTTCATCCCTTCTGCTGCTCCCACTGCTCCAGGGTTTTTCCCCGGGTAGATGTTCTCTGGGCTCATCAAGGTCAACAAGGGGAGGGAGATAACAATTACCCATCACTCCACCATCTTGGCTCCCTAGTCCTCACCCTTCTTAACCTCTCTACAGCACTGATACTACTGACCACCCCAAGATATTCTCTCCTCCCTTGGTTTTCATTACACTGATCAGGCTAGTTTTTTTCTTCCTAGCTATTAGACCAAGTCTTTGCCCTTTTCCATCTCATCATGCAAATCATACCCCTTTCCTGTGGGTATTCACCAAGGGCTTTGTCCTACGTTCTCAGGACGATGGGTCATTCTTTCAGGATGATATAATTAGTTCCCATCTCTTCAACTATCATCTTCATGCAGATGATTCCCAAACCTAATACATCCAGTCTTCATCTCTCTCTTGATCCCCAGTCTTGAATCTCCAACTATCTGCTGGATATCTCATTAGAAGCAACCCCAATTCCACATGTCCCACTCAGAACTCAATCAAGCTTTCTCCCTAATACACTTCCTCCTAACTTGCCTATTTCTGTCAAGGGAGGGGAGGTAAAGGAGAGAACAGGCATTTATTAGCCACTATGAACTAAGACTTTACAAATTTGATCCTCAAAACAACCCTTGGAGGTAGGTCCTATTATTATTCTCAGGAAACTGAGACTGTGAGAGGTTAAGTGACTTGCCAAGGCTTACACAGCTAGTAAGTGTTTAGGCCTGATTTCAACTCAGGTCTTCCTGACTCCAGGTTCAGTGCTCTAATCTACTGAGCCAACCAGCTGCCCAGAGCACCAACATTCTTCCACTCACCCAGGTTTGCAATTTAGGAATCATCCCTGACTCTTCACTCTCAATCAGTTTCCTAGTCTTGTCATTTCATCTCTTCGGTATTTCTCTTCTCCACTCCCACCACAACTATGCTAGTCCATAACCCCTCACCACCACTTTCCTGAAATACTGCAACAGCCCTCTATGATCTCCCTGCATCCATTCTTTCCGCTTTCCAATCCAATACAATCCAATCCAACAACTGTTGAACTCACTCCTACAGCACCAATCCATGTTTCATCCCTACTTCAGTGACTTCACATGCCTAGAGGATAAAATATAGACTCCTCTGCTTAAAATTTAAAGCCTTCCACAGTCTAGTTCCAATCTAACCATTCTAAGCTTACTCCTCCATGCAATCTATGATCCATGACCTACTTATTGTTGCCCATAAATGAATGAATGAATAAATAAATAAAAAGCATTAATTAAGTGCCTACTAAGTGCCAAGCACTTGGCTAAGTGTAGGAGAAACAAATACCAAAGCAAAGACTGGCTTTGTTCTCAAAGAGTTTACATTCTAATGAGGGAGAGCAAATTGGCCAGGGAAAGGAGTTTGGTAAGTGGAACAATAGGGCAATGCACTGACACTCCCGTTCTAGAGACAATGGTACCGTTGATTTGATGATTACAGTTCTCAAATGTAGAGGTGGAAAGGGAGTGGAAGGAGAGAGAGGATACCTTTCTGTTTGGCTAGGGTTAAGATGAGGCCTCACGGTACCAGGGAGCACAGAGCCCAGTAGTGGCTTGGCTCCTCTCAGACATGATGGAGGATGAAGCACAAGAACCCAAAGAGCCCGAGTGAACACAAAGCTCCTTGCACAACTCTGCACTTCTGCTAAGGGTGCAGCCCAGTGCCTAGGACATATGTTCCATTCACTTCATAGAACCATTCGCTTCCTTCAAAGATCACATGATATGCCATCCTCTACAGGGGCCTATTGTGGATGCCCTCAGCAGCTCATGCTCATCCCCCAAACATCTGTATCTACTTTGTATATATTCTAGACTTACTTTTCTGTGTACGTTATCCTCCCTCCTCTCCTCACCCCCAGTGGAATGTAAGCTCCTCAGGAGCCAGGCTTGTTTCATTCCTGTCTTTATAGCCAAGCACCTACCGCAGTGCCTGGTACATAACAGGCACTTAATAAATAATTACTGAATGAGTTAGTTACAAGAGCAGTTTTAGAGGTGAGGAGAACTGAACCCAGGGGAGGGCATAACTAGAAATATATGAAGAAAGTTAGTTAACCTAAGTCAGGGCCTAAAGGCTGATGTCTGAATGAAATTTCATGCACAAATACTTTCCTTTTTAGTCTCTGAAATGCAGCTCCTACCAAAAGAAGAAATCAGCCTAAGGAGCAAATGTAATTAATAGTATCAAAGGCCAGGGAGAATAGGAGCTGCAGGCAACCAAGTGTTTTGCTGTTGTTGTTTTTTTAATATATTCTAGCAACAGTATTCACCGTAAAGGCAGAGACTCAAAACTGAGAAATGAGCCACTTTATGCCCAATAATGATCTTCCTTATCTATCTCGGGCTGACCTCAGTGTCATGGAGAACCACAAAGTGTGTAGAGTCTGTGCTTTTGCAGGTGTACTATGCTGTGATGGGGGAAAGTCTACACTCACACCGAAATGGGTGTCATCTTTCCTTTTGCAATGCAGTTGCCAGACAGAAGAATTACGATAAGCCTAAGACAATGAGGCCAACATCGCTCACACAATATAAACTGGACCATAGTCTCTACAGGTCCTAGTGGTGTGTCGTTAAGTGGGGGAAATGACAAAAATCCTTTCATTCCCTAATGATGTAACAAAAAATTTTCAAAACAGTCCAAACTCCCGATGTATACAGAAAGAATAATGTGAAATATGCATTAAAAATATAAAGGTTGTATAGGCCCTAGCTGAAGTGGAATGAGGGGAAAAACCGGCAGCTAGAGGTAAAAAAGGGACATTCATTCAAATATTTACTGAACACCTGCCAAATGTGTACAAGGCACTGTGACGCAGAGATAAAAAGATGAATCTGAAATATGGCATCTGCCCTCAAGGAACTTCTCATGGAGTAGGAGAGATAAGGCACGTAAATAACCATAATCAAAGTAATATGTGAGAGGAACCAGCAGAGAGGCACGAAGCTGCCAACTACCCGGGACAGGAGCTCAAAGACACAAAGAAAGGCACCGTGCATATCCAGGGTTCATAGTAGCACCTTTTGTGACAGGAAAACCTAGAAACAAAGTGGGTAACCACTTACTGCGGAATGTCTAAACAAACCCTGGTATATGAATGTAATTGAATATTATTGTACCATAACAAAGAACAAATATGAAGAATCCGGAGGAACATGATTAGACTTGGATACACTGAACACAGGGTGAAGAAAGCAGAGCTAGAAAAATACATGCACTGACTACAATAATGTCAATAAAAATAAACACGAAGACAGCTGGACCAGAATGAAAGGAAATAAACATTACTGGTGCCAAAGAGCAGCTGATGAAATAGATCTTCTCTCCTTCTAGTAGAAAGGCTGGGAACTACACACAGAATTGCTACATATGCTGTGAATGTGTTTGTATGTGTGTGTTTTGCTTTGTAAAAAGGGAGGATTTTGCTGGGAAGGGTCGATATTAAGAAATGCCTGTGATATAAAAAAAAATTATCAATAAATTTTTTTTAAACAAATGTCTAAAGTGCCCTAGGAGTTCTTTGAAGTGAAGACTTTCTCACTCACGTCTGATGATGGAAAGCTTGAAGGAGAAGGTAGATTTGGGGCCAGGCCTTTAAGGATAGTTAAGACTCACAGGTAAATAAAGCAGGAGGGGGTTCCAAGATGAAGAAATAGGATGAAGTAAAGGCAAAAAGGTAAGAACGTACGGACAAAGAACATTCAGGGCACAGAGAGCAACGGTGTCTGGCTGGGGCAAAGGGAGGTAATACACCATCAGACTGGAGCCAAAATGGGCCTAAGCTGTGGAGGGCCTCCAGTTCCAAGTGGAGGGGTTTGAATTTCGCCTTGTAGGCAAAGGACAACCAGCAGGCTTTTGAGCAGCAAAGTGACATAGGTCTGTGTTTTAGGAAAATTAATCTGGGGAGAAACAACATGATGTAGTGGAGAAAGACTGACCATGTAACAGGAAAAACTAGGTTCTAGTCTTGCTGTGTGACCATGGCCAAGTCACTTAATCTTTCAGTGTGCCAGATGGTGAAGGGAATGAAATCACAAGTATGGACTAAACAAAAAAAAATAATTAAAGTGGGAAAAGACTGGAGACAAGGAGATAAGTTTAGTTAGTGGTTACTGCAGCAGGCCAGTCAGGAGATAATGAGGGTCACAGAAGACGGAATGGAAGAAAAGCAGGCACGAGATGCAAGAGTCATGGAGGGGCAATGGAAAGAAGCTGGGGTTTGAGTGGACTGGGGAAGGGCAGGTAAGAGAAGAATGGTGGTGCTGGGAGTAAAAAGGAAGTTAGAAGTAAGAAATGGTTTTGTGGGTAAGA
The DNA here is from genome assembly GCF_028372415.1 of Notamacropus eugenii. Classification (NCBI taxonomy): domain Eukaryota; kingdom Metazoa; phylum Chordata; class Mammalia; order Diprotodontia; family Macropodidae; genus Notamacropus; species Notamacropus eugenii. The sequence goes on along the minus strand of NC_092878.1, from coordinate 28,004,548 downwards.
TGCTGAGCCTGAGATATTGGGGCATCAAGATCAATCCATCAGCACGCAGTCTGGTACAGGGGTTGATAAGGGAGGTCAGAGCTACAGATAGAAATCTGAATCAGCTACACTGAGGTGACAGTTGGAGAAACAGGGTGAAGCAAAAAGGGGGGACAAAGACAGGACTTTGATAAACTACATTTAGGGGATAGGAAGAACACAAGGAGTTAGCACAAGAAACAAAGTACTCAAAATTAGGATGACAACCAGGATAGCTAACGTTAAAGAAGAAAGGAGGAAAAGGTGAGCATGGATGGTCCACAGTGTCAAACACTGCAGACGCTAAGGAAGCCGAGAGAGTTCAAACTCATCAGCAGTTCCAAATAAAGCTGGTCCTATGGTTCTAGGGTATTGCAACACCTGAGCATTTCTACCAATTCCTAAACATGACTCAAAAAAAATTTTTCAGCCCTGACTTTCTGGTCCTCCGATCCCTTAGTCAAACGAATGAAAGAAGACACACTAAAGCCTTGCCTGAAAGTCAAACTGCTTCCCTCGCACTGGGAAAGGGGGTCACCAGATGAAAACAGTAATATTATAGAAGCAGCTCCTTCCTAGGCAAAGCCCACAGAAGGCCAGGGTCACCTAGGGCTGGATGACCTCCTGGAGTTCATGCACACCAGCAGGAGCGAGGAAATCTCGGCATCTGGTGGGAGCTCTTCTGCAGTGGCTACAATGAGAATACCAGCTTTCCCTTTCCTCCTCCCTCCACTTCTCAGCCCCCCCAAAACCAAGTTATAAATACCTGAGATACAAATCATCACCCGTCAAATCATGGGCTGGCTATTTCTGTACAGAAACATGTCTAAGACCTGCCCAAGGCAGAAGTCACTTTTCCTTTCCCTCCCTTCCCTCAGGTTAAGAATAACTAGGACTTTCTTCTGCACATCATGCTCTAATGCCCCCATATAGATCAGGGATTGTCAGAGGGTTCCTATGTTAGACTTTGTCCTATACTCACTATAGGACTATAGCGTTCTTTGGAGGGACACATACAAGTTGCTAGATAATAGCCCTAATTTCCAGGGCCAGAGGCAATGAAGGTGGATTAGATACACATTGATACGTCCAAAAGGACCTCATCTCCTCATTCTAAAAACTCTGCCTGGCTTCACTAGTGGATTGATAGTTTTTCTGTCTTTATAGCACGAGAACTCTGATACAAATAATTCCAAATAAGACAAAGATCAGGCTCCCTCCACTCTACAGTCCAAGTATCTGGAATTGAGTCAGTCTCCTCTGCTAGGAAGAGCAGAATGTCCTCAGCTTCTTCCAAAGACAAACTTTAGTGAGCATCTAGTCCAATGGTCTCCAAACTTTTGATCACACCCCTATAAATAAAAGCTTTTGAGCATGCACCTCCAATATTTGCAGCTTGGTGGCATAGTAGACATAGCACTAGACCTATAGTCAGGAAGACCCAAGTTCAAATTCAGCTTCAGACACTTACTAGCTGAGTGGTCCCAGGGAACACCTTAAGCACTATCTGCCTCAGTTTCTTCATCCATAAAATGAGGATAATAGTACCTACCTCTCAGGGTTGTTGTGAGGATAAAATGAGATCTTTGTAAAAGCACTTTGCAAACCCTGAAAAACCATGTAAAAGTTAGCTATTGTCATATTTTTACTTATTTATAAATACTACGCTATTATTTAGATTATAAAGCAAAAATATAAATTAATAAAGAATGAGATAAAGATGAAATAACATTTGACCTAAAGTCCAAGTTCAGGTCTCTGAACTTAAGAAGATTTACTTTGGCAGCTGTGAGGATATGGACTGGTAAGACCTGAGCCTGAAAATCAGACTAAGACAAAAGTCCAGGAGAGGCTACGAGGGCCTGAACTAGGGTGGCAGCTGCATAAATGGAGAAAAAAGGACAGAGGTGCAAGGGAGGAGTACAGGATCACACAAAGAACTAATAAGGAAGTCTGGAAGAGGAATGGCTTTGGAGGGGAAAGCTAATATAAAGAGATCTTCGATGCAGAATGCAATCCAATCACTAGATTACAGATTTAAAGGTGGAAGGCATCTCAGAGATGAGTGAGTTCACCTCTCTCAGAAGCCCAAAGAAGTTAAGTGGCTTGCCTGGGATCAACCCAGCTACTAAACGTCAGAGGCAGGATTTGAACTCAAATCTCCCTGACTCCAAGTGTTGCTCTCTATCCACGAACCCAGAGGTGTCAAACTCTACAAAACTCTGTACCTGACAAATTAAAATATAACTGGGAAATTATACATAGATAATGCTAATTCGTGGTTTTCTAAGTCAGTATGTGGCCAGCAGGAATCTGTTTCTATTTGAATTTGATACCACTGTACTAGTTGCCTGCTTACCCTGTTCAACTCACTCTATCCCACTTAAAATAAAAAGGGGGGAGGGGGAGGGCTCTCACTAACTGGTCACTTGCCCCCAGCACAGAGCCAGTCAATAGACTCCTGACATAGCCCTGAGGTGATATCTGGGTTATGGGTACGCTGGGGACAAGGCCAAAGGCAGCTGCGTAGCTGCTAGTTCAGGTTGGGTTATAATTGTCCTGAGGGGCCCCCAACAGGGTAGAAAGAGAAAGAGGTTGGGGACTTGCAAATCACTGAACAGCAAAGGAATATGGCTGTGGTGGAATCAAGCCCCAGGCTTGGCTATCACAGGCTGAGGAGTATAGGATTTGTATTCCCACTCTCCTCTTTAGGATCACGTGAGCCGCCATTCTGATGAAAAATGATCTAGACAATAAGTCCCCAGGGACAAAGAAAACAAAAGAGTTCCTTTCATTTTTATACCAGTTCTAAGAAGTGAAATTGGAGTTCCACCTGGAACTGGGAAGAGAACACAATACTAACAAGTGCTCCCTCAAGAGTGTCTATGCCCACAGCGGAAATGCAAAGGGTACTTGTATTAAGGGCATGCTTCCGAAGCAACTTCAGCAGTATGAAGTAGGCAAGTTCAAGTGCTCTAATGCCACTAATCTGTCTCTGATTCCTGAAAGAACAGCTGGAGAAGTGACCAACTAGGCAACCAGGGTGGCCTTAAGAGTCGTGGCAGAAGGAGGAGACCCAAGACAGGAATAACATGGTCTTAAAAGACTAATTCAGGAATAAGCACTCTTATTTAACAGCAAAAGCTGGGCTAAGGGAGTAGGTAAGTACTTTCTCTCCTCACTGAGGAAAGGTTGAAATTTCAAGGCAAGGGAGAGTGCAGAGGGCTTATGTTCTTCAATGCCCACAGGGAACCCCACGTGGTCCAAGCTCACCCACACTCTGCCTGTACTGGAGCTCACCAGACTAACTTGGACTACTGACAGCAGTTTCCATGGCAATGAATATTATATTGTCACAAGCTGGAGAATCTGATTTTGTATACAAATGGAGGAGAGAAACAAGTAGGGGCCTTGGCATCAAGAGGAAAAGAAAGAGGGACTAACTAAAAAACTAAGTTGTAGGATATTTAAATCCCAACACCCATTTGGAACAGAAATCAGAGAAATAAGAAAATGGGCTACCAAGAAGTGACAAGAGTCTCCTCTATCTGTCCATGAAACTAGAACTTAGGAATTCCAGGTAAAGACAGCAATCCTAGCACTGTTCTTATAACCAATTCCTCTTCTATAGCTATCAAGAGGAAGACAGAAGATTTCTATCTCTCAGGAACCCCAAAAGTTATTTGGTTTGGGGGACCTCAAACCATTCTTTTCCCCATCCTATAGCACTTCTCCTTTCTCCAAGCAAATAGTGTTCAAGTCCTCTCTGCTTGTCTCCTTAATAAAATTAGCTTTCATAAGGGATTTAATCAACTTACTCTTAATGGTATTGACACTTTAACTCCACGACACTTTTAAATTTTCAAAGGGTAATTTCAGTAAGGCAGTGGACCATGCGTTTTTGGAAGTAGAAAAGAACTCTTCTTAATGTCCATTAAATCACACCACATAGACCCAAATCCATCTATTTATAAAGCTGGCCTTAGAATGAAGGACTGGGCAATCCTATATTACTTTCTTCAAAATGCCAAAGAGTTCTCAAAAAAACCTTTAAACTATTACTAAGCATATGAAAGAACACTCCAAATCATCAATTATAACGGAAATGCAAGTCAAAGCATATTTAAGGTTTCACCTCACACCCTTGCAGAGGACAAAAATCAGTGTTGGAGAAGACAGGCACATGAGTCATTCATTGATAGTGGAGCTGTGAAATGGTCTAGCCATTCCAGAAAACAATTTGAAATTAAGTTTAAAAACTGACCAAAAATGTCATTGCTCCAGAGATCATAAGGCATATATTCCAGGTAGGCCAACGAAAGGAAGAGAGGTTATAGTCATAGCAGCACTTTTCGTGGTAGCGAAGAACTGGAAACAAAATAGATACCCCTCAACTGGGAAACAGCTGGAGAAAGCATACACTAATGTATTATCTCTTTGAATACTTAGAGAATCTGTGAAACTCGGAGAACCATGTCAAAACTTAGATATACTGAGTCAGATGAAGCAAGCAAAACTGGAAAATGGATCTACGATGACAATAATGTAAAAAGGAAGAACAATTGTGTAATTATAATAACCAAGATTGGCCCTGGGAAGCTAAGAAAATGCACCTGCTTCCCTTTTTAACAAGGGGAGAACTATAGACTCGTGAGTTAACTCATATACTGTGAGACTTGAATGTGCTGACTTTGTTGAAACTGCTTGTTTTCCCTACTTCCTCATCCTCTACGTGGGAGTTGCTAAATGGTAATGAGCCTGGAGCAACAGGTGCCAACAACACAGACCTGGAAGAGATCCTGACCCATTTAGAGGTGCACCAAACCCTAACTTTTCCATGCACCCACCAGCAGCTACAGAAGGAATTGCTAAGCCGGTGGTTAACAGAGAGAAGGTGAAACTCTCCCCAACAGAAGTAGAACAGTCCCTCAGCTGAGGCTTCTAAAGGCAAAAATTGAGCATTCCTTCCATTTCCACACTCCCACTCCCTGCCTTGGTTGAGGGCAGAGACTCCCAAGGAAGGGAAAGTCCTGATTGTGGGACAGGTAAGGGGATGTGGGGGAAGGGAGGAGATGTCACAGGGCAAGTTTTAAGATCACTCCTGACAACAGAACAGGCTGTGTGCAAAAGGGCATAATTCCCTTAGACCTCTTACTAAAGATGATCCTAACCCATGACCAGGATCACTATGCCAGAAGTGACATAAACTCTCCTTATAGACTTGATGTTCTTGGTACTGCTCCACATCACCTGCTGTCACTGACTGACATCAGGAACCCATCACCTTCCACATGGACCAGATCATGAAGAGTTGGACTAGGTCCTTCCAAAGGGTGGAGATGGGGAGCAGAGTCGGGGATTTCTGGTCTTCATTCTCTTCCATGTTTAGTCCTTCCCTCAGGAAACCATCACCCTGGGGCTATCTTTCTGTTTGAGTTCCCACCTCCCTCCCCATCCCCATTCCCCATTTCAGGGATTTTTATGGGGTCAGGGTTGCTCTGTAATGTCCCCAAGGCTATTTAAGAGATGGAAAGTCTTCTAGAGGATTTTTACAACCTTGCCACAAGGAACGGGATGGAGTAGAAGCAACATTCTAAAGATCTAACCCTGATGGCTCAATTTGTTTTTTTCCTTAAAACTGTCATTGCAACTTACCCAGCCCAGGAGACTGAAATTTGCTTGAATCATACAGCTACCTGGCGGCCGCTGTTAAAAAGGCAGCTAGGAGGAGTGCAGTGAAGAGACCAAAAGGACCACAAAGTCCAAATGAATTAACCTTGTATCTTTCCATTCTGCAGCTACAAGTAAATCTCCTTTTGTTAACTATTAGATAGATGGTCTGTGAAGGTCTTGTTTTCTTCCTATCTCTAACTTATCAAACCAGCATGAGACAAATATAAACTAGAACATTTTGTTACTCAATCATTTCAGTCATATCCAACTCTTTGTGACCCCACTTGGGGTTTCCTTGGCAAAGATACTGAAGTGGTTTGCCACTTCCTTCTCTAGCTCATTTGACAGATGAGGAAACTGAGGCAAAGAGGGTCACACAGCTAGTGTCTCAGGCCAGATTTGAACTCAGGTCTTCCTGACTCCTGGCCCAGCACTCTATCCACTGTGCAACCTCGTTGCCCAGCCTACTACATAAGCCTTCCCCAATTTCTCTGAACTCTTTATATTCCTCATTAGGTCATATAATCTACTCCGTATATTCCAATTTGTTCAGGCAGTCAATCCCTAACTGATGAACACTCACTTTCCTTCCAGCGCTTTGATACTACAAAAAGCTGTAAGGGACCTTTCTATCTCATCGGGATATATATCCCTAATTGTAGTATGAATAGGTCAAAAAGTATTACTATTTGTCTATCTCCAAAACCCACTACGTCCTCTCTCACAATTTCCTGTCCTTTCTCACCTTTGGATCACACTAGTTGTCTAAAGAATGGTGGGGGAAACTCTGGACTACCAAGGGCGCTCAAAGCAATGACTGAGATTATTGGATTTTTAAAAAATCTAACTCTCACATGGATACATTTACTTTTTGCAATGAAAACAAAAAAGAAATTCAAATTCAAGCTTCAAAAAAGAGTGAGACAGAGCCAGTGAATGTGCTTCAACTGGTAGAGGCTGACAAAAGTGAGTGGAACTGGCAGTGGTCATGGGAGTGGGCAGGGTGAGAAGACACACCCTCACCTCCATCTGCCCCTAGCCCAGGGCATTCATATCCTCCTTCAGGTCTAGATATAATTCCCTGAAACAGAAAGAAAAGGCCAAGACCTTCTCTGGGAGTGGAGACCTTCATGGTGGGAGAAAGCACTCTGTATCAAAGTCTGCCACCAGCCAAAAGCAGGGGGAGTGAACCTATGAAGCCACTGCCCCAAGAAGCCAACCTCGGCCTTGCCACCTCTCTTTCAGATGATTTCTCAGTCCAGATTGTTGGGGGCTTTTCACCTTTTCCTCTCCCTAGGTCTCAGGTATCTATTTTGTCCCTGCACAGAGTTTAAAAGTTTAAAGATAATCTCAAGGTTCTCAATGTACAAAGCCTGGAGTCATCCACTGTTCTCCTATTTTCCCCTTCACCTATGAGGGCAGGCAGGGAGGCTCAAGTCCAGGGAAGGCCCTGCTGCTGCTCACGAGTGTGGCCTTAACTTCTCTCAAGTCTCCATTCCCTCAACTATGATCTCAAATAGTAAGAAGACCTAAAATTATTTACACAGGCTTTTTTTAACGAAAAATGCATTGGGAAGGGAAACAATTTTTTGGTTAAAAATAAGTGCTGTGTCTATATAAAATTTGGAAACCATCGGTTTATGCCAATCCCTACAAATGGAATTCTCTTCCCCACTATCTTTGCCTGAGACAGTTAGTTTTTCCCCCAGAAACTACTTCATATTTACTTTGCAAAGACTTATCTGTTTACATATCTTCCCCCAACAGAAAATAAGTTCCTTAAGGGTATGAACTATTTCATTTTTTTCGGTAGTCCCAGGACCTATCACAATAATGTACTGATTGAACCACCCTCAAAGAGCTTTCTCTAATCTTTCTCCTTCTACATCTCTTTCCTTCTTCTCTACCCATCTTTGCAGAAGAATAATCTGTGTTATCTTGGACTGTACATAGCCATGCTTATGCCCTATCTCCCCTACTAAATTCTATATTCTCTAAGGGCAAGCAAAAGCTCTGCATTTCTCACTGATGTTAAATAATCCCACTACTTTTTAAATATAGCCTCCATTTGAATGTCACAACAACTCTGCGAGACAGGCAAGGCAGGTATCATTATCCCCATTTTACAGGTGAGGAAACAGAGGCTAGGGGTAGGGGGACAATTCAGTATGCAAATGGCGAAGTTGGGTCTAAAATGCAAATTTCCAAACTCCCTATTCAGCGCTCTGTTACGATAGGATGGAATCTTCTCATACATGAATCTTTTTTTTTTTTTTAATGCGTATTGATAACGCTGTCTGCCACCCTATTTTATCCTGCTGTTGGGCATCTACAAGGTAAAGCTGACTAAAGTAAAGAGAGATATTTTATCACTTAGAGAATGTCACAAATACCAGCCATAGCCAAAACTAAGCATAGGACAGAAAACAGGATATAGAATTACACAACTGAGAGCTAGAAGGGACCTCAGTAATGCCAATCTAGTCCAAGCCAGACCCAAAAGGAATTCGTATCAAAACACACCTGAGTGAAAAAAGGTCCTTCAGAGAGAGGGAACCCACCAGCCATTCTGGAAGCCCCTTCTACTATGATACAAATACACTAGTTGGGAAGTTTTTCTGATATCAAGCCTAAATTATCTCTTTGAAAATTGTACTCACTGTTCCTGATTCTATTATATAAGGCCTTCTTCTGCACACTAGAACAAAGCTATCACATTCCCCCTGAGCATTCTCTTCTCCAGGTTAAATACCCTCAGTTCCCTCCACTGACCCTCATGTATTCTGAACTTAAGGCCTTTTATTCTCCTGGCGGCCCTCCTCTGAACGCTTTCCAGTTTATCAATACCCTTCAGATAACTTAGCACCCACAAGCAAACACAATACTCCAGATGTGTTCTCTCTACAGCAGAGTACACAAGGCCTGCATTGAGAAGTTAAACCTCTACTGCAGTCGTTTTTAAGCTGTCACATCATGCTATGAAGAAGTCATACTTTACAGTCTACAAAGCCCCCCAGATCTTTTGTCAGAAAAACTGCTGCTTCACTATGCCACTTCCATCTGTACTTATAATTCTGTGCCTCCTAAAAAGCTACAAATCTTTTTGAAGGTAATATATGTATGTATGCATCATAAAAAAATGACAGATCTTTTAAGTACTGAAATAATATGCAAACTGGTATGCTGAAAAGCCAAAATTGTGTCATTTTATCTACTCAAGCTAACTGAAGTAGATTTTCGGTGAGGTAAATGAGAAGTGAATTATCTCCAAATAGGTTAACCAGGTATTTCTGTCACACTGCAGGAAGAAGACATCAAAAGAAAAAAATAAATTCAGATTCCTCAACTAGCAAGCTTCTTATATTGGACATACTTTTCAACCAAATAGTTACAGTTGTAAAGTATAATTTAAATAATTACATTCATGATTGTTTTTAACAAAATATTTCTTTTTAAGTGAATTTAGCTTTAAATATGAAATGTGGCTTGTCCTATTTTTTTTTAGTTTTTTTTACACCACAATGACTCTCCTACACCCTCTCACTGCCCCAAACCCTGTAACAAAGAGAAACATCTAAGCAAAACCAACCAGGCCTCACAGCCTGTTCCACATTCTCTGTCTATATTCTTCCACTTCTTTACTGAAAGGAAAAAAGAAAAATCGATCATCTGTTCTTTGGGACTGATTGGTCATTACAATTAATGAATCTGACTGCTTTTTAGTGTGATTCACTCTGATTTTTAAAACCAAAAAGTAAAACATTTCATTCAGTTCAATATGGGATACAAAAAAACACTGGGCTATGCTGACTCAGTATTCTCTTTGTTCATGCTGTTTATTCAAAGGTTGGAAGAAAACTTTTGACTTTTTTAAAGCTGACTTCTTAATTTAAATGCTAATTATTTCAAAAGAAGAAAACAGTTCTTCCTATACCTGCAAGAGCTATTGCTGTTAAAAGCTAAATTATTATTTCAATAGTCTTGGATCAATCCAGGTGTTTAAAATACTTCTATCAGTTTGCTGGTGTGGTTTTCTTTGAAAAGTTCATGAAAAATATTTTCTGAACCATTTACCCTTGGTCCTGGAATTCATTCTATAGTAGCTGCTATTACAAAAAAGATGTTAACCGTTCATCTTCAACAGTTAAGGTCCTGAGCACTGAGCACACTGGCAAGAAAATAGCTGGAAATAGGTCACTGCTATTTACAGACAAAAGAACTGAGAAATGAGTTTGGATACAGAAGAAGCTGTGCCAAAAAGCACTAACCTGTTATAATCAGAAGGCTGCGGGGGGGGGGGGGGGGGGGGGGGGGAATGCCCCCAGAGCAGGAAAATGTTCCCTGATAGTAAGGAAGCTAAAGGCAAGGGGGAGAAAGGTGGCTTACGACCCCACTGAAAACCTCCCAAAGAAATCAGAGAGAAAGACCTGGGCCCAGACACCACGGTCACGGCTTGAAGGCAGAACACAGTCCTTCCTCTCCAGGTTCCCTTCCCATCCCCAGCCAACAGTAAAGAGAGTGAACCAAGAGCCTGTTCTGCCTGAAGCTGCAAGCTCAGAGCCCAGCTTCTCCCAGTTTTAGCACCAGCGGCACACCTGGACAGAAGAGCTAGTTGAGTTCCAAGCCAAAAGCTACCAGGAGAGTCTTCAAGAAATAGCTGACATGAAGACTTCAGAGGCCTAATGAGAGCCCGAGGAGAAGACAACAAGAAGGCCCTAGTCTAGACAGGCGAATGCAGTTACCACACTGGCTGCTTCCATGCTTACCCCTATGCTAGGCAGGGCACCCTCTAGCACCCTCCAGACCTTCCTGGTTCTGGCGTACCCTGAAGCTGAGCCATAGGAGAGGTACCTGAGAGACCCACACTCCTGGCTCATGAGTCAAAAAAAATCTCCACCTAGGGAGGACAGGGAAAATCCTCTTACCATCCCTATACTCTGACTGGAGTAAATGAAACAAATGAAACCCAAACTTCAAGTCTGATGAGGCAAAGAACACTATAAGCAGCCCAAAGGACAAGGAGGCAGGCAGTGTAGTTAGTGCTCCTTTTCCTACTCCCTGAAACCCCAACAATCAACGCTCACATCACCCTTGGCGTGAGGTACTTCGGCTCCAGTTTCCTCTATGGAAAATATCTGCTGTTTGGACACAATTTATGTCTCACAGGAATTAAAATGGAAGCTCTGTGCTCTGTCCTGGGCACGAGCAGAGACAGAGGAAGGAGGAAGGCAGGAGAGGACCAGAGAAGGAGAAGGGCAGAGAGACCCTGGGGGGGTTGGGGGGAGGGAGTGCTCTACTTCCAGCCTGGCTACTGAGTGAGGGGCAGGAGAGTTTTCAATGACCAAGGTACACACCAACCACGACTTCTGTCCATATTCTTAAGACAGAGAAACAGCAACTGGTTGTGGTTTATGGTCAGCTGGAAATCACACAGCTGCACCATGTCAGTGTTGGTCTCCAGTGCCCACACACTCCACACAAAACCTAGCAGGCTACACAGGACTAGAAGTGGGGTATTTATTAACTCAGGAAGACAAGGAGTTGGGGGGAGGGTGGAGAAAACTGGTTAGAGAGATTAATAAATAGCAAATAATTGCTTAAAAAGATCACTTATAAATAATTGCTTGTAAAAGATCGAAGATAACTTTTCTTTATTTTTCTTGGGGTTTTTTGGTTTGTTTTCTTTCATAGCATGACTTCCATGTAAACATGTTTTGCATGACTACACATGTTTAACTTACATCAAATTGCTTGCCTTCTCAATGAGGGAAAGAGCGGAAGAAGGGAGAGAATGTGGAACTCAAAATTTGAAAAGAGAATGTTAACATTGTTTTTACATGTAATTGTAATTGGGAAAAAAACATTAAATTTTTAAAAACTAATAAAAACCATCTTTTAAGAGGTAATGACAACAAAAAGGGAGAGTAGATTAATCAAGTTGCTGCCTGGATTCTTCAAATTCTGCTTGGCAACAGGATATTAGAACCAGAAACTGCATCTACTTCACCAAAGAGGGATTAGGGAATCAAGTAACATCAGCTATTTTGGTGATTGGTACCAGGACCTGCACAGATAGGTCTGCAACTTTTGAAGTCAATTCCTTCAATGAAAATTTATTAAGTTCCTATTACATGCAAAACATTATGCTGGCCATGAGGGGGGATAAAAAAAAAAAAGATTAAGTCAATTCCTGGTATCATGGAACTCTCTCACAGGCAAATATCCATGTATGAATGATACATGAAGTGCACTGAAAGATGCAAATGAAACATAAGGTAAGGTCTAGGGTAAGAAAAAGACCATAGCTAACCTTTCCTTCCCCTTATCCCATACAGCAAAATTCTTGTTCTCACTGCCCTTCTCCTACCACTCACACACACACATACACAAGGTAAACTAGGTGATTTGTTTTCAGAACAGAGATATGTCCATGTAGACTCGTGTTCTCCAGAAAGTGACAGTAATTCCAATATGCCCATCTGGGGCCCTAGAAATTCAGACCTCACAGAGGAGAACTGGGAACCTGGCCAGGGCACTTTAAGATAACCAGATGAAAGGAAGTTAGGTAGTCTAAGGGACTCAAGTGTGAAGTGATTTTTTTCCTAAAGCACAGGTCTTTACCCCCATGCTGAATAAAACCCAATGGTTCCTTATTACTTCCAGGATCAAAGATGAAGTCTTCTCTTTGGCATTTAAGGCCCCTTCTCATTTGAATCTTCTTTCAAATCCTCTCCTCCATGCACTCTACAACCTAGCAACATTGGTCTACTTGAACACTTTGGCTCTCTTTTCCATCCTTGGGTACTGGCTATCTCTGTCTGCCTGGAACACTCCCTTCTCACTTCCACCTCTGTACAGCCTTGGCTTCCTTCACCACCTAGCTTAAATGCCACCTTCTGCAGCCTCCTAAGCCACTTAAGCCTTCCTCTCTAAGGTTACCTTCCTTTTACTCTGCACACGTACCTATTTGTTTACATGTTGTTTCTCCCATTAGAATGTAAGCTCCTCAAAGAAGGGCATGTTTTTGTGTTTTTGCCTTTCTTTAGATCCCTAGTGCTTAGTACCATGCCTGATAAATAAATGCTTGTTTACTGTTTGATGTTCAAATCTAGGAGTACATAGAAGCCTTCAGTATCAACTATGTGTGCCAGAATTTCTAAGAAAGAAGACTGCAAGACCAGAACTTAATCATCAAGTACCATGAAAGAGCACAAGAACTTCAAGTGAAGGGCTAGGAAAGGAACAAGGGAGACAAATAACAAAATATTCAACTTCACTCCAACCTTGGAGGGGAAGATATGGGTCAGCAGGGTAAATACAATGACTGAAGGTGAAAGGGAAAGAAAGAATTATAGAAGCTCTCTCTGAAATGAAAAGGATAGAATTTATTGCTTAGATGGCAAAAAGAAGTTAGCCAATACCCCAAGTGCATTCTTTAAATGTCCTTCAATACCAGGGGAAAATATTGTGGCCAATCCAGTAATGAAGACCTTGCTGATAGAGTCATTGGCAAAAAGTAAACCAAAACTTGGAAAATCTGAACATATGAAAATACCCACACAAGATCCTGTTTCATACATTCACCACTTTTCTAAGAGGGAGAAGTGAGAGGATAGGGTTAGAATGAAAAACAATATGCATACTTCTTAGATCTTCCCCTAATATCCTACTCTGAAACATAACAGTATTCCGATTTTGGGCTATGCAAGTAGAACAAAAGTTCTGGCAGGTTCCTACAAAGCTGAAAAGGATGAGGATTAGTCCAATGACAGACCTTATGTCTGTAATCTGTGAACTAGCCTACCTAAATGTGGTGGAATTGATTTCCAAGTGACAGTTTTTTCTCATACCTAAACTCATAAAGTCCAAATCACGGGTGACGAACCTGTGGCCTTAAGGTCACATGTGGACTTCTAGGTCCTTTTGACTGAGTCCAAGTTTTACTGAACAAATCCATTTATTAAGGGGACTTGTGTGAAGTTTGGATTCAGTCAAAGGGACACACTTAAGGACCTAGAAGGTCACGTGTGGCCTCAGGGCCCCAGGTTCTCCACCCCTAGTCTAAATTATAGAGAGGTTATGATCTGCTTCAGTGGAAGGATTAACCACATCAATAAGTTCATGAAACCAAGCATTAATTTGGCAGCTGAAGTCTGAATACAGATACAAATGTGAATGCAAACTTCCACAAAGATAATCCTACATCCAAGATGCTAAGAACTGTGCTATTAAGAAAGGAGACAAAGAATCTAGGAATGCCAAGTAACAGATTATGGCACCTGGAGAAATAGGGCAAATGACACGGAGCAAGTCAAATTTAGAATACGCATACATAGCACTTCACTTTTTTCTATCACAATTACTGTCTAACCATGAAATGAAACCAAGATATACTTTATGGACAGATATAAAGACAGGATCCCTCGGAAGGTTGTTTGGAATTAACACAAGTCCTGAATTTCAAGCCTACAGCAGTTTTCCAAACACAGGTAGTGATAACAGCAATAAGTCTAGCTTTGGACTAATTGGGGAGAGCATAGAGATCTAGATAAATGACCTTACCTCTGCTAACATTTTCATGAGTAAGAAAATAAAAATGTAGGTGTAGGTAACCAATGGGAGAGTGAAATATCAGTGGTCCCCAAAGATATTAGAAATCTCCCAACAGGAAAGAAAACTGTGACACAGAATGACCCCTAGCACTTGTCCTAATTTACAGTGGGGAATCTGGAAAAGAGTGATGCAGTTAATTCCTAATGTGATAGAAGCCAGCAGACCAAGGAAGGATTTATAAGCCAATTTGTGACTCTACATGTCTGTGCTATTTTAGGCAGTGGAGGAAAAGGTATTAAGTCCTAATGAAATGAAAGGAACTTCCCAAATCTGCAGAGATTCATTCTAAAGGCTAATCTAGACATCAATTAAATGGTCAGGAAACAATTTCCATTTTATAATATCTGTTCTGAAGAGGTTAAAATAGTCTACAAATAAATACTGGACTTTTTTCACTGACCTAGTGAAGCAAATATACGTTCAAAGATGAGAAAGGGCTTGTCAAGGTCACATACAGAAGAAATTCATAGTCAGAGCTGCTAGCAACAAGGGTCTCAATTTTGTCTCCTGTTCTAGTTCACAGAGCAAAAAGGCACAGGAATGGGCCCTCAGTTTTAGACAGAGAAAACTACCAATTTTTCTATGAGTCCCAAGGGAATTGGGTAGTAGAGCAATGACTGAATGAGCATGGTGAAAAGTGAACCTAACCAAAGGAATTATTGCAGAGTTCATTATTCCTATCCGCCCAGGAAGCTTTTGCTGAATTATTAAAGCTCCTAGTGCCAGATCTGAATCTAGGTCATTCAAAGTCAAATGACCATCACATCCTTTAGACCAAGAGTTCTTAACTGGGGGTCCACTGATACATTTTAGAGGGTCTGTGAATTTGGGTGGAGGAAAAAATTACATCTTTATTTCCACTAATCTTTTGTTCAGAGGGGAAAAGAGAAAGGAATAAGCATTGATTAAGCTTCTACTACATGTCAGGAACTGTGCTAAGCACTTTACAAATATTATCTTATTTGATCCTCACAACAATCCTGTGGGGTAGGTACTTATAATCCCCATTTTATGGCTGAGGAAATTAAGGCAGACAGAGGTTAAGTGACTTGCCCTGGGTAGCTGGATTTGAACTCAGGTCTTCCTAACCTCAGGCCCAACACTCCACCACTGTGCCACCTAGCTGCCTCAGAAAAGGGGTTTAGGGGTTTTACCAGACTGTCAAAGGGGTCTATGACACAAAAAAGGTTAAGAACTCTTGCTTCAAGACCTATCACTGTATAGGGGTTTTCCAGGATAGTTACATTCATGCCCTGAAGAACAAATGCCGGGAGATACAGTGTGGCACAGTGAACAGTACTGACTGTGAAGTCAGAAGCCCCGGTTTAAATCTTATCACTAACACCGATTAGCTGTGTGATCAATCAAGTCACTTAATCCCTCTTTGTCTGTAAAATAAAGCTGTTGGACTCAATAACCCTTAAGGTCACTGAGCTCTAGCTCTGAATCTATGATCCCAAGGGGTTAATAATATCTACCTAAAATATCTACCTTCTAGGTTGGTATAAGGGTCAAATGAGGATAGTATACATAAAGTGCTCTGCAAACTAAAATTTTATATAGTATCATTCTGATACCTCAGAGACGACATAATACTGATACGGGTACTCAAAAAGAAAAGGGTTCTTACTGAGAAGACCCACTACAGAAACTCCAAATATGGATATGGTGATAAACTAATAACATGCAGAGCCCAGCCATCCAGGACGTTGGCAAGAACTCTGAAGATTAGAAAGCTTCCATCACCAGAGAGCAGCAAGATTCCAGAGTCTGTAATCAAATAACCTAAATAACGGTATTTCAGCCTTTCTTCTCAATGAAACCCTCAAACCCTTTGTGAAGATGTGACTTGGTTTAAATACCACCCTATAACTCTGGGAATATTAATATATAATGAAAAGGTGAGGTTTGGTGCTTCAGGGGATCTTACTTAATTTTCTTATCTCCAGGAGGGATAGCATTTAACTCAAGAATAGTTTTTTTACACACTGCTCTTCTCTGTATACTCCACACGACAACCTGATCAGAACAGACATTCAAAAAACTTGTTCAAGTGAATGTTCTAAAATCTGAAACTCATTATACCCCAAAGTGAATTCATCCTCTTCTACCCTAAACAAATGTCCTTATCCAATTCTTTTATGCTACACAACAGCACCTAGGCTCTCTTGGTTCACATTCTTGAATAAAGTTTTTCATTCCTCACCTCCAAACCACATGAAAGTATGCAGACCTTTCTGTGGAATGCTTCTTAGATCCTTTCTTTCCATTTTTACACTCAGCAATCTCTATCTAGCAAATCCTAGTTATTTTACACCTGGATTAGTAAAAAAAAAAAAGATTTTCTAACCATCTCCCTTCCCTCAAATACTATTTTTATTATATCATACAAATAGCCATGATCTACTGTCTCCAATTCCCTACTGGAAAAGTGGGGAACCTTTTTTCACTGGAGAGACAAAAGTAGTTACAAAAAGTCTCCTTCAGGCCAGCACCCTATGTAATTATACGCACAATAATCAAAATTTCAAATTCTATTTGTCTAGATACGTATGGAATAAGATGGTACTGAGGGTCACCCAAAGGAAGGTTTCCCATCCCTGCCCTATTGAACAATATTTAATGTTCCACGTTGGGGAAGTCTAGAAGGGTCCTCTACTCAAGCCCAAGCAGGCTCCTCCCCACAAGGTCATCAATTTCATTTTTCCATTACTCTCCTACAAAGATGCTCCCCTCCTCTTGAGCTGATCTTGTCGTTCCATACTTTGTTCTGGACACAGTTTTCCTTTCTTCTTGAACCAGTGTCTTCCCTTTATCAACCAATATCCTCCATCTCCACACAATCTTTTTCCAAACTCATTCTCCTTGAAGAACCTTGCCATGTTTAATATTACCTAGCTTCCATTTCTCTTATTATCCCTCCAACCCACAGACTGCATTCATTTGCATTACCTGGCACAACTAATACATCTGAAGCCACTTTCATAAACTCTCTCTAGAGTGTCTTGTCTTCCTGACGAAATTGGAAGCACTGAGGACGGGGGCTCCTAGGTCTTCTATTCCTCTCAATAACACTTTCCAGAGCTCCTATTACAGTGCAAGAAATTTGGTGTCCAGGGGTGGGGAATCCATGGCCCTTGAGGTCCCCAGGTGTGGTCCTTTGACTGAATCCAAACTTCACAAAACTTGAGGACCTAGAGGACCACACGTGGCCTTGAGGCCGCAAGTTGCCCACCCCTTGGTAGGCACTCATAAGTCTGACTGACTGAGCCCAATTAGCTAAATAGATAACTTAACTGAGAATATCAAAGTCTTCAGTTCTAATTCACATTATAATACTAACTCTGAAACTGTGAAGACTTTTCAGCTTTTGGAAGCTTCTACAGGACCCACACAGGTTTCGCCAGAGTGGAACCACTGCTTGGCATCTCAGCTTTCTGGTCAAAGAAAACTCAGGAGCAGGTAGCAATATTGATTCTTTCATATACTGAATACTCTGTATTTAGGTGGGTCCAGGGACCAGAAAAAGATTCCCTAGTTGGATCTGCTTCCACAGTTGATTATATTCAAGTTTCAAATAAAAGTACATCCCTAGATTCTGCTAGAGATAGAATAAGTCCACAAGAAGTTACATCTATATTGCACTGGCTCTTCTGTTCACTCACTAATTTTTACCAGCCCGTGGGCTGACTATTTCTCTAGAATGCAAATAAGCCCAGATAGGAAACAGAGACTGGTCTCCTTCAGAATTTATTTCAAAATCATTTAAAATCCCACTTGGGCTGGCCTATGCTATGCTACAAAATGGCTATTGTCACTACGTTACCAGGGAAGCAACATATGGATAGTATATTTCTTCTCACCTTGAAAAGATGACAGTATAGGGTCCCATTATTTCCATCTTTAAATTCCATTTTAGAACTAATCCCACAAGCACCCTGAGAGTGCCCCCTTGAAAACTCCAGGATTTTGGAAGCTGTTTGGATAATCAGGAAACTCCCAAAATAAATATAGGGTTCCTAGTCAAATTTTTAAAAAGGTCTTAAGCACTGCCTGAGTTAAAAGGGTGCTTTTTATCCTCAAACTAGCGGATGGACCCTAGTCTTCAGGAATATGGTCATATAAAAGCAGCTGCTATTCTTTTACACACTAAAGACCTTTCCTAGAATCCCTGCTTACTTAGATCACAACTTCACTCTTTTTGGTCAAAGGGGCACAAACTTTACTAAAGTCTTTGCATCATTGAAACATGGGTTTCCAAGATCTGTATTAAATTCTCCCTGAATCAGAAAGCTGCAGCTTCCACAGAACTTTCTAGGTTCTACAGCAAAAATGGAACAAGCATCACACCACTTGCTGACTAAGCTCCCTTTATAAAGTCCTCCAAATTCCACCATTATCAGCCATCACATTCGGGCTAGAGACACATTTATAAATGTTGATCATTTCCAAGCTACCTGACTCAGATCTACACAGCATTTTTAAGGATAACCCAACATTCATAAAAAATCCAATCTAGATAAGTAAGTCAACAAGATCATAAGACCACAGAGCTAGAACTAGAAGAGACCTCAGAAAACATCTCGTTCAACCCCTTCAATTTACACATATGGATACTGAGGCTTAAGGAAGTGTAAGTGATTGAGTCAAAGGTCCCACAAAGTTGAGTCAGTAGGGATCAAA
Organism: Notamacropus eugenii; assembly: GCF_028372415.1. Taxonomy (NCBI): domain Eukaryota; kingdom Metazoa; phylum Chordata; class Mammalia; order Diprotodontia; family Macropodidae; genus Notamacropus; species Notamacropus eugenii. The sequence goes on along the minus strand of NC_092878.1, from coordinate 27,985,561 downwards.
TCTATATTTATACCAACTACAGCAAACTGCACGGAGGGCTACAAATCCCTGAACTACAGCAGCATGGAAACCTGGGGTCAGTTTCAATCCAGGGCAGTTTCTTTGCTAGAATACAGTGGGTTGTTTACCCACTGACTAAGTCCAAGTAAGGTTCTCCTGAGGCACAGGGATCTGAACAGAGCTCTCTTAAAACTCTACCACACTGGATAGTAGAGCACTAAATCACTGGCTGCCAGGTTTGCTCAACCAATGAAGAGATGCAGGCAAAGCAATAAAATGTAGCTGTCTCAAAACGACTCTCCCTGTGGCAAGTCCTGTACTTCACAGAGCTGTTGTGTTTACAGGACTAATAACACACAAAAACCTAATCTGATCCGGGGAATTGAAGCTCTGGTTTCCCTCAGGGATCAAACTTCACTCTACTTTGGCCTTCCCAAGATTGTGGAGTCCAGCAAATGTGTCCAGCACATGAACCAGAACGCAAAAAAACCCAAAAACACCAGAAGAAATGGAAAGGACTAACTTCAAGGCTGAACTCCCAAGATCCTTTTACAGCCAGAGATGTTGCCCATTCGGCACCGTCCCTCCTCCAGGCTTTGAAATGAAATAATTACTATACTTTGATGGTAAGAAGAGCAAGGGGGCTACCTCCAGTTTCTGATGGGCATCAACTTCATTATGCCAGCAGAAACCAGGCAGACCCCTTAACTTTTTCCTCTTGTTCATAATTTCTAATAAAAGCTGACCAGTTTTGTTCATGCTTTAGCATAAATAAATCTGCCCAGAGCTCTGGGGATGTTACCCAGGAGAGCACCTGAAATCCAAGCCAAACCCCCAGGCTAAATGTTTCCATAATCCTCTTCCTGCTCCACGAATTCTCACCTGCTCCTCAGCAGCCCTCTGGGAGGACTCAGCATTAGTCACAACCCTGTTTCTAAACAGGCACACAAGCTACCCACGTCCCCTCCCAGGAAGGGAAACTGAGTCACAACAGGGCCAGTAGCTTACCCAAGCATGATCAATCTGTGGAGAGGCTATGACTGGAAATCAGGGAAATTACCCCACTTAAGTGTTCTGATCCCTTCAGTCTCACGGCCTGCCCCCCGCCCCGGACCCCCCAAGCTCCACCAAGGGAACCGAATCTCACCTTGGTGCTGATGTCCTCCCTCCGGGTGCCAGCCTTGCTCCTGCGCAGTTTTATGGAGGGGGACCTGAGCAGGTTCTTGATCCGGCTGGTTATGGTGGAGCCCTCCACAGACATCATGGCGAGGGACCCCAAAGGGCGCAGGGGCTCAGGCGGATCCCCGGCCTCGGCACGCGCTCCTCATTCCATGGGGTCTTCCGATCTGCCCCAGCACCGACCTAGACGGGAGGGAGTCACTACATCAGCCCGGCCCGGCCCAGGCTCCGAGGTTCTTTCCGGGCTACCCCCCGGGCCCCCCCGGGCTGCTCACACGGCCAGGAACGACGACCGGGAGGGGAAGGGGAGAAGCCCCGAAATCGGCGGGTGGGGAGGGGCGAGACGTCAGGCCCACCCTCCGTCCGCGCGATCCGGGGGCGCGGGGGGACTGGCCCGGAGGGAGCGGGGAGATTCCCTCCAATGTTCCCATGGCAACGCGCGGCAGGGGGTGGCCTGAGGGGGCAGCGGAGCCGGGAGCCACAGCCGGGAGACCCCGGTCCCAGCCGCTCTCACCTCGGTCTCCACTTTCCACCCCCCCTCCGCCCCCTCCCCCAGGCTTCTCCAAAATCTCCGGCCTCCGGTCCTCCGCGCCACACACACACCCCCCGTCCGGGGCCCCGCCTCACCAGCCCCGGGAGCCGGAGACCGTCCGGTTCGCAGGTCCCCCGGGCATCGCGCTTGCAACTCCAGCTTCGCCGCAACTGCGGCTCCAGGCAGCTACGGCGGCACGGACGGCTCAAAACGCGAACGACGGCCGCGGCCGCGACTCCCTCCGAGGGTTAGGAGGCCGGCCGGCCGAGCAGGGGCGGAGCCAGCGGGGAGAGGGGAGGAGCCAGCGGGGAGAGGCGGGGCCACCGGGAGAGGGGAGGAGCCAACGGGGAGAGGCAAGGAGCCAGCGGGGAGAGGGGAGGAGCCAGCGGGGAGAGGCGGGGCCACCGGGAGAGGGGAGGAGCCAACGGGGAGAGGCAAGGAGCCAGCGGGGAGAGGGGAGGAGCCAACGGGGAGAGGCGGGGCCACAGGGAGGGGGGAGGAGCCAACGGGGAGAGGCAAGGAGCCAGCGGGGAGAGGGGAGGAGCCAACGGGGAGAGGCGGGGCCAGCGGGAGAGGCCCGGTCTTCCCCAGGACGGGGAGGAGAGGGAGGAGTGGCAGAAGCGGAGTTGGAGAGAAGAGGCTTGAAAGGGCAGAGGAGAGAGACTGGACCCGGGAGGAACGTGAACGAACCGATCCTGGGGAGTCTGGCATCGGAGAATGCGAGAGTGGGAAGGGCCCTTAAAAGTCCATCTGGGCACATGCTCTTATTTTTATAGGGAAGGAAACAGGCCTAGGGACGTAGGTGGGTCCGTCTGGGATCTGAACGATACGCCCTGCTGGGCACTGAGGTCCGTTAGCTTACACGTAGGACCCACCTCCCCTCTTCCCCTCACCACCCGCGAAGAATGCCGCGCGTGGAGGGGCAGAACTGGTCCCCAGGCGCGGAAGAAGCTGAAACTGGGCGTCCAGTTGCCAAAGGGAGCTTCGTGGAGTCCTTGGCTTCTGGCCTGGGGGGCTCAGTCTTAGTGGGCACGGAGGAGGTTCCGCACCCCGCGTGTCTTGTCCTTAGATTTACAAGAGCTGTTTCCCTGTCTCCAATCACCTGTGGCTGGCTGGGAGATTTAATTGTCCTACCCAACTACCTAGATAGGCCTGGATCAGTCTAGGGGTCCCTGTACCTAGAACTTGGCAGGGAGAGGGTACAAGGACTGGCCAACAAAAAAAAGAATGCTATTAGGCCCTGCTAGGCTGCTTCCTCTTCTCCTTCTCATAAGATTTACTCTAGGCAAAATTAATCACGATTTGGTTTCAGAGGTTCCAAAGTGGGTGATACTGCTTCTCTATGGGCACTGGAACGATCCTGGGAGGGGGCAGTAGCAGCAGTTGGGGGGGAGGGGTAAGTAAAAGTAAAGGGGCTGTGGAAGCTTAAGGAAAGAAGAAAATTTTGAAAAACCTTTCGTCCATGTTTCCTCTGTTGTGTAATAGTTAAAGTTGTAGTGATTACATTATTTTCCAAATAAACACACAAAATTCAAGTTATAACCTCTCAGTCATCAAATCCTTTGACAGGTCTTAACAAGCAAGTGTTGGCAGGTGAGGGTATCATGAATTGTCCCAGAAGTGAGCATATGCATTGGCAGGAATATGTGCATGTAATGACTAGTTTTTAATACTATTATATAGTTCATCAAAATTTCTATGCAGGAAAACCCCACAAATTTACAATAAATTATTAAATTTAAGATGCATCATTTTTAAAACAATTATTTTATATTTTTTGAATTGATGCAATTTTTTTTAGAAAACCATTAAAGGATTAAAGAAAGTAGATTTTTAGGGCAATGCTGAGTTTTTTCATTTTTTTTAAAGGGAGCAGTGGGTCAAAAAAGTTTGGGAACCTCAGAGTTAAATCAAGGAACACGCATTTATTAAGCATATTATATGCCAAGTACTGGATTGAAGACAAAAGGAAAAGGGAGGGGATCATATGGATAGATGGCGTCATGGAAACAACAAACATGAACTTGGACAGACTTCAAGAGAAGGGCCTGGTATGTTATGGTCTGTGGGAGTCACAGAGAGTCAACAGGATTGAACAGCAACATGTCAAGTATGGAGATAAAAACCAAATATAAACACAAAAGAGAGACAATAGAGAAGCTGGTCAGTGAGCCAGGAAGACCTGCCTCTGTCATACTGGTGATGTGACCCAAGAGCAAGTCCATGTCTCCCCTGCTCTCTCAGACTATCAGTTGTAGAGGAGACTTCCTAAAGAAGGCAGCACTTGAAGGAAATTAGATTCCTTAAAGTTTGAAGTAAGGATGAAAAACCAAAGGCATTTATTAAACACTTTACTTTGTTCCAAGCACTGAGCGAAGCCCTCAAGGAAACAAATTTTAATGGAAGAAGTAACAAACACAGGAAAGTGTTGACAAGGGAGGGACTTTTTGGTACGGAAACTATAGGGATGGTACATGGAGACATGAGGGAGTAGATTGATATACCCTTTCTAGGAGTAATAATGAGTTGATTTGCTTTTCATTCCAGAATTGGTAAAGTGAGGCAAGATTGCCTGTCCTAGACATAGTGGGCAATTGAGGCAACCACCAACTAGCAATCACTCTCCAAGGCAAGAGATCCAGGCACGAAAGGATCAAGTCCTTCAGGGTTTGATTTCTGAGCTGGACTACATGGTGGCCTGCATATTGGCCTAGGGAGTAAAGTAAATGGAAGGCATTCCAGGAATAGTCTGTAAAGGCACAGAAAGAGATGGAATGGTGTATCTAGGAAATATAGAAGTAATATTTTTTGGTTGAAGTGGAGAGTTTGTAAAGAGGGACAGGAATTGTCTGGAAAGAATATGGATGTATAGGAAACTCACCATATTTTAAAAAGATATGGTCAGAAGATGCTAAATAGGAAGGCAGCAGAATAAATATAAGATCATGGCATAGCATGGTCCCATAAAGTCCTAGTAGTAGTGTTCAATCTCAGAATGAGCTGAGGCAGGTTCAAAAAGATAAAGAGAGCAAAAAGATGAGAGTTTTTTGCTTATTTTTTTAAATAACTATTGTAGAGAAAGAGGAAGTATAGTGGGTAAGACTTCTGGTTGGGGTGGATGGGAACTGACAACAAAAGTAGAGCTACTCAATACTTCTTTTGTTTATCTGCTAAGTAGAACGATCTTTGTACTGGAAATAACAAAACAAAAAAACTAACCAAAAGCTGATACCCATGGGGATAGAGTAAAAGGTCTGGAATATATGAATTACATATTCAGGTACTGAAAGAATTGGTGGATGTGATTTCTGAAGCATCATGGAAAACAGGAGAAGGTACCATGGCCTGAGAGAAAGGCAAATGCCTTGATTTAAAAAAAAAAAAAAAGTTGAGAATAGTCACTATGTACCAGTGAACTTGACTTCAGTTACTGGGAAAAATATAAAACAAAAAGATGTTTAATGAAAATCCAGAAAAGGAAGCAGTGATTACAAAGAGTTAATGTGGCTTTAAGGTGATGCCAAATTAATTTCCTTTTTTTATGCTGTTTCTAAACTTATGGGCAGCTAGGTGGAGCAAAGGATGGAATCCTAGTACAAATCCAGTCTCAGCTGTGTGATCCCAGGCAACCTATTTATTCCTGTTTGCTTCAGTTTCTCATCTATAAAGTGAGCTGGAGAAGAAAATGGCAAACCACTCCAGTATTTCTGCCAGAAAAAAAACCAACTCCCTAAAACAAATAGGGGAATGAAGACAGACATGACTGAATGTGTGAGTACGTGTGTAGTTAGTTTATTTACCAAGTCTTAACTCAAATATTTCACAAAGAAACAAAACACCTCATATTATTTTTTGGGGAGAAAATGGAAAGATTAATCAATAAAACAACGAGATGGATTCAGAACAGATTAAATGGCTGGATTCAAACCACAGTCAATAATAGTCAAATACCTACTTGGTAGGAAGTCTAGTGGAGTGCCCTAGGGTTATGTGTTTGCCCCTATGCTGTTTAACATTCTTATCAATGACTGTTTAAGGTAGAGAGATGGAATGGTTGTTAAATTTGAAGATGAAACAAAGTTGGGGTTCATTAACAAATTGGTTGACTGTCACATCCAAAAGATCTTGTAAGTGTAAAGTTTTACCATTGGTTCAAATTTCAACACGAATATAGGATAGGGATAGCCTGAAAAAAAGGTTGAGATGTTTTAATGCACTGCTAATATGAGTCAACACTATGATGTGGCAGCAAAAACGCTAATGTAATCTTAGGCTTAACGAGCATAGCTGTCAGTCATAAGGAGGTGATTTTTTTCCCCATACCTTGCTCTGCTCAGACCACATCTATAGTTTATGATCACTCCTGGGGATGACAGTTGAAGAATGACATTGATGAAGTGGAGATTATCCAGAGAGCAACTAGGATGACCTTGAGTCCATGCCATATGAGAATTGGTTGAAAGAGCTGGGGATATTTTGCCTACAGAAGAGTTTAGGGGTATGTGATAGCTGTGTTCACTTACGTGAAGAGCTGTTAGATGGATTAGATGTGTTCTGTTTGACCTAATACAGAAGAAACAAGAGTCATGGGTGGATGTTGTTACAAAGAGATACATTTAGGACGAGTCAGGAGAAACCTCTTAAAGAGCTGTCCTGGAATGTGCGGCCTCGAGATATTGTGAATTCCCCCTCGATGGGAGGCCTTCAAGTAACAGCAATAATGATAATAGTTTTTATTTAATGCTTGAAGGTTTGCAAAATACTTTACATAAGTTATCTCCTTTGACTCTCACAACCCAGTGAGGTTAGGTACAATTATCCCCATTTTACAGACAAGGAAACTGAGATTGAGCAGTTAAATGAGTTGCCCAGGGTCTCTCAGCTGATTAGTGTTTGAGGCAAGATTCGAACTCAGGTTTTCCTGACTCCCACGTCCAGTGGTCTATCCAATGCACCCCATAGCTGACCAAGTGTAATTTGTATGTCTACTTGTCAGGAATGTCATAATAAGGATTCTTCTTCAGGTGGAGGTTGGACTACATCGGGGCGGGGAACCTACAGCCTCAAGACCACATGTGGCCCTGTAGGTCCTCAAGTGTAGCCCTTTGAATCTAAACTTCACTGAACAAATCTCATTAATAAAAGAATCTGTTCTGTAAAATTTGGACTCAGTCACAAGATGCACTCAAGGACCTAGAAGATCACATGTGATCTCAAGGCCACAGGCTCCCCCACCCCTGGACTAGATAGTCACTGTGATTCCTTCAAACTCTATATATAATTCAGCGAGTGACTTGTAATTAGCCCAGAAAATGTGACTGGAGCCAGATTGAAAAGGGCTTTAAATGCCAAACTAATGAGTTTGTATTTGATCCTGAAAGCAACAAGAAACCACTGGAACTTCTTGAGCAGGGAAGTGACATGGTCAGACTTGTGCTTTAGGAATTTCAATTTGGTAGCTGTGTAGAAGATGAATTGGAGATGGGAGGAACTGGATGAAGGGAGGGACCAATTCCTAAAGCAAAGGTGATGAAGCCCTGGATAGTGTGACTGTGGTGTGACTAGAGAAAACAGGACAGATGTGAGAGATGTTGAAGAGCCTGAATCAATTAGATTTGAAAAGTGACTGAATATGAGAATGATTGAAAGAAGTCAAGCAAGGTCTTTAATGACCTTGCAAACTCAAGGATCGGAAGAATAGTGGTGCATCTGAGACTGAGCAGTTAAATAAACAAGTTACAACAAAATGTGGCTTTAAGAAGAAAGCTCTTATGAGTTCTGTCTGGTTTGGACATGTGGAATTTGAGATGTTAAAGGACATCCAGGTGAGATACCCTGCAGACAATTGGGAGAGTCAAAACTAGAAATCAAAAGTTGAAGATGGTATGTGTAAATTCAGGAATTATCTGCATAAAGATGATAGTTTAATTTGTTGTCCAGTCACTTATGTTGGCTCACCATGACCCCATTTGGCATTTTCTTGGCAAAGAGACTGGTATGCCATGTCCTTCTCCAGCTCGATTTACAGACGAGGAAACTGAGGCAAGCAGAATTATGTGATTTGCCCATCGTCACACAGATAGTGTCTCAGGCCAGATCTGAACCTTCGGAAGATGAGTCCTCCTGCCTCCAGGCCTGGCACTCTATCCATGCACCACCTAGTGGCCCCAAATAGAATAGATGAAAGCTTCTGCTATTAGCACAAGAGGGCTCAGGACACAGCTCCTGGGGAATACCCACAGACAGAAGCCAGGACATATGGATAATGATGATTCTGTAAAGAAAGAGAAGTGTAAAGACCTGATCTGACAGTCAGGAAGAAAACCAGAAGAGCAGGAATTGGTCAACAGCATCAGAGGCAGAGATTATGAAGGATGAGGACAGAGAAAAGGCCATTAAAAAAGAAATGTGAAGTTTCAGTTGTAGCGGGACAGAAGCCGGATTATAGCCTCTGATATGAATCTTCCATTTTCTGTGGGGTGAAAGAGAGCCTTTCTTGCATTCAATATATTAGTCTGAGTGATCGAATAGGAGCTGACAGCCCTAAACAAAGTGAAGTGAGAAAGACGTACATTCTAGGCATTGGAATAACCTATAATCAAGACAACTCTCCCTTTCCTGTGTAGAAACTGAATTCAAATTCTGATCTACATAATTTGATGTTGAGCAAGTCAAATACAGTCTCTGGGTCCATTTTACTCGTCTATTAAATTAGTTGTTTTAGATGACTTTCAAGTTCACTTCTAGTTCAAAATCTATAATCTCATGTACATGATATTCTATATCCTATCATCCTCCACATATGGAAGGCATTTCAGGCTGATGGAAACTTTAGTTTCCATTAAAAAGCTCAGCTCAAGTACCGAGTCCTAAACAATATCTATTGTCTTAGTAAATACTATTGAGAGGAACTAGAATGCCAAGTTGTCAGAACTGCGATTAATCCACTGTAGCTGAGTTTACAGTGCATGAAGGGATGTAATGTGAATTGTCTGGAAAGGTTGGTTGTAAAGGGTTATAAATGCCAGACTGTTTGTACTTTACCCTAGAGGAAACAGGAAAGTGCTGAAGCTTTTTGAGTTAGTGGTCATACCCTTTCCCAGATCCCTACCTGCAGACTCCTATTGTTTTCTCTCCCCATGTCCAAACTTAACTGTCCAGTGCAAAACCCTCCAAGATCACTTGCTAGCTAATCCATCTCTTTACACTGGGAATGAGAAAAGGAAACAAGGAATTAAACATTTATTAAGCACCTACCACATGCCAACCACAGTGTTAAGTGCTTTTACAAGTATTATCTCACTTAATAAGTGGAAAGTGAGGTCTTTACTGTGAGACTTTCAGATAGACTAGTGACAGAGAAGCTGGGGCGGAGGGGGACTGACAAGAGAACTTGTTACTCAAATCAGATATTGTGCTGAGATACCACCAGGTTCTCCTGGGACCCAATTTACTCTTTCCCCACTTTGTCCCTACCACTGTCATAAAAAGATGGCACTGTGGATAAGATGTGGCTGGATATTGAGGTCAGGCTGGATGAAATATAGTAAATAGAAAAGCTATCTTTGGAGTCAGAAAGAACACTTAGGTATAAGTTATCTCTGAGACCTAGTCTGGAATTCATCCTCAGACATTTAATAGACAAGCTGGTAAGAAGTCATTTTACAATGTAACACAATAAACATTTATTAAGCATCTATGTGCCAGGCACTGTGCTAAGTGCTGGGGTACAAATAAGCTCCTGCCCTCCAGGAACTTGCAATTTAATGGGGGATGACATCACACATAAGGAAGCTGAAAAGCTGAAGACAGGAAAGGGGCGGGGGGAGAAGAAATGATGATGGAATAAAAAAAATCAAGCAGCATCACTGTTGGGAAATAAAAACTGGCTGAGCTTCTGGACTCTGTTTAAAAGGAGGCTTCAGGAGGAGCTTTTTCTCCGACCTCCAATCAGAGGAACAGAGACAGCCGAGTACTAAAGAGATATGAGTACCAAAGCTAAAGCAATCTCCATAAAGTTTGGTGAAAAGCTTATTCTGCTGGGGAACGAAGACAGAAGAGAAACAAAGCAGTGAAAGCAGGTGGGAAATGAACAGCGGGCTGTTTTTAAGCAGCCACTGGCATTTCTCAGGTACAAAATAACTTAAGGGAAACTGTAGCCCTTGAATGATAAGCATGTGGACAAAAATAAATTGTTAGGAGCTGAAAGGCAGAATGGCTCAGTGAACTAAGTAGGTCTCTGACTTGTACTGGTCGTATGCCTCTCTCAGGATCCCCAAGCATTCTAATACTATAAGTTGCCAATCTGTCTTGGGAGGAGTTTCCTCTATCTCTGAAATTTACGTGTCTTCATCAATGTCAGGGACCAGAGTGATCAAGAAATTGTTTCTTTTCAGGCTACCTTGTAGCACATTTACATGTTTCCTAAGTAATGCCCAGAAGATAAGAGCCTACATGTTGTTGACTGTAGGTATAGCAGATGGCCTACCTACCATTATCAGGATAAAAAATTTCAGTGATACCCAATTGTGCCACCAAGTGCCACTTTTTGGGTAGTACAGGTTTCGGCCTCGAACTTTAAATCAGGGGCTCTTAATTGGGTTTCTGGGAACTTTAAACTATTTCAATGAGTCCACTTTCCTTTATAATCCCATTTTAATTTATGCAATTTAAGATGAGATCCACAGGATTCAAATGTATCGACACACACAAAAAACTATTAAAAACTCCTTTTCTACATCCTCAAATCAGGGTATTCATAGAGGCAATTCTGAGGTCCTATGGAAGACACAGTAACACCTGATCTTTATCCAGAGATGGTCTAAAATCAAATGAAATCCATCAGAACCCTTACTGATAGAAGACCCCTCCAGCTATCCCCACACTCCTCCAATTCAATAAAAAATGTCAAAGACATGCCACTGATTTTCTATACAAACTGTTTCTCAGAAATAACTTGTCACTGGCCCAGTGTGAATTTAATACTATTAATAATAATGAATTTAATGAATGTCCCCTCCCTTCTATGTATCTTACCTTATCAATACTCAAAAAGGCACTTGACCAATTCTGTCATTTTGTATCCACTCTAAACGTGTGTAGTGTATCTAATATTCTAAGATTTCAAATTTATTGGCATAGATTTCACATAATTGTTTAGCATTATGCTGGGATACAAATTTTGATAATTCATACTACGAAAAGCAATATTAGTTCATTGGATTTAGAAAACTGCAGTCAAGTCACTGCCTGACTTGACAAATGTTTATTGACCTCCTGTTATGTACAAAATACTGTAGGATAGTGCTGTTCAGTATTTGTGATTAGAAATAGACTTCATCTTGTAATAGGCTTTCAAATCCATTCAGGAACTCACCTAAACAGGAAGGTGAAAAATGGTAGTACTTCCCATCTGTAATTTCAGTGCTTAGTGTGCATAACCAATCATTTCCCACTACCGTTACAAAATTTCCAAAATATATTTTCTTTATTTGAATGATTTTGCCAATTAGTCCTGAGAACTGAGGTACGACGTGGTCCAACGTTGACAACCATGGTGATTCAACTTGGGTCAGGGTCTACTTCTTCTGGCTCCATATCATATATAACCCCCTCCTCCTTGAAATACACCAAATAAATACAAAGTAGTTCTAGAGGGGAAGGACTAGCAACTTGGGACATGCACAGTAAAGACTTCATAGAGACATGTTATAATGTAGATGCATTAAGATCTGACAGCTGATTAGAGAAGAGTGAGCTGAAGATGACTCCAAGGTTGGGAATCCCGAAATACTAGAATGCTGTTGTTCTTTATGGAAACAGGTTCAAAACGGGTAGCCTGAAGGTAGGGGGTGAGGGAGGTAAGAGTTCTATTCTGGATACACTGAGCTTCAAATGGGACATCCAGTTGGAAATGGCCTATTGTATTGGGACTGGAGTTCAACAGAGACCAGGGAAGGGAAAGGAATGCAGGTTAAAGTGCCTACCACCAGGAATTATATCGTGATTTTTCACGATTACTTCATTTGCTCACAGTAACCCTGAGCAGGTGCTGTTATCTGAGGTATAGAAAATGACATGCCCAGAGGGTCTGGAGTCATACTTGAATGTCTTCATGACTCCTGGCTCCACAACACTATCCACTGTACCACCTAGGTGGCCAATTAGACCTGGGAAACTTCTGCACATAAAGAATAAAACCCATAGGAACTGAAGTCACCAAATTAGAGTGTAGAAAAAGAGGGCCCGACACAAAGCTGTGGGTTAAGAGTTGGGAAATGGGATATAGATGATGATGTGGAAAAGGTAACTGAGTAGTCTGAGAACCAGAAGAGTAGTGTCATTAAAACCCACAGGAGATGGGCGAGTGTCAAAATGCTGCAGAGGTGTCAAGAATGGGGACTGAGGCCATTAGATCTAGCAAGTAAGAAATCATGGTTAATTTTGGAGAAAGCTGTTTCAGTTGAGTGATGAAGTCAGAACCCAGACTTCAAAAGGTTGAGAAGTGAGAAAAAGGCCATTTAAAGTTTTAATTTATCCCTAGGAGCCTCAAAGAAAAAGGGAAAGATATAGGAAAATAACCTGAGTAAGGATTAAGTCTAGAGAAGACTTGGGAAGCAGGGAAAGGGCCATTATGTAAGAGAGATTAGAGAAGTCAGAGTAGTCTAAGAGAGAGGGTAAAATCGTGTAGAAGTAATGCACTTGAGTACACATAGAGGGCACCTCTTCAGACTAAAGGAACAGTAGAAAATGATAAGGGATTATGAAATGTGAAGAAATCAGGTAATTTCGGTAAAATATGAGGTAAAAATCTTCAATCAGAGATAAACAGGATCCTAGAACATCCTCTACTCAGCATGGACTAGGTAATCAATTAGGAGCAAGTTAATTGCCTTGCTACAGTGGGGTCTAAGGTTGAGATTAGCAAATAAATTTGTATGGAATTTTCCCATTCCTCCTTTCTTTTTGTGTACCTGAAACTTGGTCTATTATAGGAGTGGGGAACCTGTGGCCTCAAGGTCACCTCTGGCCCTTGAAGGTCCTCAAGGGCATATCTTTGACTGAATCCAAATTTCACAGAACCCCCTTAACCAAAGCATTTGTTCTGTTAAAACTTGGACAGTCAAAAACCTGTACCCAAGGACCAAGAAGGTTACATGTGGCCTCAAAGCTGCAAGTCCCCAACCCACCCCTGAAGAACAACTCTACTATGATGCAAATTCCTTGATAGCTGGACTTTTCTTAGGGGGTGGGGGTTTTTTTGTATAGTGCTGCCAGGGCCCTAGTACACTACACAGTAAGCCCTTAATAATAGCTTCTTGAACACTGAATTAAGAGAACTGCTCACTTCATCACTCACATCCAGGCCCCATTCAGTTCCAGTGTTGTGCGTAAAAGAATTAAACACTTTCTCACCCTTCACCACCCTGCCCAACTTCTTTAATGAGGGGAAAGAGATGGTCCAAAAGGACCTGAGCAACACCTCAGGAATACTTACAAAAGAATGGACTCATGATAAGTAGTCTGTAAACCATAGACAGTCTAACACGAGAATTGTGGCAAAGGTAGAAAGATGCTTGCAATTAGGTGGATTTGGAACTGACTACAGAGCAATTTGAGCTTGGGGTTTTCTATACTGGAGTGGCGGAGGGCTGTCTTCTGCTTAGTTATGGTCAATGTTTATCATCTATGGTTTAAATGAAACCATAACTGTGGGAAGATAGGCACACTGTTGGTATAACTGTGAACTGGAACAACCATTCTAAAAGGCAACTTAGAATTATGCAAGTAACATTACTACAATGTTCATGCCCTTTGACCCTTATTCCAAGAGGGTCTTATTCCAAGCGGGTCATTGTTAAGACATTACCTATATATACCAAAATATTTATTGTGGCATGTTTTGTGATAGCAAAAAAATTGGAAACAAAATAGATGCCTTTTGCTTTAAGGAATAGTGAAACAATGTGCGGTACCTAAATGGGTTACTTAAGAAATGATGTGTGATGAATACAGAGACGGAAAGATCTATGTGAAGTGATAAAGAGTGAAGTAAGCAAAGCCAAGAAAACAATATACATGACTTCAAACAGTGTAAATGGAAATAACTACTTACACACAAATAAAAAAATGAATATTGCCAAATTATTAAGAGAAGTATGGTTTGAAAGAAGAGATGGGAGGTTCACAGGTGTTACAAGTTCTTCAATTTTTTCAAAGTATTGATTGTCCTGACTTTTTCCTGTTTGGAAAAAAAATACTGTTATTTGGAACGGCTATGAAAGGCATACTGGGGAAAACTCCAGTCATGTAATAAACAGAAGCTCAATGAAAATTTAAATTAAATCGTAGCTGAGATCCACAACTAGCTTCCAAAACACAAAGTTGTGAGATTCAAAAGGATAAAACTGGGTAGAGAACAGTAGACCAACTCTAGTCAAATGAAATTTAATAGGCCCAAGTGTAAAGTATCAAACTTGGGTTAAAAAAAAAAAATCAAATGCTTAAGTACAAAATGCTACCATTTTGCACCTACATAGCAGTTTGTCTGGAAAAGAATTAAGAGATTTTAGTGGAGTCCAAGCTCAAAGAGTCAACAACACTATAGTGGGTTGGTTTTTTTAAAATTAATCTGAAGCTAATCTACTTTTGAGACAGGATCCAGAATGAATTAAAATAATTATCCCATTTTATTTTGCTCTTGTAGGGGAACATCTGCATAAAACCCAAATACCTTTATCAAAGGATACTTAGGTTCAATTTTAGGTGCTTCATTTTAATAAGGTCAGTGATGAACTAGAATACATGCAGATAGAGTGACTAGTATAAGGAAAGGCTTAGAGATCATATCATTTGAAAAAACTACTGGGGAGGGAGAGAAGATACAGGGGGAAAATGACAGAGATCTTCAACTATCTTTAGACTTGTCATATACAAATGAGATTAGACCTGGATCCACAGAACAAAAATAGGACCAGTGAACGACAGTTTCAGAAATTAAGATTAGTCTAATGTATTCAGGTGGCAAGAATCTTCAATCAATTAGTACTTACTAAGTGCAGGCATTTTTCAAGGCGCTTAGGATACAAATACCTAAATGAAATTAACTCTTGACCCCAAGGAGGAAAAAGTCTACAATTCAACTCAATATAAAGACCACCTCATAATTAAAAAACAAGGAAAGAATTGATTTTGGAATTAATGGATTCCCTCTCACTTGAATTCTTTAAATGAAAACTAAATAATCATTAGATAAGGATATTGGAGTGTAGATTCTTCCTGAAAGCCTTTAAGACCCTTTTCAACTTCTGAGATCCTATTTCTTAACACTCTAAAAATGCTCAGCCTTGGTGGTAATGGGCTATGAATGTAAATTACTACATAAATTGTGAGCTATCGTTGGTGGGTTCGGATTAGTTCTGAACTACCTTTTCTCTTTCTTTTGTAATCTTTGTTACAATGGAGGGCCCTCTGAGTATGGGGGGTGATATATTCATAAATAAAGTTTAATAAAAATTTTAAATTTACATGATGGAAATGTGTTATAGTCCTAAAACTCTACCAAAAATAGAACCACATCTACAAAAATTTCTCTACATCCCAGCATCTTTGTAAAATTCCACTACTTAATAGCAGCTTTCATGTTTTGCAATAATTAGTATCCTGAGTGCTTTCAGTGCTCTCTCACCATCTAAATCGCCTTTTAAAAAAATTGATCATAGATCTTGTGTTCCTTTTCATTGGGCATATTTCTCAGGAGGTAGGTATGTTGGAGTGTCCTTATACTTCAAATTATTTCATCTCTCAATCTCAACCGGCACTTTCAGAAAACCCCTGCTAAATTCCCAAACCCAAATAAACCACACATGCCCCTCTTTCCTTTATGTTCAAAACACTTTTTACTTGTTGGGTATCAGCTATTTGACCTCCAGCTCTCAAACAGCATTTCTAACAACATGTTCATTTTAAAATTCTACAAAGAGAAACATTTGCATGGCATTCATATAATGGCATGTTACCTGTAGTTAATGATCACAAAACAAAGGCACTAACGGAGCACAATATTGAAAGGGACTCTTCAGTGAATCTTTTCTATAAAGGGAAGAGATTTTCTGCAATATAATAATGAGTTTATTAAAGTAAATCAATCCTGTTCACTTTTCAAAAAAGGTTGTCTTCTATGTCCTTTGTAACTCTCCAAAGCAACAATTAAAATAGTCCTTCTGCGTACTGCTAGCCTCAGTTCACTGTGGTACAAAGACTTCCTCTAAGATCTAGATACTTGAGATAAATGGTATATGAAGTTTTGAAGCCATCTCCACCTTATAGTATATCAAAACTCTTCCCACAAGGTATACAGCAGGAGGTTTCAAAAAAAAAAAAAATCAGCCAAAGAAAAACTTTCAGTGTTAAGCTCTGTCTCAGTATTTTCTTCCCCCTCTCCAGGTCAGCATAAACCTCCCAACATCAGATCCTGCTTTAATTAACATGGATTTATTTCAGGTTTATACATTATGCCTCTCTCAGTCACCAAACATTGCCTATTGTTAGATTTCTAAAAAAATAATCATTTTTCAAAAGCAGAAAAGAGGGAAATTTATATTTTTAATATATAAAAGGAAAAGCTAAATTTGACATTATTATATTCTTAAAAACATTCCATCTATTTACAGATGTGTAAAAAAACAGGATTCTTGGTCTAGCAAGAACATGCTCTTTGCAGGGTGGGGATGAAAGCCCACTGTCCTGATTTCACAATCCCTCTCCACGCAGCTACATTTTTCATAAATCACATATGTTGATTTTCATTCAATCTCTTGGGATAAGAATAAGTCTGGGATCAGTGAGAAGCCACTAAAATTAGCAGAAGAAGAGGAGGCCTTGGAGATTTTGGATTGCTGGCAAATTACAGTAAAAAGACATGCAGACTCTTATTTCTCTCTGAAATCTGAGCCCTTCCCAAGCTGGCCTTGCCAAATATTAACGTTAGGCAGCTCAAGAGCACTACACCATCGAGTAGTACACCATTTGCAGCAGTTATTCTTGAGAACCTCAAGCCACCAATTCAAGTTTTCATGTAGTTACACAATACCAGAGCCAAATATGTCCTCCAGACAGGAAGAGGTTATTTGTTTTCTTCCAAGAAAGAGAAAGAAAAAGGTTTAGAGTCTAAAATGCTCCTTTTATCCTGAGGATGATTCCCTCGGTTACTGCTGAGTGGACCCTCCACTAACAGCCACCAAAGGAGCCTAGAAGAAGCCAGGAGGAACAGTTAAGAGGGGACAAGCAAGGGAAGCAGATGCTGGTCTCCTTGGCTAAGGCATTGAATGAAATCTTTTGGACATGGAAAGGGAAGAAGGATGAGGAAGGGTATCCTTCACCTACTTCTTTCTTCATTTGGGAGCACGGAAGTCAGAGGTCAGGACTTCTAGGTCCTAGCATTAATAGTACAAGACCAACAAAGCATTTATACTTACTGGGCTCTTCTTACCTTGCCAATATCTTTGTATATAACAAGACAACGGGGAAGATATCCCATTTTTTAAAGACTGGCAAGAAGAATGCCAAACACAAAAATTAGAAAGAACTCACCTGCCAAAACTACACCAAACAACCTCGCAACCCAGGTTGGGAAGATATGCTGTGTGGGACGCAGGGTAAAGAGAAGAGGGGAGAGGGAAGAGATAGCATCTCCTAGGCACTGCCCAGGAGCTTCAAAAGCTGGAAGCTCTCGTGCTAGTGTTCCACAACACAAGGAAATCCTGCCAGTGAAGGTGGTGAAAACAAGGGTTACATTCCAAAATACAATTATGTAAGAAAGGCAAAATGCAGCAGCTAGATCCCAGAGTCAGTACAATTTCAGAGCAGTGATTCTCACTTCCAGGAGTTTCCAAGAAACCCCTCAAGTGCACCATGATTCCTACTTATTTACAAACCAGATAGGAAAAAACATTTCTATACGCATTACAAATCTCATCTCTTAGGTTGAAAACTTCAGCCTTTAAGGAAGCTATGAAAACAACTGTGTACAAAAATATAAATATCTTTACAGGCCACCAGGCCTTAACAACCTGATAGCTTATGAGTGAAAAGGCTCATGTATCATTGAATCCATGGTGGCAGAGAATAAAAAATACATCTCATGATTCAAATACTGCCCTATTTCCCTGGTAATGAGTGTCTGCTATGACTTTATTTTTATTTTATTATTATTTTTTGCTATACAACCCTGTGCAAGTGCAGCAAAACCTTGTCCAAGCACCATTCTTGTATGCAGAGGAGACTAGTTTGATCTAGCAAACAGCCCCACAATTTTTTTTTGGCTGTTGTCTTGGGGAAAAAAGCATACCCTCCATAAACCAAAACCATATCTTAGCAGGGTTGTCATTGGGGTGACTCAGGGCAGGGAAGAGATGAAAGGATTTCCATACACACCCTTCGGAATACTCCCAGAGGTATTTTCTGGGGTAATAAAATGCTAATCCAGGTGCCCATTAGGAGAGTGAGAGAGAATATAGCTATTAAATGAATTAGGCTAATTAGCTGTGAGACATTTAAAAGCTTCCCTACTTTACCAGAAGATTTGGGCTTATAGCAGAAAAGATTTTGAAGTGGAAGCTTGTGAAATGAGGAAAGCGAAGCTTTTGATGAGAAAATTCCTCCCTTTGGTATTCCACAGAATTTATTTTCTCCACCTCCTAACTACTGGAATACCAAAAAATTCCTCTGGATTCCTTGCACAAGCTCACTGAGTTCCTTGGGTTATGCACCTCCATCTGCATAGACAGTTCACTGTATCAGGAGCAGAATTCATAGTAGCTCCTCAGCCTTAAACAGCCTTTTTCTTCAGGAGGAAGAAATCAGAGGCTACTTTCCCATGCTTGGAAAAATTCCTTGGTAAAAGGGGTTCCCTATGTCCAGCAATGATGGATGACCATCCTTCCCCAGAGAATAATGGAACCCAGCACCAAAAGTGAGGTAACAAACTTTAGCATGATCAGAATTTCATAGCACTGATTGCAGGGCCAACACTTTCCATCACTTACCCAACCCTCAAATTAAAGGACCATAGTCCCATGACAAAAAAAGATGCCTACAGAAAAGAGAGCGAGCAGGAGGCAGTTTTTTTTCCCTTTACAGCCTTAACGGTTTTAGGCTTTTTCACTTAGCTTCAAGACAAACTTCCTCATTTGCCTGAAGAACTAGAGGAGGACCCAGAGTTACTCAATTTAGCCACCACAGGTGCCAATGTTGGCATTACTTTGTTCTCCTGTCCTTCTTGGTCATTATGGCCTGCTACTGTAGTTTTCAGCCCAACTGGCCCTCCTTTAGCAACTATAGGTGCCAAGCAAGGCATCACTTTAAGACTCTGTCCATCTACATCACTGGGAGGATTAGCTAATTTAAGCCCGAGTGGTGCCAATTTTGGCATGGGCCTCCACAAAGTATCTGTGCTACTGCTCTCTTGGCCAGTCTTCATATGAAGAATGGGAGGTGAGGACATGTTTTCAGGCTCAGTTGGGAGGATAGAGGTCATTTTCCCAGTATCACTGACCCTCCTATGGGAAGGAAATGATTCTTTTATTTCTGGGTCAATAACAATCTTAAGGACATCTGTTTCTGTAGGTTGCCTTTCACCCTCAGCAAGGTCATCATCCTCCAGGTGCAAGAGGAGGGGACTGATGGAACCACTGGCTTCCTGTACCTCAGGCAGCTCTTTCAAACTACTCCCAAGGGTGCCAAGCTGAAAAGTGGCTCTGCTACCAGAGGCCAGCTTGCTGGCAACAGCCCGACGGGCAGTTGCCAACCTAGGGAATTCTGCGCCTACGGAGCTGGGGAGCTCAGTCATACTGGAAGAGTCATCATTTAGCTGCTGATTGAGAAAGGTAATCTCATTGAGCAGTGAGGTTAGTGTCTCATCTGTGTCATCCTCCTCCTCCATGCTAGACAGAAGCTCGTTAGGGTCTAGTGTTGCTTCTTCAATGGCAGAGGCCACTTTTCTCAGCTCCATCTCTATACTTGAATCCTTAAGATCTTTCACCTGTAGTTTGCGAAATGGGATCTCCTTTAATTTCAACCTCTCACCTCCTGATTCAGTTTCTTTCCTCCTACACTGGCTCCCACTCACAACTCCTCCAGAGACTTTTCTGGATAAAGTCTCTAGAGGTGTCCGCATACTAGAAACATTGACTATTTGTGGAAAACTAATGTCTTTGTTTTCCACAAAATCCTGTGCTGGCCTTGGCACTATTCTCCCATCTCCATGACTGTTTCCAGAGGAGATTCTTGTCAGGTCTTCACAGGATGTATCCTCATTTCGGATGGTTTCTTTTAGTGTTTGGTCAGGTATCTTGGCATGAGGAGCTTCATGAGAATGCTTGCTGGCACCCACATCTAAGCTTAGGCCTCCATCTGTGGCCAGTGAGGTCACATTAACAATCCTGGGCATCATAAACAAATCATCACTTTCTGCAAAACCAAGAAAAACAGAACTCATTATTAAGATCTGTAGTGGTATCCATGTTATCTTCTATCAAATACAATAAAATCTGAACATCACAAGTAGTTATATTCAAGACCCACCATTCAATAAATACTCTACCTACTTGTCCCCTGAAAATTATAGCATTCCTTAAATTATCAGACCTAGGCTCACAACAAAATAGTGTCAATTAAGCTCTGACCTTAAGACAGTCTTTTTATATCGTACTTGGTTAAGTTCTTAAGTGTGCTATTGTCAAGGAAACGTCTTCCGAGCCCACTCCTGGCTAGCTCCAAGGATCCATCCTTTTATCCTAAGACAGATATTCATCTCGATCTTAGTTATTATCTCGGTTTTTTTGGGGGGGAGAAAAAAGGACAGGACAAGATAGGACAGGGCAGAAAAGGAAAGGAGATTAGCCAATAAAACCCAAGTCAACTGAGCATCTTTTAGCCATCCAAATTTACCTTTCTTGGGAGAGGAGAAGGAAGGGGAAGAGGAGGCAGACAGGAGAGCAGGAGCTGAGTTACCCAGCTAGGTGGGTCCCCATTCAGCCAGTTTAAACCTACTGTATTTTGAAGCTGGGATATCAATGGGCACCTGCGTAAGGGCTCTTCTGGACCCTCCTTGCTTTAGAGTGATTATCAATAGTAACTGCTGCTATTTCCCTCCCAGCCTGATGCCTTTCTTTTTCTTGGTCTCAATAAAGGGCCATGGCGTGGCTACTTCTTGAACAGGCCTGTTCAATGAATGGGTGTTGCCTCACCCTGGGTGAGTACCTGCAAGGACCTTGGCCTAAAGGGCCCAGGGTCTCCCAGTGCATCCTGGGTCATCTCCAGTCATCCTGATGAATGTCTGGTCACTGGATTCAGATGACTCTGGAGGAGAAGTGAGGCTGGTGACCTGCACAGCCCTCCCTCACTCAAAATGGGGTCAAGTACAACAAGTCATGTCATCATTTCTCTGATGGCATGGTCTTCTTCAGCAATGAAGGACGAACACAAACTTATTAATCCCATTCCACAGGGAAAAACAGAGCCCCAATGAAAGAACATAAATTACTAAACTGTTAACCCAAAGTAGGGCTACTGTCACTGTTGAAGGTCTGGAAGTGTTGTCATTAGAAAACAGCATGACTGGGACTAAGGAGATGGTGAGAATGCCTTTCATTTGGATAGAAATTGGTATACCCAGAAGCTGACTCTTAGCAGGTACCCTTTCTAGTCCCCATATTTGCCTGATGATCTACTTCACAGGTTCAAGAGCCCTAATAGTGTAAAACTCATATTCCAGAAGTAAACAAAGCTCTGTGTAAATTATTCATTCATTTTCCCTACATGGCTTAGCATTTAAAACCCTGCATGATGAGACTGATGAATCTGAAAAGGACACATATACAAGGTCGTATGATCAAATCCAGAGGAACTTTGCAGTAATAAAAGTAAATAAGAAAACTCCCTGAATCCATTAACTGTATGTTTTCAATTTTCTCCCTTCTTCCCAAAAATAACCTACAGGTGTACCTAATCCTAACTTCACATATCTATTGACATTTGAAAATAAAAACGTTAACTGAAGATCCTAAAAGTACAGGAGATACTAATCTACTCAAACAAATCTCTTTTGGTAAATTAGTAGATATTTCAAATACTTTTTTTATTTCATTTACTAAATTTTCAGCTATTTTTTTCCCTTCTCTTTGAGATAGTCATTTTGGGCATTTTTGGACAGCTTTTTCTGTCCAATCAATAACACAACCTGGTGTATTAATACGACTTGCTATAAATTGACAGGGCCATTATCTCCACACACACGCACAGACACACAGACACAGACACAGACACACACACACACACACGCACGCGCGTGCACTTTCTCTCTTTTTCTTCACCCTCCCCCTCCCCTGTCTCTCTCCCTTCCTTCCCTCCTCTTTGAATTAAGATTTGCTCCCTTCCCCTTTGCTCTTGCTACAGTGCAAGCTTCCTCACTCCAGGGAGATCCTACCTGACAGAAGAATTGTAGACATATGTAAGAATCCTTATACTTGCAGTGGCACTTATTTTCCTAGCTTTGAGGGAAATCTTTCCCTGTTTTTTCCTCTTAACTAGTCTGTTTCAAAAAAGTCCAGGAGAAGCAAATCTATGAGCTTCTCCTGCCTAGAAGTATGTTTTGCCAGAAATGGCTGAAATACATTCTTTTCAAAGTAACTGGACCAACAAATTCTCACACAGGAAAGTATGTATTTAAATAGTTACACATACACATATTCCTTATATTCTGCTTCTGTTAAACTATCCCAATACTCTTTTATTTCATTATGGGCTTGAATTTCTAAACACTAACCTCCCTCCCTCATCCCTTTAAACAAGAGGAATAGACATATGGATAGTGAGGTGACAAACTGGAGGTTCTTCTCTATAGCTCTGAGCCAATGGACAGGTAACAATATCTCTTCAAAGATTCCTGAGGTAACAATTTAAAAAGAGACCCAAAACAAACACATTTTCTCCCTACCAATTAAAATACTGCAGTCAAAAGTAAGATGGAAAATGAAAGAAAACTATTAGGAATATTATAACTCACATAAGGAGATGAGCTTTCCTTTGGTCCAGAGAGGGAGCATGAGGAGCTTTCTAGCCTTTGGCTGGCATCTATACTGGTAGATTTGAAGCCAAAACCCCACAAGCCTAAAGGAACAACCCCATAAGTAGGAAGGCCTAGCAGCCCCACACCTGCAGCTACGTACTCTGCTGTGAGGCAGAAAGACAGTCAAATGCAACTCAATTTTATTCCAGTAATTTGATTATGTATATAAGCCCCAAATAGCAATTACTACAATACCAGTCTACAACCACCAAGAAAGCTGACACTGGTCCTCATAGTACTTTTCCCTTTTATCATGAGGGATACATTTTCCATTCTTCTATCCCCAAACTTCCACTTAGAAGCAGCAGCACTTCACAACATATTGCCTCTTTTATTGAAGTCCCCAAAGGCCAGTGGGTCATTTTAATAGGCCAGACCAATAAAACTGCAAAAACAAAACCAGGCAAAAATTACATCTAGATAGGATCACATTAGATGAAATAAATGCCAGTAAGACAAAATACCATCGGATGCAAAAGCTTCTTCTGTATGGGGAAAGGTCAGAGACAAATTTCTTCACAACGTCAAGAGGACATTACTGACATACCTTGCTGAACTACAGCACTGTTGGTAACTTGAGGCTTCAGTTCACTTTGTAATAGAGCAGGAGAAACAGTTACCATTGGTCCTGAGACTAAGGGTCCCTTTAAGGTGAGCACTTGCCCTTGTGGAGTCATCACGAGACTGGCAGCATTATGTACTGTTTGAGAAGGTGAGATCTTTTCTACAAAGAAGATCACAAGTCAGTTAGGGTAGAAAGTCTTTAAATAAACTTAGGAGTCTAATTTAAATCTCTAAAAGCATTCTCTCTTTTAATAGACAAACACAGTTTAACTTTTATGTAAGTCAGGAGCCACATTGAGGAATATCTTTTTTTCTGAATTGAGTGAAACAAGGAGTTAGTTTCAGTTCCTTGCTTACTATTTCTCCACGTGGAGATTTTTTTCCTACTAAAGAACCTATCTTTGAAACCAATGATTCAGAGGTGCTTTGACAATAATTTCAGCAAATAAATCAAGATTTTATAAAGTTGTCTAAGACAATCAAAACATCAGTTTGTTAAACTTTTATGAAAATATAGGGTAATACGTATAATAGCATGCATTTGGAGGCTTTAAGGCCTCCAAAGTGCTTTAGAAATATTTCATTTTATCCTCACAACCCTGAAAATTAAGTGCTATTACTATCCTTATTTTACAGATGAGAAAACTAAGGCAGTAATTACAGGACTTGATAAAGGCTTAGTGTCTTAGGTAAGATTTCAATACACGTCTTCCTCACTCCAGGTCCAGCACACTATTCACTGCACCATGTAGCTGCCTATAAGTATAGAGCAAAGAGCAATGAGACTGAGGCAGTACATCTGGATCCTAGCACTAGACCTGCCACAAAAGTTACTGATTTGGGGTTTCAGCTTATTAATTTTAAAAAATGGAGGATGGACTACATTATCTCTGAAGTTCCATCCTGCTCTAAAATTCTATGAATTGACAACTTGTGAAAACAAGTCTTACTCAGGGAATCAATAGCATACCTATGTAACTCTTTAATCATCAAAAAGTTCAATTTAACTATAACATTAGAAAAGTTTTAGGTACTAAATGGCTGATTAGTTTGCTTTTTTGTTCTTAACTTATTTGCCTAATCATACCTTAGAGTGAAGTAGGAACAGAAACTCACCTTGCATTCCTATTGGTAGAAAAGGAGTAGCCCATACAAGCTCCATGTAAGAAACTATCTTCCTCCCTAAATCACAATTATATTTTTGGGTTGCTATTTATCTAAGCTATACTTATAGAAGTACTGTGAACCCAACCTAGAGACAAAACTACTGGAACAAGAAATGAACGTAGCCAAAGTCTGAAATCGGCATCCTTAGAATCTTTTTCTCATATACTTATCACTTCAAATTAGCAAATAACTGATGTTCTAGTCATAGACTAGTTTTGGGGTATGGCTTTTTTTTTTTCAACCCTCATGTTACCATACTAGGAATCAAACATTCAAAATATCAGTTTAGATTTGTATAAAAGGCAGGTCCCTAAGTTACCAATTACAGAAGTCTTTTAGAATTTGGTTGGAATCAGTAAATAAACGCTCCTCTGAAATACTGAAAGGGAAATACCCAAAATTTATTGTATAACATAACTGGATATGCAATTTTTTAAAGTATATTTAATAGAAGAGCAAATAAAGAAAGGCCAAGGGAAGTTAATAGTTCAGCAAATTAGACTGCTTTATAGTGCTCCACGAAACAAACTTCCTACCTGTGGACAGCGCCCTTTTCCTGGCAAGTATTAATGGCTTTCCCCGTCTGCTGGTCATGACCACCTGCCCTAACTCTATGGAGGATGTGGAAGCTCCTTCCTGCTGTTTGACTGCTCGAGGAGGGACAGTAGGCTCATCCTGGTCCATCTTCTTCTTTTTCTTTTGTGCTTCTAATGCTTGCTGTTTGGCATAAATGTATTCCAGCTTCTTCAGGACAACTTCTTCTGTCTTACCTATATGTTAAAAAGAACCTAAGCAATCTTCTCTCACTATCTATGGCCCAGATAAAAACGAGAAACAGCAACTGAAATCCACTTGCTTAATCACAGAAGCAAGCACATCTTTTGTAAAGTACCACTGGCTGTACCCCTGAAGAAATTTCCTCATGAGTTAAAGCCAGTACACATCTAAACCCTCAAAACACAGAAAATCTGCTAAGGTTTGTTTCTTTCCTAGAATTATATTCCTATACACAAACCTTACCTGAAAGAGATGACACTTTGCGGATCAGATTATTCCGTTTTCGAGTTAGGAGGTTTTTCTGCCCTATCAACTTGTCTGCCTGGTCTGTTAGTCCCTGGATCTCTCCAAAGGCCTAGGAGAAAAAGTAATCCCACCACGTCAGTTAATTTACTTTCTTTAGAATAGTTTCCTATTATGTTCTATGATGAGGTTTGCCATTATATAATCAATATATTGAAGGATTTAAAGTCACACGTGAAAGAAAACTTTAAGATGCCATTTTAACAATCTAGAAAGTATTGAAGGGTTTTGTTTATTTTTAAAATTACAAATGGTTTGATACTTTATACTATGAAGGCCCTGATCATTACTGTTATTTCCAAAGTATATCCCAGCATCTTCAATATTATACTGACAAGAAGCTACTTCTACAGGGTGTTCACTTAGCAGATCTATCCACTGGTTTATATAATACACTACCTTAAGGTCATTTATTTGTTTAACTGTATTTTTACAATTAAAATGGCTTTATAATCAGTAACTTAAATAGTTCACCAAAACACTCTATTTGTATATTAAAAGATTTATGATCTGATTGATGTAATTCTTCTTTTAAAAAAAATCACAACTATTAAGATGTTATAAAGTAGTACTTATTCAACCGCTAAATTTAGAGAAAGTATTTTGACTAAAATGATCACCTCTACATCTAACAATTTAAGATCCTCTTATGCTAAAACAAGTAGGATATACTCAATGACCCAGCAGAGGGAAAAAATTTTTCCTTCATCCTTATCACTTCCAAACATTTATTAACCTATATAGTACACAGCAATGTACTGGATATTGTAGAAAATTATGAAGGAGAGAGCATGTGATCCTCTCTGTGAATCATTTCCCTTACTAAGTTAAAGAATGGGAAATTCTGGCCATTTAGTAATTCCTTTGATGTAACAAATGAAAAGTCCCCAAATATGAAAATATCATTGTGCTTCAGTAACTAGATTTTCAAGAGTCTACTTCTGAATGTAAAACACATCCATCCCAAGTTACCAATGATTACCAGATGGTACTCCTCCTCTTAACCTCTCTGGAAACAGCCTTTTAGTTCAATCCATATAAACCAATTGAGTAGAAAGCTTACCCGTGTAAGAATGAGACTTTTGGAGACCTTAGAAGAATGAAGCAAACCCAATGTTATTTTCAATTTCTCAAAGAGATCCCGCATTTCACCACGCCGACGCCTTTCATTGGCAGTGTGTGTTCGACGATAATAAGCAAAAGCTTCTGCTTCTTTTTGTAGCTTTTCACTCCAGAATTCAGGTTTCAGTTTTACAGGAACTGGTAGGTCCTATTAAAAATAAAGGTGGAAAAATCAATCAAATTTTAAACCAACTCATCCAAATGCATTCACACCTAACTGGAAAACCAAAACGATCCTACACAACTGACAGTTCTTCTGATTTAAGAGTGTATTCCTTTTTATATTCTGGCAATTTTGCTCAATGAAAGGTGCAAAGAAAGATGGATGGTGACTTTGTAACATAAAACTTTATAAAATTAACTAGGTTTAGGTAAAGATCAATAGGTCAAAAGAAACTTAAACTCATCTAACCTATAAATAGGTTACACAAAGACAATTCAGGAGAAATGGCTACTTCTTTGGCTACATGTAACACAACAATGAATTATTTATAATATTGTACTATTTGACAAATGTATATAATTAATACTGTATTTCTCCTCTTTGTGTATGAGTGTTGTGCTTATCACTCCATCAGGTGGTATAATTTGCAGTAAGATGTGTATAGAATGTACTGTGGATTTGATGTACCTTAAATTATTTTCAGGGGGCTGAAAATTTTTGGCTGCAGGGAGAAAGTAAACCTTGCTTATGAATGTCTACTTCACAGAGACTATAGGGTCCATTACTGTCTTTTAACAGACAGATAAAAACTCAAATTACTATGTTACTGTAACTTTAAGAAGCAGACAGAATATTGGGAGAATGGCAATTGGGGGTAGGAAATGGATTGATATGAAATACTTCTCTGTATAGCATTAGGGAGAAGATATGATGATATATTTATAATCCACTGCCCTATATTTATTATAGTATATATATATTTATATATTTATAATCCTTGCCCTACAGATTCCTGGCAAGAATGTTTCTGCCTTTTTAACCTATGAGAATTTACCTGACAAAAACTATTCAAACATTAGATGCAGAAGAAGACACTGAAAAGAAAGAGATCTTTGTTCCTAAAAAAAGCTATTTTCAATTTTATTTTATTAAGAATATTTGGTAAGAGAGACTTGTCATAATATCTTGAGAGATAATGAAGTAATATTATTATATTATAAGCTCCTTGAGGGCTGAGTCTGCCTTTTGCTTTTTTTGTATCTCCTGGTACAAAGTAGGAGCTTAATTAATGTTTATTATTATAATACTGAATTTCCAGACAAAGGAAAGAGGCATGAATGACATTTTTAAAATATTAGGTAACTTTGATCACAGTCAAGCTATTGAGAATGTGCATGCATAAATATATATTATATATTTTGATGTTACTACTGTTCTTCTTTATTAAGTTATATATGCGTGTAATTACGTCACTTATTTTAAGACAATAGTGTTAGGAACAGTCTCCCATAAGAATTACCCTTAGGAACTAGGGTAGAAAAACAATCCTCTAGCGAACCCAAACCTGTGAGTGTGAGTGAGAATGAGAGTGAGAGTGAATGAGTGAGAGAGTGGGGGGAGGGGTGCAGATTTTCATGCATGCACCAGTGAGTTGGGAAGAGTGGGGCTGGGATATGTTAGAAGGTTACATTGGACTGTTAAGATTCACAAAGATTCAGAGCAGCAATTGTGGGAAAGCCATCAAGAAAGGACTCATAATGGCATGACACTTATCCATTCAAATGATTGAAAAGACACCAGCATGTCAAGCTTCCGTCAATGGAGGACAGCTAACAAAAGTATGTGCCTGGCCCTTCATTTCTACTAATAAGGAAGGAAAGGAGGGAGAGAGGAAAAATGAAAGAAAAAGAGAGAGAAGGGAGGAAGGAAGGAAGGAAAGAGAAGCAAAGGAAGGGAAGGGAAGGAAGGGGGAAGAGGGGGAGAGGGGGAGGGAGAGAGGGAGAGAGGGAGAGAGGGAGAGGAGAGAGAGAGAGAGAGAGAGAGAGAGAGAGAGAGAGAGAGAGAGAGATAGAGAATATATATTTAAACAGACCTTTCGACTCTTCTCAAGTGCTTTCTCTTCTGAAGGCCCAAGGCTATGGCACCTGAAAAACGTAGACAGAGTAATTTCTCAACACCCTATAATTGTGCTCTCTTCTCAATTTTTGCTTGTATTATACCCACTGGTGTAGACATTGTATCCCTGACCAGTATGATGTAAGATCACTGAGGGAAGAGACTTATTTATGTCTTTGAACACCTAAAATTTAGCATTTACTGAAATGTATTTAATGAGGAAAAGCAAGGTTTACT
The DNA here is from genome assembly GCF_028372415.1 of Notamacropus eugenii. Lineage (NCBI taxonomy): Eukaryota > Metazoa > Chordata > Mammalia > Diprotodontia > Macropodidae > Notamacropus > Notamacropus eugenii. The sequence continues at coordinate 27,956,494 of NC_092878.1, read as the reverse complement.
AGGCTTTCTCTATTCCCTATCAAAATATGGCTCAATGCAAAAGAAGATTGGGCAAGCTGCCCATCTGAAACCCTATCCTTCCTATTTTCTGCACAGAGGAGATGAGATGCAGTCATAAGGTATGGGATAGAGAGCTGGTCCTGGAGCCAAGAAGACTTGGGTTCAAATCTTCCCTCTGACACACACTAGCTGTAATGGACCTAGGTAAGTCACTTAACCTCAAGCAACATTGTCAGTACACACTTGGCAGAGAATGCACTTCTCATCCAGGAGTGCCTTTAAAAATGAAATCCAGTCCTTCTACCTTATAAAGTGAGTAAGTATTTATGCTACATAATCTATGTAAAATAGAAACATAGGTGGAAAAAGATGGTGTGCAACCTGGAAGATGGTCCACAAGAGGAAATCTTCACTGCACATACCTAAAAACCACTTGTGACTTTTGAAAGACCATGGTTTCTTTTTTCCCTATGGTTTCTCTTTTTCTGCGGTTTCTTTTCATAAGAAACTCTCTGTAGCATAATTACCTGTACACCTCAATGTCATCTTTACCTGCCTTTGCTTTTTCTTTTGGGTCCCAATTTGTCATTTTCCACAACTTTTCTTTCAATACTTGTACTACTAACCAACTGTTTCTATTTTTCCATTTTGTGGTTGTGAGATCTAAAATGTTATCTACTATTAATTTCAAAGTTTAATGTAAAGTTTCTTGAGCTATTTTATAGGAGTTTTATGCAAGACAATTCATCTATCTCCCTCCCCAGGGAAAAAAGATGTTTATGGAGAAAATTACTACTATTTTGCAAGCTATTTCTGATGAGTACAGACGACCTCCAGGTAGTACGTTTAAAATCATTTTTCTCAGTGCCAAAGTGTCATTAAAATAACCAGATTAGGTAGAGAATTTCATTCATTAGAGAATGATAAACATAACAGTGAGCAAACTCTCAATTTATTAACTTCAAGGGAACTGAATGTAGTTTTTAAATTTTAACTCATGTTCTTCCATTAGCTAGAACAAAGCTAACAGGCTAGAAAGGAACCAGGACAGTTACTCAAGGTTTCTTAATATGACATTAAATTTAAATTACTGAAGAACAAATTAAGGAGAAAAACTTACAGTTGCTTAGAACGTATATGAGCAGCTGTGGCCTTCAGGCGAGCAATATTAATTTTCTCTGAAAATTCCTCAACAGTTTCAATATCTACTTGCTCCTCTTCTTCAGTGTAATCCATAGAGTTACTCTGAAATAAATAATTTTAAATGGTAAGCTATATACTAGCTAAAACAGAATAAACCTGGGGCTTTCATATTATTTCTCCCATCATGAAATTAAGCTTGATAAGGCAGTACAATACAGTAGGGAGTCAGAGGACCTTGGTTCAAATCCTGACTCTTATTCTCACTACCTGTAGACTTTAGACAAGTCACTTAACTGCCCCAGACTGCAGGTTCTTCATCTAGAAATAAGGTAATTAAACTGGATAGTCTGCAATTCAACCTACAAGAGATACTTATTAGATATGTCACATTGATGGAATCCTAATAAAGCTACCCCCAGCCCCAATATTCTAACTTTCTTATAGGCTCCAATGAACAGCAGGCTCACTGCACCCCCTAGCCACTCCCCATCCTCAATATCCTACCTTCTTCATATATATGCCTCACTGCTCACTATAACAGGTATGTCCATGAACTCATATTTTTCACAGAAACAGCAGGAATGTCCATGTGATAGGATCCCAGCTACTGCCTCTAATGAGCCATTGCCCCCAGACCCATTCCTCATATTTCCCACAAAAACAATAGGTGTGTCCATGCATTCAACCACAACCACATCCATCTAGCCTTAAGACAGGATCACAACAGACAGCCAATCAGAAAGCAGCACCACCAGGATGCCCAAGCAGGATGTGGACCTCAAAACGATAGAAGGAATTATCTCTAAGTAGGCACTTGCATAGTAACAGGAAAGAACTGACCTAGAGTGAACTTGTGACGTAGAGAAGCTTATTATATCATTAGCATACATATATAACCCCCAAATGGGTTTTTCCATATGCACTGTGGGTAATTGCATGAACAGTTCCACTGTGTCTGGGACCCCTCCCCTATTACCTAATCCCTTAACAAACCCCTTCTGCCTTTTTAATATTCATATCTGTTATGTAACTACATCTTTACCCTATAAAAATCTACCTTGCTTTCTCTAAAGTTGTTGGTTCCTTTTGAAACTTAGACCGCTTCATGAGAAGCGTCAATCTCAATAAACGCCTATACTTGGATTAGAGGGGATCTAACTCTGAGTTCTCTGAGATGGTTACACCGCAACACATTATGAAACTACAACAATTTTTGGCGTTTGTGGGTGGGCAGAGTTTAAACCTCAACAACATCCAGACACAGATTTTCAGACTGAAAAAAAATCTAAGTCTCAAAGGACACTATTACCTAACTCATGCCAATGCTAATTTTTATGAAAGGTAATCTTAAAAACTTACATGGATCTCACAAGAATAGAAAGTGTCTGATTCAGGTTTTTTAAGGGAAAAATAATCCAGCAATTAAAGATCAGTTTAAAGAGAAACACTATATGCTAGACAATCACAAAGTATTATACATATAATAAAGGCTTCCTCCAAGTATCTACAGAACCAGAACGTAATACATGCCACATTTTTCAATCCTATAGTTTGCTTCTGAAAAAGTTCACGTTCCAAAACAAATTCTATATTGGATGATCTACTATATTATGGCATGTCAATTAATAAGAATTTCCTGAGTAAACTATGTATACAACACTGTATTTAAAATGGCACATGATACAGCCATTTTAACAACCATGTAGGGTACATCTACATTAAAAGATCTGGTGTACTGAAATGAAAAGAATAATTAACTTTTAGCCAGAAAATCAAGTCTGAATCCTGGTTTTGTCACTTTCTGTGTCATTGGTTAACTCACTTAAACCCTCCTCCCTGAAAAGTGTTTCTTCAGCTTCAAAATGGGAAAAATTATTTTACTTCCTGCCTCAGTTACGAGACTCAAAACAACAAAGTGTGAAAGTGCTTTACTAACAAAGAAGTGTTATATAACCAGATGTTATTAATATTCACTAGCTTTCACAATAGTTATTTCCCACACTAGAAATAAGGAAGACTTATTTAGAACACTATAAAGTGTCAGGTTTGAGTATAACTCAAATTAAGCAGTACCTCCTAACTGCCTAATAGAATCTGAAGTTGTTGAGATTTATTCCATTACACCCTCTCCAACTTCCAATGAACATGCCACCATTATTGAGTGAAACAGAAGCAGATTTTTTCTTCCTGCTGGGCAGACAAGAGCAAAGTTACTGTATATCTGTTTTTCACAATCTCAGAGTAATTACTGATTTGTTTTTCTGTTCAACCTAAGCAGTCTAAGTACCCTTTTTTGACTGAACACCAACCCTTCCACACTGACCAAAAATTCTTCTGGGGATGGAGTTCTTCCAAGAGGCATTGCTACTCTACTGCTCTTAAAAAGCCTACTTCACACCCCTGACAATTTGGATATACAGGAGGTCTAATTACTTCTCAAAATCAATGAACTCTATGAAGCTTAAAGGGCAAACAGTAATATAATCTAACAACTAAGTCAACATTTGGTAGTTATCTAGCGATGTGCTAGATGTCGTATATAATTTAAGCTCTTTTATCTACCAAACAGATGTCTTCTGCTGGGCAATCTAACTGATGTACCTTCTAGAAATGGATTTAAATAATGGAGGGATAAGACAACAATCCACATTCTTCCAAGCCTAAAATGTCAGCTCAAAAACATTGTGAGCACCAGATACAAACACATGTAAAAAATTTAGTGCATACAAAGCCTCTTTTTTTTATTTTGCTAGATTGGAAAAAAGAGTAAACATGTTGCCATACAGTGTTAGCTGTCTTCCTCAGAGCTAGCTGACAGTGCATCGTTCATCAGTTTCTCCTCTGGGTTCTTTATACCTCTCTGCTCTTCATTTACACCATTTTCACTTCTCAGCTGAGAAGTTTCTCCCTGCACATTAGAGCTTTTCAGCTGTACATTATTCACTGTTTGAACTGCTTTATTTTTGACTTCTTAGGGAATACATTTATCTTCTGGAATCTCATTCACTTTTCCTTCTGAACAGCTGAGATTACAACTAGCTGATTTTAAAAGTTGGATTGTTCTTGGGTTTTTTTAATCTAGTACCACTTAAAAAGACTCTACAAGAAGTTTAATATTTCCAATAATACGACTCTAGAGTCACTAGATTACAGAAACCTGTCTTTCAACTTCATTGTAATCTATTGGAGAGGACTAAGCAATAGTAAACAGTTGGGTCACAACAAGACATTGGCAAGAACACATTCTGCATGGTTTATTTCACCAATGTCCTACTGTGATATCTCCATGGCACAGTGACCCAGAGTTTTCACAGGTTCTATTCTGGCAGATCTTAACAAGTTTAACAGATTTCAATTATAGGTCTATTGAGTGACTGTCCATCTGTGTCCAGGGAAGTTTAGTCAAATTTAGAGAGGCTCATCACCATGTTGCATAGCGGTTAATTCCCTGGTCAATGCAACTTCCGAAGGCCATTTATATGTTATAAAGGAACTACAACTTGCTTCAATGCACTAAGGAACCATGCTGATAAAAATTACAGATTCTTGAAGTACTTAAATATTTTTGCTTAGTTCCCTACATCCCCACAAAATTAAGTATGGTTTTTGTTCTTGCCCAAATATGAGAGAGTAGGAAAAAAAAATAGTTAAGTCAACACAAAAAAGTCATGTGACAACAGGGAATGGGTAAATAAGAGAGAAGGGGTGAATGAAGCAGCTTCAAGTAGAGTATATTCAGGGTAACAGCTAACAATGCTAAAAGAAGACAGAGTGGGGATGGTAAGATCCAGGTAGATAGCTGAAGATTATTCAGAAAAATCTCAGGCTACATTCAGCTCCCTAAATTTGACACTATAATAGCTACATCTATTTAGTAAGAAAATGGTTAAAAAATACACTAAGTTATAGGGAATGGTGATTAGAGAGCAAGAATTCAAGAGACTTAAAGATCTATTTTTGAAAAAGAATGGAAAAAATTATGGCAAGATTAAGCTAAAAAGACTAAATACGGTTATTTCGTATTTTAAAAATATATGTTCCAGTGTAAAAATATTTCATTTAAAAGAAATGGAGATAGGTGGGTTCTATATCAACATAGCTGTGATATCAACACTGAGACTCATATAGAGAATAATGCTGAGCCTCAATCATACCAAATAGAATAATGGAAATAGACAAAATAGAAACATAATTTGTTAGTTGATTATTACCACAAAGTCTTAAGAGAGCCAAAGTTGTTTTTCAAACATTTTAGATGTTCAAACAAGTGTCAAAAATGTGCTCTCCATAAGGTAAGCAATCTGTATTTGTTGCCTAAAAAAACAAAGTAATGTATTTACTTAAGACTTAAGTCTAACCACCTAACTGAAGATAACAGTCTTCAATAAGGTCTTGGTGATCCTCTGAAAGGACTATTGGCTGTATCAAACTACTAAACTCTGGAAACTGCCGTTAAAACAAAAAGGGGCTCATCACCTTTTCGACTTCTTCGACTTCTTCACTCTGGTAGTCAGAGATGCCATCAACCATATCATCAGCAGAATCATCAGTTTTCTCCTCTTCCTCCTCCTCTTCCTCTTCTTCTTCCACATCTGAAACAGGGAGGTCAGCAATGGTTCTCCCACCCTTCTTCCGCTGCTTTAGATGTTGTTGCATTTGCTCTCCTGGTAGGAGCAAATGATCTTCAACAGCTTTATCCTCTTTTTGGGCTCTCTCAACTACTTGAGGAACAATGGGAAAGGCTGAAGAATTAGGAATCTTGTTCCAAGTATCAGATTCAACATTAAAAGTTTTGGTGTTCTTGGAAATTTCACTTTCCTCCAAAAAGTCAGAAGAGTCTTCCTTTTGACCAAGAACATTAGGGTTTTCCTGACTTGCCTCAGTTCCTTCAGTCAAATGCTCATCTCCAGCTTGCACATGTTCTCTTGAAACATCATCACACTTCTGGATCAAATGCTCTTTCAGGTGGTTTTCCTGACTTTCTCTTGCAGTACTTTTTTTCTCCACGCAAGTCCCACAATCCTCTTTTGCTTCAGGCTGTGCTGTCGCCTCTTCCTCCCCCAGTTTGCTCCTAGATAATTTGTCTTCCTTAGAGTTAGCTGAAAGTTCATTGTTCATCAGTTTCTCCTCTGGGCTCTTTATACCTCTCTGCTCCTCACTGACACTTCTCAGCTGAGAAGTTTCTCCCTGCACATTAGAGCTTTTCAGCTGTACATTATTCATTGTTTGAACTGCTTTATTTTTGACTTCTTGGGGAATACATTTATCTCCTGTAACCTCATTCACATTTTCTTCTGACCAGCTGAGATTACAATTCTCTTTCTCTTCATTAGCCTCTTTATTGCCTTCATTTGCCCGTGACCCACTGATGTAGGAGTGGTCTGAGGATATGACATCCGCAGGAATGTCTTCTTGTAAAAGGGGATCTTTACTTTGAGGACCACCCCCACCTTCTTGGAGATCTTTGTGGGCTACTTCAGAAGCACTAGCTGCTTGGCCTTGCTTTACTGTATCAGTCAAAGGTGCCTCAGTCCTACCAGGTGATTCTGCTTCCGATTTTAAATTGTTTTCTGGCTCTGTGACATCTCCCTCTTCTGAATGTAAAGCCTTTTTATGACTGTCCTGCTTCAAAGAAATTGTTTCATCTTTCTGATCCAGATTTTGAGACTCTCTTTTAATCTGCAGTGAAGCAACATGCTGAATAATTGAGCTAGGAACTGGTTTCTGTCCGGGGAGCTGCAGCAAAGCAAAACTACCAGACTGGAGAGGAATGAGACTAGCGGTGCCAACTGGCTGCCCACCTGAGCTATAACTTATTTTGGATTCTGAACCTGTTTGATTTGCAAAATTGCCTGCTACAGGAGGGGATATTCTCAAGGTCAAGGTACCAGCTTGAGACACAAAGCCAGGCACAGTAGAAAGCACAGATGATGCCTGAGTAATTAAATTCATAGGAGAAGAGCCAACAGTGTGAATCATGGGACTCATGGTTGAGAAAGTTGAAGGAGAGGCAGAAGAAGGTGGTATTTCAGGAGGTTTGGAAGGTACCGGTAAGCGGATTCCAACTGCAGACCCTACAAGAAAAATGAAATAACAAATTGTTATACCCCAAATAGAACCTCTTATCTTGTATAGAACATGTCACTTTCTGAGAGATTCAAAGAACATGTATTTCACTCACTATAACAAAATCTGGATCCCCAGTGTCTTAATTTGCTACTTTCTTTGACAAAGCTCTATCTGACCTTTCATCTGCCATGAACTGAACATAAACATGACCTTTTCTTGACGTGTTGGTTCTCTCAATTAGAACATGAGCTCCTTGAGAGCAAGGATTATCTTAACTTTCTTTATTTCTTTTTTGGAGGCAATCAGGGTTAGTAAGTGTCTAGGGCTGGATCTGAACTCAAGTCTTCCTGACTCCAGGGCCACCGCTTTATTCACTGTGCCACCTAGCTGCGTCCATCTTAATTTTCTACCTATACACTTCAGCACTCAAGCATAGTGCTTAAGCACACAGAAACTACTTAATAATAAATGCTTTTCTATTCCAAACAAGATATTCAGCACTAACACTATTCAAATAATTTGGGGCTGGGAGAGAGAACTGAGCTGTGAGAGAAAAAAGTTTATGAAAATGACTCCTGTACCTGGGTTCCGAAGCATGACAGGCTGTAAGTTGGGCTGTGTAGCAGAGCCTCGCACCTGCTGCAAAGGAACAAGCTGGACAATCTGACCATTGGGGTGTCTGAACAGGTTCATTCCACTAGGGCTCCTGACAGGTTGTAGGAGCATCCTCTGACCCTGAACAAACTGCATGTTTTGGAGGGGTCGAAGACCAGGAGAGCCTTGCTGCACAGGGATCAAGAGTAGTCTAGGTCCAGCACGTTTTTCTGGGCTAGGAGAGACTGGAGAGGTAGCCACTGGAATCTGAGGAGCATTTTCTGAAAAACAAGGAATAGACACATGGCATTCCAACCTTCTTTCCCCTCAAACAGAAATCATTCATGCCACGGACTCTAATTTAACTGCAAAATGCCTTTCAAGAGGCTTAAATTGCGAAACTGGGAAAATCTTAAAGCTCTGCATAGACCCATCACAGAACTTTGGCTTTGCCATGCTATAAAAAAATGCCTTCCAGATATAATTTTAAATTTAAGAAGTTACATTTTGCTAGAAGAATGCATTTAGAATGTTTAAAAGGAGAATCATCTATGTTAGGAAGGACAATTCAATAAGGCATAATGATTCTGCTTTGTAACAAACTTAGACCAAGTTATAAAATTTGGATACTCTTCAGCGTATAAATAGGAATTCAGAATTTACAAATCCTTCATACTTGCACTACTCTCTATGTGAAGTACTGCTTGAAGTGTGGTAGTACTGTGGAAGCAAGCTGGTAATGTTGTAAAATCACAAGAAACATACTTGGCTCAAATTCACATGAGATGAAACCAGGGGCAGTAATTTGAGTTGTAAAAGGTTCCTGATTTAATAATTTATTAAACAGGGGCAGAAGTTTTAAGATATTTCAGATTGGTGTATTTGTCTTAAAAGTATATTCACATTAACCCACTACTATAAAGCAGAAAATTAAATTAACCAGAATTAATAGTGACCAACATCAGAACTGTATTCCATGGATTATATCCAAGTAGACAAAAGAAAAACTGCATCCTTAAGATTTACATTAGTCAAAGAATTTGTATATTGTAGAAACAAGAATACTTTGGCAAGAAAAAACAATATTAAAATCTGAACACAAATTTGCACAGAAAGAAAAAAATGGTTTTGCATATTCAAAAGAGAAATTATTTTACAAAAATTTTAAAATATCATTAGGCATACTTACTTGGGATTTCACTTTAATCTGGTAAATTATTCAAAACCTGAAATGTTCCCATGAAAAGAAATGGTATGTATAGCTTCTTTTCTCCTATAAAAAGTTTATCTTTTCTACGGGGGGGGGGGGAAGGAGGTGAGGGAAAAGGGGGAAAAAGGAGAGGAAATCTAGGTGTCAGAAAGAGGTTCACCAGGAGAAAGTCACAGGAGAGTTAAGTGGCTGAATTTGTATTATTGCTACTTTATGGTTCCACAAACACTCAACCAATGATTCCACTTTCCAAACTGCAATGCAGAAACACTCACTCTCACTCTCTCTCCCCTTCTTATTATTATATGGTAAAAAAACAAACAAACAAAAAAAACACCAGGAATATACCTCCCAACATTCTGGTTCCGGTTGGCTCATTGACCCCTTTAAGCTAGTCATATTTTAGCAGACCTTCAGGAAATATGGGCTATGAAGAAATATGCTGTTACTAAATTCAAAAATAAGATTTCTTCAGCGTAAGGAAAAAAACTGGTAACTAAAGCAGAATTGCTATCATGAGAAGCAGTGGAACTAGAATGCACAGGGCTAAGATACACATCTTTCAAAGATCCTTACTGATGATTTTATCTCCCCTTCTGAACAAAACAAATCACATGACACTGTCTGGCACAGAGTAGGCCCTTAATAAATACTTGCTGATTAAGTGTGTAAAAAGTTAATAATGGAAAACAAGAAATTTCCATTAAGAATTCATTTGACAAAGTCAACAAGTAAAAGTTCAAACATTCTGTCATTTACTGTCCTGAGTGGAATACAAATATTTGACATGAGTTTGTAGGGTTTCACTCCTATTAAGGTCCTCCATTTTCTGTACTTTCTCCCTTGACATATTTACAATCCTATAATAACCAAACCAGAAAAGTGATGAAAACATTTATACAGTAAATCAGCTAATAACATCTAGGCCTTACCTGGTCTCTGGCTCACTGGTGGACTCGCATTAATTCCCGAGAGTATAATAGGAACAGAGCCAAGAGATGGAGTTGGTGTTGTCACCACGGAGGAAGATGCAGCTGTGGTCACTATGACTACAGAGGTGGAGGCAGTGGAAGCAACAGGAAGAGTGATGGTTGGTGAAGATACTACAGACTTAGGTAAAGCAATGGTAGTTATAGGGGCAGCTATCCCAGTAGCTTTGGTAATGTTCACAGTGGTTGAAAGCAGGGTGGGTGTAATAGGGGTGCTGAGGCTAGTTTCAGAGATCTCAACAGTCCCTGCAGAGGTGGTGCCAGAAGGAGAATGAGTAGTTTCTTTAGTTCCCAAGCTGGAAACAGCAGTCACAGGAGATGTCACAGTAGTAATACTTTCTAAAGATACTTGAGGGGTGGTGGTAGTGACTGGTTCCGTCACAAGGTTGCACACCTGAGATGGCTTTGAAGAAACCACAGGTGTGACGACCATTACTGGAGAAGGCCTGATACTGAACTTCTGTGGCCCTGTTAGGGGTTGGGGTGTGCTAACGCCAGGTATCTTCTGTTGCAGGGCTCCAACTTTACTCATCACAAACTGTGTGAACACACCACCAGGAGAGGGTCGAACTGCTGCAAATAAAAATTTGCAGGTCAAAAATTTCAACAGACTCCCATTCTTCACCCTCTGAGTGACTGTGTTTGTTAACATTTCTTAAACATTATTGGGTCAATTTTCTTACAGGACCACCTACCTGCATTATACATGCCAATTTCCACCCATGAAAGTTTAATGCAATTCTCTTTGATGTCCAACCCCCTTGCACTACTCAGAGAATAGGGCTTTGTTCAGTCTGCCTAATTAACTTATTTTTTCTGGCCATGTAAAAGACTCAGGTTGTTGTGACGCTAGAAAGACAATATAAAGCAGCACACAATTTTATCACATGGAACAGATGCAGCATGAGAACCAAAGGGATTTCTTTTATAACTTGTCAGATTTTCTTCACCATCCTCCTCCTCTCCCAGCACCTCCACCTCCTGCACTGCCTGGCTCTTGAGGACCATGGTTCATGTTCCTGAACCATGCATATACTCTTCTTTGAGAAAAGGGAAGAAGACTGCATTGTTAATTATCAGTTAAAGCTATTCTTTAGTAAGTGAAAATGAGATCTGTCAAGGAACACAACAACCTCTTCCTTGGCACAACTCCAGCTTTTGGCCAATTCAGAGATCTCAATGCATTATATAGCACAATCAGCACTACCACCAAAGTCTGAGTCTAACAGAATATTACTGAATCTAACATTCCTAGAGATCCAAAAGAACTGCAAACAACCTGTGAAAAGGGTAGTTCCTAATTGCTAAGTTTAGCTCATGACATCTAAAAAAAATTTAAATCATATGGTGCTTTAGGTCAATCAATCACCAAAAATAACACTGCTTAAGAGAACTATAAAAAGGAAAAATATTATATAAAAGACATTAAGAACAACCCTGAATTCTTGTTCCTAATCTCTTTAACTTCTCTACTTGCACCTAACCTTCAAGTACTTAGCTACATACCACATAGAAAGAAAAATGAGCTTTAACTTACCAATTGGCCTCTGTGCTGGGACGAACGCCTTCAGAGTTGTCATCGTGGAGGCTGTCATAGTACTGGAGGACATCGTTTGGGAAATGGATGGCGAAGGCACCTGGCTGTGTGGTATCCTGGATGCAGCCACCTTGGCATTGGATGCTACCTTGGAGATGACAGTACTGAGGGTTGAGAGGTCCAGGACTGAGGGTCGCAACCTGCCTGTGATATATGCAGCTAGCCTATTGGCTGGATGCAATGCCCCCATTTGTCCCAATAGCAACTTAGCCTGCGGGTAACTTTTACCATTAACCTGAAACAAGTGGCAAAGAGAAATTCTGTAAAAATAAAATTCTCTTGCTAACTCACCTCCCTTGACAAGTGCAGCTTTAAAAAAAACAAAACAAAAAAAAAAACTACTTCAGTAGGCTTTTTTTTTTTCAAATTTAAAAATTTAGACTCTTTTTACTCAGGATGATCTGAGTAATCAAGGGGTGAGAGAGAATAATGCTATCTAAATAACCTAAACGTTTCTGGTGTCCACTTGGTAGTTTGGAAAAAAAGAATCTTAGATGTTCATGTCTCAGCATTCCAACTAGGGGAAAATATCATCAAATCAACCAGGATTTTTGCTTGCTAACAAGTAACTACGATTCAATAACTTAATTGCCAGAAACAGGGAAACGAGTTATGCTCCTGAAAGTTTCTTTTAGAGAGTACCTACCGAGGCTCTCTTTTGTAGGATACTATAGGTTTTCATTCTTTCACCTCTTACGTTCAACCTTACTTTAACTAATAAACCCTCTATAGCTTTAGATGCTAAGTCAAATCAGTTTTTAGTCAGCAAAATCAGGAATGATACCTCATTTTCTCAAGGTTTAATGAAGCCTGGGCTAGAATAAGATAATTGACTAAGATTCAACCTAGCATCTGAAAAGCTAACTAGCAGCAGTAAGTAGAGGTGGAATTAGGAAGAAGAGGATAGTAATGATTAACTGTACTGCCTAGGTTAAAGAAATAGGCTATCATTATCATAAGAGACAGCACAGAAAAAATATTCAGTTGGATGTTAAGAGACAAAATATTTCTTTTCTTATTGTTAAATCAATTTGTTAACTGACTCTTAATAAAATGCACTGTTTTTGTAGTTCCATTTTTCCATCTATAAAGTTGAGGGAAAAAATTCCTGTCCCTTCATCAAAATAGAATGAGTAACAAGAAAAAATAAGAACTAGCTAACCAAATTCCCTGTCCTAAAGATTCTGACAACTGACATAAATAACCTGAGTTAGTTCCAGAAACACTGAGATCAGCAAAGACCAAGTTCAGTGCAAAGAATGAGATCTTTCTTTCTCATTACGAAGCTCAATGTAACTTTTTAGAACTTGTGAGACACAGATTATGGCAGGGTTCCTTAAGGATGTCCCCTGAAGACCATTCAGCAACTTCAAAAGGGCACATTATACTGGCCTGATAACCTGCTTAAAGTGAGCTGGCTTCCCAAAATAGTCTAACAATGGTTAGAGAAAAAAAAGAATTCTGTAACCAGCTCTAGGGCAAAGAATCTAACAGCACAAGATCTTAGACAAGAGATCACTTTACTTCACATATCCTACATAACACTGCCCCGGATGCAAACTGTTTCTCAGAAACATGACTAATGTGTTATTACAAAACCTTGCCAAAAAGTAAAGGTTAAACTGATGCAGAATCTTGCTTCTATGAACTAATTGTCCATTACAACCTAACAATGTATTTTTGCAAAAGCAATCAATGTCAGGCAGGGCATGCTTGTATTTGCAAGTTATGCTTTTTCTCATGTATGTCACAAAGACTAGAATAGCCAGGCCATGAAAATGGCCTGTAACGAATAGGTTCTTTCACAAGATGAGTAGTAGGTAAAAGGTAGACATAAATGAGGAAAAAATAGACCTGTGATAAGGCCTTCAGTTTCTATTTAGAAAATTCTCCATATCAAAGTTTTTCTCTAAAATAAAGTCTGGTCTAATTGACTTTGCAGTGGATAAGATGGATAAATTAGTGCTGTTACAACATCCCAAAAAATGTTCTAAATGACATTAAGGAAGGTATTCCTTTGGTCCTAAGAAGTCAGGATGAAATAAGATCAACTTATAAAACTACTAGAAAAAGTCCATCTTCTGTGGTTCCTGAAACCACTGGAAAAACAAAAAGCTATCTATAAACGTGTGTGTATTTCCCATTCTAGGAATGAGTATATAAAACTCAATTACTCAATAAAATTCCCCATCCTAAAAGTAGATTAATAATTATTACCAATGATAAATTATAGTACACAGATTATACTGCTATTAATCTTGTTGGTAGTAAAAAGAAGTAAAAAGTGATGGGAAAATCAAAAAGAAAATACAGCCTAATACATGGGGGCAAAGTGTCTACCACCTCTACAGCTACTTCTAGTCGTTACTGACTTCCACTGTGATTTTGGTTAATTCATGCCTCCAGCAAAGGCCTGGTTTTCCTTATTTGAAAGATGTGATTATTTGCCACCCAGCCTACTAGAAATGAGAATAAATAGCTTTAGGACCACGAAGGGTCAGAAAAGCAGATTCATTTTTCCAAGTTAAGTAGCAAGTGTTATATATAGATTAAAGATGGTTCTCACCTCTATTAATCCTGATGTCCTTGAACTGGGTTTTTGTTTATAGGCCACTAGTTTCCCTGCAGGAGAAAGTCCAGCATAGAAAGGCAGAGCTTTGCCTCCATGCAATTTTTCCCTCAGTGCTTCTAAGGCATTTGCCTGTTCAAAGGTGCTATCATCCACTTTTCTGTGCAATGGCGAAACATCAGGAGTCTCTGAATCAGTGTTTTCAGCTGTATCATCCTGATCTTGGCATGACGGCATAGATATTTTCACCCGAGAAGAATAAATGGGAGGGTTCTTTTCACCTCGACTCTTTCTCTGAGAAGCCAACTCAATTATGAAGCTGCCCACCTTGAGGGATTGTGGCGGCATGTTGCTATTGATGTGCTGGGATAGAATGCTCAAGATTTTGTTCCGATCTTCCTCCCAATTACAGTCTGAGATGATCTCTATCAGTTTGGTGGGACCACCAGGGGAAGTCTGATGCATATAGGAGGTAGAAGATGATTCCCCTTCATTGCAGGAGGATCTCCAGCTTTTTTCTGACAAAGGATTAAAATAAGTTCTATCAAACCATCTCAAGGCTAACCTATAATCAATTCATATTTTCTGTAACAGTTCAGAAAATCACTTGGCAAATACAACACTATATAGTTCATCCCTATGTGGCTCTAAGAGATCATGTTGAGTCTCACAATTTTCCGTTTTAGGAGGACAGGCATTCCCTTTCTCAAGGATATGATTAAGGAAAGAGGTCACAAAGACTGTCATTACCCCACCGAGTAGAAATTTTAATCTTATAAAATTGTGTTAACAGAATTTTTACGAAAATCCTACATTAGAAAGACCTTTCTTGCCAAGTCTGTAACCAAGACTAAGTTTTTGTCATATTCTACCATTCATAAATGCAAATCAAGCATGAACAAGATGTTTACCCATTTAACATATGAAGAGTTTGACTAGTCCCTCAGATCAAAAAAGATGTTGTTATGGCAACAAGCTGCATGTTCTACTTTCAAAGGTTCTTACTGCAAGTTGCTCTGAGATTGCTTCTACGTAAGATTTCTGCATCTCCACCTCCTCACTAGCCTCCACTTCATCTGCTATGGCGTTATTAGTGTGCAATAAAGAGGGGTAGATTTTAATAAGCAACTGCCCAGCAAATTCCAGTCTACTATCTCTTAATCATTTAGGTATTTTGACAGCTATCTCTGATGGAAACAAGAAAACCACTGTCACTTCTCTTTCCTTCACACCTACTCCCTTTCTTCCTCCTCCCCGAGGAAACAAGCTCCTATAAACAAAATACCTTTGTCCAGGAAAGGGTAGAGAAAAATCAACTGGAGAAGAATGCTTCTCCTTCCAGCCAGACCCACAAGAAGTCTACTTTAATAAAATCCCCAGAAAAAATTGTTTCACCACTAGAGGAAGAAAATGCTCTCATTGAACAATAGCTAACTACTTCTGAAGGAGGAAATAAATGGAAACAAAGTAGATTTCCACCTACTGGGGAGTGGCTTAAAAAATTGTCATTACATGAATTAATTGATTAGTATTGCACTAAGAAATGATGAATATGAAGAATAAAGACAACCATGTGAAGCCTTACATGAACCAATACAAACTGAAGTAAGCACTACCAGGAAAACATACATATGTAATGACTACAACAATGTAAATTTTAAAGAACAACAAAAAAATTAAAATTGAATACTGTCAGAAATTTTTAACAGCCAAGGTTGGCCTCAAAAAACAGCAAAGGGAATGTACCTTCTTCCCTTCTTTGCAAAAGTAAGGGACCATAAGCGCAGAACATGGAATATCAAGAACTTTACTGATGCATTGCTTAAACTTTGCTAAACTGGTTTTTATTTTATTTCTCTCTTTTTTTATTTATAATAATGGATAACTACTGTTGGGGAGAGGAAGAGATTCACTGAGGAATTAAAGTGATATGAAAACAAAGCAGAGGGGCAGAGCCAAGATGGCAGAGTAGGACAGACCTGCTCCTGCCCTACTTCCACTGCCCATAAAAACCCTGTGAAAAATAACACTAAACAAATTCTAGAGTAGCAGAAGCCACAAAACGGCAGAGTGAAAGAGATTTCCAGCCCAAGAGAGCTTGGAAGGCCCATAGGAAAGGTATATCGCACTGGGCACACAGCAGGGACAGGACCCGAGCCAGCTTCAAGACACCACCAGCAAGCAGCTGCGATTCCCAGATTCCTCAACCCACAACACCAAAGGTAGCTTCAAAGGTCACTGAGAAAGCACTTTCACCTGCCTGAGAAGGGAATGTGGTCTGGCCCCAGGGCTGCAGCACAGCTTCCATTTTAGGAGCCTTCGGTCTAAAGCCCCTTGGGGAATCGCAGGGATGATCTGGATCTCAGCCCTGAGTGGCAGCACTAGGGTGAGAAATAGTGCTTGCCTGGTGGAGCTGGTAGAGGCTCTGGAGAGGGAATTCTACTTGCAGATCCTGGGCAGAAAAGCTTGTGGTTGGTCACAGACCAGAGCACAGGCCAGGAGAGGAGCAAACTCCTCTCCCTTGTTTGTGCCACCTTGGAGGAACTGAGAACTTACAGGTCTCCAAAGTATACCCTGCTCTTGACAAAGGACTCAAAAGTCAAGTAACTGATTGGGAAAATGCCCAAAAAAGGGGGAAAAATATATAAGGCTATTTTCTGGGAGAATAGGTATTTTCTTCAATCCTTTCAGATGAGGAAGAACAATGTATACCATCAGAAGAAGACCTAAAAGTCAAGGTTTCTGCATCCAAAACATTTACAATAAATATGCAATGGTCTCAGACCATGGAAGAGCTCAAAAAAGGATTCTGAAATCAAGTAAGAGAGGTGAAGGAAAAATTGAGAAGACAAATGAGAGCGATGCAAGAAAATCATGAAAAGTGAGTCAACAGCTTCCTAAAGGAAACCCCCAAAAAATGCTGAAGAAAATAACACCTTTAAAAATAGGCTAACTCAAATGGCAAAAGAGGCCCAAAAAGCCAAGGAGGAGAAGAATGCTTTAAAAAGCAGAATCAGCCAAATGGAAAAAGAGGTTCAAAAGCTCACTGAAGAAAATAGTTCTTTAAAAATTAGAACGGAGCAGATGGAAGCTAATGACTTTGTGAGAAACCAAGAAATTACAAAACAAAACCAAAAGAATGAAAAAACATAAGACAATGTGAAATATCTCACTGAAAAAATAACTGACCTGGAAAAGAGATCCAGGAGAGACAATTTAAAAATTACAGGACTTCCTGAAAGCTATGATCAAAAAAAGACATCATCTTTCATGAAATTATCAAGGAAAACTGCCCTCATGTTCTAGAACCAGAGGGTAAAATAAATATTGAAATAATCCACCAATGACCTCCTGAAAGAGATCCAAAAAGAAAAACTCCTAGGAATATTGTAGCCCAATTCCAGAATTCCCAGGTCAAGGAGAAAATATTGCAAGCAGCTAGAAAGAAACAGTTCAAGTACTGTGGAAATACAATCAGGATAACACAAGATCTAGCAGCTTCTACATTAAGGGATCAAAGGGTGTGGAACATGATATTCCAGAAGTCAAAGGAACTAGGACTAAAACCAAGAATCACCTACCCAGCAAAACTGAGTATAATATTTAAGGGGAAAATGTTCATTCAATGAAACAGAGGACTTTCAAGTATTCTTGATGAAAAGACCAGAGCTGAATAGAAAATTTGACTTTCAAACACAAGAATCAAGAGAAGCATGAAAAGCTAAACAGGAAAGAGAAATCATAAGGGACTTCCAAAATTTAAACTGTTTACATTCCTACATAGAAAGATAACATTTCTAACTCTTGAGACTTTTCTCAGTATTTGGGCAGTTGGAGGGATCACACACACACACACACACACACACAGAGCACAAAGTGAGTTGAACAGGAAGGGATTACATCTAAAAAATAAAATTAAAGGATGAGAGAGGAATATATTGGGAGGAGAAATGCAACGGGGCAAATTATCTCTCATAAAAGAAGCAAGAAAAAGCTTTTCAATGGAGGGGAAATGGAAAAAGTGACACTATCATCACATTTGGCTTAAGGAGGGAATAACGTGCACATTCAATTTGGTATGAAATCTTACACTACGGAAAAGTAAGGGAGAAGGAGGTAAGGGAGGTTGGGGGGATAATAGAAGGGAGGGCAAATGGGATGAGGGAGTAATTAGAAGCAAACACTTTTGGGAATGGAAAAGGTCAAAAGAGACAATAGAAAAAGGGGGGGGGGCAGGATAGGATGGAGGGAAATATAGTTAGTCTGATGCAACATGACTATTACAGAAGTCTTTTGAAAAACTACACATATATAGCCTATATTGAATTGCTTGCCTTCTCAGTGGGGTTGGGTGGGGAGGGAGGAAGAGAGAGAAGTTGGAACTCAAAGTTTTAGAAACGAACATTGAGAACTGTTTTGGCACGCAACTGGGAAATAAGAAATACAGGTAATGGGGTACAGAAATCTATCTCGCCCTACAAGAAAAGAGAGAAGATGGGGATAAGGGAAAGGTGGGGTGTGATAAAAGGGAGGATACACTGAGGGAAGGGGTAATCAAAATGCAAGGGGGAGGGGAGAGATGGGGAGAAAAATTGGAACTCAAAAGTTTTGTGGAAATGAATGTTGAAAACTAAAAATAAATAAATATTTTAAAAAATTAAAATTTAGATGCTAGAAAAAAAACCCAAAGCATATCCATGAAAGTTGCAATTTTAAAAAGAGACCCCATAATACTTTTTACTTGATGCATTTATTCTCAGGTGGAGGAGCAGATATACTAAGTCTGGTTTCAGAAACCTGGATTACTTTAAACTGCAATTTAAGGCAACTATATTATAAGAGCAAATTTTAGTTTTTACCTCCTGATTTATCAATATCCTTCTCCATTTCATAAGTATTCTGTTTCATGGATTGATGTTCAGAATCATGTTCCTATGAGAGATTAGAGAAAAGAAATAGTTCAACTGAGCAAATTTACTTTAACTGAGTAAATTTACTTAGCATCTACAAATTTTATTACAGACTGAAAAAATTACATTTGAGCACATTTCTGTCACTGCAAGTAGCATACAGGTACTCTTAAGTAATTTTTAAAAGACTAGAACAGATGAAGGATCATATGACTGACAAGATAAAGGAATAATTAACTGCCTCCTACAAATTTCTCCAACACAAAAATATTAGAAAAGGGAATTATGAACCATGTGTAGGCTGATTTACCAAAATAAAACAAATGCTGAACAAGGCAAAAATCTCATAATTTAAATACAAAGACTCCTTCTACTGGTCATCTTCACCTCTACCCTCAAACTACTTGTGTACAAGACTCAATCAGGATAAATTACCAGCAGAGTCAAAGAAACAATACACACAATGACTATAGTGAAGTCTCCTCACTCTGGAAATATCCTTCCATCACGCTGAATCTCTTTTTCCAATGGCAAATTCCTCCAGAGCTCCCATTTTGAAGAAAGACACACAGCCAGGAGTGGGGAACCTGTGGCCTTGAATCTACATGTGGCCCTCTAGGTCCTGAAGTGCAATCCTTTGACTGATTCTAAACTTCACAGAACAAATTCGCTTGATGAAAGGATTTGTCCTATTAAAATTGCAGTCAGTCAAAAGGCCACAGCCAAGGAATCAGAAGAATACATGTTCCCCAACTCTGGCCAAAGGTAACCTTCATTTCTTTCTGGGATTTGTTTCCAGCTTTCTAGACTTCAAAACCATGCCCCTGGGTAAGTATCTAACATGTTCCTCATACCCTACCCCACCCCCCTTTTTGGCTCCCTTGATTGTGTTATCTTCTCCCATTATAATGTAAGTTCTTTGAAGACAGGCCCTATAAATAGTATTCTTTTTTTTTTATTAATTTTATTTCTTTTCAGTGTTCTACAATCACTAACATATAACTTAGATTTTCACCCCCCATACAATTTTATATAGGTTCTACACATACATTTCTATTAAATACATTTTCACTATAGTCATGCTGTGTAGAAGAATTAAAATGAATGGGATAAATTATATAACAAACCTAAACATAACACAAAAGAAAATGACCTGCTTCATTCTGGGTTTGAATTCCATAGTTGTTTCTCTGGATGTGGAACGCATTTTGCCTTAAAAGACCACTGGGAATTTTTTTAAGTTCTTGCATTGTGCAATGAAGTTCCAAGTCTATCAGAAAAACCTCTCGCACACTGTGGTTACTGCTGTGCACAAAGTTCTCCTGGTTCTGCTCCTTTTGCTCAGCAACAGATCATATAAGTCTTTCCAGGCCTCTCTGAAGACTTCCTGTTCATGATTTCTCATAGCACAATAGTATTCCATTACATTCATATACCACAATTTATTCAGCCATTTCCCAACTGATGGGCATCCCCTCGATTTCCAGTTTTTGGCTACCACAAAGAAGGCTGCTATAAATATTTTTGTACATGTGGGAACCTTTCTCATTTTTATTATTGCTTGGGAACATATTCCTAGAGGCAGTTTTGCTGGGTCAAAGGGTATGCACATTTTCGTAGCTGGGCATAGTTCCAAATTGCTCTCCAGAATGGTTGGATCAGCTCACAGCTCCACCAACAATGAATTAATGTTCCAGCTCTCCCACATCTTCTCCAACATATATTATCTTCCTGTTCTGTCATGTTTGCCAATCTGATAGGTGTGATGTGGTACACCTCAGAGTTGTTTTGATTTGCATCTCTCTAATCAATAGTGATTTAGAGCACTTTTTCATATGACTATAGATATCTTTAATTTCTTCCTCTGAAAACTGCCTGTTCATATCCTTTGACCATTTATCAAGTGGGGAAAGTACTCTTTTTTAATATTTTTTTTCAATTACAAGATATTTACCATTCTTTTTCAAAACTGTAAGTTCCACAACAATACTGTAAGATGATCATCAATGACAGACTTAGCTATTTTCAGCAATATAATGTTCCAAAACAGCTCTGAAGGACTTAGAATGAAAAATGCTATCCATCCCCTGAGAAAGAACTCATGGTGCCTGAATACAGATTGAAGCATACAGGTTTTACTTTATTTTTCTTGAGGTTTTTTTTTTTGGTCTATGTTTTCTTTCACAGCATGACTACTATGGAAATGTTTTGCATGGCTACCCATGTATAACAAAGAAGGGAGAGGGGAGGATGGGAGAGAATTTGCAACTCAAAGTTTTAAAAACACGTGCTAAAAATTGTTCTTATACATAACTGAGGAAAAATAAAATTCTAAATAAATTCTTTTAGAAACAAAAAAAAAAATTGAATTCCAAATTCTCTTACTCCATTCCCCTCCCACTGAGAAGGCAAGCAATTTGATATAGATTATATATATCCAGTCATGCAAAATGTTTGCATATTAGTTGCACTGTGAAAGGAAGCAGACCAAAAAAACAAACCAAAGAACAATAAAAGTATATATGCTTCCACCTGCATTCAGACACCATCATTCTTTCTCTAGAGGTAGATAATATTTTTTATCATGAATCATGTCTTAGATCACTGCATTGCTGAGAATAGCTAAAGTTATTCGCAGTTGATCATCATACAATATTCCCATTACTGTGTACAATGTTCTCCTGGTTCTGCTCATTTCACTTGCATCAATTCATGAAAGTCTTTCCAATTTTTTCTGAAAGCATTCCGCTTGTCATTTCTTATAGTACAACAGTATTCTATCACACTCATGTCACACTCTGGTCATTCCCCAATTGAAGGGAATCCCCTCAATCTCCAATTCTTTGCTACCATAAAAAGCAGTGCTACAAGTATTTTTATACACAGAGGTCCTTTTTCCTTTTCTTTTTAAAAATCTCTTTGAGACACAGACCTAGTAGTGTTTTGCTGGATCAAAGGGAATGTAGCATTTTAATAGTCTGAGCTCTTAGCATATTACAAAAAGCAATCAAAAGAAAAAGCTGCAAAATTACAAAGAACAAGCATACTTCTATACCACTCTTTGGAAGAGGAAGGAGATTCATGGAGATTATATTTTCCAATTTAAGAAGACACTAAACATGAAATCAGATTTGCAGAGCTCTCTATGAAGAATATAAAAAAAGGGGAAAAAAACGGTGGAGAATGTCTTCAAAGAAGCAGAGGTTCAGAAAGAAAGAATAGTAGAGGGAAAAAGAGGGGAGGTAAGAGAAAAACATGAAGTTTACTCTCATCACATTCCACTAAAGGAAGGAATAAAATGCACACTCATTTTGGTATGAAAACCTATCTTACAACACAGGAAAAGTGGGGGAGAAGGGGATAAGCAGGGTGGGGGGGAGGATGGAAGGGAGGGCAACAGGAGGAGGGAGCAATTTGAAGTCAACACTCTTGGCCTCGGAGGGACAGGATCAAAAGAGAGAATAGAAGCAATGGGGGGCAGGATAGGATGGAGGGAAATATAGTTAGTCTTACACAACACGACTATTATGGAAGTCATTTGCAAAACTACACACATATGGCCTATATTGAATTGCCTGCCTTCCCAAAGGGAATGGGTGGGGAGGGAGAGAGGAATGAAGGGAAGTTGGAACTCAAAGTTTTAGGAACAACTGTCGAGTACTGTTGTTGCTACTAGGAAGTAAGAAATACAAGTAATGGAATATAGAAAGTTATCTGGCCCTACAGGGCAAAAGAAAAGATGGCGACAAGGGAAGGGAGGGATGACAGAAGAGAGGGCAGATTGGTGATAGGGGCAATTAGAATGCTCGGTGTTTTGGGGTGGGGGGAGGGGACAGGTGGGGAGAGAATTTGGAACCCAAAATTTTGTGAAAATGAATGTTAAAATTTAAATAAATAAATTTTAAAAAAAATTAAGAAAGAATAGCACACTTGGAATGCAAAAATACAGAAGAGGCACTAGCTTTCATAAAACGCATTAATTCTATATGTGACTAGCCTTGAAGACACAATGCTAACTTAGAGGTCATAGATCTCCTGGAAGAACACAGCAGATAAAAAAAAACCTGAATACTATAAAGTAGAAAATAATACAAATGAATTTTTGAATAAAAATAAGGTACTGATCAACAGAATGCAAAAATAACTTCCTAGGGAAAAAGTACCATCTTTCAAATTCCAAGATACATAATGATTACATTTTATAAAGTCAATAAACAAGCAATCTTACTTCATATTCACATATGAAGAAATGCCAATTTAAATAGTAAGATTACTTTACCACCAGGAAAAGAAAACAAAGAAAATAGAAAAATATATTCAAATAACCAAAGGAGCTCAAGCTACATAATCCAAAGAAACATATCTTGCAAAACTAAGGTGATCATCAATGGAAAAACTTTAACAAACGAGGCATTTGGAGGACTGCTAGAAAACAAACAAAAACAGAGGTGAACACAATATTGGATTTGCAAAGACTCCAACTAAAAAGACAGAAGGAGAATTACTAAGAATAAATAATGAAATTAAGTCTCATATTTATGAGATAATGTTTTAAAAAAAGAAAGAAGAAATTCAATTGCAATGCAGAAGAAAAAAGAGGGGTTAAATTAACAAGGGACAGAAGGGACTAAAAATTTCAGGGTAACTATAGGAGCCAGGGGAACAGGAGGAAGAAAAGCTGGATTGATTAAACCGATTGAATTTTTATAACCCTTGTAAATGAAACCATATATTGTAGTAAGGATAACAATACGTTGCTTCAAAAGGGAGAGGAGAGGTAAATTAGAAAAGGTCATTCTTCCCAACTCCACACCTCCATCCAATGACCAGGGAAAGGTATCTTAACTTTCTAAGTTTTAACAGAAGTAGAGGCTATGATAAGAAAAAGATAAAAGAAACTGAGAGGATAACTTGAAGTAGGGAGAATGGGAGAAAAAAGATAATTTTATAACTAAAGGAGAGAAGAAAACAATAATAATAGCATTTAAATAGCTAGGCTCAGTGCTAAGAGTTTTACAAATACTGCATTTCATCCTCAGAGGCAGGGTGCTATTATTATCACCCCCATTTTACAATGGAAGAAACCGAGGCAAACAGAGATCAAATAATTTGCCCAGGTTCACACAGCTAGTAATAACCATTTGAGGGAGAATTTGATCTCAGGTCTTCCTGAATCCAAGCCCGGTACTCTGTACACCACACCATCTAATCAGAGAAAGATTTTTGCCTGTAGTATGAGTTAAGAGGCCTTAAAATGGTGACAATTTGCACTTTAGGATACTACCTTCTCTGAGAAACTTATACCACTCAGAATTGCATCTTACCCACAAATAAATGTTTCCTAAAAAATTAACTTAAAACTACCTTCTTCATGAAGATCATGATCCCCCAAACTGATACTTCCCTATCTGGAAAATAACCTTGTGTTACTTTGTACATATGCACGCTCATAAGTGTGTTTGTGGTACACTCTCCCCCCTACAGAATGTAAGCTCTTTGAGGGCAGAAATTTTTTTCCTGGCACACAAGAAGCATTTAACAAATTTTTATTTACTGATTAAGGGGAATGAGTTGCCAAGAGTTGTCAGTGCTGAGAGTGTAGAGGGAAAGGAGACATAAAAGAGAAATAAGATTATCTGGACTTAGCAGTGGTGAGTGACCATGGTAAGGGCAGGGGGGAAAATGAGGATTCCTGACTCAAGACTAAGAGTGGCTCCTGTGAAACAAGGCAGTTTCTAGTCAATATTATTACTTCTTTCCTGAATTAAGAATGATAAATAAAAAGGAAGAAACAGAATAAGATCAACAAATGTGTGTACATACATACACACATTTCATATATATGTGTATATATATATATACATATATATGAGAGAAGAGGAGCTATTTGGTATGCCCGAAACTCTATCTTCTTGAGAGTTACAGAAAGAATTTTGAATAAACAAACGCCAGAAGAATAATATTCTGACGAGAAGAAGAGAATAAAGAGAAAGACAAAGGAAAGGAAAACTCAATGAAAAAGGATACTGGAAAATAATATTACGTAAATTAAAGGGAAGGAGGAGACAGGAAATTTTGGACCACACATCTAGTTGGAAAAGAGAAGAGACAAAAAGAGAGAGAAAAATAAGTAAAAAATAAAATTAATTGTTCATTTAAATTCAAAGAAAAGCAAGAAAGTGGAGAGCACCAAAGTGGCATAAACAAAACAATCATGGAGATTAAGTGCTGACAAGAGGGAAAGAATAAAAAAACCAACACAAAAGCAATACATAGAAGAAAATACAGGCTAAATAATCAATCACAACCTAAAATATGAATGGATTAAAAAAGTCAATGAAATGAAGAAACATGACAGAAAATGCAAAAACATGATAAGAAAGTATGGGAAAACAAAACCTGCCAATTTGGTATACATAAACAACACATCTGAAAATAAACAGATATAAAGAATTAAATAGAGCATGAAACAAACTGACTACGTATCTAACGATTTTAAAAAGCTGAAGCTGAAATCACTATATTACAACAAAAATAGTTCCTAATTATCAAGGCAGACAAACAAGTCAACAAGAATTTATTAACTGTTTACTATGTGCCGGGCCCTCTGACACACACATTGGGGCAGAGAAATTACATTATTTTTAAAGGTGACTAAAACCAGTGGCATTCATTGACCAGTCAAACTCAAAATAGAAATGTATGCCCATTGGCCCCCACATTTACTTAGAAAACCACAAATTAACGTATTACCTTAGTCATACTGTGTTATTTATTTCGTTAAACACTGCCCAATTGCATTTTAATCACCAGTTCAGACTGCCATAAAGAACAAAATATCAATGCTCAATCTCATATTTTTTAAATTTATACTCCAAATGGCAAAGTAACAAAGAAAAGTTAGTCGAAATATGGAGATTTTAAAACTCTTGTCTAATAAATCTAACCACAGTAAACAAAAATTAAAGTACAGAATTAAACTATTTATCAGAATCATATGGTGTTTTCACAGTGAAATTGCAAATTAATGAAAAAGGGCAAAATATGAAATATCTCCATTAGAGACTACAATGTAATAAAAATAACAAAGGAAACACAAAAACTACACAACAGAATTAACATTTAACATAATGAGCGCTTCTGATAAATCACAGAAACGCATAACCATGTGCAAGAAAATGATAATAATGAGAACATACTAAACATACTAAGATTTCTAGACTGCAAGTCTAAATAAGTCAAATTAATTCTCTGAAAACGTTAAACAAAAGAAAATAAATAAACAAACTTCTAAAATAAGGCAAGAGAGGAAATCTTGCAAACTAAAGAATTAAATAAAATGGAAAACAGAAAAACAATAGAAAAATCAAAAGTTGGTTCCTTCCTAAGATTAGAAATGACAAAAATTTGATCAAAATTTAACCAATCTGGCCAAATTGAAATGGAAAAATAAAATATGAACAATGTGCAGTAGCTGGAGACAAAAATTATCAAAATCTACCACACATAATTATAGTGTAACAAGACTCATAAAGGAAATGGATTATCTATAAGATATATAAGCTAGAACATAAAATAAAAATCTTAAAAAATACAATGCAAAAGAAATGAAATTGAACAAGCCATAAAAGAAATATCAAGGGAAAAAAATCCTTCATCCAAAGAGATTAATGGCTGATTTCTAACAAACATTTAAAGATTAATTAATACCTATGCTACAAAAATTAGTCTCAAAAACTGAGAAAAGAAAACACTTTACTAAACTCCTTTATATGACAATCATGGTGCAAATATCTTAAAGGAGAGTGGTGGAGTGGTGGTGGAAAAAGTAGACAATAATATATAAATATATACAGACTATTCAGAGATGGGATAGGATAAGATTTGTGATTCCAATGAAGTTCTTATTGTGAAAACTTTTACTAGTAAAGATCAGAACTAGTCATAACCTCAGAGAGTTTGCCTAGGGGACTTAAGAGTCAAACTGACTTGACCAGGATCAGAGAGCCAATATATGGCATTTATATAGTATCTACCTTGTATCTGACACTATGAAAAGTGCTTTATAATTATGATTTCACTTGATCTTCTCAAGCATCTCGAGAAGTAGGTGCTATTTTTATATTTGAGAAAATTGAAGCTATCAGAGATGAAGTGACTTGTCCAGGGTCACATTAAATATCTGAGAAAGGATCTGAATTCAGGACTTCCACACCCTAGACCCAAAAGTCTATCTACTGCATCACTGGATGGCCTGAAAATGGCAGATTTTCTAACTACCTAAAGGAAAAACTAAATAAATTACCAAAAAAAAAAAAAAACTACAATAGGAAAACCCAATTTACCCCAAACCAACCCTAAATAAATCTAACTTAAACATAAACAAGAAAGAAAGAAACATCCTGAACAGAATCTTAGAAAAAATAGGTATTACAGATGTTTGATGATTATTGAATGGAAAGAAAAAGGAGAATGCATATTTTTCATATATGCATAATAACTTTACTAAATTAATCATATCACAGGACATAAAAACCTCACAAATGAAGAAAGGCAGAAATTTTACTGTCTACAATGCAATAAAAATTACACTGAATAAACAGCAATTTTAAAATATTATATATTAATTCCAGATTAAACAAATTATCCCTGGAATGACTGAAAGAAAATAATATAAAGAGACAATTTATTAAAGATACTGACAACAATGAACATTAAAAATGAATTAATATTTAAAACTAAGAGTGGGTTGGGTTTTTTTTGGGGGGAGAGAATAAAATGAAATAAATAAACCACTAGTTAAGGTAATTAAAAAGTGGCAAACTAAATTATTAGCATCAACAATAAAAAAGGAGAATTCACAAATTTATCAGAAATAAAGGATATTATTCAAAACTATTTTAGTCCAATAAGCCAATAAAACTGATAATGTAAGAGATATAAATATTTAGACAATTTTAAAATAACTCAAGTAACAAAAGAAAAAAAAGAACTTAAACAACAAAAATCTCAGAGAAAGAAACTGAACAAGCTATGAAAGAATTCTGAAGGAAAAAAAATCCCAGAACCACGCAGACTAAGAAGCAAATTCTATTAAAACATTCAAAGAACAATTAATTCTGCTATGACAGAAACTGCAAAAACAGCAAAAGAATGGATCCCATTAACTTCCATTTTTGATGCATAAATCAGAGTCAAAACAGAAAAAAAAAAACTGTAACTCAAGGGCCATAGTGAACACTGACGAAAAAATGTTAAATAAAACAGCAAAGTAGTTAAAACATATCACTAAGTTGGATTTATACCAGAAACACAGGGTTTGTTTTAATATTACAAAAAAAGATCATTTTAATCACCCATACTAGTAACAAAATTGTATGACTGTTGCAAATGATGGAAAAAAGATTTTGAAAAAAATATACCTATTTCTGTTAAAAAAACAGCAAAAATATAGGAATGGAATATTTCTCAAAACAATAAAAATAAAATATAAAAAACCAAGAATTACCATTACGCCTAACAGAGATAACAAGATTCCTTTCCAATAAAATAAGTGAAACAAGGCTGTTCCATTGTCACCACTTCTATGTTGACACAGTATTAGAAATGCTGGTAATAGTAATAAGACAAGAAAAAGAAATTGAGGGAATAACCATAGCTAGTTCTTCCTCATCCTAGTCTACTGGTAAATTTACTCCTTCATTCCTATCAATTCCTCTCCCTATTACGGATACTCTTCTCATACTACCATTAGAATAAGCAGTCTGTTCATGAAAGCACATGCAATTTATACACATGACCAAATCCCAACAAGGTTACCTAGTTAAGTTTTCTAAAGACACCAAACTAGAAACAGAAAGCACTAAGAGGCAAGCACACTAAAAGAAGCAAAAAGGTCAGAATGTAACAATAAGAGGAAAAAAATAACCAAAAAAAGTATAAAAACCCAATAAATTACAAGTTAATACAGAGCAGAGGGGCTCACAGACTAAAATATAAATGGGAAATATTTAACAAAATAAATACAAATACAACAGAATGTAATGTTAATACATGGTTTTTCTTAGTCAATATGCTAATTCCAGGGACCCTTGCATACAGTTTGACGGTCCTGTTTCCATTTGAGTTTGACATCATTGATACAGAGGGTCACAAAAGGTAAAATGGATGATGTTAATTATAACTACTAATTATAATTAAAGTTTTTTTCCACAAATATATTGGATACAGTAAAAATTAGAGTAGAAACAATTAAAAATATAAGAAAGTGATTAAAAAATTTAAGATTAGGTCATTTCCCAATTGATAAATGGTCAAAAGATATGAACAGTTTTCTGATGAAATCAACGTGATCGATAATCATATTAGCATGTTCTACATAAGTAGTAATTGGAGAAATGCAAATTAAAGCAACTCCTTTTTCAATACTAACAAAGATGACAAAATTAGTAAATACCAACTATTGTAGGGTCTGTAGGAATAGGTACACTAGCACAACATGAAATGGTCTAAGCCATTCAATAAAGTAATTTGAGACTATGCTCAAGAAATTACCAGAGTACATCCATTGGCCTACTTTTATCACTACAAGGCCAAAGTCTCAAAGAAAAGAAAGGAAAAAGGAAAATGATCTACATACTAAAAAATATTTCTAGCAGGTCCTTTCACGTAAGATGAAAATTGGAAACTCAGGAGCTGTTCTTCTTGGTGGGCAATGGTTAAATAAACTGTGGTCTATGAATGTAATAAAAAATTATTGTGCCAGAAGAAATGATGAAATTTATAATTTCTGAGGAAAACTCTTATCAATGGATGCAGAGTAAAGTGAGCAGAACTAGAAGGAAAATTTATATGATGATAACATTATACAGAAAAATGATACTGACTTTAGAATTCTGCTCAACAAATTGATAAACCATGAGCTCAAAAGAATGAAGATGAAACACACCAGTTTCCTCATCGCAGAGAGATGATAAAGAAGCAAAAAGAGATATATAATATCAGATACAGATAATGTGAAAGCAATGTAATAAGGAATTTATTTTTTGCTGAGTTTTTGGTTTCTGACATTTTGTTGGGGTTTTTTTTGTTTGTTTGCTCCATGAATGGGGTGGTGTAGCGGAAGGCAAGCACTGATTTTTTTAAAAAGCTTATTACTTGGGGGGGTAAAATATGCCACAAATTCCAGACCTTAAGAAAAATTAGATAAAACCAAATGAAATTTAGAGTCATTTAGGGAAGGCAAAAACATCTCAAATTCTCTTATGTATATGACTTCTACAGTACAAAACACAATAATCAATGTTTATAAGGATGATCCTGAGTCATAAAGGTTGAATTCTGTCCAATATTTTCCATTTTAAAATACAAGAAAATATATACTACATTTTTAAAAAGATTCCTACTGAATTTCTTTAAAGAGTTGGTACTTAAAGTATCAGTTATGTGAAAAACTAATTTATGATCATTTTACCTGACATTAGATACATGAAGCGTTACCATATCTGCTTGATATGCCTAGAAAACACAAAAGTTTTTAGTTTTCAAACATTTTATAATGCCACTAGTAGAGAAAATGGATCTTAGTTATTTTATGTAGAACAGAATTTCCTACTGAGAACATACAGCAGTATATGAAAAACTATGTAATTTATATAAGCTCTTTTGTGCTGTATTTCAAAGGACTATAGCAGAATTAACATTTACATGTCACTCTGAAAGTAAGATGCACTGTAGAAATGTTAATTATTACTTCAATGGGGAAAAAAAGTAAAGAGGGAATAGGATAGTTAAAGGAAAAGAATAAGCAGAAATGGATGCATATTTATGAAAATACAAATTGCCTAGGTTAACAGAAGAGGAAATAGAATACTTAAATAATTCTATCTTAGAGAAAGAAATTGAACAATCCATGAATGAAAGTCCCTAAAAAAAAATTACTAGGACTACATGGATTTACAACTGAATTCTACCAAGAATTTAAAGAAAAATTAATTCCAATACTATATAAATTATTTGAAAAATAGGTAAAGAAGGAATCCTATCAAATTTCTCCTACTGAACAAATATGGTTTTGATACCTAAAACTGAGAAGGCAGAAACAGACAAGGAAAACTATACACAATTGCCTGAATGAGTATCAATGAAAAAAAAATTTAAATAAAATTTAATAATTTAAATAAAAAGGCTAGTATCAAGGAGACTACAGCAACATACTAAATGGTCACACACTATGACCACGTGGGATTTATACCAGGAATGCAGGGCTGGTTTAACATTAGGAAAACTATAAATATAGTTGACTATAATCAGTAACAAAAACAACAAAAATCATATGAATATATAAAGAGATGCAGAAAAATCTTTTGACAAAATAAATTACCCATTCCTATTAAAAACAAAAAACTACAGATCAACAGGGATCCCTTTCTTAAAATAAGTTGTATCTATCTAGAACTAAGAGCAAGTATAATCTGTATATTGGATATAAATTAGAAGCCTTCCTACTAAGATTAGGAGTGAAGAAAGGATGTTCATTACCACCATTATTGTTCAATACTAGAAATGTACTACAAATGTTAGCTATAATAATAAGACATGAAAAGGAAACAGAAGGGATAAGGACAGGCAACAAGGAAACAAAATCATCACTCTTTACAGATGATATAAAGGTATACTTAGAGAACCCTAGAGAAACAACTAAAAAACTAGTTGTACCAACAACTTTAGAAAAGTAGGATACAAAATAAAGCCACATAAACTATGAACATTTCTATGTATTCCCAAGAAAATCCAGCAGAAAGAGATAGAAAGAACAATACCATTTAAAATAACTGCAGACAGTATAAAATACTTGGGAGTCTACCTGCTTAGGTATATGCAAGGACTATACAAACAAAATTTCAAAACTCTTTTCACAAAAAATATAGACCAAACTAACAGAAGAAATATTAGACCAAACTAACAGAAGAAATATTAATTGTTTAGAGGCAGACAAAGCCAATATAATCAAAAGGACAATTCTATCTAAATTAATTTAGTGCTTACCTAAATTAACTTAGTGGTATACCAACCTACCAAAGAATTATTTTCTAGAGCTAGGAAAAATATGAACAAAATTCATCTAAAAGAACAACAGGTCAAGAAAATCAAGGGGAAATCAATGAGAAAAAAAAGCAGAAGGTGGTTTAGCAGTACCAGATTTCAAACTATATTTTAATAAGTGGTAATCATGAAAACAATCTGGTGACTGGCTAAGAAAAACAGTGGTGGATAAATGGAATATATTAGGTAGACAACATCCCACATAAATGATGACAGCAATTTAATTTCTGATAAATGCAAAGATTCACTTTTTCTGGGTAAGGATTCATTATTCAGAAAAAAATAGCTGTGAGAACTAGAAAGTACTCTGACAGAAATTAAGCTTAGATCAACGAAGGTCACACCATGTACCAAGATAATTTCAAAATGGGTACATGATTTAGACATCAAGGGCAATTTTCACAAGAAGATTAAGAGAGCATGGAAGAAATTACCTGACAGATCTAGAGATAAGGGAAGATCTTATGACCATACAAGACACAAAGAGGGTGATGGGAGGTAAAATGGATAATTTTGATTACGTGAAATTTGAAAGGTTTTACACAAAGGAAACCAATACAGTCAAAATCAGAAGAAAAGCAGAAAACTGGCAGAAAAAATTCATAGAAAATTTCTCTGATAAAGGTCTCATTTCTCAAATATATAGGGAATTGAGTCTAATTTATAAAAATAGGAGTCATTCCTTAAGTGATAAATGGTTAAAGGACATGAAAAGGCAGTTTTCAGGAAAAGAAATCAAAGCTATCAAGAGTCATAAGAAAAAATGCTCTAAATCACAACTGATTAGAGAAATGCTAATTAAAACAACTGAGGTACTAATTCACACCTATCAGACTATAATGTGTGAGAAAAAGAAAATGAAACATGCTGGAGAGGATATGGAAAAACAGACACTAACGCACTGCTGGTAGTACTGTGAACTGGTTCAACTATTCTAGAGAACAATTTGGAACTAGGTGCAAAGGACTCTAAAATTATCTATGCCCTTTGACTCAGCAAGGGCATAGGTCTGTAGAGTCCTAGAAATCAAAGAAAAAGGATCAATGACCCAAAATTATCAAAGGAAAAGGACCTATATATACAAAAATATTTATAGCAGCCCTTTTCATGGCAGTAAAGATCTGATAATTAAGAGGATGCATATCAGGTGAGGAATGGCTAAATAAGTTATGGTACATGACTGTGATAGAATACTATTGTGCTATAGGAAACAACAAGGGTGATTATTTCAGAACAACCCAAGAACTTAATCTGAGCTGATATAAAAGTGAGCAGAACCAGGAGAACATTCTTCACAGTAACAGAAATCTTGTAATGATGATCAACTGTGAAAGATGAAGATACTCTAATTAAGACAAAGATCCACCAACAATTCCAAAGGACCCCTGATGAAAAATGCTATCCACCTCCAGAGAGAGAACTGATGACCTCTGAGTGATGACTGAAACTTATTTTTCCTCTCTTTATTCTTCTTGGCTTGTGGGGTTTTTTTTTTGGCTGTTTGTGTGTTTGTTTTTTTGGAGGGAGGGTCAACATGACTAATATGGAAATGTTTTGCGTAACTTCACATGTAAAATGAGTATTATATTGTTTGCCTTCTCAATAGGTTAGGAGGCCTCCAAGGGAGAAGAAAAAATTTCAAAATCAAAACAAAAAAAATGAACATTAAAATTTTTTTATAAAAAAAGGAATGCGCAGTATCTCACCTTTGTATTATAGTTCTTAGTACTAGATTGGAATGAGTTTTGTTGCCTCAATGGTGATGGTTGCTCCCCTTCTTCTAGTTTCCGTTCATATACTCGAACTCTAGCACAAGTCATCATGCTCTCAAAGTACAAGTACACAGGATCTTTGTCTTCTTCTCGAATCTGTAAGTTACATAAAAGAGAACTCCATCATATATACTGTGACACTACAATCAAAGTACTTTGCAAACTCCAGATCACAAGTTAAAAATGACAGAGAAAAAAAAAGCTTCAGAATTTAAAATATGAATGTCTGCTCTCAGTACCGAATGCTTCAGAGTGACTTATGACTAAAACTACAAATGATTAACATTAAAACTTTAAGATGTAAAACTTCAGAACAGTTAATGTCAGAGGATAATAATCATAACACCATCATCTTATGTTTATAAAGTTTTCTAATTTTTTAAGAGCAACTTTTGTATTTTTGTTAAAATTTGACTCCCACAATAATTCTGTAAGATAGATATAGTAAGCAAATACAATTTACTGTGCTAGCAAGAAGAAAAATGGAGACATTAATCCAGGCTTCCTAATTCCAAAGTCAATTTTCTTTTCACTAAACTACAAATAATAAATACTCTTTCATAATATCTTTACCACTATACTATTTTCACTATACTTGCCTCTTGAGCAAGTACCATGTCAGAGGGGAAGATTTTTCCTTAGGGTAAATAATTTGTTCTTAGCCAAGAAAATAAAACTTAGTAGTCTGAAATTTGTTGTCACAACTTATTAATACAATTCAGGTACTATCAGATATCTGATTACAATGTTCCCCATTATTTTCTAATCTAGAACTTAATGCTTCTAACTATAAAATGCCTTTCATAACGGCATGTGACTTAACAGAAAAATTTTCTTGGTACCAATACAGATGTCACATTATAGGATGGGCAATTAATATAGGGTTTGAGGGGGTGAGGATAGAAGGAGTATGGTGCAAGGCTCCTTTTTGCTGTTTTGCACCAAAATCTATATCAAACATCTACCTTATGGCTTTGCACATAATAGGGGCACAACAAATGAACTGTGGAATGAATGAATGAACCTCACTAATGAAAAACAAAAGGTATATGCTACTCAAAAAAGTCTGAAACAGACTTCTGAAAATACTACAAACTAAGACATGATTAAAAAAATTAAATAGATGAGTATTATTTACAAGGTTGTCAAAAAGAGGTCGTAACTTTTAACTTAAGCAGTTCTATTTGCAGAAAGTGAATAGTCACAATATATCACATCTCTGTACTTTTGCTGACCTTTGAATATCATAAATCCAATTTAAGTGAAAAGACAACATATCAAATATGATAAACTAAAAATAATTTACAGAGAATTAATAACAAATCTGATTAAAATGCACTATTTTTATATATGAAAGGGAAAAAGATCCTATCTTTAAAAATGAAGCCCCAGGCTTACCACAGGGTTGGGTTTGGGAGTATACACACGCACTGGTTTAACTCCATTGGTAAGTTTGTTCTTGTTGCTGGTAGGCAAAATCTCTGGGTGAGGCAGAACTGTTGGTTTCACTGGCTCAACAACAGAAGGTGTTGGAATATAAACTGGCTCTGGATCTACCTCTCCTTCTACTTTCACCCATAATGGATAATGACGAATGGGCTGTTCTGGTTCTGTATCACAGAGAGCTAAGAAATAAAAAAGAGAGAGAATAACCATGGTTTAACAAGTTCAGGTCTAAACAACATCCCTGAAAGCACTGAAAGGATAATGAAGAATAAAACATCCATAGAAAAATGGATAGGTTTATGATTCAAACTCTCATGAATCTCATGAAACTTTGGAAAAATAAACTGTCCCCAATAAAAGTCTCTTCAATTACTCCCTTGTCATACTTTTTCATTCACTAAAGGTCACAAGGCAAAATAGTCCTAGTTCATGGAGGGGTGTGCGTAAGCGCGCGTGTGTATATGCGTGTGCATGTCTGTAGTAACTATAAGAAAAATTTCATTAGCATGAAATAATAAATGTGGAGAAAATCTTTTCAGTATTAGATTAACAAACTTCTTTCAAAGATAGGTATTCTGTAAACATGTCACCCAAACTAACAAAAAAACAAAAAAAAAGGAGAGAGCTTATAGCCCTACATAGTCTACTTCGCATCACACAGTAAACAGCTAATACATACAGGCTGATTGAAGATTTAAGAATAAACAGATGAATAACAAGCAATAATATCTGTTCTTCTGATCTCCCACCAATGCCTAACTCAAATCCGTCTAACTCAAACTTTTTCTTCCCTGTGTAATTTAGTTCAAGGTATTCTTTCTCACCTCTGAATTCCTGCAGCATATATTGTCAGTGCTACACTGGCACATTCTTTACTACTTTATAGTGTTACTTTGTAAAACCTTCCCAATGGGACAAAGTTTCTACATAGCCAAGATTAAGTTTAATTCTTTCAAACAGCTGTCTAGTAAGTACTTACTTCTATGTGCAACACTGTGCTAAGTGAAAATATCAAAAGCGTACAAGTTATTTACTATGTAATTTACTCATGAAAAGTACAGAAAACAATGAACATTTAAGTGCTAAATTATGTAAGACTATTTAACTGTGTGGCTAGTACTGGAGTTCAGAGAGAGAGAGAGAGAGAGAGAGAGAAAATCAGTACTGGCAGGAAAAGCTGCAAAAGGATTCCTAGAAATGGGATTTGAGTCAGTTCTGAAAGAATATATAGTATTTGGATAGGCATAAGTATTGGTATTCAAGAAGAGGCAAACAATGAATGAAAGCACAGAAAGAATGAACACAGCATATTCCACGACAGTGTTACGTCGAACCAAGCTAAAGGGGAAGAGTGAAAAATGGGAAGTGGTAAATATGAATTAAAAAGTCTCAAAAAATCAAGTTTAGAGCGAACAGAGTAAGTAAGCATAAGCAGTATTGAGGATTAGGGGTTCCTTTAAAGATTAGTTTGGCAGGTAAAAAATGAATGAAAAGTAAGAGATATGATTAAGCATGACCAATCAGGAACATACCGTAACAATCCAAGTATGATATGATAAAGATCTGGACTAAGCTAATGGAAGTAACAATGCAAAAGACAAGGATATCATACATATTGCACAGAAAGATTAAGACAGCCTTGAGAAAGGATAATAAAGGCGAAAAGTGATTCAAACATGAATTCAAAATTTTAAATCAGACTATGTTCAATAGTTCAGAGAGTATCAGAGACATCTTAAACCACCTAGTCCAAGCCTTTTCATTTTACAGACAAGGAAACTGAGGCCCCAAATACTGTCTTTTGATAGAGGTGATAGAAACTGATAAGGAGTAGATTAAAACTCTGATTAATGAAAGAACCAATCCTAACTCCAGAACACTGGCTATGAAGTAGGCTTCTCACTTCTGGGGAGACAGTTAACAGACTAAAGATACAGAATAAGACATATTTTCAGATATAACCAATGTGTGAGTTTGTTTACTTGAGCATATTTGCAACAAAGGAAGGCTTTTTTTTTTTGGAGGTGGGAGAGTTGTAGCAATAGTGATTCCAAAAAAAGAGGAGGATGAATAAAACATTTTAAAAATACAAAGAAGATAGAATAAAGTTCGGATGGGAAAACAAACAAGGTGGTATTACTATAGTGGTACATTTCATACATGCAGTAAAAAAAATAAATCTATACATAACAGATTCAGATTCATATACAGTTCTCATTTTCTGTTCTTTGCATGTGGATGTGTTCCTGTTTATTAATGTCTGTCAAGTTCACAATTTTAAAAAAGATGCTCAGTTTAGGATATATAGAAAAATATTAAGTGGAAATGTCCAGTAAACCACTGAAAATAGATAAATGTAGATTTAGAAATTTTCATAAGTGGCTGTTAACATATACTACTCTCTTAACCATGTAACCTAACCCTTTCTCCTACCCTTCAAAGCAATAAGGAAAGTTGTCTTCTCATATCACTTCTTTGGAGTCAACCTTGCTCTCTGTAATTTTAAAACATTCACTTTTTATTACATTGTAGTTGTTCCTTCCATTTACATTGTTACAATGACTATGTACATTGTTTTCTTGGCTACTCCACTTTGCATCAGTTTATATTAAGATTCCCCCTACTTCTCTGTATTCATCACAGTAACTGTGCCTGATATTCCATCACATTCATTATCACCACTTACTTAGTCATTCCTCAATGTACAGGGAATTCATTTCCAGTTCCTTTGCTGCCATAAAAAAATGCTGCCATGGTGTATATGGGGCTTTTCTTTTTGATCAATGACCTACCTTCTTGCAGTATGTAGCTAGTAGTGGAATCTCCAGGTCAAAGGCTATGTACATCACAGCCACCTTACTCTCATAATTCCAAATTGCTTACTAAATGGTTGAACTACTTTGAAGCTCCATCAACAATGCACTGGTATGCCTGTCTTTCCACATCACACAACTAGGCACTGGGCTTGGAATCAGGGAAGTGCATCTTCCTGAACTCAAATGTAGCTTCACACACCTACTAGCTGTGTAACCCTGGACAAATAACTTAACCCTGTCTGCCTTAGTTTCACATCTGTAAAATGATCTGGAGAAGGAAATGGTGAACAACTACAATGTTTCTGCCACAAAAACCCCAAATAGGGTCACGAAGAGCTGGACACAACTGAAATGACTGAACAGCAACGTTCGACATTCTGTCAGATACTGACTATTCTAGTATTTTATTATCTCTGCCAAATTCTTAGGTGTGAGGTGAAATATTAGGGTGGCTGTGATTCGCATTTTTCTTGTTATTAGTACATTTGGAACATCTTTCATTTCACACAGTTGATTAAAGTATGTAACTCTCTTTAAGAATTTCTTTTTTATCTTTTGACAAATTATCCACTAGAGAATGGCTTATAGTCTCCTATTTTTTGCTAAGTTATTTATGTATCTTAAGACACCAAACCCTTATCTAAGAAATCTGATGAAAATATTTGTTCTCCCAATTATTTCCCTTCTGATCTTGAATGAGATGTACTTGTTTATACATTAGTCTTCCAATTCCATACAATCAAAATGATCGATTTTCTCTTTTGAAAGTATTTCTATACTTTGAATAAGAAAACAACTTCTAATCACAGCTATGAAAAGGTATCTCTTTCCTTCACTTTTGCATTTACTATTCAGGATCACATATCCTTTTTTAACTTACTGTTGAATAAAGCATGAAATGCTAGTCTAAGCCTAAAGTATGATAAAATGTATAGAAGTTTTCCCAAAAATTCTTACCAAAAAGAGAATTTTTTCCTCTGTCATTATATGTTTTCTAGCTTATTAAACAATGGGTTGAATTCCAGTATTTCTCAATGTCTCGTCTGCTTATATATTTTTTAAACAATACCGAATGGTTTTGATAACTAGAGTTTGATAATGTTGAACTGAAAGTATTATTCCCCTTTCATCTCTCCCTTTTTTCATTTTCTCTCATATTTTAGATACTCTGTTCCTACAAATAATTTTTTAATTCTATAAAATATTCCTCTGAAAAATCTAAATAGAATAGCATTAAAACTGCAAATGAACTTTGATTATATCATTTTTATAATACTGGCGACAGTCTAGCTCAGGATTAAAGGAATAAGACAATAGTTGGGTGGGATTTTGTTAATCATGGACAAACTGAATTCAGATGGGTTATTAACATTGAGGGGTTCAGCTTTTAGGAGTCTAACTCAGGGTGTTAAGGCAGGCCAGGCAAGGAGATAGGGGCAGGATGGGGTAGGGGATGTTACAGAGGTTTCTGCACTTATAAAACACTATCCCCCTACATGCAGGCCAGGGCAGGAGACAGGTGAGTACAGGAAAGAATGTTGTCTGTCTCATGCCGTTAGAGAGGAAAGCATCTCTGCAAGTGAGAAGAGACCAGCACACTATGGAATGGCATCCCTCTGTCTGTTTATATATTTTTAAAACAATACCAAATAGTTTTGATAACTGCAGCTTGATAATGTAGTTAAGCATTTAATAAATATTTACTGAGTGATTACTGACTTGAATGGGGGTCTTTTTGATCCCTTGTTAACAGGCAAAAGCCAGGTGTTTTGAGTGAGGGCTAACTAACTGAATTCTCTGCTACAAATTCATAAAGATAATGCAGCTGTGAGGAAAGTATTTTGCACACCTGAAAGTGCTACATAAATGTGTAACACTGTAATTAAATTCAATTTAAGAACCATTTATTAGTTATCCCTATTGCTTTATATAAGGCATTGTTATGCTAGGCAGAGGAATTTAAAAACAAAAAGGAAAAACAGATCTTGCACTCAAGGAATCTACAATATCATTTATTATTAAACTTTCTAAAACATTATGTTGGCTGTCATTCCAAAATCTTTAAAGACTCCTCTGTATGGATCCAACTCCTTACTTTCTTTTCTCCTGTGATTTTGTCCCCCTTTTTATTCCTAGTGCTTAGCACACCACCTGGCACACAATGAACACATAATAAAGGCTTGCTGACGAATTTTTTTTCACCCTCCACAATCCTACCCTTAATTTGCCTTTCTAGACCTTTATCCAAGACTCTTGGCCCTGCCTCCAACCTGTTGACCCACCATTATGAACTGTCCAACAACTATCAATGAGACAGTCAAAAGTCCTTGGGCTAACAGTGTTCAACAGACTACCAACTGCTTTCCGGCCAGTCCCCACAACCACTATCCATAGGAGCAATTTTTGGCTTCCTTCAAGTTTCAGCTAAAATCCTACCTTCTACAGGAAGCCTTTTCTAGTTTCTGTTCATTTTAGTGCCTTTGTTCTGTTGATTATTTCCTACTTAACCCATACACAGGCTCGTTTGTACATAGCTGTTGATATGTTGTCTTCCTCCTCCATTGAAATATGAGTTCCTTGAAGAAAGGAATTGTTTTTGCCATTTTTTTTATATCCGCAATACTTAACACAGTGCCTGAAATGTATTATAGCTTTAATAAATGCCATCAAATGCCAATCAACTACCACCAAAAAGGCTGGAAATTCAGCCTAGTTGAAGTAGTGAGGCATGCTAAGGAAGAGACATGAGGTGGTATGTGCCAAGGCAGATCACATCATTGCCACTAACTTCCCTCACACCCTTATGGAGACAACCCAGACCCAAATGAACCAAAGAGCCCAAGGAATAGCTCACCACCTCATTCTCCAACCAACAGACCTGATTCCAACACAGCCCCAAAAGCTATGATCCAGGAAAGCACCCTTTTTAGAGATTCAATCTGACAACTGCTACTACAGGTGCTACAGCCCCTTCAGCAGTCAGAGCTACTGAAGACCCCAAAAAGAAAG
This sequence comes from Notamacropus eugenii, assembly GCF_028372415.1. Taxonomy (NCBI): domain Eukaryota; kingdom Metazoa; phylum Chordata; class Mammalia; order Diprotodontia; family Macropodidae; genus Notamacropus; species Notamacropus eugenii. Next base: position 27,915,266 of record NC_092878.1, on the reverse strand, counting down.
TTTTCTCCATCGAAGTCCTCAGCAGCATCAAGTGATTCAACCTCAGAAATAGTTATTTCAACATCAGAAATGTTTTACCAATGGAAATAGCCTTAAAATATATTATTGTCTGCTTTGCTACTTACATTTAAAGAAACAATCTTGAGGCCATTTCATCCAACTTGGTACTGAAATCTCTTATACCTTACTCAGTAATATGTAAGCTCCTTGAGGAACAAAAACCGTCTTGCTTTCCTATTTGTACCTCTAGCACTTAACACACTGCTTTGAACAAAGTTAAGTGTTTAATAAACTTTTTTATTCATAGGCAGGCTGAATTACTTGAGTATGTGGTAGATATTGGAAAAGAAACATACTAAACAAGTAAAAATCTATACTTCTAAAACCACATTTTCATATTGAGAATATATTTCATATTTCTTATTGAGATGACACCAAACAAGTAAGTATTAAAATATATTAGTAAGAAGCATAGTGTAGAGAAGAATACTGGACCAGAAATTTAAAAACTTGGGTTCTAATCATAGTTGCACCACTAATTAGCTAGCCATCTGTCTGACCTTAAAAGTCACAATCGAGGTACAAGATATTTCATAAAATAATAATATCTCTAATGCCAATCTCACAGTTGTTATGAGAATCAAATGAAGAAACATAGCACTTTGTAAAGAGTAGAGCCACATATAAAGGTGGTATTTAGAAGGATTTCAAAATCTGAATAAATAGCCTGCCACTTCTCAAAAGTATGATGCCCCTTGTTCTGGATAATATCCTCCACCAACAAGATCACTCTACCTCAGTCTATATGGTCTTACCTTTGATTTCATGCCCACAAACATTCTACCTCCAAAACCAAGAACTCCTGAAATTCCTTGATGTGACCATAATGTCTTGGCATTCCACCTGGTCCCAGACTTCAACTGTCCTAAACTTAATTTCTACCCATAACAATCTCCATAAAATGATTCTTAAACAACCTTCTATTTATTAAAAACTTCCATTTACCTCTCCCAACTTTCACATACCATCTGCTCTGGTCCTTAAATGTTAATCAGTTCAACTTTCTATGCCTCCTTGACTCCATCATGTTGCTGCTCACCCTTTTTCCAAACCCCAATACAAACTCACACCACCCACCTTCTACACTTTTCTAATTGTATTAAATAATGCTACTAGATTGAGTCACCTAATTGTGCTGACTAAATATACTACAAATTTGTTACCTAATCTCCACCAGGCCTTCAATGTTAAATCCTTTTACTCTACCTTCACTGACTCTAACCCACTTACAACAGCATGTTTCTAACTTTGTTTCGTTCAAGTCCTTTACACTATTATTAGGAAATAATAGGAATTCATTCTTCCTCAACAGAGAAACTTGCCTCTCATAGTTTAATGAAAAAATTAAAGCTATTCACTGTGAACTCCCTCTTTAAACCAATCCATACCTTAAATCCCCTCACCATACCCTCCACTCTTTCTTCTTCTTTTCCAGCGTTGGAAAAGGAGATAGCCTTTCTCATTGTCAACATCAACACCCTGCCTCCTCCTAACGTAGTCGTATTTCCTCGAGGAACTTGCCCCTTCCATTGTCTCTAATCTTCCTTGGTTCCTTCCATATTTTCTACAGAAACGACTGATGTCCCTGGTTCTTTAAAAAAAATCTTCAATTGACCCTACCATCCCATCTCTTCATCTCTCTCTCTTTTTCATAGCCAAACTCCTAGAAAAAGGTATCTACTATGCAATAGTTAATGTTGGAGAGATTGCAGAAAAGTACACTGGTGTACTTGTGATGGAGCTGTGAACTGATACAACTACTTTGGAAAGCAACTTACAATTACACAAAGAAAGTGAAAATCTTCATACCATCTGACCAAGAGAATTTACTACTGAGTTTAAACTACAAGGAGACCACCGATAAGAAAAAAAGCTTCTACTGATAATAAAGTAACTATATACATGAAAATATTTATGACAGCATTTTTTTTGTAATAGCAGAGTGGAAACAAAGATGACTTATGCTTGAGGAAGGGCTAAACAAATTGTGGTACAGGAATGTAATGAAATATTACTATGCTTTTAAGAAATGATAAATGAGATGAATGAAGAGAAGCTTGGAAAGAGCTACTTGATTTTACGCACAGTGAATTAGAGCCAAGAAAATATACGCAACAACTATAACAATGTAAATAGAAAAAACACCCCCCCCATACACAAAATCAAAAGTGAGTACTAGAAAATTACTACAAAATTAATAGACCAAGAATGAAAGAAGAGATACAAGACACTCTCAAACCCAACTGTTTACAAAAGAGGGAGGTTTCACAGGTGTTGCACATCACACATCTTCAAACTTTTTTGATCTATTCATCAGTTAGGCTGATTTCTGCCTCTTTTGTCTTTTTAAAAAAACATTATTTGTTATATGGGATAGTGGAAGAAAGGGAAAAAGGAAGGGAGGGAAAAAAAAGGCATTTATTTAAGCACCTACTAGGTCCCGGGTACTGTGCTAAGTACTTTACAAATATATCATTTGATCCTAACAACCCCCTGAGGGGAAATAGTACTGAGGGACACAACGAAAAATAAAAAAAATCATTATTTCTATTCTGCCACTTTCACTTCCTCAACATCCACTCATTTCTCAATCCCTTACCATATGACAACCTCACTGAAACTATTCTTTCCAAGAAAGAATACCTCTTAAATACGAAATGATTTTGTGGTCTTTAGAGCCTTGTTAACATCTGGTAACACCATGAACAAACCTCCTCCTGATAAAAACTGTTTCTCCTGCCCAGGTTTCTTCTAACAATTCTTCCTTGATATTTCCTACCTGTCTGACCATTCCTCAGTCTCCTGTGCAGGATCATCATCCATGCTCCACCTCAAGTGTGAAAATTCTTTTCTTTGTCTATAATCTTTCTCAGTGAACTCAGCTCCCATAGGTTCAACTATGATCTCTTAAGCATATAACCCCTAGATCTACAAATCTATTTATTATCTCTATTCCTGAGTTCCAGCTGGCGTCACCAACCAGACAATACCAAAGACATGACAAATTCAACATGAGCCAAAAGAACTCGTTACCCTTCCCCTTAACTTGCCTAATTTTAGCCAAAGCACCTTCATGCTTCCAGTCACCCAAATGTGTAACCTTAAAGTCATCTCCAATACTTCACTTTCTTATGCCTTCCTCACAACATCCAGTCAGGTGCCATGTCTTAATGATTTTATATTTTGCATCTGTCCCACTATCACTACTGAAATGCTCATCAACCTACCTCAAGCTTCATTCTTTATCTCTTACCTGGGCTGCTGCAACAGCTTCCTAATTTTAGTTTCCCTGCTTTCTGTCTCTCCCTGCTCCAAATCAACTCACACAGCTGCTGATAAAGATTTAAAGCTTTCCTTGCCAATAGGAAGAAATACAAACTTATGTTTGGTGTTTAAAATGCTTCACAATCTGGTTCCAACCTATCCTTCCAAATTGATTTCTCAGTACTTGTCTTCACTGACTCTACTTTCTACTTGATATTCCCCAAAGCCAACACACTACTTTTGGACTCCTTGTTTTGAATAAGCTGTTCACCATGATAAAAACGAGCTCCCTCACCTACACTGTCCTGGAATTCTTTCAATGATCAGTTCAAAGACAGGTCCTAGAAGAAGTCTTTCCTGATTCAACATCAACAAGCATTTATTAAATTCTCTGCAAGTCCCAGGCAACATTGTAAGTGCTGGAGATGCAAAGAAAGGCAAAAAGATGATTTGTTCAGTCAAGGAGCTCAAATTCTAATAGAGGGAGGGGTCAATCCCAACCCTCTCCTCCTCCCAGAGCCTTGGAGAACCAATCTCCAAATAACATAAATCATCCTCACCTGAAGTGGGATCAGCTGGCAGCACTCTGAACTGCCAGTTCAGAAAACTGAGAGACAGAGGAAATGAGACAAGACCCTCTGTGCAAGGGGACTGTATAGTACTTCACTAAGCTGGAGGTCAAGAGCCCAGCATTCAGCTAGGGCTACTTCTGTCTCCCTTAAAATTCATTTGGGGCACAGGTCTAGGTTAATGAACCCATGAATTGTTCAGAGTAGGAAACTGAGACACTTTGAGATCCAGCTCCCAGAGAAACTATCATTCAAGGCGACAGTGTAAGAAGGATACAACCAAGGAAAGTAAGGGGGATAAGGGGGTAGGAGAGAGAATAAAACTAACAAAGATCTCCAAAAAAGGAAAACTCAAAGACCTTGAATATAAACAGATAAATCTACTAAGAAAACTAATAACAGAAGGAAATATGGCCTCCTGATCTAGTAAATGAGTTCAGGCATCTATGAATAAATACTGAAATACAAGGGAAAATTGTCCAACACTTGATGAGACAGAGGGCTGGGGAATGAAGAACATGGAACCATATGTTCTTTTCAAGTAGTTTAAAAAAGAAATGAGAATTATGAGAGCAAAACGCATGACCTGCAAAACAAAAATAATGGACTTCAGAATAGAAAAACTTGAATCTAAAATAGCATGTCTCATAAGAAACAAAAGAAAAAAACAATGAACTGGGAATGAAAATACACAGAAGTGAAGGACAATCTAGAAGAGAAACAAAAAACAGTAACATTAAAAGAAAATGTATTCTCTATCTACAGTGATCTTGAAGACAGGACATTACATACAGTGCAAAAAATAAAACAAGAAACCTGTCCAGAGTTTCCTAACACAAGAAATTAAATATCAACTGAAAGACCACTGACTGCCTCCAGAAAGAAAAAAAAAAGACTCAAGGCTACAAACTCTAAGGACAGAGGAGTCAAAATGAACAATTCTATTCAGAAATAAATTCTGCAATTGAACAGGAGACTTTCAAACACAAAGGAAATGAATTCTGAAAAAGAAAAAACTAATTCTACACCATCCAAAAAACTCAAGGAATGGAAAAATGTATTTTTGAAGAGCAACTGAGCTTAGAATGCAGGCCCAGATAATCTATTCTGAAAATCTGAGCTGAACTATAAATGAAAAAAGATGTACAATTCAATAACAAAGAGATATTTGAAACATCCTCAGAAAGATAACAGACCTAAAAAGATTATCTGCTTTTCAAACAGCCCAGTCAACAGAAATGTAGGAGAAGATGAACAAATGAAGCAGCCAAGAGAAGTAATGAAGTAACAGCAGAGAGACCAGTAAGAGACTTCTCTCTAAATATACACAAAGGGACAGAACAAGACAGGAGTATAGGCAGAAATCAGGTAGAGGCAATAGAGGAGAGGTAGGTGTGGGACATGATGGACAGAACCTGGTGACATGCTGCCTACAGGCGAATAAGTGTAGAAAGGTCATGAAAAGGAGCTGGGCAACAGAGGGATAGGGGTGTATGTGACAAGCCTGGGGAAAATCAAGGGCTAGCAATAAGAGGAACAAGGAAGATACTACCTTTTGAATCTATGGCAAGAGAAAGAGTTTATAACCAAACAAGGGACAGAGAGGATTACAGATGATAAAAAAGATAATTCTGATCAGATAAAATTTACAAAATGAATGGTGTACAAAATTTACAAAATGAATATAGTTAAGATTGGAAGAGAAATAGGTAACTGGTGACAAAATCTTGACAAGTTCATCTGATAAATGTCTCATTTCCAAGATACAGAAGAACTAATAAAAAATTTATAAATAAGTCATTCTCAAATTCATAAATAGTCAAATAATTTGAACAGGCAGTTTTTAAAGGAAGAAATCTAAGCTATCAAATGCCATATAAAAAAACTGTTCCAAATCACTAATAAGAGAAATGAAAATTGAAGCAACTCAGTTTCCTTTATCTTACTTCCACCAGAAAAGTCAAGCTAACAAAAAAAAAAAAAAAAAAGACAAATGTTGGAAAAGCTGTGGAAAAATAGGCACATTAGGGCATTGTTGGTGGAGATGTTAAATGGTACACATTCTACAAAATAATTTGGAAATAAGCCCCTAAAAGTTCCTGTGCTTATCTATTGATAAAGCAGTACCACTACTATATGTCTATACCCTAAAGAGATGAAAAAAGAGGAAAAGGAGCCATAAGCATAAAAATATTTATAGCAGATCTTTTTTATCAAGGCAAAGAATCAGAAACTAAGGAAGTGTCCATCACTGAAGAACAATTAATTAAATTATAACACACGTATGTAATGGAATACTATTGTATCATAAGAAACAACTAAGGAGTTACTTTCAGAGAAAATATAGGAAGATTTATCTGAACTGAGGCAAAGTGAAGTGAGCAGAATCAGAAGAAAAACTTACGCAATGACTACACTGTAAAGCCAACCAACTTTGAAAACTTTAATTAGTCCAAACAATAATATGACCAGGTACCATTCCCAGAATACCAATAATAGCACTAAAAGTATTATCCACCTTCTAAGACAGAGGATATAAGACTCAAAATGTAGGATGAGATTTCTATTTTTAGACATCATCAATATAACAATGTTTTGCCTGATTATGTATATTTTAGAAGGATTTTTGGTTTTTATTTTTTGTTTCAATATGGGTAAAGGTAGGAAAGATGACTTTGGATAGAGCAGTTTCAGTGAAATGATAAAGTCAGAAACCAGATTGCAGAGAATTTAGAAGCAAATGAGAAGATAAGAAAGACAGGTACCTAGTATACACAGCTTTCTCAAGCTTAACAAAAAAAGAGAGGGAAGATAAAGGAAAATAACTAGTAGAGATAGTGAGAACAAGTGTGTTTTTTTAAAAGATGGGGGAGATACTGACATATCTGTAGGCATATAGGAAGGAGCGAGTAGATAAGAGATTGAAAATTAGAGAGGGAATAAAGTTGTGGGCAATCTGTTAGAGAACACAGGAAGGGAGGGGGATCAAGAGTACATTTACATGGGCTTGCCATGGCAAGAAATGGAGTCACTTCACTGGAGACAGAGGTGAATGAGGTGACAATGGGAGAAGATACATAAGTGATATGTGAAGTGGAAAAGAGAAGAGAGAGCTCTTATTGAATGTATTCAATTTTGGGGTGAAAGTATGACTCAAAGTCCTCAACTAACAGTATAGGAGATGGCACTACTGTGAGAGATTTGAGGAAGGATGAAAAGGTTTGCAACAGCCAGAACAACCAATGGGATAGAGAATCAATAATATAAGTGTAAAAGTAGTGCCTTGCTACAGCAAGGGCCCATTTGAGATTATACAGCAAAAACACCCTTACCTTTACACAATTTTCTCCAGCACATTCAGTAGCACAAGAATAGAAAGAACAAAGGAGACCGATGACAGGAGTAATAATACAACATGTTTCCCAAAGCTGGTCGTGCTCTTCCTCTACCAAAAACCACTACATCCTTTCTCTTTACTCACCTATGGATAATGGACTTTATAAACACTTTCTAACCATATCTCAAAATGCTGCCATACCCTCAGCCATCATCCTCATCCCTATACCTCCTCTTTCAAACTTGGAGCTGGGAATCCCTAGGTCCCTCAACTAAGAGGCAAATTTTTGTCTTATGTTGTCAACTCCCCATGCCACTTCCTAGACATCCCTTCACCGTAATGTTTACACTCCAACCATCAGCTTCATTTACCACTCCCCCACCCCCCAAACTTGGACTCCCTACCCATGGGTTCCCTAGCTCTGAAAGGCAAACTTTCACCTTATTTTGCTAGAACTACTCCTCCATACCATTTCCAGGCCATCTCATCACCATGACAAAGCATGCATATTCCACTTTAATCTCCATTTCTTTCAAGCTTCCCTTTAATTATAGTCTTCTCCCATTAGAATTTAGCTCTGAAAATGCAGATTGTCTTGCTTGCTCCTATCTATATCCTCTTTATTTATTTAACACAGTGCCGGGCACATAGTAAATGATAACTAAGTACTTCACCTATCCCTCTATTAAGATACATGTCTTCATTATCCAGTAAAGTCAATGCAAAAAGTAAAATATTCCTTGAGGAACAGTAACAATTTTGTTCTGTCTTCCTATCCTCAGTACTTAGCACAGTGTCTGGCTCATAGAAGGTGCTTAACAAACACTGTCTTATTAAATTTGTCTCTTCTTCATACTAATAAGAAAAAGGGATGGGATGGAAAATGATCCCAAAGACCAAAAAGGACATTAAAATGAACAGGTCTGATTTTTCATTACTATGGATGAGGTGTCAATTGTGAGTCATATTGTATCTAAGAATGGCACGTAATAAATAGTAAGATCCTAGGTAAATTAGATTTTCTAATAAATTGAAGTTGGTTTGATCAATTCCTCATCATAAAGGTTAATGGAGAACAAATTATAAAGACAGATAAGGGAAGAGAATGAAGTCAAGTGTAAATCTAAAATGCAAGAGTACATACATGAAAGAAAGGACCTTTTTTGTTTCTACTTACACTGTCAGAATCTAACACAAAGTCTTGTACTTAATAAGTGCTTAACAAGTGTTTTTTTATTTAAATTGTATATTACCTTAATGGGAGAAAGAGAAAAAACACATTCAAAAATAATTGATATAATGGTCTCTGAAATGTAAACTGACCTTGGGCCAATTAAACTTTTGGACTTTCTCCATACCTAATGAAAGACCAGAACAATAATTGAATGTCATGCTAGAAACTAATCAGGGAAAACTCACTAACTAAAGCAAGGCACTATTTTAAAACAATGCCTAATACTGGATATATAGCAATGAGATATGGATAAAAGTCTCCAAAGAATTAAAAAATGAATTATCACACAGAAGGCAATGAGAAATGGCATAGTAGATATGAACAGGCTATTTATGAGAAACATCAAAAAAAAAAAATAACATCAAGGAACCATATGATAGAAAGATGAGTTAGTCAACAGATGATAGGCAGACAGGCAGGTTACTCCACTGGTACCCTAGAGTTCAGGAAGAAGCAAAGCAGGTCTCTGGTAAGCTGGGTAGATTTCATGTCAAACGTATAAGATATGGAGAGCACAAGACAGTCAAGTATAGATGGGAAGCAATATGAATTGATGGAGAGAACTTCCAAATCAAAAGTCATTAATTCACTAAGTAGAAAAGAATCATATGGATTCAAAAGCATTAAAAAATTCTGAAATAACCATAACATACATAAATGTTTTCATAAGACTTCTCAAATAATACAAACTCTCCCTTCTGCTCAATTTCACTTAATACTCACTATATTCCACCTTCTTTCTCTTCTTTTTTTCTTTTAACCGATCTTCCTCCCTGGCCACTTCTTTTCCTCCTTCCTTTTTCTGATCCTCAAGGGTTCCAGAAAATATTGAGTCTCTTCGAGCAGCCTTTCTCAGGAAACGCTTTTTCTTGGATCTTCCTTTAACAAGCACAACTTTTCTTTTCAAACAGGTGCAGCCAAACATACAGTCAGGCCGGCGACAGTGAGTAGGTTGGCGTTTCTCCAAGGCTAGACTAGCACATATACAGCCCAGTCGGCAAAAGTCATTGTTGCACGGGGGAGCTCGTTTCTTGATGATTTTGTGGATGGGTTTAGTTTTGAGAGATGCCTAAAGTTAAAGCAAACACTTATAATCCTACTAAAATTTATTTCCAACATCACCCCTAACCACCACTAAATATAGTCTCATAATCTACATCAATACAATTTTAATATGTTCCACATTATGACTGCACTGAAACACCATCCTTCATTTGAGAAGCTATAAAAACTAGCATTATCAGATTGATTTTCATCTAGAATTCAACGGACAAAGTGACTGCACAGCCAAGGCAAGGTAAACTCTTTTATAAGAATTCATGGTCACAGATAGGCAAGAGAATGTTCTTATTAAACTTATCAACAAGAATGGAGTTATTTTCAATCGAAAACTCACTCACTCACACACACACACACACACACACACACACACACACACACTGTTATAGCAGGTGAGTGAGGGAGAATACAATACATGTTGAATGGGAGTATTAGGAGTTTAGGGATCAGTAAGCTACAGCCCTCATTCCTCATTAGAGATGACTATCAATTAAAAATATTTCCTACAAAGAAAAGTTTCAACATGTGAATGTGAAGATTTTCAGTTAAAGAATTCAGTCCCTCTGGGATTCTGATAAAACCCAGGTTTGCAGACTCATCAGGTTCTCCTTCCTCTTAGATTTTTGACTCATTTTCCATTTAGAAAATGAAAAGATTAAAAACAGAAATTGCTATGTTCTTTGTTTTTAAGGTTAAAGATATGATCAAATGTCATCTGACATGCACCCAGAGACCACTGTATCATTACTAATTTTAAAATTCTTATTGCAAAAAATTAAACCAAAATGCTACCTTTCCCTCCCCAGATTCATAAATTTAATTAAATTTCTGACATTTAGTACTTTTTAAGCAGAATTTTTCAAACCTGTTTTAAGAAGATCAGAAAATGTACTTATTCACATTCTGGGGATTGAAATTAGAGATTATAGAATAGCAAGCTGTCTTTATAAAGGAGAGGGACACTATTCAAAAGCACAATTGTACTGACTCCCTCTACTGGCAGGAGGAGATCTATACCCATGTGTCTGACTGGTAAAAAACAAACGGAAGAGGACATCTCCTTAGCTTATTTGTAACTAAGATACAAAGTAAGTTAAATGCTATGAAATAACTGATCCTCTGGTTGACAAGCCCCACTCCAACCTCCCTTCACTAACCACACTCTTAACATAAGCTTATACTTTCTAGAAAATAAAAGGTACGCACTTGAGCTGTAAGCAGAGTTGTTAAAGACACATCTGCTCTCTCCTCAGTGATGTAGGTCCGTGGTTTCCCTTCCCACAGGGCACAATCTTCCAAGTCCATCAGCTTCACCTGAGATTTAGACAATCCTGGAGGACGAGTTGCTGGGTGCTGCTGGTGATGAGCCTGCCTAAGACTGATCTGCTTTGGCAACACATTTTCATCCAAAGTTGGTACAGTGATGTTCTCTCCCTGACTTTCCAACATGTTATTTGGCGAAGTCTTGGTGGTCTTATCTCCTGGAGCTAAATGAGATGATTTTTGCTTTGGTGGAACGGGAGATGGCAAAATGGGTTTATAGGACGTTTTTGTTCGGCCACTGGAAACTGCTTGTTTAGTGATAGCCTTGGTCTTACGAGGGACAGAAGGTACAGGATGAGGCTTCAAAGAATAAGACGTAGATGGGGTAACAGTCGACTGCTTCTTTAGTACACTATCCAACGTTCGTACATAGCTGGTACTCTTGGTTGGTAACTGATATACCACAGGTGATGTAGGAGCATTTGATGAGAAGCCCATGCTAGTTTCCATCAGCTTGCCTTCATTTTCTAAATATTCATCAAGTTTGTCACTACAAAAGGCAGAGCGATTCTTCAGGGAACTCTCTGAACTGCCACCTAAAATTAAAACATACATTCCTTGAGAAAAGTATACTATAAAACCTGAAAAATGCACTATAATAACAAGTAAGCCTTTGACCAACACTGTACTAGAAAATTTCTTACTTGATAAGATATTCTGAGAAAGGAGAAAAAAGAGAAGTACAAACACTGACTAATCTTATATCCCATGCATTTTAAAACTTGTTATCTTTTTATTCTTCCTGTCTGTTCCTTCTCCAAATCACCCTTAAAAAAGCAACTCAAATCATCTTCATAATTCACCACTCTAATTACACCACCACTCTACTCAAAAGTCTAATGCCTGTTCATTAAATTCTAGATTCATTTATTCAAGGCTTTCTTTTATGTGGCTCCAAATTAACTTTCTATTCTCATATTATTGTCTTTCATTGACTTCCCCCTCAACACATTTTCTCAAACTGCCTCTCGTGTCTCAAACAAGAGTCTTTTCCATCATCAATTTATTGAAAATCATCCTTTCTTTTATAGCAGTGGAACTTTCCCAAGCATTCATGTGGAGAGAGAGGGAAAAAGAGGGAGAGAGGAGGGGAAGGGGGAGCAACGGGAGAGGGTAAAGGGGGGAGGGAGAGAGAGAGGGAGAAAGAGAGCTCTCCCCTACCTGCCCATAAGTATTCATGACATTTTGCTAAGCCATGGGCATACAAAAACAGAAGTTTATATAAACTTTTATTTCAGAGAGCATATGGTCTGAGAGTCATCACGTGTTTTTATATGCCAACAATTTAGCAAAATGCCCTGAACATTCAGAGATTTGCGATTCCATCAGTGAAAGTACTTCCTCTACCAAAAGAGGCATAAAGTCTTCAACAGCTGATTAAAAAAAATACCTCAAAATTATAGAGAGTTTTTGTTTTCAAAACAAGAATTCCCCACATCTCTACTTTGCCATTCTAAGTTTATCAATTATCAACTAACCTGAAAGACTTCAGAATTCCAATCAATGCAATGACAAACATGCTTCGTACCTCTAGGCAAAAGCATGAGGGACTAGAGGTGCAAAATGAGAATCGCATGTTCAGAAAGGGCCAAAGTGTGAACCTGCTTTCCTTAACTTTATTTGTTATAAGGACTATTTTTTGTGGGGCAAGGGGAGAAGAAGCGGGACACGAGGCAAATGGGTGGTAGTGACAGTGATACAAAACAAGAAGACAAGGCCATCTATGAAGCATTTTACAATATGCAGAAGAGTGAATAAAATTCAAATAAAGTTTACTGGTCATGTGACTAACAAAATAGAAGATGACTTTCTCTGACACTGATGACCTCTTTAAATCTCTTTGAAATAAGAATTATGCACAAGAGATAAAGTAATTTCAACTATATACAGTCTATGACACCAAAAATGATTTAACTGAAAGTGGTGAAAACAAATCCCTAATCCCTCATGCAGCAGCCCCACCCACCCAGTCACCCTGGGGTTAAGAAGGCCTACAGGAGAACTGAGTGAGAAGGCAAAGGAAGGGATTGAAATAAGTGCAAGAAAAAGAAGAAATCTCCTTTCATTTGTGGGAAAGGATGTTCCCATAAGTAAAAGAGGCACCAGATAATTAAAGATAGGAACCTTACAATAAGTATAATATAGAGGGATTTAGTGCTTAAAGAGACCAGTTATCCTACATCAGAAGGGAACTCTTGCAGGCAACTGGCACCCATAAAAGTGTGACCCAGAGACATGTCGTGGCAAATGAGAAAAAAAGGAAAGTAAAAACTGCATAATCAGAGAAAAGAAAATTCCTATGACACTTCTATTCTCTCTATCATCTTAAAGAACTAACATTTCTAAAAGTGAGGCACAAGAGAAAAAGGGACTGGGGTAAAGATTTATAAGGCATTATTAAATTAAAATAGTACTTTAAAACTTATTTCTCATTTAAAAAAAATTCATTAAAACAGGAAAAGATGAAGGGGCAAACAGAAACTAAAGAATAAAGAGTAGTAAGTATAAGGATCCCAAATCAAAGGAAATTCAAAAGCGAACAAAGACCACAAGTAGGGCCACGGTGATACAATCATCTTAAGTCTAATATACTTTAAAAAAACAATCTGTAAGAGAGATTCATGGTTTCATACATGAAGTTTTTTGTCTTCATATATTGAAATATTCTTGTTCACTAGTGTTTAAGTTCATCATTTTCAGAAAATAAAACATAATTGCCCATTCATCCATACTGGTTAAGTTTTGTTTTATTTCCTTTTGTTTCTAAGTCAAAGTAGAAAATATAATTTCTTTCAGTTTATATTTCAATGGAAATAACAATACATGTAAGAACACACAATTGAGATAACAAACAATGTGTCCACATAATTATGTCTAGGCAGACAAAGGGTTGGCTGGAGTGATCAAGAACCAAACAGAGAAGGCTTCAGTGAAGAAAATGTGTCTTGCAAAGTTTTGAGGGAAAATAGAATGCAGAGATGAAAGCTGTGTTCATGTTCTAGCTCTCATACTCTCTAAATTATGTGACTATGGGCACCCACTTAGCTTCTCTAATCCTCATTAGTAGCATCTCTTAAATGATAATATTCACACCTACCACAAAACCCTTTATACAGGGTGTCCCAGAAGTCTTATTCCCAATGATTTTGAGATATTACTAAAATATTCAAAAGGAAATCATTATTAACATGATTAAAAACCATGTGTAAAGCAGATTATTCTCCAACTACTAGGCCTATACCCTAAAGAGATCCAAGAAATTGAAAACGGGCCTATAAAGACAAAAATATTTATAGCAGCTTTTGGTAAAAAAAAAAAAAAAAAAAAAAAAGTAAAATCTAAAACTGTGCCATTCAACTGGGGAATGGCTGAACCAATTAAGATAGATGAATATAACGGAACATTAATGTGCTGTAGGAAATAATGAAAAAGATAATTACAGAGAAACCTGCAAAGACTTGTATGAACTGATACAGAGAGTAGTGAAGAGAATCAGGAGAAAAATTTGCAGCAATAATTCACAACAAAAACAAAGACTTCAGAATTCTGATTAATGCTATCAAATATGATTTCAAAGGACCAATGATGAGGAATGCTATCTATCTCCTGACAAAGAGGGAATAAGACTAATACGCATTATGAGGCACATACTTCTGGATATCGTCAATATGTAAATTTATCTTGCTTGATCACACATATTTGTGACAAGGATGTTTTCTTTCTTTCTTTTTGGGGGGATGGGTTGAGGAGGAAAAAAAATGCTTGATAACTGAAAAATAAACATTTTTTGTCAAAAAAAGGGAAGATGATACTTGCTTTGTTGTCATGTATGTAATGGAAAGAATTAAGCAGCCATAAGAAAGCTGTTGCAATAATCTGAATCTGAATTGAAGAACTAAAGTTACAACTACAGAAATGAAGGTAACAGAATAAATGAGAAAAATACAACGCTTTTCACAATTTATGGTTCAATTTACATCACAAGGGAAGCAGCAGAAAAGAATAAGCATCACATTTCATGTTTTGTAGAACATTTGCTCAATGTAATTATTTCATTGTAAATATTTGGTTACCTTCATTCTTAGAGGAAGAAGCACTATGAAACTTTCCTCTCCACCCTTTGATCTTAGTGAAGTCATTGGTCTTCCCTGTCCTGGAAACAAAAGGAAATCCAGCATCTGAAAGAGAAAGAATTCCACAAAAAGTCACTAAAATTCCAAATGATTATTTAACATATCATTTGCTAAGATATATACCATTACACAAAAGACCTGATTTCACTTGTTATTCAACAAATATAATCTTACATTTATATCATACACAACCTTAGCCCTAAATAATAAAAATACTATTTGATTTTTCAAATGCTATTTACTCACCTGGAGAGCTAGGATTGGTTCCTCCAAGGTTCCAGAGAGGAAAGCTAGTGGCAGGAGCCAGAGGCAACTGTACCCCCAAATATTTAAGGTCAATACTCATTGTTGGATCCACTGAATTCAGTTTCAAACCCACTGCGAGATATAATATGATATAGCATTAAAAGAAATCATATTTCAAAAATAAATCTAAGGAAAAACATATTTTACAGATGACAAAATTGAGATGTTAAGTGACTCTCCCATGACCATTCATATTAAATGGATCAACACATTAAGATATACCTGAGACATATTAAGAATTTCTAGAAGTTATAGGTAGAAGTTTTCAAATGCAATTTCAATTTACATAACATATGATGAACAGTTGTTCATTCTAAGAGATGAAACCTTTAAGAAGCTATTACACATGCCAAGTATCCATACAGCCACATAAAAAGTCTCAAAAAATGTTAAAAAGAAAGCTGGCACTAATAAGCCTAACTCTTGGAAAACAAAGTCTTATTCAAAAGACTATATGAAAATACCTAATATACAAAAACAAAATTTAATTTCTAAAAGAAAAACCATAAGTAACTTAACATTCAAGAACATACGCATTCATTCATTCATGTCTTGGGTTCCCAACCTTTGAAGGTTCCTATCAATAGCTGACCACAGGAGAAACCATGAAAGAATGAGCTTTTCACTTGACTGATAACAAAGAGGCCTAGATGTCAGTTGTAGCTGTGTGAGTATAAAATAACAAGTGAATGAATGAAAGCCTGTGCTCTCCAAGTCTTACTTTCCTCAACTGCGAAATGAGATGATTTAACAAGATGAACTCTAAAGTCCCATCTACTTTTAAGAAATAATAGTGGAGTAGTGCATAGAATGCTAGACTTGGAATTAGGAAGATCTGAGTTCAAATCTAGCCTCAGACATTTATTAGCTATGTGACCCAGGGGCAAGTCACTTATCCCCTGCCTGCTTCAGCTTCCTCATCTGTTAAATAGGGACAATAGAGCAGTAAGAGAATAAGGATTTATTCGTTTCTACTATGTACCTAGTAATATGCTAAGCTCTTTACAAATATTATCTCATCTGATCCCCATGTAGAAACCCTGGGAGGTAGGTGCTATAAGTTTCATGGAATTAGTTTTATGGATTTGATTTGGTTTAATTTGTGCAATGGGCACAGAATAGTAGTGACAGGGACAGATCAAAAATATTTCTAAGAAGGATGACAGAATATCGTGATTAGTACTGGCTTATAAAACAGCAATTCAAAAAGAATATGAGAGCCTGAAGAAAATCTGGCATCAAATTCACCTAAGCCAGATCATTCCAAGGGCTATTACAGAAGATACTTGGAAGAGGACAACAAAGAAATACAAAATGGAACAGATTTACCAAAATTGCTAAAGTGATCTACTATCATCTTTAACAAGAGTAAAAACCCCACCTCTGTACTATTTCATCTTGGTAACCCAATGTACTATATGAGAAAATGTCAATGGCACATAAGATGAAGTTAGGAAGAGAGGGTAGACCTGATCCCCTAAACACTATGTACAGGAGAAATTTGTGCTCAAGGTGAATTTCAAGGACACTCAGGAACCAAATGTCATAGCAGCTAGAGGAAAACATTTTAAAAAAGAAAAGATCGGGCACAGTATTCTAAAAACACAAAAATAATAAAAAGAAATCAGCAATTACCCATGGATAAAACGTCTTTCTTAGATTTAGAAAATTTTGAATAAACGAGAAGGCAAGATTTTTCATTCTACAGCAAACAATATATTCTTAGCCACAAAACTGACAAAGACCCCAAGATCTAACTGTGCCTTTCGTTGACTTTTTTTTAGCTCAAACTCTCCACATTTAAGGGATCTCCCACAAATACGGCTGATAAAAGCAACCACAGATAATGCTGATCAGTAATTCACGGAGAACAGACATCAAGCTATAGAACAAGGAAGCAATTTCTCTTCTAAGGTGTCTACTACTATCTTGGAAGATACTCTGTTCATATGCCCATAAAGGAAAAAATTCCCATTGATAAATAGGGTTTTCCAAATGCCTGTATTCAAAGACAAAATATCTAGCCCACCAAAGATCCTTCAATTAAATCCGAAGTAATTTAAAAGATTGGTTGCATTACAAAAAATAAAGAAGAATTTCATAGATTGTAACTTAAACTTGATGGGCTTAATGTCATATAAACACACACACACACACACACACACGGTTCTCATCTGAGTCCCTGTAGCTATTTTTTTTAATCCAAATTTGTGGATTTTGTAAATTGTACAGAGCTCTCTAAGGAGCCATATGTTTCTTGTCACAGTGTCACTCAACAAAACCATTCTACAACTGAGAGTTGCACTGCACCATGAGAAGTCAAGCAACTTGCTCAGGGTAAAGCAGTCAATATATGTATAAAGTGGGACTTGAACCCAGGTCTTCCTGACTTGAAGCAGGTATTCTATTCACTGCACCATACTGCCTCTCTATAAATTGTATACAGAAGAAAAAGTCATCATAAAACAAAACTATTAACTTTACTTGAACACTTTCAAAATTAGTTCCCCTCTCCAATACTAGCTTAAACATTTTAACATTAGCATTTATATTCCTGTCCAACATTATCGATGCCTTTGTTACTCAGTTATATCAGATATAAACATATGTGCTATGTATCAACATTTTCTTCTGCAATTTAAAAATATTTCTTTATTTTTTTAATAACCATAAGCTTAAAGTCAAGTGTTAGTGACAGAGTGCATCACACAAGCAAATGAAAACGTAAAAATTGTGGTTGATATGAAATTAGAAGTTATCTATCCTTTAAAAAGTAACAAATGGGTTGACATCACATGTTCTCTTCACATACAAGAACAACTTTATATTTATTTTGAATAATGATGCAGATACCAAAAGCAGAGCTAAAACAACGCTAACTGTATAAACACCAACATATAAAAACAGTGAGTCAGAGATAATGGGAATACACTTAGTAACATGGATAGATCTTTACAAAATCAACCTGAGTGGAATTTTAAATGAAAGAAAATTTCAGTAACTGATTTGTTGGCAAAAATGTTAAATGGTAATTTGAAAACTAAAACTAAAACCTTCATAAAATGAAAATCTCTTACCTTGGAAAAAACAAAGCTAAAGGCTCTCTATCAGAAATATACAAGTCTCAACATAAAGTGTGGTTGATTGAGATTTCTTTGACCCAGAAGGAAAAAAAATAAAAAAATGGCATTAAAGATTCTTATTCTAAATAAAGCTATAGGCAGCACATTTCAATTCTAGTAACCTTAACAAATGTGGATCTAGCAGAGGTATATCAGTTAATCATTAAAGTGAATATGGAGGAGGATGAACCTACAGGCTCATCAAAGAAAATGATTTGAATATCAAAGCATCAAGAAAAGGTTTTGGGGAAAAGAAATTAATGAGGGCCTTATAGTATTTATTTAACATCATCTTTAAGATCCTACAGAAAAAAATCAAACTTGAAATAAAAGAGGACCTACCATGCTATAATGGAATTTGGGAGTAGGGGAAATTATCCCCCACTAAAAAACAAAATCTCCAAAACTTCTAAAACTTGATTCATCAAAAAACACCTACTATATACCACATGCTATGTGGAAAAACAAAGACCAAAAGGAAATACTGATTTGAAATTACTTTTTTTAGGGCCAAAAAGAGTTGGCAATGGGAAGAAGCTTCAAGTGAACCAAGTTATATTATACTACCATGTTTTGTTGGAAAATTATCCCCCCCAAACAAAATAAAAATCCACATTATCTTGATTCATTCTTTGTTCACTCTAAGAATTACCATCATTGAGATTATAACCTAAATGCTGTTAAAAATAAGATATTTAATTTTCCTAACTTTTAATTTCACTTTTCAATGTGACATGCCAGAACTTTTCTCCATTATTTCCCACGAAATGTTGGTTCCTGATTGGATTCACTTTAATTAATTTTTCCCAGTACTAGTTAATTTCAGGGAAAAAAAGACACCTTAGTGTTGTGTTTATCTATCCATCTATAAGATAACTGTAAAAATCTATACACAAGTATGGTATAAGCCTAAGCTATATACATATACAATATAGGCATATAAAACGAGTTGACATCACACTTTCCTTTCATATGCCAAAAAGAACTGATTATATACCACATACCAAGTCAGTCCTTAGATCTGTCAGTCTTCTGACAGATAAGATGGGCCCAAAATTGAGGAAGAAATGAAGTTGCATTCTGTTCGGAAAACTGAAAAGTGTTTTTAATAATTCCAAACTACTTGCAAGAGTAAATCCTAATATTCTAATATTCTCCAATGTTCCACAGATGTAGATCATGGAACATGAGTATTTAGAATTCTAAAAGTACAAGTAACCTAAAAAGTAATTTTAAAAAAATCCAGTGTGGATCTACAGAACTTAAAACACATTAACAAGAACAATTTACACTGAAGCAACAGCATGAAAGATACCGTAGAGAGTAGGTTTGTACATAGAAAGGCTTTTACCATGAGTGACTCTGTCATGAACTTGAAGGTGAGCAAACCCAAGAACTGTAAAGAACGTAAGCAATATAGCAGCATGCCCATGTAAGTCACGATAACTAGATGTTGGTCTTCTGTGAACACCGTTAACAGTTTTGTGAATATTAACTACATATGCTCACCCTAAGTTCTTTTTGAGTAAATCATAACCACCTGTGCTATCAATACCAGCAAATTAGTTTACTGGCCCAAACACCCTTGGGAACTGATTATCTATTACATAACTCCTAAGTACCCTGGCAGGACTTCCATAAAACTGAGCCATGCTAGGCCTAAAGTGACACCTTTTATCAGACTGATCCAGTGCAGCAACACTGAGCAATGTCTGCCACCTGGCTGTGGTGCCATGGAAGCTCACGCTGATATCAGCTCTACAAGCAGGTAAGAACAAGAGCATGAGATTCAGGCTGCAACTACTCAGAAAAGAGCAGGGAAAATTTAACTTCCAGCCATTACTGTCCACAGACCTAACTGCCTAGAATTACTCCAGCCATTCATACCCCCAGACCACAAGTCTTCACACTTTTCCCTTATCCTGAGAGCAGTAAAAGTTGTCCTTTGGGTCATACTAATACCCAGTTGGGAATCTACATTAACTGTAGGAGTATTAAGAAGTTTCTATTTTGTGACGTGGAAACATGGAAAGGAGTTTTTCCCTTCCTGGTTAAGTAACTCAATGCTTCTTTATTGAATAATATATTGTACATATCAGTTTAACTGAGACTAAACTTCTAACAATTAGACATTTCTAACAATTAAAATTCACAGTAAGTACCCACCACAGAGATACAATGCATGTCAAATATGGATTACTCATATAACACCATGGGAATCTGTACACAAGAAATCAATAAAAGAGCCTGGCACAGTACTATTAAAAAAATAAGAGAGGCATGGTGGTACAGTTGAAAGAACTCTGACTCTGGAATCAGAAGACCTGGGTTTAAATCCCACTATTGATACTAACTGCCTGTGAAACCTTGGGCAAATCATTTAACTTCCCTGGTCCTAGGTTTTCATTTGTAAAATAAAAAGGTTGGACTAAATGGCCTCTGAAGTCCCATCGAGATCTTTAAGTCTGTAACATAGGCCTATTACATCTACAGATATGGACAGCCTTAATGCTTAACTGCTACCTATACCTGACATGATAAAAATCAGAAGATCTTTGATATAGTGGGGATATATCCTCTATTATTTTAAAAACAAAAAGATAACAATTACACAGAATGAGAAAATATGGCAAAGCTCTTTGCCTCAATGGGGAAAACATACCAAACAATGAAACTAAATTACCAAAGTAAATATTATGACCATTAAATTTATTATTAAAATAAAACCTTACTACTTCAGACAGACTAAAGGGAAGCCAAACTTGAGTGAAAAGTTAAAAAAAAATACTGAACTAGATCAACTAGAGTTACCTAAGTCTCTAATTATGAACAGAAAATTAATATATAATCATAGACAGTTAATATATAAAGCATACTTTTAAAGTATCTTGAGATCTGAGAAAGAATTTATATTTTAAAAAATCCTTTCTTACACTATTATTGTATTTAGAAAATCCTGGGAAGGCACGCAGCACATCCCAGGGAGTGAAGAGCGCAATCGAAAGTGGAAGGGACAGGATGCCAAACAGACTTCAGGGAGCCACTACCAGCAGGAGTTCCCAGATGACTCAACCCACATACACCACAGACAGCTTCAAAGGTCAGTGGGAGGGCTCATTCACCTAGTAGAGGGGAGCACGGTCTGGACCCAGGCAGCAGCCTATGCAGCTGCAGCTCCCATTTTTGGAGACCTACACCTAGAGCCCCTGGAGGAATTGAGCAGCTGATCCGAATCTCAGCCCTGAGCTTAGCCCTGACAAAGAACTCAAAAGTCAAGTAACTGGCTGGGAAAATGCCCAAAAAAAGGCAAAAAGAATAAGACAACAGAAGGTTACTTACTTGGTGAGCAAGTATTTTCTTTCATCCTTTCAGATGAGGAGGAACAATTTAGGTCTTCAGAGAAAGACCTAAAAGTCAAGGCTGCTTCATACAAAACCTCCAAAATTAGTATACAATGGTCTCAGGCCAAGGAAGAGTTCAAAAAGGATTTTGAAATCAAGTAAGAGAGGTGGACGAAAAATTGGGAAGAGAAATGAGAGCGATGAAAGAAAACCATGAAAAGCAAGTCAACAGCTTGTTACAGGAGACCCAAAAAAATACTGAAGAAATAACACCTTAAAAAATAGACTAACTCAAATGGCAAAAGAGGCCCAAAAAGCCAAGGAGGAGAAGAGTGCTTTAAAGAGCAGAATAAGCCAAATAGAAAAGGATGTTCAAAAGCTCACTGAAGAAAATAGTTCTTTAAAAATTAGAATGGAACAGATGGAAGCTGATGACTTCATGAGAAACCAAGAAATTACAAAACAAAACCAAAACAAAGAAAAAATAGAAGAAATGTGAAATACCTCATTGGAAAAACAACTGACCTAGAAAATAGATCCAGGAGAAACATTTAAAAATTATGGGAGTACCTGAAAGCCATGATCAAAAAAGAGCCTAGTCATCATCTTTCATGAAATTATCAAGAAAAACTGCCCTGATATTCTAGAATCAGAGGGTAAAATGAATATTGAAAGAATCCACCAATCACCTCCTGAAAGAGATCCAAAAAGAGAAACCCCTAAGAATGTTGTAGCCAAATTACAGAGCTCCCAGGTCAAGGAGAAAATATTGCAAGCAGCTAGAAAGAAACAGTTCAAGTACTGTGGAAATAAAATCAGGATAAAATAGGATCTAGCAGCTTCTACATGACAAGATCAAAGGGTTTAGAATATGACATTCTAGAAGTCAAAGGAACTAGGATTAAAACCAAGAATCACCTACCCAGCAAAACTGAGTATAATACTTCAAGGGAAAAAATGGTAATTCAATGACATAGAGGACTTTCAAGCATTCTTGATGAAAAGACCAGAAATGAAGAGAAAATCTGATTTTCAAACGCAAGAATCAAGAGAAGCATGAAAAGGTAAACAGGAAGGAAAAATCATAAAGGACTTACTAATGTTAAACTGTTTACATTCCTACATGGAAAGATAATATTTGTAACTCTTGAGACTTTTTTCAGTATTTGGGTAGTTGGAGGGATTATACACACACACATAGACATATAGACAAGAGAGCACAGGGTGAATTGAATAAGAAGGGATGATAATCTAAAAAAAATAAAATTAAGGGGTGAGAGGAATATACTGGGAGGAGAAAAGGAGAAATGCAATGGGGCAAATTATCACTCATAAAAGAGGCAAGAATAAGCTTACTGAATGGAGGAGAAAAAGGAGGAGGTGAGAGGGGAAAAAGTGAAGCTTAATCTCTTCACATTTGGCTAAAGGACGGAATAACATGCTCACTCAATTTGGTATGAAAGTCTATATAAGACTACAGGAAAGCAGGGGACAAGGGGACAAGTAGGGTGAGAGGGATGACAGAAGGGAGGGCAAATGGGAGAAGGGAGCAATTACAAGTTAACACTTTTGGGGAGGGACAATGTCAAAAGAGAGAACAGAATAAATGGGGGGCAGGATAGGATGGAGGGAAATATAGGTAGTCTTACACAAGATGACTATTATGGAAGTCATTTGCAAAGTTACACATATATAACCTATACTGAATTGCTTGCCTTCTCAGTGGGGATGGGTGGGGAGGGAGAAAGGGAGAGAAGTTGAAATTCAAAGTATTAGGAATGAATTTTGAGCAACATCTTTGCATATAACTGGGAAAAAAGAAATACGGGTAATGGGGTGTAGAAATCTATTTTACCCTACGAGAAAAAAGAGAAGATTGGGATAAGGGAAGGGAGGGGTGTGATAGAAAGAAGGGCATATAGAGGGGAGGGGTAATCAGAATGCAAGTGGTTACAGGCTGAGGAAGGGGAGAGATGGGGAGAAAATTTGGAACTCAAAACTTTGTGGAAATGAATGCTGAAAACCAAAAATAAATAAATATTTGTTTTTGAAAAAAGAAAATCCTTATTAAAAGTTAGTGCAATAATAAGCTTTCATCAAGTCCCTGCCCAAAGTCTCACCAATTCAAAATTAATGGTAGTTTTTACTGCATATAATTTCCCTGGTTGCATAATTTGCAAAGTTTTTGTACTCCCAAGTACGAAATATAACTAAAGAAATGAAGTGAAATATGTAAAATCTTCTTCCAATGTACCTGTCAAGCATGAAATGTTCATCATTAATTTAAAAAGTGAAATGATATGTAATTACAATTTAAAAGTATTGCCAGGATGGAACAAAGATGGTGAAAAAAGATAGGAACTCACCTGGGTTCTCTACCATTAAATAATAAATACCCTCAAACAAATTCTGGAGCCACAGACCCCACAAAAAGACAGACTGAAACAATTTCCAGCCAAAAACAATTCAGGTTTTCAAGCTAGGTGGCACAGTTATAGAAGTGGTAGGCCTGGAGTCAGGAAGTCTCATCTTCTGGTGTTAGAAACTTAACTAGCTGTGTGACCCTAAGCCAAGTCACTTAACTGTCTGCCTTGGTTTCCTCATCTGTAAAATGAGCTGGAGAAGGAAATGGCAAATCACTCTAATATCTTTGCCAAAGAAACCCCAAATAGAATCACAAAGAGTTAGACATGACTGAAAACCAACTAATAACTGACCTAAAAGATAACACTCCAGATCATTCCTAAAAATGAATTAGTATATTTGTTTTCAAAGTCCTGTCCAGTTAAGTTTGGAAAGCTGCATTATCAGGAGGTTGACTACCAGATGACACATTTTTTTTGACCATAGCAATTCACACAGTCTACTAAGGCAGAGAAGTGTTGGCATTATGATATACATTAGAGATTAAGAATACCTGAGCCAACGATACCACCGACCTTTTATTTTTAAAATATTTTACTTTTTTCTATCAGCAAAAATTCACCTTTTTATCCCCATCCTCAAAAAGCACTCCCTACTTCACTGATAATGAAGAAAAAACAAAATCCTTGTTACAAACATGTACAGTCAAGCAAAACAAATTTCCTCACTGATCGTGTCCAAAAAAAAGTCTTACTCTGTGCTCCAGGTCTTTCTTTCACCTCTCCATCAGGAGATACATGGCACATTTCATCACGAGTCCTCTGAAATCATGGACAGTCATGAAACAGGTCAGTCCCTAATTCTTTCAAAGCTATTTGTTGTAGTCATGTTGTTTTTTCTGTAACTTGTTCTTTTGATTCTATTCACTTCACTCCACATCAGTTCATATACACTTTTCAGGGTTTCTCTGAAATCATCTCTCCCGATACACTAGTATTCCATCAAGTTTATATACTTCACCTTGGGCAGCCATTCCCCAATTTATGAGCATCTCCTCAGGTTCTTGCCTCAAAAAAGAGCATTATTTTCATACCTCCTTAAGGTCTGTTTTCCTTAGGATTAACCTTTTAATTTACTCTACCCTCCCTCTTCCACCTTTCTACCATTTCCCTCCTATTCCCTGTTGAGTACAATTTATTTTGGTACCCAACTCTGTGTATGTGTGTTCTTCCCTCCTTTTATGAGTTCAGATGACAACGAGGTTCATCAGTCATTTGTCCCAAACCCTCCTTGTTTGGGTAGATGTCCACTTGTGCACCCTGATTATGCAAGATAATTTCCCTTTCTTTTCCTTCTTTCATTCCACTCTGTCCGGGTGTACTCCCCCCGCCCCCATTCCATTTTTCTTTTAAGATTATCAAGACAACTCAATCATTCTTAGGCTTCCTGCCTAATCAGACACTATCGCTCCTAATGATAGGGATCAGAGAAAATACATATATCATTTTTCCATATTTGAATGTAAGCCGTTGGTCCTTGTTTAGTCCTTTATCATAGTTCAGTGATGTTTACCTTTTTATCTCTCTGTTCATTTGTGTTTGCACTTCAAAGTTTCTACACAGCTCTGCATTTTTTCATCAGGAAAGCTTCAAAGTCTTCTTTTTCATTAAAAGTTTACTTTTCCCTCAATTTTGCTGGTTAAATAATTCTTGGCAATGTCTCTATCCTCTTGTCCTACAGAATATGGTATTCCAAGCTCTCCACTAATTTACAGAGGTAACTGCTAAATCTGTGATCCTGACCATGTCTCCCAATACTTGAATTCATTGTTTCTGGTTGCTTGAATTATTTTTCCTTCGTCCTGGAAGTTTCAAATTTGGACTGTAACATTCTTGGGAGTTTCCACTTAGGAGTTTCAGGAAATAACTGGTATATTATTTATATTTCCAATTTTGCCCTCTGGTTCTGAGAAATCTGGACATTTTTCTTTTAAGACTTCTTGAAATATGACATTTAGGTTCTTATTTTACTCATGGTGTTCAGGTGGTCCAATGATTCTTAAATTTTCTCTTCCCAATCCCTCTCATGTCAGTTCCTCTTGCTATTCAAATACTTTATAAAATTTCTTCTATTTTTTTCAGCCTTTGGATGTTCTTTTTAATATTTCTTGTTTCATAGAGTCACTGGCTTCTATTTGGTCCATTCTAATTAGGTTTTGCTATCTATCGTGCCAAGTTACTCATTTCTTGTCTAATTCTTCATATCTCATTAATTTTCCAATTGCTTCTTCTACCATTCTCTCTTCACTGGTAAAAACATTTTAAAACCTTTTTTTTTTTTTTTTTTTTAAAACACAGCTTATGGGAAGAGATGGGGAGAAAATTTGGAACTCAAAACTTTGTGGAAGCGAATGTTGAAAACTTAAATAAAAAGAAAAATAATAAAAAATTTTGTTTTTATTTTTCTTTTAAATTGTATTTGCTTTTAGTTTTAAACATTCACTTCTATAAGATTATGAGCTCTAAGTTTCCCCCACTTCCACTCATACAACCTGATATAAGTTATACTTGCACAATCACATTAAACATATTTCCATATTAGTCATGGAACTCAAAATTTTTAATAATGAATGTTAAAATTTTTTACCTGTAATTTGAAAGACAAAATAAAAAATTCCCCCCCCCAAAAAAACACAATTTATGCATTTCTTTCAGAAATTCTAATTAAATATATGCCCAAGTTGTGTTATCTTTTGAGGCTCTGCAATACAATCATTCTCTTCTCCTGGGTTGGTGACTTAACTGTGCTTGTCACCATAATAGTTATTTATGGTGGAATTTTTTGGTAATTTGTTCATCTTTCCAGTCTAGGTCCTGACTTTGAACCTGACATTAGGGCCAGGTTCTGAGTATTTGTGGAGGAAAGGTCTAGGGGATATTTCAGTTACTGCTTTTGGGGGTATTGAGTGTTATGTTGTTCAAGAATCTTAGAAACCATTCAGAACCAAGACCTTATGAGCTTTCAGTGGTTTCAAAGCAGTCTGATCCAGAAAAAGATCTGATTGCTGCCTCCTTGGTCTGAGATGTCAAGTTCATGACCTAAGTTTGGGTCTGAACAAAGGTAGACTGCTGCTACATTAAGTCACTGTCAGTCAAATGGGAAGCTCCATTGGTTTAGAGTTACAGAACTGCAGGCTCCCCTTTGGTCTGGGAGTCCTGCCCTGGTTATTTCTCTAGAGGTTCACAGGATCCCTAGCATCCTTTAAAACAGGGTTCTCTGACTTTTTTGTGTCATGGACCCCTCTCATAATACTTTGGTGTTTATTTATTTAAATTCTGGGGGGAGTTAAAGTTAAGTGACCTCCCCAGGTTACATAGTGTCTCGAGGCTGGATCTGAACTCAGGTACTCCTGACTCCAGGGTTGGCACTCTACTCACTAAGCCAACTAGCTAGCCCTCACAATGCTTTTTAATGCACAAAATAAAATACATTGCATTTTATTTATACTGAAATATAACCTATAGACAAGAAGACTGGATTCACATGCAATCTAGCATTAGGTCTAATAGATACAGTAATTTTGAAATAGTAGCGATCACAAACAATATTTCTAGACACCGGCAACTATGACATGCAATGAAAATATTTCAGTAGGTAATAATGTAGTCACAAGTACCACTAATATGACCTTAACTTGTTGCCTACATTTTATAATTGAAGGAAATGGAAGGAACAAGCATTCATTAAGTACTTACTACCTATCAGGCACAGTGCTAAGCATTTTTATAATATCATCTCATTTGATGCTCACAATGATGCTAGAAAGTTAGGTGCTACTGTTATTATCCTTGTTTTACAAATGAGGAAACTGAGACAGAAGTGACTTACTCAGGGTCACACAGATAGTGTCTAAGGCCACATCTGAATTCTGGTGTTCCTAGCTCAAGGCTCAGCACTCTACCCATCATACCACCTAACTGCTAAATTTCAATTAGGTTAGTGAAAATAAAGATACAATCCCCTCCCTGAAATCTATCCTCCATGGACTGTAGGTTAAGACCATCCTACCAGCTGTTAGTGCCCTCCCACAGAAGACATTTTGCATATATTTTATATTTAATTTTCTATATCGATATTGTATCCCCAGTCCCTACAATGTAGAATGTACTTTTTGAACATTCTCTCCAAATGTTAACTGGTCCATTTTCATCAGATCCTCATTTGTCAGTTATTAGCATCAACAATATGCTCAGGGTTATGATCTAAAATAAGAATTCTTAAGCTTTACATTTTCATCTTTTTTTGGCAGAAAGAAAAAACGAACACCTTATTAAACCAGTCTAAGCTCATAAATATCTCCTCCCTATCCCTTCCCTTTTCTTTTCTCTCTCCTTCCCCCCTCCCAATTTTTCCCTATGCTAGAACTGCAACACGGCACTCATGGACTGGACGCCATCGTTTATCAGCAGGAAAACTTTGAGCTGCACCCTTTCTACCCTAGGTAAGTTTGTCTTTCTTTTGGCTTTAGCTTTAGGCAGCTCAGAATTCTTCAGGTCAAATATCTACCATGTTCAGCCTCCTCCAGAAGCAGATACTGCAGGGATTACAGGCTTATGCCACCAAAACTGGCTAGATTTTTACTCCTACAACCAAGCTAAGACTTTCTTTTTTTCAAATCAGTTTGCATTCCTACTAATAAGCAGGATTATCAGATCTATCAACGATTTAAAACATGCCTTTACATAAAATGCAAAACATTCCTGGAGAAGGTCCAAGTGTTCTGTGTTGTTAACTGTATTTCCATCTATGACATCACTTCTCCTTTCACCTCAGAATGCTTTGCTGTTTTCACAATCTCTATCAACAGTCAGGATGCTATGAACAGTTTTTTCTCGCATGTGAAAATAACATGTGATTTATCAATTACTCATTTGTTATTTTTCTAAGGAACTTCTAACCTCACATTATTATTTTACTTTTTATGTTTTCATGATTCCAGGAGGTGTTTGGTCAGAAGTGTTTCATTTGTACTACAGTTAACTAAAAAATATATTCTTATTGCAGAAGAAAATGTCCAAAAACAAGAGCAACAGTTGGAGATAAAACACTAACATTAATAAGGAAGGGAGTGATGTTTTAAGTGTTCTGTCAGTTGAGAGAATTTCTTAGTCTTAATGTTTTCTTTCCCTACACTAACGTGTGGCCTCAACTCAGGAAGGCCTAGGTTTAAATCCCACCACCACATATTTACTGTTTAACCCTGGGCAAATCCACTGTAGAACATTTGCTGATATGCACTGGTAAAGTAAATTTCCTCAACAGGAAATCTCTACACATATGCAACCATAGATCTGGATGGGAAAAAAAATGCAATTATCACAAATACAGGCACACATATGATGAACACTGATAATAAGAACTCTCCATACATACTAAATATACTTTTACTTTCTAATCTGATGGAAAAGGAAATACAAGTTAAAGTTCCTATAGAAAGATATAAGCAAAAAGAAAGTAAACAATATTACTAAAAAATAAAAGTTTAACATTGTGTTGATTAGTACACATTAAAACAGTACACATAAATGAGCTATATTAGCCTAAAAAAAGAATATGTACCAACTGGATTAAATAACAATTTCCATTTATGTAGTATTCATTTTACAAAGAGTTTTACAGAGAACATCCCTAATGAGGTAACTGATGATGCTGATGCTGGCTAACATGTTCCAGGCATTGTGCTAAGCACTTTACAATTAATTATTATTTCATCTGATCTTCACAACTACCCTGAGAAGATATGCTATTATTATCCCCATTTTACAGATGAGGAAACAAGGGCAAACAGAGATTAAATAACTTGCCCAGGGTGATACAGCTAGTTAAGTGTCTGTAGCCACATATGAATTCAGGTCTGCCTGACTCCAGGCTTAGCCCTCTATCCACCATGCACCTAAGCTGTCAGAAAAAATATCATTCTCAGAACAGAGATAAGGAAACAGAGGCTGAAAAAAGACAAGTGATCTGCCCAAGGTCACAAAGAGTTAAATGGCAATGCTAGTATTCAAATACATTGGTCCACAAAGATACACTTACGTTTTTTAAAAGACAGTAATTCTGAACATCAGTCACAGATCATAACACACAAAAAATTAGGGGGGAAAAGTTCCCAAAGAAAAAGAAAATTTTTAAAAAACTTTTAGTGAAAGGTTAGAGACAAAAATATAGTTCACAATATAATTTCTAATAATAAAAATGTAAATATAATATCTGAAAAATTTTTAGGTTGGTACAGAACTTGTAGTCAGAGGAAAATGTATAGCTCTAAATGCTTGCATTAGTGGAAAAGAACATAATAATAAATTGAACCTAGAAAGGAAACAAAAACATAGGACACAAGAAAAAGGACAAATAAAACCAAAGGCTGTTTCTGTGAGAAGTTAATAAATTCTATTAATTACTTAACAAAATTAAAAAGGCAGAATTTTATGCAAGAGAATATTATTATTTTATCTACTTTACTTAAGAGTTCTTGTTTACAACTATAATAAAAAACCATTCCCCTCTCCCATTCCTTACTGACCTTCTTGAAGACCAGGATGGATCACTTGTTTATGCCTCAAGGACTTCAAATCTTCTAACAACTCCTGTTCCAGTTGGCAAATCCTTGTTCTGTGACCTACTCATAAAGTAAAGAATAGAGTAAAATCTATGTCATATACTTCAACATTTTAAATATTATGATACCATCAGTCTGAGTACTCCCTCAACTGATAGATTACAATCTCATTACAACTCAGCAAGTAAACTTTTGAAATCACAGTAGACAAATAATTTATCACACCGAAGCCAAACTAGTTCTAGAACCTCTTCAAAACTTAGCTAAACTAATCCTCTAAAAACAGTCCATCTTCAGGCCTATGCTTGGCTCAACAGGCAAGAATCAAACCTCAGATATAAATCAATAAATATGCTGAGTGAACAGGGCAGATTCTTGGATAATTTTCATTTTTGTGGTTATCATGGGTTCTGGTAGGTCCTTAGAGCTGGGAAGATGTTGCATAAATGTATACTACGCAATGAAGAAAATCCTGCATTGTTAGTCCTTAAGAGACCTAGACCTGGAGTCTGGAGTCCCTTAACCTCTGCCTCAATTTCCTTATCAGTAAAATGGGAATAATAATAGCATCTGCCTCCCTGAATTTTTGTAAAAATAAAATATGATAGTTTTAAAGTGCTTAGTACAGTACCTGAATCTAGAAAGGAAACAAAAATGTAGGAGACACAAGAAAAAGGATAAATAAAACCAAAGGTTGCTTCTATGAGAAGTTAATAAAGTCTATTAATAACTTAAAATTAAAAAGGAAGAATTTTGTGCAAGAGCCATTTAATAAATGTTATCTACAATCTATCTACTTCTAGCGCCAAATCATACCAGTATTTCTGGCTTTTATACTACTTAGAATACCTGGATCACTTGTGGCAGAATCCTGAAGACCAGTGGGTTCTTCAACTGCTCTATCAACTGTGTGAATGTCCAGAGCTTCCTAAATACAAGATTACAAATCAACATTAAGAGCTTAAAACGGAAGTACATGGGTTACATGTAATATCAAATTCACAGTTAACTGACCAACTATTATGCCATAACACTACTGTAAATAAGTATTTTTAAATATGCTTCAATTTATTGGGGGCAGTAAAGTTGGGATCCATTCTATAGTAACCACTTCAAACTATGATGGAGTAGGAACAAGAAGAAAACAGTGACTGAATTCAGTATTATGGTAATCAGCAAGAGAAGAGGGCTGATGATCAGATAGGATTATGAAGAGAGCCAAAGGGAAGAGGCAGAGAAAAAAATCACTTTGGTTACACTACTGTACAAAATCAACATTATATAAATCAGTTAGAGAGAATAACTGATCACAGAGAAAATCTTTGGTTCTCGAAAGGTGCATGGGCCTTATTATTTCTGA
Organism: Notamacropus eugenii; assembly: GCF_028372415.1. Lineage (NCBI taxonomy): Eukaryota > Metazoa > Chordata > Mammalia > Diprotodontia > Macropodidae > Notamacropus > Notamacropus eugenii. Next base: position 27,883,175 of record NC_092878.1, on the reverse strand, counting down.
AAACACTGAATTATAATATAGTTTATGCAAAGTTCTACAGATTTAATGCCAATAAATGAAATAGTATGAATTCAACTTCCAATTACAGTAAAAATCACACACACTGATTTAAATAGGATTTATCTTTGAAGTTCTTCAGATGAAATTTCCAAGCAGGATAATAATAGGTGCTAACATTTTAAAAAGGTATACCTCAGAAAGACTCCAATGGTTTCAGTGATAAAAACTATGATTTCTAGGTACCTTGCCAATATAGAGTTAAAGCAAATTATTGTAATTCTTCTCATATGATCTTATAAAAATACTAAAAGTAATAAACTTACCTTTGATGCAAAGGAAACAAAAAGGACACCATCTACATCTTCAAGATCCGGCTTCACATCTGGAAAGGCATTCCCAGGTCCCACAGGGGTAGTTTTGTTGGCTGTTACAGATTTTCCTGTACTTTTAGGTGGTCTCCCTGCCTTGGAGAGTTTAAATTTTCTAGGCCTTCCTCTCTTTCCTGGAACACTTGGAGTGACATTCTGAGTAGAACTGGACACTTTTGGAGCCCCTGCAATTTTTAACACAGTTGTTCTCTTTCTGCCCAAGTCATCTTTTTCTGAAAAAAAATCTCCATCTAAGCTTTTAGGATTAGCGCTAAGTGTTTTTGATGCGCTAATGTTTTCACCCAAATCAGGATATTTCCAATCAGGATCTTTAAGACAGGAGTATTTCTGTGCTGCTTTGAGCTCTGGTGGCTGTTTCCTAAGTTCTTTCTCTATTTCCCTGGGTAAGCAGAAGCTAGATTTCCTGGAATTCTCCACATATGCAGGCATATAGTCTAATTCAGTCAACACAGGAGATTTTTCTTTCCGACTCTGAGAAAACATATTTTCAGGTAGCTCAGAGATCTTTACTGTGCTTTTAGTTACAGCACAAGGTTCCAGATAGACCACTGGCATCTTGCCACTATCCAGTTTTAACATTTTGGCTTTAGCAACACCCGATGGGCTACTGAGTGGCCGTTTGGCAGAATGGTCAACATCTGAGTCATCTACTTCTCCATGACGCCTTAGCTGTTTCTCCAGTATGGGCTCATCATCGCTGTTTGAATACACATCAGTTTCTTCATCAGTGTCTTCTTGCTTTACTGTAACTCCCTCAGGGCACATACCAAGTTCATAGTCATATTCATCTATGGGTTCTTCTTTAATAACCACATTAAAATTTTCATTTGGGTCTAATGGTGATGCTACATGAGAGTTATCTTCAAAGCTACTGGCAATAGGACTAGAAGGGAAAGGAAAAAAAGTTGTAATTATACAAAAGCAATATAAAAAGTAAAAAATCTCAAGATAATTCTGGGGACAAAGAACTTTTTCACATCCATTCTTAGCCATTAAAGAACAAACTTTTAAAATAAATCAATTTTTTTGTTCTCCCCAAGGTGGAAAAATAAATGACTGACAACTCATCTATTGTCCTAATGATGCTGTAACTGGTCTTGAGACTGGAAGAAAGACAACTCTCACCCAATTTAAAACCTAAAAAGCAATTATCTGTTTATCAGCAGGTAAAAGCAAACTGACTTTCAACACATCTAAGAATAATGGCTACCATCAGGAAGGGTTTTTAAATATGCCAGCTAATTTTATACATTTAAAATAAATGCATAATGCTGCATAAATATTGTCACTAGATGGCCTTGGTTTAAGTTTCCTCAGCTACAAAATACGGGTAATAGCACTGACCTCAGAGTGTTGTTGAGAGGATCAAATGAGATAATGTATAAAGTGCTTTGCAAACTTTAAAGCACCATATAAACGCTAGCTATTATCATTTCATGGCATAATAGCCTGTTCACATTGACATAATTTACAAAGAATTTTCTTACTAGATGGGTAGTAGTAGAAGTATCATCCCCACTGTACAGATGGAAATTAAGGCTTAAAAAGGCTGAAGGAACACTTGCCCACAGTCAAAAGCTACAAGTGCAGCATCAAGCCCAGGGATTCTGACTTTTCTTAGACGTGTGGATCATTCTAGTTATCGAGTGTACTGTTGTTGTTTATTCCTTCACTTGCATCCTACTCTTCCTGACTCCAAGGATCACAGCATGCCAGATGTCGTTCTACCTCCTCTTAAAGTTTATATAAAATATCTGAGGCTTCACACTAAAATAGCACAGCTGAAATTAGATTTTTCTAATCAGGAACAACCAAGCAACTGCCTAACTCACCAAGCTGGTCTTAGAATAACACATTTCAAAACCAGAACCTAGCACTGAGTTGTTTCTTAGCTGCACCTTTCTCAAAAATTCATTTCAGTGACAGAAAGCCAACAAAGGCCAGTTAAAAGTGGGCTTCTGTTAAAGCTGGGAGAAGGGAAAAAAGAACTTTAAGAGTAGCTTTATTAACAGTTTCCATTATATGCTCCTGACCCAAACAAGGAATTTATTTTGTAATTTCCTAAAAATCTGTTAAAATGTACTTATATGAAAGAAGAATTCTTTGTAATGTCTCTCTCTGGGGAATAGACTCTCACTTTCTTTCCAACTTAGCACTGCCCCCTTTCATTAAAAATATTTTTCAAATACAGAATACAAAAACAAACTATGAATCTAAGTATGAACCTAAAAACCCTGTTTTACAGACACATGGATTATACCAAGTTTAAACAAAACTATACTTAACAATTCTAATAACCGGAAAGATCAAGAATTAAGAAAATGGATGGCAAAACCTGCCCTGGGTCAGGTGTTGGGTTTTATTTCAGAGATTCACAGAATGCCACAGTAGGAAAGGACCTTCTAAAGATCACCTAGTACAACACATGAATGATTTAAAATTTCCTTCTACAATATATCTGACATTTGGGCATCCAGTACTTGCTTGAAGATCTCAAACAAGCCAGAACTTGCTTTCTCCTAAAGCACTGTTTTCCCTATATCAAATCTAAATGTATTTCTTCACCAATTCTGCCTGTTCTTAGTTTTTCCCTCTGAGACAAAGCTGAACAAGTCAAGATTTGGCTCAATATTCTAGACCATATATTGCATCATGGACTCCTTTGGCAATCTGATGAGAAGCCTATGGCTCCCTTCTAAGAATTAATGTTTTTAAAATATGTAAGATAAAATACAGAGAATTACAAAAAAATCAACTGTAACTAACTACAGTTATTAAAAAATAAATTTAAGTTCATGGACCATTGGTTAAGACTCCCTTGTTTTAGGCAATCAAGGTATTTTTATATCTTCACGATATCTGTCACCATGTTAGTCATTTATACTTTTGATACTTGCAAACTTGATAAGCATAGTACAAAATCACAGATTTAGAGGTGAAAAACCCTATAGTGGTCACATAGTCCAATCCTACATTTTATGAAGTGTAGAAACTAAAGCACAGAGTAGTTAAGTGATCTGCTCAAAGTCACAAAGATAATAAATAAGGGACAAAACTGAGATGTGAACCCACGTTAACACCAAATCCAGAGTCTATTGCACCATATACCTTTATCATTCTAGTATTGATTTTTAAAAAATGAAATGGATATAGTCAAGACAATATCCCTAAGGTATTCCACTTCTGTCCCTTGATGACATTAAACCATTAATGACTATTGGGAAAAAGAAGCATCTGTATTTGCTCAAGAAGGAAGACCAAGGACACAAACTGTTCGTTGAGGAAAGAGATGAAGTGAGATAAGCTGATTTTTTTCACTGTATTTCTTTATTGTTCCTTGCCAAAGATCTTACTTTGGGGATATGGGCTATATTCAGATCAACAAAATATATATATAAATATATATTTATATTATATATATAGTATTTAAATTAACTATACTGAAGGGTTATCAAATGCTACAATCTTTTAAAAGCAAGTACCATCCTACATTTCCAAATGAAAAGGAAAGGGAAAAAGGGAAAAGAAAAAGAAAAAAAGGCCTAAAACTTAGTATGTTTTTCCTATCTCTGGGAAACAGACCTGTAATAGAACCAATGGGGAAGCATATGAAAGGGGAATTTTGAGTCAGAATTTGGAGAGAAAAGTCTAGGTAAAAGTCAATGGAGGCAGAATCAGAGCATAGTGATAGCCACAAGTGTTTCCCACTTGAGATTAGTTTCTTAAATTTTCTGTAAGAGAAGAGCGTAGTGGAGGTAGAGAATGTCTTAAAATCTTCAACAGTTTATAGTTAGTGCCCCCAACTTAAAGGCAGTTAAGTTGGCATCAGTTCAGCAAATTTGAAGTGTAATTAAGTGTTTTTCCCCCATTAAATTTACTCCTATTACTAATATAATGAAGTTCTAGCATTCAAAATTTCTCTGATTACTCACATAAGAACAAGTAAATCTCAGAAAAACAAATGTAGCTCTGCTACACAGGTATAGTTTAGAGGGAGCTGAAAGAACTAGAACTGTGTACACAAAGACTACATGAACATAAATGAAAATAATGCTAAAAGGCAGCTTAATTTTAATTAATTGTAAAGACTAATTTGTAAAAAAGTATTTGATGAAACATTTCCCATCTCTCCATACAGAAGTATCAATGCAGAATGCTGCAGAAGGTGCCAGACTCACTAAGTTGGTTGGTTTTACTTATTGTGGAAATAGGCTGTAATGGCAAATCAAAGGGCAACAATAAAACTTCCCAACAACAAAAAAAAGTGCATTTTTGCTTAACTGACATAAATCCTCTTCAATTTACCGTCAAGGTGAAACTAACACATGTTGAAAAAAACAAACCTGAATTAAATCCTAAATCTACCCCCTACATAATGCATTTCTAGGGCTACAAGTTCACAAACCATGTCTGTCACAGAAGCAAAAAAGGTGGAAACCTGAATGACATTGATAGTGATGGTGGGTAGGATGAAAAGAAAAAAGAAAGAAGGGTAAGAGATAAATGGATTATAGAAAGTCACTAGCACAAAAGATAAAAGGGTGCAAAATGCAAAGCACAGTTCTTGCCTAACATTTTTCAAAGACAAATGTATCTTCACCACCCCCTCGGTTCCTGCTTCAAGGACATGGCAATTTGCTTATTTCTTGATGGAAAGAACACTGGATGTGGAGTCAGAGGATCTAAATTTGCTGCCTGTGTGACCCTGAGCAAGTCACTAAATGGAGCCAAAGGTCCCTTTCTGCTCTAAATCTATTATTCTAAGATTTTACCTCTCTGGACAGACCTCAGTTTGCTCATCCAGTTAATATTAGGTGACCCTTACTTATATAGACATCTATTCCAGCTCAAAATATATGATCTTTTCTACCTAATAATTTCCATTTTGTTAGGATGTTTTAGTGGTATCCTACTTCTTAAAATTCAGAATTCATATTCATGGTTTCATCTCCAAATGGCTTGATCTAACTTCTAATACGGTGGGGTGGGATTTCAATTCTGTTCAATTTTCACCAAGCCCTGAATTTTTACATTCTAGTTGGACATATAAAACATTATGTTTGCACAGAAAATACACTTTTAATGAAGGGACGGTGATGTTCCAAAATTCTGATCCTTTTCTTTTTTCAGAATTATTACAAAGAAAATATTATCCTGATTTGACCATGAAAGCTAATTTTGTTTATAACAGGTGATCGATAGCAATATAAACCAAACACATAGAGTCTTTTGGGATTATATAAACATAGTGATTTCTATATATTTGCTTGGTGTCATAAAAATCTGATCAAAAGGGCTGGGAAGGACAAAACTGTACATAGGCAGATATGGGGCGGGGGGAGTGATTTTATACACACACACGAGCAGGACAGAATAGAAAGAAATGCTATGTTTAGAGTCAAAGAACCTTGGTTTGTATCCCTTTGGACAAGTTATTCAACCTATCTGAATCTCAGTTTTCTCATCTATAAAATGAGGTGACTGGGTTAGATGGTCCTGTATCCTAAGATAGACAATAGAGAAAGTAATTTTAACAACTGAAGAGAAATCCACAGAAAATTAAATCCAGGAAGGAAGCTAGCCATAAAAACTATCAATCTCCTATAAACAAAATTAAAAGTACAGGTAAAAAAACATAAGTAAATTAGACATCCTGATTCAAAGAGATAAAATCAATCTTATATTTATCACTGACACTTGACAGGATGGAACTCATGATTAGAATATAGCTATTTGAAACATATAGCTTACTAAAAATTAACAGATTTTTAAAGGGTGAGTGGCATTGAGGATTAAAAAGATTGAACTCAGAAATCATTTACTGAGCACTCCGTACAAACCACTGTGGATATAAAGACAAAAAATAAAATAGTCCCAGTTCTGAAAAGGAAAAGTTACAGAACATATTATCCTGATATGCTCATGTGAAGAAATTCAAGAATAGGGTAAGTGACTGTTGTAGCCTTCACAACTGTGGGAAAGATATAAAATCTTAAAATGTAAATTAGAGGAAATTATAAAAGAAAAAAAGGTTAATTGATTCCATAAAAATATTTTCCACAAGATAAATCAATGTAAACAGATTAAGAAAGAAAAAAACTGGAAAAACTGGAAAAAGAATTGTAGCAAACACTTATAGATCATTCAAAATGTAGAAGAGACTGGTAAATTTGTGTCATCTTCTAATATATAAGTGGTAAATACATGAACAGGTAGTTATCAAAAAAGGAAACTGATTAGCAACCACATGAAAAAAATGTTCAAAATCTCCAATAATTAGACAAATAAAAAAACTCAAGAGTCCACCTAACACTCATTAAATTGGAAGAGATAATTTAAGATGACAAAAATCAACACTGGGTTTTTTAAACAGGAGGGCTCTTATGTTACTTACCAGTTGTAACAGTTGGACCAAGTGTAAAGCAATATGCAACAATACAATTAAGTTACAGAAACTGTACACATTTTTTGACATACTGGTCCAACTGCTGGGACTATGCATCAAAGACAACATGGAAAAGGAGAAAAAAAAATCTATTTTAAGAGTAAAAACCTGGAAACAAATGAGGCGGCTCATCATTAATTGGGAAAATTCTAAACAAATTATTATTTATGTATGGCATATGAATGCAAGACAATCAAACACTGAAGTACTTCAATAAACAATACACAAGAATTCAAAAAAAAATATGGGAAGTTATATGAAGTGACAGAGTAAAAAGAACATTACCAAAATAATAAATGTACATAATGATTACAATCACATAGTTAAAAACAACAAGTTCATGTTATACACATAGTTAAGGTGTTTCAAAAAAGATCAGGAAGAAAAGGACAACATGGGTAATGGTGCTATTTAGATCTAAATATCAGGAGGCTATAAATAGACACCTAACTATTAACAGGTTTTTTTTTTTTTGTTTCGCTTTCTATACTCCTTTCCAATATGCCTTCTTGCTTTTTATATTTAAGTCTAAATAAATTTTTAAAGGAACAAAAATCCTCTAGAGCATACCACACAACCAGTGAAGAACTAAACTTATCAAAGTGATTAAAAGTTAGGAAGGAGGCAGAGGATTAAAGCAGGCAGAGAATGGCCTCTTTTACCTAGTCAAAAAAAAAAAATCAATCAGGGAGGGGAAGACCCTCAAGGTTTCTGGCCCAAAGGGAAAGAATTGCTATTTACATTCAACTCTGAACCAGTCAGGGCCCAAATAATGACCAAGAAGGGCTTGGCCTGGGACCTACAGTAGAACAATCAAAGAGAGGCAAAGTGATGTATGTTTAAGGCACAGTTCTTAAGAAAAAAATCTTGCCCACAGATTCCAAGATATTTTGCAAGGTTTCAGCAATCAAAATTTATATTTCAAGGGAAAAGAAAAGAGAAGAGGTGTGTTGCCCAACTTGCCAGTTCTAACTGCATCCCCAGTAGGGTAGCTCCTACCTCTACCCCTGTCATCACTACCACTCCTCACAGAGGTTGTACTACTCACAGAGGTTGTCCTTTCTGGAAGAAAACCATGGCATCAGGGAGGTGATACATAACGTGCAAATAAACTGGATTTAAAAGAGGAAGGCTGTGCAAAGTCACAGCCTCACCTCCCCAAGAGCCATCTGGGTCCAGTGGCAAGATCAGGACAACTAGAGATGGCCTTGGATGCAGTGGGAGACCTTGATCTTGGCCTTTTTAAGCTAAGGCAGGCCTGCACAACACTTTGCGGTTTGGGCCACTTATAGCAGGCCAAAGGATTTCCAGCCCACAGAAAAACATAGAGGAAAACATCCTTTGTATGTAAAGGAAATTCTATGGTGCTGTGGACTGGTCTGAGCTAAGGTCTTTAACATATCTCAGTCAGACTGAGGCAACGCCCATTCAGTGATTAAAGGTAAGTAAGAAGGGAGAAAACAGATAATGGCATCTTTAACCAAAGTCAAAAAAAAAGCAATTTGGGAGGGGAACACCCTCAGGGTTTCTGGCCAGAAACAATAGCTATTTACATTTACTCAGAGACAATCAGGTAGACAACCCAAATCTTTCAAACTTCACATCTCAGAGGTTTCAATAATCAAAATTTACATTTCTTTGGGCAGAGCACAACCAGGTAAGGGTACTACACCCTATGTGGGCAGAGAGGGAAGTAGGAGGGAGGAAAAAAAGAGGAAGAAAGAGGGAGGAGTGAGGGAGGGAAGGGACACTTTATTATCTATATCCTGAGGATACTATAAAAAAAATAGTCCCTGCCCTCAAGAAGTTTTCATTCCACTAGGATACAACATGTACAAAGACATTTTAAAGAAGGGAAAACAGTAGCAACTGAAAGGAGATGAGGAAGAGAAGAAATAAGGAAACACTTCACTTAACAGATGAGACCTGAGCTGACTTTTGGGGGAAGCTAGAATTTCATAAACCCATCTAATTCTAATGATTTTCTCGGTCAGTATATAACTAGAATACTTTCCCTCCTCACCTCTGCCTCATAAACACTTAGCTTCCTTCAAAGCACAACTGAAGTGCCACCTCCTACAGGAAAAAAGAATACAAACGTAATAGTCTGTGTTCCAATAAATGTAAGGTCCTTGAGGTAAGGAGCTATCATTTTTTGTCTTTGGATCTCCAGCACCGAGTATAGTGCCCCACACATAATTAGTAAGCTCTTGCTGAATTGAATCTTATTGCAACGTGACAGTGGAAAGTGTGATGGTCTTTTCAGTCAAAAAAAAAAAATGGTTCAAATTTTACCTCTGACACCCATGATCACACAGTTACTAAAGTCCCCAGTTCTTACACAGTAGGCACTTAATAAATGGTTATTTCACTGACTAACTCTTAACCTCTATGTATATCTGTTTTGGCATCTGAAAAATGGTGATAGTCCTAGTAAGTACATACCTCACAGCACTGCATGAGGTCCAAGTGAGAGATCAGCTTTTGTGTTTAGAAGTGACCAATGAGAAAACTAAAGCCCAGAGAGATTGACTTGGCAAGGTTACACAGTTAATACATAAATCTAGGTCTCCGATTTTAAATCTAGTGCTCCTTCCACTAAATTACTACTGTATAGAATTTCCTAAAAATTTAATCTATTCAAGTAGAAAAGGTTACCACCTCCAAAGAGTTATCACTTATCAATGGAGGACTTAAAAAAATGGCTAAATGGTAAAGTATAAAGGAAGTTGTAACGAAGATTTACTTTTTAGGTATGGGTGGCTGAAATCTCTTCCAACTCGAGTCCATGATTAATGACCTTCAGAGTATGTATGTATGTATGTATGTACACAAAGTGTACTTCCTACCAGTAGAGTCAAAAGAGAAAAAAGGGGCAGTGACATTGCCGCTTACATGAAATCTGGGAGTTAATCAAAGTATGATACAGAAATGCCCTGTGAACATCAAAACATTTATAGAAACATTTCTGTGATAACAAAAACTAATTAACAAAAAAAATTAATTAGAAAACAGTTAAATTTTGGTATGTAAATATAATAGAATGTGATTATGTCGTAAAATTATGAATATAAGGAATTTTGAAAAATATGACTGAATACAGAGTGAAGTAAGCAGAATGAAGAAATCAATATATACTGTGATGAACAACACAAATAAAAAGAAAACACTAAGTGGAAGCAAAATTTAAAAATGCTATTTAATACACCATGACCAATCTTGGACCCAGGTGCCGAAAGAGGAATACAAGCGCAGAACTGCGAATATACTATTATCAGACAATAGCTGTGTCCCTTGGATTTCTTACAGTTTTATTCAGTGTAAGGAAAGGAGCAATAGAATGTTGGGATGAGGAGTTAGAAAACAGAAAAAGAAATAAATGGCTGATGTAGGAAATGATGAAGGGCAGTGGTATCAAACTCAAACAAATACAGATCCCTGAGGGCTTAGGTTGACTTAGAAAACCACAAATTAATATTATTTACATAGTACTGTACTTTTATTTATTTTGTTAAACACTTCCCAATTACATTCTAATCTGGTTCATGCAGCACTCAGGAGTTTTTTGGGCTGATTTCAGTCTGCAAGTCTAACACCTCTGATTAAAGGGCCAATTTTGGAGACTCATGAAATGAAAAATGAAGTCAGGAGAACAAGGAGGACTATACAATAACAACAATATTGTAAAAAGAAACTGGAAAACTATGATCAACTCAATAACCAAATATCATTTCAGATGACCCATAGTAAAGGGTACTACCTACCTCCTGACAGAAAGATTACGTACTCAAGAGTACAGACTGAGATATACTTACTAGACAAAGCCAAGGGCTTAATTACACATATTTGTTGCAAGGATTCTGTTTTTCTTTCTTTTAGAATGGGGGGAGGAAGATTTTGGTTAATGGAAGAAAAAAATTAATTTAAAAAATGGTTCATGTAAAACAAAAATTATAAATAAAACTCTGAAATAAGATTTTTTTTCAAGGAAGTAGAACCCTATGCAAATTTGAAGAAACCCATAAAAAATAAACTGAAGATGCTAAAAATCTATGAGTGATAAAGTGGAAGGTGCATTGGATTTGGAGTTAAGAGGTCACTGGTTCAAATTCTAGTTGTTTACTGCCTGGGAAAATTGCAGAGGTTTAGTTTTCCCATCTGCAAAGCAAGGAGTTGGATCCAATGATTCCCAAGATGCCTTTCACATCTAAATCCTAAAATCTCTTTAGAGTGAAATGGAAAGAAAACCCCAAACTACTAGAACACCCCCAGCTCCCTCCCACAGTCTGTACATAAGATCCTTCTTGTCTCTATGAAGGTGCTCAGATTCAATCCAGCTCAGATTCTCTCTGGTTGAGATTCAGTCGGCTGGCTTGTCAATAAAAACATCACAAATACTTAGGCTCCTTAAGAGTCAACCTAATATGGCAGATCTTTAATAAACCTTGTTTTTTGCTTTGGTTAAAAGAAGGATTGGGTTGAATTCATTCGGGCAGGACTCAGAGTGTTGGTATTTTGGGGTCTCAAGCACTCCAGGTCTCAACATATGACCCTGACCTCAACGTTTCCTAGCCACACTTGAGAAACAGATGTGGAAACATAAACACACACTATGGTAAAAGATACAAGCAAATGAAGGAGTTAATAATCTACTGTTATTTATTCTACCAAATGCTGATGAAGATGAGGAACTGGCTGAGTAAATATAAGATATCTGGATAATCCAAAAGTCTCATTTTCACTACCAGTTCCATGCTGCTCCTTAACAAATCATTTAACCACAATTAACAGGTCAAAAAAAGGTATAAAAAGAAAAGGGGAAAAAAACACCCATAATTTATTTCAGTGTTACCTATCCTCCTTTCTCTGAGTCTCTGGTGGAGGTACTAAAGATGAAAAGTTAAGAAGAGGGAGATTTAAGCATTTTAGGGTACAGATAATTCACAAATTATATAATCAGTAACTGGCTTCTGGTTTCATGTTCCATTCAATATGTTATCCATCCTTGGTTATGTGATCAAGGAAGTCTTGAATGATCTGTAAAACCTTCAAGATGGAAATAGGGTTCAGATATCTCTCAGTTCATTAAAAATCTGCGCTCTTACTAACTGTGTGACTTTTGGCAAGTCCCTTAATCTCAACTCTCTCCAAAAAAAAAAAAAATCTGGAAAACTAATGCAAGAACCCCAAAACAATCATATCATCCCCCCATTATATTGATTTAAAAACTTCTACAGAGTTTTAAGTATCTGAGCACACATTTCTCAATGTCATCTGAAGGTAAAGAAAACAAGCAACAAATTTCCATTTTTAAAACTGGAAAGTGGTCACCAAGAGCACACTGCCAAGCTCTGTCAGGCCTGACTGTACACTGGTTAGTTAACATTTTTAACACTGGTTCTTTAGTGATTAAACTCAGAACCTCCCTTCAGCCTCCACTGAAGCTATCTACCCAAAACATACTGAACACAAAGTATCAGTGACACTTTCAATAAGACATGTTTTAGTTACTAAGTCTTGAGAAAAATATTTATGCAATTTGCAAGATCTGGTTTTAAACCCGGTCTACCTCTAACACATTCAAGTAGCTCAGTGACCCTGGGCAAATCACTTAACTTCTCAGAGCAGTGTTGAAGACTCAAATAGAAAAAGAACTCTATGCTGACTCAGAAAACTTCATTATCAAAAAAAAAAGAAAAGGAAACTTCATTATCTTTTTTCATTTTTTTAATTTGTTGTTTTTTTTAATCTATGTTGCTGTATTTTTATTTATGTGGTTTAATGCATCATTTTAATCTGGTTGATCCGTTATGTCAAGACTTGCTGCCACCAGTTGGACATTTCTGTCATAAAAAAAGCCCAGACAACTACCCATCTTCATTGACAGGAATTCCTCATGGGGAGCTCCTTACACTGATGACACCCATCAGTTTCCCCAAAAAATGATGGGGGATAGTGAAAGGGAAATGTTTAAATTCACATGACCTTCATAAGGAAAAAAGTACACTGCATGAAAGATATGAAAAATGATCATTAGTTAACTACTACTATATAGTTCAAGTATGACATAGCATTTAACAAGTGTCCATAACTGTCATTCCATAATGCCACTATAACATAATCTCCTCAGTTCTCTAGCCCTAATCACTCTATTAAAACAAAAATAACTTGTCATACCTTTCAGAAGCTTCCTGCTTTAGTTGTGGAATCCCATCAGGAGTCAAACCAGAATCTAAAAAACCAAGAAAATCTCGTTCTGCATTAAAGGATGCTTTCTCCAAGTCCACCTCTGATGGTTCATGGCCACTCAATTCAGTATCTGGGACATTCTGTTGTATCTCTGATCCATCACTTTCAGTAAGATGGCCCCGATAACCAGGAGAACTAGGAACACTACTCCCTTCCTGGTCTGAGCTGTTCTTCTGTCTCACATCTCGTTGAGGTTTACTGTTCAACCCATCATCCCGAAACCCTTTGGCAAATGGGTTGTAATCTATTTTTAACTGGGTAATTTGAATGTTCTGATAAGCTGTCACTGCAAAAAACTCAGTCTGTGGGAAAGTGAAGGTATGGACATCCGGGCCATTTAGCTGTATAATTTCTGCAGCTTTTTCTGCAGGTACCAGGTGAAGCCGTGGCAGATAACGATGCATAGAGTGTAAGATAATGTGTCCTTCCTGATCCAATGTATTGTTGGTAAGTTTCAGTTTATAGAAAGACACTGGTTGATGCATCCAGTAATGTCCTGTAGAAGGAGATTCTGGATGAATGAACACCCTCCCCAGGACATGAGGCTCTGCCTTGCCACTGGGCTCCCACCAACGGCCATTCCATTTATAGCGGTGGTTATCCACCGGAGAGATGTCCATTACAAGGATATACTTTAAGTTTGAATTCAAGCCAGTTATCCAGTAACGACAGTAAGGAAACATGCGTCTTCCCTGCTTAGTCAGAATCATTTCTGTGCTTCGATGATAGAACTCATTCCACATGCTATTGTTATCCAGGGTGACAGTGATGCCCCCTGAGGTACAATCAGCTGGAAGGCATGTCTTGACTTTAGTTTTTACTGGAGATGACACACTGTTGGCTAAAGCACAGGCATCCCGGTTTGCTACTAAAATGCCTTGATCAGTTTTACTATTTCCTTGTTGCTGTTTCAAGATGACAAAAAAGGCTGGTGTTCCTCCTGACACAGTCCCACCATCTTGATTACCCAATGCAACCTGCTGTTGCTCCATAATAACTGTAGTAGTAAATTCTCTCTTGAACTAACTGCAGACAACACACAATTGAAACAGCCCGTTCTGTGTTTTCACCATCCTGAAAACAAGCAAAATAAATGACTGAAGCCTCTTTAAAAAAAAAAATTATACAGATCGTAACAGCTTACTTTTAAAATAAGGATATGAAAAACGAATTTAAATAATGACAAGGATAACATACTCTAATAAATATACTTTAACTGTTTCACTATACCACTCCACTGCTACAAAACTATAGAACAGCCACCATTCTGTAACTAAAATGTCCATACCCTTTACCCTTTGGCCTAGAAACCCCATTGCTAGGTGTGTGTACCCCTAAAGGGGTCAAAGACAGAAAGGTAAAACATTCACAACAGCACTTTCCATGGTAGCCAAAGGTTGGCAACAAAGTAGAGGAACGGCTGAACAAATTGTGATACATGGATTACTCAAATATTGTTGGGTCATCAAAAATGACAAGAAATTAGAGAAATATGAGATGACTTTTATTAACTAAAGTAGAGTGAAACAAAGAACCAGGAAAACAATATACACCTAATTTCAAAGATAGAAAGAGAAGAATAAAAACAAAAACTAACTACTATGTAATATAATGACCAAGCCCTGAAAAAGAAATATGAAGTTATGCCCCCTTCCTTCACTTCTAAGTAATTTTCCCTAACAATTTCTCCTTTAAAAGTTAATTCTAATCTATTTCAAACAATTTCTCCCATTCAATCATTCTGTAATTCACTATTAAGTCTTATCTCTACAAATAAAAAAATATTTGGCCCTATTTTAGGAAAACCCATATTTAAAGATCCAAACTCACTAAATTATTACAATATTTTTGTTGGGGTTTTTACAAAACATGCATTCCACTTTACAAAAAGATCCACCATGGAGTTCCTTTAAATATCTAGCTCTTGTAGATCTATAAAAATAAAGTTGTACGCAATACAAGTTCATGGAGTCATATACAATCCTTTTTCTTGTGTTTTTAAAATAAGTTAACATTCATTTTTATGTCTTTTATATTTGCCCGTCATTCTCCTTCTATCACTTATTCTCTACTGCCTCATTCCCTACTTCCTACAAACATGCCCATGTTTCATCCATCCTAAAAAAAAAATCTCACTTGATCCTGCTATGTATCCCCTATAACTATCTTCCTATATCTCTTCTATCCTTTCTGGCTAAACTTCTTTAACACTAGCTAAAACAGATGTTTTACATACAATACAGCTTCTAGCTTTATTCCACCAAAGGCTTCAGAGAATCAAGGAGAATGAGAACTGAGAAAAGACCACTGAATTTGTCAAGTTAGTGATCATAGGTAACTTAGAATAGTTTTGTCTGCTGATTCTCTTCCTACCAATGTGACCACTTAATCTCTTCATGGATTCTCATCTAGATCATTTACTCTAACAGCAGGTGTCTCAAAGTTCTATCCTGGAGCCTCTTCTCTCAATATATTACTTCACTGGGATGATTTCATCAGCTCCCAAAGATTTAATTACTATCTCTGTACTCAATGATTCTCAAATATACCTATCCTGCCCTGAACTCTTTTGACATCCAATCTTGCATCTCCAACTGCCTTTCAGATATCCTGAAAAGGATATTCAATAGACATCTTAAACTCAACATGTCCAAAATTGAACTATCTTTCCCTCTAAAGCCTCCTCCTTCATATTTTCCCTATTACTGCAGTACAGTACAAATCTACCCAGTTCCTCGGGCTCACAATCTAGGAGTCATCCTTGACTCCTCACTGTCTCTCATCTTCCATATCCAAGCTGTTGCCAAAGCCTAATCCACCTTTGCATCATCCCTAAAACATACCCCTGTCTCCTCTGATGTTGTCACCACTCTAGTGCAGGTTCTTAACACCTCATCGGGTATGATTAAACTAGCCCACTGAGGGGTATTCTTGCCTCAAGTTTCTTCCTGCTCCAATCCATCCTCCCTTCAGTCACCAAAATGATTTTCCTAAAGGCCAGGTCCTACACCATGTCATCCCCTTAACTCAATAAGCCACCTTTCCAGTCTTCTTACACCTTACTCCCCAAGAAGTATTCTTCAATTCAGTGACACTCATCTCCTTGCTCCACAAACAAGACACTCTATCTCTCCCCTATAGATATTTTATCTGCCTGTCCCCCTTAAATTGCAGTCTGTGAAGGAATTTTAATACTCAATAGACGAGTTCATACATATCTAAGAAAGACCCCTGGAGTTTTTTGAGCAAACAGTTAACTATAATCAGACCTGTTTTAGGAATGTCCCTTTGGCAGCTGTGAAGAGAACAGACTGACAGAGGGACAAACTTGGGGCACACCATAATAGTCCAATAGTGAAGTAAGGCCTAAACAAGGATGTTAGGCCATGAGTAAAAACAAGAAAGCAGTTGCCAAGACTTGGATCGGATATATTGAGAGAACTGAGGCTGAATCTAACTATGTCTGCAAACTTGGGTAACTTGAAGAATACCCCTGACAGAAACAGGGACTTTACGAAGAAAGGAGGTTCTGGGAAGGAAAGAATACTTTGAACAGGCTGAGCTGGATGTGCCTAAGGGCCATTTAGATGGAAACATCTAATAGGCAAGTTGGTGATATGTACTGGCATTCAGGAGAGGTTCAAGATGAATGAAGAAAAGATCTCCTATAACATCTGTTTATAGATCATTACTGTGAAAAGAAAAGGGGGGGGGGGGAAGAAATTTACAACATAAAGCAACAAGAGTCAATATCAATTTAAAACCAATTAGAAAAAAACTGTTTATGAAGTCATAAGCCAAGAAAGAGATGTCAAACTTAAATAGAAATAGATCCCTGCAGGCTGTCAGTGGATGCAGAAAACCACAAATTAACATTACCTATATTGCTTTGTATTTTTTTTAATTTTGCTAAAATTTAATTTCCCAATTACATTTAATCTGATTCTGGCCAGAAGTTTTGAAGGGGCTGAAAGTGTAACATCTCTAATTTTAGGGATAATGAATGATTCAATGTACAAATATCTACATTAAAAAAAAAAATCAACCATATAGTACATATATTTTGACTTTATACTTCACTTTAAATACTGTCTCAATATGCTATCAATTCTTTTTCTCTAGAGAATTAAAATTTGTCACTTAAATTTTAACAGAAAAAACGTAGAATCATCTAGTTGACAACATACTCATGTATCAACAGCAAAAATTCTATGCAAAATTACACACAAAATAGGACACATGTCATAATTCTGAAATTACTTCTTCACTACCTTTTAAAAATTTCTTTCACTTTAGGATATTTACTCTCTTTTCATTAACTTTTTGTACCCACAAAAATATGTGAAGAATTAAAATGGCAGGTTCACGAGATCATAAACCTAGAGCTAAAAGGAACATGAAAGGCCATCTAAATCCAATCCCTTCATTTTACAGTGGGGGAAACTGAGGCATAAGAAATTTAGGTAACACACTCAAGATTACACAAGTATTAAGCATCAGAAGTAGGATTCATACCCAAATACTCTAATGCCACACCTATTTTTCATTCAATTACCTTCCCTCATTATCATGAAAAAATTTCAAAATATCAAAATGCTACAGTATTTCCTAATCAAAATAACTTCTCCTTACAGACCAATGTTTTTAAGAAAAAGGCAATATGTTAGGATAGTTCTCCCCTTAGGAGAAAATCTTGTATGTTATTCTATGAGAAATTAACGAATCTAAGTCCACCTGGCATTTTAAAACAAATTTTATTGGATTTTTTTAAAGTTAGAAAGACATTTAAAAAATCAGGTTATACAGCTACTTCCAGACTCAAAAATAACTGTAACTGATAGGAGACATTGATAATATAACTAAAAGCAACTACTCTGAAATGTATATGTGGGTGTTCTTTAACCAAGGATTTATGCCACACAAGCAGCAAGAAGGTTGCAGATCCTGAGTTTATTTAGCTTTGACCTGTGGATCCAGAAAATTCACAGGGGCTGACTGGGCAGTCAATATTATAAAAGTGGGGTACTAATATCTCAGCAGGCATATGTCTCAGCATGGACAAAATGTACAACTTGAAAGTCATTATATACATTTCCACACCTCACCTCTGATAAGGTACAGGCTGTATATGACTCAGTACAAGTCACTCTCAGCGCCCCCATGTTATTCTCAGGCTATAAACTGCCATAGTTATTGCTCTGCATTGGTGAGGGAGTTTCCTCAAAGGTGAGTGGGGGTTCCCTATACAAATGAAATTAAAGAAACTATACACTGAAGCAATATGATTTAGGTGTCAGGGCTTGCATGTTGTCAATCAATAGACATTTAAGCACATACAATGTGCCAGGCACTGAGCGCCAAAGAGCTTAGGTATAAACAATATACAATACAAAGTTTTCAGAATTGTCAGCATTTCCCTATTAGACATGCAAAGACTTATTTTAGTAACAAGAATGATTAAATGTGAAGAAGCAAATCAAAGTGACATTCTGAAATGATACATCCTATCAGTTGTCATCATACTTACATAATCAACAAAAGATAGTCTTTTCAGGGAGTATTTTGAACTGAAGCAATGTTGCAATTTCGATAAACAAAAGGTTATCATTTCAAACGGAGTTGAAATCTACTTTTTGTCCATGTTCTTTCTCTTAATTATTCCTTGACTGAAAAATAACTTTTCAAATTACAACCGAGTTAACTAATTTAATGACTAAGTCTTACCCACAGAGACAGCATGGCCTAGGAGGTTGGCGCCCAAGTCAACTGGACTTTTATGGTTCTACTTCTTAACACATAACTGCCTGTTTTAAGCTGAGCAAGTCAACTTAAGGAAATTTAAAAACACTATATTCATTAGTAGGAGTTTTTTTCACCAAGGAATTCTTTGTTTACCAAGAAAGTCACAGATCCAGCTCCTAGTCCCTAAGCCCTATTCATATTTTAAAATATACAGCTAACCATCAAACTCACATTCAAAATTCAAAGTATTTCTAAAACTCATTTTTAGACTTTCAAAAATCCAAAATTATTGCTAAATGAGATCTATATTTTCATCAAACATGCAACTTGAAAGGGCAATTTAAGCTATGATTTGAATATTACAGAATGAATGCTTCTCGATACCTGTATAACACCCATGAGATGTTACTTACTGTGTTCTCTGAAAACCTTTCCACTTATCTACAATCTCCAATACAATTTCTCACTCCAGCTTCTAAAGCTCCGAGGATGTCACGTGAGAGTAAATTCATTGAAACTATGCTGATTCAGTTGTTCCCTCTCCCAAGACCCCTAAAAGTTTAAAGGGGGGAGGGGGAGCAGCTGGAGTTACGAAGTTATGAAGCAGTAGGTTGGAAGGGGAGGAAAGAGGAGACAAACTACGGAATTTTAAAAACACATACATAGCATGTTCCCAATCTGTTTTCAACACGATAGATTAATTTGTAAATGAAACTTTTTAGGATCTCAGCCATTTATTGGACTGTCCTCTGCTTCCAAAAATCAGGGCACCTCCATTCTAATGCAAATACGTTTTTGGTTAGAAGAGTTCATTCCTATTCCTAGCAAACCTGTGCAGAGAAGCTGCTGGCCTAGGAGCCACCCAAATGAGGGCCCAACAAAAGGTAATTTCATGCATCGTTTTTTCTGGGTACTAAACTCACGATGACCTACACGATGCCGCCCCTCCTTCGCGATCGTTAAGTCGAGACACCCAGGAATTCAGGGTTCCAACAAATTCTAAGTGTTTACCCACTAGCAAAGCAGCTCAAGCCACGCACGGGCTCTGGCTACAACTCGCGGCCGTGACAGCCGTCCAGGTACTGTGCCATCCCTCCCAAAGGGACCGTGAGCAGGGCGGCCGCCCGCGGCAAGGGGCCTGCTCGTCCCCGAAGGCCGGCTCCCGCAGCGATTCTCCCAGACCACGTCTGCCTGGCTGGGCACCACGTGAAGCACGCAGCAGAAAAAGCTCTTCCGGGGAAGGCGCCCGAGGGTCACGTGCAGCCCGCCGGAACCTGCCGGGAGCTCCCGGGAGCGCAGCAGCGCTCGGTTACCGGGGAGACCGCGGCAAGCTTCAAAGCCCTCCCGGTCCCGCCCCAGCCCAAGGAGCCGCCGCCCCGCCCCCGCCACTCTCCCCGCAGCCCGAAAGCGGCGTCGTGCCCAGGAGCCAGGAGTAAAGCCGCAGGGCCAGCCGCCAGGCTCGGCGGCACGCCGCGGCAAAGGCCGCCACCGCACGCGCGGATGCGGCTCGGGTGGGTTCGAAAGTTCTTACGGGATCCACGTGTCGGCTCTGGCGACGGAAACCAGGCCTGACGAGCCGTTTCCCTACACTCCACCCTCCAAAGGGCCGGCGCTTCGGCGGCCGCCTCTCCTCTCAGCTCCCTCCACCCCATCCCACCTAGCTCAAGTGCAGGCTGGAGGGAACTACACCTAAAGCACTGCAAGGAGCGGCCCCAGCGGCAAAAGGCTCCCGACTCTTCCACCTCTCAGCCCCTAGCAAGCACTTCCACTTCCTCCACTTGGTGAGCACAAGGGCTGGGAGGTCTCATTCGCACCCCACCTCTTCACCTAACAGATGCGGGGGCAGGTGAACTCTCTCTCTGCCCTCTGGGCCAGTCCAAACGCCGCTGCAGCCCGAGAGGCTGCCCCCACTGATGGAGAGAGAAAACAGCACCTCCTCTCCACCTGCTTTCCCGGCCCTGTCTCAGCACCTACGAGCCGTCACCCCTTTGTTTACCCAGATTCCTCACCGGCTAGCAGCCGACGGCTCCTTCTCCGGGCATCGAGTGCTCCTCAAAGGCGGCTTGGGTATCGCACGCAAGAAGAGACGTGTGCACAGGTGTCAAAGCCGGCCTCCGCCTCGGCGAGACAGCAGGATTACCGAGGGCCCCTCTCCGCGTTCTGGATGCCAGATGTGGAGACGACAACATTTAGGGTTCAAAGCGTTGCCCGCAATCGCAGCAGATTCAAAACCTAGAGAGTGTCGTCACGCAAACCGTGCCACGCCGCGCAGCACCCCACGCACGCGAGGGCAGGGCCGCGCCTTGGGCGCTTCTCACCCCGCCCGCCTCGTGGCCGATTCCTTTGGCGTCGATTTTTCCAGTTCGTCAGAAGAGCAGTCCGGAAGTGGGAACGGGGGCGCGCAAGAGGTGTCATGCGCAGTCTCGGTCGGGGGCCTGGAAGCGCGCGCGCCCAGGGCTGCCCCCGCGTCGGGCCCGGCCTGGGTAGGGCGCGCGAAGCTCTCGCCGCCGAGTGCTTCAGAAGACTCCAAAAAACCCAGAAGCTTCGAACTCTCGAAAGCCCATATCGGGCCAGGACCACACAAACGTCCTCCACCCAAGCCCGAGAGTTACCGTGCAGGGCGCGGCAGACCTCACCCCGAATCCTTCACGTCCCGGTGGGGGCGGGTTATTCCGTTCCGCTCGCACACCGTGTGTCTGCAGCCAGCTGAAGAGACTGCGCGCGCACCCCCACCCCCCTCCCACGTCACCGCGCACGCGCTTCCGCCATATGCCACTGCGCAGGCGCAGAATTCTCGGCGCGAGGCGCCTTGCCCACCCCCCCACCCCCCAATCCCACCCCACCCCACCCCCAGTTCCAGGAGGCCAAACCGATCGGCAGATGCCTTTAGGCCGTCGGACCCGCTTCTCAGACCGGGGTCTCCCTTTTCCTCAGTTCTCTGCATCCTGGTCCCTAGTGCTGAAGCTTCTGGAAGCGGGAGGGGCGGGGCAGGCAAGACGCACCCCGATTCCCTGAGCCTTGCACACGAAGTCTTCGTGGAAGCCGGAGAATCGTCGCTAGCCCGGACCTCCCCAAGCGCGCCGGCCCCCTCCTCCGCGCTTCGCCCGCCCGGCTCGCGCTCCCTCTTCCCCGCCTGCCCCCAGCCCGGCCAGGACTCACCCTACCCCTGCTACCCAGACACCTTTCCACCGAGGAAGGGCTTGCTGCCCCAGCGCGCCAGTCGCCTTGGCCTGCGCCAAGACGTCCAGAAAGCTTGAGAGGAGTGACCTTGGGGGCCTGGCAGGCGGACACGTCCGGAGGCCCCCGACAGCAGCGGGGCGTCAGAGGCGGCCTGAGGGCTCCGTGCAGAACGCTTCTCCCGAGGGAACGGGGGTGGGGGTGGGGGGTCTGCCACTAGATCCCCTCTTTGGGGAGAAGGAGAACACCAAGAAGAAACGTTCTGAAAACCAGAACAAGGTCAGGGAAAATGAAGGAAGAACACGCAGCAAAGCACCAACGCATGACAGACCATCTGACTAATTAAGATAGAGTACCCTTAATTCGGAAATATCATTTCTGGAGGTGGAAAAATGTTGGCAAGTTGCTTGGTTACAAAAGGTTACAAATGTGACAAAATTTAATAGAATCCCATCTACGTTTTCTAGCTTTGCGCAGGTTGAAAAGTCAGATGCTAAAGAAATGCAACATATAAAATACAGAAATGAAGCCATCCTGAATGTTTGGCTGATGAATAACGAACTGATGACAAAATCCTGCACATTTTAACTTGACAGAAAATTCAGATCTTAACATCAGGATGTCAATTTCTTAATGCACATGTCCTATCAGGGGAGAATCTCCACCTCATCTTTCTCTACCACAGCTACTCGTAATTCATTTGCTATCAGTAGACAATCAATGGGGGGAAACCTATTGGAAAAGTTTTTACTGTATGGATCCGATTTGTAAACTGGACTTGGATAATCAGAATTCTGCATTTCAGTTCTTCACATTTACACAAAAAGGAAAAAGTGACATTTCCATTACTCCTGACAAGAACCTGTGAGATGGAGCAATCAATCATATTTGCATTTTAATGGCATTTATAGACTTATTGTATATCTCAAAATAATTCACTGGTAATTAATTGTAAAAGATCATATATTCCAATATGTTGCAAGATGTATTTCTTCCTAAAAAGTAGTTTAAACTTCTGGATTAAAACCTCAAAGTACAGTATATATTCATTACATTTTCTAGCAAGGAGTACTCCATCTGCTCTACTGTAATCAATTCTACACTTAAGTCAGGAAGCTCCCCTCTACCCCTTTCTCTCCTTAAATACTGACCATTCCATCCCCTTCTGAGATTCTCGTTGTTTTTCCTGTATTTTTTACATCTAATGTGAATGTGCTGTGAATATATTTGAAAAATTAACAAGTAGGACCCATCATAAATAAAAAAAATTCTAACTTCTTTTTAAAAAGTTAGATTAAAAGAAATGTACTTTTAAAAAAATAACAAATTGTTGTCCAATTCTATTTATGTTATTCCTCATTACAATCAATGATGCTCCTATCTGATCTTAGTTTGAGAAGGAGAAAGCATCTATGAGGGGAAGGTCATCTGGCTTAACCCCTCCTCCTACTGCCTCTAAGTCACCTACACTACCTACAATAGCTTTCTAAATGGTCTCCTTACTTCCCAGACCAATTCATCCTCTAATCAGATGCCAAAGTGATGATCCTAACAAGAGGTCTAACCACTGCACCCTGCCCTACCCCCTTAAATAAATTCCAGTTCCATTATAATGTTCCATTATAACAATGATTATAACATAAAATCTTCAGACATTTAAAGTCTCCCTATTACATCGGGGATCAAATATGAAATCCTTTTCACTTTAAAAGCCCTTCATAACCTGGCCCCTGCCCAAGTTTCCAATCCTCTTATACACTTCATTCTCCTCCACATACTCTGCAATTCAGTAACAAGAACCTTCTTAGTCTTAATGATGAAAAAAGCTATCCATCCCCAGAGAAAGAACCGTTGGTGTCTGAATACAGATCGAAGTTTACTGTTTCTTTTTTCTTGTCTGTGTTTTCTTCCACAACATGACTATTATGCATATGTTTTGCATGACTACTGATGGTCAACATTACACATGTATAACCTATATGGAATTGCTTACCTTTTCAAATGGGGGGAGGGGGGAGAAGAGGAAGGGAGAGAATTTAGAACTAAAAATTTTTAAAATGAATGTTAAAAGTTGTTTTTATATGTAACTGGGGAAAAATAAAATACTAAACAAAAGCTTAAAAAAAAAAAACCAAGAACCTTCTTATTCTTTACTCATGACCTTTTTACTCCTCAAGCCTGAAATAAATGCTGTCCTTCCTCATTGCCGATTCCTTGATTCTCCAGATTTCTTCAATACTCAGTGCAAATCCAACCTTTTGTGGGCAGTCTTAATTTCCTGCCTTCCTAGTCTTTCTCTCTGAAATTACTCTCCATTTACACTGTATCTGTTTTGTCTGTATATAGTTCTATGCATGTTCTCTCCATCAGAATACGAGCTCCTTGAGAGCAAGGAGTGCTTTGGTCTTTCTTTGTATCTCCAGTACTTAGAGCAATATGGCACACAGAAGTGCTTATTAATAAATGCTTGTTAGCTGATTTTTCCCAGGAGGAAAATGAGGCCCAGAGAGGGGAAAGGACTTGCTCAAGTTCACACAGATATGGAGTAGAGCTAGAATATCAAGTCAGATCTAGTGGTCATTCCACCATACCACCATTATTTATTCTCTGGGTCTCTAAACATTTCCACTTCATAGAATTGTTTATAGTTGGAAGGGATCTCAGCAGGCATCATGTCCAACCCATATTCGGAAAAGGATTCCCACTACAGTACATGAAAAATGGTTATCCATTCCCTATTTGAAATCTCCACTGAGGGGGAAGACACATGCCTCTTGGAACAATCCATTCTACTTGTGGATAGTTCTAGATGTTAGGAAGATTTTCCTGACATTAACCTTAAACTTGCCTCCTTGCAATTGCTCTATTAATGTTCCTAAAGACAGAAAGAATAACTCTCATCCCTCTTTCACATGAGAGCATTGCAAGTACTTGAGGTCAATTATGTTCCATCACTCTTCTTCCCTTTCCCCCTCTTCTCCAGGATACACACTCATGGTTCCTTTAATGAATCCTCACATGACGTGGACTCAAAGCCTTTCACCATTCTGGCTGCTCTACACTGGATGTTCTTGCTTATTAATGTCCTTTCTAAAACAAAGTTCAACCAATTAATTTTTAATCCATGTGCTTCTTCACATCAGCTTTCTTGCTGAATTTGCCTCTCCTTCTAAACAGCCATTTTTACTGATAATACCACCATTCTACTTGTCCAGAGTAAAAGTCTTGGCATAATATTTATCTCTTTCCTCTTCTTCAACTAGTTGCCACATCTTGCCAAATCTATTCAAGATCTCTTGCATCCATTCAACAGAAAATATCCATGAAAAGTTTACTGTGTATTATTCTTCAAAGCTATACTCATTTATCTAATGTGAAATCATGTGCAGTTAATAAGGGATCAAGGGATATATGAAAATCTCATGACCTCAATGCCAAATAGTGTAAAAGAAGTCATTGCAGCAAAAGTACATGTTGGAAGACTTATAATGTCAAATTATTAAGCTTTATCCCAGTTAATCTGTACCGTACTGTACATATCATTGATGATGTCCTTTGTATTTCTTGTTTATAGTGTTTTGCCATAGTGTAAACATACTTACACTAACATAGGCCTCTCAACTGCCCTTTGGGAGAAGGAACTTAAATTTCAATTTTTCTGGAGGCTGCAGTGTTCTTTAACTTGCAGCTATATAACATCAGTGGGAAGGTACTAGCTTTGAACTGATAGGAAGAAACTTGTTTCAGGAAGAAGCTTGAAGTAATTATTTTAAAAAAAAAAACTTGGTACAATATAGTCTGTTCCTTCTACTCTTGTTTAGCTCTAGGCCCAACTCATTCATATGTAGTGTCTGTCATTCATTCATTCAACAAACATTTATCCAGCACCATTATCTGCTAGAAAGTGGAGATACAAAATGAAACATCCCACAAGGAACCTGCATCTCCTTTTCACAGAGATACATACATATATGTATACACACAATGGTTGAGTCCATTAAACTATATCAAGTGTATAATTGGTTCTTAAAACATAAACAGAAAAAAAAATGCTTATAGGCCATCTTTTGACACAGTAGTCAATACGAACTTTAGCCTAAGTCAAAGTAAGTGGAAAATAATCACAAGTAGTGGCTTTATACAATTAGAGCTACAAAACTATGAACTTTAACCTACTGATTTCACTACTAAGATTACATTCTTAGGATGTGATTGATAGGAGAAAGTCTCTCTTTGTGTAAAAATGTTCCCTAACATTCATGACAGTAAAAGAAAAATCTGGAAAACAACCCAGGTATACAACAATTATGATACATGTAGATAATGGAATATTAGTGGACATGAGAAATGACAAATATGAAGAGTATTATGGATGAAATATAGGAAATCATCAGAGTGGAAAATCAAGTGGAAACTAAACAATAAACTATGATCCATGTCCAAGGATATTTCCAGAGCCAGTTTTAACAACTAATGAGAGCCCACTGTTAAATTGTCAGTGTTAGCAGTTTTGGTAGAAATCAGCAAACTACAAAATGACTGGATTTATTGTTCTATTGACTGGCTAAACCTAAAGTGATGGAGAAAATGTTAATTATGTAGATTAGAGTTAAAAGTGTGTCAAGTGGGGGAAAAAGAACAGTTTACTATGCTAGGCCTTAGGGCTAAATGGACAGTCCTAGCCCTTAAAGAACATATAATGTATCCCACTAGAAGGTAACCTAGCCCATCCTTCTCCACTCAAAAAAACTGTCATCTTCATTACCTGGATTATCCTAATAGCCTCCAAATTGGTCATCTGGCCTTCTGTTTTTCCCTTTTCTAATCTATTCTTCACAATATCTGCCAAAATTACCTTCCTAATGCAAAAACTTACTATGTCACTCCCTTGCTCAAAAATCTTCACTAATAATCCTTCTGCCTAAAAAATAAAATGAAAACTTCTTAGCCTCTAATTGAAGGCCCTGCACAACTTGGCTTAAACCTATCTTTCCAATTTTATTTCAGAGTATACACCTCCAAACACTCTAAGTTCAAGTGAAACTATGCTGCTGGCTATCTGAGGTTACTGAGGGTTTGTTCACCTCCAGACATTTTCAAATGAGGCTGCTTATCCCTCTCACAAGAATGGAACATGCTCCTTCCTCCGTCCTCATCTTCCTTTAAGGCCCACCTCCACGTAACCTTCTCTAACCCTGCCCTCCACACAACTAGAAATGATAACTCCTTCTTCAAATTACTTTAAAGTACTTTATCTGAATCTCTCTTATGATGTCTCTCTCACATTCTACCTTGTATCATGTTCACTAGAGTAAATATTCTATCACTATTAGAATGTAAGTTCCATAAAGGTAGAAACTACATAGCTTCATCAATCTATACTAAGTGCCTTGTATACAACACAAAATTAATAGATATCTGACAATGTAAATACCTACTAGTTGTCCCTATTCTTATTTCTCCTTTTTTCCCCTTCAGTTTCTCAAACTACATCAGTTTATAGTTATTGTTGTCAAGTTTTCCTTCCATATTTGAATCCGTGACTTAATTTTTCCCTGCTTATGACAATCAAATCTGGATAGAGGTCTTCACTATGCAATCCAATTCAACAAAAGTTCAATATATTAGATTCCTATTACACACAAGACACTATGCTAAGCATTAAGGATACAAAGACAAAAACGAAAAAAGGCTCATTTCTCAAGATGCTTAAAAATATCTGATGATAAATTACATGATAGTACAACTATAGTCAGCCCCAGAAAGTGTGGATTAGTGTGTTCAGGTCAGGGTGCCATATTTTAGGAAGGATATTGAAAAACCTGGAGGATATCCAGAGGAGGGCAGTCAGGCAAAGAGCTCTGAAATGATGACATCTATTGAAGGAAATGGGAACATTTACCTAGAATACAAAATATGGGGAAGGGGAGAGCATATGAAAGAGGAATTAAATTTATACTCTGTGATCCTAGAAGGCAAAACTAGAAGCAATGGGTAGAAGACTCAAGGAAGCAAATTTATGCCCGATATAGAGGAAGATGTTCTAACATTGAGAGTTCTATTAAAGTAGAATGAGCTATTCAATAGAAGCATTGGTTTTCCCTTCATGGGAGGTCTTCAAGGAAAGGCTAGATAAACATGTTAGTTATGCTGGAGAGGGGATGGCCTTTGAGACCCCATCTAATTCAGCTCCCATTCAAGTGGGATTATAAAACACATTATAAAATGGCACAAAACCCATGCTTAACACATAGCTGACACACACTAAGTAATCACTTAATAATTGCTTTTCGGTTGATTGATAACCCACTCTAAGAACTTGTTTAATAATTTGCTATTGGATTTGTTGATTTTCAAGTCAATAATGACAGCATGTAGGAGTTTTCAACTCTTTTAATGACAGGACTGTCTTTGAACTTCTTAGAAAGAAAAAGGTAACTCTGAAAGGGAAGGGGCAGAGCACAGAGAACTGTTACAAATAGCACGAGACGTGGGTGAGGGGAGGTGAACCTTCCCAGTAGCTGCTGATACTTCAATAAACAAAACTGGCCTTGAAGATTACTGATGGCACTGAGGCTCCAAGGTCTATTAGGTAAAGACAAAGGTAAAGACAACTGTGAGAAGGATACAACATAGTTGAGAAGAAAAATATACATAACAGTATGAGAAAAGTGGTAAAGCAGCCTATTAAGTACAGAATATTTAAATATAAAGTACAGAATGAGAACAGAAGAATGATTAAAGTATGGTATATCAGAGAAAACTGTGTACAATATGATTATCAAATTTCTGTTGTTTTAACTTGCCCTAAAAATATCTGAGTTCTCCTGGAACAGAAATCTATAATATGTCTCTAATTATATTACTCTTCTGTTTTCCCTTTTAATTTAATGCAAAAACTTTTCTTTTAGCAATCTTCCTTTATTTCCTAGTCTTGGGAAAATGCATACAGAAAGCAATTTCTTAATGAACAACACATACTTCTTTTTCTTTTCTATTTGCCTGACTGAACAATCTGTATCTTTTTGGTCTCACATTATCTCAATTTTGGCAGTCATGGCTGTGTTCATAAATCATTAACTCCAACTCCAGCTGAATTCTCAGCTTTCTTAAATTTGCCTGTGTCTTAGGTAGACTTCTTGGCCCCTCCCTAGAATGTAATCGCAGGAACTGTAAAGAGTGACATGCACAAACTTTACCGGCCTGTCCCCTTGGGTCCCAATTTAAACCTTCTTTATGGCATTATCCAGCACCTTCCCTGAGATATTCTTCCCCTCCTGAAAAGCTATGTTCTACCTCAGCTTCGCAAGTCCTCTTCCGAACACGGCACCCAGAGGCCCAGGAAACCAAGGAGAAAGTGCAAGAACTCTTGCTAGAGAATCATTCAGCCACAATCAAATGAGTAACAAAATCAAATGCATAATAAAGCACTGGGCTAACAAGTAACTTGGGAATAAAAAGAATACAAAGGTAGAGAACAAGAGAACTCGCCCCTTTCTAAGCTTACAAGCAAGTTGTCAGAGATAAAAACACATAGAAGGAACTATACTACAAGGCAGAAAGGGAAATTTTCTGTAAGAGTAGCTCCAGTAGCTGCAGATCAAACAGAGATCCTTTCCACTCGGAAACATCAGTGAAGACTTCGTGGAGGAGGCGGTATCTAAGTTGGAACTTAGTGGACAGAGAGGGCTTCAATAAATTAGGAGTGAGGAAGAGGTAGGAAAGTGACAGAGAACACAGAGAGATGTGTCAGCAGAATAACACAGTTCAGAAAGCATGGGAAGGAAGACCAGGAATTCAATCTGGCTAAAGCATAAGGGATGTGGAAAGGAGTGATGAGAAATAAGACTAAAAAAGATAGATTGAGGTCAGATCATGGAGGACCTAGAATACCACACAATGAATTCTGAACATTACCTGGTGGATAATGAGAAGTTATTCAAAGTTTTCTTTTCTTTCTTTTTTTTTTTTATTAGAGCACTGACATAGAATCACAAACTCTCAGAATTGGGAGGAACCAAAAAGACCATCTAATCTATTTTAAAAACAAGAATGCTCTCTATAAAATACCCAACAAGAAGTTATCCAGTCTTTGCTTGAAGAATAACAGTAAGGTTGAAGCCTACTTCCCAAAGCAGACCACTTCATTCTGGATAGCTCCAATTATTAGGAAGTTTACACACACACACACACACACACACACACACACACACACACACACACACACACTTTCTCTCTCTCTCTCTCTCTCTCTCTCTCTCTCTCTCTCTCTCTCTCTCAATTTCCTTTTACCCACTGCTCCTAGTTTTGCCCTCTTACACAGAACAAGCCTAACATCTCTTACATGAAAGGGCATTTCAAATACTTAAAGACAGTTATCCTGTCCCCCACTAACATTTTTCTTTTTTAGTTTAAATATCTCTGGTTCCTTCAACAGGTCTTAATATGGCATAATCTCAAAGTCCTTCACCATCCTGGTTGCCCTACTCTGCATGCTCTCTAGCTAATCAATGTCTTTCTACAACTATGGTTCCTAGAATTAAATTTAATAATCCATATGTGCTCTAATGGAGAAGGGATATTAAGGGTCGCCTAGCCACAACTACCTCAGTCTTATAATTTATAAGATTGCTTTTTTGAAATCCTTTCTTAGATTTTACATTTATTCTTATTAGGCCCAAACTTCTAGCCTGTAAAGATTCTTTAGCTCTTGTTCTTCAACACATCAGCTATCCATCCCTCTGCTGCTTTTTTTTTTTCAGCAAATTTGAAAAACATTGCATTTATGTTCAGTATAGCGTCCCCATTAACACCAGCAGGTTGAGTCTCCTGAGAGCAGCTGACTAATCTCCTTAAGATTGTACGGACAGGGCGGAGCCAAGATGGCGAAGTAGAAAGACGCACATACACATAGCTCCGAACACACAAACCACAGAACGCAGAGGGGACCAAGCCAGGGCGAATTCTGCACCCAGAGACCACGGAGTATTGGAGCGAGGGAGATTTCTGCTCCGGAGAGACCTGCAAACCTCTCGCAAAAGGTCCGTCGCGCTGCAGACGCGGAGCCCAGCCCGGACCTGCAGCGGTGGCCACGGCTCCGAGAGGCGCAGATCTGAGAGGGCTCCGGAGGCGGGATCTTCAGTGGCGGCACAGGTGACTGACCGGGGTGGGTGAGAGAGTCTCTTTGGCGGGTTGAGAGGGGAGTGGGGTGCCCCCATGGCTCAGGCCCCCCCGGGAGATAGAAGCTGAAAGGCAGCTGCAGACAGGGGCTCCCCAAGCTGGCGGGAGCCTGGATCCATTGTGGAAGGTCTGTGCATAAACCCCCTGAGGGAACAGAGCCTGAGAGGCGGCCCTGCCCCTGACCTCAGCACCTGAACTAAATTTAACACTGAATAGCAGCCCTGCCCCCACCAAAAGCCCTAAGGCTGGAAGCAGCATTTGAATCTCAGTCCCCAAACGCTGGCTGGGAGGACCAGGAGGCGAGGTGGGTGTGAGGAGAACATTCAGAGGTCAGGTCACTGGTTGGGGAGAATGCCCAGAAAAGGGAAAAGAAATAAAACTATTGAAGGGTACTTTATCGGAGAAAAGACACTTCCTCCCTTCCTTTCTGATGGGGAGGAACAATGCTTGCCATCAGGCAAAGACACAGAAATCAAGGATTCTGTGTCCCAGCCCACCCAATGGGCTTGGGCCATGGAAGAGCTCAAGAGGAATTTTGAAAATCAAGTTAGAGAGGTGGAGGAAAAACTGGGAAGGGAAATGAGAGGGATGAGGGCGAAGCATGAAAAGCAGATCAGCTCCCTGCTAAAGGAGAACCAAAAAAATCTTGAAGAAATTGGCACCTTGAGAACTAGCCTAACTCAGCTGGCAAGGGAGGTGCAAGGGGCCAATGAGGAGAAGAATGCTTTCAAAAGCAGAATTAACCAAATGGAAAAGGAGATTCAAAAGCTCACTGAAGAAAATAGATCTTTCAAAACTGGAATGGTACGGATGGATGCTAAGGACTTTTCGAGAAAGACAGATATCTCAGAACATACCACGCAGATTTGAAAAATGGAAGATAATGTGAAATATCTTATTGGAAAAACAACTGACCTGGAAAATAGAATCAGGAGAGACAATGTAAAAATTCTAGGACTACCTGAAAACCATGATCAAAAGAAGAGCCTAGACATCATCTTTCATGAAATTATCAAGGAAAACTGCCCTGAGATTCTAGAACCAGAAGGCAAAATAAATATTCAAGGAATCCGCAGAACACCGCATGAAAGAGATCCAAAAAGAAAAACTCCTAGAAGCATTGTGGCCAAATTCCAGAATTCCCAGGTGAAAGAGAAAATATTGCAAGCAGCTAGAAAGAAACAATTCAAGTATTGTGGAAATACAATTAGGATAGCACAAGATCTGGCACCCTCTACGTTGAGGGATAGAAGGGAATGGAATAGGATATTCCAGAAGTCAAAGGAACTAGGACTGAAGCCAAGAATCACCTACCCAGCAAAACTGAGTATAATACTTCAGGAGAAAAAATGGTCTTTCAATGAAATAGAAGACTTTCAAATTTTCCTGATGAAAAGACCAGAGCTGGAAAGAAAATTTGACTTTCTAACACAAGAATGAAGAGAACCATGAAAAGGCGAACAGCAAAGAGAAATCATAAGGGACTTACTAAAGTTGAACTGTTTACATTCCTACATGGAAAGACAATATTTATAACTCTTGAAACATTTCAGTATCTGGGCACTGGGTGGGAGTACACACACACACATGCACACACGCACACATACATAGAGACAGAGTGCACAGAGTGAATTGAAGAGGATGGGATCATACATTAAAAAAAAAAAATGAAATCAAGCAGTGAGAGAGAAATATTGGGAGGAGAAAGGGAGAAGTTATATGGGGCAAATTATCTCTCATAAAAGAGGCAAGCAAAAGACTTATTAGTGGTGGGATAAAGAGGGGAGGCAAGAGAAAAACATGAGGTCTACTCTCATCACATTCCACTAAAGGAAAGAATATAATGCACACTCATTTTGATAGGAAAACCTATCTCATAATACAGGAGAGTGGGGGACAGGGGCACAAGCAGGGTGGGGGGGAGGATGGAGGGGAGGGCATGGGGAGGAGAATGCAATACGAGGTCGACACTCATGGGGAGGGAAAGGACCATAAGAAAATAGAAGTAATGGGGGACAGGATAGGATGGAGGGAAATATAGTTAGTCCTATACAACACAACTAGTATGAAAATCATTTGCAAAACTAAACAGATATGGCCTATATTGAATTGCCTGTCTTCCAAGGGGAAGGGGTGGAGAGGGAGGGAGCTAAAGAAGTTGGAACTCAAAGTGTTAGGACCAAATGTAATGTTCTTACCACTGGGTAACAAGAAATACAGGTTAAGGGGTCAAGAAAGCTATCTGGCCCTACAGGACAAAAGAGAAGACGGAGACAAGGGCAGAGAGGGAGGATAGAAGAGAGAGCAGTTTGGTCACAGGGGCAATTAGAAAGCTCGGGTTTGGGGCGGGGGAGGGGAGAAAAGGGGAGAAAATTTGTAACCCAAAATTGTGTGAAAATAAATGTTAAAAGTTAATAAAATAAATAAATAAATGAAAGTCAAAAAAAAAAAAAAAAGATTGTAGGGACAACCCTGAGGAGTTAGGGATTTTGAATACTACTTATCATGCGACCCCTTTTGGTATGCTTCCCAATATCATTTAATCAATTACCATCTCCTTAATATCAGTTAAACAATGAATATCAATTAGCTTTTAAAAGGGGTATTTACTGAGAAGGTGTGGCAAGGACCAGAGTATAATAAGTCTGGGCAGATCCAGAATCCAGGAGAAAGTGGATTCAGGTTTAGAGAATACACGTGGCAAAGAGGTAACTTACAGCTCCTGGTGAGATGAAAACCCTTTTCTCTCTTCCTGGAGTTCTCATGAAATTCCCCCTTCTTTAGTGTGTCTAGTTGGTTCATCTCACCTCATCAGCTGGATGCATTTTTTACTGATCCAGTCTGTCCTGTAACACGATGAACAGAGAGGAAGAGGAGAGGAAAAGAGCAAACTCTGCCTCTCCTGCCTTCAAGTAACAGGCACAAGGGTCTGACTCCTCAAAGTACTCCTCAGGTTAAACTCTAGAAATAATTGTTAGAACTGCTAGAATCTTCTTTTGACACAGGCCAAGAGACATGTCTAATTCTTGAAAACACTTCCAACCAATCCAAATCTGTTTCCCGGGCTGCCACCTAGTTAAACCTATGAGTGAGAGAATCTGACCTCCCACTACTATTATTCCTGTCCTGGGGGTAAAGTTGTCTTGTTGGTACTTTCCAATGATGTACGCACTGATAATGAGGTTGATGCACACATTGCCAGAGCTGGCTCAATGTTTGGGAGGCTCCGAAGAAAAGTATGGGAGAGAAGAGGTATTAGACTGACTACCACACTAAAGGTCTGCAGAGCCGTTGTGCTGACCTCATTGTTGTATGCCTGTGAAACATGGCATACAACACCAGCACCATGCCAGGAAACTGAATCGCTTTCATCTGAACTGTCTTAGGAAGATTCTGAGGATCACCAGGCAGGATAAGGTACCAGACACTGAGGTTCCTGATCGAGGTGAACTGCCAAGTATTCAAACTATGGTTCAGAGAGCGTAACTCCAATGGGCTGGCCTTGTTGTTCGAATGCAAAATGTATGCTTGTCAAAAAGACAATTTTATGGAGAACTCCCATGGGGCAGGCGATCACATGGTGGCCAGAAGAAATGATACAAGGATACTCTCAAGGTCTCTCTCAAGAACTCTGCGTGAAAGAAAGAAAGAGAGAGAGAGAGAGAGAGAGAGAGAGAGAGAGAGAGAGAGAGAGAGAGACACCTCATCGCAGCCCAAAGCTGCTGACTGATCCTGTAGAAAAGGTGAAAGGTGCCACATGGGAGACACTGGCACACAACTGCTCAGCATGGCATGCCCACCTCAGAAGGGTGCTCTATAACCAAAGCAGAATTGAGACAGCACAAAGAAAACATAGGACGCACAAATTTGGAGTAACCACCCCAAATATTCACATGGACTATCTGTGCCCAATCTGTGGCAGACCATTCCAAGCTCGTATTGGTCTGATCAGTCACAGTCAGACACACTGAAACTTCACTTTATCAAGGAGATGTCATTTTGGTCCTCTTTGAGAACGAAGGACAACAACCAACCATAAACTCACCTAGCCTATTACGTCCAGTGAGTCCCAAACCAAAGCTTACATCACAACATTTCACGAAATTGGCTGTCCTATGGATCAAGACACTATCTCTGTCACTGTGACTCAGACCCAAACTTTCTTCCCTGGCTACCACTCCCCTATCCAATTTGTCTCTACTGGTTAGAATATAAACTCCTTAAGAGAAGAGACTGCCTCACTGCTGTATTTGTATTCCTAATAGTGGGCACCATCTCTGAAATACAGTGAGTCCTTAATAAGTGTTTTTTCATTCATTCTTTATTAACGCATTCATTCATTCAGGCTTGAATGAATATATTGGACCATTTCAACCAATTCCCAATCTGCCTAAACATATGTGTACATAAATACATGTATTTACATATGTAACATATCTATCTATCTATCTATCTATCTATCTATCTATCTATATCTATCTAGAACAGGTAGGTGGCAATGAATAATATGCCAGGCCTGAAGTCACAAAGATTCATGTTCTTGAGTTCAGATCTGGCCTTAGATACTTACTAGCTGTGTGACCCTGGGCAAGTCACTTAACCCTGTTTGCCTCAGTTTTCTCATCTGTAAAATAAGCTAGAGAAGGAAATGGTAAATCACTCTAGTATCTTTGCCAAGAAAACCCCAAATAGGGTCACAAAGAGTAGGATATGACTGAAACAACTGAACAATAACTATATGTGTGTATATGTATGTGTATATATGTAAGTATACGTATATATGTGTATGTGTGTACATATATGTGGGTATATATACATATACACACGTGTGTGTGTGTGTGTGTGTGTGTGTACGAGAGAGAGAGAGAGAGAGAGAGAGAGAGAGAGAGAGAGAGAGAGAGAGAGAGAGAGAGAGAGAGAGAGAGAGAGAGACTCATCTCGGCCCAAAGCTGTTGACTGATTCTGTAGAAAAGGTGAAAAGAGCACAGGAATATTGCCCATAAATTCTACCTTACCTATTTCCTTCCCTCCTTTTCTCTGTTCTTTTTTAAATTCTTCCCTTCCTTGCTCCTCTCTTAGTTGGCACAATGAGAGTGAAGCAGTCAGGACTGACAAGAAGTGGGAAAATGAAAACTAGTTCCATTCCTTTTACCCCCACTTAAAGCCTGAAATCTGCTGCTGGCTTTCATGCTTGTGCAGAAGGAGTATATACACCTACAGATGGTTATCTACCTGTTTCTCAAACTTTTATAGAATTCTACTATTAATAGCAGAATTAGTACAGTGCCTGGCACACAGTAATTGCTTAATAGATGTTTGGTATTTGTTCTTCTTTTTGAGTCATTATGTGGGTTTTTTTCACATTTCTGTAACTTCCCATTACCTTCTCTTCCCCCTCCCTGAAACCAGAGATTGCTTCTTTAAAACAAAGAAATACAGCTGAATAAAGCAAATGAATGCATTGGTCATATCTGACAACACATACTTGATTCCAAATCTATAATACACGATTATAATTGTGGTTGATCTCAGAATTCTTGGGGTCATATCATAGGTCCCTTGGGGCTACTCCATGTCCCCCACGTTGGAGACTGCTGCACTAGAGTCAAGACTGGCTCCTTCAATGATCACATTTCTTATATTTTTCAATGCTGTTTTCCTTCACATTACTATAATCACTGTAAACTATTCTCTTGGTTCTGCCTACTTCACTTTTAATCAGTTCATATAATCCTTCACAAATTCCTATGAAATCTTCATGGTAATCATTTTTCTGACACAATAATATTCTATTACATTCTTATACCACATTCACCTATCCCCCAATTGACAGACATTTGCTTTCCAGTTTTTTGCTACCAAAAAAGGTTGCTAACGCACACACAGACACACATACACACATAGACACACACCCCTCCCTACCTTTTTCCTCTGTCTTTGACCTCCTTGGGGTACATGCCCAGAAGTGAAAGCAACTAGGCTGAAAGACATGTAGGATTAGGGTTTACTGATTTCTCTAGTTTAGTTCCAAATTGTTTTCTAGGACATTTGCAGCAATTCACAGCTTTAATAATAGTTTATTACTGTGTCTTCCTCCCCAAAATTCCTCCAGCATTTACCATTTTTGATTTTGCCTATATTGTTATTTGTTGTTCAGTCGTTTTACCTGTGTCCAACTCTTTGTGATACTATCTGGGGTTTTCCTGACAAAGAGACTGCAGTGGTTTGCCATTTCCTACTCCAGCTCATTTTACAGATGAGGAAACTGAGGCAAACAGTGTTAAGTGACTTGCCCAGGATGACACTGCTAGTAAGTATCTGAAGTCACATCTGAACTCAAGACGTCTTCCCACCTCCAGGCCTGGCACTCTGCACACTGCGTCATTGGGTGGCCTTCCAGTCCAGCATCTAAGTGAGAGGAGCTGTTTCAGTTTGGATTTCTCTTATTACTAGTCCTTTTGAGTATTCTTTCATATAACTGTTGATAATTACAATTTTAAATCTGCATTTTAACATGATTTGACCAGTCTACTGAAAAATGGCTCGTGTTCCACTGATTCTTTCTTTCTCCCCACCATACACAGACCCAGGCAGTCTGGAATTGGGTAGCACTGAAATTACAATCAGAACATTTAGGATCAGATCTCAGTTTTAAAATAGGTTTGTGACCTTAGGCAAATTATTCTTCCTCTCTGGGACTTCACTTTCCTTATCTGTAAAACAGAGATAATACTTATATATGGCTGATATAAGGCTCATGTGAGACAAATTACATTAAAGTACTTTCAGTTGCAACCTTTGTGACAAGATCACCTGTTGTATGAGGAATCTCTATCATATTTTGAAGACACTTCTTTGCTTACTGCTAATTATAATAGTTCATATTAATTTAGTATTTGAAGGCTTGAAAAACATTTTTCTCACATAAATTCTATAAATTAAAGAGCATATAATTATTTGTATTTTACAAATGAGGAATATGAAGCTCAAAGAGGTTATATAAATTAATATCATCAACTAATAAATGCTGAAACCAGGAGTTAAACTGAAGTTTTCTGACTAATACTAATGCTTTTTTCATGTATTATGGTATGTCTCTCTACTTAATAATTCGAAGTGTCCAAAATCATCCTTAAAAAATCACTGCCCTAGAGAGCCACAACACAGCAGGAGCAATATTGTTTTATAAACAAACATAGGAGGAAGTGGAATTTCGGCTGGTCAAAATATAGCTTACATTTTATTCTGATCCAAATCCATTTAAATAACAAGCCACAGAGGAGTTTGAAATTCCTAGTCCTAAATCAGATAGTTACCTGGAACAAAGGACTTCAATCTCTGTGGGTCTTGTGGTCCTTGCTGCACAATATTTCTGGCTACCAACTGTGAAGCTCCATCTCTTCAGGGCTATCTACCTATCATATTGGCTCCAATCTGCTATAATATGTTGACTAAAAAAACCTCAAAAGGGTACACTGGAAGCTTTTTATTCATTGCCTGAGAAAATGAGCCATCACAACCAACTAGCAAAGACCACAGTGAACAGGCAAAGATTAAATAATTTACCTCCTGTGTCTGAGGCTTAGATGGTTCTCTAGGCCAAATAATAATCCAGTGATTTAAGGACAGAAATTCAGAACATAATCTTAGGCTCAGACTGCAAATAAAGTCAGAACAAAAACACAACAAAGGAGGCAAAGTCCTTGTTTTCCACCCACTCATCACACTTTATATTTGACGTCAGGAAAAACTTTCTAACGATTAGATGTGATCATTTATACCTCATATGAGGAAATCTAGCAATTGCAAGAGGTAAACATGCTGGAGAGCATTTGAGTGAAGATCAATGGGGACAGAAACAGAAGTGATATTTTCATTGCAACATACTCAGACTACTTGGGCCAAAAGAGGAAACAGAAGATGAACTCAGGAAAACAGATGAGAAGCTTGAAAAGAAGGCATAATAGAGTAGTTATGGGGGGAGGGGTCTTCAATTATCAGAAGCAGTTAGTTGGCATTGTGGATAGAGTGCTAGACCTGAAACCAGGAAGACTGAGGTTCAAATCTAGTCTCCTATACTTATTGTGTGTGTGTGTGTGTGTGTGTGTGTATAAACCTGTAGACAGATGCACATTATATACACATGTATATATGTACACATACATACACACATACAGCCTCTTCAGAATAGAATCACAGAATCACAAAATTTTATTTAAAAGGGATATAACTAACCCTTCCAGTCCAGTCAGTACACCAGTGCTCCTAAGTGTTTTTTTAGTATTTTTTAGCAGTGACCTGGATAAAGGCATAGGTGGTATGCTCATCAGATACGCAGATAACACAAAACTGGGAGGGATAATTAACACACTTTGTGACAGTCAGTATCCAAAAGGATTTTAACGGGATAGATCAATGGGCTGAATCCAATAAGAAAAAATTTGATAGAGATGAATATACTTCACAAGGATGAGATGGGAAGGCATGGATAGAATGCAATTGTTCTGAAAAAAAGATCTTGGGGTTTTAGTGTATGATAAGTAAGCTCAACATCAGTAAGGGGTGTGATGTGAAAGTCAAAAAAGCTAATGCAATGTTGGGCTGCATTAAGAGAGGCATAACTTCTATGAACAGAGAAGTGACAGTCCTGCTGCACTCTGTTCTTGTAAGATGTCATCTGGAGCACTATATTCAATTCTAGGCACTGGAATGCATCAATAAGAGGGTAAAAGACCTTGAGTCTATGACATAAAGCTTGGTCAAAGGAAATGGGCATTTTTAGCCTAGAGAAAAGAAGACTCAGTAGGGATATTATAGCTACGTTCAAGTATTTGAAGGGCTGTCATGTGGACTTATTCTCTTTGACCCTAGTGGGCAAACTAAGAAACAATGGTTCGAAATGACAAAGAAGTCACTTTATATTTGATGTCAGGAAAAACTTTCTAACAATTAGAGGTCTCCAAAAATTAAATGGATTACCTCAAAGAATATGTGTGTGTGTACACGTGCATGCACGTGTGCGTGTGTGTGTTTGTGTATGTGTGTATCTATTTCTGTTTGTGTGTGTATGTGTGCAAGGTTCCTCTTTCTTGGGTATTTTTAAGCAGAAGCCACACGCCCATTTCTTGAGTACACTGTCGTGGAAATTCCTGTGGTGTACAGGTTGAACTAGATAGGTTAGTTACTTACATTTATTTAAATAAAATTTTGTGATTCTGCGATTCTGAAGAGGATTTTCTGAGCCTCTTACTACCACTGTGCAGTCCCCTCCAAGGTTACTTTGTATGTATCTTATACATACATATATTTCCATATATATGGTTATCTAGCCATCCATCTATCTATCTACAGGTATATACACACAAAGTAAGTATATGAGACTAGACCTGGACCCAGAATGAGTCTTCCAATTATAAAGAAGCTTGCTTTTGATTGCTAGCAAAAATTCTAGAGTGTTTTATTAACGAGATGCCACGTGGGCATTTCAAAAGGGAAGCAGCGAGAATGGTTTCATCAAAGACAGAGCATGCCAAACCAACCTCATTTCCTCTTTTCAGAACCTTGTTAGTTCAGGGCAAGGCTACAGACATAGTCTGCGTAAGTTCTAGGAATGAAATAGAGAGAAGTGGGCCACAGCAAGTGGGCTACAAGAAGTGGCACTGTTAAGTGCATTCAGAACATGATGAATGATTATACCCAAAAAGCAA
Organism: Notamacropus eugenii; assembly: GCF_028372415.1. NCBI lineage: Eukaryota > Metazoa > Chordata > Mammalia > Diprotodontia > Macropodidae > Notamacropus > Notamacropus eugenii. The sequence continues at coordinate 27,842,286 of NC_092878.1, read as the reverse complement.
TCACGAATGAGTCAATGCAAACTTAGAGGGTAATTTTGTTTGTTTCTTTTTTTCTGTAATTTTTTTTTATTTTAAACTTAAATACAAATTCAGAAATGAAAAAAAATTGCCATGGACACAGCAAACCATAAGAGAGTATTCAATATAAAACAATAAATTTCTATTTCAAGAAAAGCTATACAATAAATACTATATGTTGTTTTCAAAGCTGCCCAGCTTTTCTTTGCTTCCTTTTTGGTTCTTTTGTTCTCTGCTGTGCACTTTTTTTTTTTCTCCCTCCCCCCAACCTTAAAAAAGGCTCCAATTAAGTGTGGAGATGAGTTTATGTATGTATGTATATGTATGTATATGTGTATACAAATGTGTATGTATGCATGCATACACATATATAGATATTTATATACATATATATACATATACACATATATGTAAGACCACATTATGCTTATTTCCACCTGTCATTGGTTTCTCTGAAGGTGGAAAGCATCTTCTTTCATAAGTCCAAGTCATTCCATGCTCTTCTAACTCAACTCATCATTTCCTACACCACAGCAACATTCCAACCCAATCACATCCTATCTGAGAGATTGTCTTTGAAAGCTTTTTCCCAATTTTCTACATTCCTTCTATTATTGGCTACATAGGTTTTATTTATACAAGAAAATGTTAACTTGAAATAATTGAAATTATCCTTTTAACACTTCAACAATGCTCTGCCTTTTAGTATAGTTTAAGGTCTAATACTGCTGAATCTACTTCCTTTACATCTTTTTTTCTGGTATCTTTGAAGTTCTAGACCTCATGCTCTTTCAAATGCACTCATTTTTTCTTTTCTTTTTCTAATTTATTTATTTATTTTTAGTTTTCAACATTCATTTCCACAAGATTTTGAGTTCCAAATTTTTCCCCATCTCTCCCCTCCCTCACTCCAAAATGCCATGCATTCTAATTACCCCTTCCCCCCCAATCTGCCCTCCCTTCTATCTCACCCCTCCCTCCTCTTATCTCCATCCCCTCTATTTTCCTGGAGGGCAAGATAGATTTCTACACCCCATTACCTGTATGTCTTATTTCCCAGTAGCATGTAAAAACAACTTTTAACATTCATTTTTAAAACTTTGAGTTCCAACTTCTCCCCCTTTCTCCCTCCCCATCCATCCCCAATAAGAAGGCACACATGTAGTTATGCAAAAGACATCTAAAAAAGTCATGCTGTGAAAGACTAACTATATTTCCCTCCATCCTATTCTGCTCAAAACTATTTACTTCTAATTACACCTTCTTCCTATTTGTCCTCCCTTCTATCATCCCCCCTACCACCTCTTATCTCCTTCTCCCCTACTTCCCCTGTAGCATAAGATAGATTTTCATAGCAAACTGAGTACGCATGTACTCCTTAAGCCAAATGTGATGAAAGCAAGGTTCACTTTTTCCCTCTCACCTCCCCTCTCTTCCCTTCCCTTCCACTGAAAAAGCTTTTCCTTGCCTCTTTTATGTGAAAGATAATTTGCCCAATTCTATTTTCCCTTTCTCCTCCCAATATATTCCTCTCTCACCCCTTAATTTTATTTTTTTAGATATCATCCCTTCCTATTCAACTCACCCTGTGCTCTCTGTGTATCCCTTCAACTACCTAGTACTGAGAAAAGTCTCAAGAGTTATAAATATTATCTTTCCCTGTAGAAATGTAAACAATTCAACTTTAGTAAGTCCTTTATGATTTCTCTTTTCTGTTTACCTTTCCATGCTTCTCTTGATTCTTGTGTTTGAAAATCAAATTTTCTATTCAGCTCTAGTCTTTTCATCAACAATGCTTGAAAGTCCTCTATTTCATTGAATGACTATTTTTTCCCCTGAAGCATTATACTCAGTTTTGCTGGGTAGGTGATTCTTGATTTTAATCCTAGTTCCTTTGACTTCTGGAATATCTTATTCCAAGCTCTTTGATCCCTTGATGTAGAAGTTGCTAGTCTTGTGTTATCCTGATTGTATTTCCACAATACTCGAACTGTTTCTTTCTGGCTGCTTGCAATATTTTCTCCTTGACCTGGGAGCTCTGGAATTGGGTTACAATATTCTTAAGAGTGTTCCTTTTGGGATCTCTTTCAGGAGGTGATCAGTGGATTCTTTCAATATTTATTTTACCCTCTAGTTCTACAATAGCAGGGCAGTTTTCTTGATAATTTCTTGAAAGATAAAGTCTAGGCTCTTTTTTTTTTTTATCATGGCTTTGTTATTATTTTTTCTAACTCAGTAAAATAATTTTTTAGTAACTTAATTGGAATAACATTGAATGTATACATTAGGTAAAATGGTCATTTTAAAAATTATATTGGCCTTTCCCCAACTGATAAATGGTCAAAAGATATAACAAAGAGTTTTCAGAGGAAAAAATTAAAGCTATCTATAGTCATATGAAAAAATGCTTTAAATCACTATTGATTAGAGAGATGCAAATCAAAACAACTCTGAGGTACCACATCACACCTATCAGATTGGCTAACATGACAAAACAGGAAGATTGATAAATGCTGGAGAAGATATGGGAGAGCTGGAACACTAACTCATTGTTGGTGGAGCTGCGAGCTGATCCAACCATTTTGGAGAGCAATTTGGAACTATGCCCAAAAGGCTACAAAAATGTGCATACTCTTTGACCCATATCGCTTCAAGGACTGTATCCCAAAGAGATCATAAAAATGGGAAAGGACCCACATGTACAAAAATATTTACAGCAGCACTCTTTGTGGTGGTCAAGAACTGGAAATGGAGAGGATGCCCAACAACTGGGAAATGGCTGAACAAGTTGTGGTATGTGAATGTAATGGAATACTATTGCCCTATCAGAGAGACCTGGAAGGACCCATATGATCTGATGCTGAGTTAAAGGAGCAGAACCAGGAGAACTTTGTACACAGGAACAACCACAGTGTGTGAGGAATTTTTCTGGTAGACTTAGTCCTTCGTGGTAATGCAAGTACCTAAAAATTTCCCAGTGGACTCTTGAAGCAAAGCGCCTTCTACATCCAGAGAAAGAACTATGGAACTGGATCACAGAATGAAGCAGATGTCCCAAATCTCAAGTTCTTCTTACTGTTATTTTCTGAGGTCTGTCTCAGGGCCCAACCTTGGGCTCTCCTTTCCATTCCTAAACCACAATGCCCAGTAAATGATCTTGCTTCCTGCCGTCCCTCTGATGTCTACAAACTACAGCTGTTCTTTGCCCTGAAACTGAAACCAGGGACTCTGCTCTTCTGCAAGTACTCACAGCCAATAGGGTCCCTCACTACTGAACTTACCAGGTATGTGTTAGCTCCTTCTCCTGGAAGCCACAGCCTGGGACGTATCTGGTCAGCTGTGCATGGTATCCCTCAAGTGTGGAAGGTCCTTCTTCTACTGAGACATCTGACCTCCACACTGTCTTCAAAATAAAAGTTTCTAAGGCTAAAGCTGCCTCTGAACCCAGCTACTCCTAGGGCTTGTCATTTGTTGATTCTGCAAAGTTGACCAGGAGTTGTTTGTACTTCACTCAGGCCAAACTTCTGCACCTCCATCTCTGGAGGTCAGGTTTTTCCTCAGATCTTCTCTAACAGTCTTATGAAGACAACTGCTTTATCCCACGTTTATTTCTGCTGTTCAGAGGCAATGCTCTCTTTTCTTAAGGAGGAAATCTGGAGGGCTGAAAGTTTTCTGATGTAATCCGTCAACTTTCCAGAAGCCTCTCCCCTAGCGTTTTGTTTCTTTAGTTATTTATGGTTCAATAATTTTATATCTTAGTCTGAAAAGTATTCATAGAAAATTACAGATTGTGATGGCTTAGCTATTAGTAGCATGGTCTGAACTCAGTAAATTTGCCTTTTTTCTGAGCAACTTGGCCTTTCTTGTAGGCAAGAGGCATTTTAGGACAAATCCACCTGCATTTTTTAACTTCTTTCTTGGTTTTCTTTTCATAGATTGTATTCTCAGTGCATGAGATTTTTTTGTACATCTATTCCACATCAGAAATGATGTTGTTCTGTGAGAACTGTTTTTTTTTCAAAGTTCCTCATCTTCCTCCATTAGATAACACATATAATATGCAACATTTTGATCTCTGATGTGCTTATGATGTACATTGAATTTTTTGCTTTCTAAATCATAACCAGGGAAATCTCTGATACTGTGAAGAATAAAAGATAAACCGCCACCCAGTTTCCTTAGGGGTTCCAAAGACCAGGGATATTTCCACGGATATCAAAAAGTGACATGACAGCCATTTCTACGAGCTCTACATTCAAGCAAGAAATAAAAGCACTAAAGATGACCAAAGTAATATAAATTTTGATTGCTGACCATCTCCTCCTTCTTCCCCCTCTGTGTACAAAGGCTATCATGCCTGCTGGGGTTCCACCCAAAGGAATGCAAATTTTGATCACTGAAGTCTCCCAAGGTATCTTGGGATTCACAGGCTAGATTTCTTTCTTAAGAACCATGCCTTAAACCCAAATCACTCTGGCTCCCACTGACTGTTCCACAACAGATCCCAGGACAAGCCCCACTTGGTCACTGTTTGGGCTTAAAATGCTCAGAGGGAATGTAAACAGCAATTGTTTCTGTTTTGACCAGAAGACCTCTCCTCCCAGATTGATTTTTTTTTTTTTTTTACTAAGTAAAAGAGGCTATTCTCTGCCTCATTTCTTACCTAACTTTAATTAATTTACCTTAGTCAAACTGAGACCTGGGAAAGACCTTAGCTTAAAAAGGTCATGGTCTCCCACTACACTGGGGCCATCTCCAGTTGTCCTGATCTATGTCTGGCCACCAGACTCAGCTCTAGAGGAGAAAGGAAGGCCAGTGACTTTGTACAGCATCCCCTCACTTAATCCAATACACTCGCAAGTCATGGCATCAGCCTCCTGATATCATGGTCCTCTTTGAGAAAGAAGGACAAACAACAACACTAATTTTCATGTACTTGGTAAATTTAAAATAGAGCTTTAACACTGAAATTATACAAGAATCGTCACTTAAATTTTGAGTTTCTGCTATATAAGCTTTAACAGAGTAGGGATTCTACTTTTTATTTTTATATAGCACTTACCATCACAAGCACATCTGACGTGGTAATATCCCAATACTGTATTTATATTCAATATTGGCTTAATTGTCTCTGATCCCCAACATGTGAATTATTTTATATTCATTCTGTATGTTAGTTTGTTTCCCCAACTTCTTCCCATAGTACTTTTCATTTCTCCCATATAAAGGGCTTCACTGAATGTGAAAAGTACAATAGAATTTTTTTAAATGATTACAAAGTATTTTACAAATATAAAGTATAATATTAATGCCAAGTTAAAAAAGGACCAGTAATAAGGGTAGATAATACATTCAGCTACACAACAGTATTCTCAAAAGAATCCTACAATTATTCTTTGAACTGACAGAACTTATTCCTTAAAAGGAGTTTTCTTAACTCAATCTCATTTAGCTATTTTATAATTACTGTCTGTCTTGTCAACAATCTGTTACAATAAAAAATTTTAAAAAGTTAAAAATCAACACCAAAGAATGAACAATAGATTTTTATAGCATTCACAGTCAATTATAATGAAGCATTTGAACCAGATCTGTAATAAGTAAATCTAGGTTTCCAGAATAATTTTTTCTGGTAAGTCTTACTTATTTACCATTTCTGAACACTACGTCAAAGCCTCATACAACCTCATAATTTCTTGAGACTCTTTTGGAAACAAATTTAAAACAGTAGATAACCCAAAAAAAGTCTGATTTGCCTCTGACCTATGCTAAATTATCCAAGGTTAGAATCTTAAATCAGAATGCAGCAATATTTCATTTCCTAAAGATGTCACTCCAGACAATGATAATTAAAAAACTACATTTTAAGGGGCAGAGTTTTTCTTAGAGAAAGTAATGGTTTATTTCTCACTGAATCTCAACACAGTCCCACAGGGCCAACTGAAAGTGACAAGATTTGAAGCATTCCCTCTTCCCCAGTCTCTCTTACAATCTCTGGCTTCCTTCAACACTCAGCTCAAAAGTCACCTTCTGCAGGAGGCCTTTCCTAGGCCTCCCCTCTACCATTCCCACCATCCCACCCTACTCCCAAAATGTGAAAGATTTGGTAGAAATCTTGTGTATATACCTATCCATATGCTCTCCCCCAATTGAATGTACGTTCCTTTAGGGCAGCAGCTGCTTGATGTCCCCACTGCTCAGGACAGAGCCTGAATGTACTAAGTAAGCGCGTAACAAATGCTTTTTGACTGAATGATTGAATTGATAAACTCCAGAGAGTCCCACTGGTACAAGAGTATTTTCTTAAACCAAAACAATTTGAACAACACAGAATGGTATTCTTATTATAATTATATTACTCTAGGAAATATTTACTTCTCAGATATGTATTTTGTCATTACCTAAAGCTGGTTATCAGGTAGTAAGCTGTTTTGGCTGACACAGCTAATCAAACAATCTACTCAGGCATTAAGAGGTTATAATCAGCATCAGTAGAGGAAACACCTATACCGCTGAAATCATGGATTTTTTTGAAGTGCTAAAATATATGTGTTTGTTCTTCTGGTCTAGAACGATCTTTATAAACAAAAAATTTCATTTATTTGACCTCAGAGTGGCTTCTGGTAGATACAGTATTAGGAAACATGGAGAGCAAGCCTGTCCTTGTGGTATAATTTCAGAGATTCTGAAATATCATCCAACAGCATTTCTCCAACTGCCTATCTCCTGCAAGTCTGAATTAGAGTTGCTCCTGTAGGCTAGGGCAGTAACTCCAAAAATCCTCTTACAAATTGTTGTTGATCTTATTCAGTCACTGAATACGTCTGACTCTTTGTGACCCAATTTGGAGTTTTCTTGGCAAAGTTCTAAGAGTGGTTTGTAGTTTCCTCCTCCAGATCATTTTACAGCTGAGGAAACTGAGGCAAACAGGGTTAAGTGATTTGCCCAGCATCACATAGCTAGTTAAGTGTCTGAGACTAGATCTGAATTCAGGCCTTCCTGATTCCAAGACCACTGCTCTATCTACTGGCCACCCCACTGCCCTACTACAATATATTAGCATACGCAAAATATTAGCATCAGTAGTCTCTGTCTATTTTATAAAGTTAACTAGATATCACGGAGTAGATTGATCATGGAAGCAGAAGCATAGAATTTAGAACTCAAAGAGACCCTACAGGGCATCCCTAGTTCAATCTTCTGCCCCCCATGATGATGAAACTGAGACCTAAAGAGATTAATTAATTTGACCAAGGTCAAACAAATATAATTAAGGCAGGATTTGGATCTCAGAGTCCTAAATAACTCTGACCTTACAAGTAAAAAAAAGAACAAGCACTACTATTTCTATTTTTAGATGGAAAAACTCAGGTCAAAACCCCCACAAGTTAAAAAAATACTGTTAAATTATTCTCAAAATCTCCCTTCACTACACATGAAAAATTTCAGGGATTAAAATTTATTTCACAGACTTTCGTCCTGAAGTAAGCCTCTTAATCCTCATGTCAGTTTGTCTACTAGTGAAGGGAAATAATACTTAAATATATATAGGACTATAAGAAGTATGAAAAAAAGGCTTTTTCCCAAATGCAAATTATTGCTCAATTCAAATCACATTAGACGTTCATAAAGAAAATTACTTCATTCTAGTTTCTTAAATCTTGGTAGTCTCTTGTTACACTGGACCAGATTTTACCAATTTAATACTGAAATCTGATACCTTATATCCCAGTATCAGTTCTTGGAATAAGAGTTGTTTGAAAGAACAAGATATGTTTAGTCTGAAAAAGAGAAGACGAGGCACAAGGGTGTGCTGGTAAATGTTTAACAATCAGCTCTCAGCTGGGCATGCTTTTAAGTTTAATCAATATTGTTAACATTTCTCCTTCACTTTCTTAATAGTAGAAAACCAACAAAACAACAAATCAGGACTTCATTTGTAGTTTGCTGATTTCAGAGGTGTAAACATTCATAATTAAAATTTGGCAATCTAACAACTAATACATATCCCAGGAGTTGGTTTGAATTGTTTTCAGTATACCTCTGGCTAGAATTATAAGGTTTCTGTGTAGCCTACCAGTTGGTGGACCCCTCCTTCCTTTCTTCTGATTCAGGTTTGCCAATATATTTCTTGCCAAGCTGATTTATTCACACTTCTACACTCAAGTTGAACTCACTGAGTATCAAAGTATAAACTGACTTTATTTGGAGGATCTTATCTAGTTCTTCAAAGAATTTCTCTACCTTTTCATCTTCACCAGGGGTTGGTGCTTAAATTATTGTCATGGTAGTCTTTTTGCAAATACGTGTCATGAACATTGCAATGAAATGACAAATTATCACATGAAATTATTTTTCTTATTGCCTCTGGACACACAATAAAACCAAGTACTCCTGAATTACTTCACCAAGGAAAATGTATGAGTCATATTTTTATTTAGTTGCAACTTTCTTTTTGTTCTCTACTTTTGTTTATAGTGAGAATATCACAATTTAAATGATTCAATTACTCCAGTAATGTCTATTCATTTGTCATTGGACAAGGATCTCACATTTAAAAGTAAGAACCATTTGTTAACATTAATGTGTACAGATGGTCTAAAAAAAAAAAAACAACTGTGTAATTCTTAGTACTCTCTATCACATTTTGTGTCAACATTGTAGAAACAGAAAGAGTCCACACAGGACTGAAGGCTATTTTGTTATCTGTCTTCGTTTCATAGGTAGGCATGGCCTACTACATCAAAGTGGCCAGCCTACTGATGAGAAGCATCTTAGTACTTAACTAGGCTGGTCTTCAGAAGGTGGATTCATCATGCTACCAGGACTGTATTAAAAGTGTCACCACCAACTTGCATATTTTGAGCTCCTAGGACTAACTCTATACCATACTGAATCATCAAAGCTGGATTCCATGCCATATACTACAACAAATTCCAATTAGATCAATGTGTAAAAAATTTTAAACCATAAAAAGTTAAAAGAAAAGGGAACATATCTTAATAATGAAAACAATAATGAGAAATTAAATTATATTATAACCACTCAGTGATTATATTCCCATCATATTGTAAGAGTTGACCAAAATGAATGGCAATCATAGAAAAGGGTTATGGTACATTATGGTACAGATACATTATTAATCTACTGCTCATAGAGTAAACTGTTTGGTTCTAGAAAGCAACTTGGAATTCTACCCCCCCCCCAAAAAAAAAATCACAAAATTTGCATACCCTTTCATCCAGTAATAATACTACTAAACATATGCCCCCAAATGGCAAAACTCTCATATGAGCCCTAAAGCCCTTGTGTATAACATCATTTGAAGTAAAATACTTCTGTGCAAACAACTAGAAATAAAAAGGATGCTCATTGACTGCGTTATGTCTAAGCAAATTATGGTCTGTAAACGTAATGAAATATTATGTTACCATAATAAGAAAAGGGAAGGATTCAAAGAAACCTAAGAAGACTTACATGAACTGATGCAGAATAAAGTAAGCAGAACCAAGAAAGCAATTTACACAGTGACTATATAATAATGCTGAAGTAGGAGCAACATCTGTTTTATGAAAGGCTCCATTTATTTCCTTTTAAGAGGACAGAAAGGTCATTGATGAGATCATGATTAATTTGGCTTCTCTGCTGCCTAAGACATAAAAAGCCCAGTCAATGGAAAGTTGGTGTCCAAGTTTGGTGATTTCTAGGGTGACTATAAAAGTAAGGGGAAATAGTATTTTTTCCAGATTAGTATCCTACTTAACCTCATTATAAGTAAAGTTAATTCTCCTCAATGCATCCTATCCCCAAGGCTGAATCACTGGACTGGTTTGAACTAGATTTGGCCCAGAAAAATGTAGGAAAAGAATTTTGAAAGACTTAAAAACTCTGATCCACAAAATGACCAATTATGTCTTCAAAAGAATGATGATGAGTAAGAAATACACTTTTAGGCATGGCCAATGCATGAAGGATTTTATTGCACTATCCTTATTCTGGTACAAGAGAAAGCTTCTATTATGGGATGTGAAAACATAGGGAAAGGGAAAGGAGGTGAGTAATGACAGTGATGAAGAAGAGAGAAGAAGAAACGGGAAGAAGAGGGGAGAGGAGTGGAGGAGAGGAGGGGAGAAGAGGGGAAGAGAGGAAGGGGAAGAAAAGAGGGGAAAGAGCTAAATTCATAAAACATTTAAAAATATACAAAAAAGAGAAAAGTTCAGAAGAAGATACAGACAAGTAGTACAAATTTGCTTAAGAGTATCGAAAATATGTTTTAAAATAATCTTTAAAATAACAGTTCACAGTTTCATATAGCTTTTTTATTCATTGTATATTGAAATGCTCATGTGTGCTGATATTTGCTAAATTTATAATAAAAGAAAAAATTTAAATAGTGAATATAGTTTTTTTTAAATCATAAAAGAAATAGAAGAAATAACTGGAGGGAAATATCAAGAAACATTGCAAGTCCAAGGATAAAAGAAAGCAGAAATAGAAGAATATACATTGACAGACTAAATAAGTAAACAGCCAAATTTTATACATATACTAATGAAAAAGGTCAAAGAACAGAATTGGATAAAGTGGATGACACTTGTTCAAACACTCTTTTGTTGTAAATGGTTCTAATTGTACATTGGTTGATGGGGGAGTTTTTCTCCCTTTAATTTTAATCTTAGTCTAATAATAAATATTTTTTAAAAGAAAAATAAGTATCTACTCAATAAGGCTATAGCTGAAGCTTTTTAAAAATATAATTATGGAAAGCTGACTCAGGAAACACACACATGACAATACAAAATTCCAACAGTGACACCAAATTTAAACCACTGCAAATTTGCTCTAATTTGCCTTTAAGAAGGTTTCCTCCCACACATTGTGTGATTTCAGGTGCTAATGCCAAAAGCAATAGCTATTAAAGCACACTCCTCATTCTCTGTAAAGGGACAGTGTCCAGATACAAGTTAAGGTATTCAGAGACTTAAAGTATTCAGAAGTATTACTGTCAATGGACCATTGCATCAAAGCTCTACTGAATATCTGTCATGATTTATGAATGTAACAGGTAGCTAGACACAATTTCCAATAGCAGGCAGAAGTCCCCAGGGAAACATTCAGCCTACACTCCACTCTAGATCTTGTCCCTAGCCAAGACTGGGGCTAATAGTGACTGACAGGGCAATTGTGACTGTACTTCCTATCCTGAGGGAAGGGAAAGGCAGAAGCCACAGACTCAATGTATCCTATACACAGTGGGACATGCATGCCAGAGAGAATAAAGAGTGAAGTCTGAGGAGGAGGGAAACAGAATGGTTTTTATGACCAACAGCTGCTGCACCTGGGACAAAGAGGGGAGAAAGAGAGAACCTGGAGAAACTGGGGAGCAGGAGGCACTTCAAACAAATTCAAGTCACAGCAGGAGACACTCAGAGACTAGAAGCCAGAGAAACAGAAGCTGAGCTGCTACAAAGGGGATGACTGTGTAAGGATAATGATTCCTCTATTTCCCCTTCTCCTTCATTTTTCTTGTTCAGGAGAAGTAACTTTGGCCCCCAACCTCTATTTCTCACAAGTATATTTGCTTCCTGCTTCCTTTTTTTGTTTCTTTAAGCTGATTTTCTAAGAAAAATGTGGCAAACACTGATAATGTGTTTCATTACTCAAATGTAGCTGTGTAATAGAAGAAGAGGTAAAAAGGTCTGCGAGGGAGAGAGGGAATGGGGAGAGAGAAGAGAAAGAGACAGAGAGAGATTGAGGTTGATTTCATAACTGTTATCTATATTTGCCAGGGAGATTTTTTTTCCTGGCTGGAGGATTAAGTTGAATAAAAGAGATTTAGTGATTCACATTTTGTAATTCTCATGGGGGGGGAGGGTGAAGAAAACCATAGAGCCATATATTTCTGGACAAGCAATTTGATATGACAATATTGGAAGAAGCTTAAACTAGTCAAAGAGAAATTCAAATATTTTCCTTTTCATTGTCTTCCCACGGTCAGTCTAAAAGGAAAACTAGTCCTCCAGAGGCATGGAGCTAAAGGAGCAACTGGAAAGTCACCCATATAAGGGTCAAGGACAGAAGATAGTGACTAACCTTCTTCACCAGTATAACACTACCACCTCCACACTAATGATATACTTAGATTATATGTGGTGCATTATAAAAAAAAAGCATCTGATCACCCATAGCTATGGCCATCAGAACCTCTTGTTGAACAAAAGAATTTAGGGTAAGATATGTTAAAAGCTAATAATTCTGGGAAAGAAGGAATAACTGTGTAGCTGAGGCAAGGACTATATACCATGGCCAGCTTTTCCATGGAACCACTTAAAGGATCTGGAGTTAATGTGGAAGCTTGGTTAGAAACTGGACTTGGTGTGAAGAAGAAAAGGGCACAAATTGAGAGCTAAATGATATTTATGATCAAAGTGACTGAATTCTGTAAATGGAATAAGAGAACTATGATATGAAAGTCAGTTTGGTGACTTTCTTAAGCTTTCTTTGATTTAAAAAAATGCCAATTAACAAATCATTTATTTTCTCTACTTCCCAATACTCCTCCCAGTTGAAATAAAAAAAGACACAAATACATATAGTCAAGTAAAACAAATTTCCATATTCAATATATCCAAAAATATGTGTTTCATTCTTCATCTTGAATACATGACCTCTATCAGAAGATGGGTGACATGATGCATCATCAATCTCTGAAACCATGCTTGGTCACTGCAGCGATCAGAAGGCTTACATACTTCAAATGTGTTTGTCTTTGTAATACTGTCATTATTGTATAAATTGTTCTTCTGGTTCTGCCCATTTCACACAAGTGATGTCTCTAAACCCATCTCTCTCTTAATTTCTTACAGATTACTATGAGATGATTTTAATATACATGGAGGAATAATGATTAAGAGAGATCGAGGGAGATAAAAGTGTATACATACAGGCATATATTCAGCTTAGGCCAGATATACTCGTATGCATATGCATATGGCAGAAAGGAGTTTTGGAGTGAGAGAGTGTTAAGTGATTAAAAAAAAAGAAAAAAGAAAATACCAGGGCAAATATGGAAATGAACAATTCTAGCCATGCACTGAACTAATCTAAGGACTGTGTGTCTAGACACTAGTCCCTACAAACATTTTACATATCAACCCAGAAGAGCAGTGATGAGATACTATTAGTCAGATTTGATCTCATACTGCTTATGTGAATAATTTGTTTTCTGAACTTTCCTAGTCCGTTTTAAGAAGGGAGTCCACAGGGGAAAGAGAGGGCAAGAGCATACGATGACTTTGAGCATAGAATGTGTGTGACTAAGATTAACAGGATCATGACACAGTATTTTATACATCTCTCATCATTTAAACATAGTAAATTTGATAACAGAAAAAGTTCCCTTTACCATCACAGAAGCATCATGACCAAATTCCATAACCATTTCTAGAATAAGAAGAGTACAAAGTGCTGTGAGATTACAATATGGAGAGACTATTGTTGTTGGGGCAACCAGGGAAGGCTTCAGGGAAGAAATAGCAACCAACTGTGAAGGAAGAGAATTATAATAGAAATGGGTATTGAGAAAAAAAAAAGGTATTCTTGGCACAGAGGATGATGCATGCAAAGTCATGAAAAGAAGCAAGAATATACTGTGTTCAAAAGATCGCAAGTAGTGAGGTCTGATGTGTGTATTTATGTATGTAGTGTATAGATAGATACATACACACACGCACATAAGAATAGTGTGAGATATGGATAGGAAAGTAGGCTTCAGCCTAATTAAGGAATGCTTTAAATGTCAGACCCATAAGCATGGACTTTAATGTGTGTGACTGTGATTGTGTGTGGGGGGGGGGGGTATAAAATTATGGTAGATATAAGATGCAAAGACAGAACAGGTACCACTTTCCTAAACACTCAAACCGTGTCTTCTCCAACCACTGTGTACTGTATCACATGCTCAGGCCATGTTTATTTCTTCCAGATGACCTCTCCTCATAACAAGAGGAATTTGGCAACCTCTCCTTTCTTAACTTTACTGTGTGGGTGAAGTCTTGAGGCATTACTAAGGAAGCCAAGTAACTCTTTACTAAATTGCTAAAGAAGCAAAGAGAGACTTATAAGGAAGAGAAAGTACAATATCATGGGATCACAGATTCTGGAAAGAACTTCAGATGTAAAACACTGTGATTTTACAGATGAGGAAACTGAAGTTCAGAGAGATTAAGTCACTTGCCCAAGGTCACAAAGGAATTAAATGACAGAGCCAGAATTGGAACTAAGTACTTTGACTACAAATCCATCACTGTTTCCTCTGTACCATCTCACAGACAGGGTTTCTGAAGTATGGTGACAATGAGGAAGGTGAACTGTGGTAGATAACAGAGGTAACAGTTACTGAGCAAGCATCAAGGAATTTTTAAGCCAAGCCAAGGGATGAAGGAGCTGCAACAATCTGGTGGTATTGTACAGAGTACTGTAAAGTTTCAAGATCAAGACCTGATGGGCAGAAGGCAGACCATTATACAGGTGCTAGAGCAAGGGCATAAATGAAAGTCACAGAGGAAATCAGGCAAGCAAAAAGATGACATCAATTAAACATAATGTCTTTGAGACCAGGGACTATTTAATTCTTTTGTGGGTTTGTATCCCGAGTGCCTAGCACAATAATGAGACAACAGCACTTAATAAATACTTATTGATTAATTGATGCAACAAGATCCTCAACTCTATCCATGTTTCTGGAACTTGACCTATCAGTACTGTGAGGGTTGTGTTTTGTTTTGTTTTGTTTTGTTTTCAGGGACTGTCACTGACCCTCTTCAGGGTATGGGAGAAGGAAATAGCACTTGCTAAAAGGTGAGATATAACTACTGTTTTCCTAAAAGGCTAGGATATTTCCGTTCTTGACATGTGTCTTAAACCTGTTCTATGTTTTATGCTTTGTCAGCTTGATGCTTGCAGAGAAATTTACATGCCCTTAGGGGAGATCTAAAAATGAGTGAAGTTCATATGCTCTTAGGAAGAAACGCTAGATGAGAGAATGAGCCAAAAAGTATAATTATTTCAGGGCCTCCAAAGAGTGAACCAGGTATGTCTGAGATAGCCTACCTTTAGACCAATACACTATTTCTCCTTCTTTGAAAATGATGATCTGAAGTCTACAAAGGAAAAAGAAACAACAATCTTCTCTGAAGTACTACTCTGATGCCTCATTATGATATGGAGTTAACCTTGGCTTTTGAAGGCTATACCAACAGGGAACAAGTTCTGAAATGTTCTACCAATCTGGAAAGGCTAAAGAATTGACTGAGTCATAACTAGAAATACTAGAACCTGGAAGCAAATTTGGCAAAGTTGAGGCGCTGGGGGGAGAGAAGAATGCCTACATCCATTGCTGCTTGGTCTGCCCTTGTTACTGCTGAGTACAGGCCCTGGCAATAGACTTCTGTATGCTGATGAAGACAAGCCTACCTATGTGCCTAAAATATCAACACTAAAAGTCTGGCAACCAGGTGGTTCATTTCTCGGGATATGGCAACAAATGAAATAGATAATAACACAAAATTACCCTCCATGCTGGGTGGCCTTCTTCTGCCTCCACAGTGTCAGTGAAGTGGCAGAAAAAGTGGTTGAGTGAGAAAAACACAATTCTTTAACAATCTATACACATTTAACTCCTAACATTCTCAATGTTTAATTTTTGCCCAATTACTCTCAATTGGCCCCACACCTAGTGGGACATAGTTCACCTTAATATTTTCACTACAAATTAAACTAAAATATTCAATATTCTGCAAAAGTCATCTCTTTAACAAAAGTATTCTCATTATGCTATTATGGCAAATTACGGAACTCCATGATCTCAGAAAAATTAAAATCATTAAAAACTCAAGGGCCAACAGAAAGAGGTATGGTGAGCTATCAAAAATGCCTTACACATGCAAAAAGATGTTAGAACATTATTTTTTAAAATATGCATGAAATACAAAACATGTATCACAGGAAATGGAGGTGGGGTGATTATATACTGAAGATGAAAAACAATTTATGTTTAACCTGAGTTATGCCTTGATAGCACTATGAGAAGGACTCTAACACATAGGATAATCCCTAAGGGATATATGGGGAAATATGGATAAGAATGAAGTTTATAAGAAAACATGAATGGAGTACACTCTGTATTAGTACAAGAAATGCCATACCCATCAGAGTACCAAATCTTCCTCATTCAAGATTTTATCTAAATCCATATCTATCAGAGAAATAACAGAACTTCTACTGTACATGCATACCCCTGCTCACCTACTGAAAAGAAGAGATGGAAAGTCATTACCCACATCCACAGGGTGTGGATAATGGCTCAAACAGACCTGTTTGACAGCCCTAGTGATGAGTCTGCCTACAGACAGAACAGTCAGCTGACATGTTGTAAATAATTCACTCTTTTCCTTGTGTCACTCTAAGTTTCTAGTTTTCCTTCAGCTTGTAGGGATATTTGTGAATGTCTCCTTCTGCTACAGCAGAATGAGGGGTGGGGAACTTTAAAAGACTATGGAACACATGAGAAAATTCTCTATACCTTCAGTTTTCCACAAGCAAATCCTCCATTTGGGAACACTACAAGGTAACAGAGTAGATGCCAAAGAGAACCAATATTCTACCTCCTAAAAAAATGTGAACTTTATGAATTTCTTAGTAGAATACAAAAGCGAAATAAAAGGTAGCCAATGAAAATGCCACTAATGAAATCTCATTCTGGATGAACATATGAAAGAGAAAAAACAGCCCTTAGATCCAGAAGGGCCATAAGTTAGGAAGAAAAAAAAATATCACCTGATTTTAGAAGCTATGAGACATTCTTAAAACAATTCATGAAGGCTCTTTTCTAGCCCTTATGACTTTTGTGCACTACAACATTCCTTAAATTAGAAGTCTATACTATTTAACTCTTTCTAAATGAACCTCTTGATTAAAACCTGCTACTTAGTCACAATAAGAATTCTGATGGACAATTACTTTGACAGTTATTTCCATAAGTTATTTAGTGTGTTTCTGTCAAATGAATCATGATTCAAATTCACAGTTAAGTACACAAGTGACATTCTAGCAAACATAACAGAGTTCTTTTTAAGTTTGCAAACTGGGGAGAATGCCAACAGAACAGCTGATTAAGGTGAAGTAGTATCTCCTCAAGAAGAAATCTGCTATGAATTTTAATCACCATTTTATGCTTTGTAAAGAATAAGTCAATAAACAAAGACAATATGAACTGATGCAGAACAAAAGGAAAAAAAGTAATGGCAACCAATAATGTTGATGAAACATTAAAAGGCAGCTGACGTCACATGACAGTGACCAATCTTGGTCCCAGAGGAAAGATAATGAAATATATATCTTAAGAGCAGAAAAGCACGAAACTACGGTGTGGAATGTCTCATAAATTGTAAAGAATAATCACTGACATCATATTCAGTATTCCACACCCATAATCCTTCACCTCTAGAGAAGGCAAGGAGGTACCTGCTCATATTTCCTGTGGGACCACACTTGAGACTGAGAAGTGACACTGGCAGTGGTTTCCCTCAGAGTAAAGAAGAAGCAGCAGCATTAGACATGAAGTGCAGCCAATCAGGGAAGGGTTGGTTGGCAGCTAGGTGGTGTAGGGGATAGAGTAACAAACCTGGAGTTCAAATCTGGCCTCTGACACTTACTAGGTGTGTGACCCTAGGCAAGTCACTTAACATCATTTGCCTCAGTTTCCTCATCTGTCAAATGAGCTGGAGAAGAAAATGGCAAACCACTCCAGCATCTCTGCCAAGAAAACTTCAAATGGGGTCAAAAACAGTCAGACATGACTGAAGCAAATGAACAACAAGCTGCTAATTTATTACTACAATAGAGAGGTAAGTTCAAACTAGGGGGCCAAGACAGGAAGTTTCTGAAAACCTCATCAACTGCTGAGAAAGCTGGGAGCCAGAGCCATCGTCTAACATTCCCATGGTTTATCTTTTGCTATCTCAGTTCCAGGCTAAAAAGTGGAGATGAACCCAGGACAATAGGACTAGTGGCTGTACCCATTTCTATTATTTGTAGGTATAGGAGGTGGTTCTGAAATATATCAGATGAAGTACCTGTGTACAAATGCTGAAACCTTTTCCTTTACATCTTTACTATATAAAATAAAACACTCTATATAGTCACAGAATTTCACAGCTTCTTTGTAACAAGGACTGAAACTACACCAGGACATTTCTCAGACATGGTATAAGGACTTTAGAGCTATATATTTTACTATTTTAATAATCTTTGGTACTATTTTATATCAACCCTTAGATTAGATTTCAGAGCCCTCTCAGGATTTCTTTCTTGTTCAACATTTGAATTTATGTGACTTGGAAGAGAAGAATGAAAAAAAAGGATTGCAGTGATCCTATTTCCTGCGCCAAACGGCGTAGCAGGAAGTCTTTATCATGGGCAAAGAAGGAAGGACAGAGTTCATTGCTCATGATGGGAAAAGATACCATATGGCTTTCTTTTTTCGCAGGGGCATGGTCAATGAAGCCATGTTCTTTTCCCCATAAGGGAGGGAGCAGAACACCATGACTGTCAGTAACAAGGGAGTTCCAAAGGGTGAGTTTGGGCGAAAGACACGACTGAAAAACAACCGAACAACAAATCAGTCAGTGTGTACGTAATAGTTGTTTGTTAAATTAATGAATGAGTTCCCCTGATTCTCCAATCTTTCTTAATCGTCCTCAAAACGCTTTTCAAGTGGATCAAGCTTTTCCAAATACCTTCATATTCCTTAAGGGCACATTGCTGGCCCTCTTCTCTTACTGTCTCTCCAGGTTCTCCCCAGCATCAACTACCACCTTTATGCATTTTACCTCCACACCTATATGGCTAATCTTGACTTTTCTTCCAAGTTTGAGACCTGAATTTCCAACTGCATTTTTTCTCTACCTGGATA
The DNA here is from genome assembly GCF_028372415.1 of Notamacropus eugenii. Taxonomy (NCBI): domain Eukaryota; kingdom Metazoa; phylum Chordata; class Mammalia; order Diprotodontia; family Macropodidae; genus Notamacropus; species Notamacropus eugenii. The sequence goes on along the minus strand of NC_092878.1, from coordinate 27,823,295 downwards.
TCAACCAGCATCTGAAACTCAACACATCCAATGAAGCGCACTCTTTTCTCCCCTAAACCTGATTTTTCTGACCATATTTTCTTTTCTGTGGTGCTACTGTTCATCCAGTCTTCTTATGCCACAACTTTGGGATTATCGTTGACTCCTTCCTCTCACCCCACATCTCCAATGTGTCACTAAGACTGGATTCTATCTGCACAACATTTTCTTTTCCAAACATAGCAACTACCATAGCCGTATAGGTTTTCATTAACACTCACTATAATTATTGCAATAGCCTTAAAATAGATCATCTTGCTTCCATTGACCCACCAATACATTCATAGTTCATAGTACTTCCAGAATAATCTATCTTAAGGAGAGGTCTGACCATTTCACTCTTCTATTCAAAATTTTCAACAGTTCCCTGCTAAAATTCAAAAGTTTCATGCAAAATTCAAATGTCTCTGCCTGGTAACCAGGGCGCTCTGTAACTGAGCATCATCCTGCCTCCCAAGACTAACTTCCTACAACTCCTCTACACGCCTCACGCTTCAACCAGACTGAAACACTTGATCAATCTCCCATTTGCTCTGCATGATGATATCACCATACTTTTGCTTCCCCAGTCCCTATGCTTGAATGTTCTCCCTCCTGTTACCTATGAAACTCTTAATCATCCTTTAAAATCCAACTCAAATACCATCTCCTCTTCCCTGATCCCCTCAAACCTCACAGAAGAACTGTTTTGTAACTCTCCAATGCACTCATCATGATATATCATATATTACAGTGAAGTATATTAGTGATTACCTCTGCACTAGATTGTAAACTTTTTGATGGCGACTATAGAATCTTAGCTAAACCTTTGATCTTCCTACTGCCTATCATAATGCTCTACATACAACAGGCACATAAACATTGCTGTCATTCTATTACACTAAAAGAGCTATAAAGAATCCAGGGCCTTGAACAATGAGAATTTGAACAGAGTAAAGTGGCAAAGAGGACATTCCAGGCATGGTAGATGTTTGCATCATGATCTGTCTGCCTGCTTCCCAAAAGATATTCTAGCTTTTTTACAGGGGAGTCCTCAGTTTTTTGTTAATGAAAACATCATTTCACAGTAGTCTAATGAGAACCATTGCTGGTTCTGGAAGAGAAAAGGAGGAGGGAAATTGTTGACTCCTCCCTCCTTCCACCAAGATTCCTCTTAGATCTGGACCCATATGCATATAGAACAGGTTTGATCCAAAGGGAATTTGGCCCCCAAGAGAGAGATCGGGTCTTTTCTAGAGCCACATGTGCAGTCCTTGGAACTAGATTCCTTTTAGTGACCTGGACCCTTCTGATGAGTGACATGTGTCTAACTGTCAGTAGTGAAGGAAGAGCTTGCTGTTTGGATGATGACGCAAACTCTGTGTAGTTGCTTGTTCTCTCTCTCTCTCTCTCTCTCTCTTTCTGTCATATATCAGATCAGGACCTGGCAAAATGGTAAACTGTGTGCTCATGGCAGCCAGCATATATGTTAATCAAGGTGAATGGGAGGGTCCCAGTATCCACTAAAGTACTTCTTGGAGAAGCCTAACAGGAAGGTGAGTCCAGGTCTGGCCTTGCTCGCTGAGAGATATGGCTCCTGAGGGAGTTCAAACAGTGTAGAGTAAAAGTGAAGATGAAAAAGTGAAGATGAAATACCAGCTCAGCACTACTTACAAATGTTTCATGCTCTGATGTTTTAAGTATCAGTATCCCAAAAGAGTATCATAGTAGCATTGCTTTCATGTTTAAGCCATCATATGTGCATTATATGTGAGTCTCAATTTCTTTTAGCATTGCCTTTGTATGTAGAAAGAGTTAATCTATACTTCATCTATTGTGTGACACTGAGAATCTTTATACTCTTTCCCTCTTTTGGGGATACCCTAGACATGTGCCAAACCTAAACTATAAGTAATTTTTCCTAGAGCTTCAATGTGGGATTTGGAGATCAGGCAATATACATACATACATACATACATACATACATACATACATATATATACATATATGTATGGAGAGGGAGGGTAGGGGGAAGCGTGCTGCTGTAAGAGGTCCTTTCAGAGGGTTTATGAAACAAAGGCCCAAGTTATTGTACAGACATGTAAGAGCACAGCCCGAACATAAGCATACGTAATTTTTTCAATGATAAAGTTAAAATCAAAGTCAAATGCAAAAGTAACAGGAAGAATTAGCTCTAACTGGCCAGTTGCGACAGAAACAGGTATGCCTAAACATAGAGAGGGCATATAATATATGCCCCCCATAAAATATATGCCCCCTATAATAGGGGGAATATGGATCCACTAACCCTTTATTTCCCCCAACTTTACCTCATGTCCTCTCCCTGCCCCTGCTCCTCTTCCAGTTCTAGGTACAGAACTTGGCCAGAAAAGTTAAGAGCCAGGTGGGGACAGAACCCATGCTGGCCCATGTACACATGGGGCCTCCCCAGCACTACAGTATCACTACAGCTATTCCACTAACCCTCTTATCTTGATTTCAATATCCAGTCCAAGGTCTCTCATTCTCTATTGCCAAAAGAAGTTTGCTAGGGGGTAGGGAGGGTGCACTTTTGGCAATGCTGTCCCCCCCTCCCATCTCATAACCATATCCCACTCCAGATTCTTAAATATTCAGGATGCATGTGGCTGCAGTTATGTTTTGTTCTTTATCTCTGCATAGTATGATGCTACTGTGGGAAGCATGCTAGCTTTGGAGTCAGAAAAACCTGAATTCAAAACCTAGCTTGGCTACATAATTGAATATATGAACCTGAAGAACCTGCTTAATTTCCTTGGGCCTGGGTTTCCTCCACTGAAAAAATTAGGGGGCTGAACTTGATGAATTCAAATCTCTAAATTTATAATCCGATGAGACTGAATGCAGCACAATTATTTCTTATCTTATACATTATTCTTATTGTTATTTTTGTTTTATAAAATTATGTTTAATTTGAATAATGAAGAAGCAAGAAAAGTTAAGACAACGTAGACTGTTTCACAGAAAGTGGAGGAAATTTTTTTGTAAAAAGAAAGGAAGGGAGCATAGCTACTTAGTTTGTAAGCCAATAGTTAAATCGATGTTACAAGCACCTGACTGCTGATGCAAATGTGCCCAAAGACACATGGCTTCAGAAAAGTTGGTGAGGCTGCAGCTAATGCAGCAGCTATCATGGGGAGAGGCAGGCTGGCCCCTGCCCTTGCCAGTTTCCCTTCTGGGAGGGGAGGACAGCAGAAAAAATGCACAAAGGGATGTCAAACCTGCGATTTCCCAAGCAGATCTCACATGGTTCCTTCTCCACAGCAGCTCCTTTCACTTGGCTCCACTCTTACTCTGCAGTTTGGTAATTATCACTCCCCCATTTTTTACAAGGATACAGCCCCTTGCATCCACACAGAATGAAACACTGTTGCATCTCCTTCCCTCCAATCCCTTACTCCTCAGACTCCAAAGTAACAAATTTAACATCTTTCTAAGGAGCAAACGCCTCCTCCTCCCATTTCTCCTCCTCTTTTCTGAATGTCATGGAGAGCCACCCAGACCTTTCTTTGGGTCCCTGGGCAAAAGGGCTAAAAACAATAATAACAACAGTAACAATAGCATGTACATAGGGCCTGCTATATGCCAGGCATTGTGCTAAGCCCTTTACAAAAATTATCTCATTTGATATACTAATACAAATTTAGGCAAGGACATTTTCTATCTATGACCACAGGCCTGTTCAAACCCTGATCTGTGAACATTTTTCTTCAGTGTCCAATAACTGCTCACATTTATTGTAATGATCACTATGTTGATGCTATTAATCACATTTGTATCAATAATAATGATTACAAGACTTTTTAATATTTATCTACAGTGCCCTTTAACTGACAACTCACTGACACAGTTACTACGAACATTATCCCTATTTGGAGAGACATTAAAAGTAAGGCACAGTGAAATTAAGGGACTTGCAGGGATCAAAACAAGGTTTCTGACTCTAAGTCCAGTACTTTTTTCCACTAGTTAATAAGGAAACTTTCTTGTATATCCCCTGGACATTGGATGTAAGTAATTCATTTCCTTTGTAAGCCTTCCCAGGCTCTTTTACCTAAAATCCTTTTCCTAGTGAATGTGCAAGGATGTAGTAGACAGGTCAGATTGTTTAGACATTTTCTTTCCTTGGTTATCCTGTTGTCCTCCCCTTCCAATGTGTCTGGGAGAATCCACAGCCACTGTGATAGCTGTTTCAACTTCACACCAAAGACTCTGTGACCTTGGGACTGTACCTCCTGTTGACATTCCTCCTACGGCCTCCAAAACAGGTTGAGAACTCAACTAAAAATTTATTGTCCAAGCCATGGGCCATTTCTCTCTCTTGTAATGTCTCTGATTACAGTGAGTTTGGCTTCATTTAAAATTAGCTATATTCGAGGTCTGGAGCACTCTATGCACATTCCTCAGAGAACTTTTCTGGAAGGGAGACATCCTAACCAGTCTTCTGGTCCCAGACATCTACTCCACTATCATGAGCATAATCTTTTCCTTCCTCCCCTCCCATATAATATTCTCCTTCTTTCTCCACATCCACCTCTAGGTCTGGGAACAGGAATAAAATTCATACTCATTCAGCCTCCATTCACTAACCCCGTGACTTCTCAGACCAAAATTCCTTCTCTGGTTACCACTCCCCTATGTGTGCTTCCACACACTATGTAACTACAAGTTCACAGAGGGGAGGGACAACTCTCTCCTCACTTTTATGTTTGTATTCCCAGTGCTTAACACTAAGCCTGTCACATGGTAGGTATGTAATATTAATAAATTCTTTTCATTCATTCATTCATTCATTCAGTACTTTCATAAGTGGAGTGAATAGGGTGTTAAGGACGAGCAACTCTGGCGTGAAGGCTTGCCGAGCCCTTTTTAGAGCTGCTCATCCACTTTTAGTGTCCACCTTCACCCAACTCTCACCTATGGCTCCAAGAAGCTGTAGCATGCACATCAACTACACACCAGTAAAACCTTCTTGGTAGATAGGTTAGACCAGACTGAGGGTAACTAACAGGCCTCAAACCCATCAGTGAGGCAAGAGGACATCTATCCCAAGCTTATGAAAACATCCCCCAAAAGAATAGGCAGAGGAAAACAATTTGTTCCAATGGTGGCCATAACAGTGGTTAAAGCAGGCTCTATAGAACACTTGGAGCTCAGTTAGACATCAAAAGACACCAAGTTCATCCACTGCATACTTAGCCATCACCAGTCATCCTGACTTTTGCCTTGCCACTGGATCTCAATGACTCTGGGAGAGTGAAGCTGACCCCTTTGTGCAACTCTGTCTCACTTAAATCCAATACCCACGTAAGTCAAGACATCATCCAGTGCTATCACTGGTCCTCTTCTGGAAGGGCAGTTATGGAGAGGTATGTGTGACTAAGTCCCCATTTAGGGGGACTACATTGCCCTTGAGCAATGCCCTAATACTACGGGGGAGGAATGGGGCCTCCAAGCTAACCCCTCAGTCCCTTTATTTAATCAATAGTCAAATCCTATTAATTTTACCCCTAAAATCCAGCGCACACTCATCTCTCCTCTCCACTCCTATTGTGAACACCCTTCAGGCCCTTCTCACCTCTATGTAGACTACCAAAGCAGTCTAACCGCACTCTCCATCTTCAGACTCCCCTCTCTCTAACCTCCCTAATGCAGAGGTATGATCATGGTACTCCTCGGCTTAAAATTCTTCCACTGGTTTCCTCTGCGTAACACAGAGACTCCTTCACCTGGTTACCTAAAGTATGACCCCAAACTATCATCTCAGCCTTCTTTAACCTTATTACTTTCTGGGTTTGGAAGTTTGTGTGGTTAAGGTGAAAACAAAAAGAAAGGGTGCTCCGTCCCTCCTCTCCACTCCTACCCTTGGGCATTATCAGCCTGAATTCTCTCTTCCCACAGGCCATGACTTACTCTCTAGTCACCACCCCTGACTACATCTCTAAAGAGAGATTTCTCTGTACACATATGAAGGGGAGAAGGGAAGAAAGAGGACAATGAAGAAGGACAGCTTGACCCACTAGCCCTTTGAGGAATAACAAGCAGGCCAGAATGGTGGGATCAAAGAGTGCATGAAAGCAAGCAGAATATAAGACTGGAAAAATCTGAAATGGTCAGATTATGAAGACTTTTAAATGTTAAACAAAGACCTTTATATGTGATCTTGGAAATCTATTACACACTGAAGCTTAAAGAGTGAGAAAGGATGAGGAAAGAAAAACATGGTCAATCCTATGCTTTAGGAAAATAACTTTGGGAATAACTTTTGGTTGGAATAAAGCAGCCTTAAAGCAGGGAGACTAACTAGAAGGCTAGTAGTCCAGGTAAGAATCTAAACTAGTGGGGTAACTGTGTGAGTAGAGAGGAGAGAGATGTGAGAGACATTGTGGAGGTAGAACTGACAAGACTTGGCAATTGATTGGCTATATGGGATGAGTTAGAATGAGGAGCTGAGTGTGAGACTAAGGTTTTGAACTGGAGTGCCTGGGAACATGATGGTATCCCTGAAAGGAATAGAAAGTTTGAAAGAAGAAGGGGTTTGGAAGAAAAGAAGGATGTGGATTAAAAAAAAGGTCATTAGGTTTTATAATTAAGGGATCATTGGTAACTTTGTAGAGAGCAGTTTTAGGTGAATGAAGAGATCAGAGTCTAGAAAGAAAAAGTTCAAAAGAGAATAAAGGAGAAAAAGTGGCTGCAATATAGATGTTTTTTTGAAGGAGTTTATCTGAGGAGGGCAGGGACATAGGATGATAGCTAGAGGGCATGGTAAGATCTAGTGAGGATTTTGTTAAGGACAGAGAGGATTTGGCATGTTTGTAAGCAGCAAGGAAGGAGTCAAAATATAGGGAGAGAATGAAGTTTAAAAAAAGAAAGAAGGATGATATTAGGAGCAAATTGCTAGAGAAGAAAAGAGAGGACAGAACCAGGTCACATGTAGGGGTTGGCCTTGGCAAGTAGAAAAGCCACCTCATCATCAGAGACTGGTGGGGGAGATGTCAAAGGCTTGTGAGATAAGAAGGGATTTGAAGTTCACTAAACAAGTCTTTAATGAAGGGCTTCAATTTTTTTGGTGAAGTATAAGACAAGACCCTCAGATGAAAGGGTAGAAGGAGTAGGTTCCCTGAGAGGCTTGAAAAAAAAGAGAAAAGTCACTGCATCCTGGGACATCACCAGTCATATTGACTTCTGTCTTGCCACTGGACTACAATAACTCTGGAGGAGAGATGGGGACTGACAACTTACACAGCTCCCTCCTCACTCAAATCCAATCACACACAGGTCAAGACAATATACTCATGATAACAACAATGAATAGGATTTAAGAAGTGATTAGGAAGGAGGAAAAGGACCTTTCTGTAGTAAAGGCCTTGTCAGCATGGTTTTCCTCCACCTCTGTCCAGAAGCACATGAGTAAGAGTGGAGGAAGTAAATGGTGAGAATTCATAGTGGAAGTTTGGCAAGCTGTGACTGGGATAGGACTAGAGGGCAAGGAATTCAAAATCAGAGGACAGTATAAGGTTGAACTGGCTCATCCAGGGGTCAAGAATGAGAATGGAGAAGATTTTAAACAACATAGGGGAGATCATCTAGTTGAAAGTAGAATAACTGGAGGTCAGGATAACAAAGAATAAGAAACAGGGGTCAAAAAGCACTGAGTTATAGGGAATGATAAAAGATTATGATCAAATAAGGAATTTCACAGTTCATGAACAGGAAATAAAACACTTATTTGGGAGTGGGAGTCAGCAAGTTCAGGAGTATGATCATCCCTACCTGAAGCTGACGGGGCCTGAAGAAGTAGGACACTGAAATTGAGATTAAGGAAGTGGGAAATGAAAATATTTGAATATCAGTATATTCAAACAAAATGCCCTAGTATGAATTAGAACATAGAGGAAAGCTGAGAACTAGGCACTAAACTCAGTGAATCTAAAAATATTAATGATTAAAGGGTTCTCTTCCCAGAAATTGCCAATTTAGGTCAGGTGGAACTTCGCAGGATCCCACAATGCCTATTCCCCTGTTTTATCACAAAATGCAGGGATCAGTCTTAAACACAAACAGTGCCTGAAAAATACTAACAACTGATCCTGCTAAGTTCATAAAAGAGGGTTTTGTCTGTGGTGAGCTTAGGCAAGGATATTCTGGTCACAGGAACGGAGAGAACTATCACCATAGTTGATAAAGAGAGTATATTGGGAACACTGGCTATGCCACAAACTGAATCTTCATTCTTTGTGGTTCCTTTGATTTTCACCTACTCATAATGTATTTGAATATGGCCCTCTGGGGTCACAGAGGTAAAAATTTTGAATGATACTCATTACTGCCAGACTCCTGACTTCTGGTGTGGAAAAACAACGCAGAAGGAAATGTCAGATCAAGCTGACAACAATGCTGAGCCTGCTAACTCACTAAAACACAATTCTCTATGAATTTTTACAGCCTATCCTAGAACCACCTGGAATCTGGAAAACTTTGTGTACAAACATATCAGACTGCCAAGGAAAGACAGGAAATGCACTTCTGGCTTCCCTTCCTAGAGGAAGGAATTCCAAGGAAATGACAAGAACATAAACCCTAGTAGGGGATCAGGAAGGAGAGAAATCAAGGAAGAAATCAACATATGCAATAAGAGGATGGAATCAAGAGGAAGGAAGTAAGAAGTACCAAAATCTAACTCCACCCTATCCCTCCACCAAAACAAACAAACAAACAAAATTCCTCTAAACACCCTCTAGACCAAATCTTCATGGGAGAATCCAAGAAAAAGTCACAGTAGGTCATTTTCCAAGGCCAGGTCAGCATGGGGACACCGACATAGAGGTCAAACGGCTACCAGGGACAGGTCTGGCCAGCATGCTGTATAGAGTACTCAAGTGCAGGGAACAGGCTAAGAAGTCTCAGACCTATTAGGAGGGCATTGTGACTCAGGCAGGGCACAGGAACAAGCACCAACTGGCAGCTTTGACACCCACCGTGCAGTCTTTGGTCACGGATCCAAAGTGGAATGAGGAAGGACTTAAGTGCAGGTGTACTGAGAGAGGACCACTCTCAGAAGCAGTCAGCATCTGTCTGGCTCTGACCCCACGAGTAGAATGGGATCTCAGTTTCAGCTTTTAGTTCAAGTCTAAAGCCTGAAATGGAAAAGCCAGGGCAGAAATTCCAGACAAAAGAAAAACCTATATTTCTCTCACTCTGAACCTGCAGAACTTCCCAGAAGGCTGAAAGTAGTCTACTATTGTCCAGACCCAAGCACTGGTCAGGAATTTGCAGAGCTCGGAACATGGGGCCAAAAATCAGACTTTACCCTGGATCAGATCACTTTAATAGCACTGAAAGCTATCCCTAAGATCCTGGAATAGCATAATATTCAAAACCCTAAGAAAGCAACAACAGGACCAGACCAGACTATTTCTATAGAAGTACACAGAGTCCAGTCCTAACATCATGTCCAAAGTTAGGAAGAAGGATAAAAGAATGAGCACACATCTACAAGCAAAAACTCACCATAAGAAAAGTTATTGTAGTGAAAGGGAGACTCAAGTCACAAATTTATTAGAGAATGATTCCAAAATATCTACAAGTTTAACCTCAAAGTAAAACACAGCTTGGGCACAAATTCAACTGAATTTCTAGAAGAGATGAAACAAGAGTTTTAAGAGAGAGATTAAAAATTTGTTTTTCTTAAATAAATAAAATAAGAGTAACTGAGGAAAAAATGAGAGAAAGGAAAAAATAAAGAACTGGAAAGGAAATCAACGACTATACATAAAAGGCACTAAACCAGAGGTTGGAAACCTTTGGCCTCCAGGCCACGTGTCCCTCTAGGTCCTCAAGTGACTGAATCCAAACTTCACAGACCAAATCCCCTTAATAAAAGGATCTGTTCTGTGAAACTTGGATTCAGTCAAAAGGTCACACCCAAGGACCTAGAAGGCCACAGGTTCCCCACCCCTGGGAAATAAGATAAACTCCCTGAAAATTGAAATGGATCAAATAGAAGTCAATGACTCCCCAGGACCACAAAAAATATGAAAACAAAGTCAAAAGGCTAAAAAAAAGATGTACGGTATCTCACAGCAAAAACAACTGAACTGGAAAACTGAGAAAAAATTTAGAAATAACTGGACTAGCCGAAAGCCTTATATATCTATATGTGTGAGTATGTGTGTGTCTCTATCTATCCACCTATCTATATGTATGTATGTATCTATCTACATATATATACACACACATATACACACACACACATATATATGTATATTCCTATTGAAAAGACCAATGAGGAAATTTATTTTGTTTGATTATACTTGTTTGTACATGGGTTTTGTTTCTCTTTCATTCTCAATTGGGGATGGGGAGTAGGGTGAGAGGGGAAAAGCGTAGATTTTGCTAATTGAAAAAAATTTAAATTTAATTGAAAATAAAATAAGACAAAGAAAAATGCTATGTAATGACAGTGACCAATGTTGGCCACAGAAAAGAGATGACTTAGCACACTCTTAGGTGAGGTAGAAAACTACAGCAGTGAAATGTTGCATATTCCATTGGATGCAGCATGATTGTCAATTGCTTTTGCTTAACTGCTTTTCTCTGTTACAGGGGAAGGCTGGGGCAGGGAGCTGGAAGGGGATATCTGAGAGGGGGAGAGAAAAAAAATTCCAAGGTGCCTAAAGCACTATAACTGTACTGCTTCCCTTCTGAAATGGTGCCTCTTGACTCTCCTCACCCCTCTCAATATCTATCACTTTGCAATCATAGTTTCTTTTTTTTTTTTAATTTAATTTTTAACATTCATTTTCACAAAATTTTGGGTTACAAATTTTCTCCCCTTTTATCCCCTCCCCCCCCAAACCCAAGCATTCTAATTGCCCCTGTGACCAATCTACTCTTTCTTCTATCATCCCTCTCTGCCCTTGTCTCCGTCTTCTCTTTTGTCCTGTAGGGCCAGATAGCTTTCTATACCCCTTTACCTGTATTTCTTATTTCCTAGTGGTAAGAACATTACAGTTGATCCTAACACTTTGAGTTCCAACTTCTTTACCTCCCTCCCTCTCCACCCCTTCCCTTTGGAAGGCAAGCAATTCAATATAGGCCAAATCTGTGTAGTTTTGCAAATGACTTCCATAATAGTTGTGTTGTATAGGACTAACTATATTTCCCTCCATCCTATCCTGTCCCCCATTACTTCTATTCTCTTTTGATCCTATCCCTCCCCATGAGTGTCGACCTCGAATTGCATTCTCCTCCCCATGCCCTCCCTTCTATCATCCCCCCCACTCTGCTTGTCCCCTTATCCCCCACTTTCCTGTATTGTGAGATAGCAATCATAGTTTCTTAAAGTCTTATCCAAAGAGTAACATCAGTTATAGTAACTGCTCCCCCACTGCTTAAAGCTGCTGGCTCCACATGGCCTTGGCATGGGCAAAATCACACTTCCATGCTCCTCTCCTGCCACTTTAATTGAGCTTCATCATCACCCCTACGGGACTAACAAAGTGAGTCAATAGGGATTGCCTTTAGCTCATCCTCTCACCTTCAGGCACAACTGCTCACAGGTTTTCAAGCACATGGATATGTACGGTATTCTCTCAAACGTATTTCTGTAAGCCATTCTAGTGAATATTGCTCACAAAATTCCTTCCCCTGCCCCTCTGCAACACCTTCCTGCATCCTTTACCCTGACAATTTCAATTCAATCAATTGATCAAATGATCAAATAACAAACATGCTAGGCACCATTGCTGGGGGTGGGAAAAGTAGTGGAGGGGTAATTTGGAAATTAAAAAATTTTTAAAGGAATGTTAAAAATAGATTTTTTGAAATGTTAAAAGAAAAGGCATTCATCAAAACAAAACAAAATTGTACACTTCTTAGAGCAGATCAGTACCACTGTCAGGATCAACTTGAAGCTGAAAGACTAAAGAGAGTCATGCCACATCTGGATAAGAGATATGGATCTTGTCAATCTTCCATAATTTCCATGAGTGGCCCAGATTGTGTGGGTCAGAGATGAGTGAGAAATATCTATTCAGCAGTCCCATGAAGAGTCTTATCTTCCAGAAAGTGCATAACAAGCATGATTAGTTACTGAAAGATTTATGTTTTCTGTATTTGTACATCTTTGGCAATTTCAATGGTGAAGGAAATAAACATTTTCTTATACTTAATGCCTATCTTATCCTTCAGGGTGAGGGGACCCTGTTAGCCACCTTCATACCTAAGGTTCAGAGATTTCCTGGAAGTTTTATTGGGGGAGAGGGATGAGTCAGAAAGAAAGAATATGACCATTTTAGGGTCAAGCCTCCCAGGATATACCTGGGTTCATATAAGTGCAGAGCCATTTGAGGTCCCAGATTGTAGAGAAGATAAACATATAAATATATGCAAAATAAGTATAGAGTAATTCTGAGGAGGAGGCACTGGTAGCTAAAGGGTCAAGAAAGGTTTCAGTATAGATGGCATTTAAGATGATCTTTGAAGGAAACTAGAGATTCTAAGAAGCAGAAGTGAAGATTCATTGGAACGATATAATAGACTGAGCAAAGGCCCTTATGGAGATAGAAGGTGTATGAGGAAAAGTAACTTAGCCAGTCTGGCTGGACTCTAGAATACATGAAGAGGAGGAATGTATAAACCTGCAAAAGCATTCTGAGGTCAGATTATAAAAGGCTTTTAAAAAGCAAAGAGAGGAATTTGTGTCGTACCAGAGATAATAGGGAGTCACTCATTTTACTGAGCAGGGGAATAATATGGTCTGTCCTGTGCTTTAGGAATGTCATTCTAGCAACTATGTAAAGGACTGAAGAGGAAAAGGAAAAAGCAAGGGAGACCAAGTAGAGCACTCTTGAAATAATCCAAGTGAGAAGTGAAGAAGGAAATAACAAGGTGCTGGACAAATGAACAGAGGGAAGTGAACACGTGACAAACATTGTAGCGCTCTGTCTACAACAAGAGAAAGAACCTACATTAATATCTGGGTAAAACATCAATCACATCTTGGAGAAATAAAACTTCTGCCAGAGGAATTACAACCAAGAATATGTTCTTGTAAGAAGCTGAGATTAAAGAAAAGGAGCAAGATAGTATGAAATTATTTGTAAATTTACTGGAAAGTAATATTTATGCTTATGATTTTTCATCTTTTTTAAGTTTAATATTAAAAAGATAGAGTGGCATAATAGATAGAGACCTAGTCTTGGAACCAAGAAGACCTAGATTTAAGTCTCACCTCTGAAACCATGGCTGTGGCACCTTGGACAAGTCACTTAACCTCTAAGGGCCCTAGGCAACTAAGTTACAGAGAAGGTGCTGACCTATGCTGGTAGAAGTTTCTTCAATTGGGAGTTACCTATTTCAATGAAATCAGAGTTGCAGTACCTAACTCTAAGCTTAATATTAATTGCTTAACTCACTTTTGATTCCAGAGAAGAAGAACCAAGCTATCACTATGCCTTTAGCTCATGGTTTCAGCATCTCTATGAAGTTCTAATAGACTCTAGCATTCTAACAAACCTTAGTTCAATTCTAAAACTGTACAGTATCATCTTGGGCAAGTTGTCTGAACTTTGTGTGTCTATTTCCATACCTGTGGTCAGAGCATGGTTATAAAATAAAGAACCCTAAATGAGGAGGCAAGAGGCCAGAGTTTGATTCCTATCAATCAATCAATAAACATCACCAAGTGCCTACTATGTGCCAAGCACTGTGTAAAGAGCTGGGGATATAAAATGAAGCCAAAAAAAAAGAGGCAAAAGATAGTCTTTACCCTCAAGAAGCTCTCACCTTCTCATGCAGGAAGAGACCATGTAAATAACTAACTACATACAAAATGGAAAGCTCTAGAAGCAAGAGGAAACAAATGGCTTCCTACAGAAGGTAAGATATGAGTAAAGTCTTGAAGGAAAATAAAGCAAATTAAAAGGCAAAAGAGGAAAGAAGAGAACACAGTAAAGAGAGATGGGAGTGTTGTGTGGGAGGAACAGCACACAGACCAGAGTAGCTAGATCAAGAGTACATGGAGGGGAGTCAAAAATAAGATGACCGGAAAGTTGGGAAAGGGCCGAACTATAAAGAGCTTCATCCAACAAAGAGCTTTACATTTGATCCTGGAAGTAAGAGAGAGCTAACGAAGCTCACTGCACAGGTGAGTGACATGGACAGTCACCTTACAAAAATTATCTCGGTGGAGGATGGACTGGAGCATTGAGAAACCAGTTAGAAGGCTATTTACAATAATCCAGTAAAGAGATGATCAAGATCTAAATTGAAGTAGTGACTATGTGAGTGCAAAGGATATACAGATGTCATAAAGATAAAAATTACAGATCTGGCAATAAATTGGATGCATACGGAGAGTGGGAATGGGAAGTCAAGGACAACACATAGGTTACAAGCCTGGTTAGCTGGGAGGATAGTGATGCTCTGTCAGATGTAGGAGTAACCTTGTGGAATATTTTTGCTTAATTATTACTCTGTTATAGGGGACAATCTTGGGAAGGTTTGGATTTTTCTTTGCATTTAGAAATTATTGTGATATTAAAGTAACATGCATCAATAAAATAAACATATCATCAAAGAAAATAAAACAATAACTCTTTGTTTGTATTCTAGTGATAGGATATTTGGAGCTGTAACTCTCTTCTCTGTTTATAGACTCCAAAGAAATTTCCAATAAAACTAGAACATAAATCTGAATTGTAACTATAACTTAAAAGTTTCTAAATTACTCTAAGAAAGCTTTATCTTCAAAAGTTATTCTGCATTAATACAGTATTAGTATGTGTAAATGGGGAAAGAATGATAACTGCTAGATTTGAATTTTTTTTTAATATGCTGCTGGAATTTTATAGTCAGATATGGTGGCTAAAAGCATCTGAAGAACAGAAATGAAATAGAAAGGAGTTGAAAATTTAAACAGTCACCATGGTATCTAAAGTAAAAAAAACTGTCATGCTTTAGCAGGAAGATGACCCATCCACGTTAGAAAAGGACAAGCAGACCAAAAAGGATACAGCCCATGGGAATTTAGAGGGTTCACATCTGATGGCCTAGTGAGTACACTGTATGAGAGCAAAGCACAATAATGTCCGGAAAGGGCTTTGTAACCTGGAGCTGCTGGCGACACCAGAGCCCAATAACACTGCTTTTGCTTTGCTTTTCTAACCTTGCTTGAAGAACTGTTTCTATAACTGCTATTGTGCTGGAAGCCATGGAGAGATTTATTAGATGCTTGGTCAGCACAGAAACTGCCAAACACTTGGCAATATTCTTGTAGAGAGTTTGATATAGCTTACAGTCACTCATAAACAGTGGGGCTCATTATGGTAATTAGTTGTTTCTTACTATTTAATTGTTGTGATCCGATTTGGGTCTTCATTTCATACACTGGATTAAATATATTTATTGTAGTAGATTTACCATAATAGTAGCATTGGGCTTAAGAATTACTGACATGCTAACGAATTAGTGACTCAAAAAAGGGTAGCTATTAAAAGCTGCTTATTGCAGTACTCAAGAACGACATACTGAATCCACAATAATGGCTTTTAGTGATACATCTGCCTATTTAATCTGACCTAGGTGGTTAATGGAATCAGAGAAGCAGCCCTGCAAAGATGATAGAAAGAACCAGTCTCCACATGATGGACTAGAGGTCAGATTATTATAAAAATGTATTTATTTAAATATATATTTATATATATATATATAAAAACATAAATATATATATTTAAATAGCATGACAACATAATCCATGAACTCACAATTATGGAATATAACATGACAGGATCATAGACCGAAATATAGAAAATCACATAATCATAATACCACAGACCTAGAATGGGAAATGACCTCAGAGGCTGTCTAGTCCAACCCCTCTCCTTTTACAGAAAAAAAAATGAAGTCATGGGAGGCTAAATGACTTGCTCTAGGTCACACAGGTATGAAGCCTTAAAGGTGGGACTTGAACCCAGATCCTCTGACTTCAGAGCCAGTGCCATGTCATTATACTACCTCCGACAAGATCAAATTAAAATTAAAACTAGCTAGAAGAAGAATAACCATGCAAGGTTAGTTTGTAATTCCCACACTTAAACCTGAGAGGCAGAATCGGATGGACAGCCTGCCTCTCTGCAGCTTTAGACTGCTGGGCAACCACATTATGAAAGACAGATGAGGAATCAGTCAATAAACATCTACAACGTGTCAGGCGCTGGGGATACAAGGAAAGTCACAAACACAGCTCCTACATTAATGGCGAGACAACATGCAAACAATATGGGCTTACAATATGTATGCAATATACATGAGAGGCAACTTCAGAGAAAAGGCACAATCATTCCCAGGACACTGGAAGCAAGTCTTGTGGAAGGTAGGATTTGAAATGAGTCTTGAAGGAAACAAAGAGGCAGAGCTGAAGGGGCAAAGCATTACAGACGTGAGGAAAAGTCAGTGAGAAGGCATGGAGTCCCTTCTAATCTCACCTGTATTGGATTTCCTTCAGAAAAACCTGTTAATGTTGTGTAACCAAATCAGCCATTTTATCTTCTGTGTCCTCTCTATCTCTTGTCTGGTCATAAAATTTTCCCTATCCACATACTGGAAAGTTAATTTTTTCCTAGCTCCTCTGATTTCTTTGTGATGGAGCCTTTCATGTCTAATTACTGAATCCAAGGAAACCCTGTGTCTTCAAGAATTCTGCACTGTTTCAATAAGTGAGCCCTCAGCCTAGCAGCTAAAGTCTTTGGCCTTATCAAACACTTAGTAAACATTTATTAACTGCCTGCTTTGTGACAGGCACTATGAGAAGCACTGCAGTTACAAAGAGACAAAAGAAAACCCCTGCCTTCACCGAGCCTACAATCTAACAGAGAAGACATCAAGTAAGCAAATAGGTATCAGCTAACAGGAAACAGAACTTTTTTTTTTTTTTAAAGCACTAGATTTCAGAAGGGCTGGGAAAGATTTCTTATAGAAGATGAGAATTTAGTTCAGACTTAAAGGAAGACAGTAAGTGGAGATAAGGAAAGAGAGCATTCCAGGTGAGGGGGATAGCCAGAGAAAACTCCTGGAGCTGAGACAAAGTGTCTCTACAAGGAGGACAGCTTCAATACAGGAGAATGAAGACTATGAAACAGGAAACAAGGTATAAGGAGACTGAAAAAATGTGTGTTGGGGTAGGGAAGTAGGGAGGAGAGAAGCTAGGTTATGATGGACTTTGAACCCTCTACAGGGGATTTTTGTATTTGATCTATAGGGAGCAAGTTCACGGAGTACATGCATTACCTGTGCTTTAGGAAAGCATTTTGGTGGCTAAATGGAAGCTGGACTGGAGTGGGGAGAGGTCTGTCACAGACAGGCCCACCAAAGGGCTACTATAATAGCTCAGGCATGAGATGATGAGGGCCTATACCACTGTAGTGGCAGCGTCAAAGGAGGAAAGGGGGCATATTCCAGAGATGTTGCAAGGGTAAAGTCAATAGGCCTTGGCAACAGCTTGGACGTGGGGGGGATGTGTGTGAAAGAAAGAATGAGGAATCCAGGATGACTCCCCAAGGGTGGGGAACCTGTGGTCGTGAAGCCACATGTGGCCTTCTAGGTCCTTGGGTGCAGCATTCTGACTGAGTCCAAGTTTGACAGAACAAATTCTTTTATTAAGGGGATTTGTTCTATCAAATTTGGACTCAATCAAAGCGCCATAGTTGAGGGCCTAGAGGACCACATGAGGCCTCAAGGCCACAAGTTCCCCACTCCTCCCCTAGGCTATAAGCCTGAGGAACTAAGAGGATGGTTGCCTTCCTCTAAAAGGGAAGAAGGGGAGAGGAAAGATTTGGGGGAAAGGATAATGAATTCATTTTTGGATATATCAAGTTTAAAATATCGGACATCTAGTTCAAGATGTCTGAAAAGCAGTTGGAGATATAAGATTGAAGGTCAACAGAGATGTTAGGTAGAACAAGGAGATCGGAGAATCATCAGCACAGAGATCTGATCACTAAACCCACCAGAGCTGATGGAATCACCAAGAAAACTAGCATATATAAAGAAAAGGGCCCCAGACAGAACCTGTGGGACACCCAAGGTGAGAAGATCTGGCCTGGATGAGGACCCAAGAAAGAAGACTGAGGAGCGGTAAGGAGAACCAGGTGAGAGAGAGTGGTGCCCAAAAAACCTAGAGAGAAGAGAGCATCGAGAAGTAGAGAGTGTTCTACAATGGCAAAAGCTGCAGAGGTGTCAAGGGCAATGAGGACTGAAAAAAGGCCATTAGATTTGGCAAGTAAGAGATCACCGCTAACTGCAGAGAGAACAGTTTTGGTGGAATGATAAGGCCAAAAGTCAGACTACAAATAGTTAGCCATGATGGAAGATAGTTAGTTGTGATGGAAGCATCAAGTGAGGATTTTTTCAGCATGGAAAAGACATGGGAATGTTTGTAGATAAAAGGAAAGAAAGGAACCGGAAGTCAAGGAGGGACTGAAAATAAGCAACAGAGTGAGGATGAACAGACAGGACAATGAGAATGGAATTGCTTGTACAAACAGGAATGGGTCTTGATGAGGAGTAAAGGCACCTCACCACTGAGACAGGAGTGGCAGAAAGTATCTGAGTGATAGGAAATGAAGAAAAGAGGAGAAAAGGGAGCTCACAAAGAATGTCCTCAATTTTTTTGTAAAACATGAGGCAAGATCCTCTATTTGTGGGGAGAGGGGAATGGGAGGCTTGAGGAGTGATGGAAATGTTTGGAAGAGCTGCTATGGAGAGTGAGATAGTGAGTTAATAAGGAAGTTGTAGAAGGATTGCTGAATAGCAGTCAGGGCTCCATTGATGTTGTGTAACATGAGTTTGTGGTGAACACAGTCAAATGGTTCTGTGATTTTGTTCACCTACATTCAGCAGTACACATGTGTAGCTAGGAAACAGAAGGACTAATCCAAGTCTGAGTCTTGGCCAGGAACAAGTAGTGATATAATAGGGGCCATGGACTCCAGAGAAGAAGGCAGTGAAGAGTTGAAGTGATTCAATAAGGGATCAAAATGGGAAAAGAAAAAGAGTGTGGCTAGTGCAGGGGAGATGGCTTGGGAGAGAACTGAGAGGTTGAAGGACTGAGTGTCATGGTAACAATGAAGAATAGGATTTGGTGAAGGAAGGGGTAAAGTCGATATATTATAGTCAGATAAGGGGTTTTTGGAATTCTTGAATATGGGTATGGCTACTAGGTTCATTTGCTTTGGTATGCTACATGCCTAATGTGTTTCACTAACTGGCCTATTTCTTATTTAGTATCAAACTGTTTTAATTTATTATTTCTTGTATTATAGTTTGAGATCCAATATTGCCAAGCCCCTTTCCTGCCCAATGTTTTTCATCATTTTTTTTTGAGAATCTTGACCTTCAGGTTCTACACAAATTTTGCCATTATTTTTCTTCTTCTATAACGTAATCCTTTAGTAGTTTGTTTGGTGTGATACTGAATAAGCCAATTAATTTAGGTAAAATTGCCATTTTACTGTATTATCTGGGCATTTCCCATAATCAATTAATATTTCTACAATTGTTTGTTTCTGTCTTTATTTCCTTAAACAATGTTTTACAGTTATATTAATAATTAGTTCCTGTGAATACCTTAATAGGAAAACTCCCCAAAATTTTATACATTCTCTAGTTATCTTATCTTTTCCTGCTATGTTTAACTGGTATTATACAGAAATGTTAATGGTATATGTCTATTATTTTATATCAAGTAACTTTCCTGAAATTACTGTTTCAACTAATTTTTAGCTAACTTTGGGGTTTTCTAAGTACACCATCTTATCATCCACAAAAGTGATAGTTTTTGTTTCTATTTGTTTAATGCTTATTCCTTCAATCCTTTTTTCTTTTCTTACTGAAAGAGCTAACATGCCTGGTAATATATCAAACAGCAGTGATGACAAAAGATATCCTTGCTTTACCCCTGTTTTTATTGGAAATGACTCTATTTTATCTCCATCAGATGCAATGTTGGCTTTTGATTTTAGGTATATAGTATTTACCACGTTAAGAAAGGGTACACTGGGAGGAGGAGCCAAGATGGCAGAGTAGAAAGATACACATATGCTAGCTCCAAACCCACAGTCCATAAAATACCTGTAAAGAAGAACTCCCAACAAATTCTGGAGCAGCAGAAGCCACAGAGCAATGAAGTGGAGGAGATTTCTGTTCCAGAGAGACCTGAAAAACTGACGCCAAGGGTCCCTCGTGCACCGGACCCAGAGCAGAGCCCAGCCCTGCCTTGGCCACAGCACCGAGGGGAGCAGATCCAAGCAGGCTTCAGGGACAGAATCTCCAGTGGCTGCGCAGGTCCCTCCACCCACAGGCACCAAAGGTCAATGAGAGAGTCTTTTTGGCTCATCGAGAGGGGAGAGGGGTGTCCCCATAAGTCAGGCCCCTTCGGGAGGCAGCAGCAGAGGCAGCAGCAGACAAGGGCTCCCAAAGCAAGCAGGAGCCAGGATCCATTGTTGAAGGTCTCTGCATAAACCCCCTGAGGGAACTGAGCCCTGTGTGGTGGCTCTGCCCCAACCTGAGCAGCTGAACTTAATCTCACACTGAATAGCAGCCCCACCCCCGCTGAAAGCCCTGAGGCTGGGAAGCAGCATTTGAATCTCAGCCCCCAAGCACTAGCTGGGTGGATCTGGTGGCAAGGTGGGTGTGGAAAGGAAACTCAGAAGTCAAGTAACTGGATGGGAAAATGCCCAGAAAAGGGGGAAAAAAAATAAGGTTACTTTCTTGGTGAACAGATATCTCCTCCCTTCCTTTCTGATGAGGAAGAACAATGCTTACCATCAGGGAAAGACATAAAAGTCAAGGCTTCTGTATCTCAAACATCCAAAATAAATATTCAATGGGTGCAGGATTTCAAAAAGGATTTTGAAAATCAAGTTAGAGAGGTGGAGGAAAAACTGGGAAAAGAAATGAGAGAGATGAAAGAAAAGCATGAAAAGCAGGTCAACACCTTGCTAAAGGAGACCCAAAAAAAATGCTGAAAAAAGTAACACCTTGAAAAATAGGCTAACTCAATTGGCAAAAGAGGTTCAAAAAGCCAATGAGGAGAAGAATGCTTTCAAAAGCAGAATTAGCCAAATGGAAAAGGAGGTCCAAAAGCTCACTGAAGAAAATAGTTCTTTCAAAATTAGAATGGAACAGATGGAGGCTAATGACTTTATGAGAAACCAAGAAATCATAAAACAAAACCAAAAGAATGAAAAAATGGAAGAGAATATGAAATAACTCATTGGAAAAACAACTGACCTGGAAAATAGATCCAGGAGAGACAATTTAAAAATTATGGGATTACCTGAAAGCCATGATCAAAAAAAAGAGCCTAGACATCATCTTTCATGAAATTACCAAGGAAAACTGCCCTGAGATTCTAGAACCAGAGGGCAAAATAAATATTGAAAGAATCCACCGATACCCTCCTGAAAGAGATCCAAAAAGAGAAACTCCTAGGAACATTGTGGCCAAATTCCAGAGTTCCCTGGTCAAAGAGAAAATATTGCAAGCAGCTAGAAAGAAACAATTCAAGTATTGTGAAAATACAATCAAGATAACACAAGACCTAGCAGCTTCTACATTAAGGGACTGAAGGGTGTGGAATATGATATTCCAGAAGTCAAAGGAACTAGGACTAAAACCAAGAATCACCTACCCAGCAAAACTGAGTATAATACTTCAGGGGAAAAAATGGTCTTTCAATGAAATAGAAGACTTTCAAGCATTCTTGATGAAAAGACCAGAGCTGAAAAGAAAATATGACTTTCAAACACAAGAATGAAGAGAAGCATGAAAAGGTAAACAGCAAAGAGAAGTCATAAGGCACTTACTAAAGGTGAACTGTTTACATTCCTATATGAAAAGACAATATTTGTAACTCTTGAAACTTTTCAGTATCTGGGTAGTAGGTGGGATCACACACACACACACACATGCACACACACACAGAGACAGAGAGCACAGAGTGAATGGAATAGGATGGGATCATATCTTTAAAAAATGAAATTAAGCGGTGAGAGAGAAATATATTGGGAGGAGAAAGGGAGAAATGGAATGGGACAAATTATCTCTCATAAAAGAGGCAGGCAAAAGACTTTTTAGTGGAGGGAAAAAGAAGGGAAGTGAGAAAAAAACATGAAGTTTACTCTCATCACATTCCACTAAAGGAAGGAATAAAATGCACACTCATTTTGGTATGAAAACCTATCTTACAATACAGGAAAGTGGGGGAGAAGGGGATAAGCAGGGTGGGGGGGAGGATGGAAGGGAGGGCAATGGGAGGAGGGAGCAATTTGAAGTCAACACTCTTGGGGAGGGACAGCATCAAAAGAGAGAATAGAAGCAATGGGGGCCAGGATAGGATGGAGGGAAATATAGTTAGTCTTAAACAACACGACTTATGGAAGTCATTTGCAAAACTACACAGATATGGCCTATATTGAATTGCTAGCCTTCCCAAAGGGAATGGGTGGGGAGGGAGGGATGAAGAGAAGTTGGAAGTCAAAGTTTTAGGAACAACTGTCGAGTACTGTTCTTGCTACTAGGAAATAAGAAATACAGGTAATGGGGTATAGAAAGTTATCTTGCCCTACAGGACAAAAGAGAAGATAGGGATAAGGGAAGGGAGGGATGTTAGAAGAGAGGGCAGACTGGTGATAGTGGCGATTAGAATGCTTGGTGTTTTGGGGTGGGGAGAGGAGAGAAATGGGGAGAAAATTTGGAACCGAAAATTTTGTGAAAACGAATGTTAAAAGTTAAATAAAAAAAAAATCACCAGTGAGAAGGCAAAAGAAAAAAGAAAAAAAAAGAAAGGGTACATTTATTTCTGTTTTCCAGTTTTTTGTGAGAATTTTTTAAAGAAATGGATGCTGTATTTTGTGAAAAGCTTTTTTCAGCATTTATTGACTTAATCATATGGTTTTTGTTATAGGTGGTCAAGCATGTTCATAGTTTTCCTAATATTAAATGAATTCTAAATTCATGATATAAACATTAACCTGCTCATAATTGTATATTTGTGATAAGTTCTATCTATTAATATTTTATTTAAAACTTTGCATCATTGTTCATTAAAGACAATCTATAGTTTTCTTTCTCTGTTTAAGACTATCTTGTTTAGATATCAAGATATATTAGTGTCATTAAAAGAATTTTGATAGAGTTCTTTTTTCATTTCTGCAAGCAGTTTATATAATACTGGATATATCTGTTCCTTGAATGTTTCCTAGAATTCATTTGTAAATCCATCTAATCTTGTTTTTTCTTTGACAGCTTATGGATTGTGTAATTTCTTTTTCTGAGTTTGGACTGATTAAATTCTCAATCATTCTGATAATCTGAGTATGTCTTCTGTAAACATCCATTTCAGTTACACTGTCAGTTTTACTGATATGTAGCTGAGCAAAGGATTTTCTAATAATAGCCTTTATTTCCTCATTCATTGTGAATTCTTTTTCATTTTTAGTACTGATTTGATTTTCATCTTTATTTGTTAGCTCAAATTAGTTAATGGTTTATCTATTTTATTAGGTTGTGGGGTTTCTTTCTCCAAAAAAAAAATTCATAGCTTTATTTATTGAGTGGTTGTTTTTTATTCCCTAATATCAAAAATGGGGGAAAAATAACAATAAATGAAGAGAAAATAAAAAGAAAATATCAGAAATTCTGTTGCCCAGTTATGCTAACAAAAGTGATGACAAGCGAAGTGAAGATGAATGGTTATAACAGTTATAAATATCAAGAAGAGATCATAAAAATGGGAAGACCCACATGTACAAAAGTATTTATAACAATTCTTTTTGTGATGGCAAAAAACTGGAAATTGATGGGATGCCCATCAATTGGGGAATGGCTGAACAAGCTGTGGTATATGAATGTAATGGAATTCTACTGTTGCATAAGAAACAATGAGCAGGCAGACTTCAGAAAAACCTGGAAATGTGTGCATCAACTGAGTGAAATGAGCAGAACCAGGAAAACACTGTAGGCAGTAACAGCAACACTAAGCTCTTCTCAGCAATGCAATGATCTAATGCATTTCCAAAAGGCTCATGATGGAAAATCACATCCAGAGAAAGAACTATGGAGTCTGGATACAGGCAGAAGCACACTATTTTTCCTTTTTTTCTTTATCATCAGTTTTCCCTTTGGTTCAAATTCTTTGCAACATGACTAACGTGGAAATACATTTAATATGATTGTACCTCTAGGGCCTATATCATATTACATGCCTTCTTGGGAAGGGGGAAAGAGAAAAGGGGGGGAGAAATTTTAAAACTCAAAATCTTATAAAAGTGAATGTTGCAAACTAAAAATAGATATATTTTTTTAATTGACTGATTTAGAACTGCTTGCTCTTATTAGTTCAGTACCAAAGACCTTCCTAAAATATTCCACCCTGGAAGAAAATAATCTACTCAACATTGGAATAAGTCTTAGGACTTGAAATCTTCTCCAGCACCTTAGTTTGAAAGCCTCGATTCTGCAGTACACAGTCAACACTGCTAATGCAAAAACCACTGTATATTTTTGACTACACAGACCTCTGCTGGCAAGGTAACCTCTCTGCTTTTTAGTATAGTGTCCAGATTTGCCATAGCTTTACTTCCAAGGAGAAAGAGACTTTTAATCTCATGATGAGTATAGTGACCAGCTGCAGTGACCTTTGAGCCCAAGAATATAAAATCTAACACTACTTCCATTTCTTTTCCCTCTGTCTGACTAAAACTGATGGGATCAATTACCAACATCTTAGTTTTGGCATTAAGCTTCTAGCCAGCGTTATACCCTCCTCTTTCACTCTCCTCAAGAGGCCTCTCAGAACGGTATCGTCTGTACAGCTGAGGGCATTGGTATTTCTCCCAGAAGTTTTACTTTCAGCTTTTGATTCATTGAGCCTGACATTTCACATGTTGTACTATGATATAAGTTAAATAAATAAGGTGACACAATATACAGGTCTGGCTTACAGATTTTCTAATCTTAAACCAATTAATTGTTCCACGTTCAGCATCTTGAAGCCTACACATTCCACAGAAAATAAGGAAAATGATCTAAGACTCCTATCTCTTTGAGGTTGCGTTGTTGTGATCCACACAGTCAAAGATTTTTAATGTAGTCAATGAAGAAGAAGTTGATGTTTTTCTGGAACTCCCTTGCTTTCTCCATAATCCAGCAAACGTTGGGAATTTGGTCTCTAATTCCTCTGCCTCTTGAAAAACTAGACTGCTCTTCTGGTAATTCTCGATTCACATACTGTTGAGGCCTAGCTTGCAGAATCTTAAGCATAACCTTACTGGCATGTAAATGAGTGCAATTATTTGGTACTTTGAACACAGGCATGGAGTATGAATATTCCTATTCCTATTATGCCTACTTTACAGAAAAATGTGGCATTCTACCTACAAGCAAAATGTAAGTATCTTGAAGGGTAAAACTGGGGCATTTGTTTCCCTTGCATCCCTGTACATAGCAGAGTTCCTTGCATTTAGCAGATTTTTTAATATTTGCTCAATGTCTGGACTGCATTTACTTATTAAAATATTTTGCCTTTTCATTTAGCAATGGACCAAGAGATGCAAGTACCATTTGATCTATATTCACAGAAAACCACTCATAAAACATAATCTAAGTACTCTAATTTAGCCATTCACATGAAATAGCTGTATTCATTAGTTGACTCAGAATCTGTAAAAAATTTAAATCTCAGTCCTTGTTGAATAAAATGTAGCACATTATTATTGCAAGGGACAGGAGATTCGCATTTGAATCCCTTTTCAGACAATTAGCTTAGTGTTTTGCATGTAGTAGGTAATTAATAAGTGTTTACTGAACTGAATTAACATATGAATGAGTTAACCTGTAAAGCAGTATACAAAAATATCATTTTTATTGTTACTTTATTGATCTGGAATAAGTCAGGACTTGTCAGAATCTTAGTTTCCTCACGTGTAAAATGGGAATAATATCTGCACTACCCACAAAGCTGTTTTGAGCAAAAAACTTTGCAAACCTTAAGGCTTATCTAAACATGATATACTATCAGATGACCCCTATTGTTCTGATATATTTATATTTTGCTAAGGTTGCTCTATTTAATCATTTAATCATATTTAATCATTTAATCATCTCCATTTTACCTTTTAATTTGGCAATTTTCGATGCTTTGGCTTTGTTACAATAGGTATAGAATTTATATCACAGTATTGTTTCTACAGTACTTCTAGACCTATTAAGGGTCTGTGTTTTTGCCTTTCTTTATATCCCCAGCACTTATCGCCCTCCTGGAATCAGGAAGAACTGAATGCAAATATGGCCCCAGACACTTACTAGCTTGGTAGCTGTGTGACCCTGAGCAAGTGACTTCATCTCTGTCAGTGCCAGTTTCCTCATCTGTAAAATGAGGGTGAAAACAATAGCACCTACCTCCCAGAGTTGTGAAGATCAAAAGAGATAACATTTGTGAAGAACTCAGCACAGAGATCTAAAGAATCCTTATTTCATTCCATTCCTAACAAATGCTTGATGATTACAGTGGTAAAGCCTATATTAATAGACTTTATGGTTGAGTTTGTGGCTGAACTACAACGAATGACTCACAAAACTTCTAATCTGTACTGGTTGCTATGATCCTAGCAAGGCGCTAGTGGGATATAGTGACATCCTGTGGCGGTACCAACAGGAATTTCAATAAATGCCCCAAATGTCTACCCATAATGCAAAGCTGTTGTACAGTTTAATTATGCTTTTGGCATGATACAAATATATCCCTTAAGGAACAACAAAAACTAAACACCCCCATGACTACAATGTTATTCTACACTCTTTTCTGCTGAAGTCTTCAATACTTCTGTGTCAGGTAAGGGTTGTTTGGTACCCCTATTGTGACTTTTAATTTCTAATTCTAATGCCCACTAACACATCTGCTCTCTATTGCCTCCATTATATTCTACTCTTTAAGGAGGGCCTCCACCTTTCCTCTCCCCCTTAACTCTGAAATCTGACTTCCAACTTTATCACTCAAGTGACACTACTCTCTACAAAGTTACTAATATCGTGAATGTCAAAGCTAATGATCTTTTCTCAGTCTTGACCCTTGATAATCCACAGCCTTTGATACTGTTAGTTCTTAATTTTATCTTCTTTCTAGGTTTTCACAAGACTGGTATCTCCAGATTCTCCTCTTACTTCTCTGACCACTCTGGTTCTAGCTGGTTCTTCATTCACTTCATACCCCTTGAGAAGGAGGGGTTCTATGAGGCTCTGTCCTGATCTCTTCTTTTCTTCCTTCATACAGTTTTCACTTGATGAACTCGTTAGTTCTCATTGTTTTTATTGACATCTCTATGAAGATGACTCTCAGATCTATTTGTCCAGCCCTAATCCCCCTTCTAACCTCTAATCACACATACCCATATGCCTATAGAATATGACAAAATGGATATACTAAAGACATTTTAAACTCAACATGTCCAAAACTAAACTCATTGTCTTTCCTCCCAAAACCATTCCACTCTTCCCAACTTCCTATCACCACCTTCCCTAGTTTCCCAGGCTCACAACCTAGGTGTCATCCTCAACTCTTTGCTCTCTCTCACCCTACATATCCAATTTGTTACCCAGTCCAGCTGATTATTCCTTCCTAATATCCTCATATATACTCCTACTTGTCCCTCTGACATCGCCACCAGCCTAATGCAAGTCTTCATTAATTCAGTCCTTGACTACTGCAGCAATCTTCTGGTTGGCCTCTCTGGCTGAGGTCTCTCCCCACTCCAGTCTATCCTCCATTCAGCTATCAAACAGATATTCCTATGATAAGGAGGTTAGTAATTCAAAAGAGGAGGGGAGAGTAGAGTTGAATTGGTTCACCAAGCAGTCAAAACAGGGAGAAGTCTTCAACCAAGATCTCTCATTCCCACCTCAAATTCTGGTTCATATGTAGCATAAGGAGAAACCACTGACATTTTTAGACTGCAGGAGATACTTGGGAAGTCAGCTAAGTCAATGAAAGATAACTAAGATGGGACGTAAGTCACACAAAAGAACTCCAAAGAAAGAAAAACAAATCCCTAGCCCCCTAACCATAGCACTTATTATGCCCAGCCAAGCCTCAGTCTTGGATCTCTCCCACCACTCCCTGCCTGTGCTCCTAAACTGTGTAGCTGAATGAGAGTGAAGAAAATTATGTAACTGTTTTGATTGGGTCCACTACAAATTTATGTTACAAAACTTTAACTGGGACTTCATTATTGCTATGTAATCTTACTATACATTCCCTTATCAACTCACTATCTTACTCTTCACAATGACTCTTCCAAACCTTTTCATCCCTTCTCAAATTTCCCATGACTCCCCCTTTCCCTACTCTCTCAGCTGAGAATCTTTTTTTTCAAATTTATTAATCTATTTGTTTTCAGTTTTCAATATTCACTTCCATAAGTTTTCAATCTTTTCCTCCTCCCTCCCCCAGAATGCAATCTTATATGGTCTCTACATATATATTCCTATTAAATACATTTACACACCAGTCATGCTGCATAGAAGAATTATAATGAATGGGAGAAACCATGAAAAAAAAAATACAACAAAACATGACAAAAAAGAAAACAGTCTGCTTCATTTTGCATTCTGACTCTACAGTTCTTTCTCTGGATGTGGATGACATTTTGCAACATAAGTCCTTTGAAGGTATTTTAGGTCCTTGCATTGCTGAGAAGGGCTAAGTCTATCAAAACTGGTCCTCGCAGATTGTGGCTGTTGTGTAGAATGTTCTCTTGGTTTTGTTCACTTCACTCGGTATCAGTTCATATAAATCTTTCCAGGTTTTCACGAAGTCTACCTGCTCATCATTTCTTATAGCATAATAGTATTTCATTTCATTCACATACCACAACTTGTTTAGCCATTCCCCAATTGATGGGTATTCCCTTGATTTTCAGTTCTCGGCCACCACAAAAAGAGCTGCTATAAATATTTTTGCACAAGTGGATCCTTTTCCCATCTTTATGATCTTTTTGGGATATAGCACTAGTCAACTGAGAACTTTGCCTCATATTTTACCCCAAAATTGAAACCATTTACTGTGAACTCGCTCTTCTCCCCTCTTCCTCATCTATCACTCAGGTGCCTTCTGTCACCATCTCTTCCTTCACCCCATCTCACATGATAAAGTGACCTTATTCCTTATCAAAGCAATCCCATTCTATCCCATCTCCTCTACAGACTGCCCGCTGTCATCCCACTCCTTCACTTACGTTCAATCTCTCCCTCTACTGGCTCATTCCCTACTGCCTACAAACAAGTCCATGTCTCCCCTATCCTGCAAAAAAAACCCAAACACCTTCATTTAAATCTTCTATCCCTGATAACTACTCTCCTATATGTCTTCTTCTCTTTCTAGCTAAACTCCTTGAAAAGGCCATCTACAATAGGTGCCTCCATTTTATCTCTTCTCCCTCTCTTAAATCCTTACAATATGACTTCTGATCTTATTCTACCACAACTGCTTTCTCTAAAATTACTAATGATCTCTTGAGGGCTATTTCCAGTCATCCTGATCTATATCTGTCCACTAGATCCAAATAGGTCTGGAGGAAAGTGAGGCTGGTAACTTTGCGCAGCCCTCCCTGATTTAAATCCAACTTACCTGCATGTAAAGACATCACCTCCCAGATGCCATGATCCTCTTCAAGAATACAGGACAAACAACATGATCTTCCTAAAGCTCAGATCTGACTGTCACTGACACTACCCCTCAACTCATTCAATCAACGCCATTAGCTCCCTAACACCTCCAATATCAAATATAAAATCCACTGTTTGGCTTTTGTTGTTGGGCTGCTTAACTGTTTCAGTCTTGTCCAACTCTTCATGATCCCATTTGGGGTTTTCTTGACAAAGATACTGGAGGAAACCTAAGCAAACAGAGTGGAAAGAACGTTGGTCCTGGAGTCACGTGGTTTAAATGCTGCCTCTGACACTTGCTATCTGACCTTAAGCAAATCATTTAATATTTGCTGAGATTCCACTTCATCATCTATAAAATGAGGGAGTTGGACTAGATGACTTCTATCTCAAGTTATGATCCCATAATAAGTCAGAGGACCTGAGTTTGAATCCTTATTACCCTTGTGACCAGCCTTTTTTCCCTCTAAGCCTTGTTTCACTTGTAAAATGAGTGTGTTGCAACATGACTAATATGGAAATGTTTTGCATGACTCTCCATATATAACCTACATCAAATTGCTTACCATCTCAGGGAGGAGGGAGAGAGAGAATTTGAACTCAAAATTTTAAAAAACTAATGTTAAAAATTGTTTTTACATGCAATTGGGAAAAATATTATTTAAGAGCATTACACACCAAAGTAAAATAAAATGAATGTGTGGACAACTCTCCAAATCCCTTCTAACTCCAAAGTATATGATCCTATGAATATCTCCTAGTATCCTATCAACAAAAACACAAAAAACTTGAGGTATAACAAACCAATTAAAAGCAGACATCAACAATTTTAAAGACCATAGAAATCAGTTGCAGAATTTCTTTTCTCATGATGTTTTTTAAAGGTAAAATTCGCCAAATAATTTTCTTCATGAATTTTAACACAGTCTTCCCTCAGTCAAGCAATCAGTCATGAAGGCTCAAACAACAACAACAAAAACCCCACTTATCCATCTGTCCCCAATCAAATTTGTCTATGCTAAACAGGAGTGGGGGCGGTAGGCAGATGTCAAGGCCAGTGGGTGGTAGGGAAATGAGAGGAGACCAGGAGTGGCACTAGGGAGGCGCAAAAAATAAAGGTATAGCATAGCTGCTCTACTAAATTTTTGCTTTTTAACTAGAAAATGACCAGAAGGGTAAGATGCTGGCCACCCCTTCACTACACAGGTGTATAATCCTGTTTCGATGCCCAAAACAGCATTCTCAAACAGACTCATTTTCTATCAGTCTCTACATTTCTCTTCCAGAACCCTAATGATCTTTATCTTTTTTCCGCTCAAGACCCAAACAGAAAAGTTCATGCAGATGAGGAAGGTGATCAGACGTTAGGAGCTACAGCCTATGAGTAACTGTAAAATAAATGGAGGAAAAGCCTTGAATCTAGACTGTAGTGATACATTATAACAAAAAGTTATATAACTTTTTATATATAACATTATATATGTATTACATATATACATATACATACACACATAAAACATTATAACAAAAAGAGTAATCACAAGGAAGATGGAATAGATGTTTTGCTCCAAAGTAAAGAATTAGGACCAATCTGTGGATATTACAGAAATGCAAATTTTAGTTCAATATATGGAAAAGCTTTCTTAACAAAGGAAACTACTGAACAATGGAGAAGAACTTTCTCAGATGCTTATTTGCTATGTGAACCTGAACAAGTGACTTAACCTCTGTATGTTTCAGTGTACACATCTATAAAATGGGGATGATCCTCTCCCCAGGGCCATGGTGAGGATCGAGTGAGATAATGTTATAAATGTTAGCTGCTGTTGTTATTACTATCATTATTACTATTATTTTGAAGTGGTGAGCATCCAGTCACCAAAAGTATTCCACCAAGAGGCTGGCAGACAATTTCTCTGGGACACTGCAGAAGGGATTCCTACACTGGGTGGGAAAATGGACTAGATGAATGTATACCTTCCAATTCCAGGACTCCACAACTGCACTGAGAACTCATGTGTAAATGGCAAAAGAGTCATTTATACGGCTCCTGTGTCCCTCCAGAAGCCTTCCATTGAGTAGGGGAGACTACGTATGTATATCAAGGGCAATACAAGGCATTATGGAAGTACCATACGAATGCCTAAAATGGTGTTTTGATCAAGGAGCTCAATAAATCTTTGCTGAACTGAACTGAACAGACAACTGCCTTGCTTCCTGTTTTGACTGTTTCCACCATTTCAGACAGACATGATCAGAATAATCTCTGGATATTACTCTCCCAAAGAAACAGCACTATCCCCAGAACCTAGAGAAGCAAAGAAAATACACAGAGAAGAGAAAGTCTCTTCCAAATACCAAGCAGGTCCCAGCTTACCTACTTCTCTACTGCTCAACCAAGATCTATCCTTTTATGCTACAGAAGGACAGAGGCCTAGCCTCACTATCAGTCAGCATTCCACAGCTCCTGAATCCCCATGAATTGAGGAATACTGAGTTCCCTCCAACTTTAACAAGCAATCTCTGCCCACATATGGCAGAAATGTCCACAAGTATATTCCTAGCTACCAAGTTCTGACACAACAGGAAGCCCTGTGGCAAAATATCTAGGGCAGGTACTTCTATGTCAGCTACAGTTTTAATCAGCCTGCATATATTAAGTAATTAATAGCACTGACATTTGCTCCTTTGATCTTCAGACTAGACCAGTAACTGTGCCACTGTTGTAGGCAGAGTAAGGGATTATGGTAAATTAAGAGAAGAGATAAGGAAGGCTACAAAGTGGCAGGATCATGTTGGCTGGGAATTTCTAGGATTACAGATTTAGAAGGGGAAAGGCCCTTCAAGATTATGAAATCCAACCCTTTTATTTCCCAAGTAGGGAAGTTGAGAGCCCTGGAGATTAAGTGATTTGCCCAAGGTCATACAGGTGACTTTATAGTAGAGCTGTAATTTGAACTCCAACTTCAAATTAAGCACTCTTCCCATGATGCCATGCTGCCTCATCCCTTCCCACCACTCCCAATATTATTATAAAGCTATAAAGTCTTACGTGTTTTCAATCTACTAGTCAAACAGACCTAAGACAAGCCCAGGAGCAATCAGGTCACCACATCCATGACCTACACTGCATCCTGATATGACTGACCATGGCCATTCGTCCTACAAAGTGTGCTGGGGGGGGAGGAGGGGTGGGTTGGGACCTTGTCTGAAGTCATGTGCTCTCTCTGAAACTGAGCACCTTCTATTCTCTTTAGTTACTGAACCAAAGATACATTCTCCTGATCTTCTTGTTGGTGGTCCCCAAATATAGGGGACAAAGAGGGAGAGTGGTCAAAGAAAGAAAGACGGTACTCAGCACTCGTAAGACTTTAAAAGGAGAGTACAGAGTACATGTAGCTAGGGGTTAGCTGGAGACTCAAGTTCCTCAAGATGCAGAAATACTGGTAATGTGCAGAAGGGGAAAGCCTCCAGGGACCTGAATAAGGAATATCTAGGTCTTGCTCCTGCCTTTGCTTAGACATTTGTTCAATCAACAAACATTAAGTGCCTACTATAAGCAAAAGAGAGAAGAAATAAGGCAACCTTCCAGCCCACCCATATTAGTACACATGGTACCACTTTCAGTCCAGGAAGCATAAAGTCCAAGTCACTCACTTTTTACTGATTCTAGAACACCTGAGTTAGAACTGCAAAAGAAAAGATCACACAGAAGCAAGGAACTAAGTCTGTGCAAAAATTATGGAAGTCCAATCCCACAGACACTTCACAAAGAAGAGAGAGCTCCTCTTGTACAGATTACCAACACAATTGTTTTATGAGATAAAACAAGCCTGTAAAATGGTATTATGTTCATTCATTCCTACTGTCCCTTTTAGTGAACATCAAGCATGTGGTCCCAGGGTGAGTGCAGTCACCAATAAAGGACAGTAAGATTTAACATCTGTGTGCCTTCAGGAGAGTCACTTGCAAATCAATTCAAAAAGCATTTATTCATATTTTAGTATCTTAATTCCCTCACCTATAAAAATACAGTAATTTATAATTTCATAAAGTAGATTCTTCACCCTTCCCTAAATATATCCTACGCATTGTGCTAAACCTTTCCTGAGGCTATTCTCCCTGGTTCAAATGTACATCTAGAAAGACCCAGCTACAAATACACGGAAGGTGGTGGCATATGCCTTACAAAGGCATTGATATGTTCTAGCACTACCTAAGTAAAATCTTAAAAAAAAAAATTATCCCACTCATCTCTCCTAATAATCTGGATCAAGTTACAAATACCTTCAGGGTTAGGTTAACTGCAGAATATCATGAGTTCTCTACTTTTCTTTTTTACAAAAAATACTAGAGTTCTAGTAAAAGAGATAGAAAGTTGAGTACCAACACTAGGTGTTGGTAGGAATGCCTAGAGGAAGGAGAAGAGGTTTCTGTCTCTTAAATACAAGTTAACAGAATGAAGACTGGGGAAGGGGAAAAGAATTAAGCTTATAACACATCTGTGGGTACCATGTAGAGCCAATCCCCATGAGTAATAAAAAAAAAAAAATCATCCAAGTCCTAGGGATAAGATAATTCACTTCAGATATACCACCAACAAAAGAGCAAGTGGCATGTGTGTCTAGCAGCCACTTAGATGTCCTCTTCCCCAAAATGTTAGATCTAATGTACAAGATCATTCAAGCACTCCATTTTATGATGTATAACACCAGTTGCAAATGCCTTTCCCACTGAGACTACAGATACTGTGGAGGCTTTGGAATTTTGAACAGTGATTGCTTAACAGCCATAACCAAAGCAATCAGTAAGGAAAGTGAATATTTTAACTTTGAATTCTGAAGAGAGTAAAAGAGTTTTATTACCTATAAAAAGCTTGAGTTTTAACTATTACCTCTAAACTGTACTTCCTACATTATAACCTTTCTCTTCCTATCACCAGAACTCTCCTCCCTTTTCAAATTCTTCTTTCCTTGAATGTGTTGTCTTCTTTCATTAGAATGTAAAGTCACTGATGGTAGGGACTATCTTGTTTGTTTGCATTTGTTAATCCCAGGATTTAGAAAAATGCCTGGTGCACAGTAAACAATAAGTGATTTTTCTTTCATTCATTCATCCAAAAGGTGAAAGTCATTCTGAAAGTAACTTGTCACTGAGAAACTGTGAGAGCTTGGACAAAATAAATATCCTGAAGGGAATGAGTTTAACCCTTATATTCAAAAGTTGTGAGCAAAATGGTGGGACTATGTTGTAGAAGAAGGAAGTCAAGAGTAATGGTGATGGTTCCAGGTGATGACTCCAAGATCTTTCAGCTTAAACACTGTACATAACTATTTGTCTTTGGTTGTTATTGGTTACATTATTTTCTCAAGTATAATAAATACATTTTAACCAACTGGGATGTGGGCTCAGAACAAACTGATTAATTAATGAGATACTGCAATTTAATAACTAATAAGTAAATATTCAAATATACAACTGAACTAGAGTTCAAGATGATGCGAATGAATGTGGTAATAAGTCAAATAGCAGGCTGATGGGTGATCTCCCTGCCTCAGTTACACAAGAATGCTAGAACCCAGAAATCCTGCTACATACAGATTATACTACACCAGCTAGCACCACACAGAATAAGATGTTGGTGAGATCTTGGGACAAAGTTTCCACATGGTTACCAACATAAGGCAACACTGAACTAGGCTTGTCAGTCACTGAAATGAAACATTCGAAACAGCTTCTATCATGCAGGGATAACTCAGGGCCTCCTCCCACTACATTAAAGGGTATGACAAGGTACAGGCTCTGGAAAGCCCCTTGAACTCTCCTTGAATCTTTCCACTTGATTTGGTATTCACCTGAGGCTATAATCCCTTCAACTGGCCTTTCATTATCCCTATGCCCAATTCTCTGTTACCCTTAACCTAGCCCAGGCCTTCACTGTATTACCTCCAGATTGCACCCAGTTACTTCCCATCCTTCATCCTATCTAAACCCCAGTCTCTTGGTTCCTGGTCTTCAACCTCTAATAACCCCAGTCTACTGGCCACTCCTATCAAGTTTCTCCCTAGACCCCTCCTCCAATCACCCCAGACTACTTGACCAACCCTAGATCCTTCCCACAGTCCTTCTGTATATAAGATTCATCTTGGTCTCCATTAAGGTACTCAGAGCCAGTTTGGCCCACTTACACTAGTGATACAAATGTTCAGAAGAGTCTCGCCAATATGGAGGATCTTTAATAAACCTTGTTTTTCTTGGACTAAAAGAAGGCTTGGGTTGAATTCATTCTGGCAGGAACAATGTGCCACTATTTTGGGCTCCCAGCACAGTAAACATCAACAGGAAGATCCCTAAAGTTGCCTAATGCTCCAAAAAACTAGGGTTTCAGTGACCAAGGAATTTTTCTGGCAGAATCTTTTAAAGTTATCTACTGATGAAAGTGCTTTCTGCATTGGGTTAAGAA
Organism: Notamacropus eugenii; assembly: GCF_028372415.1. Lineage (NCBI taxonomy): Eukaryota > Metazoa > Chordata > Mammalia > Diprotodontia > Macropodidae > Notamacropus > Notamacropus eugenii. Next base: position 27,787,054 of record NC_092878.1, on the reverse strand, counting down.
ACAGGTAAAGATCTGTTACCTATTATTCACAAGTGGAAGATTAGGAGACATGGGGAAGAAATATAGGAGAATACTATGATGGTGACTTTGAAAGATAAAGATCTTTAACCCTCTGGGACAAAGCATCAGAGGAAATTGAGAGGATCTCAAAATCACCAACAATGTAAATATTATCAGATAATGAGGGAATCTGTTCAAGTAACCTTGCTGAAAATTGTGCTATGCTTATTTTTTTTTTTTTGACACAAGTTTGGGCCCTATTACTCCACATCTATCACCACCAAAAAAACGTGCACGGTGATGTGCTAGACAGGTACTAGGGACATAAAGATGAAAGAAAAACCAATTCCTACCTTCATGGAATATATGTTTGTAACATATACACAGCACACTAAATGCAAGATAGCTTAAGGAAGGAAGGAGTACTTACAACTAGGAGAATCAGAAAAGACTTCCCTTAGAAGGTGAAAGGCAATTAGATGGCATAGTGGTCAGTATCTTCCTGAGTTCAAATCTGGCCTCAGACACTTAGCTGGGCAAGTCACTTAACCCTGTTTGCCTCAGTTCCTCATTTATAAAATGAGCTGAAGAAGAAAAGGGCAAACCACTCCAGTATCTTTGCCATGAAAACCCCAAATGAGTGAGACAAGACTGAAACAAATGAAAAACAAAATAAAAGGTGAAACCTGAATTAAACCCTGAAGGAAACTAAGGATTCTAAGAGGCAGAAGTAAAAGGAAGTGCTGCCAATTAATATCATGATTCAGGATAAATTCAACAAAGCACTAGCATAGACAACTTTCTTGTAGATTCTCAGATGGTTGGGGCATTTAGTAAGGCTGTCTTAAAGCTGAAGTGTAAAAACACGCCTCCCATGGGCTACATAAACAGGAAGCAGATTAAAACAGAATTGGAAATATTTGACAAAATAAAAATTCAATAAAAATAGTATTTTAGTTCAATTTTTATTATGTATTTTCCATTCCAAATTCTCTCCTTCCCCACTTTCCTCTTCCCATCCACTGAGAATGCAAGAAAAATAGAAACCATTATGAATATGTATAGATATGAACAACAATTATTATAAAATCCCTAATGCTTATTCACCTGGTACTCTTTCTCCACAGCCCAACAAACTCTCAGGCAGCAAGGCTGGACAACCTGTTCCACTTTCCCTCTCTTACTGTATATATAACCTCCCCACCCGAGGAAAAGCCCTAGAAATCCAAACTCCAAACAGTAGGAATTGCTTAGAGTGAGATGACAGAATGCAAGAGCTCTGTGCCAATGGGCCAAAGAATTGAAGAATACAGAAAATGGGGCATGTGTGCATAGTGTTGTATGGCAACTCACCAAACCTTACAGAAAGAGTCCAATATCAAGACAGGGCCAATTCTGACCTTCCAGAAGTTGCCTGGGACAAAGAGTGAAGTTAGTGAGCCAAGAATTGTCTAGTTTAGGAGTAGACTGAGATGTAGAAACTGCCATTAAGAGGAAACTATCAGAAAATGAGCAATAGGGGAAAATATGGGAAAAAAGAATCCAATTACCAAAGGTCTTAAGAGAAATAAAACTGAAAGAACTTAAGCAGAAACAGATAAACTAAATGGGAAGTTAATAACAGCAGAAGAAATTTTGGCCTCCAAATCAAGCTAAAGAGTTTAGGCATCTAATTAATGTTATATACAAGAATAATAAGACAAAGTACTTAAATGAGTATTATAATAGACAGGAAAATGAATCAACACCTGACAAGACAAAGGATGTTCAGATGGGTTCTAAAGAGAACATGGAACTAACACAAAATGTTCCTGAATGGATGAAAAGTGAAATAAGAATTGTGACTGTAGAATTTATAGCCTGCACAGCAGAAATAATTGGCGGAACAGAAAAACTTGAATATCTATGATAGCAAGTTTCAGCAAAGTGAGGATAACTAACTGGGAATGCAAATACACAGAACTCAAAGACAACATGAAAGAAAAGAAATAAAAAGCAATAACATTAAACAACAACAAAAAAGAAATAGATATTCTATAAAAGGAGATAAGAACCTGACAATGGGTAAAATCAGCAAGGATACGGTGCCTAAGAGAAACCACTCAGCCTGCCTCAAAAGAAGGAGAATCAGAGGCAAATGCCAGCCAGAAAAGTGGTAGGGTATAGACCTAGGGAGGAGATTTCAAGCCACCCGGGGGAAAAAATTACCAAGGGGAGGGCAAAGGTCAATAATAAAACACACATCAGGGACATACGAAGATCCTTTCCATAAGCAATATACTCTCCATCACCAGCAGGAACTGGTATTTCTAAGAAAAAGAGAGACAACAGAACATAAGTATTTCTCAGCCCCATATGGAACTTTAACAAAAACAAGTTGTAAAGCTATTATAAACAAATATAAAAAGACAGAATACATAAATACATCCTTTACAAACAGTAACACAATAAAAAGAGCAATCAATTCAGGGACCACAAACAAAAGAAAAAGACCCAAACACAGACTTAATATGAAGTCCTAAATAATGAGTGGATCGAAGAACAAATCACAGAAGCAATAATTATGTGAAAGAAAATAAGAATGGTTAAAATTCCTGGGATACCACTAAAGTAACTTCAGTGGAAAAACATGTATTACCAAAATAGAAAAGAGATAATTAATGAACTGAATATGCATTTTAAAAATTAGAAAGCCAACTAATGAAAAAACCTAAAATATACAAAAAAGGTGATACTGAAAATTGGTGGAGAAATATATTAATTGAAAAAAATTCACATAAAGGATAAATTAAACTAAAAGATAGTTCTGTGAAAAGATTAATAAGATTGATAAACCTTTAACTGATCAGATTAAAAAAAGAGCAGAAAATCAGATCAAAACAACAAAATAGCAAATGACTAAGGTGAAATTAAAAAATCACAAGAAATAAAAAGAATAACCAGAATCTATCACACACAATTATATGCTAACAAAACTGAGAATATAAAAGAAATACAAGAATACCTTCAAAAATATAAAATATCCAAACTGACAGAAGATCAAATAGAGATCCCAGATAACCTAACCTCAGAAAAAGAAATAGAATAACTATAAAGAAATTACCAAAGTAAAAAACTACTTGTCCTGATTGATTTACAGGAGAAGTCTATCAAACTTTTAAAGAACAATTAATACCCATATTACACAAATTATTCTAAAAAATTCAGACAGAAAGCATCATACCAGAACCATTTTATGAGATGTCCTAATATCTAAGCCAGGGAAAGATAAAACATGAAGAATTATAGCCCAATATCATTAATTTTAAATAAAATTCTTTCAGACTACAATGATTTGTCCACGAAATTATTTCTCATGACCGAAGTAGGACTGATAACCACAGTTTCAAAGATGGTTCATTCAACATTAGGAAACCAATCAGCATTACTGATCATGTAAAAACAAAAATATCCAAAATCACGTGATTATCTCAATAGTTGAAGAAAAGGTCTTTAGTAAAGAACAACATGCCCCTCCAAAAACTCTACAAAAGTATAGCAACAAAGGGATCTTTTTTAGTATATATTTTTATTCAAAGTTTTGAGTTTCAAATTCTATCCCTCACTGTCTTCCCCTCTCCTTGAGAAGGTAAGCAATCAGATAATAGGTTATACATGAGCAATTATGTAAAACATTTCCATATTGATCATTTAGTACAAAACTCAAATAAAAATGAAAATAAAGTGAAAAAATAACATGCTTCAGTGCGTATCCAGTCCTTTGTGATTGCCTTAGATCACTGTGTTGCTGAGAATAGCGTCATTCACAGTTCTTCATTAACAACCCTGCTGTTACTGTATACAATGTTCTCCAGATTCTCTCCAGTTCACTATTGTAATGTTAATAGAATAGGAAGATCTTCCCTACCCATTAATAGGCCTAATTCATGAAGTCTGTAATCACATAGAGTCTGGGAGGAGCTTGCCCAAACTGAAGAGAGAGACAGAGACACAGAGAGAGAGCATAAGCAGAGAATGAGAGCAGGAAGAGCAGAGAAAGAGAAGCAAGCTGTGAGTGGGAGCAGTTGGCCCAAGGAGCAGAGAGAGAAAGAAGCAAGCTGTGAGTGGGCGGAGGGAGAAATTCATCTAAGGGAACTTGTTTTTTGTGGGGAGGCCTGACAGAAATAAGTTTTAAGAGGACAGGGCTCCCTGGATTAGTGATAAGTAGCCTTATTTATAAGTAAGTCTTACTCCTGGTAAAGATGTCTCAAATAAATATTTTGGTTTTGCCTTTGAGGAAAAGAGTTCATTATATTTTGTGAATTCACCCTGGAAATATGCATGCATGTTCATAGCTGCTGCTATGGGTATCACATTAGTATTACAACTATGTATCAGCGTGAATGGGAACAGATTTAGTGAAGACTTCTCAGGAATATGGAGTCTTCTCCCTGGAGTGGAAGAGACCTTAAGCCCAGGTTTCCATTCCTCCAGTCAGGTGATTTCCATATAAGGCTATGTATTGCATTAGGATCAATGACTGGATATGACTCACTAATTCCTCAATACCTAATTTGCATATGCGCACACAGTCTGCAGTCCTCACACAGGTCCACCCAATCTGCATGAGTCAATGCTTCATTTGCATATATTTTCAATACCTAATTTGCATATAATGACATGTATTTTCCCGGGCTTTGTAACATCCAGGAGCGGGAAATTTGAACCAGGTTTCAAAAGGTATTGGTTAGATTTCACACCTAGAATGTATGACCGTGCTTCTCAGCCAGTGAGAATAATGGTCAGCTGTGGGAGGGGGATTTCCGAGTCAAGGTCTATATAAATTGCCATTCTGATTCTGTAAGGTGTCTCCCTACTCGAGCTTTACTGGTGAAGGGACTGCCTGGTTTCTCGTGAGAACTGAATAAAGGAGATTTTCTGTTTTTACCTTGAGATGCCTCTGAGCAGTCAATTTGAGTAAGGAGGGTTCGTGCTTTCCCCCCCTACACAAGCTCATATAAATCTTTCCAAGTTTTTCTGAAATCATCCTGCTTGTCATTTCTTATAGCACAGTAATATTCCATTACAATCATATACAACAGTTTGTTTCAGCATTCCCCAACTGACGAGCATCCCTTCAATTTCCAATACTTGGTCATCATCAAAAAAAGCTGTCATAAATATTTTTGTACAAAGAGTTCCTTTTCCCTTTTTTTTGGATGTCTTTGGGATATAGACCTAGCAGTAGTATTGCTGAATCAAAGAGTATGTACAATTTTATAGCCCTCTGGGTGGGACCTTTATTAATATGACAAAAAGTATTTATCCAGAACCAAAAGTACTTATCTAAAACCACCTTATGTAAGGAGGATAAATTAGAGCCATTTCCAATAAAGATGAGAGTAAAGCAACATTGCCCATTCTCCCCACTATTATATAGTTCTGAAAATGTAAACAAAAGCAATAAGAAAATAAATTCATTAAAGAAATAAAGATAGGTAAAAAGGAGATAAAACCACACATATCTGCTGATAATATGGTGTACTTAGAAAATCCTAAGAAATCAACAAACATTGAGATCATTAGTAATTTTAGGAAAGTTGCAAAACTCTCAAAAAGCAACTGCATTTCCATATAATAATAACAAAATCCAAGAGACAATAATAGACAGACTCATTCCAAATAATTGCAAAATTTAAAAAGTATCTTAGAATCAATCTACCAGAACACACAAAAGCCCTGCATAATTCAATTACATAATGTTCTTAATGAAATAAAGAACTTAAAAAGCTGGAGAATTCAGTACTCACAGATGTGTTGTGACAATGCAATAAAAATGACAATATAACTAAAGTTAATATACACCTTTAATATTACGCCAAATTATCAAAGAGATATTTTATGGAACTTAATATCAAGGGAAATAATGAAAAGAAGTAAATTTGAAGCATAGCACTTCAAGATCTCAAACTGATGGGGTACAGCCTCTGGGAACCTCCTTGAACTCTCCTAGAATCTTCCCACTTAATCTAGTTTTTCAATCTGTTACCCTTAACCTAGCCAAGCCCTCCATAGTCTGTTATCTCCAGACTGCCTCAGGCTACTTCCCACCCTTGATCTCATCAAAATCCCATTTTCTTGAGTCACACCTCTAGTCACCCCCATTCCATCAAGATCCTCCTTAGACTCCTCCTAAAGACCCTCCCTAGACTCCACCTCCCAGACCACTAGACCACCCCTAGATCCCTCCCACAGCCTTTCTATATATAAAACCCATCCAGTTTCCATGAAGATGCTCAGATTCCTTAAGAGTCTAGCTAATGGTGAGATTTCTTAAGAGTCTGGCCAATACCATGGAGCTTTAATAAAATTTGTTTTTCTCTTTGGCTAAAAGAAGACGAGTCAAATTAATTCAGGGAGGACCTGGGATGTGAGTATTTTGGGGTCTCAAGACCCTAAACCTCAATAGTACCACAATTTTGAAAAGCAATTTCGAAGTATGTAAGGAAAGTGGCTAAAATGTCACCTGACTGTGAGATTTTATTATTAGACTATACCACAAAGAGGCTGTTGATAAGAAAAGCCCCATATACACCAAAATAATTATAGCAGCATTTTTTTGTGACAGCAAACTAGAAATAAAGTAGATACATATAAATTTGAGGAATGGTTGGTTAGACAAACTGTTAAACAAATGCTACATTCACATAATGGAATATTACCGTAGCATAAGAAATCATGAATGTGATGAATACAAAGAAACATGGAAAGATCTACATTAAGTGATGCTGAGTGATGTAAGCAGAGGCAAAAAAAAAAAAAAAAGCCATACACAATGACTAACAAGGTAGTAAGTAACAAGGTAACTTAACAAGGTAAAAAGGTTAGGGAAGGATATACAGTTACAAAAATCATCCATGTAAAAAAGATAATTAAATCCACACAGACTAATGAGTTCACCAGGTGATAAAGCAATAAAGGGAGAAAAAAATAGGGCACAGGAGAGACTTTTAAGAGAGAGCCACCACTGACAAAAAAGATATAGATGAAGATTTAGCAAAGGAGACTGAAGAGCGGTCAAACAGGGAGGAGGAGAACCAGGAAACAAATATCACAAGGTTAAAACCTAGAGAAAAGAGAGTATCAAGGAAATTAGGGTTGACAGTATCAAAGGCTGCTGAGAAATCAAGAAGGATAAGAATTGAGAAAAGAACATTAGATTTGGCAAGTAAGAGATCATTAGTAACTTTTGGAAGCCAAACTGTAGAAAATTAAGACAGTGAGAGTAAAGGAAGTGGAGGGACCAACTGGTTGGTTAGTTTTTGTCCTTCATTCTCAAAGAGGACCAAAATGACATCAGCATGATAAAATGAAGTTTCAATGTATCCAGGTATGGCTAATCAGACCAACACGAGCTCAGAATGCTCTACCACAGATTGGTCACAGATAGTCTATGTGAATATTTGGGGTGGTTACTCCAAAGTCTATGTGAATATTTGGGGTGGTTACTCCAAATTGCGCGTCCTACATTTCCTTTGTGCTGTTTCAATTTTGCTTTGCTCATGAAGCACAGCACCCTTTCTTATATGGGCATGCCATACTGAGTAGTCCTGTTCCAGTGTCTCCCATGTTGCACAGTCAGTCAAATTCAAAGCTCTTGAGAGTATCCTTGTATAGCTCCTTCTGATCACCATGTGATCACCTGCCCTATGTCAGTTCTCTATAAAATAGACTTTTTGACAAGCATACATTTTGCATTTGAACAATGTGGCCCATACCAAGGCACCATGACAGGGAGCAACTGGCAACTTTGTCACCCAAAACCTAGTGTCAATTCACAAATAGAGGGCAGACTGAAAAAGTGATCTAGGGGTAGCATTCCAGGGTAGGAAGGCATGGGCTCTATGCCAAGAAAGAAGTAGGTTCAGAAGCAAGCACTAGAAGTGTGATAAGAACCCACCCCCCACCCCACTCCCAGCAGCAGAGAAAAGTCTCAAGTCCAACATCTAGCTCAGCCTGCAGAGGAGTAACCAGGGCAAGAATGCCAGGGGGAAAAAAAAGGAAGTCTACAATTCTGTCACTCTAAACCAGCAGAGCTTTCCAGTTGGCTGACATGGACTGAATCCAGCAGTAGCTTCCTCTTGCATAGACCCATATCCAGGTCAGGAACTTACAAAGCTCAAAGTAGAGGGCAGCAATCAGGCTTTGCCCTGGATAAGGCCATTCTGGGAATGCTGAAAGTTTGCAAGCCTGTCCCTGAGATCCTGGGATAACACAACACTAAAGCAAAAAAAAAAAAAAAAAAAAAGAGCAGCAACAGGACCTTCCCTGCAGAAGTACAGCAGAATCCAGCCCTAACAATAAGTCTGAAGTCAGGAAGCAGGCTAGAAGAATCAGCAAAAAAAAAAAAAAACCCCACCATAACGAGTTATGGTGGCAAAGACAACTAAGACACAAACGCAAAAGATAAGAATGACTTCAAAACATCTATCGGCACTGCCTCAGAGAAAAATATTCTGGGCAAAAATTCAACTACAATACCTGGAAGAGGTGAAGCAAGAGTTTCAAAATTTTAATTTTAAAAATAAGTTAAAATTAAAAGAAAAGAGAGGTACAGAAGAAAGAATGGAAAAGAGAATTAACAGATTAATTAATTAATTACTGTATAAGAGATACAAAATGTTACCGAAGTAACAAACTCCCTGAAAAATAGGATGGACCAAATAGAAGCAAATGACACAGATGGCAACAAGAAATATTAAAACAAAGTCATAAAAAAAAGAAATAAAGTAGAAGAAAATTAATGTATGTTATTACAAAAACAACTGACTTGGAAGACAGATAGAGAAAATAAATTAAGACTCATTGGGTCATCTGAACAACATAATCAAGAAAAGAACCTAGACATTTCACTTCAGGAAATCTTAAAAGAAAACTGATCAGATATCTTAGAAGCAGAGGGCAACGTGGAAATATAAAGAATTCTTTGGTAACCTTCCAAAAAAAAAATGAAAACTCCCAGGAACATCACTGCCAAAATACAGAGCTTCCTGGTCAAAGAAAATATACTGCAAGAAGTCAGAAAGAAAAAATTCAAATACCAAGGAAGCCAGAGTCAGGATCATACACAATTTGACAGGCACCACTATAAATCGATAGAAAATTTGGACTACAATATTCCAAAAGGCAAAGTATAGAGGCTTACAGCCAAGAAAACTTACTCAGCAAAGCTGAGTATAATATGACAGGGGAAAATGGACTTGTAGTGAAATAAAGGATTTCCAAGCATTTAGGGTGAAAAGGCCAGAGCTCTGAAGAAACTTTAAAGCTCAAATACAAGAGTATTGTAAAGATAAATGAACAATAATAAAGGATGAATTGCTTACATTCAAATATGAGAAGATGATACATGTGTCCCTCTGAATCCTATCATCATAAGGGTTCATAGAGGGAATCTAATTAGATAAGGCCTGGTAGTGCTTCTATTACATCGTAATGATCGGAAGAAAAGAAAGGAAAAAGAGGAGAAGAATAACCTATCAGTAAGGGAGGGAAAAAAGAAAAAAAGTTAAGGGAAAATGATCTCACATAATCCCACTACACAGATATCAATGCAAATGAGGAGACGGTGGGGGGGCGTGGCTCAGCCTCTCTCTTCTGAACTGGTGAACACACAGACACACACACACACACACACACACACACACACACACACACACACACATATGCTACCTGAATAAAAAAATCCATTTCACTCAACAGAATGACAGGAAAGAAAAGAGGGAACAGAAAAGGGAAGGGGAATTAGAAGTGGGAAGGATAAGGGAAGGATTATCCTAAACAGAACTCCAAGGATATACAAAAAAATACAGCTGCTTTTGAGGTAGCAAAGAGTATGAATTTAGGGAAGAGCCAATAAGTTGGGGGATGAACAAGTTAAATATAAATGTGATGGAATACTATTGTACTGAATTCTTATTGGCAAATGACCAATTAGATTCCATTTACCTCCTTAAGAGTGAAGGACTCAATGCAGAATGAGACAAATTTTTTTTAATGGAAATTTGCTTTGATTGGTGATACATGTTTATAACTCATATGTTGTGTGCCCTTGCTGGATGATAAACAGTGACACACTGCCTATCTGTAGCCTTACGAAAGGTAACTTAGGAGTCACTTTATCCTACTAATACTTAGGAAGTCACATGCAGTTAAACAAGTGTCACAAATATATAAAGAAGCTATCTAATAGGAAAAAGGATGTTTTAGAATGGGGGAAGAGGGAAGTCAAGGTCAGATAAGTTACTATAACAGTCAAGGATGCTGCTGCTTACTATTTGTCCCTCACTCTGGAAGAAGACCATGACATCAAGGAAGTGATGCCATGACAGGCAAGTGAATTGGATTTAAGTGAGGGAGAGTCATTCAAAGTCATCAGCCTCACTTTCTCCTCCGGAGCCATCTGGGTCCAGTGGCCAGATATGGATCAGGACACATGGACAGGATGCAGTTGGGGACCTTGGCCTTTTCAAGCTAAGGTCTTTAACAGATTTTGGCTGAGGCAACACCCATTCAGTGATTAAGGCTTAAAAAAATTGAGGAAAAGAATGGCCTCTTTAAAAAAATATAGATCTGGGAGAAGAGCCTTAGGGTTTCTGGACAAAACAGAAACAATTACATTCATTCTGGGCCAATGGGGGCCCAAAGAAAGACTGCAGTGCTCACTCACTTAAATCCAACTCACCTGCATGCCATGGCATCACCTCTCTCATGTCAAGGTCCTCCTCCAGAACAAAAGATAAACAGCAACCTCTGTGAGCATAGAAGAAGCTACCCACTAGAGACCAAGCTTCCAAGTGGGCAATATGCTTTCTTGCTGGCTTGCTTTCTCTCTTTGTTCTCTCTCTACATAGAGTATCACACCTTTACCTGCCTGTGCTCTGCTCAAAGGGAACTGATTGGTATCAAAGGTCTAGAAAAAGGTGGCAGCAGTCAGAACTGAGAGAAGGGAATGAATAAGAGAGATACTGCAGAGGTAGAAAGACATCTAATGACTGATTAGAAATATATGAAAACACAAAAACTCAAAGACAGCACTAAGGTTTTTTAATACACTGGGTAAATGGTGATACCTCTGACAAAAACCATTGGGTCAGAAACAAAGGCTTTTTCTTTTAAGAAAATATACTAAATTCAGTGTGAGTTATGTGTTGGAGCAACTAGGTGGCACCCTGTATAGAGCACTGGATCTGTACTCAGGAAGACCTCAGTCTCAGATGCAGTCTCGGATACTAACTGTGTTACGCCTGGGCAAGTCACTTAAACCTGTCTGCCTCAGTTTCCTTACCTGTAAAATGAGCTAGGGAAGAAAATGGCAAACTGTGCTTGTAGAAAGCTGGAGATGTGGGACTAAAATTCATAAGCAATGTCAAGGTTAGAGATATAGATTTAGGAATCATCTACATAAAAGTGATGGTTTTAAAGTCACAGGAGTCAATAAAATTGCTAAAGCAAAGAGCACTGACTGAGAAAATGGCTAAAGACAGAACCATGGGGAACACCCACTTTATGAGGTCAAGAAGAGGACAAGAGAAAGATAGACCCAGGCAAGATGCCAACATATATTGGAGAACTGTGGCTGTGGTTGTCTGGGTGACCATGGGTATTTTCTCCTTGTGTGTGTTGCGTGTGTTCCAATGGTATGCTGACCTTCTGGGAAGGCAGCCAGAAGAGCAAACTGCTATGTGTGTGTTTCCCACTCCCTATGGTGACATGTTAACTGTAGATGTACTCTTTAGATGGCAATGAAGTCAAAATCAAACCAAACAAAAGGAATGAATCTCTGATTAAGAATTCTTGAGTTTCCACCTCTTTCTTAAAGGCATGCCTTGGAGGGCCTCAAATATGAAAATTAAGTGTTCTGTTACAATGTATTGACTTTGCTTTTAATAGTCCTATAAAAAAAGATAACAGTATCCAATCATTCTGCAGATCAATTTGGAATTATGCCCAAAAGGCAATCAAACTGTGCATACCCTCTGATTCAGCAATACCACTGTATCCCAAAGATATCATAAAAAAGGGAAAAGGGCCTACATATACAAAAATATAGCAGCTCTTTTTGTCATGGCAAAGAATTGGAAATTGTGGGAATGCCCATCAAATGGGGAATGGATGAACAAGTTGTGGTATATGAATGTGATGTCTATTTTGCTATAAGAAATGATGAGCAGGGAGACTTCAGAAAAACCTGAAAAGACTTACAGGAACAGATGCTGAGTGAAGTGAGCAGAATCAGAAGAACACTGTACACAGTAATAGCAACTGCTGTGCGATGATCAACTATGATTGACTTAGTTCTTCCCAGAAATACAATGACTCAAGACAATTCTAAAAGATTTATCATAGAAAATGCTATCTACATCCAGAAAAAGAACTATGGAGTCTGAATGCAGATCAAAATATACTATTTTCACTTTTGGAGGGGTTTTATGGCTTTTCCCCTTGATTCTGTTTCTTCTTTCACAACATGACTAAGGTAGAAATATGTTTACATAATTGTACATAATTGTATAACCTACATCAGATTGCTTGCTGTCTTGGGGACAGAGGGGAAGAAAAAAATTTGAAACTCAAAATCTTATAAAAAACAAATGCTGAAAACTATCTTTACATGTAATTGGAAAAAAATTAAATACTATTTACCAAAAAAAAAAGAAAAGATAGTGAAAATTACAGTAGATAAAGGAGACATTTTGTTTTAAAATGATTTTAAAATGAAATTCAAAATTTGAAAAAAGGCATCAGTGTGCTACAAAAATTGATTATATTAAGGCCCTTATTTATACATATAACATATAAAAACGCAAAATTTTATCATTTGCATCAATGTATTAGATCATAAATTTGACCTAAAATCAATATGCTACTCATGGTAATCCAGAACAGAATGCCTCCCTGGTTTTCTAGGCCTCGTCTTTTTTATAACAAATAACCCCCCTGCTTCAGACATACCTTCCCCCATTCCCACTTCTCCTGCTTGGCATCATCTCCCTTTCCTAGAAACTTCTATGCCAGGAACATTCCACACTAGAAATTTCATTTTCCACCTACCAGGTGATATCTCAAAAGCTCTCACCCTCCTCCCTCAGTTGCCCTAATCTATGCAGTGATAGTAGAACCAGAAGTCCTACTCCTCAGAGTAAAAGCAGGAACAAGAGTTTGGCACCTAACATACCAGAAACAAGAAGAAGCCCTTTCTGGAACCATCCCGGCTTTTTCCTCTACCATGTACAGCCTGAAAACCAAGACAGCTAAGTAACATACCTACCCTTTCTTTGTCCTGCTTTGGAGCTACTAGCTACTGCTTTTTGTAGGTGGTGGAGCTACCTTTGTTTAGCCATCTCTCCCTCACAGCTCCCAACATTAGCAGTATCATGTTAAACCATAAAAACCTCTCTTGTATGAAGTAAAATACCAAGTAAAGACATACTGCTCTCATCAATAAATATGAAACTTCCTAAACTACCCCATCAAACTTTTTTTTACTTTATGAAAAATTAAGTATTTAATTTTTCAAAGAACCAGTAAATCCCAAATCCAATGCCTCATCTCACTGTAGAAGTAACTCTAGGTTCTTGAAGACTATCCTAATTGAATTTAAAAGCTAGGAGGTCCTACCAAGTTAGAAAGACTTTGAGGAAAAATGCTGAAAAATATATATCACTTTAAGAGTAGCCTAGCGAAGTGAAGGGAGACACATCAGTAGCAGTTTTGCCATTAAGTTATACAATTTTCAGTCACAAAAACTATCTACTAAACCATAAATGTATTAAGGCCAGAATGAATGGAGGGAGTACCCACACCAGCAAAATCACGGATCATAAAATATTGAAATATAATAACATGGGAGGTGAGCAGCCAGTTAAAAAGATGAATTTGGAGGATAGTATTTAGACTTTTGGATCAAGATTCAAGGCATAGGAAGGAAAGATTCTTAGACAGGGATGGAGTACACTCATGAAAGCAAAGAAGAATATATTTGAATAGAGACTTGAGATCTAATCAAAAGGGCATTAAAATGAAAATGGAAAAGGAGGCAGAAAACCACCTACATATAATCACTAAGCCAATGAACACAGAGGACAGCAAATTATAGAAATAAGAACAGTAAAGTATATACATTCTTATTCTTTTGCATATATTTGAAGTCAATGAAAATATTATTATGATGATCCTATTTTTAAAATTTCCTATCACTTCTTTGTACTCTACGTATCTTTCCTTTTTTATGACATTACAGCTGAGCAACCACCTATGGGAGCTTTTACTCATCTGCTTTCCCTTCTCTTGTTCAGTCATGTTCAACTTTTCATGACCCCATTTGGTGTTTTCTTGCAAAGATATTGGAGTGGTTTGCCATTTCCTTCTCCAGCTCATTTTACAAGTGAGAAAACTAAGACAGAGTTAAGTGATTTGCCCAGGGTCACACAGTGAATAGTCTTCCTGACTCCAGGTCCAGCAAAAATGTGTTAATTAAAGGAAAGAAAAGACATTTCCCAAAACATCTTTGACCAAAAAACACATGGAAGAAAGAGCCAGTACTGTTTGGAGGAAAAAAAAGATGACTAGGAAAAGGAAGGCAAATTACGTGGCCTCAGCTAGGGAAAGGCCTCCAAGAAAAATGACAAGCAGAAATAGTGGCAGTAAACTATGTGGAAATGATGGGGTGCCTGGGTGTATGTGCTTGAGCCCCAATTCTAATATCACATTTCTTTTTAAAAAATGACCTTTCCTCCTAGCCTCAAAACATTATCCCAGGCAGTTTCTCCCCAACCCAACGACACACAGCCTGCCCCAGCAACAACCGTTGTCTCCCTTCCTGATACAGCAACCAGCTCCACCTATAGAACTTATTAGTCTGAACCAGCTGTGTACTGGCTGAACAAACTGTGCACTGGGTCATAATGACATTTACTACTCACTGATTAATCATATGTATCCTCAACTTAGACATACAAATATTCCCTTACATTTATCTTGTGTAAAAAGACATTGATGAGAGCAGCCTGATTTTCCCTGGTCAGCCCTGACCGTTGGTTGACTTAGTGATGTTTCAGGCCTAGAACCACACCTCCAGGTAGCCCCTCCTTGGGCTATGTACTGATGAACTCTGGGTAAAATATCTGCACAGTAAATACCAAAAGTGCATGTTCCTTTAAGAACTAACTACTCCTTAACCACTCCCTAATTCTGCCCTGAATTACCTTCTTAGCATACTTGGCACATATTTCACTACAGAATATTCTATATAAATTTTACCTGTACCCCTCTAAGGTTACAGGTTTCCCAAGAAGTCTTGCCCACTGAAAAGTATAATAGAGCTTTACCTTGACCTCAACAATGCTTGAGTCCATGAATTCTTCTCCAGAGAGTCCACATAGGGAATTCCAGTCTTGGAATCCCTTTACCTCTATTTCTCCAGCCCACATCAGAAACTGCAATGATCAGGCTAGACCGCATACATAAGCAAAGCCAACAGACGCTGATGCAGTGAGAATATAAGGAGAAGAATGAAGAAAGGATCCGTGATAACTTCAAAGAAGTTTCAAATATATTTCTATTTTAAGGACATCTCTTTTAATGATAGGGGTTGGTTTCTTACTACTAAGCTTAGATCTAAGCCCCACATGCGTTTTATTAGTTTTATTTTCATTTTAAAATTAATGTATTTAAGTATTTCAAGTAAACATAATTATAATATGTTTATTGAAAATGAAACTTCTATATAAAATAGCACCTTGCATAGAGGCAGGCAACCCAGCCTACAAAAATCTAAATATAAGACAGACTGAATAATGATCAAAAAATCCAATGAGAAGGTACATGAACTAACTTTATCTACCCTAGAATTGCAGTGAAAGTCAGTCAGAAGCCCACAGGTAATAGGAAAGAGGCTCACCAAAGGGAAAAGTCCTAGGAATGTCATTGTCAAAATTCAAAACTTCCAGGTCCAAGAAAAATACTGCAAGTAGCCAAAAAAAAAAAAAAAAAGAGCTCAAGTACCAAAAAATCAGAGTCACGATCACATAAGACCTGGCAGCATCTTTGCAAGAAGAAATCCTGAAATACAATTATCCAAAAGACAAATGATATAGACTTACAAACAAGCATTATTTACCTTTGTAAAGGTTAGTACACTCTTACAGGAGAAAATGGAAAAATGAACAACTTTTAATGGAACAGAAGATTTTCAAGCTTTTCTGATAAGACCAGAGCTAAGTAGAAACTATGAAATGCAAATACAAGAGTTACTAGAACCTAAAAAGGTAAATTTATTTGAACAACTGGATGGTGTTATAGGATGATGATGTGCTAACTTTCTAAAAGGTAGAAAAAAAACAAAGGCCCTTTCAGACACTTAATCTTTTCAAAGGATGGTAAGTCAGAGGATCTGGAGAGTGACTGATACTGTTCTGAGGGTTTTGAGAAGGGAAAGAGAAGAAAGCGTAAAAAGAATACACTTATTGTAGAGAGGAGGGAAAAAGTGAAATATAGAACTATTGGGGTGTGAGAGAGGACAAACACAAAGGAAGTGGTGGGGGGAATAGGACCAGTTTAAACTCAACTCTTATCTGACCCAGACAAAGGAGGGTTGAACCACTGACACAGGCCCATATCATACACAGATTTTGGTAGAGAAATAATCCTACTCAACAGGGAAACAAGCAACGATGGGAAGGGAAGAGGGGGAGGATAGGGTTAAGAGGAAAGAAAAATGAGAGAAAGAAAGTCATAAAGTAAACTTCAGTATTGGTGGAAGGATCCTAAAGAGGGAATTTAAAAGGGGACAAAAAAAGCAAATAATAGGAACCTAAAGGGGTGCCCATCAACTGGGGAACAGCTGAGCAAATTATGGCATATGAATGTAATAGCATATTACTCTGCTGTAAAAGATGTCTAAAAATAATTTCAGAGAATACTAGAAAGGTCTGTATGAAAAGATGCATAATGAAGTGAGCAAAATCAGGAAAAAACTGATAAAATAACAAAACATTGTAAAGAAAAATACGTGGAAAGATATAAGAACTCTGAGTAAATCAATGAATAAACATATCGCCAGAAGATCCATTATGAAGCACATTACCCATCTTTCAAATGAGAAATAATGACTTCAAAGTACAGAAAGATGTTTTTTGGACATTACCACTGGGTGGATTTGTTTTGGTTGTCTATTCTTATTTGTTGGTAAGGGATTTTCCCAGCTTTTAGTTGGATGCAGGGAGCAACTCAGAGAAAAGTACTAACAATAGTAATGACGAAAAAAAGAAAAAAGTAATTCTGAAGTATTTTACATTCAGAGGAGAGAACAGAAGAAAGTTCAGGAAAAAGCAAAGATAAGCAGCTTTGAAAGTAATGTTTTGAATTTATTATACACTTTTAAAAACAAAGTGTGTGGAACAGAGACTTGTGTTTTTACATATAATCTTTTCTGTTTTACTTTGTATATGAACGTAGATCATTTCTGTTTTGGTGTTTGCTAAATGCAAAAGAAATTTTTTAGTTTTTTAAATGTTGGCGGTTGCCAGCTGGTGAACTCTCTTGAATAACGTAAAAGCAAACGAAAACAAGCCAATTATGATTTTCCCCAAAAGGTACCTAGATGGTGGCATAGGCCATGATGCTGTTATTGATAAATCAGTAAGACTAATGCTGAGTCAGTATAAAGCATTGGCTTTCTACGGTTGTGGTTATAACATCATTCTATAACACTGAAAAGAGTTTTTAAGTTCAGTCATTCATTTTCTATCACTAGATGCTGGGTTTACTTTGCTATTACAAGCAATGTAACTGTCTTCTCTCCCTCACACACACACACATTATAATGTTCTTCATATTATATTTCCAAATAAGTGGGCCCTACTCAATCAAATGATAACGATTATTTTCATAACTACAAGACAGCTTTCCAAAAATTTGTCCATTATTTTGCAGTCCTACTCAGGGTCATTCTTGACTCTTCCCTCTCCCTCTCCTTAATGGCCAAACATCTTCCAGTTCATGTCAATTCTAACTCTAAAATATCTCTTCCATCTGTATCCTTTCCATTTCCACTGCAATCACCCTACAATAGGTAAGTTGCATGGAAGAGTCCAAAAAACCCTAGATTTAGTGCCAAAGGGCTAAAAGGGGTTCAAAGCTCAGCTCAGCTATTTACCAGTTGTGAGATGGGCAAATTGCATAACTTCTGTGGGCCTCTGTTTTCATATTTGTAATATGAAGGTACTACAATAGAAGAGCTTTAAGGTCCATTCTAGCCAAAATTTCTATTGATGGAATCGATGGAGCACCAGGACCCCTAAAAATGGGCATCCTGCCCATCCCAATACAATCCTTTTAACTGCCCTTTCATTGTCACCTTCATTGACTGCACCTGGCCCACTGGCCCATCCCAGGCTACTTGCCACTCCTTAATCCCATCCAAATCTTCCCAGATTTTTTTATATAAAAATATCAGTTCCATTCTCATCAAATGCGCAGATTCCTTAAGAATCTGGCCTGCCTGAATTGGTATCACAAATACTGCAGACTCACTAGGGAATCTTGCCCACCTAATCAGTGTCTTAATAAATTCACTACTTGAATGTAAGAAGGCTTGAACGGTTAAATTCTTTCAAGACAGACTCTTGCCCTGTACCCTTGCATTTTGGGATTCCTAGCACTCCTAGACTGCAACAAAATGATCACACATAACAATTATAAAAGTTCTCTAGATGGCTTCTTTGTTTCCAATCTCTGCTCTCCAAGTCATACTTCATAGTATTGCCAAGATAATCTTCTTAATGTGCCATTCTGATCACATCACATCTCAAACTACCTATAACCTGCTTTTTGGTTTTATTCTACTCTACTTTCCTCTTTATATTTCAATTAAATTATTCCATTCCCTGCTTCCTGATGTCATAATGCCCTTTTTTGCTTCCATGGCTCCCCATGCCTGGTATGGGCTTCACCCCACCCTCCACTCATATTCTCCCATCTCTGTCCTCTTAAGATCCAACTGAAGTGCCACTTCTTCCATGAAATATTTCCTGAATTGTTTTAAATAATCTGTCTTTGAACTTGAGGACATTTTGAATTGTCCTTCCTGTACACATAAACATCTCACAAATTGCATTATATTACTCTTTGTATACACTTTACTCTTCTTCCTTTGTTAGTTTCTACACTGTAAATTCCCGGCAGGTAGTATACTACCTCACACAGAGTATACACAAATATTTAATGACCTGAACATTATGTCATGCAAAGGCACATTAGTAAATAATAGTAAGCAATTTAGTTTGACTGAAGCACAGGGAATAAGTAAAGTGAAATAAACTCTAAGAGGTGGGCTAAAAAGCAAAAGTGTGGAAGGCTTTGTTTTCCAGATTGAGGAATCAGTATTTTATTCAGTAAACAATGGGAAGTCATTTTAAGTTCCTGAGTAGAAGAAAGATATGAAACAAATAGTGCATTAGAAAAAATTCAAAGGCACTACTAAAAACAAGGGCATATATATTTTCAAAATATGTCTAAAAATAAGAAAACCACGAATGGGCCTAAAGAAAGCTAGCATATCCTTCTAGAGGGGACTCATCCACACAACCCACACTGGGTTCAGTCCTAGGAAGTTTGATTCTAATCAAGAGAAAAGCAAAGCTTCTTTTTCTCACAGTCTTCAGCTCATAAAAATGTATAACAACAGCCAAAGCAGCACTCAAGGCAAATTTCTGTTTTTGCTAAATGCTGATATTAATAAGACAGAAAAGGAAAAATGAACTCAACAAGCTGAGTCTGCATTTAAAGAAATGAGAAAGAGAACAAAGTAATACACTTAAGGGGAAAAGTGAACCAAAGTAAAACAAAACAATTATACACACACATACATATATAAAATGTATATTATATGTTATATAACATGTATATATATATATATATATATATATATAATAGGTGACATATAGTAACACTTAATAAATGCTTATTACTCACTAGTATCAACAGTGACTATATCCTGACTATAGCCTGCAGCATCAGTCTCTGCAGTACCACTTTCAAGGAGGGAAGAGATTGTAAAAGCAGTGTAAAGGAGAGTATAAAGAATCTGTGCACAGAAGAACGGGGAGGGAGTAGCAACCACAAGCTTACATAATAAGAAATTTACATTTACATTATATGTGTTTGTCTTGTATATCTAGATTGTAAAGTCCTTGAGAAAATATCTGATTTATCTATATATTATTCCCTGACCCCATACCAAGTATTTCACAAAATAGATATTGAATTAATGTTTTTTACATGAACAAATGTGGGTACATTTATTTCATCATTGGGCCAATCACCTGCTTCTCCTGAAAGAAAATTCAGGACCAGATATACTAAGGTTACTTATGTACATAAGTTCACTGAAAGGCTAGAGGTAATCTGCTTCCTCCCCCTTACCACCAAGAGAGTTTTATAACACATTACTACCCATGAAAAATTGCAATACAGCAACAGAGTAAAGGATGTTATCAAAGATATATATCCCAAAAAAACTGGGCCAGTCATGTAGGAAAAACAACACACAGTGCACATATAATGTCAAGAATATAATGTCAAGAAAAACCTGTAGAAAAGTTCCTAGCACCTGAGGTGGTCCATCTTTAGAAGACATACAGAAGGCAAGAGCAAGAGAGCAAGGCTTTCATAGGATAAGCAGACATGGATTTGTTATGATCTTGCATTCCTTGAGGAAATAAGTACCCACAGTGAGGAGAACACAGATTCATTAAAACAATCACTAGGGCACTTCTTTTCAAAAAAGTAGTAATTTTTTCAAAGTATACAAATCCTCATAGAAGTCAAACTCTTAAGCATCTATTATTTAAAGTGCTTAGCACATAGTGTTATATAAATGTTAGCTATTATTAGTATTATTATTAAGAGAAAGAAGCAACTTTTGATACTTGAAAGCTATGCTACTAGACTGCAAGCTCTACACCAAGCTAGAGAAATTTTCAATTATGGACCCAGAAAATTGGTTTTGCTTAACTGCATATTGTTACAAGGGTCTTCTTGTTCTTTTTTGGGTGTGAAGATAGGAGGGAGGCAGGTAAAAGGCAGAAAAAAAAGTGCTTGATAATTGAAAGAAATAAAAGTTAATTTTAAAATAGTTATGTAGCGAGGGGCAATATCAAAGACCAGAAGGGTGCTGCTCACTCAGTGATTAACTTTTTGTCCAGAGTAACCCATGAACCAGAAAAAATGGAGAGTAACTCAAACCATAAATGATCCCTTTCCATATCAACAATTCAATTCCACATGCATTTCTTAAATACCTATTTAAATACCTGGGAGGCAAAGAACTCAGTATATGAAAAGAAAACAAAAACCAATCCACATTTTGAAGTGATGATTGATGGAGTGGCAGAAAGTGTTAAGAATCACGTAGCTCTTTTTACCATCTAATTATAACCACTCAAAATGTGAACTTAAATTAACACACTACTGGAGAAATGGAACCATATCCATACTGAAGTTCTAGATATAAATGAAATTAAAAGACATAAAAAGCTGCAGATCAATGGAATGACAACTTCACAAGTTTTCCTCATCAAAGTGAACAGAAGAATTGACTTTTTCATGAAACAGAAGGTAAAAAAGAAATACCACATCATGGTACACTGGCTCATCATCCTTGGAAGAGCTAACAAAGTCACACAAGAACACCAGCAAGAGAATTTCAGTTTGCGTACCAACAATGCTTGCAGAGGATGAAAAAGCAGAAAAATTCTATAGGAAGTTCTCTATAGAAAACTTAACAAAATTCTATAGAGAACTTGACAAAATCCTCCAAACTATGTCAATGTCCAGTCCAATTCAGTATGAATTTATTAAGTATCTGCAATGTACCAAAGGGTGTCCTAGGTGCTGAGGATAGAAAAACATGAAAAATTATCTCTGTCCTTAGAGTCCACATTCTATTACAGTCATGCAACCTATAAATAGATCAGCATGTACATGATAACTGGAGAAACGAAACAACACCAACACCCTGGAATTTCTGATCCACAGTGACACTGAGGGGCAGTACCCCTCAGACCACCACTCCTGCTCCAGCCAAGCCCTCACAGAAGCATCCTGGCAATTGTGTCTATGATGCTATACCACAGTTACTTAAGACCCAAACAAAAAAGTTCTAGCCATCAAAGTCCTTGGCACTGCCCAAGGTTTAGCATCAGAAACAAATATGATTTTATAAGCAAAAGCAACATTAGAAACGACACATTCTGATTTGCCAGTTCACTCTAAGGACTGTGGGACCTTTCCACTTGACTTGCAGCAGAATATTCCACATGTACTGTCGCTCCCATTTAAATGGGAGCTCCTTCAGAGTGCAAGGAATTGTCTTACTTTTGTACTTTTATCCGCACAACTGAGCACAGTGCTTTGCATCCAGGATGAGTTTAATAAATGGTTTTTTTCATTCATTCATTCTATAGAACAAAGATGTTGCACAGGGGACAGTAAAGGCTATATTGGAAAATAGAGGTCAGGATCATGAAGCGAAAGAAGTCAAAGGCTTACTTACAAAATATACTCAGAAGAGTAAAATACTCAGTAGAACACTGTTACCTGCATATGTAAAATATTTCTTTTAAAAGAATATAGGTGTTAAATGTGGTAACATGGAAAAATAGCAGGAAAAATAAGGTGAACTATATCACAATAAAAAAGAAACTACTAAAAATAAAAGAAAATGAAAAAGAAACTACTGACTACTGACAGTTATTTTATGTTCTATCAGGGGGCAGCTACGTGGTGTAATTGATAATAGTGTTGGGCCTAGAGTCAGGAAGACTCATCTTCATGAATTCAAATCTGGCCTCAGGCACACTGACTGGCTATGTGACCCTGAGCAAGTCGCTTAACCCTGTTTGCCTCAGTTTCCTCATCTGGAGAAGGAAATGGCAAACCACTCCTGTATCTTTTCCAGGAAAACACCAGATAGGGGCATGAAGAGTTGGATACTACTGAAAATGACTGAACAATCTATGTTCTATCAGACTCAGAACAGAGGTAAAAATTAACACCAAATTAGTAATACTAATAATAATAAATGACATTTGTATAATATTTTGAGGTCCACAAAGTGCTTTATATTATCTGCGGAAAGCACCACAGCATCCTAAACATATAAGGCAGGCATCATTATCTCTATTTTACATGTAAGGAAAACACAGTTCAAAGAAATAAGTGACTTACCTATATTCACAGAGTGAGTATGTATCAAAGGTAGGACTCAAATTCTGGTCTTTACAGATTCTAAGTCCAGAGCTCTTTCCACTACTGCACACTCCTTCTCAGGTCAGAAAAATGAAAAGACACTATGTACAATTATAGAAAACTGACCTCCAAAATGACCTGTTTAAATTCTAAATTAAAAAATGGAAGATGGTCAAAAGCAAAGATTCTGACTTTATTATTATTCTTTAGAGGTTTTAACAATATTTTTTTCAAATTTATCAATTTATTTTTTTCAGTTTTCAACAATCACTTCCATAAATTCTAAATTTTCTCCCCTCCCTCTCATCTCCCACCCTAAGAAGACATGCAATCTTATATGGGTTCTATACATACATTCCTATTAAATATATTTTCACATTAGTCATGGTGCATAGAAGAATTAAAATGAATGGGAGAAACCATGAAAAAAACAAAACAAAGCAAAGAGTTTTTAACTGCAATAAGAAAGCTGAAAGGATAAGAAACTGCCTCATACAGCAAAAAGAAAAAAGATATAATATAAAAATATAAGCAGAACAAGGAAGAGAATAATAAGCCCCTCTTCGAAAATAAACTAAACTCACCATAAATGAACTTTCTAAGGAAAAAAGAAAACCAAGGCAAAATGGATTTACAAGCAAATTATTCCAAACATTTAAAGAACAATTAATTCCAACTTTTTTTGAAAGAATAGGTAAAATTAATTTACTTATTTAGTGCCATACCAATTAAACTATCAGATAATTATCTTCTAGAGCTGGATAAAATAATATCAAAATTCATCTGTAAGAACAAAAGGTCCAGAATATCAAAGGGACTAAAGAAAAGAAATACTAGGAAAGGTGGCCTAGCACTACCAGATCTCAATTGTATTATAAAGCAGCAATTATCAAAACCACTTGGTACTGGCTAAGAAACAGAAGGGTAGACAAGTGGAATAGGCTAGGTACTCAAGACACAGTAGGCAATGAATGTAGCAATCCCCTGTTTGATAAACCCAAGGACCCCAGCTTCTGGAATAAGAACTCACTGTTTGATAAAAATTGCTGGGAAAACCAGATAACAGTGTGGCAGAAACGAGGCATAGACCAATGCCTGACACTGTACACAAGAATAAAGTCCAAATGGGTACACGATCTAGGTATATTGATATCATGGCCAAATTGTAGGAGCAAGGAATAGTGTATTTATCAGATTTATGGAGAAGGGAAGAATTTTTGACTAAAGAAGAGATAGAAAGCATTATGAAGTGCAAGATGGATAATTTTGATTACATTAAACTGAAAAGTTTTGCACAACCAAACCCAATACAACCAAAATTCGGAGGGAAGTAGTACATTGGGAAAGAATTTTTACAGCTAATCTTGGGGATAAAGCCCTCATTTCTAGAATTTATAGAGAACTGAGTCAAATGTACAACAATACATTCCCCAATTGATAAATGGTCAAAGGATATGAATAGGCAATTTTCAGAGGAAGAAATTAAAGATATCTATAATCATATGAAAAAATGCTCTAAATCACTTTTGATTAGAGAGATGCAAATCAAAACAACTCTGAGGTACCACATTACACCTATCAGATTGGCAAACATGACAGAACAGGAAGATGATAAATGTTGGAAAGGATGTAGGAGAGCTGGGACACTAATTCACTGTTGGTGGAGCTGTGACCTCATCCAACCATTCTGGAGAGCAATTTGGAACTATGCCCAAAAGGCTACAAAAATGTGCATACCCTTTGACTCAGTAATATCACTTCTAGGATTGTACCCCCAAGAGATCATAAAAATGGGAAAGGGGCCCACATGTTCAAAAATATTTATAGCAGCATTCTTTGTAGTGGCCAAAAACTGGAAATCAAAGGGATGCCCATCAATTGAGGAATGGCTGAATAAATTATGGTATATGAATACAATGGAATACTATTGCTAATAATACTAAGAAATGATGAACAAGAAAACTTCAGAAAGGCCTGGAAATACTTATATGATCTCATGCTGAGCGAAAGGAACAGAACCAGGAGAACTTTGTGCACAGCAACGACCACAGTGTACAAGAGTTTTTTCTGGTAGACTTGGAACTTTGTAGCAATGCAAGGACTTAAAAAAAAATTCCCAATGGTCTTCTAAGGCAAAATGCCTTTCACATCCAGAGAAAGAAGTATGGAATTCAATTGCAGAATGTAGCAGATCATTTTTTTGTGTGTGTATTATGTTTTGGTTTGTTATATGACTTCTCCCATTCATTTTAGTTCTTCTACACAGCATAACTATAGTGAAAATGCATTCAATAGGAATATATATGTAGATCCTATATAGAATTGTATGCTGTCTCAGGGAGGGAGGGGGGAAGTGAGGGGTAGATAAAGGGGGAAAAAAAATCTAAGTTTTATGGTAGCAAGTGTAGAATACTAAAAATAAATAAAATTAATATTTGAAAAATAGGTAAACAATCATTGCCCTCAAGGAGTTTACAGTCAATTGGGGAAGACAACATATACACAAGTAAATAGATATAAATTATGTGCAAAGTAAACACTGAAGGAAACAAAGAAAAAGCAAGAGGACTACTTAAATAGCAGCTAAATAGCTCAATTCTCACACATGTGCTTCATTAAAGGTAAAAGAAAAGTGCGCCAAAAGTAAAAGAGAAATAAAATGTCTAGACACCCAGAAAAGCCTACAGGAACTAAGGAAGAAACCAAGGCAGAAAAGCTAATGTGAGGCAAGCACAGCACACTGGCAAACTCCAAGAGCCCCAGAGTATTCTAGACAGGAATTCCTGAGGTTGGAGGGCTCTGTGAATTCACACAACAGAGAGAAGAACCAGCAAAGCTCCTGCTGAGGGCAAAATGATTAATCTACATAGCCTAGGGGATCAGAGAATTTGCAACAAGCTAATATAAGCTGCCCTGAAAAATTCAGCACTTTGCACCCAGAAAATACAAGTAAGCCTAGAATCTACCAAAATTTTGTACACAGTAGACACCAGTGGAAGAGAATTGTTAGGACTGTCAACAGTTATAGAAAGGGATCAAAGAGGGGCCCACTAGTCTATTCAAGTATACACAGGCAGTTACAGCCTAGTCTTGACAAAAAGTCCCAATTTAGGAACTGAAGCTAGAAATATGAATAAACAGAATAAGAAATTTTATGGATACAGGAATATCCAAAACACAAGCCTAAGAGAATTAACTCCAGAGAAACCACTGGCAAAGCCCAAAATAAAGTGTTCTACTATAGTTCCTGGAAGAGAAAAAAATTTAAATGATATGTGAAATCTTTTCCAAGTAACATACTCCTGGAAAATTAGAATGGCCCAATCAGAAGTCAATGACTCCACAAAACAACAAAAAATACAGTAACAAAATCAAAAGACTGAAAATATATAAGAAAATATAAAGAATTTCCTATCACAGACAACTGACAAAAAAGAAACAAACAGAAAAACAGGTCATAAAGAGATAATCTAAGAATCATTTAAAATTCAGTGCTTCTTAAAGTATGGAGCATTACCCATAACTGAATATGGGACCATGAAAAGTGTGGTAACAGTAAAAGGTTTCTGAATGCACAACAACCAAAAATTAATTCAAAACCAAACAGGTAATGAACACAAAGTGTTTCAGGCAGCTCTTGCCTATATTGCATCAAGCAACTTCACTGCAGCCTTGGTTCTTGAGAGAAATGTGTCCATTCTAAATAAAGACCAATACTCACTGTAAAGACAGGAAAGTTCTCATTTTATTTTAGCCAATTATTCTACATTCTTAGTGAATGGGTCTCTCCCTAATGGAGAAGACACTTGCTCAGACAAATGCAATGCTTTTTATATTGTTCCTAATTCAAATTTCCTGCCTTGCTCTCCATTGGCTAGTTGCAGCCTCCTGAACCTCCTACTTCCTGTTCTACTTTCTGATAAGTTCCCTTCAAACAGCTCCTTAAGCATGCATAAAAACTTCTGACCTTTTACCTGATCAGAAGCCTGCTTCTACTAGGTCACAACTCTGAGGTTTCCGCCCCTGCCAGCTTGATCTACTCATTCATTCATTTATTCATTCATTCATTCATTTATTCATTTATGTATTTATTCTATGTAAAGGAGCCATGCCCTGACTACTTTTAAAGAGGTCTATTCACTGAATGGGCATTACCTCACTTTAAGTGAGTACCTGAAAAAGCCTAGCCTAAAAGGCCAAGTTCTCCCATTGCATTCTGGGCCATCTCCAGGCATCTTGATGAATATCTGGTCACTGGATCCAGATGGCTCAGGAGGAGAAAGTGAGGCTGGTGACCTGCACAGCCCTCCCTCACTCAAAATAAAGTCAAATGCAAGTCACGTCATCATTTCTCTGATGGCGTGGTCCTCTTCGAAAACAAAGGACGAACACAACAACTCTGATTAGAACTAGCCACCTCTGACTTACATTCTGCTATCACTCAAGGCTGGGAAGAGTTTTAATCCTGTGGAAACAGAATTCCTCCTTTTGTTTGCCACATTCTGAACATACAACAGGCACTATGTATGCTATCCCTCCACGCTGCCAGAAATACCTTGGTTCAGATTCAAGACTACTGTATGTACAAAATCATTAAATGAATTTTGGTTTAGGATTAGGACAGAATTTCCAACAATTTCTGAAATGGATCTAAATATACTATGTATTTATGCAAAGCATCAATCTCAGTACTGGCAATTATAAAATCAAAATATCAATCAACTCTGAAAAAACAGTGAAGATGCTCTACATCCTACAGTATCAAATATTCCACCAATATTTTAATCCCTTATGTAAAAATAAACAAGCAAATCCATCTCATTGGTATGTGCTTTCATGTGCTTTCATCTTTAATAAACAGTAAAATTATAAATATACCAAAAAATTGTTTGAAAATAAATTTATTTATGATTTATTATCAGTAAATGTTTGATTTGCTTACCTATTTCGTATGTACCCTACGTACCCAGGGCCGCATAAAAATTTCTCAGGTGAAAAGGGAATCAAGTAGAAAAAGTTTAAGAATTCCTGATTTAAATCATCTAAAAAGCACAAATTCACAAAATCACTTAAATTACCAAAAAATCACCAAAAAAAACAATAAAATAATCATAAAAGAAAACTAGAGACCTCTTTGAACTATTTGGCAAAATGAAAACAGAAAGTCAAGTCAACAAGCATTTATTAAGTACCTACTATGTGCTGGATAAGTGCTAGGAATATAAAGAAAGACAAAAGACTGTACCTGCTTTCAAGGAGTTCATAGTTTAATGAGAAAGGAAAGGGAATAACACACAAACCCTATGGACAAACAAGAAATAGACAAGATAAACTGGGAGTTGATGAACAACTGGAAGGCACTAGCACTAAGGGTAATCAGGAAAGCTTTATAGAAAATTGGAACTTGGAGGAAGCCAGGAGATGGAAATGAAAAAGATGAGAATTTCAGGCATAAGAGAGAGTCGGTAAAAACTGACTTTTAATAGTCATCTCTCCTGAAAAATTCAAAAATGAAAACTCCTAGGAATAGGATAGGCACAATCCAGAGCTTCCAGATTAAAGAAAAATAAATATACTATGAAAATCTAGAAAAACTTCAAGTATCAAGGAATCAGTGTCAGGATCACACAAGAGTTGTCAACTGCTACAACACAGAAGGGGAGAGCTTAGGATACAAGATTACAAAGAGAAGGAAAGGAGAGTACAGAAAGAATAAGCATTTATATAACACCTACTATACCAGGAACCGTGCTAAGGGCTTTTTTACAAGTATTACCACATTTGATCCACACAAGCCTATAAAGAAGGTTCTCTTATTATTCCCATTTTATCCTTGAGGAAACTGAGGAAAATAGAGGTTAAGTGGCTTCTTCAAGGTCATATAGCTAGTAAATATCTGAGGCTAGACTTTAATGCAGATCTTTCCTAACTCCAGGACCAGCATTCTATCCACAAAACACAAAAGACAAAGACTTACACATAGGATTAATTTAGCTGGAAAAACAAAATAATCCTATAAGGAAAAAAGGTATCATAAAGAATTTTTAAGCATTCCTAATGAAAAGCCCTAAATTAAATATAATCTTCAAAATGCTAACACAGGAGTCAACAGAAACCTAGAAAAAAAAATATCTTAGAGAAGCCAGAAAGGGCTAAAAGATGAAGTATTTATAAACAAATGGAAAGGAGGGAAAGTCAACAGGAAATTACCTAGGTCAGGGGTGTGGAACCTGCAGCCTTGAGGCCATATGTGCCCCTCTAGGTCCTCTAGTGTTGCCCGAAGGGCCACATGTGACCTCAAGGCCAAAACTTCCCTACCACTGACCTAGACAGCTCAAGCTTGGGCACAGAAGGGAAGAGAAAGAGCCTTGCATATGTGCCTACCTTCACTCTTTCCACTACTCTCTTCTGTTGCTTCTCCCTACCCCTCCTCACCCCACCCTCACCCCTATTCCCTTGGTGCAGACTATCCTGGTGCTTCTTCTGTGACTTGGAAGCCAAGGAGATCCTGAACTCACCATGGTCAACTAGAAGCCTAAGGAAGGAGTCAAAACCGAAAACAAGGACATGTTAATTTGGCAAGATGGTTGAAGATTTTAAATGGCACATAACACTTAGTAAACCAATGAAAGCCCATTGTAAACTTCGTTGGCCCTGCAGATAAGACTCCAATTTGACAGACAACCAATCAATGATGCAGATACACCTGCACTATTTGAAATACAGAATGAAAATACAATTAATGTTTCCAGCAGCAGACAGAAGGCAGTCACTAAAACGGAAAACCTACAACTTTACTCCAGAACAATACATTTAATAATTAGAAAACTTAAATTAGTTTCATTCCCAACCTGACTACTGCAGTATAGTTTTTTATCTTCTTTGATTCCCTATTCTAATAAGACAAGAAAAAGAAAATGAGGGAATAAGCACAAAGAGAAAACTCATACTTTTTTTTGCAGATGAAAAGATGGTTTTTTTAGAAAATGTTAAAGATTCAACTAAAAATTTAACTAAAATAATAATTTCAGCTAGGTAGCAGGAGGCAAAATAAATACATAGAGAACATATTTTCTTTATACTACCAATAAAACCCAGTAGGAAGAGATCGAGAAGTTTCACCTAAAATAAACATAAAATGTTTAAAATATCTGAAAGTTATAACAAGATACACATAGTACTTATATAAATACAAGTATGAACTCTTTACAAAAATAGACCTAAATAATTGGAGAAATATCAATTTCTCAATTTAATTAAATTCTTAATTTCAAGTAACTGATCATTATTTGCAGGTGCTAATATAATAAAAATAACAATAGTGCCTAAATTCATTTATGTATTCAGTGACATAACAATCAAACTACCAAATGATTACTTTACAGAGATAGAAAACTAATAACAAAATTCATCCGGAGAAATAAAATGTCAAGAATGTCAAAGAAATAGTTAAAGCTGAAAAGGAAGTACTTCTAGCAGTACCAGATCTCAAATTATACCACAATACAATAATCATCAAAACTTAAAATGACAAACAGATTAATGATACAGAATAAGTACATAATACACAGAAACAAATGATCCAGTACCCTTTTCTCCAATAAATCT
Source organism: Notamacropus eugenii (assembly GCF_028372415.1). Taxonomy (NCBI): domain Eukaryota; kingdom Metazoa; phylum Chordata; class Mammalia; order Diprotodontia; family Macropodidae; genus Notamacropus; species Notamacropus eugenii. The sequence continues at coordinate 27,756,157 of NC_092878.1, read as the reverse complement.
ATGGACCCAATGACCAGGGTAAAAGAAGGGTAAAATAAAAATAGCTGGGAAGTCTAGAAATCAGTTTTGCAGAAATTAAGTGTAGCACTTTACACCATGTATCAAAATAAGCTCCAAAGTGATACATGACTTAATTTAAAAGATCACGTTATAAATAAAAATCCTTGCATTGGATTTGTAGAAAACTTTTTTTAAACTTTTATGTAATCAAAACCATTTTATTTTCTGTGATCCTCTTTATACCTTATTTGATAATGAAATCTTCCCTTATCCACAGATCTGAATCTTTCTTCTTTTTTTCCCTCTGTTTATTGGATTTGAGCTTAGTCTTTAAGGAAGCCAGAGAAACTAAGAGATGGGATTTAAAGAAGCAGAGAGCATGGGAGACTACCAGTGCTGACAGGGAGACCAAAGATTTTGTGTCATGTGCAAGGAATAACAGGTAAGTCAACATAGAATGCATGGAAGAAAGTTAAATTTAGAAAAATAGGAAGGGCCCAGGTTGTGAAAATCTTTAAACGACCAAAAGAGGATTTTATATTTTATTCTGAAAGAGAAAGCCACTGGAGCTTATTGAGTAGGAGAATGACATTGTTAGACCTTTGCTTTAGGAAAATCACTTTGGCTGTGGATTGCAGTGGAAAGAGCTATGAAACTGGGAGACCAACTAGAAGGCTACGACAAGAGTCCAGATGAGATGTGATGAGGGCTTAACTGAGGTGATGCCTCTGTATGGAGAGAATGAGATTAGGTGAAAGATGCAGTGACGGTAGAAATAATAAAATTTAGCAATGCAGATATGGAGATGTGGGGAGAATGAGTGAACAGATGGATGATTCTTTAAGATTGTAAGCATGGACAACTGGAAATATATTGGTGTCCTTACAGGTAGCAAGAAATACAGAAAAGAAAAGGGTATGGGAGGGAAAAGACAATGAGTTCTGTTTTGTATATATGGAGGTCAAGATTTCTACAGAACATCAAATTTGAGATATTCAAAAGGCAACTGGTGGTACAGGAGTGAAGCTCAAGAAATTAGATAGACTAGATATAGATAAGCATGTATATGTATGTGAATGTATACGTACATATACACATAAATGTATAGCTATCCTGAGCTCCAGTACAATTGTGTGTGTGTGAATATGTGACTCATATGCACAGAGATGATAACTGAAATCATAGGAACTGATGAGATCACCACATGAGACACAACAGAGTAAGAGAAAGAGAGAAGAATGCCCAGAACAAAGCTGTGGGGGACATCTGCGGTTAGTATACATGACATGGAAGAAGATGTAGGAATCTGAGGAGAGATCAGATAGAACCAAAATAGAGCAGTACGATGAAAACCCAGGGAGAAGAAAATATCCAGAACGTCAACAATAGTATCAGATGTTGCAGAAGTCAAAAAGTATATGGAATGAGAAAAAACAATTACATTTGTTAATTAAGAGATCATTATTGCTCTTTCTTACACACTCTTTCCCATAACCAGAGAATAAAGTTCACAGTTCAGCCACAGCACAGCCTTGAACTGAACTAAGAGGAAGATGGAAGGGATGCATCTCTCCTTCCTCCTTTTGGACTCCTGGCTGGAAGTATTTCTCTTGTGCTGTTCCATTTTGTCCTCCTCCTTTTTAGGAGTCAACAGTAATCCCTGCCAGAGCTGGGAGTTCAGATCATGGTGACCTTGGAAGCAGGATGGCAGGCAGGATGGTGCAGCCAGCTGTGTACCTGGCACTCAAGCCTGAGAGGTTTTGGACTCGAAACTGGGATTGCACTCTGTGTTCATGTATCTGTTTTATATCTTTGGAGCAAATATTTCTTTGAAAGCTCATTAAAAAAAAAAAAGCTCATCTGGCTATAAGTATTTAAATGGAACTAGGTGCAGGGGAGTTCCTCACTACACTTAAAGGAAAACCTCAAGTTTTTACAAATTTTTTACTTCAGAAATTTTACAGATTTTTCATTTGTCAGTTGCTTGGCTATTTAAGTAACAATGCGTTTTGTATTACCGAATTCTGTATGTAGGCATTAATACAGTGATATATTTTGTATTACTGAGTCCCATATAAGTACAGTTATTATGTTTAATGTGAGAAATCTAGAATCACTAGCTTGTTGCTATCTAATATGAATTCCTATTGTTCCTTGGTATTTAAAATCAATTTAGTCTACTTGCGTTTTATGATACCAAAATACCTTATATCTTCTTAGATTAAGATGCCACTGCCTATCATCCACAAGTAGCTGACACTCTTTGTGAATTCTCTAACTGATACTACTTGTCTTCTTGTTATAATGGGTGAATTTGCAATTCCATTTTGCTTATCTTGGCAGTAGAATATAGATCCATGGAGTAAATTTCCAGTGCCTTTTAGAATAAGGAGCTAGAATACATCACTCAGACCTCCATAAGGAAATTACCTATAGTGCAGAGGAACCCCTAGAAAATTTTGGTGTGCCCTGAACAGAAAGGGATACCTTTTGTCCAGATCCTCCAGACCCCAGATGGGTGGCTGTATTATGCAAGGAGGAAAACATGAAAGAGTTTCTACCCTCGCAGTTTTCTCATCTAAGAAAGGGGTGACTCCTAGGAACTCTAGGTCCAAAATCTCTGTGGGAAGAGTTCCGTGTAACTTGGAAAGTTCACTGAGGTTAGGTTTCTATCTGAAACAAGTATTCAGTTTTCTTGGCCTGTTTCTGCTCCTTCTTTCACTCATGGGTTGAGAAAGGCCCTGCAGGGCTAAGACTAAGAAAGCAAAAATATTTGGCAAACTTTGTACCAATGTTCCTTGTTTCGTGAATCTGCAAAATTATGTATTCGAGGATAACTGTAATTTTTGTTTGCACATGTGTGATTGTATATATGATGGATCAACAACTGCTGTTTTGAGACTTAACACTGGGAAAACCATGTGAATAGAAATTACTTATGCCATCCCAGAGACCACAGAAAACTATTTTTAATTTGAAACAAAGAGTGTGTTAACAAAAAGATGCACCTATGCCTATTTGTTGAGGATGCCAACTTTCAAACGATGGGAAGGAGGTAATGGGGTCTTAGGAACATGCCCAAAATGTCTAACATGGAAGCACCCTGTCTCCCTGATTCTGCTTCTATGTTACCTACCAGGTGGCTGAGAGTAGCTTCATTCAATTGCTTGCATCTTTAAAATCTGGTTAGAATGAGAAGGTCCTTCTTCCATACACACTTTGTCCAGAGTGTGAAGATCACAGTTTATACACAGGACAAGAACCATGAACTGAACCAGGAAGGGGGGACTGTCCCATTTCTCCTTTTAGACACTGTGGCTAGGAGTGTTTGTCTCATCCTGTTTGTCCTTGTCTGTTTCAAGTATGACTGGTGATCCCCATTCTACCCAGGAGTTTGAGCTATGGTGACTGTGGAGCCAGGATTTCAGGTAAGATGCTGCAGCCAGGTAGCCTGGCAAGAAAGCCCTGAGAATCCAACGTGCCTGGAACTTGAACCCTAATGCAACATTATTGTGCCTAATAAATGATGAAAGGAACATTTCCAGGGAAACCTCCAAAAATCTGTATGAACTTCTACAAGTGACACAGACAGAACCAAAACTACTGATATAATAACAACACTGTAAGAAAAACTTTGAAAGACTTAAGAAATCAGAACAATGAAATGACCAACCTCATTTCAAGAGCATGATGAAAGCATGGTACCCAGCTTTTGAGAGAAATGTGATGATCTCAAAGAATAGAATCAGATATAAATTTTCAGACATGGTTAATGTGGGAATTTTGCTTCACCACTCATATTTTTGTAAGCATTTTATTTTTCATTTTTCAATCAGGGAAATGGGAAATTTGCAAGGGAGAACAGGGCTAGCAAGAGCATCGTTAAAAAAAAGACAAAAAAGTCAATGAAACATTTCACATTTTTAAAATGCACAGAAGCAAAGAGAAGTTCAGAAGGAAACACAAATGAGCAAGACTGCCTTGAAAGTGACATTATAAATTTATATCTAATAAATCTTAAAAGTATAAATGTAATAAAACTTAAAAGGAAAAGCAACTTACACATAATAAAGATTCATGGTTTTGTGCAATTATAATCCTCATTACCTAGTTTACTATGTATATAGAAATCCTCATTTTATTTAGTGTTAAGGTCAGAATAAAAATTTTTTTTCAAAAAAAGAATAATGTTGGAGGTAATACATACATGAGGATGTCAAGAGATCAATTCACAAAATATTTTAAGATAAGGAAAAAATCTCAGGCCCCATTAATAATCTCCAAAGAGCAATGAGGAAAACATCAACAACTGACAAACTAATATAAATATATGCACACATACATACATGCATACACACACATACATATATGCACAAGCCTATTTTTAGCAAATACAAAAATTTTTTCGCAAAATGTATGCACATATCAAGGGCAACCTTAATGACAGTATTAGTAAGGAACAGGCCAACTTTCAAAAATGATAGTCCATAATAAATTACATATTTATCATTATACAACTGACAAAGATAGAGAATGTAAAATCTCACTGTGCGTAGTTTGTTGACTATAAAAAGCTTTTAATTCAGTACAGCAAAATATTACCTCGAAGTTCTTTTCCAATAAGATATCTCTCTCCCATGTATGCGTTGAAATGATGAAAGATTCCCTGGAAAATAAAAGAGATACACACTTGTTTGATTATCCTGTCATTAATATCAAGTGAGGCAAACAAGACATTTGCTACCCAAGAGTATCCAGCACTGTCATAGAGTAGATATGGTGTAATGTCCAAAGAGAAGAAGGATTTCCTATGGTGACGTCCTCTGAATTCTCCTGTTTGCCAGGAGGATATTGGTGGTATCAAGCCACAGAACACTTCAGAGCTTCCTGGAGAAGATTAATAAACATTGAAAACAACTTGATCCAACCATCCACATAGAGAAAAACTAAGTTCATGTAGAATGCCTTTTGACAAAATTATAGCAGGAAGCCAGATGTATAATCTATATATAGTTCATCCAGTATAGATTGGACAGATACCGAAAATGGATAAAACAGACCTAAAATTAAACAAGAGGCTAGGGGCTGTGGGGGGAGCGTGGTTAGCTTTTGGGAAATAAAGTTCCTTTAATGAGCACAAATGTCCCCCTGAAATAATGATTCATCTTTTTCATTTCAATATCCTACCAGTGTAGTTATATGGTTATTAGTTCATGGAACACTAGTCTCATAAGAATTAAAAATCGATATTACTAGAGGCTGAGCCAAGATGGCAGAGTAGCAAGAAAAAAATACAGCCTAGCTGTCGTTTTCCCCCTACACACACACACACATACACACACACACACACACACACACACACACACACACACACACACACACTTCTTCCACAAAGACCTAGAAAATGCACCAGTCCAAATTCTGATCAGGAAATCCAAGAAAATTGTCACGAGTCATTTTATCAGCCCAGTTCAGCAGCATAGGGAGATGGACAAAGAGGTCTGCAGACACTGAGAAGGGGTCTGGCAGAGCATTCTAGTGCACAGGGACTGAAAGAGTTTAGATATAAACTGTGCACTAAGCAGAAAGCACCAAGGCAGGAAAAGATCCCACAGGGACTCTAAACTAATGAAAAGGGCAAGAAAAGCTGCCATCTGGTAGGTCTGTTGCTCATAACCCAGAGCCAGGTCATAAAATCCAGGGCAAACTGAGGAAAAGACCTGGACCTTAACAGGAACAATTTCTAAATGCTCTAAATCACTATGGATTATAGAAATGTAAATCAAAACAACTCTGAGGTACCATATCACACCTATCACAATGGCTTAACATGACAAAACAGGAAAATGATAAATACTGGAGAAGATGTGGGAAAATCAGAGCATTAATGCATTGTTGATGGAGTTGTGAACTGATCCAACTATTCTAGAGAGCATTTTGGAACTGTGGTCAAAGGATTATAAAATTGTGCATATCCTTTGACCCAGCAATACCACGTCTAGGTCTGTAATCTCAAAGAGATCATAACAGGAAAAGCACTCACATGTACAAAAATATTTATAGTAGCTCTTTTTGTGGTGGCAAAGAATTGGAAATTGGGGGAATGTCCATCAACTGGGGAATGGTTGAACAAGCTGTGGTATATGCATGTAATGGAATACTATTGTGCTATCAGAAATGATGAGCAAGTGGATTTCAGAAAATCCTGGAAAGACATATATGAACTGATACTGAGTGAAGTGAGCAAAACTAGGAGAACACTGTACACAGTAACAGCCACAGTGTGCAATGACTCAGCTCTTCTCAGCAATGAGACAACTCCCAAAGACTCATGATGGGAAATGCTGCCACATCCAGAGAAAGCGCAGTGGTGTCTGAACGCAGACAGAAGCAGACAGTTTGCTCTCTTTTGTTGTTGCTGCTATTCTGTTTCTTCTTGTGGTTCTAATTCTTCTTCACATCATGACTAATATGAAGGTATGTTTAATATGAAAGCATATGTAGCACCTATATCAAATGGCACTTCATCTTGAGGAGAGGAGACAGAGGGGAAGAAAATTTAAAAAACAAAATCTTATGGAAGTGAATGTTAAAAACTAAAAGTAAATTAATTAAAATTTTAAAAATTAAATAATAAAAAAAGAATAGAACCAATCCATGTTCATGTCCTGTGTTTTTTCTTGGTGAAATCCCTCAACACTATTTGAAAACATTAACATTCTGAAGGGACTCTTGTACCTTCTTCCCCTATTAGAATTTTAATACTCTATCATCATATAGTCCCTTCCATTGGGGTAAATAAATTTAACTTTCAAGGTTAAAAAAAAAAAAAAAGGGAACCATTTCTGAAGCAAACAGTAGCTCTGTGCCTCTGATCCCAGGAGGAGAGCAGGAACTCAAGTCTCCAGTTTAGGCTGAAACCAGCAATGAAATAAGCAGGGCAAGAATACCAGACCAAAAGCGAGCCTTCCGCTTGGAGCACTTCCAAGTGCACTAGCTGACAGTGGCTGGATAGAGCAGCACTGTACTGTGACTTGCAGAGACAAGTATAAAGACCCAAACCTGGGGGCAGGAACTTGAAGAGCTCAGAACAGGTGGAAATGAGGACAACTTTGCACTGGGTCATGTCACTTTGGGAACACTGAAAGCTTGTAGATCCCCAGCCAGGGCTGTCCCTGAAATACTACAGTAATGTAACACTCAATACTGAAGAAAAGAGCAAAAGGATCCAAGAAGACAAAATCTCAGTCAGATATCATTTGCAAAAGTGTGCATAACCCAATTGTAACAAAGTCCAAAGTCAAAAAGTAGGTTGCAAGAATTAGTGAAAAAGAAAGGAAGGAGGGAAAGAGGGAGGGAGGAAGGAAGGAAGGAAAAAGAACCATATTAAAAAGAAATACTATGGTGAGAAAAAAGTTCAAGACACAAATTCAAAAGAAAGGACTCCAAAACATTTATAAGCAAAGCCTCAAAGAAAAACACATATTGGGCATACATACAATCAGAATTCCTAGAGGAGTTACACCAAGGGTTGAGTTTTTTTTTATTTAAAGAGCTAAAAATTTATTTCAGAAACCAAATGAGAGCAAGCAGAGAGAAAAAGGAGAAGAAATGAGAGCTATCAAAGAAAGATACAGAAAAATAATTAACAACTTAAGAGGCACAAAACCTTACCCAAAAAAATAAGTTCCTGAAAATTAGAATTGACAAAATGAAACCTAATGACTCCTTGACACATCAAGAAACATGAAAACAAAGACAACTGCCTGAAAAAAGAAAGAAAAGATAATGCAAAGTATCTCATAGGAAAAACAACTGACCTAAAAAACAGACTAAGGAGAAATAATTTAAGAATCACTGGACTACTTAAATGCCAAGACCAAAAAAAAAAAAAAAAGAGTCCAGATTTTGTGAATTCATAAAGAAAAATGTGCAGATTTCTCAGCAGAGAGCAAATGAGAAATAGAAAGAATCTACCAGTCACCTCCTGAAAAAATTCCCAAAATGAAAAATTCAAAAATATAACCAAAATCCAGAATTCCTACATCAAAGAAAAAAATACTACACGTAAGCAGTCAGAAGAAAGAATTCAAGTATCAGGGAGCCAGAATCAGGATCACACACACAATTTGGCAGACACCACTATAAAGAGAAAAGGAAAAAGGAACTGAAAAGCATTTATTAAGTACCTATATGCCAGAATTTACAAATACAAATATTATCTCACTTGATCTTTATGCTGTGAGGTATATGCTATTAATAGCCCCATTTTACAAATTGAGAAAACTGAGGCAGACAGAAGTTAAGTGATTTGCCCTGAGTCATAAAACTACTAAGTGTCTGAGGCCACATCTAAACTCGGGTCTTCTCTGACTCTAAGCCCAGCTTTCTATCCACAGTATCTTCTAGCTGCCTACAAAAAGGAGTAAAAGAGCTTAGCACATGATAGTAGAGAAGGCAAAAGATCTAGACTTACAGTTAAGAATAACACAACCAACAAAGTTGAGTATAATCTAAGAGGGGGAAAATGAACTTTTAATTAAATAGACACCCTGATGAATATCAGGCCACTGGACCCAGATGGCTCAGGAGAAGAAAGTGTGGTTGGTGACCTTATACAGCATACTGTCACTCAAATCAGAGTTAACTGCTAGTCATGGCATCATCTTGATGTCATGGTCCTCTTCCAGAACAAAGGACAAACACAATAACAACAACACAATTAAACATAAAACTCCTAGAGCATTCCTGATCAAAAAAATTAGTATTTTGTAAAAATTCTAACAAACAGAGAAGTCAAGAGAATCATAAAGAGGTAAATATGACTGAACCTAATATAAAGGTCTAAAAAAGAATAAACTGTTTACATTCTTATATGAGGAGACGATATATGTATCCACTCAGAATTCTAGCATAATCACAGACCACAGAGAGAACCTAATTAGACAAATCTCAAAGTGTTTAGGCAATGCTTTTGTGATTTTAAGAGAAAAACTGAAACAGAGGGGGAAAGAAATCTACAGGGGACAGGAGAAAGGAATGGAAGAATAAGGAAAAATAAATGGGTAAGGGACATAAGTAAAAAGTCTACACAATAGGGAGGAGGGGATGGTGTGGAATGAGCAACATTTGATTCTCAATTATTTGAACCAGTCAAAGGAGGGAAGGTTACGTATACACACACACACACGCACACACACTCACAAACACAAATACACACAGAGTGGGTACAGAAATATATTTCATCCAGCAAGAAAACAGAAGAAAATAGGGGTTAAGGAAAAGGAGAGGAAATAAAAGGGAAGGTAAATTAAGGGAAGAATTAGTCAAAAACAAAATAAACTCTTACAAGGGGAAGGGAACAAAGAGAAGGAAAAGTATAAGAGATTAGATGGAAGGAAATACACAGGTCACTGTAGGAACTGTGAATATGAAGGGGATGAACTCACTCACAAAATGAAAGAAGACAGCAGAATAGATTGGAAGCCAGATTTTAACATTATGTTGTTTACAAGAAACATTCCTGGAACAGAAAGATACACATTAAGTTAAAATAAGGGGCTATGGCAGAATCCATTATGCTTCAGCTAAAGTTAAAAAAGTAAAGAAAAACAATCATAATTTCAAAGCAGAAGCAAAAATAGAACTAATTAAAAGAGAAACTACATTTGCTTACAAATTACAATGTAAAAGTACCTTACAAATGGATCAATATCAATACTGTGTGTATGTGTATATATATATATATATATATATATATATATATATATATATATATATATATATATATATATACACATATATACATACACACACTAAATGGTATAGCATCTAAATCTTTAAAGAAAAAGTTAAATAAATTACAAAAGGAATCAGTAAAACTCTAATAGTGGGGTACCTCAATTTACCCCTTTCAGACCTAGATAAAACTAACCTCCCCCAAAAAAGAAAGAAATGAAAGACTTGAATAGAATTTAACAATTAGTTATAGTAACCTCCCTAGAGACTTCTTAATAACAGAAAATGCAAAAAAGTAGAATTATTAAATATAGATCCAGAACATAATGCAATAAAAATTACATTCAATAAAGGGTCTTTGAAGCAAAAGGTTAATAAATTAATTGGGTACTAAGTAAACTAAGCCTAAAGAACAGGTAAGTCAAAGAACAAATCATATAATGACAACAATAAAACAGCATGCCAAAATTTTTTAGATGAAGTCAAATAAATTCTTAGTGGAAAAATTGTATCTCTAAACACTTTCATCAATAAAAGAGAGAAAAAGCAGATTTTCAAACTGCCCATTAATTCTATCAAACATTTAAAGAAAAATTAATTCCTTCTGAAGAATAAATTGGATAAAGAATAAAATTGAACTGTGCCCACAAGACTATAAAATAGTGCATATTCTTTGACCCAGCAACAGCACCACTAGCTCTGTATCCCAAAAGATCAAAGAAAAGGGAAAAGGACCTGTCAGTACAAAATTATTTATAGTATCTCTTTGCGTGGTGGCTAGGAGATGGACATTGAGGGGATGCCCATCAACTGGGGACTAGCTAAACAAGTTGTGACTCTGATGGAATACTATTGCTATAAGAAATAATGAGCAGGATGGTTTCAGAAAAACTTGGGAAGATTTACGTGAACCCATGCAAAGTGAAGTGAGCGGAACCAGGAGAACATTGTACATAGTAACAGCAAAACTGTAACAATGATTGACTGTGAAAGAGTTAGCTACTTTGTTCAAGACAGCGAACCAAGACAATTCCAAAAAACCCATGATGAAAAATGCTATCCACCTCCACAGAGAGAACAAATGAAATCTGAATAATGACTGAAGCATACTTTTTAAACTTTCTCATTTTTCTTTCATGTGCCTTCTTTTGTGCATGTGTGCTTTCTTTTGTCAACATGGTTAATATGAAAATGTTTTACATGACTTCACTGAAAAATCGAACCTGGGAATATTTACATGAACTCATACAAAGTGCAGAGGGCAAAAGGAGAATATTGTACATAGTAACAGCAAAACTGTAACAATGACTAACTGTGAAAGAGTTAGCTACTCTGTTCAAGACAGTGAACCAAGACAATTCCAAAGAACCCATGATGTAAAAAGCTATCCACCTCCAGAGAGTGAACAAATAAACTCTGAATGATGACTGAAGTATATTTTTTAAACTTTATTTTTCTTTCACGTGCCTTCTTTTGTGCATGTATGCTTTCTTTTACCAACTTGGTTAATATGAAAATGTTTTACATGACTTCACTGAAAAATCGATATCATATTGCTAGACTTCTCAAGGAGTAATGGGAGGAAAGAACTTGAAACTCAAATCTCTAAAAAACAAATGTTAAAAATTTTTACATGTAATTGGCAAGCATTTTTAATGAAATAAAAATATTTTAAAAGAACAATTCCAAGAATACATAAACTTTTTGAAAAGAGTAACACAATAAGAGGTCTCACCAAATTCCTTCTATGATACAAATATGACCTTGATACGTAAACCACGAAGAGTCAAGACAGAGAAAGAAAAATGTAGCCTAATAACCTTAATGAATATTGATACAAAATTTTAAAATCATATTATTAGCAAGGAGACTACAGCAACATGTCACAATGATTATATATTAGAACAAGGTTAGATTGTTTACAGTTAGATTACAAAATATCTCTAACTATTAATTAAGGAGGGCCTGCCTTATAATTTAATAATAATAATAATATAATACAATAATAATAGATACTGTTAATCTCCATTGTAAAGAGGTTCAAGAATATTATACAACTTTCCCATGATTCTGCAATGCAACTAACATATTAGAATTGAAATTCAAACCCAGGTCACTTGACTTCAGGTCTAGCATTCCTGCTGTACCACCCTGCTATAGGAACATGTTTATAAGTACTACTTTGGATCAAATTGGAAGTGTCCAAAATTTTTGACTGTACTGAAATTCACTGGAACATATGTTCTTGGGAATACTGCTTTTTAAAGTTTTTAAGTGGTGAGAGTCCTTGGCCATACCTATCATGGCTACTCTTAGTTAAGCATCACTGCTCTTACTTGACAGGTGGGGCTTTCTGTGGAGATATTTGACTCATTCCAACAGGAGAGAAGTCCATATATAAATGTAAATATATAAAGTACACATAAAAATTGTAGGGAAATATAAGGTAGCTTGAGAGAGAAGGCATTAGCAGTGGAAGGAACAAAAAGGCTTCATGCAGAAAACAGTGCTTGAGTTTTACCTTAAAGGAAGATGAGGGATGGAAGGTACTATGTGAGGAATAACAGGCCAATTTGGCTAGATCAGAGAACACAGGAGGGAGTGATGTTCAGAGAGGCTGACAGGTTAAGGCCAGGTTGTATAGAATTTTAAAAGCTGAACAGGGGAAGCAATAAGAAGCCACTAAAGTTGATTGAGTAATGAAGTAGCCTGGTCAGACCTATGCAGTAAGAAGGATGAACTATAGGAAGGAGAGATTTGAGGCAGAAGAAGCTGTGAGAGAGAATTAGGGCCTGAGCTAAGGCAGTGGTTGAATGAGTGAACACAGAAAGGGTCAGATGCAAGAGATGTGAAGGTAGAAAAAATAAGATTCAGCATCTGCCTGGATAAGACTCCTCCTAAATGCAGGGAATCTTGTGGAATTTGTTCATTTAAAACATGAGTATTGCAGTCAGGTATAGAAAAGATGTCTTAACAACTAAAAAACCACTGAGTAGCAATTAGCATCTGGATGTGATAGGGTATGGACCCAAGCTAAGACCCTTGCCCCTTACTCCAAAAGAATTTGAGTCTCATTTGTCTATTAAACCCCACCTTGACCTCTCCTTGACTTTCCCCACTTGATCTGGTATTCGCCTGAGACTATACACCTTTCACTACTCCTATGCCAAATTCTCTGTTACCCTTAACTTAACCCAGCCCTCCATAGTCTGTTATCTCCAGATCTGCTACTTTCCACCCTCCATTCTACCTAAACCCCATTCTCTTGTTTCCTGGTGGCCTACCTCTAGTCACCCCAGCCTACTGGCCACTCCCATCAAGATCCTTCCTGGACCTTTCTTTTAATCACTCCAGACTACTTGGCCAACCCTAGATCCCTCCCACAGTCTTTCTGTACATAAGATCTATCTTGTTTCCATGAGTGTTCAGATTCCTTGAGTCTAGTCAATGCTGAGATTCCCTTAAGAGTCAGGTCAACATGGTAGATTTATTTCAATAAATGTTGTCTTTGACTGAAAGAAGGCTTGGGTGGAATTCTTTCGGGCAGGACCCATATGTGATTATTTTGGGGGCCCAGCACCCCTAAACCTCAATTGGTGTACATGTGCCACATTCATCAGTTAAAATCATGGTAAAGTGCTGTCCAGAATATATTCTGCCCCCATTCCCACCTATCAAAGAAAGCTTCTGGGCATTATTGTCTCACTCCAAACCCAACTTTACATTTTCTTTTATGTTTTCTTACTGAAGGATCTGATCTCACTTCAAATATGCAAATGATAACTAGCATTTATACATCAATTCAAGGTTTGCAAAGCATTTTACATATATTATCTTATCTCAACTTCTAAACAACCTTATGAGGTGGACACTATTATTAGCCCCATTTTACAGAGGATGAAACTGAACCTGAGAAAGGTTATGTGACTTGCTCAGGGTCACATAACTAGCATCTGAAGGTGAGAGATATCGAAAGGAAAGAAACAATAAATTTTTATAGCACCTACTCTGTGCCAGGCACAGTGCCAGTAAGCATTTTTTACAAATATTATTTCAATTGAAGCAGAATTTGAACTCAGGCATTCCTAACTCCAAGTTCAGTGCTTTATACAATATACTACTTAGTAGCCTCATAAGACAACTCCTCTACACAACCTTCATGAAGGATCTGTGTCTAGTAGAAAAGCCAGGCATCCATTAATAGGAATTAAACTGAAAATTCAAATCTCATTTGCTTAGGAAGCATATTCAAACCATGAAATGGTTGCAATAAGTAGGTTCATTACTCTGCCAATCTCCGCAAAAACGAAGGACTAAAAAACTTCACACAATTCTTATCTGTTCTTCTTACTAAACAAAGATTATTTGCATTCTTTGAAGACTCAATCACTGACACTATTAATAAATGTTCAATAAGTACATAGCATGTTACATAGTACATCAAAATCTGAAACATATTTTATAAAACTTTTCAAGAGAGTATTTAGTTTGCAATGGGAGCTTATAATCAATAATTAAAAGCAAGATCCCTCTTGAACTTCATATTTCAGAAGGCACCTGACATGCTGCCAGAATACTGTAGATTTCCAAATTATCTACAGATAATTTCATGTTTCTTTCAGAGACTCTTTAAATATTTAGCATTTATATAGCATTTTAAAGTGCTCTACACGTTATCTCATTTGATCCTTATAACAACCATTACCGGTAGGTGCTGTCATTATTCCCAATTTACAGATGAGGAAACAGAGGCCTCCACTGGCCCCTGATTACATCTACTAAGTGTCTGTGGGAGAATGCAAATTCATCTTTCTGACAACAGGGCTTTCTTTAAAGCCTCGTGATAATGTAAAAGACACCTGGCTCCATCACCAATCATTTCCCTTTCTAATAAGCTCAGTTTCACCCATTTGGGACAAGAATTTCTAGCAGGGTGGTCCTTTCAAAGGTGCATGTGGACCAAGAGCTCCTTCAACTGGAGTCAAGACAGAAGAAACCACGATAAATAATTTACTGTTCCTATCAGGAAGCAATGATTCAGTTAGTTTTAACAACTGGTTCCACTGGGCTCTTTACCAAATCTCAAAGGAGGAGAAATGAAAGGAGGAAAACATCGACAAGAGAAGGAACAGCTTAAACCAGTCCTTCTGCCCAGTGTGTTTGTTTCGGGGAGGAGGTGGCAGAGAGGGGCATTTTTGGAAAGGGAATGGGGCTGGTTTCCCCATAATATGAACACGTAACAGGAAGCCAGGGGCCACATCTTCATTTCTGGCACGAATAAGAGTCACTCCTCCCTTCTGGCTTCTGGAAAGCAGCGGCCATTGACTCAGAGTTAATAACGGCTCCCCTTTCTTTTATATACAAGCACACCCGGCCTCTCAAACACAATCCTGCGAGTGTGCTGTTCTCACCATTTCACAGATGGGCAAAGTAAGGCTCAGAAACAGTGACCCAAGTGTCCGGGACGGCCGTTTTAAAGCCGGTTCTACCTGTTTCCAAACTCAGTTGTCTCTACCCGCTAATCCACGCTTCCTACGCACATCTCCTTTCCTTCCCGACCTCGGTCAGTTCCGTCAGCCAGAAGCTCCGAGAGCGCCACCTGGCCGAGGCCGCCCTCCTGCGGCGGAGACGAGGCCACGTGACGGACAGGCCCTTCCGGCCCCACCCCCACCCCTCGCCGGCAGCACGCGCTGCCAGCCTCCTCACGTGACCCCGCAACTCCCCAGCCGCCCGAGCGGCCATTTTGTGGGAGACCTAACCATGCGTGATCGCGGCGAGCCCGCTCCCATCTGCCGGGTACAAGCTCCCCGAGGGCCCGCGGGCGGCACACACGCCCCCAACCGAGCCTTCGGGCCGCCCCAGTTAGAGCGAACCGCAGTGAAACATTCTGCACCCCAATGCACATCGAACCCCGGGCCTCCGGGAATGCGATGCCACCTCCTCAGTCTCTGACTGGCCCACTGTTGTCACGTGACGCCAACCCCCAATTCCCCCCCTCAAAAATTCACCTACATATACACTCAACACCTCGAGCCCGGAGCAGTCTTTAACAAGCGCGCGTGGGGGCCCGACGTAACGTATGGGAAACGCAGTGCGCCTGCGCGTACCTGTCACGGAATAGCAATCGTTAGCCAGACCCACGCGCCACTCCCGCTCACAGGTCCGGGAAACATCGCGCAGCCTAGCCTACCGCGGCCGTCATTGGAGGCCAGGAATGGTCACGTGCCCCTTCCGGGCCTGCCTCCCCTCCCCCCGACTCCTCCCTTTCCCCCCCTGCACCGCGGCTCATCACCTCCATTGTGGTGCGAAGCAGCTACGAAACCCGGGGCTTCGTGCAAAAAAGGGCAGGTCATTGAGGCCGTGGCTGCCCGGCTTTCGCGCCCATGAAAGCCCTAGGAAAGAGGAACGGGCGCCCAGGCGGCAGCGTTCACACTTAGCGATCCAGTTCCATTCTCCTCTCTCGAAGGTGGAAGCCGGGGCGTGAGGAGGGGAGGGGGGTCGTCACCCGATTGCATGTTGGGAAGGTCACTCCGCCCTGGGGTGACCGCAGGGCATGCTGGGAGAGTGGTCTTCCTTAGCGTCTCCAGGCTTCTAGATAAGTCGACTTCCTCAGCCTCCCGGTCCTGGGCAGCGTTTGCTATTTGGAGACCGTGGGGTCCAGTGCGAAGAGCTCTAGTCCGGGTGTGGGGAAACCTAGGTTAGGCGGCCGGCCGCACCCCGAACCGCAGCTCAGTGTTGGGGGCCGCCACCTCCCGGCCCTTCGCGTCCATCCCGGGAGCAGGCGGCTGCTGCGTGGCCACTGCGTGCCTGGAGGGATACGGAGAGTGTCCTCTTCGTCCTTTCGGGGCAGGTGAAATGAAACAAAGTAGCCACTTGAATGTTCAAGAGAAACAAAGTTACGGGGGAAAGCCTTAGGTTAGGACATTCCACACTTCTGGTTCAGGAAATCCCGGGCTCTCTCCTGCCTCACCTCTTAAAAAGGAGTAGTTAGCATTTATGCATCACCGTAAGATCTGCACAGCCCCGTACATCTGTCATCCCGGGCGACTTGGCCAGCTTCTACTGCCTTGTGCCTGTCTCATCTCCCCTAGCCCTGGTAGGATTGTAGCCCATGTGAGGGCAGGGTCTGGGCTCACCTGTGCATCCCCGGCACGTAACCTGAACGTAGGAGATGCTTCATAAATATTCTCCGACACTGTGGACCTCAGTTAGCGAGTTAGGGCCGGCGATCTCCCTCCCTGGACCTGGGTTTTAAATGATGTAGGTAATCCTTTGAGTCCTGGAGCAACGAGAAGTGGGGAGGGGATAGAAGAGGGCAGCCACAAAGCCCGTAAGTGTCAGGGTGGAAACTTGATCGTCCTAACCCTAAGGTAGACTCGATAAGCCATGATGCCAGGCTGCCTCCCAGATCATAAATATAGAGTTGAAATGGAGGCATCAAGTAACTAGCCCCTAATTGGGCAGAAAAGGGAGAGAGATCATTTAGGGAATAAAGATAGTTGTGGATTTCGGTTTATAGTGGATGTGGGATGATGAACGTGGGTCAGACTTCACCTGCTCTCCCTGAGTTCACCTTTTTCACTTTCAAAATAATCTTTACCGTCTAGTGCCAACCTACCCTTCTGGTATTATTTCAAATCCATTTCCACGTGTTAATGTTCTATTTCAGAAATCCCTGAACTTTTGCAAATAGAAAAGATCTTTTCAGTTATCTGAGCTCATAGGATTTTTTGCCTTTAGGCAGTTATATTTAAATTTGTATTGTTTATATCTGTTTACCTGACATACCAGCTATTTTGCAGTTACCTTAAGAGCAGGGACTAAATTTGAATTCTACATAGTAGGCACTTAATACATTATTGTTGAATGAATTAATTTCATACTACACTTCTTTGTGGAATTTATGTATCTGGTCTACTTGTCATCCTCCAAATATATAAAATGTTTTCTTGCCTCCATTCCTTTTAGCAAACCATGGTAAATGTTCTCCCCAACATCTAATTATACTCATCCTAAAAAGTACACTCAAATTTTACCTCTTCTAAGAAGTCTTCCCTGATTCTACCAGCCAGAAGTCATCTATTCCTTCTTTCAGCTCTCTGTACCTTGTTCATATCCATTTTCCTATTCTATCTTGTGTTTTTTATCTGCTCTCCTCCTCCTAAAAAAAAAAAAATTTCCCTTAACCGTACTAGACCTCCCAAGATATTATTCTCTCATCTTCGTCAAACTTGTGGAAAAATTAGTCTGTACTGCTTGCCTCCACTGTCTCCCCAGCTTCTCACTTGCTTAGCACTTTATCTGACTTCTGTCCCCATTTTACTGAATGATCTTAAAGGTTATTAATTACTTTTTTATTAGGAAGTCTAATGGCATTGGTATCTGTGACATTGTACTTTGAGGGTTCTCCTCCTTTGGTCACACTCCTGTCCCTCAAATGTCAGTGTCTCCCAATGATCTGTTCTTAACCTTTTCTTCTTTCTTTGCCTTGTCTCCCTTGGCAATCTCATTTATTCACTTATTGCTTCAGTGATCTCTAGGGAGACAAATCCCAAATCTGTGTTTCTACCACCCAAACTTACCTTAGAACTCCAATCTTTTATTTCCAACTACCTGCTGAATATCTATACCTAGATATCCTACTGATTCCTTAAACTCAGCATGTTCCAAACTGAATCTTTCCCCTGTAAATTCTATTTCTGTCAAAGGCAACACCATCATCCCTGTGTTCCAGGCTCATAACCTTATGGCCCTCCTTCTCTTCCCTCTCATTTACTCTTCATATCCAGTCAGTTGCCACATCCTATCATTTTTACTTCACCACTATGTCTGATATCTGATCTCTCCAGTTATGATATAACCACTCTAGTTCAGACTCTGACCTAAACTATTATAATAGACTCCTAACTGGTCTTTTAATTAGACTATTACCTCTTCAGTTAATCCACACTACTGACCAAGTAATCTTCCTAATGCTCTGCCAGTGTCTTGTCACTCTGCTCTCCTTAGCCTCCAATTCAGGCACTCCAGGGTTTTATAGTTTCTGTCATGTCCAACGCTGTGATCCCATTTGAGGTTTTCTTGACAAAGATACTGGATTTTGGTTTGCTATTTGGCTTGCCATTTCCTTCTCCAGCTCATTTTAGAGATGAGGAAACTGAGACAAAATAGGGTTAAGTGACTTACCTAGGGTCACACAGCTAGGAAGTGTCTGAGGCTGGATTTGAGCTCAGGAAGATGAGTCTTCCTGACTCCAGGCCCAGCACTTTATCCTCTATGCCACCTACCTGCCCTTTGGCTATCCTAAATTCCAGCCAAAATGGAATGCTATCTGGCACATTCTCTCCTTCTGGTATCCTCCATCTCTGTGCCTTCCTTCACACTCTCCCCTTTACCTGAAATTTATTTCATACATTCTCCCCTCTGTCTTTTCAAGTACTTTCTTTCATTGCAGACCCAACTCAGATGTTTACGTCTTCTATAAAGATTTCCCTGAGTGTACCTACATAGAGTATACATAGATGAAAGTGATCTCTCCCTCCTCAGATTTCTTCATACTTTGCCTGCCACCACCACCACTCCTTTGCACTTATCAATTCTCCCTAATATCATTATTACTCATTTATATGTCTTTTCTCTATGATACTTCCTATGAAAGTGAGATCTGTATTATATCTCTTTGTATCCCCAGCAGCTTGCATAGTACTTTCACATCATCGGTACTAAAACTGTTTTTGAATTTGAAGTTCGTGTACATCTCTTTCCTCTTTGGTTTGAGCTCCTGGAGGGCAGGAATCTCCCACAGCGCTGTGCCTTATACATTTTGTTTGGCCAGACGTGGTTTCATCAATATAAGGAATTCCTAATGTGGAAACTTGACTTTGCTGGTGTGGATTGGTTACCCTCTCTAACTTACACTATTGATTTTTAATATTTAATAAATATTTGTTTGCAGAACTTACCCACAACATGCCACACATGAGACACTTTCCTATATAGACATATTCACGTAGAGACAGCATAGGTTCCACAAAAATAGAATTGCTTTTCTACTAGGGTAGAGCTTGGAGCAACTTTCTCAGATCCCTGTGTAATGTAAACATGCAGCTAGGTGGCACAGTGGACTGAGTACTGGGTTTGGAATCAGGAAGACTCATCTTCCTGAATTCAGATGTGGTCTCAGATATTTACTAGCTGTGTGACCCTGGGCAAGTCACTTAACCCTGTTTGTCTTAGTTCCTCATCTGCAAAATGAGCTTGAGAAAAAAGTGACAAACCACTCCAGTATCTTTGCCAGATAGGGTCATGAAGAGTCAGAAATGCCTGAAATGCTGAACAGTGACAAAACAAGAGTAATGCAAGCACGTGAAGCTTGAGCTATGCCAGTGCACTCACTAAGCGTTTTCAAATGCAAATTTAAATCCCACAGTTCCAGCCTTGAACCACAAGCTCATTACCATCTGACCGTAAATTTTATTATCCTTTACAAAGTGTAAAATGATCCAGGCACTTCTAAAAGGGAGTTAGGCCCTATAAGGCACAAATGCACTCTGAAGTGGGAAGAGCCTTTACCACTCAATTGTCTCTATAACTTGCTCCTTACAAGGTAAACATTTACTGAAGTAAAAAAGGGGCAGAACTTTACACTTGAAAAAGAAGCAGCAGCTAAGTAACACAGTGAATGGAGTGCTAGACTTGGAGTTAGGAAGACCCAAGTGCAAATCCTACCTCGGATACTAATGGTCTAACTGGACAAATCATTTAACTTCTTTCAGATTCAGTTTCCTCATGTAGAAAATGGGGGTAAATGTAACACCTACTTCATAGAGTTGTTGTGAGGATCAAATGGCATAATGTTAAAACCACTGTATAAATGCTATTATTAGAGAAGAAAACTGGTACTGCTAAATCCCAGAGGAAGCAGAATGGGTTGGAATCTAACACAAAGGTGGAAGCATTAGGTTTAAAAAAGGAAAAGGTACTTCTTTCTCTGATTCACATGGAAAGGCAAAAACAAAAAGGACATGTATTGTGTTCCTTGTGTTGCCAAGGAGATAAGGATATTGCAGATAGACACCTGCTGGTTAAGAAGGAAATCCCCAGCATTCCCCTCCTTGAACCTTCAGGGAACTGAATGAATTTTGCCCTTGAACCAGCTTGAATGACAAGCCCACTCTAAGTGGGGTGAGAAGAAACAGCATCAGAGCAAGTATACTAATCTGGCAGGAAAGTCAAATATATAATGTATATAAGAGCTCATTAGATAAGTGGTCAAAGAACATAAACAGGCAATTTTCCAAAAAAGAAATGCAAGGATCAGCTATCTCATGAAAAAAATGTTCCAGATCACTAATGAGAAAAATGCAACCTCATGCCCATCAGATTAGCAAAGATGACTAAAAGGAAAATTGCAATTGTTAGAAAAGCTATGGGAAGACAGGCACATTGATGCATTGCTAGTGGAGGTATGACTTGATCCAACCATTCTGGAAAACAATTTGGAACTATCTTATACGTATCCTTTGACTCAATGATACCACTTATGGTGAGGCAACAAGCATTTATTAAATGCTAATTATGTTCCAGGCACTGTAGTAAGTGCTGGGGATACAAATATAAACAAAAGCAAGAAAAACAAACAAACAAACAAAAACCTTACATTGTAATAGGGAACACAAAAGGGAACTGTGAAAGTTAGCAGTATGTGGAGTAGAACCCGAAAGGTTGTCAACAGAAAGTTGTCAAAACCTTTTGGCTGCCCCACAATGTCACGTTGGCCTCACATTTCAGCTTCTTTCTTCAAGGAATGATATTCTAGCCTTCTCCCCCCCAGAGAGGGTGTGGGTTTCCCAAAGGAACAGTGGGAATGAACCTCAAGCACCAGTTCATTGCACAACCCCACCAAGCTGCTAGATTTCATTTTAAGTCTATGTATATTAGTCCTGATTCATGCGTTCTCTCTGCTTTGGGGAAACTATAAAAATGTGTATCAATAAGCATTTTTTATTGCTCTGAGAGCCTAATTTTTTGCCAGAGAATGCCTCTCCTCGGTAACAGAATCTATTGTTCTCTCTCCTTTGGAGCTCCCTTGACTGTATTTAACCCTAAGGATATAAAAATTACTATTTCAAAGAACAATCACTTTGTCTTAGAGAAACCAGTTTCTTTCAAAACAAAAGGCAGCACAAAAAAAAACAAACGAGGATTGGAAGAAAAAAAACCCAGGGTGAGCAGTCTCTTGGGAGAGCTCAAGGGTCATGGTGATGCAAGGGATAGGAAAGTAGGACGTCACCAGTTCTGTTCTCAGCAACAGGAACAGTTCCAGCCACCCTGCATCTGTTCCCTGTGGCTTCCAAATAGCTCCTCATATAGTCTTTATCTTAGCATCTTGGCATTCTGTCTCCTGCTAGTTGACATGAAGTTGAAGGCAGCCCAAGGCAACTTTGCCTCCGTTCTTGTAGCCTCTCTCTGGTCCTCTCCCACAAAAGCTGGTAGAGACTCCTTTTTGCTTCAGCTCTCTTCCTCTTCCTCTTCCTCTTCCCCTCCCCCTCCTCCTTTAGGAATGTCACATACTAAGCTTTCTGTCACAGTCCTATACCTATAACAGAGCCCAAAGTAGATAAACAGTGAGGACTTTATGTCTGCCAGTGGACACTGATTTCTAATATTCCCCTACATACCACAAGACATATAGCCTAAACAAATACAGAAGGAAATGACCCATATACACAAAAAATATTTATAGCAGCACTTTTTTTGTAGCAAAGAATTGGAAACAAAACGGGTGCCTGTCAGGGAATGGGTAAACAAATTATGGCATATGAATAATAAAATATTATTATGCCACTGGGAAATGACAAAGGAACAGTCTCAAAAGAACTCGGAAGACTTGTATGAACTAATGAAAACAGAGTGAACAAACAATATCAAGAAAACAATTTAGACAATGACCACATTACTATAAAGGAAAACAACTTTGAAAGACAATTCTGATAAATGCAATGACCAATCATGATTTCAAAAGACGGATAGTGAGGAATACTTCCTACCTCTTGGCAAAGAGGTGATAACGGACTAGAGGTGGAAATGAGACATACATTGATAGACAAAACCAACATGTGGACTTACTTTGATTCACTATACTTGTTATAGATGAGGGTGAGAAGAGCGAAGATTTGGTGGCTAACCAAAATGAAGGGAAAAAAAGGACACTAATGAAGCATTTTAAAAATACACAGAAGGACAAAATAAAATTCAGAAGCAGGGAAAGTATTATTACTATCATCTTAAATGTAACATACACTTTAAAAATTATCATAGAAGTTCACAGTTTCACAATCACATTTTCTTTATATGTTGAAATGCTCATATTTTTGATGTTCAAGTTCATAACAAAAAAGAAAATTTTTATTAA
This sequence comes from Notamacropus eugenii, assembly GCF_028372415.1. Lineage (NCBI taxonomy): Eukaryota > Metazoa > Chordata > Mammalia > Diprotodontia > Macropodidae > Notamacropus > Notamacropus eugenii. The sequence goes on along the minus strand of NC_092878.1, from coordinate 27,733,005 downwards.
AAATAAAGGAGAATAATTCAAAATTAGCCTGGAAAGCTACGTGGAAGCCAGATTGTGGAGGACTTCAAATGCCACGCTGAGCAGTTTGTATTTTTTCCTAGAGGCAATAGGATGCCACTGAATGTTTTAAGCCAGGAGTGACATCATCCAGCCTATGCCTTAGCCTATTTTGGCCCACTATGGAAAAGAGATTGATGAGGGAAACGACTAGAAGGAGGGAACACAATTAGGAATCTCTTGCAATGGTATGGATAAGAGGTAATGGAGGCCTAAACTAAGGTTGTGACTGTGTGAGTATAGAGAATGGGACTATTGCAAGAAATCTACGTAGAATCCAGAAAACTTGGAAACTAACTAGAAATGAGGAATGAGATAAAATATATATCTTTGATTACATGAAACTGAAAAGTTTCTACACAAGTAAAATTAATGCGCCTAGGATAAAAAAGAAAACAGTCAAACAGGGAAATATCCAATTTCTCAGATATGGGATTGGTTTTGAAGCTATATAAACAATGAACAGTCTCTCACTCTCTCTATATATGTATGTGTGTATATATATGTACACATAAACATGTATGCATACATATATATGTATGTACATTGGAGAAATACTCATTGTTCACGGGTTTACAAAGCCAATATAATAAAAAATGACAATACTAATTAAACTACCAGTGGATATCTGTATAGAACCTAAGGGGACAATTCATCTAGAGAAATAAGAAGTCAAGATACAGGGGTGGGGAACCTGAAGCCTCTATGCCACATGTGGCCCTCTAGTTCCTCAAATACAACCCTTTGATTGAATAGTCAAGATAGAATAGCAAGGAAATTATTGGGGGAGGGGGAGAAAGAGGAAAGGAAGGGGGCCTAGTAGTACCAGATCTCAAACTGTACCACAAAGTCATAATCATCAAAACAACTTGATATTAGGTGAAAAATAGGTTAATCAGTAAAACAGAAACGGAACACGGTAATATAGTGTTTGATAAACCCCAAAATCCCAGCTAGAGGGGCAAGAACTCACTATTCAACAAATACCACTGGAAAAACTAGAAAGAGTCTAACAGAAACTGGTTATAGACAAATATCTCACATAGATAATTAAGATAACCTCAGAATGAATACATGATTTAGACATAAAGGGTGACAAAAAATAATCAGAAGAGCATGGAAAAAATTTACCTATCAGATTTGTAGATAGGTGATGAGTTCATGACCAAACAAACAGAGAGATTCACAGGAGGCAAAATGGACAAATTTTGATTCTGTAAACTTAAAAGTTGATGTAAAAGTAAAACTCAGCTAAAATTAAAAGAGAAGCAAGAAACTGAAGGAAGAGCTTTGCAGCAAGTTTATTTCATAAAGGTCTTGTTTCTAAGATATCTAAGGGACTAATTCAAACTTAAAAGAATAAGACCCTTTGTTCAGCTGATAAATGGTCAAGGGATATGAATAGACAGTTTTCAGAAAAATAAATCTAAGCTATCAATAATCATATAAGAAATTCTTAAATCACTAATAATTGGAGAAGTACAAATTATAATAACTCTGAGGTACCACTTCACATCAGCAAAGCTGACAAAAAAGGAAAATGACAAATACTGGAGGGACTGAGGATAAATGGGTATATTAATGCAATATATATGTATGTATATGTGTGTATATAATATATATGTGTGCACATATATATAATATATACATATATACATTATGTATGTGTGTATGTGTGTGTATCCCTTTCTCGGCCAAATTCCTTTAAAAAGTTGTCTATACCCACTGCCTCTATCTCTCCTCACACTCCTGAACCCTTTGCAGCCTGGTTTTCAACCTCATCACTCAGCTGAAACTGCTGCCTTCAAAGTTAACAATGACTGCCAAACCTGGCAGTCTTAATTCTTCTCAACTCATCGGCTGCATTTGACACTGTTGACCACACACATCACCCGGAAATTCTTTCCTTTTGAGGTTTTTATGGTATTATTTCTTCTTGTTATGCCTCCTGCCTGCCTAACTATTCCTCAGTCCCCTTTGCTGGTTTATCATCATCCATCTCATATCCCCTAATTATGGTTGTTTCCCAAGATGCCATCCTGGGTCCTCTTCTTTTTCCTTTTTCCTCAATGTCCTTGCTCTTAGTAACCTGTAATGTAAACAACCACAGGCAATGAGAGTTAAAGATATTCCTATCCTATTAATAGGCCTCAGGTGGAGCCCATTAAGGGAAGCTTGATTAGGGAAAGCTTGTTTTGTAGGAAGGCCCACACCTTTAGTTAATTTCTAATGAGGCACTGGTTCTCAAAAGTGGTGATGGCCTCCAGCTCAAAAAAATGTATATATACTCTGAGGTGAGGTTTTGCTTTGGGGGCTTACTCTTTGGAAAAAGGTTCCCATGCCAGATGAGACTCTGGGTAGCCAGAACCTCCCCCCACATCCCTTGAAAACCCAGATATTGGTGCTTCCCTCTCTGGTAATTATGTATGTATGTAACAGTCAGACAGCTGGATTTGTCTTTTGGTCTGTGATATATGTATTGCTTATGGTCAGACAGAAGGCCTGTCTGTTGGTCTTTATTTCTCTGCCTGTATTTTCTCTATTGGTATATATGATTAAAGAAGATTGTTGACTCCTCAAAAGTTGCTTTCCTTTTGGAAAAGCAGTTCTAAAAACCTGTGCTAGCAGGATATCTTGGATGTGTCAGGGTGCTTGCTGCTACAGAACCTCATCAGTTCCTCATCAGTTTCTCACCTATATGCAGGTTTACAGTCAGACCTAGTCTCTTCCCTAAGCTTATTGCCTATGGCACATTTCAACTTGGATGTCCCAGAGACATCTTAAACTCAGTATGTCTAAAACTGAACTTATCTTTTCCACAAACCCTTTCCTTTTTCTAAATTCCCTATTATTGTCAAGGGCACTACCATTCTTCCAGTATTTCAGGTTCATAATCACAACATTATTCTGAACTTCTCCTTATCTCTTACCTATATATCCCATCAGTGGCCAAATCTTGCTTTTTGTATTTTCATGTTATCTCTTCCATCTGACCTCTTCTTTCCACTTTAGTGATTACCCATCTACCACTTTAGTTCAAGCCCTCATCATCTCTCACCTAAATTATTGCAACAGTCTCCTAACTGATCTCCTTGCCTCCAGTCTCTCACCACTCTAAGCCATTCTACACATTGTTATTTTCTTTACGCATGGATCTGACCTTGTGAATCTCCTGTTCAATAGTGGCTTCCTATTGCCTATAGAATAAAATATAAATTCTTCTGTTTAGTTTTTAAAGCCATGTGCAACTTGGCCCCAAACTACCTTTTCAGCCTTGTTGGACATTACTCCCTCTTTTACGTTCTGCAACCCAACCAAACTGGCCTTGCCGTTGTTCCTCACTCACAGCATTCTATCTCCCCATCCTCAAGCCTCTGCACTGGCTATTCTCCTCTTATCTCCAATTTTTGAGTCCCTCATTTCATTTTTTAGGTGAGGAAAAGGGTTATTTTTTCAAATTTTTAAATTTGCCTTTTAATTTATGGACCGTGGACAAGCATTTCTATAACAGTACAATAAAGACTGATTGCACATGACACTGCAAATCTACTACGTACAATTTGAATTCCCTTCAAATATGCAACAAAGTTATTATGTAAATTTTTTCCATCCCCCTACTCCTACCCTAGAGATGGCTACCATTAGACTCAAATAGGTATATATGTAAAATTGTTCTATATATATTTCTATTTATCAGTTATTTATTTATCCCTCACTTTTTTTACAATGTAACTCAAGCACCATCTTCTGCATGAAGCCTTACCTGATTTTCCCAAACTGTTAGCATCCTCTCTTCAAGCATGGTATGTTTAACCACTTTGTGTATTATAAACTTTATATTTTATGATGTCTATTTTCATATACACTTGTCTCCCCCATTACAATGTCAATTTCTTGCCAATAAGGATGGTTTTATTCTTTGTACTTGTACCCCTTCCGCTCCATACCTAGCACAGAGCCTGGCAGTAAGCACTCAATAAATAATGGTCGGTTAGTTGATTGAGAAGAAGGCCCAAGCCAGAGACTTGGAAAACATTCACAGTTAGATGGAGAAAAATGGGCGCTGATCTAGCAAAGAAAATTGAAGAATGTTCAGAAAGGGAGGAGGAGGAGAGAGGGAGAGAGAGAGCATAGAAGCCAAGCAAAGGAAGAGAGAGTAGCCAGGAGGAAGGGTTATCAAATATAAGAAGCTTCCTGGGGGATCAAAGAGAAACAAGCCTGAGACAAGACCATTGGATTTAACAATGAAGAAAGATAATCTTGGAGAGAACGGTTTTGTTGGAATGATGAAGTAAGAAATCCAGTCACAAAGGACTGAAAGTGAATAGAAGGTAAAAAAATGGAATTTAGATTTTTTTTCCTTTAAGCAAATTGTTATGCTTTTTTTCAAGACAGAAAACATCTTCCTCAAAAGAAGCAAACAAGCCCCTCTCTGAAGTACATTCCCTACAAAAAGATTGTCCTCAGAAAGAGGTATGTCCTTTTATAGTGCGTTACAATTATCAGCCATTGTGTTTAGAGTTTTGTTGCCTCTCAACGTTGGCTCAATTTATGGTCTCAAGTTCTAGTCGCTGAACAGGAGAAGGTAAAGTAAGCTGGATTATCTTTGGCAAGTTATTTTTAATATTTTAGGGACCTGGAGTTTCATCCTGCAATGAAGGCAGGCCATCTTTTTAAGAGCATTCTTCCAGTGGTTCTGTGTAATGGAATTATAGAATACCACATACCACGTTCTGTGTGCAATTGCAACTGAGGGCCAGTCAAAGAGAATGAGGAGGTACATAGTAGACATGAGACGGTTATTGTAGCTACCAATAAATTGTTGGTACACTACCAACAAAGAACTGTGCAAGCAAAGGGTTGTAGATTATATCATCAGAGATAAGTATGGCCAGAAAAGAAGGTAGGTAGGCCATGCGGTAAGATCAAAACATAACCAATGAACGGCTCCCTGATGCCCATGCCATGCTAAGAGAGAGAGAGCAAGGCCCAGCCTATTAAACAGCTCTTTACATTCAGCTCTTCTCAAATGTTAGGCACATTGCTTCCATCTTATTATCGTAAGTAATGCTACTGTGGTCATTTTGTATAGGTAGGAAGTTGATTTTTTACCAGCCTCCCAGCCAAGAAAGCCCAAAAGATAATCAGAAGGTGTTAATGAAGGGTTAAATCTAAGCTAATTACAAAGATGTAGCTACATTGTGATCCCTTAATAAAATGTAAACACCTTTCTCTGGATAAATTAGGAGTAAGGATACTAGCTGATTGGCTGAGGTTTGATAAGCAGATCCCTGGGTGAAATTTAAAAGACAATCAGTCATAGGCTCCAGTGCTTTGTGGAGGAGACCACTAAAGAGAGAGAGGAAGGGATTTCTCTCTCCTACCTCGGCATCAGTCAGAGCATTGAGTAGTGATGGGCCAGGAGGCAGTCCATCCAGAGCTCCTTGGATAAATCCAATCTCAAAGACAGTTTCCCTGTCTTTTAGGGGGAAAAAAAAGCCTAGCCTAGCCTGTATAGCAGATATTGCTCCTAACACAGCCCAACCCCTGATGGCAAGGTTTTAAAGGTCCTCTAAAGGATCTTTCACCACTTTATTGTATTTAGGGTTGTTACTGGGCAACCCTAATCCTAGGGATTTGAGAAACTGGTGGAGGCAGCAATTGAGGGAGGAATTTAGTTCAGGTAGAAGAAAAAAGAGATAACAAGAAAAGGCAGGAAATAATGAAACAGCTCCTGTAGGAGTGATGGAATACAGAGAACAAAGATCAGAAACCCGAGGTTTTACCTTTCCCTTCACAAGAATCAAGTACCATTGTTGGCAGTCTAGTCCACATGTTGGGTAATGTTAAATTTCTGAAGTTCATGTTGTATTTCTCTATGTACTATGGTTACGGTGTATGAGCAATACCACCAACCTCAGAGCCACAGTGCAGGTGATAACACTTCTGGCACAGTCACTAATCCTCATCAGAGTCAAGGTCATCTGTGTAAGGTAACTAAGTGGTCATTACCCTATTGCATACAGCCTGTCCCAACATCAGAGTTGATACAAAAATCTGCTTTGTAACACTACTCCGTTTGTGCTCTGCAGGCCAACAGCCAGGACATTTCCCTTCCTGAAAGCCCCATTGCAATTTAATATTAAATCTCTGCCCCTTACAGGCATCTACTGAGAGACTGCCCCCCTTCTTCCTTGGATGCTAAGTAAAAGACTCACCATCTAGGAGCTTAGGATCATCACTAAGCTGTCTGGGGCAACTCTTCTTCCAGGTAAAGACACATTAACTATAGTTATGCAGACACAGGTTTACCTCCCCCATATTACTAAAAAGTAAGCCCCCTCCCAAGAATGCTATCCCTTGTCCTGGCCAAACTCATTCTGAGAAGGATGTGTCTGAGCTATTCTAGGGGAAGGAGACCCGATAATTGAAGGGGATTATGAGGCATTTCCCCAGGGTATGTGAATTTCTCTCAAGTGAAGAAGTTCTCTAGACCTGAATAAGGGTAGAGTAGAGAAGGGCCAGAAAAAGTCAACTGTAACAGTGTCAGAAAGAGGCTATGTCCTTATGGGTAAGTGGGCTAGATTTGAGAAACTGCTAGACAGGAGAGTTCTCTTTCTAAAATAGCATTAATTCATCATGGACTTGGATTCTGGGAAGAAGGATACCCAACTCTTGTAGTCAGAGCCGTAATGATGAAAGCCTTCCCCTGGGGAAAGAGGGTCAATGTGCCAGATTGTGGTGGGTTGAGGATCATTCTAGGTAAGTGGGTTGTCTGACTAGCATGACAGCCCCAACAGAGAAGTAGCTGTTTTGTCCTTAGTTAAGGTGATTATATGGGTCCTTGTTCAGCAGCATCATGAATGACCCCCAGATGCAGGACTAATTTTCCAACACCTGCAGTTCTTATAATATCATCAAAATGGGGGGGAGGGAGGGGTTTAGTTTAGGAGAGTGCATAGCTTATCTCTAAGAGGTGCTTACATTCTCCATCAACAAGTACATGCCAAGAGAAGGAGGCACTGGAAAAATTCCTCCATTGGTCCTGACTCCAAAGATAATAAATGTCTTATCTATTTCAGTATAATTAGTTTCTTTTTGTAATCCTATGCATTTTGTTATGTGTACTAAAAACATTTTGAGAAGTCCATAGGCTTCACCAAATGGCCAAAGGGTTCTATGACACAAAATGGTTAAGAACCCCTGACTTAGAAACATAGAAGGCAACCTTATCAGATTTGCAGATGGGACAGGAAGCTAACACACTTAATGATAAAGTCAGAATCCAAAAATATCTTGACAGGCTGGAACATTGCTGGGATAAATCTAATAAAGTATAATTTAATAGAAATAAATGTAAATGTGAAATCACAAATGGGGGGGGAGTAAATTCCTCCTGTTGTTCTGTTTCTCCTGGATTTTCCCATGTGCTCAGGCACCAAAGAAAAGATCAAAACGTGGAGAGTCGGGGCTGCCAGAAAAAGCAAGGTTTAAGGTTGTACTAGTTTCCGAACTCTAGCAGGATTTGTCAAAGGGCAAATACAGAGTGTCCCCTTTCTGGCATTCACTTGAATGGTGTTAGCTCCTCTATTCGGATTGCTCCTATTGAGACCCACTTGACCCAGAAGCAGTCCAGCCATGCGTTGGGAGGAGAAAAAGAGAGGGAAGTTGACTATATGGATAGAGATCTATGTGGCAGAGGCCAGCAACATTACCAGTGGGTTCAACTAAGTCATCCCATAGAAGTATTAGTCATGGGCAGCTAGGTGGGGCAGTGCATAGGAGGCTGGGCTTGGAGTCAGAAAGACTCGTCTTCTAAATTCAAATTTGGCCTCTGACCCTAGTTGTGTGACCCTGAGCAAGTCACTTAACCCTGTTCCTCATCTGCAAAATGAACGGGAGAAGTACCACTTCAGTATCTTTGCCAAGAAAACCCCAAATGATCGCAGAATGAAGCAGAATATTTTCTCTTGTGTTTTGTTTTGATTTGGTTTTTCTCATGGTTTCTCGCATTCATTTTAATTCTTCTATGCAATGTGACTACTGTGAAAATGTGTTTAATAAGAATGCATTTGGAGAACCCATATAAGATTTCATGCCATCTCTAAGACTTATGGAAGTGATTGTAGAAAACTGAAAACAAATAAATTAATAAAAATGAAAACAATTGAAAAATAGAAAAGAATAAAATTACAGAAAAAGAAAAAAGAAAAGAAAATAGGGCTTGGCGATATTTTTTAATTAGGGAAATTACTTGAAGCAAAATAAATTTGATCATTAAAGAAAAAAGAAAACCCCAAATGGGGTCATGAAGAGTCAGACACGTCTGAAAAACAGCTCAAAGAAGGATTGCTCAGTTTTCCAGGGTCTCCAGCTCAGCCAAGCAGCAATTTGCTTAGCAGACAGGCAGAAATTGAGAACAGTTTCTACCAGATTAACTAGAGGGACCAATCTAGAATGTGATGGGATAACTTCCCCTTTCCCTTTGACTATGAGGCTGAGTGCTTGGAGGTGCTTCTTTACAAAAGTCTCCTCCCTCCCTTTCAAGGTGAAAGAGGCATGATATAGAAGAGAGTTAAAAATTCAACTTTACCAGAAGCTGTTGTACTCAAGCTATTTGGAACTTATTATACTTTATTATTCTCTGTGCATTTTAGAGTATTTGCTTGCCAATTGAGCGAATGATTTGGAGCTATTCTGAGGATGAAAGATTGGGAATTCAAGTGGGTAGTAAGCAAATTATGAATTATTTTTGGAATTTGTTACATACCCCTAGGTGGGAATGTAAAACCTGGAAAACCTGAGGAAGGGAAGGCTGGGAGATGCTGGGTTTAGTAGCAACTTTCTGCACATGCACTGTGGAAGGAAGCTGGCACACAGTTTCAGGTGCCTCCTGCTGGCTCAACAGGTTTAGCATTTACACCATCATACCTTTTTAGGGATGGCAGATGAATCACTGTTGCCATGGAACCCAAACTGTTCCTTTAGGGAAACTAATTTTTCTTCTTCAGTTACAAGATGAGGAAGGCATGGTTGGACAGCAGTTTGTCTGAAAATAGATATGGGGGTTTAGTGGACTACAAGGTCAGTAAGAGTTAACAGTTTAAAAAAAACTAATAAACTCTGATCAATACAATGATCCAGGATAATTACAAAGGACCCGTGATGAAAATGCTATCCTCCTGTAGAGAGGGAACTGACAAACTCTGAGTGCAGATTGAAGCGTACTTTTTTCGCTTTTTTTATGTTCTTGGTATAAGTTTATCAGTTGTTTTTGTGGGGTTTTTTTGGTTTGTTACCACCACCACCACCACCAAAAAGAAGCAGGTATATTTTCTTTTAGACCTCAAGATTGTCCATACTCTTTATGAGCCCAGAGCCTGGACTACAGATGAAAACTAGAAGCTATGCCTTTCTTAATGCAGCACAAGGTCTTGTTAGCTTTTTTTTTCCTCATTTTTGGGTTATTACCACCACCACTGAAGCAGCTAGATGGTTCAGTGGATAAAGCGCCAGGCCTGGAATCAGGAAGATTCATTTTCCTGAGTTTGAATCTGGCCTCAAACATTGGCTGTGTGACTCTGTTTGCCTCAGTTTCCCTGTCTGTATCTTTGCCAAGAAAACCCCAAAATGGGATCACAAAGAGTCAGCCATGACTAAACAAAAACAACAGCCTTTGCCTTTCAAATATTATTTGGTTTTTATACTTACTAGTAGAGACACAATGGGCAGCTAGGTGGCGCATTTGGATAGAGTGCTGTTCCTGGAATCTGGAAGACTTATCTTCTTAAGTTCAAATCTGACCTCAGACACTAGTTGTGTGACCCTAGGCAAGTCACTTAACCCTGTTTACCTCAGTCTGCTCATCTGTAAAATGAGTTGAAGAAGGAAACTGCAAACCACTCCAGTATTGTCGCCAAGAAAACCCCAAATGGGGAATTATCATTGCTGTTTCAGTTGTTTCATTTGTGTTCAACTCTCTGTAACACTGTTTGGGGCTTTCTTAGCAAAGATACTGGAGTAATTTGCCATTTCCTTCTCCAGATCATTTTACAGAAGAGGAAACTGTGACAGACAGGGTTAAGTGACTTGGCCAGGGTCACACAGCTAGTAAGTATCTGAGGCCAGATTTGAATTCAGGAAGATGAGTTTTCCTAACTTTGGTCTGGCACTCTATCCACTGCAGCACCTAGCTGCCCTAAGAACTATTAGAAATGGTTTTTGTCTTTTTATCAAGGTGTTAATGAACACCTCCATATTTCATGAAGAGATTTACTTTCAGATGTCCCAGGTAAAGCCTCCTCACCTCTAGTAAGCCCATTGGGTTGATTGGAACTGCCCTAAACAATCCCTGCTAAACCATAGGAGAGGCATTGAGTGGCACAGTGGATAGAGCACTGGGTCTGGAGTCAGAAAACCTCAGTTCAAATCTAGCCTTGGTCACTCACTAGATATGACCCTGAGCAAGTCACTTAACCACTGACTCAGTTTCCTTGATTATAAAATGGGGAAATAGTAGAACTTACCTCCCTAGGTTGCTATGGGAATCAAATGAGGTAATAAAGTGCCTGGCATATTTTGTTGTTATTGTTTAGTCATGTCTGACTCTTCCTGATCCCATGGACTGGGCATTCTTGGCAAAGATAATGGAGTAGTTTGCCATTTCCTTCTCCAGTGGATTAACGCAAACTGAGGTTAAGCAACTTGCCCAGGGTCACACAGCTAGTAAGAGTCTGAAGGAAGATTTGAACTCAGGTCTTCCTGACGCCAGGCTCAGTGCTCTATCCACTGAGCCACCTAATTGCCTGGCAATAGTAGGTAATTAATAAATTCCAATATCTATTTTTTCTTTCTCCTTTCCTCTTTGTTCTTTTGTGAGGATTCCTCTGGATGACAGGAATAAGGAGGTTGGAGTCCTGCCCTTGTCTGCTCTGGTCAGTCCCCATCCGGAGTGTCATGTTAATTTCTGAACATCTCAGTTTAGGAAGGTCATTGATAAGCTGGAGAATATCCTAAGAAGAACAGTCAGAATGGGGAAGGTCCCCTAGTCCACACCATAAAAAGATCAATTGAAGGGACTGAGGAGATTTTATGGAAAAGAAAGAAAGAGTCAAGGGGGGGCCTGATTCCTTTCTTCAAGTACTTGAAGAGCTGTCAGTCAATTAATAAGTGCATAGCAAAGTGTCTACTATGTGTCTGGCACTGCAGACAGGCCAGAGATACAAGGAAAAATTAAACATTTCCTTTTTCTCAAGGCATTTACATTCTATAGGGGAAGGCACATGTTAGCACATGGAAGAGGAATTAGACTTGTTCTGTTTGGGCCCAGAGGAAGTTGCGGGGAAAGGCAAATTTAGATGTCAGGAAAAAGTTTCCTAAAAATTGTTGTTGTTCAGTCATGTCCAACTCTTCATGGTGCCATTTGGGGTTTTCTTGGTAAAGATACTGGAGTGGTTTGCCATTCCCTTTTCCTGTTTATTTTACAGATAAGGAAACTGAGGTAAAGAGGGTTAAGTGACTTGCCCATGGTCACATGACTAGTAAGTGTCTGAGGCCACATTTGACCTTACAAGATGAGTCTCTCTGATTCCAGGCCTGACACTGTATGGATTGTGCCACCTAGCTACCCCAGTTACAGCTATCCAAAAGTGAAATGGGCTTCCTAGGATGGTAGTGCTCCTCACCCCCTCTTAGAGGCCTTTAATCAAAGGGTGGATGATTCCTTGTCAGGTATGTCTAGAGGGGATCTTTTTCAGGTATTGGTTAGACTAAATGATCCCTGGAACCCTTCTAACTGATATTCTGTGACCTTAGGGGTATTCTGTGTCTTTAGGTTTTCATTAGTTTCTTCTACACCACTCTATTCTACAGTTAGTATACCAGTTAAGCTGAGCTGAGGGTTCATTTTGTGCAATAGGGAGATATATGTTTGGAAGGACTTAGTGTCAGGCTTGGATGCCTTTACACATTTAGTTGGTCCAAGTTTCATAGCTTTAGACTACCAGTCCTTATTGGGCAGGTACCATTTCTGTGGAACTTAAACCTTGCAAACAGTAGATACTAAATAAATATTCATCAACTAACTGCACTGAACATTCCTCAGAATGGCTTCTTGTGAATGGACATTCTGAGTTGGCTCTCCTCAAATGGATCCATGATCTCCTCCATTTGGAAATTCCCTTCAGTGAGTATCAGAAGTAAGGTTTGAATTGAGGTCTCCTGACTCCAGAACCAGAGCGTTTTCCATGGTACTAAGTCCAGCCCCTTCATGCTACGGCTGAGGAAAATGGAAACAATTTACTCTTGGTCATATAGTTAGTAAATAGAGGACCTAGACATTGAACCCAGTTCCTCTTTCTCCAAATCCAGCATTCTTCCCATATTACTGGACTATGGTAGTCTTATTGGGTACCATATGTGGTTCAGGGAGCAAGTCTAAAAGTACTTAGTGTATACCTTTCTGTGCTTGGGTCTCCTCAAATCTGTTTGAGGTAACTAAGACCCTTCTGTCCAAGGACAGAATTCCACGTGTGAGATTGAAGATAGCAGGAAAGTACCCTTTGCAGGCCTAATCCCTTTGCAGGCAAAGTGGAGTTAGAAGCCCCCCCACCCCCACACATACCTGGGAAGGTCCTCATTGAGTTTCTTGTCAATCAAGTTGAAAATGTCTATTCCACAAGATATTTAGACTCAAAATTTCACAAGACCCCATGCCACAGGGCATAGTTTCTGGTTTTAGGGTGGGTTAAAGTGAATTAGAATAGATCCTACCATCCAGGATTGCTCTTGGGACAGTCACCAGAGGTGACAAACCTGCTTTTTGAAAATCAACTCTGATTTTGCTAAAAACAAAAACAAAAAAAACCCACTTTCTGTATGTTTCATAATTATGTACATCACCAAGGAAACAGACAGATTTACAAGAAGCCAAACTGTGTCTATTCTATTCCTAAAATGTCAGTAGTTTCTTGGCAGAGATTATAAGTGAGGTGAGAAAGAAAAACTGTGAAGCAGCAGGGCTGAAGAGCCAAAAACTTCCGCATACAGAGACATCAATCAAAGATGCTTGCACGTCACAAACTGCAGCCTCACGCAAATGGGAATGAACTGGACTTAAGTGCAATTCAAAATCAGGTATTTTGTATACTTGGCATTTTCTCTGGAAGAATTAGTTGGCACTTTTCCACATAAAGAGCTAGTGAAGAACATCCTAGTTCACAGGGGTAATTCTCCTAAGATGTGAACATTCGCGTGATGCAATATTCGAATTCCTCATACACAGGTCTCAAGCTGAGCCCATTGGGGCTCCAAGAAAATCAAAGAGTTGGAGACTGTGTACAACACATTCAAGAATGGAACAACTGGAAAAGAGATAGTCCAGGACAGAAGAATAAGTGGGAGCCAAAACCAGCTACCAAAAAAAGATTAAAAAAAATAAAGATTCCTTGTGGCTGATATGTGAACAAGGAGCAAACCAAGGCAGACAGCACATAATAGAATCGGTTTAAGAATGTGTCATGTGAGCACGCCTACAGACCACTCTAGGAGCTGTTTCTGAAATGGGAGAGGCTGTCATCACCTCTCCCTCAGAATTGCCATGAGCCACAGAAATAATTTTGTTTTGGAAAATGGATCTTAGTTTTCAATCTTCCTTGTCCAGATCATAGTCCAATTCCTCTGGTAAACTCTTGCTCTTACTCTCCTGCTACATTAACCCTTGATAAATCAGTCAGACAGGCACTAGGCATGAAGTCAAAAGAAAATAGGAAGGAATTAGTTAAGCCCAATATTCTGAGTCCCTTAGCTATGAAGTCATGCTGTGGGACCTCCCTGAATGTTACCCATATGACTATTCCCTCTAATGTCTCCTGGTGGATGCTGGGGGAATGCCAGTTCCTTGTGATGATATAAAAAGGAGGTGCAGGGAGACTTTATACACATATCCAGTGTCATATCTGAGTGGGGAATAAGGTTAGGGTAGATAGGATTAGGTGAATTTAGGGTTGTTCCTTTGGTGCTTGCAGATGGACCGCCCCCCTCCCTGCCTAGAGCCTTACCAGGTGATGGTTGGTAGCATCTGTCTGAAGTCAAATCTTCAGTTTTGCTAACAGTACTGAGCTAAAACTCAGGAAAGAACCTAGCCCTCAGTAAAGCAAAACTGTTGTGAACCAGGGCCTCTGAGACATGGCAAAGTCAAAACAACCAGGATAAAGCTATTATCCTCAGCGTCCCTCACCATCATCCTCAGTAAACATATGTTGTAAGAGAAAAAGGTCTGCTACTCAAGAGGCTCTAATTTCACATACATAAAGAAATACTAAACCAACCAAGACATGTAAGTGAATCCAAGATTGAGTGGAATCTGGGATATTTCCTAATGTACCTAAAACTTCCCATGGTTCCTAATAATAATAGTAGCATTTAGATAGTACTTCAAGGTTTGCAAATGTAAAGATGTACATTATCTCTTTTGATCCTCATGACAACCCTTTAAGGGCAGGGCCATTATTATTCCCATTTTACAGACAAGGAAATTGAGGCTGAAAGTGATTAAATGACTTGCTCAGTCATACAGCTAGTGTCGGAGGCAGAATTTCAACTCAGGTCTTCCTGACTCTATGCACTTTGCTACCTAGCTACCTCCAATGTTCTCCTTATTTCTGTTCCTCCTAAAAAGATGCTGGGGCTTCTTTCCCCCCCCAGAGCTCTGTCACATCCCTGATGCTTCCCAGCAAAGGAGAAACATCTCTACAGATTGCAAAACTCTCATTCCATCACACATTAAACCTTTTATGTCAAACCAAGCCCCCATTTTCATCTTTATACCCTCATTTCTGTCCCTCTTAGTCACGCTTAGATACGCAGATTTGGTGTACTTATATCTGCTCTTATTCTAGCACACCCTCCAGTTTGTTCCATTTTGCCACAGCTAGAGAGTACAGAAAAGCTCTTCATACCATCCTCTGACATGCCAGCTTAGCATTTGTAGCACTCAACTTTTACAGTTTCTGTCATGCTATGCATACAATATGGATGGATTTATTATCAACTATAGCTGACATTCTTAAGTTATTTTAAGGCTTGAAAAGCATTTTACATACATTATCTCATTTGATCCATACAGCAACCCTGGGAGCAGGGATGGGTTGATAAATATTTAATAACTGACTCTCCTAAAAAAAGTATTCATGACACACTTGTAAGTTTAATCTGTATTATTGACATTTTCTCCATCACTTAGCTGATTTCAGAGGTATAAAAGTTCACACTGAAAATGTAAACAATAAGTTGGTACAAACTGTCTCTAGGAACCCACCCACCCCCCTCCTGGGAAGCAGGGACTATTATTATCCTCATTTTGCAGTTGAGGAAACTGAGGCAGACAGAAGTGAAGTCATGTAGTCCAGGGTCACATAGGTTATAAGGATTCAAACTCAGATCTTGCTGACTCCAAGTCCAGTGTTCCATCTGCTACACCACCTACCTCTACCGATGCTGGACTATAATGTTTGTCCTTCATATTTGAAGAGGACCAGTGACATTATGGGGTGATGTCTTAACTTGTACATGATTTGGATTTTAGTGAGGCTGATGACTGCACAAGTCTGCCTCACTTGGATTTAAGGGTTGTACAAAGTCATCAGCCTTACTCTCTCATCAAAGTCCGGTGCCAAGACAAAAGTCAGGGCAACTGGTGATGGTCCAAGATGCAATGGATGACCTTGGCATTTTAAATTTCTGACCAAGCTCTAAGCACTCCACAGTGCTTACTTCAGCTACTGTTATGGCTACCTTTGGTTCTCATTCGCCCATTCTACTGGAGAAAGTCTTCACATGCTTGAGGTAGACATCCCTCTAACTTACCAATGGGTGTGATGCTTGTCAGTTACCCCTTAACCTGGTTCAGCCTGTCAGCCAAGATGGTTTTACTGAGGTGTGGCTGCTGCACATGCGGCAGTTTCTTGGAGCCAGCAGTGAGAGTTGGGTGAATCAGATGGATACCCAAAGATGGATGAGCAGCCCTGAAGAAGGTTCAGCAAGCCCTCACACCAGAGGTGCTAGACTTCCCTGAACACCCCATACCCTTCTCTGAGTGGGATACAGACATGATTAGTACATGATCCTTGCCCTCACAAAATTTGCAATAAAGCAAGAACATCACACAGATAAATACCATACAAAGTTTATGAGAGGTATGAACAAAATGCCTGGAGACTTCACAGGAAGTAATTCATGAGAACAGGGAAAGAGGAAAAAGAATCAGAGAAGGCATCTAAGCTGAGCCTGGACTTCATCAAGTGAAATTGCTGGGGGAGGAAGAACGAGAGAGACAGAGAGAGAGAGAGAGAAAGAGAGAGAGAGAGCGTGTATAGAACAGACAAAAGCATGGAGGTGGGCCAATGAGATAGGCATTTGGCAAATGACATATATGGTCCAGGTTAGGTGGAACATAGGCAGCATAAAGGAATGTCATAGAGAACTGCAAAGAGGCTCATGGCTTTATGCCTTGAAAGAATATTTCTTTGCTGAGAGGGAAGGAAACAAAGCCTTCTTTGTTGGGGTTAGAAGAAAAGTTAATTAATGCCCCTGACGTTTTTGCTTGCCCTTCCCCAGTTCTAGCCCTAGTCCCACCCCTTACTTTTTTTTTTCTGAGCAACATAATGCATCCAGGTGTCAAAGTAGATGGAGTATCTTCTTGATTTCAAATCCAGTCTCCAGTACTTACTGCATGACCCTGGACAAGTCACTTAACCCTGTTTGCCTCAGTTTCCTCATCTGTAAAATGATCTGGAGAAGGAAATAGCAAACTACTCCAGTATCTTTGCCAAGAAAACCCCAAAGAGGGTCATGAAGAGTCAGGCACAACTGAACCAACTGAACAACAACATAATGGAAAGAAGGCTAGATGTATAGGCAAAAGATCTGAGTTCTAATCCTAGCCCTTGACAATCTGTGTGATCTAAGGCAAGTCATTTAACTTCTTTGGGCCTTCCTTAGTTTCCTCACCTGGAAAATTAGGGGGTTGAACTCACAAGCTTTAAGCTCCCTTCTAACTCTAATTCTACGATTCTGTGATTCTTAGTGCAAGTTGAAAGGTGTGTGTGTTCGTCCTTCGTTGCCGAAGAAGACCAGGCCATCAGAGAAACAATGACATGACTTGCACTACTTGACTTTGTTTTGAGTGAGGGAGGGCTGTGCAGGTCACCAGCCTCACTTCTCCTCCAGAGCCATCTGAATCCAGTGATCAGATATTCATCAGGATGACTAGAGATGACTCAGGATGAGGCAATTGGGGTTAAGTGACTTGCCCAAGGTCACACAAGTAGTGAGTGTCAAGTATCTGAGGTGAGATTTGAACTCAGGTCCTCCTGACTCTTGCACTGGTGCTCTATCCACTGCACCACCTAGCTGCCTAAGTTGGAAGCTATGGCATGTGGAAAGGATATATCTGCATTTCAGCCCTAACAACTCATTAGCTAGCTAGGAAATTCTCATTCATGGGCCTGCCTTGATTTAGGAGCACTCAGGAAACTTGGTTAAACCCCGGATGAAATAATCCCTGATAGAGCAGATGAGGAATAGCCAAGTTTGTGAGTCCCAAGTTATTTCACTCCAGGTTATAATGTGGCTCATAGGCACAGCTAAAAGGACCTTTTTCTTAAAAAAAAAAATGTTCTTTATTATGACTAATATGGAAACACTTTACATGATTGCATATGGATTGTTTACCATTTCAGGGAGCAGGGAGAGGAGGGATGGATAGAATTTGGAACTCAAAACTTTTTTTTAAAAGTTAATAAAATAAAATATTAGCTTAAAATACTCTTTTTAAAAATTATGACCTTAGAAATATAGTGTGGAACAGTAGAGAGGGAGATGATCCTGGAATCAGGAAGACCTGAGCTCAAATCCCAGCCTTAACTTTGTTTTTTAAGTTTTAATTTAACTTTTTGTCCTAAGCTAAGTGAGTAGGATAAGGGGAAATGCTGGTGCTTTCACATCTCTGGTTTTGGTTCTTGTTCATGATGTTTGTGTCAGTATTTGAAACTCAGAGCAAAACAGCCTGGTTTTTAAACTCTACTAATTCCTGAGCTCCAGGGTCACAGTAGATAGGCAAAAGAAACCTATATAGTCCACACTTCATCCCCAGGCATGGGGCCTCTTGAAACACTGGGCTTTATTATTAATTTAAACCCCATGCAGCCTTGCTTACTTTCTTATGCATATTTGATGGCCACTATCGAATGTTAACAAGGGACTCAGGTTAATAAATTCACAAACAGAACTCTTATTGTCCTATTTCTTCTTCCCACTTTCACTGTTCCCTTTTCTTTTTGCCTTCCACCACTTCTGTTTGCCTTTTTTCTCCACCCTCAATGTCAGTCAATTCCTCTCTCTTTCTGCAGGAGGCTCCTCCTCCTCCTCCTCCTCCTCCTCCTCTTGTTTTTGGTTTTTTTCCACTTAGACAGCTGTTTCCCCTTCTCTCAGGAATAAGTGCGGTAGCATATGGAGAGGCTGACCAGGCTAGTGTTCATAAAGATGCTGTAACGATAGCCCATGCTATAGGTGCCACATTGGTTTGGTTCAGTTCTTGGGGGTTGGGGTTGGGGCTTCCTTCTTTTCTGGTTGGTAAGAATTCCAGGAGACCTGATAGGAAATCAAAATACATGGTTGTTTCTGAGCCGTCCCAGGAGTCTGGGCTGCTATTCTTAATCACTGGGATCTAATTTACTGTTCAACTCCACCCTAATCCCACTCACAAAGCTATTACCTAGACTTTCATAAGGACCCAGACATGACTTTACCTGATACTTTTAAAAATTAAAGATAATTCAGAGATAGACCCATTTAGGAAGGCTGATAATGACAAAAGGCCCTCTGGGGGAGCTCTAGACCAGTATTGATCCAAGCCCTTGGACAAACATGTACCAGTCTCAAAAATGAAGTAAACCATTATGGGTTTAGAGTTGAGAAGACTTGAGTTCAGGTCTGGACACTTACTAGCTGTGTGACCCTGGGTAAGTCACACAACCTCTGCCTCAGTTTACTCAATTGTAGAATGGGGAGTCAAATAGCACTTACCTCCCAGGGTTGTTGTGAGGATCAAATAAGATAATATTTGTAAAGTCCTTCACATAGTGCCTGATACATAGTAAGTGCTTATGTAAATGCTTGTTTTCTTCCTTGCTTCCTTCCATTTCTCCTGTGCTAGGGAAGGGGCACACAGAGCCTCTGACTTTTCCAGCTACTGGTCAGGAGTGTAGTAGAAATTCCTTTTTTGCCTTTTAATTCAAAAAATTGCAGTTTTGAACTGAGGGTGTCATTTGTCCCACTTAGCCCTGCAGTCTTGTATTAA
Source organism: Notamacropus eugenii (assembly GCF_028372415.1). Lineage (NCBI taxonomy): Eukaryota > Metazoa > Chordata > Mammalia > Diprotodontia > Macropodidae > Notamacropus > Notamacropus eugenii. Next base: position 27,713,591 of record NC_092878.1, on the reverse strand, counting down.
TTCTTGAGTTTGGGGTTCTTTTTGCAACAGAGCTGAGATGAATATCCCAGGGCTTTAGCATCTTATTGTGAAAGACTACCCACCCTCACCATCACCACTTCCTTTCCTTCTTCCTTTGGTGGGAATTATTTGTATTAAGTGATAGTATTATTTCAAATGTAATAAGGTGACCTTGTTAAATATTTCCTGAGATACCTGAGGTTCATCAGTTCATCAGTTTATATCCAAAGGAGTAGATCTAGATATAGTCAGGAAGACAGAATATTTGTCTTTATTAGGGGAATAAAACCATGTTTGTAGCCTATTAAGTACTTGTCACACACAAGCACTGCTAACGTAGAATGCAACATTCACATGTTGAATTTGGTCAGTGACATACCCATAAAACCCAGAGAGGAGAGAGTATCCAGAAAGAGAGTACAGATAGTGGCAACACTGTAGCAGAGAAGTCAGGGAAGATGAGGCCTGGAAAGAGACTGGGCAGAATTTGAAATTAAGACTTGTTCATAAGTTTGGAAAGAAGTGTTGCAGTTGGGCAATGAGGTCAGAAACCATATTTTAAAGATCTGAAGAGTAAGAAAGTGCAGGCAACTGGTGTAGACAGCTCTTTCTAAGAGGGTTTGGTTGAGCAAAGCCTGTCACCCATCACTGAGCTGGCTGACTAGTCATTGTTCTGAAAGGGATATTCTACAAACTCAGCATGAGCCATGTTAACAAACAGGACAAAGCACATTATTTGAAAAGACCAACTGAGTGTTGCCAGTGCCTCCAGTAAAACTATAAAAACTCGGACCCACAACAGCCTAGAGAAGCCAGTCAGCTGGAAGTCACTGTGAGTCGCTGGGCCTTGAATCTTTATTGATCGGAAGCTAAATAGAGTTAACTAACTGGAGTTCAGGTGAGTACCATTGGAGACCATGCCATCTTCTTAAGCTGTTGTCCTATATCCCTCCTCCCTTTCTTGGACAAATTCCTGGAAAATACCATCCACTCCTCTCTCAACCTTAGCTCTTTAAAATCTGATTTCTGATCTCACCTTTCAATTACAACTCCTCTTTCCCAAGTTACCAGTGATCTCTTTTCATTCATAAACCTTTTCTCAGGCTTCATTCTTAATGACCTCTCTTCTGCATTTGACATTGTTGGCCACTCTCTTCTGTGTTCTCTTTTTTGACCACCCTCCTATATAATGCCTTTTCTCTGATTTTTCATGGAAATCTTCTCCTGGTTTTCCTCCTACCTGTCTGACCAATTCTTCTCAGTTTCCTTTGCAGGCTCATTATCCATATCATACCTCCTCACCACAGGTTCTTTCCAGAGGCTGTCTTGGTTATCTCATAAGCTAGAAGTTTAATTATAATCTCTATACAGAAGATTAACAGATCTATATAACTGGTTCAAGTATGTCCCCTGACTTTTGATCTCACATCATTAACTGCCTATTGGACATTTCAAACTAGACATTTAAAACTAAACATGTCCAAAACTCATCATCTTCCCTGCAAACCAAACCTTTTTTCACACTTTCCTATTTCTGTCAAAGGTACCAATATTATTCCAAGCTCCCAGATTCCTAATTTCAGTGTTATCCTTGAGTTCTCCCTCTCCATCATCCCAATCAGTTGTCAAATCTTGTTATTTCTGCCTTCCGAGCAGTGTTTGCATCTGACCCATTCTCTCTACTCATGTAGCCTCACCATCTCTTTTCAGGACTACTACAATATAGGTTCGTAGTTGGAAACCCTGCCTGAAGTCTCAACACTCCAATCCATCCTCTGTACCAAAGTGATATCCCTTAAACACAGATCTGACCACGTCACTCTGCTACACGATGCATTTCTGTAGTTCTCTATTGCCTCTAGGATAAGATAAAAACTATTTTGTTTGATATTTAAATTTCTTCACAACTTTGCCCCAACCTGTCTTTTCAACTTCATTGTTAATTATTTTCCTTCCCACGTTCTACACAGTCCAAGGAAACTGACCTTCTCTCTATTCCACACACAGAGCACCCCATCTACTTTCTCCTCATGTTTTTACTATCTCCCATGCCTAGAGTAAGCTGCCTCCTCAGTGACACCTCAAAGAATCCCTTTCTTTGCTCAACCACCGGCCCTACCTCTCAAATTATCTTATATTCAAATACATTGTTTTTATTATTATTCATCCTCTTTACATTATGTGTGTGTATATGTATATATATATATATATATATATATATATAGAGAGAGAGAGAGAGAGAGAGAGAGAGAGAGAGAGAGTTGACTCCCCCCTTTCAGAATGTAAGCTCTTTGCAAGTCAAGATAGTCTCATTAATTATATATTTGTATCTCCAGTGCCTAGCACAATGCTTGACACACAGGAGGAACTTAATAAGTATTAGTTAGTTGGTTAATCAGGAGATGAGAAACTCATCTTTTAAAGCTACTTCAGTAGTATCCTTCTAATACCACATGGATAGTGTTCTTATTACTACAGCTCATTGTCTGACTACTTAGAACTTACCCACAGTACATGGGCAGAGTACTTGTTCTACTATGTCCATCATTATAATACTGATTGTTATCCAACAGATGAGTAATTTACCACCACCCCAACTCCTTAGAAAATGCTTTCAGGATTCAAACGTAAGTCTGCTAATTAATTTTGATATCTGCAACCTAAGTAAGAGTTAATGAGGCAAAGTGAACTCTCTAAATCTTAGTGGGTATCAGCCAGGAAACTAGTACTTGAAAAGAAAATCCAAGGTTCCCTAACAAGAAAAGATACTAAGAAAGCAGGATTAAAGGAGGCCAGGAAAAATAGCTTTCTCTCTCATAAAAAGCAATGAAAGCATATGGTTGTGGGCAGTGGGGAGGAGGTAAGTCACATGGCAAGGAGAAGGGAGGGGCAAAGAGATAGGAGGAACAAAATGGCAGCCATATCAAACATATAGGCACTAGAAAAAGTAGTCCTGTTATGTATATACTCCAAGAGGTCAAAGAAAGAGAAAAATTAACTATACGCACAAAAACATTTATAGCAGCTCTTTTCACAGTAGCCCCAAACTGGAAACTAAAGGGGTACCTTCCTACTGGGGAATATCTAAGAAAATTATGGTATATAAATATAAAAAAAAGTTATTGTGTCATAAGAATAATGAAATGAACAGTTTCAGAGGAAATTGGGAATACCTCTATAAACTGATGCAGAGTGAAGTGAGCAGAATTAGGCAAAGAATTCATATGATAACTCTATAAGAAAAACAACTTTGAAAGATTTTAGAACTCTAATGATAAACTATGAGTCCAGAGGACTGAGGATGAAATGTGCCACCCACTTCCTGTCATGAAGAATGAGACATATATTTTTGGGCATGGGCAATGTGGGATTTTTTTTCTGGACTACATATATTTGTTATGATAGTTTTATTTTGGACAGAGAAATATTAGATGCTTGGATAGATGCACAGATAACTACACAGAGAAAGAGAAACAAAAAGAAAAAGTAGACCTGGATACTAGATTACAGTGAGAAAATCTGACCTTATCTAAAGAGGGTGAACTAACTTTAAGAATCTAACTAAAAGAGAATGTTTGAGACAGATCAATCTGCATAGAAGAACCAGTATATCTAGAGAGAGAGAACACACAACTTATTTCAGACCAGAAACCAGAGAAAATTATGGCAAAATATACTAAGGCTAGATAGCCAAAAAGGAAATGAACCTGGTGCCAGATAGAAAATCATTCTTCTTTCCCATGTGTTGAAGATCAGACTCTATTCTGTGATCTGTACCTTGCTGTACTGTAACATTTTTGGTAAGGCTTAATTAAACTGGCTTTTAGGATAAGATATGTAATCTTTAAGTTCTCTATTCCTGCAAAGCTGAGCTAGGAGGCTAAGTTCTCTATTCTGGGGGTTAGAGCCTAAGTTATGTATTCTGTGTGTTAAAGTTCCCCATTCCTATATGAACTTGATATCTATTTTGTGTAAACTTCATTAATTATAATTAGTCATTAACCAACCAATAAGAAAGTGTACTGCTTAATAATGTCACATGCATGGAATGCCCAGTAGCTCATTATTACAAATTTTTCTTGTTCCCTGTTACTCAAGATTTTGTATATTTGATGTCCCTCTTTACTGACTATAAGAAAGCTCTGTCAGTTACCCTTTGGGGTCTTAGGTTCTTGAGAGGGCATAGACCTAATATATTGGCAACTACTAACTTTGATTATACTTGGAACTTTGTCTCTCTCTCTCTCAGAGTATCAGTCACAACAGCTGGGGACCCTGATGGGACCTGAGTGAGGGACTCCTATCCTCAAGACAACCAACCCTTCAGGCAAACTTCCTAGAGGGCTCTTGTAGATTTTTCACTAAGAAACTTCCCCAAGGAGAACTGCCTCAGAGGAGGACTTGCTCCCAGGTTTCATGACCTTCCAAGCCAAGGTAAGACCTTTCAGCCAAATAGTGTTGTAGGGGTCCCCTTAACCATATAGAGTCTTAGAGGAGCCCTCAATCACATAGAATTTTAGGGGAAGTAAATTGCTTGGAGGAATCTTAAAATATCTAAAGTTCTTCTCTTGTGTTTGTCTTGTGCACTTTGGCAGAGTCTAGAAAGGAAGAATTTCAATGCAACTTTCCCAGCTAGCAAAGACTTAACTCTCACCAATCTTTAGTGGGGTTAAAGAGAAAGACTTTGCTAGTAAGTGTTTCTGTGTGTCTGACTATGTGTTTGTCTCTTGAGAGACTTTTTCCTGGCTTTAGATATAAACTGGCCAGCCATCCTGGCTCTATGATTAATAGCAACTGCCGCAAGATTGTCTTGAAAATGGTGCTAAGATAGCAGTTTTGAAAGCAAAGGCTGTTTGTTAATTGAATTGCAGTGAACTGCCAGGAGGGACCCCCACTTAGGGCTTCCTGGACTTAACTTAGATTTATAGGCCAAGGGCCAACTCTGTGACGAGGTTCCCAAAAGGCAGCCACACTCACTTGGACAGTTAGCCTGAGCCTTCCTTAGTGGAAAATAAGTGACGAGGGTATACACCTGAATCCTACAACCTCTTGCACAGGACTTCCTTGGACAAATTAGACAAATTAGAGTTTTAGGGTTCTGTTTGTTTTTTTTTAAGAATGGAATCCAATAACAGCATTCCCAAAGAACCTTCTCTGGTAAAATTTCTAAAAGCATGGGACTGGGACAAGTGCTCAGTTCAACTGGGAATGATGAGAAAACATGCCATTAAACTATGTGAGATTTAGTCTAAAACTGCAAGAGATTCAGCTGATAAATTATTCTGGCCCCAGTGATTATTGTAAACTTAGAAAACTAAGACTGGCTACTGAAAAACTTCATCCACAACAAATGAAATATTGGGATTTCTGGGTGGATCTGTCTAATGAATTATGCCCACCACCCCGCAAGGGTCTGCTTCTCTCCATCCCGGTCCCACTTTTCCCTCTTCAGCTCCTACTCTTTTGCCTGTTACTCCTCCAACTTACTCTCTCCTCCTAAAGAGATGGGAGACTTAATTTCCTTTGAAACTGAAGAACAATCTACTGGCATTTTCCCTTTCCAGGAAAGGCTAACTCATGACGTGACTATAGGAGCTCTGGTTCCTATTAGACATCAGTCAGTCCCTGACCTCTCCATCTGGAGGAGGGATACTCCAAAATTTGATGAGGACCCTGGAGACATTATTTCCCAGTTACAGGCTGTCCTTAGGGGATATAATCTTACTTGGGGAGATGTTACTGATTTAATGAAGACCCTACTCTCCCCAGGAGAAAGAATTGCTCGTGTAGAGGCAGCAAACAAGCAAGCCCTAGTAGGCATCGCTCTTGATAGTCCAGGAGGTCTTCCTAACTGACCTTTTACACGACCTACACTGGAACCCCAACAACCCAACTGATTATACCATGCTGCTACAGACTAGGAACTCCTTAAATTGAGGTGTCTGCTCTAAAAATTGGAGTAAATTTCAAGAGATCATTCAAAAAGAGCATTAAACTCTGCACCTTTTTGAAGACAAGTTGTGTAAAGGTGCCAAGCTGTGTGCAGGGTTGGATCCAGTTAATCCCCAGGCTGTGAGGACCCTTAATTTGGCCCTTGTTAGCCAATCAATTCCCGAAATATGGAATGACTTCCATAAGAGTTGGCTGTGTTGGCATGAAAAAAACATCAGTGAGCTAAAAAGCATCGTTCAGTATGTTTATGAAGGAAAAGGCAAAAAGAAAGTATAACGCCAACCAAAAGCCCAGATGATTTTGGCTCTGGCCCAAATAGTTTTCGCTCTCTTCCTAACTCCACAAGGAAATTAGGAGACTTGAAAATGTTTTTATTGTCACAAAAAAGGCCGTCTTGCGGTAAATTGAAAACAGAAAAGGCAGAACTTAAAGAGCAGAAATGGAAATAAAAGGAGCCTTGGGAGGGTCTAGGGTAAAATACAATGTGCAGGTGCCCATGAGGGGCAGGGACCATAGATAAGCAGTTTGCTTTCCCTGATATCTTTGTATTCATTCCAGTCTTTGCCTCTCCCTGCACTGATTGAACGCCATGTTACTGTTAAAGCTGGTGACACAATTTATGATTTCTAATTAAGCACTGAAGCTTCTAGTTTGGCCTTAACTGAAATACTGGACCCTGGGTACACTTCTGCCCAAGGTGTTGTTGGAGTTTTCAGACAGCCCCAGCTTCTCTTCAAATTGTCTCTTCAAATGGTCGCCACTGGCCCTCTCTTGGCAAAACATTCTTTCCTTTTTATGCCTCAATATCCAGTTAATATCTTATGTAGAGATCTCTTGTATAAATTCAGAGTCAGTATCTCAAGCTCCCCTAATGATTCTCTGTCTTTACATCTCCTGGAGGACTCCTTTTCCTTTTTTCTTTGTTGCGATTGATTTTTCAGAGAACTCCAAAGAGGATTTTCTAGATTTTTAAAGGCCCTCTAAAGAGGAATTTCTCTCCTTGTTTCCTGTTTTGGGTCATAATACTAAAGAGAATCTGTACCTTTCACCTAACACCCCTGACTTCTTATAGGCCACATCATCAGATGTGGGATTATTAAAATCAGCTATCCTTATTACTACTGAGACTAAAGGAGGATCTCTACCCTCCTTTAACCTCTACCCTTTCAGACTTATTATTCCCTGACATACCTTGTCAAGGGAAGCTGCTGAGGGTATCTCATCTATTATTAATTCTCCAAGAGACCAAGGTGTTATTGCTCCATGCAAATCACCTTGTAATATTCCTATTCTGGCTGTTAAAGAGCCTAAACCAGGCCCTGATATTAGCCTTACTTGTCCATTGGTGCAAGATTTATGCACCATTATTAATGCTTATGTTGTACGTAGAGATCCAGTGGTGCCCAACCTAGCTATTGTCTCTTCTATTCCCTGTTTTACTGTGATAGATCTTTGTTCAGCTTTTTTAGCATTCCAATTCACTCAGATAAACAGAACCCATTTGTCTTTACCTGGAAGAACACCCAAAGGACTATTCTCATATGCTTCAAGGGTATGGAGAGAGCCTCACCTCTCTCAAATCTTGCAGCAGGACTTAGCTTCTATTACTTTCAGGGTCTCTGCCCTGGTACAGTACTTTAATGATCTCTTATTAGCAGCACCCAGAGTTGAGACCCTCCAGGAAAACAGCCATCATCTTCTCCAGCTTCACCAGAGAGGCCACAAAGTCTCAAAATCAAAGGTGCAGTGATCTCTCCCTCAGGTGAAGTATCTTGGTTTCATTGTCTGCAGGCAGCTATTCTGTTTCCCCAAAAGACGTCCAGATTCTTCAACAACTGTCTGTTCCTAAGACTAAGATATAACTGCTCCCTATTCTGGGAGCATCCAGATCCTACCAACTGTGGGTTCCATCTTTTGGTGAGATTACTAAACCTTTAACTTCTTTGACAAATGCACTCTATTATAGAACCTTTACAACTTGAGCCTCCATACCTTACTTGACCTAGCTGAACTTAAGAAAGCTCTGTCATCAGCTCCAGCCTTGGGACTCCCAGATTACATTAAGTGCTTTTCTACGTTTATTCATGAACATAAGGGAGTGACCTCTGGTGTCCTGACTCAGATGCTCCAACCCTCCCTTTGCCCAATAGCTTATTATTCTGCACAACTTTATGCTGTAGCTGCTGAAGCACCATCCTGCCTCCTGGAAAAAGGCTTGGAATTTGCTTTTGGATCCTCCTCTGATGGTGCAATTTTTCCATGAAGTTGAAGTTCTCTTATTTTGACATAGAACTCAGGCTTCTTCTGAGACTTCCTAGGTATGAAGTGACTTTGCTAGGGAAAGAGAATATTACTCTTAAGTGGTATGCCATCCTTAACCCTGCTACATTGCTTCCCAATTTACCAATCCCTAGGGAGCCATTACATGACTCTTCCTCTGCAGTGCATATAGCTGGAAAACTCCATGATGATCTTTCCAGCACTCCCTTGGCGAATCCTGATTCCATTTTGTATGCCAATGGGTTCTCTTTTATGAGAAATGATGTACATTATGCTGGTGCCGCTGTAGTCTCAGACCGTAACACTCTCTGCCCAAGATGCCAAACTTGTGGCCCTGACCCAAGCATGCTACCTTGCCAACAGTAAACATGCCACCATCTATACTGACTCACAGGCATGGATTTGGTATCTGGTGGGGATACTGTGGCTGAAGACAGGCTTTTTCACCTCTGCCTTCAAAGTCATTGCTAGTACATACTTCATCAAGGAACTTTTATTTGCCCTGAAACTACCAGCTTCCCTGGCCATTGCTCATTGTCCTGTTTATACCAATGGAACAGATCCTGTCGCATGAGCAAACAGCCCCGCTTGCCATCCTGAAAGGTCCTGCACCTATTTTTCATCTTTCCCTTCCTGGTGAAGAGAATTTGGATCTTGTCTACAACGACTCTAAAGCTGAAAAAATAGAAACAATGGTTTAAGGCTAAATAGGTAAATGGGGTCTGGGTGACTGTGGAAGGCAAGCCACCCATCCCCTTCTATCGCCAGCTTCTATCAGCAGTATGTCTTTCTGTTCATACAGAGGGCTTTGGCACTCACGGAATAGTTGATACAGTAGATGCAGGCCTGGGTTACCTCAAACATTATCACTGTCGTGGCTTATATTGTTCTCCCACTTGCCATGCATTTAATTAACATGCCTTCTGAGTGGTGGCCTTTGGTGGGCACCCTCTAGCACATATTCCATTTGAACATTTGCATCTTGGTTTTAAATATATGCCCAAAGCTAGCCATTATAAAGTTTGCCTTGTTATTGTTTATCAGGTTACCTGTGGCTTCAAGGCCACAGCTACCTTTGTTGCTAAAATCTTCCTTAAAGAAATTGTGCCCTGCTTTGGTCCACCCATCTGTATAGACTCAGGGTTCTCATTTCATTGATTCAGTATTTTTGCAAATCTGTTCCTGTTTGGGAATAGAAACAAAGTTTCCTACCCCCTACCATCGTTAGAATTCAGGCCAGGCTAAGCACATGACCAAAGAATTTAAGAGTCTTATTGGCAAACTGTTTGGAAACCAATCTGAAATGGCCAGAAGTGCTGCCCCTTGCTTTATTTCATCTGCAAAGCTGACCAAGGGGAAAATTACATATCTCTCCCTGGCAAGTGCTGTTTGGTCATCCTTCCCTAAGAACAAAACCTTTCTCCCCAGTAGATATGTCTTTACTGGGAGGAGACACTTCTGTTGCCTCTTATATACAGGAGCTGCAGAATAGACTGAAAGAACTTCACAACACAGGACCAGCAACAGAGACTGGGCCTTTGAACTTTTTATTACATGATTTTCATCCCGGAGACAGTCTACATCAAGAATTTCCAGCAGACTGGCAAAACTGAACCTACCAGGGAAAGTTGGTTCCAAGTTTTGTTGATTACCTCAACTACAATCAACAAAGGACTCTGGGATACCCTGTTCACACATGAAATCTGCCTCGAGTCTATAATCTTGCACCAACAGAATATGTTTCTACATGGTAGCCTCCTTTTCTCAATTAATTCTTCACACAAAGAAGGGAGAAATCAGACACCAATAGGGGAATGGATAATTTTTTCTTTCATATTACACCTTATAATCTTTAGCATTGTATTAGGTAGGATAGGTGGAACAAGACTAGGCCTTTCTCATAATCTTTTTTCAATTCTGACATTACTACCTGCTGTTTCTCCAGGTTTTCAGCCAAGACATTTCCTATATTATTGTAGCAAGGACCTTGGCTTCCACACAGCTCAAACTGGTGCTTGTGAATCATGGAAGCCTGTACCAACTCCTCCTATGGCTGCTGCTTCCATCTCACAAAAAACAAGGTCAGCTTCTCATGATACAGCAGAAATGGCCTGGGGGCAAACCCACCCTAAACTTAAACCTGGCAAGACTACTCTGGGAATATTTTCTTGGGAAAATTTTTGGAAAAAATTAAGAAATTCCACAACTAACATTCCTATAAACTCCTCATCAAAATCTACAACTGTAACCCCTGTAACTTCCCTGCCCCCAGTAATATCAGGGGCAGAAAGTCTGCATCACTCTGGGGAAGCCTGGCAAGAATTGAAAAGGTGGTGCCTTTCATTCTAACAACTGCCATTTTACTTTTCTTCCTTTGCTATTGTTACCAGATTTCCTCTCTCTTGTTAGCTGCGCTCCTAACATTGTTACCAATAGCCATCTCCTCCCCAATTTACTCATCTCATGATAATTGAGTAAAGAATAATGCTATTATTGGCCTTCATGCTTAAGGAGGACGTACTCTAAATTACTCCAGAGCTATCAGTTTCTGTGGTGGTTGGATCTGTCAACATTTCCATCAAACCAGTCCTGATCCATGGATAGAAGAAGGTGGTAACAAATCATCATCCTTTAAAGAACCATTTGCACTTTGCTAATTGTAAAGTTTACAGCAACAAATGGAACACAGCTACTTGGCAATGATCACTGCCCATGACAATTAAACCTTTCAAGTTTCCTCAAATTTCAGAAACTTTTAAGAAAACATCTGAAGGCACACAGCCCATTATATTTAATCAGGACTGGATTTCCTTTCTCTTACTTGAACAGTCTTTTCCAACCTTCCCTCTATATTTTAATAGGAGTTTAATAGGGCATAGGCAACTAGGAGGAAGAGTCAGACGATTACTTTAAATCTAGGAAAAACAGCGTATCGTAAACATGCTTTCCTACCTCCTGATGTTAACAGAAAAGAATCATTCATTTGTGCTAAAACTTGCTTTTTTAAGAGCAAAGATGACATTCAGCCTAGAAATCTCTCTTTTGTTAACCTTATTTATAATATTAAGATGACTTTTGGAAATGAAGTTAAAGAGATTCCAGAGCTACCATGGGGATTAGTTACCCCAAGTCAGTTTTTAATTTATGTTGGAGCAGCTTTCTGTTCTCTCCCCACCACGATGGTATGGAACATACAGGATAACCTATTTGACCCCACAAGTCTCAGTTATATTATTTTATATTTGTATTCTATAGGCCGAATAGGAAAGAAAACTACCAGAAAGCAAGGAGCCTGGTGGTATGAACATAGAAAAAGAGATTCTTCTCCTCCAAAGTCTGTAAAGGAATCTAACCACAAATTGAGATTTGTCTCTATTCCTGAATTTTGGGATGGGTTATATCAAGAAGTCAATTAGAAACATTTCTACTGAAATTGAAAAGTTAGCCCAAGAAAGAACCTCAGCCCTTGCTGAAACATCTAGTGACATCCTTTCTCTCCAGGCAGAAGTTAATTCTTTAGCAGAAATGGTTTTGTAGACTCATTCATGTCATTAGACATTCTCACAGTTGCCCAGGGAGGGACCTGCACTATTATTAATCAGTTGTCTTGTTCCTGTATTAGTAATTTGAAGAGATTATTACAAATGTCCATGAACTTCAATGGATTATAATGAAACTCAGCAAATTGTAACAGACGATAGTAATTTGTGGTAGGATCCCTCTTCCTGGTTTTCTTGGTTTCAAGGAGGCGGCATACAACTATAATCAAATGGGCTTTCCTTATCCTGGGCCTTATAATTACCTTTTGGCTTTGCATTTACTGTCGTATTAATTGCTGTACCAAAGCTTGCTCAAAATCAGCCCCCAAGGATATTAAGCTGACTCAGGAGGCTGATCTTGACCATGGATAGATAGATAGATAGATAGACAGATAGATATAGACATATGAAATCCCATCAGAATCACTGTATATCTTATAGAAAGTGATTCATGAGAGATGTTTCCCAAGAATAAAATGGAGGAATTGAAAGAACTAAATAAAGACCAGACTCTTTTTTGTGATTTGTACCTTGCTGTACTATTAACATTTTTGATAAAGCTCAATTAAACTGGCTTTTAGAGTAAAATTTGTAATCTTTAAGTTCCCTATTTCTGCAAAGCTGAGCTAGGAGGCTAAGTTTTCTACTCTGGGTGTTAGAGTATAAAGTTGTCTATTCTGTGTGAGTTAAAGTTCCCCATTCTTGTATGAACTTGATTATCTGTCTAGTGTAGAATTCAATAATCATAATAAATCAATAACTTTTGCAATGTTCCAGCCAATAAGAGTGCACTGCTTAATAATGTCACATGCATGGAATGCCCAGTAGCTCATTGTTATAAATTGCTCTTGTTCCGTTACACAAGATTGTGTAATTTTTGATGTTCTTCTTTACTGAGTATAAGAAAGTGGTTAGTTACCCTTTGGAGTCTTAGGTTCTTGAGAGGCCACAGACCTAAAATACTATCAACTTCTAACTTTGTTAATAAACTGATCATGCTTGGAACTTTGTCTCTTTCAAATTTTCAATCACAACAATGTTAGGAGAAAATCAAGGCAGGCCAAAGGAAAGAAAGAAGGTGATAATGGAGCAAGTGAAAGCCAAAGGGAGACAAACCTGGAACCAAAATAAGGCAGGACTTCTGTCCAGAGACCAGATGGGGGACCAACAGGTGTTAGTTCTGTCAAGGACTGGAAACAATAGATGGTGGATCAAAAAGCGAGAAGCATAAGACTTGGCAAGGATGGCATGGTCTTAGTTAGCGTTGTTCTGAGATAACAATCTATAATCAGCCACACAGAAGTCTGTTGTGCTACCAACACACAAGATAACTATGCAAAGTAAAAGAGACAAAGATTTTAGAGTTCAGGGAAGTCTGAAGCAAGATCATCTCATGGTGATCATGTATAGTAGGACATTAGCAGGTGACTGCTAGTTACCAGTCACTTCCACCTGGGTAATGTATTTTCATCTAGATATGTGAGAGGACGTAATTTATAAAAGTAACAGACTGGGCCAAAGTGACAGAGTTCATGATAGAGTAATCAGTTCGTCAAACAATTTTCTCTGACCATCAACAATGAGGGAATGGTTAAGGAGAATCCCAAGGATACAAAATCTTTATTTTTAGAAAGCATGAAGAATTGAGAAACATCTCTGGTTTCTGGCAGGGATTGTGCTGTCTATCCTTCTGGATGGGAAATAAAAACTTATATGTGCTAAATATAAATCAGGCTTCCCACTGGAGAAGATGAGAACTGGAGGAACATTTCTCTATTCTCTAGATTTTCTGGGAATATGGAGTCTTTCCTAAAAGTGAAAAAATTCTTAGGTGAAGGCATATTTCTTGCTGGAGCACAATTTGGGTTATGAAGGATATAAGTGTGGGGTTGAGACTACTCCATTTAGCTCTGGTGCCTTGATCAGTTGAAAATATTTTTTAATTGAACCAAATTACACCAGAAGTGTAAACAGGGCCTGTATACCTCCTTAAATCAGTCAAAGATATTGCTAGTGATTGGGCCAGGCCCTAAGCAATTTATATAAGAGGAAGGGGCTATCTCAGAATTGAGGGATAGAGGATGTAGAATGGAAGAGGGGGAGAATAAGAGACTGAGCAGCTGTGACAGAGAAAGGAGATATTGAGGAGAATCATTGGCTCTGTGCATTTCTAGACATCTTGGAGAGGAAGACTCAGACTGAGAGGAGGTCCCAAGAAAAGAGCGATTCTTTCCTCAACTTCCCTTTCTATCTATCCACAAACATTATAATATAATCTGCTGCTTTATTATGCAAATGTTTCCAGTAAACTGGATTTTGCCTCAACCACAAAGGGGAAAGAGGTAAACTAGAGACAGAGATGACTCTAAGCAGTACTATACTGGTAAATGTTCAACCAGTACTCTAGGGGGGAAAATGTATTCACGACACATTTAAGTTTAATCCACATTATTAATATTTCCTCCATAATGTTTCACCTAGACAGTAAACAAACAATAAATCAAGTCCTATTTTGTAGCATTTGTGGATTTCTCAGGTGAAATGATCATACTGAAATTTTAACCAGCTTTTGTAAGCCAGTAAGGTCTGCCTCCTGCACATCCCTGAATGTAACATTAGGCAGAGAGCCCAATTTCTGCCCAGATTTTAGGAATTTTTCCTAAATGTGAGCTCAAATTGATAGTGACTGAGCTTAGACCTTTTCAGCGAAAACAAACTCCCTAAAGACAAAGAGAAGAAAACCAAATCAACCTTAGGGATCATTATATTTCCTCCTAGGCTTAAAATGACCTAGTTATTGTAACAAGATGTTACACAGTGAATCTCCTAATGTCAAAACTGATAACTACCCATTTCTGTTGATACAGATGGGAATAAGTGATATCTGAAAGAACCTGGACGAGAGGTTGCAGAGTCCTGGGCAGGAAATTAAAGGACCTAAGGGCAAAAGTGTTATTTTCATTACAGCTACCTGAGAAAAGGATGAAGGGCACAAGAAATGATAAGCTGGCCAAGAAGATGGTGCCAAAGAATGATGTAAAGATGGCATTTTAATAAGGAAAACAGTACATCTGAACAGAAGGAATGTATTTGCCCGAGATTTGCTGATTTGATCTAGAGGACTGTCAAAAAGAAAGGAAAAAAACTGTCTAGGTATAACTGCTCTACCAAAGAAAGCAACAGGTCTGAGACAGGCAGGTGTATAAGTGAAAAGATCCAGTTGTTTTCAGGGGAAAATAACTAAAAAGTGTGGCAGAAATGATATTTGGCCTTAGATGTCTATATGCCAATGCACAGAGAATAGGAATAAAGTTAGGTAGAGAGGAAAATACTGTTATATAAGGAGAGAAATATGACCTCAAAGGGAACCCTAGACCCTTAGTGGGATGCAACTCATGACTATAACACAACAATGGACAAAGGAAGTGAGTAGATTTTTTTTTTTTTTACAAAAGGGGAGAGCTGAGTTTCACAATATATAGTCTAAGGGGCAAAGCAGGATGCCTCCCCCTAGTCAAATTAGATCCACATACTTTTCTCCTACTTCCCATTGCTTGTTCTAGTCTTTGGGAGCTACATTTAATTCTTAAAAGAAGCAAACTTTTAAAATATATTTTTATTATGGACTTAAACGAAAAATCAGGTTGTTCCCATACACATGGCACAACACAAAAAGAGAATTCTCTATGAAATCATGAGTCTCCATTTCATACAGCTCACTTTTCTTTTTTTAAAGTATATAATAACTTCTATACGTTACTTTCAAAACTGTCTTGTTTGCCAATGCTTTCTTCGGAAGTTTCTTCTGTTCCCTTCAGTGCATTAAAAAAAATGTTTCCATGGCCCTCTTTTTTGTTTGGCATCACTTATTGTTAACTTCCCTCCCCCCAATTAAAAACCCAAGAGAAAGAAAGAAAACCCTTGTAACAAATAATCGTAAGTCAAGCAAAGCAAATCCATACAGTGGCCACATCCAAAACTGCATGTCTACTTCTGCACTTCTGTCCTTCCCCTATTTGGAAGTGGGGAACATGCAGGGACAAACTTCCAAAGGGATTTTGAAGGAAGAAAGAAGAGCATTTGGTGAACTTGGAATGTTTTCCAGGTGGAGGGCAACAGGGAGAATCAACAAAATTGACTTGGTGGGTGCTTTGTTCCTGACTTCAGGGGCTCATTTCCCCACTGGAAAAGCTCACATTGACAGTTAACTTCAAGGACAAGCAGTTGTTCCCCAAAACCTGAAGAGTGCTGGGTAACTGCATCACCCTCTGAGTGGACATAGCACTTAGTACAGTTACCAGGGACAGGCTTGGGTTACGGCCAACCTAGACAGGGCTGGGAACAAGCTGCTCCTGTCTCTGGTCTGCACAGAGTAGCCCCAGCCTGGCCTCCCTCTGTGTGGTGTATTAGCATGTGACCCTTGCATTTTGAGTCTGGATCCTTTAGAAGGCCTAAGAATATAATGGAGAAGTCATTTTAAAGGCATCTCCCTCTGGAGCAGAAGGAAGAAAAGAGTTTTTGAGAACTTGCTTAGGAAAGGGCCAGATAACAATGATTAAAATTAATCCTCTGTCTTCTTGTCTTCTCATTGAGTAGGGGAGGGGCTGGAGGGAGAAAATTGAAATTCAAAATTTTTAAAAAGATTACAAAATAAAAATAAATCCTTTGGCATGGAATAGTCTTCCTAATTCTCTTTACTTTTCCATCTGTTCCCTTTTCTCCACTGAAAAAGCCTCTACCCCAGATGTGGCTGGGAGAGGGGTGGTCTATGAACCCCTTGGGGTCCATGAACTTGGAAGGGAAAAAAATACACCTTTATTTTCACTAACCCTTGGTTTCCTCTTTGTAAACCTGTGTATTTGATTTTATGCATTTAAAAATGTTATTCTGAGAAGGGGCCCATAGGTTTTATCAGACTGCCAGAGGGATCTATAAGAGAGGTTAAAAACCCCCATTCTACCCCATTTCGCATTCTCATCACTTCACCTAAACCATTGTTAACAGCTTCCCAATTGGTTTCCCTGCCTACAGTCTCTTCCCTATCCAGTTCCTTCTCTGCAAATTTGCCAAATAGACGATCCTGAAGCACAGCTCTGAGCACATCAGCTCACTGTTGAAAATTCTTCAATGGTGCTGTTACTTCTAGGATCAAATACATAATCTTCAGCCTGGCATTTAAAACTTTCCATTTGACTCTCACCTCCCTTTCCAGTTTCATTTCACTTATTTCTCTTCATAAATTTTCCATTCCAGTCAAATTGGCCTGCTAGCTATTCCCAGAATACCAATTCCATCTCTCAACTCTGCCTTTGCACAAATGGCTCCCCGTTATTATCTGAAATACACTCCCTGTTCCCCTTTCCCTAGGAGAGTACCTAGCTTCCTGTGAAGCTCACTTCAGAGGCTACGCTCCTATGTTAAGCACCGAACTCCCCTCCCACACCTCCCTGCCACTCCAAACTCACAGTTCTACTTCCTGTATTCCTTATTTTGTACTTGTACACATGCTGCACCTCACCAAAAGAATGTAAGTATGAGGACAGGGATTATTTTATGTTTCTGTATGCCCAGTCTCCATCAAAATGTTTTTCTTACTCATAGTAGGAACTATAGGTTTTTGAAAGCCTACTTAAGAAGAGGCCAGACAATAATTTTCAAAACTGATTCCCAAAGGGCACCCCTCAATAAAGATTTGTTGAGTTGAAAGTTTTAAGGAAAGACAAAAATTGATAACATTTCTTTTCTAGGAAGCCAAGAGCTTTTTTTTTTACCTCTTTTAAGATTTGGCTAGAGTCCAAGTTTGCTCCTAAGTTTGTCAAGGGAAAGGCTAGTTATTCCCAGACCAGAAACTTCCTGTTACAGTCAAGATGTTTACATAAATCTATAAAACTTTTGTTGCCCTCCCTAGATTCTGGGCTTGAAAATTCTTGACTAGATTGTCTGCCAGGGTCTGGCCTAGGACATGAATGCAACAGATAGTGTCAACCTGTCAAAGACTGGTGCCTTGCCCTGATTTTTAATGCCTCAGCTCCACCAGTTAATCAATAATCTCACTTGAAACTCAGGGCCCTCCTTGGACAGCTAGACTTTTCCCCTCTAAATGGTGCAGCCTAGTCTACACTGCTTACTTCTTCCTTGCTTTCAGTCAAAACTCAACCAGATTGGAGTCTGACCTCTACCATTCACTTATTTGAATGATCGTAGCATATTCCTTCCCTTCTCCTGTCCTAAGTTTCCTCTATACAATGAGTTTAGTACAGTGCTTTGCACTGTACTAGTAATCACCTAATAAATACCTTTTGCCTCTAAGCTCTTCCATCTGCTAATTACCTTGAAGAAAATTGATCTGATAAGCTAAGGCATTAGGTTTTCTACATTGGCCACCTCTTCTGGGAGGTATTTAAGGGAAGACACAACAATGTCCTTAACCCACAAGAGGAATTTTTAATGACAGAAATCCAGATCACATGGAGCAAACCCTACCAGAAAGTAAATTCTATGAAGCTGAAGACTATGTTTATCTCAACTTTGTAGCACCTAGCACAGGGTTTTACATGCCTTAGTTTCTTAATGTTTACTGAACTGAATATTAATCAGTCACCTAAAGGTAAGGCTAGCCCTAGCTGGCAAGTTTTCTTGATTCTAGTTTCCTATAGACCTTGATTGAAGTGTCTTTCCATCTCCTTACCACGTGGGAGCCAGAACCAGTTCTGGCAGCAACAGGTTTTTCCTGAAATTTTTTTGAAGAGGGCTGTTTCTTCACCCCACCCCCATTCTACTTCTTTGATGGCATCAGCTGCCATCAGCTGCAACCTATTTCCCAAGCAAGCTCCCTGCCCTACACACAATCCCTTTTGTTTCTCCTGAGCTCTTTTTAAAGGCAGGAAGACTTGGGTAGGAAAGCACAAGCTTTTAACAACCAGTTAGGTCTCCCTATATACTTACATGCTCCATTCCACATAGGCCCAAGACAATTCTCTGTAGCCTTGGGGAGGAAAGGTGAGAAATCAGTATCACAGCCTCCTAATTTTCTCCCTATCCCCCTCCAGACCAACAAAGGAGTGCTTGATTGAAAGATATAGAAGAAATGACTATTTCCAAATGGCTGTTCTGAGGTTTGTTTTTATTTCTGGGTTTAAATGGCATCTAACAGCCTGGAAACACCCTCCCCAAGGCAGACTACTGTCACCCCCTTTCCCCAACAGCTGTCTCTGCCAAGGAAGTGGTAGCAATCAATAATAATCCCTTTCCTCAAAACCAGCCCCCTTAGCCTCAATTCCTCCCACTTCAGTAGCTCTGAATGGGAGCAGGCAAAAAGAAGAGGCTTCTGTTAAAGGCAAAGTCAGGATAGAGGGACTCAGCAGGGAAGGAAGAACTGGGACCAGAAAACCCTCTGGACTTAGACACAGCTGCCTTTGTTAGTGGGATTAGGATTCTTGTAGCATGCTCCAGACAGACAGCGGAGGGTGCTTCCCTCACTAGTGGAAAGAGGATGCCATCCTTTATAGGACCAGATATGTCTGGTCCCACCAACCCTTCTTCAGGTCCCACCGATCCCCTTCTTTTCAATGGAAGGGCACCTGGCAGCCTGAAGTTCTCTAGCTTTCTGCATAGGTGTGACCTAGGGAGTGTGCAGCACCCAAAAGGGATGGGTCATTGGCAGGGTAGCCCCCCAGTCCTGCTGACAAAGGGTTATTCAGACCTGAGTATACTGACATCCAATCCCACCTACAGGGTGAGAGGGGTTGGCCCTACCAAACTCTCTACCAACTCATACCTGCATGGGTGTAATGTAAATCCACCTCTATGTACCTTGAAGAAGCCAGGCCTAGAGAATTAAAAACCAGTGGTGTGGGCATAGCTGCCTCCCTAGGCTGGGGGCGGCTCAGCACATGCACTAAAAGCAGCAGGGTTAGCCCACTGGGGAGGAAAGGGGTGAATAGTGCCACTTATCTCCTCTCCTTCCTGGCCCCCAACCATTGTAACCATGGGAATGTAACCACAGAGTATCAGCTGCCAGTGTCCAGACAACTAGGCCTGCCTTACCTCCCCCCTCCCTCCCCACCCGAATGAAATAGTCACAAGTCTGTGCCAGGCTGGCTGGACCCAGAGTGATTGGAGGAAGAACTGGGATTGGGCGATTTGGTCATATCAGGCTTCTAAAGCCCAGTCCCCAACACAACTTGGGAGGGACTACCACAGGAGCCCCTACACTTCTGACTGGGCTGAGATCAAGGAGGGAGGGGGCTTTGCTAGCTAGCCAAGCCAGCCAGACACCTCCCCTTAACCTCCAAAGGATGCCCATCCATATGTTAGGCTAACAGCCTGTATGGGCCAACAGCCCCTGCTAGAGTAGCATCCGCCTCTGGGCCTCCCCACAGGCCCCTTCTGGCTGCTGTTCCTCCCCAGACTGTTCAGCTGGCCCTCCAGGGCTAAGGATATACCGATAGTCACTGGGAACACCACTTACTGGTCCTGTACCGTTACTATTCCTATCTCCATCCCCATTGACAGCCTGGTCCCCACCCAGCTGGCCATCCCCTTCTGCTTGCTCCTCAGCCCCCTCGATGTTGATGTAAAGAGGATCCCGACTGGCAGACAGAACAGACATTCGGCCCAGGATCTCTTCTAGCTCCATCCGAAGGGTCGGGAAACTAGGGCGCTGCTTGGGGTCGGAGCACCAGCACTGGTACATGAGCTCATATCTGTGACAGAAGGATAAAAGAGGTTGCTGAAGAAGGAGAGAAAAAAAGGTTCTCTAACCTTCCTTCCAAGCAGAGCCAGTATCAAGGCTGTAGTCTTCAGAATTCCTGGAGAGGATCAGACCTCAGACCCTCTCCAGTAAGATCTGTCCTGCAACTCAGTTCAACAGATGTGCCTGCTGTTGTTTGCCATGTCAATGTGCTGGGCTAGCAGCCCAAAAGGTGATGTCCAATTATATTCTAAAATAACCCCCAGGAGCTGGAAAAATCCAACCCCAAGAAAAAGCCTGGGCTCCTCAGAGCCAATTCCCTGACATTCTTGTCTATCCCCATGACAAAAATTCCTGGGAGCTGGGAATTATTATACCTACATACCACTGTGCCAAGCCCCTTCACCCATGACTGCTCCTAGAGCCCCCCCAAAGTGAATAGGAAGGGAGGAAAGTTCATCATGTCCACCCCACAGCAGGTCGTGGGAAAGGCCTGAATGCATGAGCATAAGGCTTTGGCCAGGACACAGTCTCAAGGTTGACTAAGCCAACTGGCATTTGTCCACTGTGATGCATTGGCGAGATGCCAGCTCCCTTCATCCCTCCCCTGGTAGCACCAACCACTGACCGGGAAGGAGCTGAGCCAGGGACCAAAAGGCTATTAATAGTTGAAAAATCTTTGTTTCTTCAACTGTGGAGCCCTATATAATAATGAATTGATATTTATGTAGCATTGTAAGGTTTGCAGCATGGAGTAGTGGCTAAAGAAGTAAGCCCTAGATTCAGGAAAACCGGAGTTCAAGTCCCAGCTACCTCGGACACATTCTGGTTGTGTGGCCCCTGGGCAAATCACTTAGCATATCGGTGCTCTAGGCAACTCCCTAAATCTGTAAATGTCAGGGAAGTTGCCAATCTGAATTGATGAGGGGAGTTTCCTAACGTGTGAGGTTGCCTGTACCGGTAAAATCACAGATCTACTCCCTCATTCTTTAAGGTTTGAAACACACTTTACATACATGGCTCCCTGGTTGTTCCATGAACAAGACACACTACCTCTCAGCTCTGGGCATTTTCTCTGGCTGTCTCCCATCCCTGGAATGCTCTCTTTCCTCTGCTCCCTGGTTTAAGGGAGTAACCAGTGACCTCTCTGGTTTAAGTCCCGACTAAAATTCCACCTGCTACAGGAAGCCTTCCAAAACCCCTCTTAATGTCTGTGCCTTCCTTCTGTTAATCACTTCCTATTTATCCTGAACATAGCTTGTTCCTATATGCTTGTTGGTTTGCTCTCTTCCCTCATTAAATTTCAAGCTTCTTGTCCTTTGCTGCTTTTTGTATGCCCAATGCTTAGCTGAGTGCCTGGCACTTAATAAATGTATGCTGAGGCTCAGAAAGCAGCTAGTGAATGCCACAACTAAAATTTGAACCCAGGATTCTGTCTCTAGGAAGTATTCACTGTCTGTGTCCAATAAGATGGAATCTAAAAATGAGGGCTTTTTCTTCTCTGTTCCCTCTAATTCTTCTCCTGGGTCACTCCAAATGAGCCTCAGGTGACTTCAACAGGATTTTAATGTCTATTTCTGCCCATCCTTTTCCTGCTGAGCTCTGTTTCCCAGGCCTAAAGCCAGAATGGTCTAGTTGGCAGAAAGCTGGCATCCATCTGAATCATTTCTGTCATAGATGAAGGTAGAAATACCAAAACTATTCATCTGTGGAAGGAATGTGTCCCTTTCCTAAAATCACTGTGGATTCCTTCTTGCCTTCCTTCTCTCTCATGCCAGGAGCAGCTCTAGCTTCTAGGCAAGCCCAGAAAAAGCCTGGCTCTGGTGAGGGTGGAGGATTCCAGTCACTACAGAAAGGGCTTCAGAGTGACATTGTTACATCTGTACAGCCTCTTCCTCCTTTCCCCAACATGGTATATACTCTGCTTACTAATGCAAGGAAGGAATCTGCCAACTCAGCCCTAGCAAAGGAAAGGCTTTAGGCTTCATAGCCTCCCTGCTTCCCCGACCACTCCCCACTCTGGATCCTTAAACCTTTCCAGAATGACAGGAGGCTGGTCATTTCTCTCTAGGACTCCCATTTTCCAATCTCAAGCCTCTTCCAGACTCTAGGACCCTTCACCAGCAATCAGTGGGGGTTCTGAAGAAATCATTCTTCCCCCAACAATAAACCCCCTCTTTGGAAACACAAGGATTATGGCAGAATAGTAAAGGGAGGGAAGCAGAGACCCCCACTGGCAGCTACAGCCCCAGTCTTTTGAGTGGTAAGAAGACTCCTATAGGCATTTCATCGCTTCTCCTCCCCCGCCTACTCATTCTGAGCAGGAAAGAACTCTTAATCTAGGGGAGGTGTCTTTTTTTTTTCTCTTTCTTTCTAAATACCAGCAGTTAACAGCTCAAACTAGCCTGGCCCTGAGGAAGGAGGAGGGGTAACAGAGAAACCATGGCTGCTCCCTATAGAATCTCTTTCTGGCTTTTCTGCCTCTGGGATTAAAAGGGATAGATTTCTTGCTAATTCTTGGCAAAACTGGAATAAAGTGGGAAAATGGTGGAAGAGCAGAAGAGAGGAAACAGGGAGGCACTAGATAGGAAAAACAAGATTTTTCTCTTTCATTAAACTGTTAAAAATTGAGAAACTCATTTTTAGAGGGAGAGGAGGAAAGAGACAGAGACAGAGACTTCATGAAACTGTTAAGAAATGAGAAAATCATTTCCAGAGGGAAAGAAGAGGGAGAGACAGAGATGAGACAGACTTCATGAAATTGTTAAAGAATTAGAAAATCATTTCCAGAGGGGAAAAGGCGAGAAGGAGACAGAGAGATATAGAATCAGAGACTTCATAAAATTGTTAAGAAATTAGAAAATCATTTCCAGAGGGAGAGGAGGGGAGAAAGAAACAGATAGAAAGAGAGGAAGAAGAGTAGAGAGACACTGAAGGCAAGAGATCCAACTCAGGATCTTTAGAGAAATGGAAGGAATACTGGATTTGAATCAGAGGAGCTGTGCTACCTTGGGTAAGTCACAATCTCCCTGGGCCTTAGTTTCAAGTATAGAATGAAGAGCTTGGATTAAATGGCCCCTGAAGTTCCCATTCAGCTCTAGACCTACCATCCCATCTTCCCTCAGCAGAAGTCATCACTCAGGGAAAGGGCAGCCACAGGTCTCTATCAGTAGCCATAATTATATACAATTACCAATCTACCCCAAAGTCTAACCTGGCTCTCCTGCCCTCCAGGGGTCTTCCCTCCTTCTACTGTCCCTATTTAACTCTCTGGACAGCACTCACACTTCCTCGAGACATTCAGGTGGCTGCTTCAGACGGTTCCCACTGATGAGGTAGTTGTAAATCTCAGCGTTTTCAATACCAGCATATGGTGTTTGTCCCCGAGTCATTATCTCCCACATGGTCACACCAAATGCCCACTAGAACAAAATCAAGGTCAAAAATGTCACCAAAGCCAGAACTGAGGACAATTAAACCCCGCTACCTAAGGACAGGATGATTCATGTGAGGGCAACCAGTCCCAGTCCTAAGAGACGGTAAGGGTAAGCAGTCCTGGCCTTTGTGTGTTGATCTGGTCCTAATTCTACTCTGCAGTCCTCCCGATCCAAACCACCCAAATTCTGGCTCCACTTGGCCCCATATTCTTCTACTCACCACATCACTATGCACTGTGTATAGGTTATCAGCCAAACTTTCCAGGGCTAGCCATTTGACGGGCAATTTGGAGGCACAGCCCTGTCGGTAATAATCACCACTGTATATCTTCCGAGATAGCCCAAAGTCTGCCACACACACAGTCATGTCCTCAGCTAACCTGTGAAGGCAATGAAGTACATGGAATCAGTGGGCTGACCCTGACCCTTTTCTACCTAGAGACTCTCAAGTTGGCAGTCTTCTAAGCTGGCTTTTAGGCATTAGGCTCTTGTTGACCAGAAATGGGAACAATTCTGGACACAATAGCCAGGCTGGGACTGATAGCAACTATCTGAGGCCCTGCCATCTTCCTTCTAGTTTGAATGGCAGTTCACTTTCTTTATCTAAGGGCTACTGGACAGCTCTTACTGCTTTTTCTCTACTCCCTGCACTCTCACGCCCTCAGGTCCACTGGCAGCTCACTCACATGCAATTCCGAGCAGCCAGGTCCCTGTGGATGAAGTTCTGGGAACTCAGGTACTCCATGCCACTGGCAATGTCCACCATGAATCGGATCAGTGTCTGCAAGGGCAGGTTCTAGCCAGGAAGAAACAAGCAAGCTTAGTCCTGGTCTCTACCACAAACAGCCAAACAGAGAGTACGGAGAGCCCCTGGATCAAAGGGTTTCCTCAACTCCAGTGTCAACAAATCTGAGGGAGCAGTAAAGGGTGAAGGCCTTTTGCCAAGGTGAGCTTTTGGCAAAGCTGAGAAAGAACTAGGAGGAAGAAAATGTGAACTGGTTCAACCATTCTAGAAAGCAACTGGGAACTCTGCCCCTAGCATTATTAAACTCCAAGCTCCTCTACATGTCCTTTGAATTACATATTTACTATGTCTGTGCCTCAAAGAGAGCAAATAAAGAAGAAAAAAGTCCACTATTTATAAATATATTCATAGTAGCTCTTTTTGTGGTGAAGACTAAGGGGGAAACCATTAACTGGGGAATGGCTGAACAAATTATAGTATATGAATATAAAGAAGAAAGCAGTTTCAGAAAAATCTGTATAAGAGCTAATGCAAAGGGAAGTCAGTAGAACTAGGAGAATGTACTACACATGACACTACATATACTATATGCATACTATATATGATAAAAACAAAATGAACCCTTCTGAAAGACTTAAGAGCTTAGATAAATAGAACGACCAAGCGTGATTCCAGAGGACTGACAATACCCACTTCTTGACTGAAAGGAAATGGATTAGATATGCAGAAAACGCATTTTTGAACATGCCCAATGTGTACATTTGTTTTTCTTGACTATGTCTGTTGTTACAAAAGTTGTTTTTCTTTAGTGAAGGGGGAGATGGAAAGAAAAAAAAGCTTTTTAATTTGAAAAAAAAAAAAAGAAGTCTCTTTCTAAAATGGATACGTTGTCAGCCAAGAATACTGAGGGCTTCCCTAGGCCTGAAAGGGAATATCCTTGCTAGGTCTAGGTTTACAGCTGAGAATAAATCATTCCCCCTTTTCCTCTTGAATTCTCCTGAGAAGCTTTCGAAAAGTTCCCTGTCCCTGCTTCATCTTTCGCAACCAAGTCCCAACTCCTCCTCATCTCTCCCAGCCTTGCCTACCAAGTCCTTCCTCTCCCAAATGCTCTAACTTTCTCCTATGTTCCTTTCAGCCTACACACACATGCCTCCAACGCAAACACTCACAAAAGGGTTTTCTCCTATTCGGGAGGCAAGCAGGAAAGCATGTAGGTCCCCATGCTTCATGAAGGGCAGAATCACCATGGGGATGGGCAAGCGGCCCTTTGCACGGCTCCGAAGGCTCACCCCTGGGGGTAAAAAGAAAAGTGGACAAAGGTAAGGGGTTGGTTATTCAAACAAAAGGAAAACTCTCATCAAAGGGTTTGTGTGATTGGGCCAGTAAACCAAACAGGGAGTATGCTGTGTCCCTAATCGCTTTCCTGATTCATAGTAGGTTTCCTATCCTTTTCTGGCCTCAGCTTTCTCTCAGGCTTCTCCAATTTAAGGTTAATTTGCCCCAATGAATGGGGGATTTAAGGCACCAGGAAGACTCCCCTTTGGGCAGTTCAAAGGTCCTTGAATATATCAATGTCTTGGCTCTTCTAGGTAATTACCTAATTCCCAGGTACTAACCCAAGAGAAGGAACTAAAGAACCAGACCACCCCACCCCCCATAATGACCTCTCCCTATACATAGTGCCACTAGTCCCAACGGAAAATCTGACTTTGTACAGGTCCTGCAGTCTTTTTTAAGTGCTCCCATCTGTGCCTTTCCCTTGGTTGCCCTTTCCTCTGTACCAGACTCCGCAGAGACCATCTCACCAACAAGTTTGGCCACATGTGGGTGGTCAAATTCTTTCATGCAAGCAGCCTCTCGGAGGAACTCTTCAATGTCACCAGAGTTGATGATGTCCGCTAGGAAGATGAATGGGAAACCTGAGTTAAGAAGTGCCTCCCCAATGGGGCAGACCACCCCCCTTTAAGCCATCTGCAAACTAAGCCTCCCTAGGGGTCCTAGTCCATCATAGGACATGGCTTTGCTGGTGGTGTTCAGACCAGGATTAGGGAGCTAGTTGGCAGAATCACAGATAGTAGGAGAGTCAAACCCAAGGAAGAAATGTTATTCAGGAATGTATATATAGAAGTGGACCTTACGGGCAATGCTTGCCCTCAAGTGTTCCCACTTCAGAGCTGCCAAAGGTGCTCCAGCCATGTTCACAAATGTGGGCTTGGCGCTATAGCTGCCTCTACCACTCCTTCCCAAGGCTGGAAGCCTGCACCCCACTCACCTTTGAGCATTTTCACTGCTACCTTCTCAAAGGAGCCATCCTCTTGCTTCAGCTGGGCTTCCCTCACGGAGCCGAACTCTCCTACAGATGAAGCCAGGTAAATGGGAGATGATTTTAGCTTCTGCTCCCAAGCTCTTCCCCCAAGACAGGAGTTGAGCCTACCCCAACCCAACTCTCCCGTCTCCTCCCAGAGAGTTCTCCAAGGAGTGTGTCAGGGCTTATCATCTGAGTGACACAGACTATGGAAGCTGGCTAATATCAAAGGGTCACAGAATCATACAACTTGCTACAAGTGGAGTGGGTAACCCAACCACCCAAGTCAGAGCAGACTCTACTTCATCTTCCCAAGCCACTCCTAAATTTAGTTTTTTTTTTCCTGCCAAGTGCCCATGACCCATGCTTCTTCGCCGTGTTCTAGGAAGTTCCAATTGTAGCAAGCCTCTAAATCCCTGGCACAAAATGCTCAGACATATGCCACCTCCCTTTGGTAAAAAGGCTTCACCCTCACTGAAGACAGCCAGCCAAGCCCCTGACCTTTGCCCAACATCCGGCCCAAGGTGAACCGTTGTTCAGGGATGAGCACATCCTCCAATTTGTCTTTCAGTTCATCACTGATACCCAGGCTGTCCACTGGAAAGGAGGAAAAGGCAGTTAAAACCCCTGGGAAGCTGAGCAGTGACTAGGACCCAAACCAGTACTCTTATACAATCCCTCCACACCAAGCACAGTGACTGACTCATCCCAAAATCAAACGGGGAGCAGGAGTTCACAAGAAGCCAGAAGGGGTCTAAAAGAGCAGCCCTCGTGGGACCCCACCAACAGGTGACTCACATGTGGCTTCAATTCGTTCTGGGCCTTCCCTATTGAAGGATCTGGCAGCACGGAAATGAACGGCAGGCTCCCCACGGGCCATGACACTGTCAAAGGCTTGCCTGGTAGGATACAGGATGCAGGAAAGGGGGAGAAAGAGCGGGGGAAGGGAGGAGAGAGAGGGAGGGAGAGAGAGAGAACCAGAGATCAGGCCACTGAGTTCTTTTACTTATTCAGGGGTCCCCAATTCCATGTCTCTGGATCCCATTCCAGGCCCAGACCTACCCAAACCGTGTTTCCTTCCTTCTCTTGCGCAACAGGATTAAGGCTAGGGCAGCAGCAGTGACGAGTGCTGTCAGAATGCCCAAGACCACAGGTACCCAAGATGTGCGACTGTGAGGGGGACCCTGCTGGCCTGCAGGAGAAAAGGGATGGGTGTCTAGTATAGATGCCCAGTGTAGAAGCCCCTCAGAATATTCCCAGGGAAGCTATCTGATTTGTTCACGTTCACCTTCAAAACTCAAAATAAAAAGGCACCAAATAAGAAAAACGACCCCAGGCAACCAGATTTAAAACAGGGACTCAACTATTCTGTTTTCCTTTGGCAGCCTAAAATCTATGGAGTTATTTTCATAATAATATTTTCAATGCACAAAATACATAGAATTACAAAGCAAACCAGTTACATTTAAATACAGTTATGAAAAACAAACTGAATTCATTGACTTTAGATTAAGAAATCCAGGTTTAAAGGAGCATAGAAAACTCCCAAAGTGATCTCCCATGGCTCATTAATCTCTGGCCCTGACCTTGTCTGTTTGAAACGAAATCTTTTATCCTGTCAGGTATAGAAGAAAATGGGAACTAGGCTCTTCCCAAACTCTCCTATCAGGAAACCAGGGTGTTCCACCAAACAGATCCCCTGCTTCCCTTTGGGTCTCACCAGCATGGTCCCGATAAGAGACAAACACAGGCTGGCTCCAAGGGCCACAGCCAACTTCATTGGAGACACACACTCTAACAGTCAAGTCCTTCAGGGGATCCCAGTCAGTCAGGTTGGCTCGAGTCCCTAGAACAGTCAGCTCACCCTGCAGCCAAGAAAAGACCCCACGCCAAAACTGAATTTGTGGAAATAATCACCTACCTAAGGTAAGCAGAGTGATGGTGGAGCTAAAGCCTGGGGGCTGAGAAGTAGGGTGGGTCAATCTTACAGCACAGAGGGAGTTGATCACATTCCTGACTTCAAGGATTTGGGTAGCCTTCCCACCAACACAAACATCTCAAGCTGGCAAAGGTGGGGGATGGGGACAAAGGAACCAAGGACTGAGGGAGGGAGGCAGAGCACTATCTGTATCCTCCCCCAGTCCACGCAGGAATGTGTTGCCTGTTCTGCATACAAAGTGGCAGGAGTGGCAGAATCCTAGGGAGATGCATGCTTGAGAAATAACCCAATGATTTCTGACAAGATCCCCTTCTGGGTTAAGGGTGGTCATGGTTAAAGCAGCACTTAGGTCCCAAATGGACTTGGAAACAGGGAGCCCATCTTTTTCACTAGTTCCTGTCTGGGGGAAAAGGGGAGAGCCAAGGAGACTGGGAAGAGAGTGGTTATGGGGCTGTTCAACCCTTACCTGAGTCCCATTGTCTTGAACCCAGGATATTCTATAGGGCCCCAGGGGCCCCTCACTAGATCCCTCAGGAATGACTTCTTCCCACTCCAATATCAGACCATAGTCTGTTCGGATGGCGTGGAGGTTCTGAGGGGCACTGGACGGGGCTGGTCCCAAAAGACAAACAACCAAGGTATCACTCAACCCTCATGTCTACCACAGCCTCCCTATCCTCTTCTATATAAAGATCCCACCTAAGCATTCCAAAACATATGGCATTGAGTGCCTACTGTCTGGAATGAGGATGGAGGTGGTGAAAGCAGAGAGGGTGAGGGTCTGGTCTTCTGGTCTAATCTTTGCCCATATTTCCTGGTCTGAATTCCCAGTATTCTAGGTTCTAGCTACATACTCTTTGCACTGCCTCTAGAGAAAGACAGGGAAATGAGATGGGCTATACACTCTTTGGGAGGATGGGGTAACAGAAAAGACAATATAGGTCCACCAAGGTATGTCATCATTCTTTCACTGGAAATTTAGAGCTGATAGGGACTTCGGTCCAAACCCTCAGTTTTATAGATGAGGCAAGTAAAGTGTAGGACGTTGTGACTTGCCCAAGGTTACACTTCCCTCTCTGAACAAACTTCCACAATGGAGATGCTGGCTGTCTCAAGTCCCTGCCACTCCAAGTCCTCTTACCCAGACCCTGGGTCTGGAAGGGTACCCAGTCTGCATATGGGGAAGGCCCCAAGGCATTGGTGCATCGAACTCTTAAGCTGTAGTTGGTGGCAGGTTCTAAGCCCCGAAGCAAACAATTGAAAGGTGGCACTGGAACCACGACTGCCAGGACCTCCCAGCCACCTGGGGCCTCCGTTACCTGCACAGAAATTGGAGAAAGAAGGAACTGGAAGCCACAAAGTCAGGGAGCTCAGGAGGGATAGGAGTTAAGAAGGAAAAACAGCTAAGACTTTAGCCTTGAGCTAATGCTTCCTTGAGGAATCTTCCCTCCCTTCCCCACCACAGAGGAGCATTTTAACCAATGCATGACTTATTTAGCACCTAACATATGGGGGCTCTGCTGGAGCTCAGAAGGAGCTCACACAAGGGCACAAAGCATACTCTGATGAGAGAATGCACCCTAGCCATCCATCTGGGTCTTGCTATGGTACAGAACTCCAGCCTAGTGAGTACTGGTCACAAGACGATGACTCATTCTCCACCAGGTGCTAGTCTGACAGACAGAACAGGGCAGTCCTGTAACCTCCACCTTCAGCTTTCCCCACACAAGACCCTCCCAGAACGATACCTGGACTGTGCAGGAGTGGAGTAGAGCTCGGCCATCAGAGCCAGGAATCCAGGCCACACTGGCATTGTTGCTAGATAGCCGGGTCACGGTTACATTAGAGGGTGCTGCTGGAAGTGCTGCAAGATGGGGAGAGAGGTCAGCTTGTGTGGCTGAGGGGTCTATTTTTTTTAATTTCTCGACTTCTCTGCAGCTCATCCTTTCACTGTGGGTTGTAGGCCCCAGATGTTTCCTTAGATTCTCCAGAGGCTGACCCTGAAACTGGAATATCTTAAGACTGAAAACCCCCATATACATGTGCCTCTAGTCACAGTGACTACTCTCAAGGACTCTCCCTCCCTCTTTCTCTCCCTGAGAAAGAAAAGATTGGAAGCCACAACGTGTCAGGGAGCTTAAAAGGAGAGGAACATGGGGCAGGAGCGGTGGGAGACAAGAAGGAAAAAGCAAGGTTTTAAGCCTTGAACTAATGCTTCCTTGAGTTAAATCTTAAGCAATCTTCCCTCCCCTCCCCACCACTGAGGAGCATTTCAACCAATGCATGGGTTATTTAGCACCTATGGGTTATTTATTTAGTACATGGAAGGAGCCCACATGAGTGCAGCTCTCTCTCTCTCTCTCTCTCTCTCCCTCTCTCTCTGTCATAGCAGGAAACACAGCATAGCTGCCATGCCTGGAACAGAGCCTGGAACAGAGCATGAGGCCATCTCTGTGATGTAGTTTCTGCGACCAGAAGGCTGCCCGACCAAGGCCAGTGATGTGGGGGCAGGGAGGGGAGAAGCTCAGACTCCCACAAATGTAAATGGTACATCTGTTTCAGCAGCAGCCAGGCTTTGCCATGTATAGGTATCTCAGTCAAACACACACACACACACACACACTCACACACACACACACTCACTCACTCTCCTCTCTCCCTCTCAAAGAGCCCATTTTTCACATCCCTCCTTTTAGAGACAGTCAAATCCAACAACACCCCACTGATCACCGACCTGAGCAGACTCCACTACCACCATGCTTCCCCCAGAAGGGGATGAAAGAGGCAGAGGCCAAGCCTGAGTCCTGGCCAGCTCCAGCTGTTCCTCCCTCTCAGGGAATCAGCTTCGTGATGGGGAATCTGCCCTGTGACGTCAGGTTTCTATTCTCATCTCAGACATGGCTGTGCCTCAGGTGCTCCCACTACAGGGGCTGGGGACACATGCCAAGTAGTAGCCCCTCCTCCCAGAGACCTCAGCCAAGAAGGCTCCCAGGAGGGAGAAGAGCTCTAGGCCAAGAGGTAAAGCTTCCTCTGGGTTTGCACCTCCACCCCATCCCCCTCCTTCTCTGCAGATATTTTGTCTGGGAGCTCCCTCCCCCAACTCTCTAAACACACACACACATACACACCCCCCCACACACACACACTCACACCCCCACACACACACATACACCACACATACACCCCCACACACACACCACACATAAACACACATACCCCCCACACACCCCCACCCACCACACATACACATATACCACACACACCACATACACCACACAGACACACACACAGACACACAGACACAGACACACACACACACACACACACACACACACTTACCTTGAAGATAGACTGTAGCTGGGCGGGAAGAGGCCAAACCTTTCAGGTTATGGGCTTCACAGGAGAACACAGTGCTCTGGGTCACCCCTGGGGACCACAGAGAGAACTCTGGTCAGCCTAAAGGTGGCCACTGAGCCTGGGAATAGGTGATGTGTCGGTTTACAGAACTGGTGAGGAGATAAGGGGAGGGGATAACTTACATTTGGGGGGGGATAACTTACATTTGGGGGGGGTCAAAAGGAAGTGAACAATGGCCCTAGCAGTTTTTCACTTTATAGGAAATAGAAGCTAAATTTCCTCCTCAAAGTCAATCCCACCCTGCCTTCAGTATTTAATCTGCCCACCCAGATTCCAGGCTTTGTGATGAATCTCTCTTTATCATGCCTTGCCAAACAGACTTTAAGCTCTTTGGGGGAGGGGACTATTGTCTTCAAAGTCTTTTGTGTCCCACTATGGTGCCTAGTATTCTCTGTAGATATTACAGAGGTATTATTATTATATGTAGGTATTATAAGAGGCAATAAATGCTTCTTGTCTGAAGGAGTCTCTTCCAGTTTGTAACCAAAGAAAACCTAAGGAGAGCCTGAATTTCCTCTCTTAATGACTGTCCCTACCCCTTTTACCTCCATCACTGGTCTCATGTAGGAAAGCCAGGTACCTCTCAGCCCAGCATGACCCAAGGTTGACAATGATCTTGCCTCAACTTCCATCTACTAGTACCTGCAGCCCTCCCACTTCTTGCCTTTTTTTTCCCAAGACTCTCAGCAGTTTGGAGATTTGTGAAATTTGACCCAGAAAAAACCAGTTCCCACTCCCTGCCAGACTCACTCAGACCTTCGTCTCCAGGCTCTTCCTTCCACTCCCACTCAAAACTCAATGAGAAAATGTAAATCTTGTTCAGGAAAAGGTGCTTCACAAAAGCAGTGATGTGTATGCAGATGCATACGGGTACAAAAATAATAATAATAGCTCACATTTAAACAGCACTTTAAGGTTTATGATGTAAAAAATGTACACTGTCTCCTAGAAGCCTCAAAATTGACTCTGTGAGATGGGTGCTATTATAACCCCCATTTCATTGATGAGAAAACTGAGGAATAAAGTGACTTGCCTAAGATTACACAGCCAGTAAATTATCTGAAGCAGGATTCAAACCCAAGTCTTCCAGACTCCAGGTCTAGCACTGTGTCCACTACAATGCCTCTATATGGATATGGTTGGGAATAGGGCTATTTAGGGGAAAAGAGATTGATCAGATGAAGAGACTGATCAGGGTATAAAAAAGCTACCGTATGGCTTCTCCCCTTCTGCCAGACTTTCCTCCTACTCGAACATGAGCTGATTCCTGATTCCTTCCTTGGGGGGTGGAGCTGCAACAAGTCCCCCTATTCCTTTTCTCA
Source organism: Notamacropus eugenii (assembly GCF_028372415.1). NCBI lineage: Eukaryota > Metazoa > Chordata > Mammalia > Diprotodontia > Macropodidae > Notamacropus > Notamacropus eugenii. The sequence goes on along the minus strand of NC_092878.1, from coordinate 27,679,963 downwards.
GAGATGATTTTGTCTTCTCTGTCCCCATTGTCAACAAGGAATAAACTAGTCCCTACCTCTGCTTGCACACTCTGAGCTAACAAATAGGTGCACTTTGCCCAGAAAAACACACCTGACAAATGAACCTTTCTGTCAGCACAGCTCATGAAGCAAGGAAGGCACAGGGGTCTGGAAGCTTGGGACCACTTATCCAGGAGAAACTCAGAGACACGATTTAAGGAGGGCTCCTCTGACAACTACCCCTCTTCTGTCAACCTCCCAAGTCACAGTTAAGGGCTGGTTTACTCCTAGAGAAGTTTTGCCCTCTCTCCTCCCTTCCAGAAAATGACCTCACCTGTAACATTCAAAATGGAGGGAGAGAGGGCCGGTCCTCCCACCCTCGTGCCCCCCCTCCACCAGAAGATGGTCACAGGTTCGGGGGGCCCCACCGCTTCACAAGACAGTTGGAAAGGTGCATTAGGGGGCACTGTGAGATCCTCTGGCTCCACAGTGAAATATGGCACACCTAGGAGAAAAGGGAAGTGGGTAGAGGCTGGTTTTCACTACCTCCTCAAACATACTAACATTTCCATATCATAAGCATAAAGGGAGCCCCAAAATAGAAGGCCCCCTAAGAGTTTTTTGGTTCAAATAAACAAATCTCCAAAGGAAAGCGGCTCCTGCTGTTCCAGAGCTATGGAATCCGCACATCTGGAAGGATGCACCTGGAAGGCCCTCCTCCCCAAGGCTGTGGGTCCCAGGGTAGAAGTGAGCCCCCCATTCATTCCTCCCCTCCTCCCCTCCCCACGCATAGAAGGCATCCTCGACAAACCCCACGCCCCCTCTGAAGCATTGCTACATCAAAGTTTCTAGAAGAATGAGGGAGAAGGAAGGAGGGCTTGCAGGGGCGGGGAGGTGGGGGAGAGGCTGCCGGGTTGTGCTGGCAGGCCCCAGCCCTAGCCCCAGATACATTTCCAAGCCCTTTGTTACTTCTTAGTCACTTTGTTTTCTCCAGCTGAGCAGCACTGAGCTCGTGCAGCTGCGTATCTTCCTCTTCCCCCTCCCCCTGCCCTTCTCCTCTTCCTCTGGCCCTGGACAAGCTTCTCAGGGCAGAGTCCGGCCAGGGACAGGGTGCATTAGGCCTGCTGCCCAAAGAATGGAGTGAAGCCTTCATCGGTGGCATATCACAGGGCCCCCTGATGCTCTCTAAAGCTTTGCTTGAACCACAAACTCCAAGCTTTGGAGGGATCTACCTATATCTGAAGCTGACCTAGGAAGTCAGAGCCCTTGTTTCCCTCCGGGGCCATGGGGTTGCCAGGGGTAGGTGGAACACCAGGGAAACCCAGCTTATCCCTGAGCTAAGCAGGAGGAGAATGCAGCCTTCCCATTTGCTTTTAGGGGCTGTGGGCACCAGGAGACATGGGTCATGCCCTCCTTGCCAGGGTGACTAGGCTCTTCCATCAACCCCCCTCCTCACCTTCTACCGTAAGCCACACTGGCTGGGATGTCTCTGTTTCTCCCCCATCTTCCACCTGGCACCAGTACCGTCCAGCATCCGATCGATCTACTGACTTCAGGCTGCAGTGAGGACAAGAAATTCAGTTCACCACCATAGGAGAGGGAAGGGGCAGCTCTGCTAGTCAGACCCTAAAGGATTCGGACTGCTTGAGTCCTTTCTCTCCAAGTCCCCAAAAGAAAACAAAATAAAACCCCAGGGATTTCATGGAATGAAGTGGTCCCCAGGACCATACCAAAAAGAAATCGTCACAAAACCTCAAAGTCTGCGTTTCATAAGACCAACTTTCTCTACCAATTATTACCCATCCCTTAAAGCCCAACTCCAAAAACATCCTTAGGAAACATTCCTCAATGTCCTCAGCCCCCCTTCTGTCCTGTACCTGAGGAAGCCAATCCAGTGCTGCTCACTAATAGGAATGTAGACTTGGTCCACACTCTGCACCAAAGCTCCATCCTTGACCCACTGGATCTCAGGGTCCTCTAATCCCTCCACACTGCAGTTTAACTTCACTGGTTGCCCTTGAGATACCGTCAACTTCAGAGGGGCCCCAATGAGCTTCAGGCCTGAGAGCAAGGAAAGCAGAACTCAGACAGGTTAAGGTGAAAGGGACAGAACCCGATGCTCTGCCCTCTCACTCCCACCCCTATCCCATTTCTGGGACTTTCTCAGGCCAGTTTCTAGGGCACAAGCTCTACCACTTGGGGATCTATATCCTCATGGACATTGACAAGAATGGACAACTAACATAAGGGTGTGAGACGGAGGTGGTATAAATCATTAAAAGAAAAGAGGTAAGACAAATTCTCTGGGTACAGTTTCTTCCAGTACCAGCTCCCTGGAAATACCTTCTCTACCAGTCCCATCTGCTAAGCAATGCTGATTCTTATCTTTCTGTCTCTAGCCATGCCTGCCCAGGAGGAAAGGTGAACCAGGCTTATGTCAGGATGATGTCTCAGTATCTCCCCTTCCCTCCCAACTCCCAACTGGGGAGGAAGTGACTGGTCTGGGAAACAGCATATCACTACTCAGGTTCCAGATTGTTCTAGCAGAACTAGAAGGTGATGAGGAATTCTCACCCAGATTGTGGCTGGAAGCTGCCCTGGAAATGACTGGGGTAACTGCCTAGAAGATGCTCCAGCCCTGTGCCACCTTAATTCTCAATTCCATGTGAGGGACTCACTCCCCACTCTGTTAACAGTTAGCTCTCTCCACCCCACCTTGCCAAATAAAAGAAAGTAAAAAGGAGAAGGGGAGTGTTCCCTGGAAGCAGATAACCATATGTTTGCAGAAACATGTCAAATCATATGCATGGCATCCATCTACTCTATTAATACCTGGATGTACGAAGGCTGTGGGTGTGAAAGGCCTATGAAATAGGGAAGAGTGAGTTTTGCAGAATGGGCAGGCACCTCTACTGGCATTATGGGTCAATTTTAGAGCTCTAAACCCTTTCTCAGCTGAAACGTAATAATGACGGACGCATGTAAAGCCTACTTTGTAAAGCTCTTTACACAAACATCACATTTGATCCATACAATAACAACTCTCATAGCAGGTGCTATGATCCCCATTTTGTAACTGGAGAAACTGAGGCTCAGAGTTAAGTGACCTGTCTATAATCTCTTCACAGCTGGTTCAGTATGAAAACATATCCTTCCTAACTACACACGCAGAGATCTTTTCAGTACACCACACTGTATTTATACAGCACATTTTCCAGTGCCCCAAGCCCCACTCAGCAAGTGCTAGAATGCCATTGCTTACCAGACAAATCCTTTCTTCCAACCCTACTTTTTTGTGTATGTGGAGAGAGGTTATGTATATAGATATTGGAGTTCCATTTGTAGTTTTTTCTCTTTTCCTTTGCTTTAGGACCCTGACACTCATTCACTCATCCTCTCTCTCTGGGTATAAGGTTCTCTGCTGGAAGCCTGAAACACACTTCCGCTCTCTTTTTACCAGAAAGCTGGAAGGTGGGGTACACATGACAATTACTCACACTGCCCAGGCAGTCCCTGATGTCTGCAGACACTAGGCTCTCCTCACCTCAAATAACAGAATGCACCCTCATTAGAGCCCTCAAGTCCGATGCAGGGGGGTGTGGTCTGAGAGTTTGAGAACCAGAGCCCTTTCAGACTTGCCCTGTGACTGAAGTAAACCTAAAGATGGGGTTCCTAAACTGGTACTAGTACTGGCAGAGGCTTTGGGCTCAGCCCCAGACTTGATAAACCACTCAGTCCAAAGCCTCTAAAATTCTCCCAGGTGTCTTCGCCCACACTCTGGTGTGGTTTTGATCAAGGGTGTGCCCAAATGTTTCCGTGGGATCCAATGTGCTATGCTCGTCCATGGGGTTGGGCACCAGGGTATCACGTTCCCACCAACTGTAAATCCGACAAACCTGAGAAGTCCTGAGTGGGGGTGGGGGCACCCCCTTTGGTAGTCGGTAGCTGTGGCTAGGAAAGGGACCCGTGTGTCCAGTACGTGTGAGAGGGTGAGGGTCCCTAGGACTCCCGAGGAAAAGAAAGAAACTGTTCCCCCTAGAGAAGGAGGCGGGAAAACCAAGAGTCCGGTCCCCCGCCCGCAGACCCCCGACCGATTCCCTGCTGCTCCTCGGTCCGCCCCAGCGGAGAAAGTTGGGGGTGGGGACACCGGCGGCCAGATGCCCATGGCTGCCGCCCTCTCCCTCACCAGCGCCCGGCCGCTCGGCCTTCCGCGGTCCCCGCGCCCCCGGCCCCTCCGGCCGCCCCACGTTCGGCCCCGCAGGCCTCGGCTCCCCAGTCCCGGGCTTGGCAAGCCGGACCCCAGCCCGCCCGCCTCGGCTCCCACTCCAGCCCCTCCCGGCCCTCCGGCTCGGCCGCCCCCTCCCGCCAGCCCCCCGGCTCCTACCTGCGGCTGGGAGCTCCCGGAGCAGCAGCGCGGCCAGTCCCGCCAGCAACAGCCGCGGGAGCCGGAGCCGGAGCCGCGGCCACTCCATGCTCCGCCTCAGCGCCATCCGCGGCGCCGCCGCACCATGCCCGCCCGGCCCGGCCCGGCCCGCGACGGAGGGGGCGGGGGCGAGGGGCGGGGGGACCGAGGGGGCGGGAGCCTGCGAGCCCGCGGCTGCCCGGGGCCGGGGGAGACTGGCGCGCGCTCAGAGCGGGTGGCACCGCCGAGTGCCCAGCGCGAGCTCGCGGCCGCTGCCTCTGCCAATGCCGATGCCACTGCCGATGCCGATGCCACTGCCGATGCCTCTGCCGCCGATGCCGCCGCCGCTGATTCATGGTCTTCTCCCGGAGCCGCCGCCTCCTCCCCCGGCCCGGCCCAGCCCGGCCCGGGCCGGCAACAGCCCCGATCTCCTACCGCCCCCCCCGCGGAGCCTCCGAGCGGCTCGCTTCACACCCCCCACCCCCATTCGGGCTCCGGTCCCCTCGCGATCTAGCCCGGCGGGACAGCACCTAGGCACCCCGGCTGGCTCCAGTGCCCCGTCGGTCCTCGCTGTAACTGCAGCGGGTATTCCTTAGGTCCCGGCCCGCAGTCCCTCCGTGGCCCCGACATTCCAACACAGTCTTCCAAACAGCCCTCCAGGACTCTTCCCTCGTCCCCCTCCCCTTCCAGGACTACCCTTTCCCCCTGCCCACACTCCGGTCCCACTAGACATTCCCAGGCACACCACAGTCCCAGATAACACCAGTTGAGCCGTGAGAGGCACAATCTTTGGCAACTAACTGATTTCAGTGCCTCCTCCAATTACCTTATATTTACTTAAATCTTTTAGTTAAATCCTCCAGCGTTCCTGTAGCATGGTAGGTCCTTCAGGGCCGGCATTGCTTTTCCTCTTGGATCCGGTACCTAGCACAGTAGTACCCTATACGTAAATATACACAATAAATGCTGGTTGACTTGAATCAAAACATCGCTGATCCTAGCACTTTTGATTGTCTTCTAAAGTCTCCATCATGATACGCCCACGTGTTAGCTCAACTTCTGCCCCCTGAGTCCCTTTAACAATGTATGTCAAATTTTTCCTATCCTAAAAACTTCTCTTCTTTCTTTCCCTCTAATTATTTTGCCCTAGCATCCTACAGACCTGGATTTTTCAAGCAAGACCCTCTGCAGTCCCTAAGTTTGACATAATGCTGAACTTGGAGTCTGGAAAACTTAGGCTCAAATTCTATTGCCTATGCTTAGGAGCTGTGTGATCCTGGACAAGTTACTTACCCTCTCTGAGCCTCATTTTCCCTGTCTGTAAAAGGAGGGTAATAATAGCACCAATCTCACAGTATTGCTATGAAGCTTAAATAAGATAAGGTACATGAAGCATTTTGCAAAACTTAAAGTGCCAATTATTATTGTAACTTTACATCCATGATTGAAGTGGAAATGCCCCTTCTCTGTTGTCAGTCTTCCCAGTTTGCTCTTCTGATTCCTGTTCCTGACTCCGTGGAATGAAAAATTGATCGCAAACCACATCTAATACAATGCTTTGTCTATAGCAGGCACTCAATAGATATAGTATTTACTAAATGAAATGAGAAAATGAATGAGTGAATGAATGATTGCTTCATGACTTTGGCCTGCCCCACCACCAGGAATCATGGGGGTGGCTATGCCCACGGACATCCTGTTACCCAGATGCAGAGCTAGCTCCTCAAATTCAGATTATTTCCTCTTTTTTCTCTTCCACCATCCTTCTCTCTGCCTCTAAAACTTTCCTTCAGTCTATCCCTCACCCTCCCAGGTTTCTTTCTTCAAGAAATCAGTCAAGCCCCTATCCCTCTCAGCATCCCAGTCAGCCCTCCCTGCCTCCATCTCTTTTAGGGAATCTCTTTGTGAGCAACAGAGGCCTGCTGTCACTTCCCCTACTTGGCCCCACCAGTGCTTGTTTATTAATTACGCTAATAACAACAGCAGGGAGAGCACCAGTCCCAGATGCCTGCTGTGAGCGCCCCCAGGTGGTGGCCCCTGGGGAGATCAAGGAACCTATTGAGAAATAATTGGCAAGGAGGGTCTGCGGTCTCCAGCTGACTGAACCCATCTTGCCAACTCTATTGTGCACTATAGATTTCTTCCAGAGCCTTGTCCTAAGGAAAAGACCTACTTCTTCCCAGGAATTATAGCCTCCAACCTGAGGGCTGAGTCAGGGTCAAGAGCAGACTCTGAGGGGAAGAAGCAGGGAGGAGGAGGGGTGTGTCCACAGCAGGGGCAAAACTCCAGCCTGCTTACTTTTCAAAGTATCCGTACACCCTCAATATCACCGCTCAGAGTGGGAGGAGTGAGGGGCGGGGTGTCTGATTTTCATCTTAACCCAAGATCAAAGTCAACAAGCATTTATTAACTGCTCACTATGTGTGGGGCATAGAGCCAAGCACTGGGCATACAAACATAAAAAGACACTTTCTGTTCTCAAGAAGCCAGAGAAGAGGAATGGCTAGCCCGGCTCCTTTCTCAAAATGGAAGTTCCGGTGGGAATTTACCAATAACAGGGAGGGAAGTACATATTTCAGGGTTTTAAGATTAACTTAATCTCAAAATAAATTATGTATGTGTACATATAATCTATTAATTTCATCTATTCATGGTTCTATTCAGATATGAACAAGCCCCCTTTCCCTGACTCCAGCTGATTTGCCGTCACCTCTATGAATAATGTCCAACCCCATGCCACAATCCTCAAAAATGGGGTCTTATTATGCTGCCTAAAAGGTACCATATCATTTCCCATATAAAGCCCTAAACCTGAATACAGTGCCATCAATCTGAGGCACATAACCATTCTGTAAATCACCATATGTTGGGTCCTGTCTTGACCTTCTGTCCTTCACTTTCTCCTCCTTCACTCCACCAGGAAACTTATCCCTTCTTTGGTGCTGAATCAGTTTGCAGTTTCTCTACTGAGCTCCAATAATCCAGCTCAACCCAGATTTATCAAGTAGCTTTCCATTTCTATGTAGGATTCCTTCCCTCTTGTGTCCTAGCACCCTTTCCCAGGAATTTTTCTCCTGTTACTATAGTTCCTAGTTATTAGTTTATATTAGAGAGTTGTTGTTGCGTTCATCCTATGTTTTCAAAGAAGACCATGCCATCAGAGAATGATGACATGACTTGCACTTGACTTTGTTTTAAGTGAGGGAGGGCTGTGCAAGGTCACCAGCCTCACTTTCTTCTCCTGAGCCATCTGGATCCAGTGACCAGATATCCTCAAGATGACTGGAGAAGGCCTGGGATGCAGTAGGAGACCTTGGCCTTTTCACATACTTACTTAGGGGGAGGTAATGCCCATTGAGTGGATAGGCCTCTTTAAGAAATGGTCAGGGAATGGCCTTTTTAATGAGCAAAAGAGAGAGTAATAACTAAATCAAACTGAGAGGGAAACAGAAACTGTTACTATTGATAATGACTCTAAGCCAGCCATTTAAGTTGTTGTGGAACCTATGGGCTTCAAGGTGCACTTGGTTTAAGGTTTTGGGAAGAAGAAAGGAATGAAGGAAGGAAGAAAAGAAGGAAGGAAGAATATTTAGCTAGTAAACCCCAAAGGAAGAGGAGAGGGAGACAGAAGGAAGAGCATGAGCTGGGTTACCCACCTAGCTGCGTCCCCACTCAGGCAGCTCAGTCTACTCACAGGTTGTATTCCTTGGCAAATGCCAAGGTGTACTTACCTTACACAGTAGGCAATAGGAAAACATCAAGTGGTTTTGAATAAAGGAATGGTATAACCAGATCTGTGTGAAAGGATCCCTTTCTTGTTTCAGCACAAAATATAATACTCGTATGATATACTTCCTAGTCTCTTACCATTCTGGTCACTCGTCTCCGGAAATTTTCCAACTTTTGAACATTCTTGCTAAATCGATTACTCTAAATATGGTCTGCCTGAGCCAGAATGTAGTGGGATACTCATTCCCCTTTGAGAAGTAGTGGTGACAGTGTGGGGAGTAGATAGTGGGCTGGACTTGGAATCACGAAAACTTGGTTTCATATATTCCCTTTGGCATGACTAATTTTCTTTTCCTTAGGGAAGTCACTTAAGCTCCCTGAGTCCTAGTCTCTTCATTTTTAAAATAAATACCCTAGCATGTGACTCACAGAATTGTAATGAGGTTCAAAAGAATGAACCAATAAGTAAGTATTAAGTATTTACTATGTGCCAAGCCCTGTAGGGCTAAAGCTAGAAAATCAAGAGAACCCCTCCTTTCAAGGACATCACCTTAAAACAGAAGTAGACAATTAATATAATATGATTACATACTAGTATTAGGAGAAAAGCACCTTCAGAAGAAGTTGGGTTGGATCTCTACAAGAGTTAATTCCCTATTAATGAACGCAGGGGCAAGGCTGATGGAAGTGCCAGTGACCTAAGGGGTGCTGTTATTTCTGGGAAAAAAAGAAAGAGAGAGAAGAAAGGAAGGAAAAAAGGAATGAAGGAGGGAAAGAAGAAAAGAAGGAAGGAAGGAAGGAAGGAAGGAAGGAAGGAAGGAAGGAAGGAAGGAAGGAAGGAAAAATAATGGAGGGACTGGTCAATGAGAGCTAGTCCTTAGAGCAGTGATTCTCAGACTTTTTGGTCTCAAGATTGCTTTACACTCTTAAAAATTATTGAGATTGTCAAATAGCTTTTGTTTACATGGGTTATACCTGTCTATATTTATCATATTAGAAATTAAAATTGATAAATTTTTAAAATATGTGTTGTTAACCACAAAAAAATCACAAGTCCATTAGACATGCATTGCAACTGGACTTGTTCCAAGAGAAATGAACATGCATATGGAACTCTATTAATTCATTTTCAAAATAACAATAATAAACCCATTACATGTTGACATAAAGAACATATTTTATGAAAAATAAGAATTTTGTAAATCAAATTTATTAAAGAGAAGTATTGTTTTACATATTTCTGTAAATTTCTTTAATACCTGGCTCCTTAGAAGACACCTGGATTCTCTTATCTGCTTTTGCATTCAGTCTCTTAAAATATGTTTTGGATATGAAGAAAAATCAACCTCACATAGATGGATAGTTGGGAAAGGGAGGAGTATTTTAATAGGCAAATAACATCTTAGTTGGGGCAGCTAGGTGGTGCAGTGGATAGAACACTATTGCAGGAGTGAGGAGGACCTGAGTTCAAATCTCACCTCAGATGCTTGACACTCACTAGCTGTGTGACCTTGGGCAAGTCATTTAACCCCAATTGCCTCATCCTGGGTCATCTCCAGTCATCCTGATGAATATCTGGTCACTGGGTTCAGATGGCTCTGAAGGAGAAGTGAGGCTGGTGACCTGCATAGCCCTCCCTCAGTCAAAACAAAGTCAAGTGCAAGTCATGTCATTATTTCTCTGATGGCATGGTCTTCTTGGGAAACAAAGGATGAACACGCACAACATCTTAGTATTATGAAAATATTTTTGATTTTAAAGACTCCCTGAAAGGGTCTCAGAGACCTGTGCCTCCCCTCTCCTCACCCTGCCTGCCTTAAAGCTTAGCATATACAATCTTAGTTTGCCATCCAGTGACACTGAACTCGTTGCTGTTCTTCTCATAAGACACTCTACACCTTTTCACTGACTAATCACTGTCTGGAATTATCTCCCTCCTCATGAAGGTTTAGTGAGCCTGCCCCCAGAAATGCATTATGAATGGTCCCTCTTCCTACTTTGTTCAGAGCCAGAATAAGTATTCTCTGTTTCCTGTAAGTTTTTACTGAATGCTTACAACAAGCCTTTTAAGTGTTGTTGAGCAAGAACTGAGGGTGTATACTAAAGGTTAGAATAACAAACTCTTTTGCTCTTCCCTTGTGGTGAGGCAGGCAAAAACTGCTATAAGTCTCCTCAAATGAAGGGAGACAGCAGCCATAGAAGCAGTGTTAACCTAACCACTGCCACTAGCTTCTTTTTCTTCCCACCTGGCTGCCATGTGGCCACGAGCACATAGTGCTTCTGTTTCTGCTGTGTTTGCTCTATCTTGATCTTGTGTGAAAAAATATCAGGGACAGAATGGACCAGGTTATCACCTTGTAACCTTTGAAAAATCAGAAGAAAGAGCCATCAAAGTTCCCCTCACAGACAGAGTTGAGCTTGGTAGCTGTAGTAGCCTGTTTAATGAAGAACCAGTCCCAAGGAGTGACCTACTTGACCCAGCAGCCAAGTCAACATGTCCTGCAAATAGTCCATTGTCTATGCAACATTCAGAGGTGAGCTTGGCAGTGAGGGAATGCTTTGTTTGAATCTACTTTCTCCAGGGACCAAAACAATAGAGGAAAACGTATTCCTAGTACCTTCTCAGTAAATAAATGTCATTTTATAAAAAACTAACTGACGTTAGTCCACTAAATGATATTGTGGAGATACAAATAGATGATCTATTTTGAGGGGAGCACGCTAGATTGGGACATGTGAGCAAAAGTATTAAGCAACCCTAACACCTCAGGGCTATTCCTAGAGCTCTCAGATCAGTGCTGAAGGGCTGGAGAAGAGAGTTGTAACAACAAAGCCAGTGTCTGCACTAGAGAGAGAGAAGGAGGAAGAGGAGGAGGAGGAGGAAGGTGAGGAAAAAGAGGAGAAGGAAGAGGAGGAGGAGGAAAAAGAAAAGAAAGAAGAGAAATAAGAAACAAAGGAAAAATGATTATTTTTGAAAATATACATACATATTTATTACTGAAAGAATCAACTCTTTTTTTCAAAAGAAAGATGGGATTCTTCTCTTCAGTAATATTTTTGTTGTATTTAATGTGTGCACTTTAGCAGACAGCTTCCAGAATGGGAGAGTAGTGACATTTCCTTCTTATTGAAGGTGATGACGAGATAAGGGGCTTGGACTTGATACAGAATAAAAACATACCTCCTGAACATTCTTTGTACTTCCCTATTGGTCTTTCTTAAATATCTCCTCTTTGAGTTAAACCTGATCTGCTTTCCAGTTTTCATGCAAAGCTGCTGAGGAATGGAATGATTTTATTTCAGTTTCTATTCAAGGAACCTCTTGATTCTGAAAGCCCTATGTGAAGAAGACACAATGGCAGGATGAGGGAAAGAGGAAAAAAATTACTTGAAATAAATTTTATTGTCTTTCTGATGGTAACACCATAATTTCTTCCATTCTTTCCTCCTAACTCTGCCAGGGAATCATCACATATACTTTTTTTTAAAAGAGTAATCAGAGCTAATTAAGTGACTTGCCCAGGATCACACAGCTAGTAAGTGTCAAGTGTCTGAGGCTGGATTTGCACTCAGGTCCTCCTGACTCCAGGGCAGGTATTCTATCCACTGCATCACCAAACTACTCCTAAAAATAATACATTTTAAAGACAACAAAAGAATGAGTAAAAAAAAAATCAGAATTAATGACCAATGTATCAAAAAAAAAAGTCTGAAAAAATATGCAAGGCACTGCACTTGTAGATTAGTCCCACTCTGCAAAGGGATATGGAAGAGGTGTCTTCTCATATTTCTGCTTTCCAGCCATGCTTGTTCCTTTTAATTATATAACATTTATTTTTATTTATTTGTTTGTTTTTAGTTTTCAACATTCACTTTTATAAGATTGTGAGTTCTAAATTCTGCCCCCTTCTCTCCCCGCTCTGAAAGAAGGCATGCAATCTGATATTGAATATACATATACAATCATATTAAACATATTTCTACATCAATCATGTTGTGAAAGAAGAATAAGAACAAAAAGGAAAAATCGTAGAAAGAAAAAAAAGAGAAAATATTATGCATTCAGACTCCATGGTTCTTTCTCTGGATATGGATAGCATTTTCCACCATGAGTCTTTTGGAATTGCCTTAGCTCCTTTTATGGTACTGCATTGCTGACAAGAGCTAAGTCTGTCAAAGCTGGTCATCAAACAATGTTGCTGTTACTGTGTGCAATGTTCTCCTGGTTCTGCTCACTTCACTTAGCTTCAGTTCATGTAAGTCTTTCAGGTTTTTCTGAAATCTGCCTGCTCCTCATCTCTTATAGCACAGTATAATATTCCATTACATTCATATACCACAACTTGTTCAGCCATTCCCCAGCTGATGGGCATCCCCTCAATTTCCAATTCTCTGCCACTACAAAAAGAGCTGCTACAAACATTCTTGTACATGTGGGTCCTTTTCCATTTTTGAATATCTCTTTGGGATATAGACTTAGTAGTGGTATTGCTGGATCAAAGGGTATGCACAGTTTTATAGACCTTTGAGTATAGTTCCAAATTGTTCTCTAGAATGGTTGGATCAATTAACAACTCATCAACAATGCATTAGTGTTCCAATTTTCCTACATCTTTTCCAACATTTATCATTTTCCTGTTTTGTCATGTTAGCCAATTTAATAGTACCTTGGAGTTATTTTGAATTGCATTTCTCTAATCAATAGTGATTTAGGGCATTTTTTCATATGACTACAAAAAGCTTCAATTTCTTTATCTGAAAACTGTCTGTTCATATCTCTTCACTATTTAGCAATTGGGAAATGAGTTGTATTCTTATAAATTTGACTCAGTTCTCTATATATTTTAGAAATGAGGCCTTCGTCAGAGACACTGGCTGTAAAAATTGTTTCCCAGCTTGCTGCTTCCCTTCTAATCTCTTAGTTGCATTGGTTTTGTTCATGCAAAAACTTTTCAATTTAATGTAACCAAAAATATCCACTTTGCATTTCATAATGTTCTTTATCTCATTTGGTCATAAACCCTCCCATTCCCCATATATCTAACAGATAAACTATTCCTTGCTTTCCTAATTTGCTTATAGCATCACCCTTTACGTCTAAATCATTTACTCATTTTGACCTTATGGTATACCTATTGGTATACAGTGTAATATACTTAGTTTATACTTGGCCTATACTTAGTTTCTGTCATGCTATTTTCCAGCTTTCCCAGCAATTTTTGTTAAATAATGAGTTCTTATTCCAGAAACTAGAGTCTTTGGGTTTATCAAACAGTAGATTACTATAGTCATTGACTACCGTGTCTTGTGTACCTAACCTATTCCACTGATCCACCACTCTATTTCTTAGCTTTATAATACAGTTTTAGATCTGGTACAGTTAGGCCACCTTCTCTTGCATTTCTTTTCATTAATTCCCTTGATAATCTAGACCTTTTGTTCTTCAAGATGAGTTTTATTATTATTTTTTCTAGCTTTATAAAATATTTTTGGTAGTTTGATTGGTATGGTACCAAATATGTAAATTAATTGGGGTAGAACTTTCATTTTTATTATCAGCCTACCCATGAGCAACTGACATTTTCCCAGTTATTTAGATCTGATTTTATTTGTATAACAATCACTTTTGCTTTTTTTTGGTTGTTTTTTGGACTCACATAGTTATAGTCATTGTATATGTTGTTTTCTTAGTTCCTCTCACTTCGGTCTACATCCATTCATGTAGATCTTTCCTTGTTTTTCTGTATTCATCTCACACACCATTTCTTACAGCACAATAGCATTCCATGACATTCATGTACCACAATTTGTTTACCCATTCCCCAATTGATGGGTATCAACTTTGTTTTCATTTCTTTGTTATCACAAACAAGTGCCACTATAAATATTTTTGATGTATATGATATTTCTTCTTATCAACGGCCTCCTTAGAGTACAAGCCTAGTAGAGAAAGAATTATTTTTCTTAAGTGGTCTAGTCACATATTGAGAGTGAAGGATGACACAGACTCCCAGAATGCTCCACTGGTATACTCAAGGATGTCAGGAGAAATTCTACAGAAAAGGAAAACATTTACTGACTATGGATATTGTATGAGAGGATGTAGACAATAGTCTAGCAGGATGGGCAGGCATAGCTGGGTTTCTTTTTTATTATTGTTATTTTAATTGTATTATTTTCATTTTTTTCATAAATGGGTTTCCACTGGAATTCAAATTAATGAGATCATAGATAAATTTGAGGTCTGTCATACAATGTAATGTCAGTTATTATTATTAGTCTCTAAGGTCCCTAGTAGGTCATAGGATCGTAAAAATGATGATCTTATGTGTGAGGGGATGTGTATATATATATGTATATATATATATACATATATATATATAATATCCTTTTGAGGTGGGTATGAGTGTGAGGGAAAATGCCTATTTTTGTGGGCATTATGTATGAAATAATTCTGTTAGGTTTTTTGGATGTATAGGAGAAAATTTATATGTACGTGACTGGGGGAGGTTGCTTGTATAATATATGCCTATAAATGCTCCCTTAACTTCAGAAATTCATTGCTTCGAAGGAGTCTAATCAAATCAACAGGAAATGTATTTGGCCAAATGTAGCAGCAGTAGCAGCTGTCCTAGGAGTTCCTGTCTTTAGAACATAGTCCAGAGCCAGACTTGGATAATCCCAGGGGAACATGGAGATACCATGGAGGGCTGTGTGAGTGGGCAGGGGCAGGAACAATCCCTAATGAATCTTTGAACCAAACTCAGAGACCATCCTGTACTGTGCTGGGCTCCTCTATGTCTCTCCTTTCTAATCCAAGGGGTTCTGACTGCCGCAGGTCTTACTAGGAAATTCTATATCTGGGACAGTGACCACAAACAGCTACTGAGTCAAGTCATAAGGAACTTTAGCTGGGGGTCAGGGAGAATATTGTCCCATAAGGGAAGGGGAGAATAGAGGCCCTGGGTCACTGGAGAGATCATATAGAAGAGGACAGAGCAAGGCGGGTAGCTTCATATTTTATTTCTCAAAGTGTTCTTGATATCTTTGGTTTTTACATCATCTGTATTTCCTAATGTAATCCTTTCTTCTCCCTTTGCAGAGAGCCAGCCCTCATTCTTACATCAAGAAAAAAAAAGGAAAGAAAAATCAGTAAAAAATATGAGTCTAACAGTGTACACATTGTTCCACACCCATAGTCCCCACCTCTAGAAAGAAGGGAGGGAGTTACATTTTCTTATCTCTTCTTTGAGTCCAAGATTGGCCATTATAGTTACAGAATTTGGTTTTGATGTTTATTGTCATTGGTGTTTCTTTCCATTTACACTGATGCAGTCATTGTGTGAATTATTTCTTCTTTCTCCTTCACTTTGAGTCTGTCCATATATGATCCTCTGCTTATCTTATGAAGGAGTAAGACTTCCTATTTTAGCTAATTTTTCTAATTAACTGCTAAGCTCCATCATTCCTATGTGCTGAAGGACTGCAAATGCCACCAGTATCCTCTAATCTTGTCTCCCTCTAAACAGGGGCTCTGGGATAAAGGACCTGGTGTCCCACCCTAGTTACTTGCTCTTCTCTCCATCCACTGCTCTGCTGAATTTTTGTCCTAGAATGGAACAGTTTGTGCCTCAGTTAATATAGGGCTCTGAAAGAAACAGGGAAAAGGTTGGACACAGGAACCAACATTTCAGGATAGCAGGGTTTGCTGGTTTTCTAATGACAAGCTTTCAGCAGGTACCAGGGC
This sequence comes from Notamacropus eugenii, assembly GCF_028372415.1. Taxonomy (NCBI): domain Eukaryota; kingdom Metazoa; phylum Chordata; class Mammalia; order Diprotodontia; family Macropodidae; genus Notamacropus; species Notamacropus eugenii. The sequence goes on along the minus strand of NC_092878.1, from coordinate 27,664,085 downwards.
ATCTGTTTAATGTTCTCAATGTTAATGTCTACCCTTCAGCTGCCATGTCAGTGAAGAAATCACACCCTATCGGTCAAGAGAGAATATGTTCTCCATTGGAATTTGGGTTAGCCTCACTCCACATTTATCTTGCCCTATCTACCCAGGACTAAAGAGTGAGAATTAAGGGAGCCAAGATGGCAGAGTAGAAAGATGCACATACACATAGCTCCGAACCCACAACCCATAGAACGGCTACAGGGAAGTAACTCACAGTGAATTTTGCACCCAGAGGCCACGGAACATTGGAGCAAGGGAGATTTCTGTTCCAGAGAGACCTGCAAACCTCTCGCAGGGGGGTCCTTCGTGCTGCGAACTGGGTGCCGGGACTGGGAGCTGAGTGCTGGGACTGGGAGCTGAGTGCAGCCCTGCCGCGGCCACAGCACCGAGAGGAAAAGATCCGAGCGGGCTTCAGGGACGGGATCTCCAGCCGCCACGCGGGTCCCTCCACCCACAGAGGGACCTGCAAACCTCTCGCAAAAGGTCCATCGCACTGCAGACGTGGAGCCCAGCCCAGACCTGCTGCGGCCGCAGCCACAGCACCGAGAGAAACAGATCCGAGCAGGCTTCAGGGATGAGATCTCCAGCGGCCGCACAAGTCCCTCCACCCACAGGTGATGGGGGTCGGTGAGAGAGTCTCTTTGGCGGGTCGAGAGGGGAGTGGGGTGCCCCCATAACTCAGGCCCCCCCGGGAGGTAGAAGCTGAGAGGCGGCTGCAGACAGGGGCTCCCCAAGCGGGCGGGAGCCTGAATCCATTGTGGAAGGTCTGTGCATAAACCCCCTGAGGGACCTGAGCCTGAGAGGTGGCCCTGCCCCGACCTCAGCACTGAAACTTAATCTCATACTGAATAGCAGCCCTGCCCCCGCCAAAAGCCCTAAGGCTGGAAGCAGCATTTGAATCTCAGACCCAAACACTGGCTGGGAGGATCAGGAGGCCAGGTGGGTGTGAGGAGAATATTCAGAGGTCAAGTCACTGGCTGGGAAAATGCCCAGAAAAGGGAAAAGAAATAAGACTATAGAAGGTTACTTTCTTGGTGAACAGGCATTTCCTCCCTTCCTTTCTGATGAGGAAGAACAATGGTTACCATCAGGCAAAGACACAGAAATCAAGGCTTCTGTGTCCCAGCCCACCCAATGGGCTCAGGCCATGGAAGAGGTCAAAAAGAATTTTGAAGATCAAGTTAGAGAGGTAGAGGAAAAGCTGGGAAGAGAAATGAGAGACATGAAATCAAAGCATGAACAGCAGATCAGCTCCCTGCTAAAGGAGACCCAAAAAAATGTTGAAGAAAATAACACCTTGAAAACTAGGCTAACTCAATTGGCAAAAGAGGTTCAAAAAGCCAATGAGGAGAAGAATGCTTTCAAAAGCAGAATTAGCCAAATGGAAAAGGAGATTCAAAAGCTCACTGAAGAAAATAGTTCTTTCAAAATTAGAATGGCACAGATGGAGGCTAAGGACTTTATGAGAAAGCAAGAAATCACAGAACAAAGCGAGAAGAATGGAAAAATGGAAGATAATGTGAAATATCTCATTGGAAAAACAACTGACCTGGAAAATAGATCCAGGAGAGACAATTTAAAAATTATGGGACTACCTGAAAGCCATGATCAAAAGAAGAGCCTAGACATCATCTTTCATGAAATTATCAAGGAAAACTGCCCTGAGATTCTAGAACCAGAGGGCAAAATAAATATTCAAGGAATCCACAGAACACCGCCTGAAAGAGATCCAAAAAGAGAAACTCCTAGGAACATTGTGGCCAAATTCCAGAGTTCCCAGGTCAAGGAGAAAATATTGCAAGCAGCTAGAAAGAAACAATTCAAGTATTGTGGAAATACAATCAGGATAACACAAGATCTAGCAGCCTCTACATTAAGGAATCGAAGGGCATGGAATAGGATATTCCAGAAGTCAAAGGAACTAGGACTAAAACCAAGAATCACCTACCCAGCAAAACTGAGTATAATACTTCAGGGGAAAAATTGGTCTTTCAATGAAATCGAGGACTTTCAAGCATTCTTGATGACAAGACCAGAGCTGAAAAGAAAATTTGACTTTCAAACACAAGAATGAAGAGAACCATGAAAAGGTGAACAGCAAAGAGAAGTCATAAGGACTTACTAAAGTTGAACTGTTTACATTCCTACGTGGAAAGACAATATTTGTAACTCTTGAAACATTTCAGTATCTGGGTACTGGGTGGGATTACACACACACACATGCACACACGCACACATACATAGAGACAGAGTGCACAGAGTGAATTGAAGAGGATGGGATCATATCTTAAAAAAAAATGAAATCAAGCAGTGAGAGAGAAATATATTGGGAGGAGAAAGGGAGAAATTGAATGGGGCAAATTATCTCTCATAAAAGAGGCAAGCAAAAGACTTATTAGTGGAGGGATAAAGAGGGGAGGTGAGAGAAAAACATGAAGTGTACTCTCATCACATTCCACTAAAGGAAAGAATAATATGCACACTCATTTTGGTAGGAAAACCTATCTCACAATACAGGAAAGTGGGGGATATGGGGACAAGCAGGGTGGAGGGGATGATAGAAGGGAGGGCATGTGGAGGAGAGTGCAATTCGAGGTAGACACTCATGGGGAGGGATAGGATTAAAAGAGAATAGAAGTAATGGGGGACAGGATAGGATGGAGGGAAATATAGTTAGTCTTATCCAACACAACTATTATGGAAGTCATTTGCATAACTACACAGATTTGGCCTATATTGAATTGCTTGCCTTCCAAAGGGAAGGGGTGGAGAGGGAGGGAGGTAAAGAAGTTGGAACTCAAAGTGTTAGGATCAACTGTCGAGTAATGTTCTTGCCACTAGGAAATAAGAAATACAGGTAAAGGGGTATAGAAAGCTATCTGGCCCTACAGGACAAAAGAGAAGACGGAGACAAGGGCAGAGAGGGATGATAGAAGAGAGAGCAGATTGGTCATAGGGGCAATTAGAACGCTTGGTGTTTGGGGGGGGAGGGGATAAAAGGGGAGAAAATTTATAACCCAAAATTCTGTGAAAATAAATGTTAAAAGTTAAAAAAAAAAAAAAGAGTGAGAATTAAGAACTTCCCTGTTTGGGAGGATAGGTTCTCATAATGTGGGGCATCTTTTCTCAGAAAGCAGCTAGGTGGTGCAGTGGATACAGTGCCAGGCTGGAGTCAGGAAGACTAATCTTCCTGAATTCAAACCTGGTTTCAAACATCTACTAACTGTGTGACCCTGGACAAGTCACTTAATCCTGTTTGCTTCAGTTTCCTCATCTATAGAATGAACTGGAGAAGGTCATGGCAAACCATTCCAGTATCTTTGCTAAGAAAGCCCCAAATGGGGTCATGAAGAGTCAAACACAATTGAAAAACAACCAAACAACAATGAAACCTACGCTCATGGCAAAACTAGTCACAGTCAACAGCCACCCATTCTGTGATTTTAGAATCTGAAGCTTTCACCAGCTCATTGATGAAACTGCAAAATAAGAGACCAAACTTTTCATTCTCTTCTCCATCTATACTATTTTGCTTGGTGAACTTATCTGTTCCTGTGAATCCAATGATCATTTCTCTACAAGATGATTCTCAGTTCTTATCCAACCCTAACCTCTCTTCTGACCTTTAGTTTCAAATCTCCAAAGTGCCTACTGGACATCTTGAACTGGATGTTTTTAAATTATCCAAGAACCGAATCCCCAAATCTTCTCCATTTCCCAACTTTCTTATTACTGTCGAGTCATCCTCCCCATCCTCCAAGTGTACAACTTAGACATCATCCTTGATGCCTCACTCACTCTTTTTCCACTTATCCAGTCAGTTACCAAGACCAGTCGATTCTACCTTCACAACATTTCTCATATACTCCTCCTTCTCCTCGCTGGCTCAAGCACTCATCACCTTACACCTGGACTATTGCAATAACCTGCTGGTTGTTCTCCCTACCTCAAGTCTCTCTCCACTCCAATGCATCTTCCCCTCAGATATCAAATTGATCCTACTAAAGCTTATACCAGAGTCCCTAGTCCTTCCTGAGCACCTTTTTCAGGACTGCTCATTCACCTTTGGTGTCTACCTGTCACTCAACTCTCACCTGTGACTCCAAGATGCTGTAGCATGCCACCCTGGTAAACCCATCTCAGCAGATGGGTAAACCAAATTGAGAGTAGCTGACAGACCCCAAACCTGTCAGTGAGTTAAGGAGATGTCTACCCCAAGCATAGGAAGACATCTCCTAGAAGAGTGGGTGGATGAAAACAATTTGCTCCAATGGTGGCCATGAAGAAGGCTAAAGTAGCCACTGTGGTGAGCTTAGAGCTTGGCTAGACATTGAAGAAGCCAAGGTCATCCCCTGCATCCTAGGTCATCACCAGTTGTCCTGACTTTTGTCTTGCCACCGAACTTTGGTGTCTCAGGAAGAGGTGAGCGGCTGATGACTTTGTGCAACTCTTCCTCTCAAATCCAGTTCATTCAATAATCAAGACAATACCCATCATCCACCGCTTTCTGTACTCTGACCCCAGCATCTTGATGTCGTTGGTCCTCTTCAAAAATGAAGGACAAACAACAACAAATAAAGCTAAAGCCTGACTCTAATTCATTAAACTCCAGTGACTTCCTGTTACCTCCAGGATCGATTATAAAATCTGCTTTTAAACTTTCCCAGCCATTTATAACTTTCTAGTCTTCTACTTCATTCCCTTCCATTTGTTTTATGATCCAGTGGCATTAAACTTTTTGCTGTTTTCCTCACACAACACTCTACCTTCTGACTGTGCATTTTCACTGATGTCTCTCATGGTCAGAAGTCTCTGGCTTCCATCAAGTCCAGGCTAAAATTCCACCTACTATGTGCTTTCCCTCTGTTGATTAACTCCAATTTATTCTGTATGTGGCCTGTTTGTACATAGATATTTGCATGTTGTCTCCCCCGAGCTCCTAGAGAACAAGGAGCGTCTTTTGTCTTTCTTTGTATCATCAGTGCTTAGTACAGTGTCTGGAACATAGTAGGCACTTTACTAGCTGTGTGACCCTAGGCAAGTCACTTCACTCTGTTTGTCTCAGTTTCTCCCCTGTAAAATAAATTGGAGAAGGAATGGCAAACCATTCCCAGGTGATAAGGGCCTGAGCCAGAGTGGTGGCAGTGCCAGAGAGGAGAAGGAGGCATATATGAGAGATGTTGTGAAGGTACAATCAACTGGTCTTGGCAACTAACTGGATAAGTGGCATAAGAGTGAGTGAGTGACCATGAAGGGTTGGACACGATTGAAAAATGACCGAACAGTAACATCAAAAAGATGATTATTGACTTGACTTGACTTCATTTCACAACTAAGGTTAAGACTTAAAATGCAAATACTCCTGGGGACTCGAGTGACTGAGACCGGATGTGTTCCAATCAATTAATCATTTATGAATTACTTAATAGGTGCCAGGTACTGTGATAGTATCTGGAAATGCAAAGACAAAAAACTAAATAATATTTATATAGTACTCTAAGCTTTCCAAGATGCTTTCCTGTTCTCTTATTTGATCCTCACAACAGCCCTGGGAGGTAGGTGCTATTATTATCCCTATTTTACAGATAAGGAAACTGATACAGACAGAAAGAAAGTGACTTGCCTAGGGCCACACAGCTAGTTTGTGTTGGATGCTGGATTTAAATTCAGTAATCTCAGGTCCCATGTGAGTATATGACAACCTGAGTATATGTAGGTAATGTTCTAAAAGTCTTAATGCAGTTTCAAAGCCTATAACTATTCTAAGACTTTTGGGACATTTTGTAGCTACCGGTTGATTTTTTTTTTTCCTGGCATCTGGGTAGATGGAGCTTTACAGAGAGGAAGAAAGAGAGTACTAGAGGTGCTGAATAATTCACTCACATATGAAAATGTAGTTATTTTGCATATCACGTATACATTTGTCCGGGCTCCTCATCTCTGTGGGCCTGAGGATTTGTCTTGTAGGGTTTTGAAGAACTGGTTCTGCTTCATTTCTGTGAAAAATAGAACTTGGGGTCACCTTGAAGGTAGGATCAGACTATACCCAGATCTTAAGGAAAGCCTTGAACTTATCTAAGGTACCTCTGAAATACTTCCAATGCCCACAGTCATCTCTCCTTGGATCTACACACCTTGACTTTAGGGAGGCAGATTAACTGATATGAACTGCCCTATTTCCCCAACTTCCCTCTCACCTGTCCCCTTTCACACTCAATAATATTATGGAAAGCATTACATAGATCACCTTTATACAATGCTTTTCAAGTTACAAAAATCTTCATAAAAACTCAGGTGGGTCTATGTGAATAAGGTGACTTGTTGATGGTCAAGGTTATTTATATTGGGGGGGAATGAGAGTAGAAATGTAGATTTGGAAAAGGGGGTGGATGTCTGAATCTGAGATTCGGTATAACCGAAGGTATTATCCATGGGAATTCATAGGTACTGACGAGAATGCACATGTACATCAAGGGGTTATTACATTATTATATTACAGATGTAAACTCGTGTGTGATGGGCGCACGCACGTGTGTGTGTGTGTCCCGGTCCCTCCAGATTCATTCTCAGAACTAGAACTAGAGCACGAACACCGCCCACTCCCGCGTTGCTCAGAGACCACAACTCCCGGCCCCGCCCACATGTCAATATCGCTCACCTCGCCCGGCCCCTGGGCGGATCCTGTTTCAGAGAGGGGAGGAGCCTGGACCTGCGGGGCGGAAGTACTTTCTTGGCAGCGGAAGTGATCGCTACTGCGGGGAAAGATGGCGGCACCCAGCGGGGCTTAAAGCAGGTTAGGGGGGGGGGTTTCGAGCGGTGTGTTTCGCGGGTGCCCCGGCCCGGGGGCAGAGCTGGGGGTCCACTTTCCTACCCATTTGCCCGATTCTGGTGCCTTCTCTTTGGGAGACCCACGAGTCCACGTGGGAGAGGGGGTGTGAGACCGCCTTCCCCGGCCGGCGTGCGCGGAGAGCCGGCGGAGACCTCCGGGGGGCTCCGGCTGGGACGAAGTCCAGGCCCGGGAGCTCCCCCGACGGCTCGTGGCCTTCTGGGATTTGCATTAATCCCGTTATTTCCCTTCGCGTTCTCTGGTCTACACCGCCGACAGTTAACCTTTCCCAAGAGAAAGCCCCAGTTCAGTTCAGCAAGCCATTAGTGAGCGCCTACTGCATACACGCGCGTCCGCGGCGCTGGGTTTATGTCTGTTGTTTCTGCCCCAGCTCTTGGCAGGGTGCCTGCCCCGTGGGAAACGGTTCGTGAATGTCTGTTGTTGGCATAAAAACAGAACAGGCAGGGGCTGGTCCGAAGAGCCCTGATTTCATTGCAAAAGGAAACTCAGACAAACGATTTTTAACACTCGGTCCACAAGCATTGATTAAGAAGGAAGCCTTTATTAACGTGTCACCTTGTGCCAGTGCTGTGCTAAGGGCTTTACAGACGTGGATCGCGTTGGGCCCTTCCGTCATCCCCAGTTTTACAGCTCAGGAGTCAGGCGGACGTAGGCAGTCCTCGTCTGAAGTCCGGGAAAGTCTTCGGACTGAAGACCTGCCTGTGCTGAGCCTGTCGTGTGCCAGCGCTGGGCTGGGCGACAAGATACAGATAGGGGTGTTCTGTGTATCTGTGTAGGTTTGTGGGCATATCCGTGGATCTCTGTATAGGTATATATAGGTATGTGGATATGTCGATGGATCTCTGTATAGGTATATATAGGTATGGGGATATATCCATGGATCTCTACGTATCTATATATAGATATGTGGATATATCGATGGATCTCTGTATAGGTATATATCTGTCTCTCTATATAGGTATACGGATATATCCATGGATCTCTACATATCTATATATAGATATGTGGATATGTCGATGGATCTCTGTATAGGTATATATCTGTCTCTCTATATAGGTATGGGGATATATCCATGGATCTCTACATATCTATATATAGATATGTGGATATATCGATGGATCTCTGTATAGGTATATGTCTATCTCTGTATATAGGTATACGGATATATCCATGGATCTCTATATACGTATATATCTATCTCTACATATAGATATATGGCTATATCCATGGATCTCTATGTATGTATATATATCTGTATATAGGTATATGGATATATCCATTGATCTCTACATATCTATATGTAGATATATGGATATATCCATGGATCTCTACATATCTACATATAGATATATGGCTATATCCATGGATCTCTATGTATGTATATATCTCTGTATATAGGTATATGGATATATCCATCGATCTCTACCTATCTATATATAGATATATGGATATATCCATGGATCTCTACATATCTACATATAGATATGTGGATATATCCGTGGATCTCTATATATGTATATATCTATATATATAGGTATATGGATATATCCATCGATCTCTACATATCTATATGTAGATATATGGCTATATCCATGGATCTCTATATGTGTATATATCTATCTCTATATATAGGTATATGGATATATCCATCGATCTCTACATATCTATATATAGATATATGGATATATCCATGGATCTCTACATATCTGTATGTAGATATGTGGATATATCCATGGATCTCTATATATGTATATATCTATCTCTTTATATAGACATATGGATATCTCTCTCTCCATATATATATATATATATATATATACACATATATACATATATACACACATATATAGTGAAAGTCTCCAACCTCAAGGAGTAGATTGTAATTCTCTTTATTCTGGAGGTTTTCTTGAGCCAAATCTTAGTGTTAGAATTTGTGGGCAGCTTGTAATTTGCAAAGTGCTGTCTGGACAGTCTCTATTAAAACAGTTGGAACTGAATTTCAGATCACTTAGCTCCTTTGGAGATTAAGGAAAATAGTTTATGTTATTGCAATGTGGTGTAATGGGTATTGGATTACTGGGGTGAGATTCAAGCCTTGGCTCTGGCCTCTGGGATCTTAGGCTAGTCTAGTCCCTTACTTGTCTGACCTGCAGTTTCTCAGCAGAGTGGAGGGGAATGTGATCATTTCTTCTGATTTAAATTTCCCCAGTTAGATTTGTACTTTTATGGGGGAGTATACACCCAAGACTTGCCAGCACTTGGGTTTTTGTTGTAGTAGTATATATTTTGTGTTTACATTTGTACTTTTTCCCCAACAATAAGAATTGGTTGTGTTTACTGTGTGGCAAGCACCATGCTAAATACTGGGTTTTGTTGTAGCTATGTTGTTTCATTCCTGGCCGGCCCTTGGTAAGAGTCATTTGGCATTTTCTTGGCAAAGATATTGGAATGGTTTGTCATTTCCTTCTCCAACCTATGAAGAAACTGAGGCAAAGGGTTAAGTCACTTGCACTGGGACACACAGCTAGAGTATGAGGTAGAATTTGAACTGGGGAAGAGTCTTCCTGACTCCAGGCCCACTGGGCCCCCTGGCTGCTGGGGATACAGATACAAAAAGAAAGACCCTGCCCTCAAGTTGCTTGTATTCTAATCTGGGAGTTGTGGCCTGTATGGTTGTTTTGGTTAGGGAAGTCAGAGGGCTGTGGAATGGAGCCTTGGAGCAGTTGGTTGACGTGGAATGTTAATTGTAAAGGGGATGGGGATGGGGAGAACCACCAGGCTGAATTCTGGGAAGATATCCAAGTGAGCAGCAGCATTATGGGTCTGTGTAGCTATGGAGAACTTTGACCAATCAAGATGGAAAGGCCCCATGGTGCAAATTGGAGAGCCAGATCAGAGGCAAGGAGGCATGGTATGAAGATGGCTAGAAAGTAGGTGTTCTTTTCATGGTACCTTGCAGTTACATAATAGAAAACAGTGCCTTTTTTCCCACTTCATGCAGGACCAGCTTGGAATGCCTGCCTTTTCTGAAGTAAGCAGCCTACCTACCTGTGGGTGTTTTGTTCAGTTAATCTATAAATATTCGCTTAATGCTTACAGCGTGCAAGCTGCTTTACAAAATACAAGCCCTAAAAAGACATGGTCCCTACCAAATGATAATTTAGAATCCCAAACTCTACAGATTTGAACCAAATGGGTAGATCAGAGTAGTCAGACTTTTTTTCCTCTGGCCTTTAAGGCCTTGTGAAATCTGTTGCTAATTACCTGTTCTTCCAGCCTTCCTCCCTAGCTGCCTGGTTTTGAAGTCTTTTCTAGATGGTCAGACCTGGCACGTTTTAGTGTCTCTTCCAGGAGGCTCTGCATTGTTCTGAAGCTTGATGCAACCAGCCAAAAAGCAGGAACCTCTAGAACACAGGTTTCTTATCTTTTTTTGTTTCATAGACACCTTTGGCAGTCTAGTGAAGCCTATGGACCCCTTCTCAGAAAAATGTTAAGTACATAAAATCAAATATGTAGGGTGACAAAGGAAACCAATTGTACAGAAGAATAGTGTGTGTCTGAGTATAGATATATGTATGTATATATTTACTTGTGTGTGTATTTCTCATAGTCCCCCAAGTTTATAACCTCTGTTCTGAGAAAGCCTCACTGTTCTTTACCATGGACTCTGTGCTGGCCTTCTTCATCATACCTTTGACTTTCATAATCTCCCTGTTATTGATATACTAATGATGAGAGAGTTATTGAACATGGTTGTCTCTATTTTTATGTCTTTCAAGAAATCTTAAGTGATTTTGTTGTATGGGTAGGAAGAGAACCTGTCCATTTTGAAGTCCAGGCAAAGGAGAACAGAACTGTTTTCTAGAATGCCTTATCCTTCTTAATTCTGTTCTCCATAAAACCAAAGCCAGAAATGGAAACAACCTAAAAAAAATTTTTAAAGGGGTAAAAATGCCAAAAACAAGTTTGAGGGATGAAAGTAAAGGGTGGCATCTTGCTCTCCTGAATGAAATGCCTTTAAAATAATGAACATTCATAGCTTGTTTTTTTTTATATATGTGTGTGTATTTATAAAAAACATTATTTATTTTTCAGTTTTCCACATTCATTTCCACAAGAATTTATATTCCAAATTTTCTCCCCATCTCTCCTCACCCTCCACCCCAGGACACATGCACCCATCCGCCCCTTCCTCCCTTCAATCACTCCCTCCTTTTTCCATCCCTCTTTCCTCTGTTTTCCTGTAGGGCAAAATAGATTTCAGTACCAGCAGAGGGATCTTGTATGCCCTGGGTCTTTTGGGCAATTGTAGTGGTAAAAGATGTGCTCTACCACTTGTGACAAACTGACTTTTTGCGTTAATGCCCTTATTGAACATGTCTTCAGTGTATGTGAAGATGATCCTCATAACAATTTTATATAGAAAGGAAAGTAGGACAGACAGGTTCATGGCTGTCAGTGAACTCTTGTCTTTTTTTTTTCCTCATTAACAAGATTTTTTTCCACACCATTGGGATCTCCTCCTTCAGATGCCTTATGGTTCCGTCAGTACCTTCACAGTACATCACGTTCAGCTCAGCTCTCCTTTACGAGCGCTTGATCAGACTTGGCTCGTTTTCTCAGCTTTGTTCTCTTACAGTGTTATTTCTACCTTCTCTCTAAGCTCATCTGAGACTGTGATGTTAGAGGCTGACTGTGGTCGCCTCTAGGTGTAATATCCTTTATAACAAACAGAAAAGTTTGTTATAAAAATCTTTGCCATTCTTTTCCATTTTTATTTTTGTTTGTTGTCCTGCATTTTTTGTCTTTAAATTCCCCTGAATAACTGCTTAGTTTTGTCTCTTGCAAAGCTTTCTTTAAAATAATTTTAATCTTCGCTGTTTTCCTTGCTTTTTGAGGCAGTCCAGCTCATCATTTTCCATCCTCCTTGATTGTAAAACCTTTTTTCCTCTCACCCCCTGAATTTGTTTGGTATTTTTCCCCCCTTTTAAAATTTTTGTAGATTCTTTCCGGTTCTGGCTTCGGTTTTATGGAGAACAGAATTAATAAGGATTAGGCATTGTGAAAAAACGTTAATATCCTCTGCCTGGCTTTCTCAGTCTCCTATACCCTCCAGCCTACTTATCCAGCAGTGTTTCCTAAATCCTTCCCAATTATAGTAAGGCAAGTCTCCTTACTCATAAATCAGTCGCGTTCACTCCTGTCTGTATACCTTTATTCATTCTGTATTCAGTCTAATCCAGGGTGTATTAAGTGCCAGCCATGTGCAAAGCCCTGGGTCAGTTGCTGAGGATGTAAAGTCAAGAAGAAAAACAGTCTACAGAGGAAAACAACTTGTATAGATACATAGATGATAATTTGAGGAGAGAAAAGGCAGTAATAGCTAGGGGTAGGCAGTAGCACGTGATGTGAGCCTTGAATGAAGCTAGAGAGGTAGAGCTATAGAAGATGCCTTGTCCTCTGGCCTAAGGGAGTCCCTCCTGGGAAGGTGTAAGATTCCCCAGTTGACCCTTGCTTTCTCTAATTGGTTTCTCAGTGCCCCTCTTCCCCCAGTAGAGGTGCTGCTGCCAGTAGGTTAAGTCCTTCTCTGGATACCCAGTTTATTTCTAAGGAAAGGCACATGGGCCAGGCAGAGACATCGGGGGCAACTATCCTTTAATGAGTTTGGGTGCTGAGAATAGCATGTAAAAACAGTGGGAGTCAGTCCAATGGAGAGCTTTATTGCATCAGTGGGGGAGAGGGGAAGGGGAGACCCGACACATAACACATACACACATTGACATAGAGCATGACTCTTGTAAGGGCAGCTCAGCATTAGGGAGCATAGAGACTAGGGTCTATTGAGCAGGAAGGGGGTGTTCCAGCAGGAAGGTATGCTTCAGCAGGAGGGAGGTTCTTATACTCTCATTTTGGGTGGCCCTCCTGGGCTCAAGGCAAAGTATCATTTCAGAAGGTTTGTTATTAGAGAGAAAAAACAAGCAGGTAGTGGACAAAATTATTTTGGGAGGCTCTCAGGGAGGAAAACATGCTGGTGGTCGATGAAGTATTTTTGAAGGACATAGCTATATATCAACCTTCGAAAAATGTTATTGTCAGTATTTTTCCATGAGTGTTCTATAAGCTTACAGCCTTCCTCAAGGGGAGACTGTCATGGTGGTCTCAAGACCATTAGGCCCAGTCTTATAACACATTATGCAAAGGCATTGAAGTGGGAGAACCAGATGCTAAGTTCAGGTAAAAGCAAGTCCAATTCGACTGAAACAAAGAGTATAAAAATGAAGTAATGTGACATAAGCCCAGAAAAGCAAGTTAAAGCATGATTGTGAAAGATTTTAAATTCCAGTCAGAGAGTTTGCATTTTATTCTAAAAGGAACAGGAACCACTGAAAATATTGAAAAAGTTATTGACATGGTCAAGCTTATTCTTTGTTTAGGAAGATATTTTGATGGCTGTGTGAAGGATGTATTGGTAATGGCAAAGAGTAGAGGCTGAGAGGCTTTTATAATAATCTAGGCAAGAGGCTGTGAGGCCCTAAATTAGGTTAGTAGCTGTGGGAGTGGATAGAAGGTTTTTTTTGTTTTATATTAAGGTGTTTTGGAACCAAACCAGCATGGTCAAGGAACAGCAAGCGAGCAGTTCAGTGTACGTGGACTGTAGAATGCATGGAGGGGAGTAAAGTATAAAAAGGCCAGAAAAGTAGGAAAGGAACAGTTACAAAGAACTTGAAATGCCAAACAGAGGACTTCTAGAGGTAATTGGGAGCCAATGGAATTTATTGATTATGGGGGTGATGTGGTCACAGCTGCATTTTAGGAAATTCACTTTGGCAGCTGAGTGGAAGATGGATTGCTGGTTTGAGGCAGATGTAAGACGTTTATGGCCTGAGCTAGAGTGGTAGCTGTGTGAGTAGAGGCTATGTTATGTCTGTGTGAGATGTTGTAAAAGTAGAAATGACAAAATCAGGCAATAGATGTGTGGGATAATTGGGGACTAAGGACTTGAGGATGATATCCAGTTGGAAAGCCTGAGTAACTGGGAGTAGTTTGTTTTTTTTTTTTTAAATAACAAAAAATATTTTACAAAATGCAAGATTTACCAAAATTTCCAAAATGGTCACAAACTTTTCATGAAGGGAGGTTTCTACACTTGACATAGAATCATGATATTAGTAAGGGCTGTGATGTTTAATGTTCCTTTTTTTTTTTTTGTTCAAACAACCAAGCTTGTCCATCTGTAGCATTTAAGGAGTTAGGCTTGGCTAGAGGGCAGATTCTGAAGTACAGCTGTTACCTGCTGTAACCAGGGCAATTAGCATCACTATGAAAAGGGAGGAGTCCACAAAACTGGAAGAAAAAGAGGCCCGGAAGCTAACTGACAACTTTGTTCATTCACAGTATTTATACTTAAGTCATGTTAGAAGTGAGTAAAGGAGAGCTGTGTCACTGTTCTTAAATAATTTCACAGCAGTCCAGATGATGCTTCTAGCCTCTTGCGTGTTGCAACAGTGAATCTAGACAAGACATAGATTTGCTCCTGTACATTTAATCCCTGAAGGACTGAAGATGGTCTACATTTTTGTTCTATAAAATGTCTTCTAGACTGTCCATTAAATGCAAACAAAAAAGGCAGAAGTCTGGACAGAATGGGAGAAGTGATGCAATGAACACTTGATGCTGAGATTGAATTTAAATGTTTTTTATGGCATGTGGCCTAGTAGCTAGTTCTATGGCTTGGACTTCTTTGCTCTTCCATTACTTTGCGGCATCATTTGCTAATGGATCTTCTGGATTGTGAGCACTTAACAAAGCTTGGGTTGAGAGCAGTGCTGTATGGATCTGCAGTGGATGGAAACCATTTATATTCCAAAATATCTAAACATACTCTTCTCAGCTAGTTTACATTAGACAGATAAATTTTGGTCATAAAATGTACTTTAGGAGCTACCATTGGGTATTCTTTTGGAAGAAGTAGTTCATATTTAAAAATGCCTTCCTTGAAGAAGGAATCTTGTGGGCCTGTAAAACCACATGAAAGTAATGTGGGCTACTTTTGTCCAGTTCTGCTTTTATCCCAGGAACTCATTCTGCCAGCAAATGCTAGGTTTCCCTAATAATCCTTTGGGACAGCTCAGCCATCTTGTCTGATCTGGAATTCATCCTCAGGGTTTTGGCTTCAGCTTTGCTTGCGTCATGAATGAGTCAGATAGTGATACTTTTGACAGTTATAGGAAAGTTCAGAAGAGGGGAGAGTTTGAGGAATAGACAAATTTGGTTTTGAACCAGATGTTGAGTTTGAGCTGTTTAGGGGACAGCCATTTCATCCATTTTAAGATGTCTTAAATGGAGGTGGTGATATGAGATTATAATTCAAGAGAAAGACTAGGGTTGGATATATAGATCTGGGGGTCATCTGTATAAAGATTGGACCCATTGGAACTGATGAGATAAGTGAGAAAATATAGGGCAAAAAGAGCTTTGGGGATGCTCACAATTTTTTTTTTTGTAAATAGTATTTTATTTTTTCCCCAATTACATGTAAAGAGTTTTCAGTATTCCCTTTTTTATAAGATTTTGAGTTTTTTATTTTTTTCTCCCTTCTCAAGATGGCAAGCAATCTGATATAGATTCTACATGTGCAAACATGTAAACATATTTCCACATTAGTCATGTGAAAGAAGAAACAGAACAAAAAGGAAAGCCACAAGAAAAAAGTAAAAATAGGATACTTAGATCTGCATTCGGACTCCATATCCCTTTCCCTGGGTATGAATAGCATTTTCCATCATGAGTCTTTTGGAATTGTCTTAAATCATTGTATTGTTGAGAAGAGCTGAGTCAGCCATAGCTTACCATTGAATAATGTTGCTGTTACTGGGTACAATGTTCTCTGGTTCTGCTCACTTCACTCCGCATCCGTTCATGTAAGTCTTTCCAGGTTTTTCCGAAATCCACCTGCTTGTCAATTCCTGTAGCACAGTAGTATTCTATTACCTTCATATACCACAACTTGTTCAGCCATTCCCCAATTGATGGGCATGCTCTCAATTTCTAATTCTTTACCACCACAAAAAGAGCTGCTATAAGTATTTTTGTATAGGTAGGTCCTTTTCCTTTTTTTATGATCTCTTTGGGGTACAGACCTAGTAGTGGTGTTGCTGAATCAAAGGGTATGCATAGCTTTATAGTCCTTTGGGCATAGTTCCAAATTGGGGATACACGCTGTTAATGAACATGGTGTGTATGGAGAGCTAGCAAAAGAGACTAAGAAGGTGTGGTAAGGTAAGGCAGATGGGAGAGTCAAGAAACAGCAGTATCATGAAATCAGACCTAGAGAGGAGAGGATATAGATGTTTGCAAATCCATGTAACGAAAAGGATGGCAGTGCCCTCAACTGAAATAACAAAATTAGAAGTTCTGTTTTGAACATGTTAATTTGAGATGCCTATGGGATGTCCAGTCCAAGGTGTCTAACAGGCAGTAAGTGATGGGAGATTGGTGTCCAGGGGAGAGATTATGACTGTCTTTAGATTTGAAAGTTATCTATCAAAAGGTTTTTGTGAGGATCAGAGATAATAATTGTAAAGTACTGCACAGTGCCTTTTACATAGTAAATGCTATGTAAATGTTAACTATTATTATTATCATCTGCAAAGAAATTACAAAATACTTTCTCTAGTATTTCCTTCGATGGTTCTTCATTGTCTCACGTCTCCTCCATCCTCCAAGAAGCACCTTCTGCTCTGGGGTCAGCTAGGTGGTGCAGTGGATAGAGCACCAGTGCAGGAGTCAGGAGGACCTGAGTTCAAATCTCACCTCAGACACTTGACACTCACTAGCTGTGTGACCTTGGGCAAGTCACTTAACCCCAACTGCCTCATCCTGGGTCATCTCCAGTTATCCTGATGAATATCTGGCCACTGGATTCAGATGGCTCTGGAGGAGAAGTGAGGCTGGTGACCTGCACAGCCCTCCCTCACTCAAAGCAAAGTCAAGTGCAAGTCATGTCATTATTTCTCTGATAGCGTGGTCTTCTTGGGAAACGAAGGACGAACACACACCTTCTGCTCTGAACTTGCTCTGATCTCTTCCTTCTTTGAATTTCTATCTTTAGCAGCCACATGCCCTGGATTTTCCAGGACTGACCTAATTCTGAAAAGAAAGTGTACTTTTAGTGATGCTTTGCAAGAGGAAGATCCTTTGTTAGGTTCTGCGTCCCAATTTTTGGGTATTGGAAAATATGGTTATTTTACCTGTTACACCCCTATTCACCACCATACAATTGTTCTCCAGTTGTTTCATGTATACTAGTTTTATCTTTTCAGATTTTCAACTTCTTAACCATGAAAACTGTGGCTTATGTTTCTCTTATAATCATAGTAGAGTTAGCATAGTTCTGAGGACATAAGGGGTTCAGTAAATACTTGTTAAATGATGGTAAGGCAAAATAACAAGTTAACATAACAAACATAAATGAGCAGAAGAGTCCAATCCCAGCTCAAGTGAGAAGGAGCCCTACAGCCGTGGGCAAGGCCTTGAAGCTCTGGGAAATGGGAATAAGACATCTGTTAGCTGTCTCACAGTTTTTTAGGGAGAAAACACTTTTCACACTAATAAATCCTATGTAAATGTGCAAACATAGTTAGGGAAGGTTGGAATAGAACGGAGTGAAAAGAAAGTGACACAGGAAGGATTTAGTTGACACAAATCCATGTTGGGACCGCATGCCCAAAGTAGTATGCAAAAAAGCAAGGGTCAAGTGATGTGAACCTCGAGGAGGCCGGCTAAATTATATCCATTGTGCCAAAATCCTCACAGAGACTCTTTTGTGGCTCCTGCATGTGAATAAGAAGAGAACCCCATAGCCTGGAACAGATCTCAGTGGGAGGACTCTGCACTGACAAAATGCTGTCCAGACCAAAGCCAGGAGAATCCGAGGTAGACCTGTTGCGATTCCAGAATCAGTTCCTCTCTTCAGGGGCTCCCCCGGCTGTGCGAATAGTGAAGAAAGCTAACAAGAAGGACCGACGTGCTGATGAGGAGCTGCCCATTCTGCAGGATCAGCGGGATGTGGTGACATTAGACGGTAAGTCGGGATAAAGAAGACAGGGATGGGGAGAGCATTCAGCCCTTGAGACTCTGTTTCCTGCATCCTTTCTCTTCTCCCAGGATCTCCTCTCTCTCTTTTTCCTTTCCTCTTCTCTCACCCTCTTCCATCAGACTCACCACATCCTCTGGGTCCCATAGTGCCTCTAACTGCTATAGTCAGCTCTCCTTTTTCTGGCTCCAAACTCTTAGTTTGTTAATTTGCATTATGGTCTCCTCTCACCCCTGACTTCTTGGGAAGGGTTAGGAGTCCTCATGTTTATTTGGTTTTTGTCTTGTCAGAGCTTCCAGATTTACCCCCCACTCTAGTGCCTGCTCCTCCAAAGAGGGCCAGGCCCAGTCCGCACTTCAAACTGCCTGAGGACCAGGACCCTGAGGAGAGGCTAGATCAGCATGACCGGCACATCACAGCTGTCTTCACCAAAATTATTGTGCGTCTTGCCCCTGCCTTGGTTGGGAAAAAAGAATGTAGGCTGGAGGCAAGGCTATAAGGACTTGTTGGAGGGAGGGAGGGAAGAGTCAGGCAGGACACAGGGTAGCCACCACTCTGTTTGCAAGGATGAAGGGTGAGAATTTGCTTCTCGTCTGTGGGCCTGCTTTTCAGTGGAATCAGAGATCACCAGTGTATACTTCTTTTTTCATTTTGCTTCCCCAGGAACGTGATACCAGTGCAATGGCTGTGACCATGCCTCTTCCCAGTGGAGTTGCTTTCCCCCAAGTTTTCCATCGCTCACAGAAAGGCACCCAGGTAAACAAAGGTGGGATCCCAGGCAGATGGTGTGAATAGGTAGGTGAGATGGTTGAACCTCTATGGGAAGCTAGGAAGACCTTTCTTCAGACTTCCCTGCCTTCCCCAAGGGCTATAGTTTGGTCCTCTTATGCTGAGTGTGGCTTCTTATACTTAGTGGAAGCATGGTAGTCACTGTTAACCCAGCTTTTTTTTCCCTCTGTTCCTCAGGGGAAAATGGCAGCATCTGGAAAGAGAAGCATTTTTGCCCAGGAGATTGCAGCAAGAAGGAAGGCTGAGGCACAGAGCACACCGATGGGGATGTCTGTACCTATCCAGGGCCAACAGGAAGGTGAGTTTCTATCTTTGAGGCTCTTAAGGAGGAGAACTTTCAGGGATATATTTGTGGCTATACTCTTTTCCCTCTGCATTTGAGAAGTGCTTTGAGGCTTATGCCTCAATATTGTGATATATGCCTTAAATCTTTACTATTGGGGTGACTGAGGCAGGTGGATCACTTGAATTTGGAAGAGCTGAGCTCTAGTAGGGCTACAGCAGATCAGATTTCTGCACTATGTTGACACAGATATGGTGTATACTGGGAGCAGAGGGCTACCAGGCCACTTAAGGAGGGGTGACTCTGCCCAGGCCCTCGGACAGGGGTTGGATCTTGGTAGGAATTGTCTCTATGCCCCTGCTTAAACTCCCATGCACAAGAGAGATCATAACTCTGGGTTTGGATTCAGTGTTGGGTCCCGAAGGAGAAGAGGCAAGAGATTATCTAGCTGTTGGAGAAGGCTAAGGGAATAAGTGAACCCCTTTCAACAGCTGTAATGACAGTGATCTGAAAGACCCCTTCCTTCATCCCCTAAACTGCTGGCAGCGATTGGGGTCAGATTGTAGCCCAGAAGGTGGGGGAGAAACCTTCAAAAACAGGTGGAGCCAAGAGGCAGTGGTTTGACTGAGTGAAGAGAGCTAAAGGAAAGTGAAGTAAGCCAGTTATGCCAATGTAAGCACAATAAGGTAAAACCGAGTACTGTGATTGATCCTGACACAGAACGACCCAGAAGATGGGCATGGAATAGTGCAAATGAGACTGTCAAACACAGTGGGCATGGTTGTTGGATTTCCTGAACTGTTTTTCT
Organism: Notamacropus eugenii; assembly: GCF_028372415.1. NCBI lineage: Eukaryota > Metazoa > Chordata > Mammalia > Diprotodontia > Macropodidae > Notamacropus > Notamacropus eugenii. Next base: position 27,644,224 of record NC_092878.1, on the reverse strand, counting down.
CTTCTTTTTAAATCTTTGCCACAAGGCAGGGCTTGTACCCCTTGAAAGAAGGGTAAAGATTCAAAGATGAACAAGATGTTAAGTCAAAAGGCATCAGTTAAATTTTTTTTAAAGAAAGAAATATGTATGGGACTTTGAGGTGGCACCAATAGCTCTGTGCCCCTCGGCATCACTTAAGTTCTCAGTCCCTTATTTGTGAGTGTGTGCAGTACTTACCTCACTGGGTATTGTGTGAGGATCCCTTGAGAGAGAATGTTTAAGAGATGCTTTCTAAGCACCTTTTTGTGCACTTTATAAAAGACAGCTGTTATGTGGTCCTAGCCCTGTGTCTGCTGAGACACATCAGGGTGAGAGGGAGAGGAGCTGCTGAACAAGTACGAGGACCCGCCCGCTTCACAGAAGCGGTGGGGTCACACCGTGCTCCTCGCTGAAGCCTCTTAGAACCCCTGATGCCCTTTCTAGACTCAGGGCACGCGCCGCCTCTCGCAGAGGGTGTTCTGGTTATCATTCTTAGCTGCCCCTCCACCCAGAGCGATTCGTATTTATTTTACATGTTGTTTCCTCCTAGTAGGACGCAAGCTTTTTCAAAGGTAGGGATTGTTCCTATTTTTGTCCTGGTGGCCCCATTGCCTAGTATAGTATCTGGCACACAGTAGGTGCTGATTAAATGCTTACTGAATTGAATCCAACTGTCAGCGTTTTTTAGGATCCCTGACATCCGAGGCACTAGGACTTAGGAAACAGGGCTTGTGTGTTCCAGAGACGGCCAAGAGTTCCCAGGGGCCCCAGCTCATCACTGGAGAGGGACTCCGGAGTCAGGATGCCAGACATGAGGTCCAGACCATCCATGAGGAGAACTTGGCAAAGCTTCATGCCTTGGGCCCAGAGGAGATCCTTCAAGAGCAACAGAAGCTGTTGGCCCAGCTAGGTGGGGGAATCAGGGCCCTTTTGCCTGGAGCTTTCCCAGAAACTCACCTTTCATAATGTTGAAAGACTGGTCACATTGCTTACTTGGGAGGAAGTGAGAGGGACGTTCATCCTCCTAATGATGACTTCTTCCATAAAGCCCTTCTCTTTGTCCCTGCAGCTAATGAGCTGTGTAGGGTTGGTGGCTGAATGGGGAAAGAACAGGGAGCACACACAATACAAGAAAGCTGGGGCTGCTGCTGTTTGGGGAATGATTTTATTCTCAGCACTCAAGGGTAGAAACACAAGAGCCCATGTCATCTAGGAGAAGTCAGCTTGAGGTGTGTGCTGTCTTCATTCTCCCTGCCTGCCCTTCCCTGTGCCTCCCAGATCCCAGCCTGATTGCTTTCCTGAAGTCTCGACGTAGCACCGATGGTCAGGCGGGAGTGGAAAGTATGGAAGAACAGAAGTCGGACACTGTTGTTCAAGAGACCCCTGAAAAGGAGCCAATGGAGCCACCACCTCCCCGTGGGTACAAGTGGAAGCAGCCAGAGCTGGCCACCTCAGGTTTGGAGGAGTAAGGGAAGGAGCGCCCCATATCCCAAGTCTGTTAGAGGGCAAAAAGAAAACATGCCTATCATGGGTGTCCAGCCCCACCACAGAATGCCCTTAGTAGGTGTACATGCTCTTCTTTTCGTTTTGCCTCTTACTAGATCTCTCCTGCTTTACCCTCTCTGGTTTCTTGGGATGATTCACCATAGCATAAGAGCCCAGACACTGACCAGGGATTCAGTGTTTTGGGATGTCTTTAATCCTCATTAAAACTGGTTGCCTGAACTGGTTCCATCCCTGGGGTCCCTTCTGCCCTTACTTTTGGTGGGGGTGGGGAAAGGATGTTGCCATCATGAGCCTCTCTTGGATCTGTGCATGTATGCTGGACCAGAAGCAGAGGGGCCAATGGAAGCAATCATTTTCCAGGAACAGGATGATTTCATTAGTGATTAACAAAGGAACAAACCTAATTACTGGCGCTGGGAACCTCCTGCCCCAAGCACTGCTCAAGGGCAGCTGGGCAGGACTGGCAGGAGCTTGAGGGATGGAGAGAAGCCAGAGATTCTGTCTCTGCGGGTTTGGGAGTGGAGGAGGGGAGTGGCTATCTTGCTCCTATAAGGTACAATGTCTTACTTCCTCACCATCCCCAACCCTAATACACACATGGTGTCTATATTGTATTCTGACTCCTGGGGAGGGACTTGGATCATTTGGCACAGGGAGAATGAGAGCCTGCTTCTCCAAGCACCATTTTATTCCTCTTCTTCTCAAAAGATTGCTAGATCTCTCTGTAGAGTGAGGTCAACAAGAAGTGCCAGTCAGCCTGGTGCTTGCTGTCCTGTGAGGCCATCTCAAAGTGCCAAGGGCTCCAGTGAGACCAGTGGTCAACGCTAGCTGTCTGTATCTGAGTTGGGAAACAGTGTTGTACTTTTGATTCAATTCCCTTGAGTAAGGAAAAGCCTTGGAGTCTGGCCTCCAACACCCTAAAGAGATGCTCTAACCCTGTGCTCCTCTCCAGCTCCAGAATTGCCTGTCACCCCTCACAAGGAGTGGCTTCACATGGATTCTGTGGAGTGTGAAAAACTTCAGTGGACTCAGGATCTGCCCCCACTCCGGCGGCAGAAAACCCAGGAGGTAAGGAGGGTGGGCCCGAGAGGTCTCCCAAGAAGGCGAGACTATAGTGACAGTTTCTGCTTCTTTTTGGCCAGAGGTTAGTTTCTTATCTCTTCTGTCACCATCCTAGCTTGGACCTCTAGCCAAAAAGAGAAGTTTGAACCCTAACTTCCTGAAAGGTTGCAGGTGGAGGATTAGAATGTATCTGGTGTGAGGAGGAGGAGGAGGGTGCTAGTAGCTAGGGCCGCTAACTTTTCTTTCTTTCTTTTTTTCCTTCTTTCTTTCTTCCTTTCTTCCTTCCTTCCTTTCTTTCTTCCTTCCTTCCTTCCTTTCTCTCAGGGGATGCAGCAAGCACGCTTCAGTCTTCAGGGAGAGCTGCTGGCCCCTGATGCTGACCTGCCCACTCATCTAGGCCTGCATCATCACGGCGAGGAGGCAGAGGTAAAGCCTGCACCCAGAGATGTGGAGTCATGGGAACTATGTTGGTGGTGTGCCTAGGGAAGCCTTGCCAAGGGTTTTTAACATTGATAGTGTAAGGGGAAAGCACCCTCTGGTTCTTTGCCATGGTGGATCAAGGGATGCCAAAAAGCCCCAGGCTGGGCCTGAGCATCAATCTCATCAATTCATTTCCTCCCAGAGAGCAGGATACTCCCTTCAAGAGATATTCCATCTGGCCCGAAGCCAGATCTCTCAGCAGAGAGCATTGGCCCTGCAGGTGTTGGCCCGAATCATCTCTAAAGTGAGTGAGCCTTCTCTCCCGCCCCCTGCTACAATTTCCTTTCTGTCTCAGTTCTTTTCTCTCCCTAGTATCCTGCCTCTTTTTATCCTAAGTCACTAATTCAGAAACATTCCTTCATATGAGTTAGCATGAGAAATGAGGAAAGCAGGGCTCAGTGTGCTGAATGGAAAGACTGAAGACCTGTTGAGCTCATTGTCCCCTCTGAGAATTCTCCTCCCCTTCCCAACTCTTTCCAGGCCCAGGGAGGCGAATTTGGGAGTCAGTTGACAGACAGTGTCTTGCGCCTCCTGTTGGATGCTGGTTTCCTCTTCCTGTTGCGTTTTTCACTGGATGACAGTGTGGACAGCGTTATTGCGGCTGCTGTGTGGGCACTCCGGGCCCTTTTGGTGGCTCCTGGAGACGAGGTAACCTTGGGTTATGGGAACACTTCCTCCTCACTTGATGCAGGAAAGAGTCAGATGTAGGTGTCAGGTAGCAAGGAGATACACATGTTCTTTTCTCCTCCTATGGTCCTGGGGATGAAGAGCTGGGTTGAGCCCCTCTATCATGTCAGTGGAACAGAACTCTTTTTTTTATATATTCTTGTTTTCAGTGTTCTACAATCACTTCCATATAACTTAGATTTTTTTTTCCCCTTCCCTCCCTGAGATGGCATACAATTTTATATAGGTTCTACACATACATTCCTATTAAATACGTTTTCAGCTTAGTCATGTTGCATGGAAGAATTAAAATGAATGGGAGAAATCATAAAACAAACCAAAATATAATACAAAAGAAAATGATCTGCTACATTCTGCGATTGAATTCCATTGTTCTTTCTCTGCATGTGGAAGGCATTTTGTTTTAAGAGACCACTGGGAATTTTTTAAGTCCTTGCATTGCAGTGAAGTTCCAAGTCTACCAGAAAAAAATCCTCACACACTGTGGTTGTTTCTGTGTATAAAGTTCTCCTGGTTCTGCTTATTTCACTCAGCCTCAGTTCATATAAATCTTTCCAGGTTTTTCTGAAGTCCACCTGTGCATCATTTCTGACAGCACAATAGTATTCCATTACATTCATATATCACAGTTTATTCAGCCATTCCCCAATTGATGAGCATCTCCTTCATTTCCAGTCTTTGGCCACCACAAAGAGAGCTGCTATAAATATTTTTGTACATGTGGGACCCTTTCCCATTTTTATGATCTCTTGGGGATACAGTCCTAGACGCTATATTGCTGGGTCAAAGGGTATGCACATTTTTGTAGCCCTTTGGGCATAGTTCCAAATTGCTCTCCAGAATGGTTGGATCAGCTCATAGCTCCACCAACAATGAATTAGTGTTCCAACTCTCCCACATCTTCTCCAATATTTATCGTCATCCTGTTTTGTCATGTTAGCCAATCTGATAGGTGTGATGTGGTATCTCAGGGTTGTTTTGATTTGCATCTCTCTAATCAGTAGTGGTTTAGAACATTTTTTCATATGACTATAGATAGCTTTGATTTCTTCCTCTGAAAACTGCCCGTTCATATCCTTTGACCATTTATCAATTGGGGAATGACCAAAACTCTTTCCATAATGTATTTGCCTCATTCCAGGTCCCCTGCCTTGTCCTTCCCTTTCTTTGTAGGTAGTCCTGTACACAATAGTCATTGAGTGCAGATATCCTTGGGAAGCCCAGGACAGTAGCCTTTCTCTGGAGCCCAGATTAGAAGGACTGCTCTCATCTCCAGACACTTCCTCTTGTGGCAGGAACTCCTGGACAGCACCTTCTCCTGGTATCAAGGGGCAGCTATATTTCCCTTGATGCCATGCCAAGAAGAAGAAGAGGAGGAGGATGAAGAAACCCCAGCAGAAAAAAGAAAGAAGAACCCTCAAGAGACCCGGCCCCCACCAGACCTGGCCCGAAATGATGTTATCAAGGTATGGGTTCCTGGGGGCCAGACTGGTGTCTGTGCAAACAGTGGGCCTGAGGATCTAGGGGTACATACGTCAGTAAAGAGCTGAGGAGATGGATAGGGGTAGGAAGCTTTGGCTGCTTTGAATTACTGTTTTTGTCAGTATTTCTGTCTCCTTTGACCCCACCAAGGGTCTCCTGGCTACTCAGCTGCTGCCTAGACTTCGGTACCTACTTGAGGTGACCTACCCTTCACCAGCTGTGGTCCAGGACATTCTTGCTGTGCTGATCCGAGTGGCCCGGCACTCTCTAGAGTCAGCCACAAAGGTAATGAAAAGGTGAGGGGTGAAGGGGTAGAAGGAGGGATGTGATCAGAATCTATACCCAGATCCTCAGTGTCCAAATCCTCCCTTCTCTAGGTCTTAGATTGCCCTCGGCTGATAGACACCCTGGTCCGAGAGTTCTTGCCCACAAGTTGGTCACCAGTGGAAGAAGGACCAATTTCCCGCCTACATGGCGTGCCCTGTGGTGCTGCCATGAAGCTGCTCCGTGTCTTGGCATCAGCTGGCAGAAATATTTCTGCCCGTCTGGTAAGCAGTTCATGAAGGTCAAAACTCAGAACATCCAGTAGGGTCACTGAAAAAACAAGCCTGAGAAAGCCCATCTGAGTGTGACAATTCAAATGTAAGAGTCATTCCTGCCATTTAAGCTAGAGTTCAGAACCTATTCTCTCTCTCTCTCTCCCTCCCTCCCTCTTTCTCTCTCTGTCTCCTCTCTCTCCCCCTCTCCCTCTCCCTTTCCTTTTCCCTTTCCCTCTCTCCCCTGTTCCCTTCCTGCTCTTTTCTTACTACTTAGAAAACTTGAAAAGATCCACTGAATAGGAACCATATTGAGTAGATTGTAAAGGTTTTTTCAGGCCCGTCCCATCTTCTAATTGTCAGAATTCAAGTGTGTTTCAGTCTAACTACATTAGATCTAAGAGGCTGTTCATGAGAAGACCACTGGGTACCTTGTGGGCTTATAGAGTTCAACGCCAGAAGAGAGCAGGCACTTCTTATTTTTTTAAATAAGTTTTTATTGATGTCTTCTATTTTTTTCAGTCATCATAGTTATCTCCAGTATCCTTCCTCCTCCTCCCAGAGGACCATCCCATATGATAGATTTTTTTACCAGCACAATTGATCAATACACTGAAAAAGGCCCAAAAAGTGCTGTGTCTAACACCTGTGGACCTGTTTGGAAGTGTCCTGTCTTATCTCTTCAAATCCTGCTTAATCTCTATAATTTTATACTTACTTTTGATTTTTTGGTATGTTCTCTCATTTACGTTGTTGTAGTCACTATGTATATTGTTTTCTTGGCTCCGCTTACTTCCTTCTTTATTAGTTTATGTAGATCTTTCCAGGTGTCTCTGTATTAATTACACTCATAATTTCTTACAGCACAGTAGCATTCATGTACCACAATTTGTTTGTCCATCTACCAGCTGACGGTCGTCTATTTTGTTTCCAATTCTTTGCTGTTCAGTCAGGCACATATAAATATATACTCATCCCTCACCTGGAGCTAAAAATTTTTGTCTTTGTCAAGTGCTGCCAATGTCCTTCCCCTGCTACTGGACTCCTTTCCACAGATCCTTATACTCCTCATATAAAGGGCTTTACATATAATTGGAACCCTAAAAATGTGAATGAGTGAATGAATTATTCAATTCATTCCTTGCCCCTTACACCTAAAATGTCACACCAGAGTGTAGAAAGGAAAGGTCAAGGCTTTCCTATGGACCTGGACAGAAAATCCATGAAATTAAGCTTTTTTGGCCCCTTTGAGTCATAAATGTTGTATTCCCCATAGTACAAGGGGTGTATAATCCAGAGATATGGGGGAATTGGAGTTCTGATCTGCCTTCTGGTCTCTGGTGCTGTTTCCTAGATGAGTGGTTTCGATCTTCGAAGTCGCCTATGTCGCTTTGTATCTGAGGCTCCCCAGGAATTGGCCCTGCCCATCCAGGAGGCTGAGCAACTGAACACCGAGTCCTTTAGGCTCTGGGCAGTAGCTGCTACCTATGGCCAAGGTGGAGACCTGTACAGGTGAGAAAGGGTTTGAGAAGTATTCTGCTTCAGGCAGCGACCATCTTCTTTGGCTGCTCCCATATACATCTGGCATCAGTAGTGGGGACCCCAGCCAGTTTCTCTGTCTGTACCATGCTCAAGTATTGCTTCAAGGGTGTGAATAAGATTTGGGGAAGCTATTTGCATACATATGGTGGGGATCATGGAAATCAGAGCTGGAAAAGGTAGAGATTGGCTAGGTAGTGCAGTGGATGGGAAGACCTGAGTTCAAATTCAACCTTAGACACCTACTAGCTGTGTGACCCTAGGCTTCACCTCCTTTTGACTTGGTTTCCCCACCTGTAAAATGGGGATAATAACAGCACCTCCCTCGCAGGACTATGGTGAAGACCAAGAGATAATCTTTGTAATAACATGCTTAGCTCGCTTTAAAGCACTCTACAAATGCTAGCTATTATTGTTAGTTCATCCCCGTTTACAGGTGAGGAAAAGGAGTCCCAGAGAAGTGAAATAACTTCTTCTACGTCCCCCAGGAGAGCCAGGATTTGGGCCAGGTCTCCTGACTCCAGAACCAGTGCACCCTGCACTGTGGGGATCCTGCCCTGGCACCACCCCTGTACACAGTCTGTGGGTGCAATATTCCAGCATGAAGGCATGATGCCTTTTTTATTTGCGTGTAGTAAGTGCTGAGTACATGTTTGTCAGATCAAATTGAGGGGAAACCTTGGGAAGGAAATCAAAGAAAAGGATACATCCAGCCTGAGGTGTGTGGTCCCTCTGTAGTGCCTCATCTTCTCTCCAGTTAATTCCTGCCCTTCAGGGCCAGCTTAGACCTACTTCCTGAAGTCTTCCTCCCTGTTGCTTCTTTGAATCCCTTCGGAGCTTACTCTGTCCCACTCACTTGGTGCTTAATCTGTGCTGGAGTGATTACACCTCACGTCCCTGCAGCTGGATAGGGAGCCTTTTGAAGGCAAATGTTGGCTTTTTTTTTTTGCCAGTTTGTATTTCCAGAGCCAAGCACAGGGCCCTTTACAATAGGCATTTGATAAATATTGAGTGGTTTCTTCTCCCCATCTTTTTTTAACAGAGAACTCTACCCAGTGCTGATTCGGACCCTTCAGGCCCTGCCCCAGGAGTTGAGCATTCGGCCCCACAGCCAGCTGGCCATGCTGCGCATCTCAGCCTTAATCACCCTGCTCACCCAATTGACTCAGGCATCAAGCAGCAGCCATACAGAGCTCCATGCCCCAGCCAGGAAGTGAGTCTCCTCCCTGCTTGCTTCAGGGAAACCATGGCTCCACCCTGAGCCTGCTTCTCTCCAGTGTTTCCAGATGCCTGGAGCACTTGAGCAGAGATGATGAAGGAAAGAAGTGTAAGCCCTGATTCTTTTTGTCCTTACAGTAATCCTAACGAGTCCACTCTGTCACCTGTCCCTCCCTCAATCACGTGGGTGCAAGTGTCTGGGCTCCGTCCTCTGGTAGAACCAATTCTTCGGCAAGTCCTGAAGGAGCTGCCTCAGCCTGACTCCTGGCGGGCCCTGGCCCCACTGCCCACTGCTTGCCTGCTCTACCTAGCAGCCCACTATCAGGCCTGGAGTCAGCAGGTGAGCCCCTCCTGGTCCTGAACTCCATGTCGCACTTGCCAATAGTTCACCTTCTTTTTCCTCTTGCCTTTTTCTGTCTCCCCTATACCAGATGAACTCCAAAGGAGCCTGTTGGGTATTCATGGCAGACCAGTCATCTTCTCAATTTCCTAACTATTTACCCCTCTCATAGGTCCCATGAATGTTTGGGGCCTGGAGCCAAAGGAGGCCCCTAGTTGTTTCATTCTCACAGTGAAAAGCCTGGAACTCTTCCCTACTTTATTTTGTTCTGTTGGTAGAATAGGGTTGATTCCTGTCCTCTCAACCAACTAATCCAGGGAGTAGAACTGAGGATGAAGAAGGAACTTTGGACACCAATGTTTCTAGCAGGGTTGATGACTTCCTCTCTTTTCAGCTAGTTTTAGTATCTCTTGGTTCCTTCCAGCCAAAGCTGTGCCCTGGAGAGTGTCTTCAGGATATGGAGCGACTTTCAAAGGAGTTGGTATTGCCTCTGCTGAGTCAGCCCCCCTTTCAGGACCTGTGGGATTCACTCAGGTATAATCATCTGGAGCAAGACCCCTTCTGGCATCTCACCTGTCTCATCTGTGCTGCCTCTGAGTCCTGAGACCTTCTGGGAAGAAATCTAAGTGAAGGCAGATGAAACATGGCTACATATTCACTATGCCCACAGATGCTCCCTGAAGAGCTCCTGCTCTAGGGAGCTGGGTGTGCTTTGGAGGGCAGGCCTAGACTTTAGGTCCTTGTGTGTCTCAGCAGAGCCCACATGGCCCCAAACAGATCTTAGCCACAAGTCCAAGAAGGAATGGCCCTCCTTCCCAGAAGCTTCTGCTTCAGCCTTGGTCCCAGGTCCATCCCTTCTCAAGGGAAGATGCCAGGAGAGACAAAACAAAACCCTTTCTTTTCTCATCTCTGCATTTCCAGTTCAGTTCATTACACACACATTTATTAAGCACCAAGGTGCCATGCTAGGTGCTGGGAATACAGCATTGAGAACATATGAATCTCTGCTCTCAAAGACAGGAGTAGAATAGGTGTTTGGATGGGTAGAGAAAAGACCATTAGAAGAGGGAAAAGAGAATACTAACGTGGTCGGGGGGCTGCGAGGATGGTATGAAGGTGGCATTGAGCTGAGCCTGGAAGAGAAGGATCCTGAAGGCAGAGATGAGGAGGAGGAGAAAGTACTTTCCAGGCATGAAGGACACAGAAAGATGGGGAGGAGAGAGAATGTCTAGTTTGGGGGACAACCTGTAATTCAGGTTACTTTTAATATAGGGAATAATGTGAAGTTGGTTGGTCAGATAGTTAACGGCTAGCCTGGGAAAGGCCTTAAAAGGCCTTTTGGGAGAACATTGAGAACCACTGAGGATTTCTGGGTCAGGAGAGTAACGTGGTTAGATGTGGGCCTGAGGAAGGCTTTTTGGGGAGTTGTGTGAAGGATGGATTAGAGAGGGGAGAAACTGGAATCAGGGAGAAGAGTTGGAAAACTGATGCAGTAATGGTCTGGGTGACAGGTGGTGAGGGGACGTATGCGTGGAGAGAGGGCTACGAAGACAGCATGAGCACAGCTTGGTAATAGGATCAGTGTAGGGTGTGAGAGAGAGGACAGTTAAGGAGTCACATCCTGGGATTGGGAGGAGGAAGAGAAATCAGTTTCCTTTTGGACATGGGAAGCATTGAGATGTCTGCACCACCATTACAGGGGATGCCGAACAGGCGCTGGTTATACCAGACTAGGGTTCAGGAGAGTGGTTAGGCTAGGATGGAGAATTGAGAGTCATGTACATATGGAAGCTGACAGGTCATGAGGCGGGGAAGGGGATGACCCTGGAGAGAGGAGTAAGTCCAGTATAGAACTTCAGGGACGCTCATTTGGAATACTTTGGTGGAGTCTAATTTTGGCCTTTGTTCTGCTTGCTGCAGGCACTGCTCTCCCCTCTGCAATCCACTGTCCTGTGCCCCAGCTCCAGAGTCCATCCCTAACCTCGTCTCCCTGGGTTGTGGGGGAGGCTGTCCCCCACTCAGTCTGGCTGGGTCATCTTCAGCCTTCCCTTTCCTCACCTCCCTCCTCTCTTTTCTCAATACCCTGACCCGAATTCACAAGGGGCTCTGTGGCCAGGTAAGTCCTTGGACAGTGAGTTTCTGGATGACCGTTTGTCTCTCAAACTCAGTAGATGAAAGTAAGGGGAAGAGAAGAGGGCAGGTGGGCAGGTGTCTTGCTTTCCCATGGGATTAGAGGGAGTGGTGTATACCAGGAGGCCTTGGGGAGGCATGGAAGCTGGGAGGCTGAGCACATTTCCTCCACAGCTTGCTTCAGTGTTGGCTACCCCAGGGCTCCAAGATTACTTGCTTCATTGTGGAGCACCCTCTCATGCCCCCCGACTCACCCCATTCTTGGCTTGGGCTCTGAGACATGAATACCACCTACAATACCTGGTGCTTACCCTGGCACAGAGAATGGTAAGTCTAGGTTTTCTTCCCCTTATTCTTTGCCCTTTCTTAGCTTCATCTCACCTATGGTTTTAACCTTCCTACTACCTCTACTTACTTTCCTATTTCCATCAGTCCCTCTTGCTAGCCTTCCCCCTCCCCAGCCCTATCAGAATCCTTCTGCCTACCCTGCTCCAGCCCAGTCGAACCTTTCTCTGTCCTCTATCCAAGTTTTATCAGCCTTTCCTTTCTCCTGGAATTCTGCCTTGGCCCTCTCTCTGCTTCCACCATTACCACCCAGCCGTCTCCTTCCTTGTGTCCTCTGCTCTGCAGGCTGGGCTCAGGCAGGATCCAACCCCAGATGCCATTGTCTATCACACCTTGGCACTGACCCTAGTGAGTCACCTACTGCCAGGCAGTGAGTACCTGGCCCATGAGCTGTTGCTGGGCTGTGTCTTCCGGCCAGAATTTCTCCCGTAAGTCTGGGGCTTGCTGAGGAGGAGCATGGCTAGGGATGGAGCTGGGGAGCTTTGAGAAAGTTGTGCCTCTGAGTCCTATCTCAAGGATGGTCTGCTGATAGAGCGGCAGTAGCCACCCTGATCTTCTCTTCTTGTTCCGTCGTACTGCAGGGAAGGAACTTCAGGGGGGCCAGAGGCTGCTGACTTTTCTGACAAGCTAAACCTGGGCAGCAGTGGGACGCCTGGATCAGGACGAGGGGCCCTGCTGGCAGAAGCATGCCGGGACCTCCCCAGCATTCGAGGCTGCTACCTGGCACATTGCACACTGCCCTGCCCTGCCCTGCTACATTCCCAGGCCCTGTACCAGGGAGAACCCCTTCACATTCCTTCGTTGCTACTCCCTGTGCCAAAGGAGCCTCTGCTGCCTGCAGACTGGCCCTTCCTCCCTCTTATCCACCTCTACCATCAAGCCTCTGGCCCTGTCTCTAAGGCCCTCCCCTCCAGCTCCTTGGGCACAGCCACCCGCACCCTACAGTGGGTGCTGGTCCTGGAGAGCTGGCGCCCTTCCAACCTCCGGGCGGTGCCTCCTGCTGCCCGCCTGGCAAGACTCATGTGTGTATTCCTGATGGATAGTGACCTCTTCCGTGAGGCCCCCATCCAGCACTACGTCACGGCCCTGCTCGCCCAACTTTGCCAGCCCCAGGCGCTGTCTCTCCTAAAGCTGGACTGTCCCTTGCCTGGCCTGGCCTCGTTCCCAGACCTCTACACCAGCTTCCTCGAGCATTTTGAAGCTGTCTCCTTTGGGGACTCTCTCTTTGGCATGCTGGTTCTGCTTCCCTTGCAACGCCGATACAGTGTCACCTTACGCCTTTCACTTTTTGGGGAACACGTGGGAGCCCTTCGAGCCCTTGGATTGCCCCTTGCCCAGGTAGTCACTGACAACAGTTTGAGCTCCTCTCGTGCTTGAACCCTTTTGAACATTGTAGGAGGTCCCAAGAAGCACAAAACCCACAGTCCTGCCCATGCAGACCTTACAACTGACCTGGACACAGTACGCAAAGACCAGTGGAATACACTGTATAATCCAGTGCCACTGAATTACGTGGTTCTTTCTCTCAGTGCTTTAGGATTGCAGAGTAAGAGATATGGATGGAGGCTGGAGGAGGCAAGGAAGGCTTTGTAGTGTCCCAGAAGTCTTGGTGCAGACTTAAGCTGCTAAAGCTTTAATACAAAAAACAAAAACGGCACCATGACTTTTGGGACGCCTTGATCTGGGCCTTGAAGGATGATTAGGCCTGAGAAAGGTGAAAGGGATAGATGTACAGGGGAGCACAGTAAAGTGCCTGGCCTGACCAGAACAAAATTCCAAGGTTGGGGACTAGTAAGGAATGAGGCCCAGGTTCTGAAGGGCCTTGAATGGAGTTACTTCCTCCTGTACACAGCAAGGGACCCAACTGTATGTCCCCAGGCATGGAAGTATTTCTTTTAGGAAGAGGGTTCTAGTGGCGTACAGAAGGAATTTATAGCTGCTTCTCTTGGAACCACCTATATGCCAGTACCTATTCTGACCACAGTCTTAATCCATCTCAGAGCCATAGTCCCTGTGGATGGGATTTCTTATGGCCATTTTAGCTTTCTTGTTAGAAGTATAGTTCCCTTTCCTGATTTTGAATACTTGCCCCTGACCCTGAAAGGTCTTCCTTCAGAAGGGGAGAAGGAATCAAGGTCAGCCGCAGAGAGGGAGCTTCATTGCTAAGCATCTCTCTTGCCTCTTACAGTTGCCTGTGTCCCTGGAAAACTACACAGCACCTCCTGAAGACAACCTGGAGCTCCTGAAACTCTATTTCCAAGCCCTGGTGATGGGTACTCTGTGCCCACACTGGTGTCCTGTGCTCTATGCTGTGGCTGTGGCCCACATCAATAGCTTCATCTTCTCCCAGGACCCAAAGAGCTCAGTAGGTTATACCCCCATTTCAGTATGATGGGGAAGGAACTGATGACTTGGCCATTGTGACTCAATCTCCAGATCCTTTGAGGAAGGCATTGGGTCCAGCTCCAAAGGGGATGAGCAGTTCTAGGGGGTTAAGAAGGATTTGGTCTTTGGTAGTGGGAGGAGATTTCCCTTCCTGGATCCTAGTGGGGTCTTCCACAGCTCTGTCCTCGTATTTATGCTTCTAGGATGTGGTGGTAGCTGCCAGCAAGTGGATGCTCCAGAAGACTTGGTTGCTGGCCAATGAGGTGTGTGAGGCAAAGGTGGGGGCAGGAGAACCTGGAAGTATTGCAGAGGGAGAGCAGGGTTTTAGGAGGTAGGGGCGGGAAGGTAACTGTTTCCTTCTGCTCATGTGGCTGCCTCTGTCATTTTCCTCAGTGTCTCAAGCAGCACCTTCTCTACTACAAACTTCCCAATGTGGCCCTACCAGAGGGCTTTGAGTTGTACCCTCAGCTGCCTCCCTTGCGACAAAACCGCCTTCAGGATGTAACCAATGGACTACTCAAGGATGGAGTGCCAGGGTCTTAGTGCCACAGCCAGCAAATGGATAGATGACCATGTTCTCCTGGGAATCACTCTTCTAAGTATGTACAGATGTCCTTGATGTCCTAGAGAGATGGGATCATCTCCAAGAGTCAATTCAAAAGGAAAACTTCTCCTGTAGAGACAAGAGCAAGAGGTCTCCCTTAAGCCCTGCAGAGAGCCAGATGGACTCCTTTTCCTGGGCTTGGGTCTCAGACATCCTTTTCTCTGAGGATGACTGAGCCATGTTCCCTGCCCTTAGGCCAGCCTGTCTGTGCCTCCTCTAAAATCAGAGTCTAATAATTCAATGGCTGTGTTTATGCACTGAAATAAATAGTTTGTTCCTTTATACTCTGTTTGGCCACATGACTTCCTCTTCTGTCGATCAGTGGTGCCCATGGTGTGTGGCATAATTTCAGAGTTAGAGATGGCTACAGTGCTCAGTCAACCACAGCTGGAGCCCATGCTTGGATAGGCCCATCTCTGGCCCTGCATTCTCAGATCAGACCACTTTTTTATTGATAATTAAGTGCCATGGAGTCTGGGTTTGGAGACAGCCCATCTATTCGCACCCCTGTTTTAGATTTCCTGTTGTTGCTCATCTCCACCCACATCCTTTCCATGTAGATACCTTACCAGGACCTGTTTCTTCCTAGGAAGAAGGTCATAGATGAGTAAAAGCAAGCGGTGGGAGGTTGTAATGAGCAGTAAGGGAGAAGTTGTGCTGAGAAGCATTTGGGCTACCATTAGGAATCACATAAGTGAAGGTTCTGGACTGCTCAGGAAGTGGGATATGGGGTTACTTGGACCAGGTCTGGAATGAGGAGAGAGAGAACATGTGGCAGATTGGTTTCCCCTATTAGCCCACCCTCGGGATTGGAAGCCGGTCCTGAGGAGTGCTGATATCTTAAGTGTGAATCACTTCTGGATCTTTTCCAGTCCTAGGTGAAATTAGCTGTCTCAGCAGCCCAATTGGAGTCATCAACAGTCTCCTTAGTAACAATTGATCAACACCAGTGTGCATCCACCTGTAGTCTAGAGATTGGGAGTGGAGGGAAGGAAATTGGTTCAAAGGCAGTAATGGGAGGTATCACACCATCTGCATGTACAGATAGAGATACAGTGTTCTCAGGTTTTTCATATCCTTCCTTCAGTTTCCATTTTGACTTTGAACTTTCTGTCCTGTAAAACTAAGGCTTAAGACACCCAATGGTTTGTTAACAAAAACAATAAATACAGTGTAAAGCAAAGCCCTCTCCTTGTACAGCTGTGATAATATCAGAGTGCTGAACAACATACATTCCTTTTCCTGGGCACATTTGCAGAAACAACATGCCTTTCCCATCCGTCTTGTGCCTTTGGACAAGATACCCCAAATCACCCTGTTTAAGATTTTTTTAAGTTCTTTAAGGGGGCTTTGGTGGTTAAAGAGATGTTTAATTTCATCAGTGTAGGGCCAGGGGAAGGGAACCTCTGGCCTCAAGGCCAGATGTGGCCCTCTAGATCCTCAAGTGTGGCCCTTTGACTGAATCCAAACTTCACGGAACACATCCCCTTAATAGAAGGATTTGTTCTATAAAATTTGGACTCAGTCAAAAGGCTGCACCCAAGGACCTAGAAGGCCACATGTGGCCTCAAGGCCAAAAGTTCCCCACCCCTGATAGGCAATTCCTTTCACTATAACTTCTAACCTTAGAGAGGTATCTGAGTAACTTACTCATGGCCACCTAGCTAGTAATTTGAGGGAGGACTTGACCCTAAGTGCTGTCTCTCTGAGATCACCTCCAGCCACACCATGATGAATTGAGTTATGATTATGAGCACATAAGTAGGTGGAGTGTTGGGTTTATAGTCAGGAAGAGCAGACTTGGGTTGGTCTGATGCTAACAGTATATGTACCTGCAGTGCATAGAGCATTGGGTCTGGAGTTATGAAGACCTGAGATACTTCCTAGCTATGTAACCCTAGGCAAGTCACTTAACCTCTACCTGCCTCAGTTTCCTCAACTGTCAAATGAGGGGAATAATGGCACCTAACCTCCCCAGGTTGTTGTAAAGATCAAATGAAATAAGATTTTTAGCGCTGTACTGGACACAGAACAGACAATAAATGCTTGTCCTCTTCCTCCAAGAAACCACCAGGTCTGGTCATCTTTCTGTACCTCATTTCTCTTCTGTGTAAAAGGGGGTAATGCCTGTGGTACTAGCATTTGCTTCAAATGATTGCTTTGAGGCGTAAAAAAACTTAGAACAAATGAGTAAATCCATGAGAAAATATTAAGCACTTGTTCTATGCCAAGGTCAGTTCTGGAGATAAGAACACAAAAAGGAGTTCCCATTCTATTTCTAACAGGGGGAGACAGTATCTATAAGAGGGATGTCTTGGTCTGAGTGCCTGGGACTATAAGGAAATCACCACTGACACATTCTTTCCAGGGTCCCTGGGCTGCCTTTCAAACTCAGCCCCCTCAAGCTTGTAGACTGGGTCTCCACTCCCAGATTCTCAGGGTAGCGGAAGGGTCCAGGCCTCCCCAAACTCCAGTCTGGTGAGTTTAATAGCCGTTAGGCACAATTCAAAGCAAACTATTTGCCATGGTAAGAACTGCAGCTACAGAGTATTCTCCCTCCAGGAAGACTGGGGACAATTTCCCGCATAGACATGTCTCTGGAAAGAGGGGGAACACATTCATTAGAGTACGCTGGTCCTGAGGTACCGCCATCAGGACCTGTGTGACCAGGGCGTCTTATGCCCTCCGGGACTGCAGAGTCCTGATATCATTTCATGGAGTCCTCCTCCATCCCAGGCACAGTATCTCTTCTGGGTTAAGATGTTCCGTTGGGATCCCTAGGTCTGCTGCCTTCCAAAGCTCTGCTCTCAACTCCCAGGGATAGTTCTTGATTGAATCAAAAAATCAGCTCTCTGCTCTCAGAGATCATGCATTTTAAAGCTAATTCTTGTCCCTGCTGGAGTGTATGTATTTTTGTTTTCTGCCTTGAGCACACTGAATTCTGAGCTGCCTCTTCCTTTAGTGGGTCCTATTGATTGAGTAGCTCCAATGCTAGAAGACAAGGATGATAATGAGTCTGGGGAGGAAAACACAATCCCTGACTGACCTCTGATAGGAGCTGAAAGCCATATTACACACAGCTGCTTCCTGCCCGCAAGACTTCATGCTAAATCAAACTGTCCTCAGGGCTTGGGAGACTTAGTCTTTTTTAAAAATTATTTTATTTTTTCTGTTAAACATTTATTTTTCCCTCCTTCATTTAAAAGAAAAAGCAAAATCCTTTTAACACACATAGAAAAAGCAAAACTAATTCCACATTGGCTCTGTCCAAGAATATGTCATTCTGCAACTTGACTCCATCAGAATTTTTAAGTCTTGAAAGATACTTGTCCTTACATTTGTTATATAAGTTGTTTTTCCTGGTTTTGTTCACTCTGCATCAGTTCACACAAATCCTTCCACAGATTCTCCAAAACCATCCCTTTTATCTTTTATTATGACGTAATGGTCTTCCATTATATTCAAATATCATAATTATATTCAAATATCGTAATTTCCCAAATGATGAGCACACCTTAAACTTGCAATTTTTTGCCACTTTAAATAGAGCTGTCCCTGTGTACATATGAATGCTTTGCTTCCTTCCTTGATTTCCTTGAGCAGAAGCCTGATATGGTATCACTAGGTGAAAGAGCATGCAGAGCTTAGTAACCTTCTGGACCTAGTTCCAAATTTTGTTCCAGAATGGCCCATACCATTTTGACACCAACAACACACATTAATGTCTCTGTTTTCCCAAAGCCCATTCAACAGTTGTCATTTTGGGGTCAGTTTTGCCAATCTGATGGGTATGAGATGGAATCTCAGAGTTGCTTTAAAATGTAAATTTCTCTAATAGTGATTTGGAGCAAGTTTTTTTATATGATTCAGGATTAACTTTTTAAGTCTTCCAGGGATGTGGCCCATCTCTACGCAGCCAGTGGCTAGCTGCCCTTCCCATTTAATCAGATTACTCCTCCCCACATTTTGTGAACAGTGACAAGGCCTATATTATCTGAATATTTTGACTTTCTAAAGTGCACCCAACAAACCTTAACACTTTGGGACATATTACAATACCAACAATTAGCTAATTGCTAATAGCATTTTTATAGCACTCTAAGGTTTGCATAGCACTGTGCATGTGTTGTCTCATTGGATTCTCAGGACACCTCTGTGAGGGAGGTACTATTATTATCTATTATGCCATTACAGAAAAGGAAACTGAAGCTGAGAGAGGTTATGTGACTTGCTCAGGGTTGTAGCGAGTAAGTGTCTGAGGCAGGATTGGAATTCTTCTTGATTCCAAGTCCTGCATTCCATGCATTACCCCACTTCATGCCTTAGATTTGTGTCTTAAAAAACTCAAACACACAAGCTTGAGAGATAAGCAGGGCAGGTAATGACCCTACTTTATAGCTGAGGAAAAAAGACTCAGAGAGAGTAAGAATTTGCCCAAGTTCACACCAGAAGGTAGAACTCAGGTCGCCTGACTGCCTAGTTAGTCCAGTGCTCCCCCCTCCCCCCCCCCCAGTGCACATCCTTGTACATGAAATGAATGTGAGAAAAGGGATTTATGGCATGGGTGTGTAGTATGTAAGGTGGGTATGTAAGAGGGTGTAATATGCAGTGTTAGTTTCTGGGCTAACAGACCTCTAATCCAGAGACTGGATAGAATAATCACAAAGTTTAAAAATTACACCTCAAGAGTCATACAAAACCCCACACTCCATCTCTCCCAGGATAAAACTAGCTGACATCACACCTGACAACTTGCTATCAATGAAGCCCAGGGAAGGACCGACTTCGTTGTCCGACTTCTCTGCCTCCGAATTTCCTCCTTAGCTCCCTAGGGCATCCATGTAGCTGGGGCCCAAAAACCCAGGGCATTATGAGGGGCTGCTTGGCTTCTCCCCATTCTTAACCTGTCATTGGTCAGAGGCCAAGGTGATTTTTGGTCAAAATTGGAATTGGTTCTTTGAGGATTTGGCTAGTCATATGCTGGAACTTGGTGCCGACTCACTGTGCCCCCTCCGCTTCCCTGGTTCCTGAGCTGCTCTGACCACGGGTCTGAAACGGGTGTGGCTGGGGCGGGCTCTAGGACCCTGAGGTACCCTGGGGCTGCTGGACACTCCTATAAGCCTCAGGCCGTCTGACAGTCCAGCACAGCGTCTGCGGAGTCCTTGCCCGCACCTGGCTGGCCCCTGCGGGTGGGGTGATGGGAGGCCTGGTCCACTTGCTGCTGTGGCTCAGCTCTGGAGGTAAGCGTCATAGCCACCGACCGCTCGTATTCAGCACCCGAGGGGCCCCACCCAGCCTCGTCCCGTGTTAGGGAGGTTGGGACAGGAGTGAAGACAAGCTGAGTCTTCTGGCATGCAAGCCCAGAAGCTCCTACTCTCCTGCAACCTGTCAGGGTGGATGGGGGTAGGCAGGGTCGTTGGGAGGGACCCGGAAACCTGCACCTCTTAGGTCCACAATAGGTCGTCTCACAGTGGCCAGGGCGGGTAGTATGGCCCAGATGACCCCTCCACTTTTTCTGCGATGTCTCTTCTCCAGGGGCCCTCTCCCTGAGTAGTGCACTGGATCCAAGTCCCAGGAGATCAGGGGCACTCCTGGCTCCGGTCCTTTCGGAATAAATTTGAGACCCTGGGGAAGCAGGGGGAGACTCGGTTTGGGGGGAGCCAGGGGAGAATGATGTGAGGTAGGGAAGGGGCCCAGCCCAGTAGGTCACTGAGCTGATGGGGAGGCAGGATCAGTACCTCTCCGAGCTCTGGATTCTGCCCACCAGGAACAACAGCGGGGGGGGGGGGGGGGGGGGGGGAGGGGGGGGTGTCAAGCGCTCGGGAGAGGGAGTGGCCATACTGATGGGTATCTCCTTGTGCACTTGTGGTGAGGGTCTGCATGGTTTTGCCAAGGCAAAGCGTCAAGGGGGTTCTTCCGAGGTCTTCCTTATTCTTCTTTTCATGCTCAGTGAATCATCTCTATCTCTCCCTACTCCTCACCTTACTTTGAAGGTAGAGAGCTCTTTAACCCAAGGTTAGGAAGCAGGTTTTGACGAGTTTCTGTGCCCACCACTAATACCGTCAAATCACAGGGATTATAGAATTTTAGAGCGAGAAAGAACCTGAGATCATCTAGACCGGGGTTCTTGACCTGAAGGAGGGAAAATTACATCTTTATTTAATTATCATTGATTTTCTTTGTAATCCCCTGTATTTTATTTTATTCTGAGAAGGCATCCATAGACCTCATGAGACTGCCAGAAGGTTTATGACAAAAATGGCTAAGCGTATCTGACCTAGGCCTAATTTTACAGACCAGGAAACTGAGGCCCATTTCCTTGCCCAGGGTCACACAGCCGTTTGTGGCAGGGCTGAAACTCCAGCCAAAGCCATTTGCCACACCTTTCTAATCCCCGCCTGTCATGTCTGGATTTCTTCTGCAGGTGTCATTGTCTGCTCTTCGAGTTCCGAGTCTCCGGTCCCTTCCCTGCCTCCTTCTCTGACGCCTCCTGTCCCCAGACTCCAGAGGACTGGTGTCGCCTCCCAGAGTGGCACTCAGGAGCCAGCAGCTTCCCATGGCCTTTCCGGTGAGACTTCGGGTGTCCCTGGCTGCTCCCTCCCAAACCCCACAACTCCCCTCCTCCGGTTCTCCTAGTCTCACAATCCTGACTCACGCGCAGACATTTCTAGCCCCACCGACGTCTCACTGCTGTAACTCCTGGGCCCCCCCAAAAGAAGCCACGTTGGGCTCGCTTTTGCAAGCCTTTCGAGACCTCAGCTATGAGCAGCTGAACAGGACGTGGGTGGGTCCTCAGTGACCGTCCCCCTCCCCTCTGTCCCCCGGACTAGACGGCCAGTGGCAATTCTCCACCTGCGGAGCTAGCGGGAGGCGCGGCCCCACGCAGGCTCAGTGCGACGGGGCGTACGAGGGCGGCAACGTGGCGGTGACCGTGGGAGCAGAGGGCTCCCTCCGAGGGGTGCAGCTCTGGAAGGTGCCAGCCCTCGACCGTTATCTGTAAGTGCTCGTCCAGGGACTGCCCCCACTGCGTTAGGAAACGATAGGGATGTAGAGGTGAAGCAAAGGAGCACGGATTCCGCCCGTCAAGCCTAGGACCCCAGCCCGCCGTGGCCTGACCTCGCCCCCTTCTCCTCCCTGCGCCACGAAAAACCAAAACAAAACACCAAACCTTTATGGAGCTGGAGATAGGTCTGGAGAGCGGTCACCGTGGGAGGGATCTGAGCCCCGGGTGGGGATGGCTAAGGAGCCAGGGCTGGCTTCCCCCAGGATCTCTGCCTACGGGGCCGCTGGAGGCAAAGGCGCCAAGAACCACAACTCCCGCGCCCACGGGGTCTTCGTCTCGTCCGTCTTCACCCTGCGCCAAGGGGAGCTGCTCTACATCCTGGTGGGGCAGCAGGGAGGGGATGCCTGTCCCGGAGTAAGCAGTGGGGGGTATGGGAAAGGGCGGGCGCGGGGACGGAGACCGCCTGGAGTGTTTAGGAAGCGGGCTAGGAAACGGGGAGCTGTCGGAACCCACTGTCTGTTCTGTCCCACTCTGTGCTGGCAGGGGAGCCCGGAGAGCCAAGACGTCTGTCTCGGGACGTCCTCAGCAGCGGAGGAGGAAGAGAAGGCGGCTGGAGCCCCAGGGTTCCTGGGTCCCAGACGCTGGGCTGGAGGGGGCGGGGGCGGGGGGGGCGCCTCCTACGTCTTCCGGGTAGGTCCCCTCTATTCCCCCGCCGTCCCCAGGGCTCCCTGGATCCTTCTTCCTGGCTGTGTCTCCATCCCCAGGCCCCGAGGGCCCTCCTTCATCCTCCCGGCCCCCGTGAAGGAGGGCCCTTGGGAGCACCCCTGACAGTACCCATAACTTTCTCAGCAGCTGCAGTCCGGAGAACTGGAGCCTCTGCTGGTGGCTGCAGGCGGCGGGGGCCGAGCCTATCTTAGAAGACTACAGAGAGGCTCGCTGAGGGCGACCCAAGAGAAGCTGGAGAACCGGACCTCTGCTCCTGGGAGAGGCGGGAGGGGCGGGGCCGCAGGTGAGAGGGAGCCCGGGACCCTAAATGACCGGCTGGAGTGTGGCGTCGCTCCCCAAAACTTCCTTGGGGCTGCCCGCCCCGGCTCAGGCTCTGGTCCGTTCTGCAGGTGGAGGAGGCGGATGGAAATCGGGGGCTCCCTCGGCACAGGGCGGTCGCTCGCTGCTGGAAGGAGCGGAGGGAGGCCAAGGCTGTCCCGGAGCTTGGGCTGCGCTCCGCTGGGCTCCTACCGGCGGCTTTGGGGGCGGGGGCGGGCCCTGCACCGCGGGAGGCGGCGGCGGAGGCTACCGGGGTAGGTGACTTCCCAACAAGGCTGACACGAAGAGAGGTCTCCCTGAGTTAAGGGAGTGAGGAAAATCCGTAGCTCGCCCTATCGTTGGGCACCACAGGCGTAGCTATGATTTGTGGGATTAAGGAATCAAGAGCTAATGATTTAGGGCTGCAGGGTGAGAGGAGGAGACAGCAACCAAACAGCAAAATATTGTCTTTAGCTTTTAAACTCTCATTTCCCCTACTTTCCCTTTGAGGACCCTGCTCTGGGATCTACCAGGCAAATGGACTCCCCTCCAGCAGCCCAAAGAATCCTGATGTACGACCCTTCAGTTTATCTTTATCTCTACCGTCGATGTTCATTTGAGTATGACAGGGTTTTTCCTGGCACCCCTAAAATCACACATCTTGTTACATTATAAGCCCAGTAAAAAGGAACCCATTTTTTAGAAGTAGGAGAGAGGCATCCGAAGGAAAAACTTATTAGTATGCATAATGTGATTTCAGGGCTGCCAAGAAATCCTTTGTTTCATAAACAAACATCTCTGAAAATGTTAGAGTTGAGACCCATGTGAGTGGCTTTCTCCCTTCATACACAGACAATGGAATTGTTACAACATTCACTTCCTACTTTCCTCTAGAAACCCCTCAGTTCTCCATTGCCCAATATCTCTGCTCTCTTTCCTCAGATTTGCAAAAAAATGTGTGCTAGATAGAAAGAGCCCTAGCCTTTGGGATCCTGGAATTTTGTGACCACTGTGTTATTTCAATGGATTTGCAGTTAAATGACCTGGGTTGGAATTCCATCTGTGTAACGCTGCGATTGTTACTTAAACTCCCTGAGTCTGAGTGTCCTTATTTATAAAATGAGGAGGTTGGACTCTGTAGCATCTAAGGTCCTATGACTGTCATATATCATATGTCAGAGTCTGTACCTCCATCCCTTCCTCCCTCCCACCACAGGGGGTGATACTTCAGAGACAGATGATCTCTGGACAGATGGGGAAGATGGTGTTTCCTTTGTACATCCCAGCAGTGAGCTCTACCTGCACCCTTTGACAGGTGAAAGCCTTCACTCTCCTCATATTCCTAACCTTTACCCTTAACCTCGGAAGCCCTTTGCATTCGCAACGTAATAACATCTGCACTTGTTGTTCAGTCCTGTTTGACTCTGTGACTCCTTTTGGGGTTTTCTTGGCAAAGATACTGCAGTGTTTTGACATTTTCTTCTCCAGATCATTTTTACAGATGAGGAAATTGAGGCAAACAGGGTTAAGTGACTTGCCCAAGGTCACAGAGCTAGTAAGTGTCTAAGGCTAGATTTGAACTCAGGTCTTCCTGATTCCAGGCCTAGTGCTTTATCCTCTGCATTACCTAGATGCCCCAGCTGCATTTATACTGCATTTAAAAAGCTTTACATACGTTGTCTAATTTGATCATCACAATAGCCCTACCTTTGAGACTGGTTCTATTACTGTCCCCATTTTTACAGAAAAAAATTAAGTGACTTGTCTTGGGTCATTCTTTGGATATGCACCTAAGACAGATTTGATTGACTTCAGGTGCTCTGTCCCTTATGCCACACCGTACTTCCATCAGATATATTGGGTCTGAGGTCCAAAGGGAGCATATGTCTGTTTTGATCTGAGCAATGCTTCACTGATGGGACCTTCAAGGCTACTTGATAATCCCTTCTTCCGTCTGCAACTTTGACAGAAACCTGGTACAGCTCTAGGCTCATGAGTATCCCTAATGGAATGGCAAGAAGGGCTCTCTCTGCTTTCCCCCTGCTTTGTGGCGAGGCTCCCCCAGAATCTCTCCCTTGATTCCATATTACCTTGACATTTCTTATTCTGGTGCTCAACAGTCACAGAGAACCATGGTGAAGTCCATATCAAGCTGCACCCTAACTGCAGCCACTGTCCTCTGAAAGAATGTCTTTGGAAGGCTGAGCTCAGAGAGGCTGTTTGCATGTGCCCAGAAGGCACCATGTTGATTGGAGATAACGTTACCTGCACAGGTACCACTGTCCCCTCACTACCTCTCCTCAAAGTATATGATCTCACCTCAATCCCTCTTGCAGCACTTTCAGACAAGATCACACAAAGTCCAAGGCAGGGTAGGGCTAAGATACAGCAAAGATGAACAAAGAAGCTACATTTCCTCATCTCCTTCCAGTTGGGGTGAGGCACAATCCATTAATGATTAGACACTCCAGAACCTTAACTATGGCAGGGTGACTGGGACTTTGTCCCAAGCTACCAAAATTTTGAAAAAAAGGTGCTGATAACATTTTTAGTCGTTCAGCAACATGGAAACAAGCATGCTTAGAACCTAGCTGCCAAGAATAATTAGTTAAAATAGAAAGATACCAGATGGCAGCTTTGTCCCACCCCTCAGGCATGCCAGGTGAGCTCTTCTCCAACCTGGCCCTGCCTTGATTTGAAGTGGCTTTACAGTGTTCAAGGATCTCTGCCATGTTCTCCACCCTACCCCCACACAATCCTAGGAAACATTTTGTGCCAATTGCCCCCAAGTGCTAGAAATTTCTGGTTATGGCTATAAGGGTACCTTACCTTGAATAACCTTCTAGGTTGGAAGGATTTAAGTTCAGTTTCCTGGGAAGGAAACTTTTCCTTTCTGGGATATTTCTCATATAGATATGGTTAGGGGTCTAGCCATAATTGGCCTTCTTTTCACAGAACTGCCCACTCCTCTGAGTCCTATGATTCTGACCATGGTGGTGGTGGTGGTGACTTCAGGCTTGAGCCTACTGCTGATCTGTGGAGGTCTGATAGTAGGTAAGGAGCACCTAAGATTCCATCAGAGGCTGTACTGTGCTAGGGGAGCCAAGCCCAGGGAGGCAGGGCATTCTTGGGGGAGGAGAGAAGAGCCTGGAAGATGGGTTTTGTAATATTTATACCATGTAAAATCCCATGCTTGCTGTCTACAGCACACCATCAGAAGTGGTGGGGCTTGTGGGGATCAAGGCTGCCACGCAACGAGTTCTCTCTCAGCAAACTTCGAACCTCAGCCATCAGAACTGCCCCCAACCCCAACTACTGCCAGACTGGGCTTTGTCCACCCCTACCCTTGCCCCTCCCACCAGGGCTTCTTGAGGTTCCCAGAGGCAATATCACTCTACTCAGGTGAGACTCCTCAAAGCTGTTCCCCTAAGGCCAGTACTACCTCACCCCACACAATCCTCCTCCCCATCCCCCTTTCCTTCCTTCACACCCTCCACTGCTCTTGTTCCTCGACAGACACAATCATTATTTTCCAGGACTTGGGTTTTAAGGAGTGGGAAGGTTTCAGGGGGCCACTAAGAACTTAGCCACTCCAGGTTGGTGGACTGAACTCAGCTGAGTATGCAGCAGGTGCTCAGTAAATGTGTGAATAAGTTAAATACAGGTTCTTGTTCAAGCTATGCAATTGCCACTCCTTTGCAATTCTTCCCAGATCCCTGGCCTTTCCCCTGATTTTGCCTTGTTTTCCTACAGAGCACTGGGACATGGTGCCTTTGGTGAGGTGTATGAGGGGTTGGTGGTAGGCATTGCTGGTGGCCCCACTCCACTTCAGGTGGCTATCAAGGTGAGAAGGATGCTTAAGATGATCATAAGACAATAGACTTAGAGTTGGAAGGAACGTTAGAAGCTTTCAAAGCCACCCCCATCATTTTATGTTTTAGGAAACTGAAGCCCAAGTTGACCCAGTGTCACACAGCTAGTGTTTGAATAGCACTCTGTCTTCTACACACTTTATTATATAAGGGAGGACTGAAACAAGCATTTATTAAGCACCTACTATGTGTTAGGCACTGTGCCAAGCTTTACCAATATTATAGCATTTGATGATAATGATGCTGGAGGAAAGGGATGCCATATATGGCTACTAGGATCTAGAAAGGGGGATTAGGGGGACTAGTTAGGGGGACTAGCTCCTCTCAGGATGTTGACCCTGTCTCTTCCCCAGAAGAGTGATGGTGTCTCTCCCTCATCCAATCTTTTTCCTCTTTCACCTTCCCCTTAGACCCTTCCTGAACTCTGCTCCCAACAAGATGAAATGGATTTCCTAATGGAAGCTCTCATCATCAGGTATCCTTTAGGGCTTGGGGGATTGGATGCCTGACTGAGAGAGGAAGATCTAAGGGGAGGCAGTGGTACCTGCAGACTCCCCTGGTTTCATGGCTGATTCCCAGTATCTGGGGTGGAGGGAGTGAACAGAAGGGACATCTCTCATTCCATCTTCTCTAGCACCTAGATAGTGGCACATGCGTGTGCGCTAGTGTGCACATCTCTTTCTCTGTGACTGTATTTTTGTGTCTGGTTATGTGGTGTTGGGTTTTTTTTGCACACTGGTGTGTGGGTTTGTATGTGCCCTCAGTAAGTTCAGCCACCAGAACATTGTGCGGTGTGTTGGACTTAGCCTCCGGGCTACACCTCGTCTCATCCTGCTGGAGCTGATGACTGGTGGGGACATGAAGAGCTTCCTGAGGCACAGCCGACCTCACCTGGTGAGCAGCCCTCCCCAAAATACCTGTATCCATGAAATCTTCTGAGTCACCTTCTGAGTGCTCCCTTGCTCCTACCTGGAGATGCCAAGTTCCCCATCCAGCCTAAAAAACCTCTGATTCATCTTTGGCTCCATCCCAAGTCCCCATCTCTCTGGCCTTTGGGCCCTTAGATGGAATGATCCTCCATCCTCCTTTGGTTCCCAGGGCCAGCCTTCCCCTCTGACCACACAAGATCTACTTCACCTTGCCCGTGATGTGGCCCAGGGCTGTCACTACCTGGAAGAAAATCACTTTATCCACAGGTTGGGAAGACTAGGGGGAGGGAATATGGTCTCAGGGGGACACAGCACCTTAGCCCCATACCCCATGGAATCTTTAAGTCTGACTGTGTACATCACAGGTTGGGGAAGACAGATAAAGAGGAAAGAAATATCTTAGGAAGGAGAAACAAAAAGTCCTTGTGTCCAGGGGCTAATAATGGGCAGGGAGGTTGGGGATATCTATCAGGTACCTCCTGTCCTGGGAACTGAAGCAATGGCTCTACAGGGATATTGCAGCCCGGAACTGCCTCCTGACTTGCAGTGGGCCTGGCCGAATAGCTAAGATTGGTGACTTCGGGATGGCTCGGGACATCTACCGGTGAGGGGAGCTGGATGATACCTAAAGGAGGGAAGGAGAATGTACCTATAAATGGTTGGAATAGCAAGAACAGAGGGGATCACATGTCCTGCGGAGGATGTGTTGACACCAATTTCATGCTTCCTTTTTATAGAGCAAGTTATTATCGAAAGGGAGGCCGTGCTATGCTACCTGTCAAGTGGATGCCCCCTGAGGCTTTCCTGGAGGGCATATTCACCTCTAAGACTGACTGCTGGTAACCGTATCCTATCAGCCCAACCCTAAGGAGAGGCATTCTGGGCTGGGCTTTTCCTTTGCTTCAAACATGGGCTCATTGCAATGCAGCCCTAGCTGGTGTCCCTCTAGGACCTGAACATGGCCTGGAGTGAGGGGGTCTGGGGGAGGCACGTGATCCAATAGCTTGAGGAGGAAAGCCTGAAGGTGGTGTCAGGCTGATTCCTGGCTGTGGCACAGGTCTTTTGGGGTCCTGTTATGGGAGATCTTTTCACTGGGCTACATGCCTTATCCTGGTCGCACCAACCAGGAGGTGCTGGACTTTGTCATTGGAGGAGGCAGGATGGACCCACCTCGAAGCTGCCCTGCTCCTGTGTGAGTAATGGGTGCATCTGGTGGATGATGCCCAGAGAGGTGGGAGTTTGGGGGTGGGAGCACTTAGCCAGCCACTGCCTCAGGACAGTAATACCTAGATTCACTGCAGGTACCAGATCATGACCCAGTGCTGGCAACATCAGCCTGACCACCGACCCAACTTTGCTAGTATCCTGGAACGGCTCCAGTATTGTATCCAGGTGGGTTGGCACAAGGAAGCTTCATACTGTTTATATCTGGGGTCCTAGGATCATAGACCTAGAGCCTGAAGAGACCTCAGAAAGAAACCATGCAGTCCAACCCCCGCATATTACAGAAGGAAACCAAGACTCAGGAAGGTCATAGGACTTGCTCATTACACAAGTGGGATTTGAACCCAGTCCCTGATTCCCAAGTCAATGAATGCTTCTCCTGAGGAGGTCTCAGGTCACACACAATGGAAACTATGAAAAAAAGAGAGGTCTAAGAGACCTCCTCAGATCTCTGAGTAACACTCATCCCCTTTCTCAGAACTGAATTTCTCAATAACAATGAAGTTAGGCACAACCATCCTCTCCCATTCCAGGACCCGGATGTGCTGACCACACCTCTGCCCGTGGACCTAGGGCCAGCCTTGGAGGAAGAGGGCATCTCTGTGCTGGGAAATGGTGTCTCACAGCCCCTGCTAGCTACTGGCTGCATGAACATTCCCCAGCCTCAAGAGCTACGGGTTGACAATCTTGAGACTTGGGGAGTGAGTTCCCCTGGCTCCAAGCCTCCTAAGTCTAGGGGGCTCCAGCTGCTGGACAAGAGGCAGAGTCTATGGAATCCCACATATGGGTCCTGGGCCTCCCCAGGTGCTGAAGGTGAAGACTCAGGCATTGAAGAGAGCAGCACTTCCTCCCCCAGCCCCTCCCCTACCTTTCCTAGCTACGCTGGTCTCCAAACCCCACTTCCCTCCTGCCCCTGACTCCCCCTTCCTCCTCCCTCAACATGCGATGATGGGTTATGCTGCTTGTCAGGGTGAGAGCTGGGAAACAAAAGGGGAGTGTCTCAGGCTGACCTGGAGGCACCTAGCTCATCATAAGCCAGCACAGTCATCTCAGCTTGACCCCCTGTAGCTGTTTCCTGAAGTTGTGTCAGGCCTGGGATTTCAAAATGGGGCTTCCTTTACCTTTGTTGATTCTGCCCTCTGAACTTGTATCTATAGTGCACCGGAATAAAAAGCTAGGTTATTGTGTTGGAAAGGTAGAGCCACCTTATCAGCTAGGCTCCATTGTCCAGGCTGCTGCCCAAGTGAATGGCTACAGGCCCGACCAGGAAAGACAAGTCTAAGTGCACAGCTGGCACTACAGTTTCTGTTCCCATCTGGCTGCTTCAAGGCTGACTTTAGCCCTCACCATCCTTCTCTTCCTTCCAAAGCTTCACCCTCGCTCCTGGGCTTGGACAGACAGTACTGCTGGCTGGGAGAGAAAGGGGTGATAGGATTACAGATTATGTTGGATGGTCTCAGAAGTCACAGAGGTCACAGAGCTCCCTCCCTCAGTTTACAGATGAGGAAACTGAGACCCAGAGACGTTAAGAAACTTGTTCAGGGTCACACAGCTAATGTGTCTGAGACAGGGCTGAACCCATATCTCCACCACAGTTAGTCTTTGTATTACACCACGCAGCTGGTCAGGCCAGGCCTTAGTAATAGCCAAGGTTCCTTTCAAATCCCAAATTGTTGGATTCTACGGGAGGGGAATGGGGCACGGAGACACAGGATCCTGCATCAGTTAGTTTTATTGGAGAGGGAAGGGAGGGAAGAGAGGCACCTGCCCCTCCCCGCTAGTGTTGAAAGGCCAGACCATACAGGTCAGTTAGGAAATAAAACTCCCAAATCAGATCCTTTCCTCCCCCCTCCCCATGCCCAAAGGGCTCGGCAGCAGTCCCTCTCTCCCAGGGCTAGGCAAGGGGAAGGAGGAAGAAAGAAACTGTTGCGCCTTCCTCTGGATTAGTGTCATTCCTCTTTGGGAGGGCCGGAGCTCTGGCATATGTACACTCCTAGCCGTCAGTCAATCTGCAGGCCCCCCCTTCCCAGAGGAGGCCGGGAGTACTGCAGGCTCTGTCTCGGAATCCTCGGGATTTGCAAGCCTGGATTCCTTAAGTCTTGTGCATGCAAGACCAGCGGGCAGCCGCAGCCCAAGGTCTATCCTATGGCGGCCCGAGGAACTCCGGGGTGGGGATGGGATTAGCCTCATCTCTCAGCCAGGCTCGCCAGGATGCTGATGAGATTGTCCAGCCCCAGGAGGTAGCCGTCCTCTCGGTTGCCTTCTTCCCAGGGCCGCCTGTGGTCCAGGGTCTGCCCATCAGGCAGCTGAGTGGTCTTGCCGAAGTCAATGAGCCACACGCCCGTGCGACGGCTTTGGTCGTGCACGAAGAGAAGGGAGCTGCCGATGACCTGAAACGGAGCAAGCTCAGCGGCCACTAGGGTAGCAGACCGTGCTCCACGAGGTCTGGGCCCCCGCCCCGCCCCAGCCCACCCTACCCGGGGCTCTTCTCACCTCGTGTCTCCGGAAGAACTCTGACACGCTTAGGGTGTCTCTGATCTGTTGGAGTCGGTTCAGATATTTCTTCTGGACAGGGGAAAGGAAGGGACAGGGTCAGAAAAAGGGCAGAAAAGGGAGAGCAGAGGGTCTGCTCCAGGTTATGACTTGGGATCCCAGATTCTGAACATCCCCATTCCCAGCCCCACTGCCATCCCCGGCTCTCACCAACACCTCGACATCCTCTTCTACAAACTCGGCGAACACCCGAAGCACCTGCTCGCGACTTCGGGTGGTCTTGAAGTCGGTGCTGCAGGACCCATCAGCTTTCTAAAGAAAGCGGGCAGGGAATGAGCGGACTGACAGAAGGGAAAGGGGTGAATGGGCGCAGGCTGGCAGAGGCTGGGGGCCTTGGATGGCTATTGAGAAGGCTGCGTGGAAACGCGGCCGGAGGCAAGGCGCTCACCTTGATGCCCTCGATGCGGAAGCCCAGCGTGGTGCTGGAGCTGATCCCCTCCCGCCACTGCATGTAACGCGGCTTGGTCACGGCGCGCTGCGCGTGTTCTTCGTCCGTCGGGGCGGAGGGGTCCACGGCCACCATCTTCTTATACATGTCCTTGCGAAGCTTGGGCCGCTCCCGCGCCTTGGTCAGCTCTTCTTCCAGGTAAGTCCTGCCGTAAAGGTGCCATGAGACCACGGGCGGGAGACGGTGGGGTGAGGGAAGACGGGTAGCTCTAGGTCTGAGACTAAGGCCGGGTGCCATCCGTGGCCCTCCTCCCTCAGCCCCTTCCCCGGCCACTCCGCGGGGCGCTCACCTGACCCCCATCTTGCAGTCAAGCACGCAGGGCCCGTCGAAGCCGGCCAGCAGGTCCTGAAGCTGCAGGTAGCTTTCGCCGTCGCGCTCCACCACGCCGTGGAAGGTGGGCACACAGCCCCGAAGCGCGTCGCCCATCAGCCGCGTTAGGCAGCTACGCTCGGGCTCGGAACAGCGCTTCAAGATCATCCCGTTGGTTCCTGCCGCCTTGAAACTTCCTGAGGAGTGACAGGGCCCTCGATCAGCCCCCCTGCCCCAGCCAGGATTGTCCCCTTCCTCGTTCCCTCCTTCAGCGCCCGGGGGAGGCCGGTGCCCTCCTCTACTCAGCCCGCACGTCTGACCCGGTTCGGCTGCTCACCCGTGTGACCAGCCAGCTGCACCCAGGCGTAGCGCTTTTTGAAAGGGCTGATAACCGGCAGGTTCACCATGGTTCGGATCTTCTGCCAGGGGTTTTTCTGAGGAAGAAAGATAAGGGGACAGGAGTGGGTTCTAGTGAACTCTCCTGTTCTGGGTGGGGCTCTCAGCCTCACAAACTTAAGTGCTACGTCCCACGGCCCCTCGCCTTGAGGTCTACTTCCCGCCGCCTTCAGTCCACAAGTCAGAGAACTCTCAAGCTAGGAGCGGGAGACAGGGACACAAGGTCTAGGGTACCCGCCTTGGGGGTGGGGGTGGGCGATTAGGAGGGAAGCAGTACCCTGGCACAACTACACCGTGAGTACTGGGTCCTACTCTCATGGTGTCTTCTCTTCTGTTTTAGTATCCAGCTAAAAGCCTTGCCTCATTCTTATCTGACAGCAGTCGTGGGCACTGGAGCTCTGCCACGTGGCTAGGGACCTTAGGGAAGTAACGGAGATCAAAGTATCCGGCCTGCCATACCCAACCTAGATGGGATTGCTATCAGAGCAGGAGCAACCCCAGAGATTGAGTAAAATTAAGGAGAGGGGACGTTTGTGGACAAACTCTCCCGGTGCCAGTATTCTGACCAGCTTCATTTGTCCTTCTCCCCTACCCCTGCCCTCTCCATTCACCCCGCCCCAGATCTTCGCTCCCTAGTTATCAGTCTTCTTCTCCACACCCACCCCACCCACCACACCTCTGCTTCTTCTCCCTCTATAAAAACGTGGTGTCCCGGTTCGCAAAGGACATTTTTAAAGTTATCAGACTGCTAACTTAAACCCATGCCCGGCACCGGTGTTAACCATTTAATTCAATCAACTAATTAATCAATTAACAAACATTTATGAAGCTCCTTCAACAGTCAGACACAGTGCTAGGCACTAAGGATAGAAAGACAAAAACAGTCTTTTCCTTCCAGGAGCTTACATAGGGAGAGAGGCAAGCAGGGAGGGGAACGACAAGTAAAGACAGACAGGTAAATACTATACATATATAGAAAGATAGGCAAACACACACACATATGTGACAGACCTGTGATTTCGTCTGTGTAGGAAGAATTTCCTACATGGATACAGACTGGCCTCCTCTCTCCATTGTAGTCCTAGAGAGCTGCCTGGCCACTGATAATGGCTGCTAGCATTATATAGAGCATAAGATTTGCAAAGATATATGCATGTATAATATATCTTTAGCTCTTGGGCTAACCTTTGAAGGAAGCTGGGATTCTGAGGATCGGAAGGGAGGAAGGAGTGCATTCCTGGCCTGGTGTACAGACAGTACAAAAACAGGGAAAGGGGAGATGGCATGTCATTTACAAGCAATAGTAAGTAGGCCAGCCTAACTTGAAAAGTAGAAGTCATGAAGGTAAATGGCTTGTTCCCATGTTCTCTTCCACTGATCTATAGCTTTTAAAAGAAGATCTTTGAGGATGGGGCAGTTCCTCAACCCAGGGAATCCTCGAGCTTTTTGAGAGGGAGACCTCCCTTCACTTCCTCAGAGCAGTGAGCCTAGGGCAAGAAAATGAGGTGTGAGTGCTATGCTTTATCAGCAGCCTTTTCAGATATGGAAAGGAGTGCTGGATCAGCAGCCCAGGGAGACCAGAATTCGAACCAGACTCCGGGCATTAGCTGTATGAATTTGGTCTTCTCATCTGTGAAATGATGAGGAGATAACAATACCACTATCTTACATGACTGTCTTAGCAGTCAGATCCCTCCCCCCAAGTTACCCAGTCTTGACATAATCATGTGCTTTATGAACCTTAAACAATTACCATATACCTCTAGTAGCTATTTTACAGGCATCTAGTTGGCTTAGTGGATAGAGCTCTGGTTTGGAGGCAGGAAGATCTGAGTTCTAATGCAGCCTCAGACACTCGCTACCTGTGTGACTCTGGGCAAGTCACTTAACCTTTGACTTAGTCGACAGAAGAAAGAAATGGCAACCCACTCCAGTATCATTGACAAGAAAACTGAAAAGGAGGTCAACAAAAGTTAGACACCACTGAACAACAAGAAACTATCTTACATACTGTTGAAAAGATCAAATGAAATGATTATGTCAAGTGTTTTATAGACCTTAAAGTGTCATTTATGACCTGGAGTCAGAAGACCTGGGTTCTCATCTCCATTCTACCATTAGCTACCTATGTAACCATGGGTAAGTCACTTAAAAGCTTCTGAGCCTCTGTTTCCTTATCTGTAAAATAATGGAGTTGGACTAGAGATGGGAGTAAGGTCTCATACAGCTCTAAATCCTACGATTATATGTCAGTGTTGAGAGGTGGGAAATAGAACCTGGCAGAGGTGTTTAGGGGAGGAGGTTCCATCCCCTCCCATGGCCTCAGTCATCAGTCCAGACAGAGATCTATCAAATAATGCTTTGAGATCAAAGGGAGATGAACTATCAGTGTACTTGCTAGGGATCACTGCTTCGTCTAAAGAAATGTATTTCCTTTTTTTTAAAAAAAAAGTAAATGTAGTGCTTTTAGCATTCATTTAAACAAAAATTTGCTTTTCAAATTCTCTCCCTTCCTCCAGTCTCTTCCCACCCACCACCACCCATGGAGAAGCAAAATGATAGCAATTATACATATGAAATCATGCAAAACATAGAGGAATGTGTTTCTGATGAGGAGAGCACCGAATGGCTACTCCAGGATCTGGGGTGGGGTAGGAACAGTCTCAATAGGCTTTTGAGCAGGAAAATCTCTATTACCTGCCCAGGGAGTTAGCAACCTAGCCATTCCTCACAGTCTCTAAACTAAGACATTGATGATTTCACCTTTGCAATCCTTCCCCAACACAGCCCTTTGTCTCCTCTTATACTGCCACCACCCTGCCTCAGGTCCTCATTTTCTCAAGCCTGGGCTACTGAAATAGCCTGCTGGTTGGTCTGTGCTACAAAGCTCTCCCCATTCCAGTCCATCCATCCTCTCTCCACTTAGCCACCAGAGATTTTCCTAAAGTGCAAGTCTCCCCAGGTCACAACCCCCATGGCTCCCTATCATCCCCAGGATCAAATATTAAAAAAAAAAAATCCTTTGGCTATCACTGTGCCTGGCACATAGAAGGCACTTAATATTTTTGACTGACTGGGTAACTCCTGGGGGAGGGATCTGGCCACTAAAGTGTGGTGAAAATAGAAGTCCTTGTCCTTTTCAGGGGCTCTACTCAACCTACCTGTGATGATCAGTGATGCCTTCCAGGGCTGGGAAATACAGAGATCGCACTTCAATTTGCAGTATTACGTAGCATGGCATAACATAAAAACACATAGAAGTCAGTGGGAATCATGGTGGATAGCTTTAGGTTCAGAGGAGCAGAGTTCCAATCCTTAATCAACTCACTTGCTCTCTGTGTGACCCTGGGCAAGTCTCTTATCTTTTCTGGGCCTCAGAGATTCCTCATCTGTAAAACGAGGAGGCTGGGCTACATTACCTCTTAAAGTCTATCTTATCTCTAAATTTATGATCTTAAGAATTAGCTTCGACTCCTCATCCTTTTAATTACTAATCTGTGACCTTGGACACAAGTGACAATCTCTCAGAGGCTACTTTGATTTCCTCACCTGCAAAATGGCGTTAACAACACACCTGGCTCACCTATCATACATGCTTAGGGTGATCAAAAGAAATATCGCGAGAAAAATCCCAGTTAGGTTAACTCCATTGTCATCAGATAAAAATGAACCCCCTTCTAAGTGCTCCCTCAATTATGTGGGTCAGGTATTTCACTTTTGCCTGGAGAGAATTTTAAGACACAGAAGGAGATGACTGCAAGTCTGGGATTTCCTCCCCACCCTCAGCAAAATGGATGAAGTTTGTCCTATCCCACCTCTCTGGATATCTTCCCCTTTGCAGCCTCCCCAGTGACTTTATTGGCCATCCAGGCCTCCACCAGGGCCAGCCCTTCCCCCTCTCCTCCCCACCCCCCACTCTAAAATTACCTGCGCTTCCACTGCACCATCAAATCAAAATCTCCATTCCCACAGGTAAGGAGAAAGCAATTTGCCTAATCAGATCAAGTAATTCACTTTTCACAGACCTAACCCTCCCTTGAGGGTATTTGCATTTGAAAAAAGTAGCTTGTGGACTATCCAGATGAATCTCTAATTGTTGGGAAGTGGAGAAAGTGTGGAGACTCAGTATGGCCTGCAGGCTACAAAAGCCTGTAGTGCAGTCAGGAAGACGTGAATTTTAGAGTCGTGCCACAGCGCAAAAAGGTGATGTGACCTTGGGCAAGTCACTTAACCTTTTAGTGCCCCAGGCCACTTTCTGCATTTATTGGAAGGAGCTTCCTTCCTTAAAAAAAAAAAAAGAGGGGGGGGGCAGCTATGTGGTTCAATGGATAGAGAGCACCAGCCCTGAAGTCAAGAGGACCTCAGTTCAAATCCAGTCTCAGACACTTACTACCTATGTGACCCTGGGCAAGTCACTTAACCCCAACTGCCTCCCCCCAAAAGGGAGCGGGGGGGAGAATATGGGAGATATTTTTGATCCCTGAAAGCCCCCTCCCTACCCTCTCTGCCTCTCACAAGCTCTGTGCTCCCCCAACCCATCCCAACCTAGGACAGAACAGAAGCATACAGGAGTATGATGAGAGGCAGGTGGGGGCACAGCCAGTGGGTGCTCGAGATGTGAGGAGGGTCTCTCGGGGGCAGCCACTTGCTGTTCTCCCTCTCTCGTCTCCTACCTCGCTTCCTACTTGGACTTGATACCATGCTGCGGAGGCGGGGTCGTGAGGGAGTCAGAGACCTGGACTAATGGTGGTGAGGGGGTTGCCCTTGGCTCGGGTCACTCTCAGTCCTTGGTTAAGTAAGGACTGGGTCCAGTACTTAGTACATAATGGTTTCTGGGCTCCTCAATGGCAGGGACTGTCATCATTCTCTGTATCTTCAGTGATTAGCACTGTGCCTGGGACATAGAAGGCACTTAATATTTTTGATTGACTGGGTAACTCTTGGGGGAGGGATCTGGCCTCTAAAGTGTGGTGAAAATAGAAGTCCTTGTTCTTTTCAGGGGCTCTACTCAAGAGTTTGAAGTATCCTCATGAGGTTGATTGCTATCCCATAAGCAAGTAGGGATGGAAAGAGTGGTTCAAGCAGGAGACTGCATGGTGAGATGGAATGTTCATAAGATTAGGAGTAGATGACCCGAGTTCAAGTCGTTGCTCTGCCACTTATCGGTGATGTGACCTCCTGCAAATCTCTTCCTCTAAATTCCCCATCTATAAAAGGAGTGGATTAGAGGATGTGATCTCCAGTCTTCCTTCCAGCTCTTGATCCTTGAGCTACCATTCTGCCTCCATCCAAGTCTCAGTTCCTAGCCCCGCATCACAGCCTCCAGACAAAGTCACAAAGTTTGGGAATATACCCCAAAGTGGCCAAGTCCCATCTCCCCTCTTCTAAGCTGGAAGCTGACTTTGCTCTCATGGTCCTAGCTTTTACACTCAGATCAGATTACATTGAAAAGGTCAGAGATGCCCAGGTTCCAGACCACTTGGCTTCCAGGATCAGGGGCCTTAGGTATAGGTAGGGGTATACTCCTTGGTGGCACAGATACGCAAAGAAGCAAACCTACACCCCTGTTTCTGTGCAAGCCTTCGCCTTTGCCCATCTGCTCCCCGCCCTCCTGAAAGTAGTTTTCTGGCACAACCCAAGTTGGGAAGGGGCGGGGGACCTGAGATGACTGTCGTTGGTAACCCATGCCTGAATCATAGCCTAGTGGAGTGGGCAGAAGCCAGCTCCAGCCTGGACCAGGCTGAGCAGGTATAGCTGTGCTGGGAGACTGACCAAGACTGGGCTAGAGTCAACAGGGGAACCCGTGCCCTTCTGGTGTTGGGGAAGCCGGGCCGAACCTGGGAGCCCCGCCTCCAAGCGCATCCGGCCCCTTCCCCCGGCAGGTGCATCCTCCCCGGGTGCCGCTTCCTGCCTGTGGCCAGGGTGATGTTGAGCCGAATTCAGTGTCATCGGGTCCCAGAGTAAAGCGTGGTGTAAGAAAAGACAGAAGGGATCCCCACAGGCTCGAGTCAGGCCGGGAGCAGGAGCAAGGCCTCGAAACTCCTGGGCGGAGAGGCAAAGTCCGCTTGTGTCCCTCCCCCGTCCCCCAGGCAGCTTCGGTCAACAGTCCCCAGCTCGCTTATCTCCCGCCGCCGCTGTTTGCCTTCGGGGAGGCCCACTGCAAGGCTGGGGGATGGTAAGAGATTGGGGAGAGCAGCCCAGGGTTCCCAAGGCCCGGGATCATAATAGGCTTTTCTCTGCCTCACCCAGTCCGTACTTAACCAAGGACTGAGAGAGACCCGAGCCAAGGGCAACCCCCTCACCACCACTAGTTCAGGTCTCTGGCTCCCTCACGACCCACGCCTCCCCAGTATCGTATCAAGTCCAGGTAGGAAGGGATGTAGGAGACGAGAGAGGGAGAACAGCGAGTGGCTGCCCCCGCGAGACCCTCCTCACACCTCGAGCACCCACCGGCTGCGCCCCCGCCTGCCTCTCAGCTGTCGGGTTTGAGTGGCACAGCGGCCGCCCCCGAACTGCTGCTACTGCTTTTCTAGTAGGGGGGATGGGAATAGAAAGGGGAGATGAGTCGAGACTAAGGCCTAAGAGGGAAGGAGACCTAAGGAGTCCCATAGCCTCAGTTCCGGGGTCGTCCACCCACGCACATTGCTTCGGCCGTCTCCTAGACTAGGCGACATGAGGCCTCTCCAGGCTTTGGCCCTGCCTGAGTCCTTAGGGCAACCTATCTTGTACTCAGTCACACCTTGGGAAAGGGAACGTGTGTGTTCACGAGCGCGCGCGTGCGCGTCCCTCTAAAAAGACTTTTATTCCTTCTTTTGTCATTAACCCCCTCAAAATTCCCAGGAGACAGGTATTTTTAGCTCTAGATGTTAGGGAATTGAGTCACGGAGAGATTACGTGACTTGCCCAACAACGTATACCAAGTTTGCCGCAAAGTCAGGAACCAGCACCGGGAGTGTCTTAAGCATAGATCTCCCCATGGAAAGGTCTGGCAGTCCTCTGCCTCTGCACCCCACTATTTCTACCCCTGTCCTATCCCTCGGTCCTGCTCATTTACTTCTGCTTCCAAGCGGCCAGAGAAGGTAGGCCAGGAACCACCTGGGCCAGAAAAGCCAGAAAGACCAGGTCCTGAAAAAGAAGGCTGCTTTGAACTGAAGGATCCTAACTTTCCCTCCTCCCTAGTTAAAGTGAGTGCTCCTGGCTTCCCTCCTCC
This sequence comes from Notamacropus eugenii, assembly GCF_028372415.1. Lineage (NCBI taxonomy): Eukaryota > Metazoa > Chordata > Mammalia > Diprotodontia > Macropodidae > Notamacropus > Notamacropus eugenii. The sequence continues at coordinate 27,604,925 of NC_092878.1, read as the reverse complement.
TCTTCTTCCCCCCCCCCCCCCCCCCCGGCCCCTCACGCCACTCCCTGGGGCTCTTATGTAAGCTCGAGGATGGAACAGCTCTCTCATTCTGGCCTCAGTCATGAAACGTAGGCGCCTATTTTAAGTATTTTATAGTGCTTTGGTCAGAAAGAGAAAGGGACCGAAAAGACTGATACCCCGTTTGGGGTCCACGCGCTTGTGTGCAGCGTCGGGCACGCACATACAAGCGCATAGACTCAAGGAGGAGGCGGACTCCGCCCAACCAGTCCATGAGAGCAGAGTAGGACTGAACAAATCCCTAGGCCCGCTGACCCAAAGGAAAGTGGATCTGGGTGTGGGGAAGGGTCGAATGTGTCCCAGGCAGTGGCAGGGAAAGGGATTTCTTTGATTCCTGAGTTTTCTCATTTCCTGTAGACTCCAGCTAAAGCAGAAGCAAGGAAGAGTTGCTCCGCCTCAATTTACCTCCTTACAGAACGACCACCCGCCTCCCCTCCAGCGGGACAGGGTTTTGAACTACAGGTAGACTCGCAAGTCGAGCCCCAAGGCCTGGACTGAGGGGAAGGGTGGGGTCATTCCCCGCTAGGCAGGTTCTAAGCCCTCCCCCAACCCAAATGGTCCTCTGTTCCCACGTCTGGGAATAAGCTGCCTGCCGGGAACCCAGAGCAGACGGTGGCGGCTTTGAGAGCAGGAGCCAGGAGAGCCACTCCACACCCACTCGGGGAGAAAGAAACCGTAGCAACTGCGGAGGATGGGAAATACGACGTCCTGGGGTGGGGGAGGTAGTACTCTCCATTCCAAGAGCTACTGAACCCTTCTCCAGAATAGGACAAGTGAGCCTCTCCAGTACCTGGGACCCCTCCCTCTGAGAGCCAGAACTGGTGGAGTGTTATGTCACGCTTCACCATTAAATTCAATGCAATAAAACATTTATTAAACGCCTACTGTGTGCAAGGCCTTGGGTTAGGCACTGGGGAACGTAGCTCCGAATTCAAGCTTTTCTTTGCTAGAGCTTCCAGCCACATTAGGGGAAATCAGGCTTGGGGCAAGGGCTGCTGACCACCTACTCATTCTCCAGATATCGGTCCTGGAGTTGAGGCGCTATCAGGGTGGCCCATCCCTTGAAGAAGTTTCTGAGACATAATATCACTTTATCCATTTCCAGGGGCTCTGGGGTCCTCCCTCAAAACCTAGAGGGATCAGTCCGCCCAGGCTGGCCCGCCCACTCCCGGGTTGGGGGAGCTCATCTCTAATTTTCTCCTGGTACTACCAACAGGCGTTCTAGGGCTGATGGGCAGCAAACTGCCCTGGGAGCGGGATAGGGACCAAGGGGTAAGGGCGCTAGGGAAGTCTTCTAATGCAGCCCAGACCCCAGGTTTAGCGATCCCCTGGCGTTTGGCTTCCTCGTCTCCCCTCCGCTACTCCCAAGGGGTGCGCCTGTCAGTCACCTACCAAGGAGGTGACGAGTCCCTTGGGAGCAGCCCCCAGAGCTGTCGCCTCTTCTTGCCCTACGCCGCCCCCAGGATCGCCCCTGCCCCGCCTCGGTTCCTGTCTCCGCTCCTTCCTCCCCCCCTCCCGCCCCCCCCTGCCCCGTACCTGGACCACTTCTTCGGTCTGCTCCAGCTGCACGTTCCCGCGGCTCCGGCTCTCGCTGTCGCTCAGCAGATCGTCCTCGGAGTCCTCGGGCAGCGACGAGGAGCCGGTGGAGGAGACTGACGAGGTGGAGAGGCGGCGGGGCTGCTGCAGGTGCGTGGAGCCCGCGGTCTGGAGCCAGCCTCCCTCCGGCTCCGGCGGCCCGGGGCTCGACGGAGCCCCGTCCGGCTCCTCCGCGGTCACCGTCAGCTGCGGGATCATCACCCGCGCCGGGGCCGGGGCCGGGGCTGGGTGCGACAGCCCGTTAGGGACGCGGCCCCCGCGCCGCTTCCCCCGGGGAGCCCGAGGGCCCCCGGCCGCCGCCGCCGCCGCCGCCGCGGCACACCGAGCCTCGAAGAGCTGGCGCAGCTCCCCGACGCTCCGCCGCGGGGCCCGAGCCAGCCCCGGGCTGCCCTGCCCGGGGTCCCCCGGCTGCGCCATGCCCGTCGGGCCGCCGGGGAGTGTCATGTCCCGGGCGGAGCAGCACAAGCCGAGCCCACCAGCCCGCGGCGCCGCGGGGACTGGGGACTCGAGGCGCCCACAGCTCCGGTCGCCCCGGGGGGCGGGGCTGCGTGGGGGAGGGGCTAGCCCGCACCAGCCCCACCCCCTGCCCGCTCCTTTCATTTTCAGAGAAACCCTCGGGCTGGGCTGGGCGGGGCGGGGGGGAAGGGGAGGAGGGCGGGCAGAAAAGAGGGTCCCAGCTCCGCCCCGCGCTCTGGGAAACCCCGCGGGGGACTGCGGGGGCGGGGCCCGGGAGGAGACGCGAAACCCGGGGCCCAGCCCCCCGCGGCGTCCGTGGGGAGGAGGCCCACTTCCCTCGACTCAGTCTCCGCCTCCGGGTGTTTGGCTGAGGATACCTGGAGGTCTGCCCAGTCCCCAGCCCTGCGTTCCAAGGCTTCGGGGCTGGAAGCGATTCCGGGGAGGGGGCGGGGTCCGGGGGCTTATTCCTGCCCAGACCCTCAGCTCCAGAGCATGTGCCTTTACCTCTGTACCGGAGGAGAGGCGGGGCGGAGGAGGAGGAGGAGCCCAGACCTTCCTCATCCACCTTCCCTCTTGCACTCCTTGGCTATGCCTCGCTCAGATTTTTCTCCACTCGCTGCTGTCTCCAATGCTTCTCCAGGTTCTGCCCAAAGTTCTCTGCCACCCGGCTCTCCTAAACGGTGTGGGAAGGAAAGCTAGGCACTTTGCCCTGGAGAAGGAGCTGAGCCACCTAAGCCAAGGTCTCTTTTCCAGCTAAGTTTCTCCTCCCTTTGGCATAGAACAAGGTCAAGGGGCGGAAACCTTCCCTCCCCAGGTACCAAGAGCGTCACAGTGGCCTGGGAGCACAGCCCATGGTTGTGGAGACCCTGGAGGGATAAGCGGTCCCACTGATTGCTCCTTAAATCCAAAGCCCGTCAATATAGGTACAGTACTTGCCCCAGGAACTCAGGACTGGGAGTTAAAAGACCAGATTCTTGTCCCAGATCTCGCATTAACTAATTGTGTCACCTGAGGCAAGTCACTTAACCGAGTTTCCTCAGCTATCAAGTAAATTGTAATAAAAATATACAGCATCTACTTTACAGAGTTGTTGTGAGATAAAACAAGATAGCATATGAAAGCTCTTTTTTAAAAAATCTTGCAAATGTTAAGGGATGCTTGGCATAGTAGAAGGAGTTACATCAGGCCTCAAAAAGAAAACTCAACCAGGGTTCACATCATGCCACTGATACTTCGTGGGTGACACTGGGCAAGGCTCTGTGAGCTTTTCCTAATCTATAAAATGAGGATCACTCACCCATCCCACAGAATTGTTATGAGGATCAGTTGAGATGATAAATGTAAACCAATTTGCAGACTATAAGACTATAGATGTGAGCTGTTATTATGTAGAATATAATGTCATGAAATATGAGTGCTGGAAGGGACCTTAGAGAATCTAATTTTAGAGATGCAGAAACTGAGGTTGTGACCTCTCTGGGTCTCAGTGTCCTCATCTCTAAAGTAACAACAACAACAACTTAAATTTATAGAGCTTTATTACTGATAAATCACTTTCTGTGTGAGATGTACAAGTATCATCTATTTTATAGACGAAGAATCTGAAGCAAGTTATTTTCCTAGGGCCACACAGTTGGAAAAGGATTTGTGATTTTAGAAGTGTCCTGCGTCTTTTCTTGTGTATATTACAACCAAACTGAGCTGATTCTAGTAAGATGAAATTCAATAGGGATCTATATAAAGACCTTGGTCAAGTTCCTTAACCTCTTAGAGTTCTAGAAAACTCCCCAAGAATGGAAATTGCAGAGAAGGTGCCAATCTTCACTGATATAGAGGGACTTTCCTCACATGGAAGTTCTCAATACCAGTGAAATCACAGTAACTAACTCAGTCCCCATAATACAATTAAATTATAGTTCAAAGGGCAAAGACCACATCTTTTATCTTATTCCCCCTTCCCCTTCACACCCCTTCCCCAACAATCAACATGTAAAGATTAACTGGTTGTGTAAGTGGACAGAACTAAAGGAAATAAATGAGACACAGTCTCTATATTAAGGAAGGAGGCCTGATAGACACTGATATAGATAAATAGAGGAAAGTTCTCTCATTTTATCAACTGTATAAAGAGAGCGTAAAACCATAGTGAACAATGAAATCTCAGAGTGAGAGGAAGAGAACAGAAAGGAAAGAAAGAAATGAAAATTGATAGGAAGGGAAAGCAAAGGAAATATTGAGGGAGAAGAAGGATAAAATAGAGGAAATGAAGAGAAAAAAAGCTAGTGCATTGGAGAAGCCAAGAGCAGGATAGAATAGATAACAAGAGAAAAGAAACAAAAATTCTGACACTTGACTCTATCTTTGAAAAACAGTGTAATTATGGGCAGCAGTGGTTGAATTTTAAACAGTGAATTACATATTATAAAAGTATTGTAATGATATCTTTTAATTATTAGAAAGATTTTGTGGCATAATGGGGGCTGTCCCCTGCTGGAAGCCTAGAGACATCAAGTTTCCTGTTTTAAGATCTCTTCTTAGTTTGGCTAAAGGAAATCTGGGTTTCACCCCTGACCCAAAGAGTTCATGCTACCCCTTAATACAGGCAAGCGGATGGATCAGGAGATCATCAGTTGCTCAACAAGGGCTGGAATTGACAAGACCTGGAAAAAAAAAACCTGGAATAGCCTGCTTTGGGAGATAAGAGGACAGAAGGAAACTTGCCTGCCAAGAGAAAGTGAAAAGATGGGAGTCTCTTACTGTCTCTATGAGGAATTACTCACTAGGTTCAGCCACCAGAAACACATTCAATCTCTGAAGGACCAAGGAAAAGCTTTTCACCTTGTTTAGGCATAGCATCCTGGAAGTGGAAAGGACCCTAGAGATCATCAACCCAATTTTTCCATTTTACAGATAAATAAACTGAGGTTCAGATAGATTAAATATCTTACTTAAAGTCATTTAAGTAATGCCTTTTTTTGGAGTGAAGAGGCTGAAGAGATTAAGTGACTAGTCTGGGGTCACATAACTAGTAAGAAACAGAGGCAAGATTTAAATTTGGGAGCATTCTGACTAGGGGAGCCATTCCATCCAACTGTGGCCCCTACCTACTTCAGCAATGCCTTTCTCAAATAAAAATTGAATTTTCTGAGGTTAACTAATAGCAGGGGAATTGAATAGATAGTCTTCTTGATTCCTAGTGTAATGTTTTTGACACTAATTTGTGGTAGTTTAGTTCCTCATTAAAGGAACTGACATGAATTAGCAATGCCCTTCTGAGTATGGGTTCTCAGGTTCTGCCTCAGTTCTGCTGCTAAATGACCAGACAACCTTTGAATGGTTTCATAAACTTTGGGGACTGGGAATAGAAGAGATATGAAAAAAAGAGAGTCAAGAACTAAGAAAACCATTCTTCTAGCCAACAGTTAGGGCTAAGTACTGAGTCCCCAGTGCTATTCCCTGAGAAGAGAGAATGGCAAAGGTAGGTCTCTTGTGTTTTCCTTTTCTTTATGTTCCAGGAAGAGGAAGGGAAGCAGGAGGGTAGAATACAGAACATAACATGGGTAGAATCTGATAGCTCAAAATGCTTGTCAGAGAGTTCCTGCTACCCCTAGAGAACTAACCGGCTCATTGCTCTTTCCAGTCAAACCAAGGGATTACTAGTTCAGTCCCTGGACTGTGATCTCTGATAAGTAAATATTTGGGGGACAGTAAATATTGGGAAGGAGTTATTATTTTTTTTTCTCATGGTGGGTTGGCCTAATGGGACACTCCATCCTTCAAGAGGATGGATACTTTTTCCTTGGAAGACCTCAGACCTGAATTCTCTAATACTTATCAAGGTGTTAATAAGTGTTAACTTGAGCTAAACTCTCCAACACCACCCCAACCCAGGATAGCAGCCCATGTCAGGAGAGGGTTGGCAAACTACACCTAAAGACCTAAAGAAGGAAGAGGGTTCTGAAAAAGTGTGGGAATGAGAACATCCAGCATATCTGATGGAAGTGGCCCCAATTTTTCTCCTCACCTCAAAGCTCTCTTTTTATCTGTTATTTCCTCCTTCCTTTCCATATCTAAGGGAGAGATGGGGTTCCTTCTGGCTAAGGCTAACTATTCTACCTGTGTCTTTGGTCTAACCCATTTCCTCCAGGACCTCACTTCATCAATCATCCCTTTTCTCTCCTACCTTCCACGTTTACTTCTATACTGGCTCTATCTATGTATCTATTCAGACCCCACTCCCTTCTAAAAAATCATTTCCTTCGCCTTGTTATTTCATTGAGATGCCATTGTATATCTCCTCTCCAAGTTCTTTCACAACCAAACTTGTCAGAGAAGTTTGGCATTTGCTTCCTTCACTTGCTATTTAACCCTATGCACCTTGGTTTCCATCTATATAACCCTATTGAAATTCCTCTCTCCAAGGTCACACTTCCCAATGGCCAACTCCAATGTTGTTGTTTTATGTTCAATTCTCATCCTCCTCAGTATTCCTGCAATATCACTTGCACTTTAAACTTCCTTGGTTCTCAGGACATGATGCCTCTGGCTCTTCTCCTTCCTCTCTAATCCCTCCTAGCACTTCTTTCTCTGGCTAATCTTGTAGACTTTCTTTAAGACTTTAAAACTGGATTTCTTCTCTCCTTTCACATCCTCTTCTTCAACTTCATTTATCCACTCCCATGACTTCAACTATTCCCTCTACACAAATGATCACATCTATGTCTTTATCTGAGACCCTTTTTCCAAGGTCTATATCTTGTGTTCTTCACTTTTTCCGTATGTGATGGACCCATTTGGCAATCTAGTGAAGTCATAAGTGCCAAGGGAAATGCTAAATTTCAGTAAGAGGTTAGTGAAGATAAAGATGTAATTTTTATCCCTTCCAAGTTCATGGATCCCCTGAAATCTAACCATTGACGACCTTGGGGACTAAGAACTCTGGTTCAAGATTCACACTCCAACTTGCTATACAAATATCTACCTGTATGTTTGTTGTTAAATAATTTTTAAGTCATGTCTGATTCTCCATGACCTCATCTGGATTTTCTTGGCAGAGTTACGAGAGTGGTTTGCCATTTCCTTCTCCAGCTCATTTCACAGATTAGGAAACTGAGGCAAATAGGGTTAAGTTGCCATTTTCTTCTCCAGTTCATTTTACAGATGAGAAAACTAAGATAAACAGGGTCAAGCTAAAAAAAAATCTAAAATTGAATTAACATTCCCACCTGAAACCTGACTGCCCTATCTCTATCTTTGTTGCAGCCTTAGGGTCATCTCAGTCTTCTCATTTTCATTCATCCCACAATATCTCTCATACTTCAGGACCTTAGCACTTATCACGTTCAGCTATTGCAGTAGCCTCCTAACTGATGTCCCCATCTACAGTCTTTCCCCTCCATTCCATCTTATTATCCATTACTAGGTTAAAATTTCTTTAATGCTCTGGTGTGAATGCATTTGAATCACTGCTCAGAAAGTTTTGGTTACCCCTCAGTTGGACAGAATAAGGTCCAAACTCCTTAATTTGGCATTCAAAGTCCTTATAAAGGTTTGTTGAATGATTGAATTCTATGATTCTTAGGGTAAGGGATGAGAGTCTGCAAGTGGGAATGGGGTATCAGTCTCTAAGCCCTTTCTGAAGTTTATTTCTCTTGTAGATGGGGTAGGGGTAGGGAGGATGTAAAGGGAGGAAGGAAAGAAGCATTTACTAAGTGCCTACTATGTTTCAGGCACTATGCTAAGCACTTTACAAGCATTATCTCATTTGACTTTCACAACAGTCCTGTGAAGTAGTTGCTATTATTATCCCCATTTTACAGATGAGGAAACTGAGGCAGACAGAAGTTAAGTGACTTGTCCAGGATTGCAGAGTTAGTAAATGTCTGGGACTGGATTTGAATTCAGGTCCTGATTCTAGACCCAAGGCTCTACTGATTTTGCCACCTAGCCCACCTAAGTTGTGTGGGTGATGGAGAGGAGGCAACTGAAGAGATGAATATCTTCTCCAAAGCCACCAGAAAGCAGGCATAGCCCAAGTACAGCTGGACTCCATACTCCTGGCAGGCCGCACACTTTCAGCTACTCCCCAGCCTTGGATCATTCCAGGAATGTGATTCTAGTTCTGGCTTGGAAAAAGATATAACTGATTACCCTGCAGCAAGGCTTTGCGAGGGAGAGAAGGAAAGGTGCAAACTAACCCAGAAGGCTGAAGGAAACCTTCTGCTCCCTACTGTAAAAAACAGAATTTTTAAAACGGAAGTAAACTTTCCTTGCTTGTGTGATGCCTGACACTGACCTATTTCCTTCACTGATGCAGGACATCCCTTGTGTCAGGGATCTAGGATAATCTATTGATCCAAGGCAACTGTGTTCTCTGGGAAAAGTTCGAGGAGTTTCCAGGATTAGACCACTCAAGACCCTTCTAAACTCTAAATGTGCCTGCTATGGTGCTATTAACTTTGTAGGCCCTAAGTGATATTTCTATAGCCTGGCTGGTAGTTCCCTCCTCTGCTCCCACTCTTTAGTCCAAGTTCAAGGCCATGTTCAAGTTCATATACATGTACATGATCAAACCAGCCCTCCTTTGGGAGGTCAGGTCATTTAGTACATCTCTACAAAGAGACATGAGGCTTGGAAAGTGGTGTGAGGAAAGTGAGGAAAGATGCTGATACTGACTTGAGTCAAAGAGCTTGGACACAGGGACAAGGAGTCTGGCATCCTGCCTGATGTTGTTAACCTGGGACCTCTGAATTTTACATATATACACACATATATGTGTATGTATATATTATATATACACACATATATATACATGTGTATATACATGTATGTATGTATGTATCTATAACTGTATTTTGATATCATTGGTTTCCCTTGTACTTCTACATGTTTCATTTTATGCATTTAAAAACCTTCTGAGGAGGAGGTACATAGGCTTTTCCTGACTTCCAAAAGGATCCATAACACACACAAAAGATGTATAACCTCTGCTTTAGCCCTAAAGTATGTCCTTTCCCTGGCTTCAGAGGTAAAGATGTCTCTCAGGCTCTGACACTGAAACCCATTTTTCTCTTCTCTGGAATACTTTAACCTTTCCAATCCCAAACAGAATCATGGGTTTTCCAGGGACCTCCATATAGAATGGGATAGAAGGAGGACAGGATAGCAGGATGCCTTGATCCAGGGAGATCCATCTCTCTGAAAGTAATGTTCCTGAGTCACTCTCACCTATGATGAACAAAATGTGTCACCACTCCTGTGGATGCAGAGCAAGAACATTTATTCTTATGACATAGTCTAAAAAACAAAAAAACCCAACTCTCTCAGGTGCAAGTTTCCCAGAAGCCAAAAGGAGTTGGGAGCTGGAAAGAACTTTTGGCAAAATCAGCTGTCCTAGCAGAAGTTCAGGTGAGAAGGTACCAAAGGAGCAGGACTCTCAGACATAATTGGTAACCCAAAGCGAGGGTTTGGGAAGGACAGGAGGAAGGAAGGAAGGAAAAAAGGTAGGAGGGAGGGAGGGAAGGAAGGAGGGAAGAAGGAGCTGACACAGAAAGAAAGCTGACGGAAACCTTCTGCTCCTCTCAGAGGGCATTCCTGTAATAAAAGATACATAAACTTCCCTTACGTATGTATAACACACAGAGTCATAACTTGGGCTGAGGAAAGGTGTGTGTGCCTGGGTGTTGTGGCTGTAAAACTACCGCCATCCCCACCCGTAGTAGATTTACAAGCCACTGTTAATGTGACTGAGTTACTCACTGACTGAGTCACAGAGAAGCAATTTCCCTAAGCGAGGGGAAAGGTTCCGAAGTCCACTTGGGGGCCTACTTCTTTACTCTCAGGCTTTACGTTCCAGCCATCCTGGCGTCTTCTCGGTACCCTCTTGAACCACACTCCATTTCCCGACACCTCGCCTTTCTTCAGGAGGAATGGCCTTCCCCTCGCCCCGCTTTCCTGCTTTTTATTTCTTTGAATCCCTGACTTCCTTCAAGGATCGTTAAGGTTCGAATTCTGCTCCTACAAAGGTCTTTCCAGATCACACCCTCCGCCCTCCCCGCTCCCCCCAGTTTTGAGTGTTTTGACCCAACGACATTCGCTTTTTCTTTATTTCATTTTTATCTTACGTTCACATTTCTGTGTTACCTATTGCTTTACACCCAGGTACCTGTAAGCTTCTTGAGGGCAGGGTACTGTTCGGTTTTATTCTATCTCTGCACTCCCCCCAACTCCTAGGAACTTAATAAAGGCTTGCTGTCGGGCAGCCTCCAGCTCCCATCCAGGGCACGATGGTCGTCAGGGGTGCAGTGGATGGTACCCAAAGAGCGTAAAGTCAAGGAAGTAGAGGCTGTGGAGGCCGCTCAGCTGTGCGGGGCTGAGCTGACCAAGGTAGTGCCGAGTGAGCTGGCCGTCCGTGCGCTTCTCGCGCTGGTGCTCCTTGATGGAGGGGAAGAGCCCCCGGACGGAGATTCCTAGGAAGCTCAGCGCGTGCCCCGCCTCCGAGCTCAGGCTCTCGTGCCGGATCAGCACCTGGTAGCGCACCCTGCACGGCGAGCAGAGCAGCGCGGTGGGCTTCCAGTGCACGTCCAGCTCGGCGGGCGGCTGCCGCAGCACGAAGGTCACGAACTCGGGGAAGGTGAGGTTGCGCTGGGGCGCCGGCTCCCGGGCCCCGCGGACGGCCGTGCGCATCCTGGCTGCTAGGCGCACGTAGTAGGGCTCCGAGTGCAGGAGCTTGTCCCGGTAGGCGGAGACCAGGCGCTCCAGCGGGTGGCGGGTGACCAGCACGGGCGTGTAGCGCTTCAGCACGAGGTCGCGCTCGGGGGCCTGGAAGGAGCTGAGCCGCTGCAGGAGGTGCGTGCGGTGCAGGCTGCCGGACTGCACCTCGGCCGGGTCCCAGCGGCTCAGGTTGAGGGTGAGCAGGAGCAGCACGCGCCTCCAGTTGGAGCAGCCCGCCTTGGGCACCTCGCAGAACAGCAGGCGGCGGCTGGGCTCCACCAGCAGCTGCCGGGCTACTTGCCTGGGCACGGGGAGGCTACCGGACCTCCAGAGTCCATGCCTCTTGCAGGCGGCGCTCAGCTGCGCCTGCCGGAGCTGCTGCGTGCGCTGCCAGGGGCTGTGGGCATCTGTGCGGAGAAGGAAGATGGGGTGGCGTCAGGGAGCGCCGCGGAGGGAGCCCAGGAGCCGGGATCCGGCAGTCCTGGGTTCGAATGCTGTCGTTAGCAAGGGATTAAAAAAAAAAAACCAAACCTCTCCGTGCCTTAGTTTCCCCATCTGTAAAATGTGGATAATAATAGCACCTACGCCTCAGGGCGGTTGTGATGATCAAGCGAGTAAAGCGTTTTGCCAGCCTTAAAGCTCTGTAACAACACTAGCTATTACTATCACTATTAGGAGGAGGTTTGGTCACTCCACAATCTTCTCCTTTTACAGAAAAAGGAACTCAGGAATCAGATACGGCTCCTTCTTTTTAAGGAGTTTACAGCTGAGCAGTCTTGCTGGAGAAGCATCGGAGTGCAGCCTGCTGTAAAGTCAGGAAGGTGTGAGTTCAAATTTCTTTTTTGACCCAAAAAAAGATGGACAAGTCACTTAACTAACTTATCCGTGACCCTAGTATTGATTGCTAGGTTGATCTACTACGTAGAGAAGAAGGGATGTCCTTACAAGCTCTATTACCGAACATTTCCAACACGATCACCATCTCCCTCCAAAAAAAAAAGGAAAAGAAAGAAATGTGGCTGTACACCTGATTTGGCCCTTGTTTCCCTCCATCGAAGGATTCCTGAGTTGCTTACCAGTTTCGGGGGGCTCCAACTGGCGGTAATAGATCCAGAGCAACAGGAGACACAAGCCAAAAAGACAGTGCAGTTTGTAGGGCACTTGGCCGATTTTGACTTTCAGGAGCTCTGGGGAGCCTACAGGATGAAATCAGGAGGTCTAGAGATGGGGAGTCAGCTCCATGCCTTTTCCTCTCTCTCCTCCCCCCCCCCCCGCCCCCCACAGGGCCACAGGGATTCCAAGGCTTCTCTCCAGGCCTTTCCTTTCCTCTCCACTGTCTCCCCAGAGTTTCTGCCAGTCAACTTAGGCTGACGTCTAGGGGCTTGTTTCTCTTGGTGGTGGTGGGAGTAGTTCATAAGATTTGGAACTGAAAAGAGCCTCATCTCGTCCAATTTCCCTCATTTTAGAGATAAGGAAATTGAGACTGAGAGGGTGGAGACTTACCGGAGGTGGCACAGGGACTAACTGGTGAATTTGACATTTGAACCCAAACCCTTGTGATTCCAAATCCGCCTTGGTACAGATGCCTCCAGTAGGCGCTTCTCCACTGGTCCAGACCCCAGACGCTTCACTTTTTTTTTCTTCTGAGGGCTGGAGCTGTCCACTGCCTCAGAATAGATGCAGTTCGTCACTTTCCTTTCTCCCTCCTTTTACCCCTCCTTCCCACACCTCCCACCACCAACTACAGCTAAATTAAACTCTTCCATTTAAAGGCTTATCTATAGGAACAGAGCAGAGTTGCAGTCTAATCAACCTTTTGCTATGAGGGGAGCAAATAAATTGGCTCAGTATTTGCTGTGCATGTGATATAATGGACTGGGTAAAAATAGACTTATTATAGCTAATAGCTAGTATTTATATAGCTCTTTAAAGGTTTGTAAAATGCTTCCCTACCATTTCATTTTATCCTTACAAGTCTGGGAGGTGAGAAGTAAGTGCATTTTACAGACGAAGAATCGGAGGCAGACTTGACCAGGGTCACACAGCTACCCAGGATCCCTTATGAACAGGTTTATTATCGTGAGGGCTCCCTTCTTTATTTGGGGGGGGGGGAGGAGGGAATTGAGAGTAGAGTCCTTGGATAGTGGGGTTTTTTTGGGGGGGGGATGAATTCTAAAAGGGACAACCTCCTCAAATTGTGGCTGCCAAAAGACAACCTGTGAATACACAACAGAAGATTCTGGTACTCTGGAAAATTATACTGTTCATTCTCTCTCTCTTTCTCTCTATTTCTCTTTCTCTCTCTCCTTCTGTCCTTCTCCTCCTCCTCTTCTCCTCTCCCTTTTCTATCTCTTCTCTCTCCTCTTTCCCTTTTCTCTCCTCTTCCTATTCTCTTTGTCCTCTTCCTCTCCCCTCTCCTTACTCTATCTTTCTCTTCCTCCCCCCTCCTCTTTCCTCCCCTCCCCTCCTCTCCTTTTTCCCCCTTTTTTATTTCCTTCTCTCCTCTCCCCTTCGCTCTTCTCCCCTCCTCTTCTCTCTGCCTCTTTGTCTTTCCTCTCTATCTGTCTCTTTCTCATAAAACTCTTTCTGAAAAATATCAGTATTGTCCCCATTAATCTGAAGACAGAAGGAGCTTTTAGACCACACACAACCCTGGAAGAGTAGAGAGAACAGAGCCTCCTAGAGTCTAAGTGTAGTACCAGCAGCTGGAGATGCACCATCCAATCCAAGCCAACCAGCCTTGATTAATGAATCAACAAACATTTATGAATGCAGCCAGGCCTTTCTTGATTTCCAGAGAATGAAAATAAAAAGCAAAAACCAAACCACCTACTACATACTAAGTGCTGGAGATATAAGGACCAAAGGAAGAAGAATCCCTGTCCCTAAGGAGCTGACATTTTTCTGGGAAGCTCTGCCACGTGCACACTTTCCTCCCCAGCGCCTGCATACCTCGCTGAGAGAAGTAAACGCTGAGCCATAGAAGACAAAAAGCACTGCTGTGGCTGAACTTTTTCTGCCTGGGAGAATTAGGTTCCTGGTTCAACTCTGCTTCTAGCTTGGGACTTCACCTTCCTCTTGGCCACTTGACAGCCAGGTCCTTCAGGTTGCTGGGGTTGTCTTCAGGCCTTAGTTATTGGTTCAGGGACAGAAAGTCCTGCAGTTGTGGCTAGGCTAAGTCTAATCCTTCTGGGTTTCAGCCTAAGGGCTTAATTAACTTCCCTTCCCGTAAAGGTGCTCCTCAGTGGTGGCTTTGTCTAAGCAGTGTAAGAAGGAGGTCAAAATAGCCTTGGGCCTAGGTAGAATCATAATTAGGGTGGGGGGGAGGGGGAGGGCTGTGACCCAGGGCTTCTGCACCTAAAAAGGCCTAGGTCTCCCATTGCATCCTGGGCCATCTCCTATCATCCTGATGAATATCTGGTCACTGGATCCAGATGGCTCAGGAGGAGAAAGTGAGGCTGGTGACCTTGCACAGCTCTCCTTCACTCAGAACAAGGTCAAGTGCAAGTCATGTCATCATTTCTCTGATGTCATAGTCTTCAAAAACGAAGGACAAACACAACAACCTACATGGAGGTTGTGAAGGGGGCATTTTGTGAGGCATCCAGAGGCTTTGGCTTCTGTCCTCAAGGTCTTCAGCCCCCAAGGTGAGTGAGGAAGGAGAGGATGGCAAGTTTGAGGGTGAAGATGACTCAGGAGAAGGTAAAGGAGTGAAGTTTTAGACCAGAGGAAGATGAAGGTTGGGAAACAGAATGCCCCCTTTCCCACCTTAGCTGCACAGGCAGTTTAATTTTGTACTCTGACTCCTTTCCCATCCCTCTCCCCCCAAAATGGTTTTGACCCAGATGGGGAAAAAAAGCCAAGTCATAGCTCTAGGTTCAGGTATCCCCAGGAATGAGTTTCTGGAGCATTCCCAAGTCTCACCTGGAAAGATGTCAGAGTAGCTGCAGAAAGCTCTTAAGGGAGAAGTTGAGGTAACTCTTGGATCGGGCTAAGTGAGCAGAAAGGATCGGGGATCAAAAAAACAAAAAAGCCTTCCCTGGGAGTATGGAGAAAGGTGTGGGAGGGGTCCTGAGATCCGCAGAGTGCAGTGATCCACAAAGGACACAATATCCCAGCCCTCCTTTCTTTGGACAGACACACCCTTGCCTTCTAGCCCTGCCTTGGGAGCTGGCTGAGCACCGCCTTCCCTAGCCAGAGGTTCAGCCCCTCTGCTTCCCCTCCCCATCAAGCTGGCTCTTCTGCCGGGACCAGTCAGGGTGACGGCTCTCTGCCCTCTCAGATATAGGGGAAGGGGGAGTGTGCAAATCCTTAACCTTATCAGTTCAAGTTATCTGGTTATGAAGGGAAACTTCTTGGATTTGTTTCTTGTCTCTCAGAGCTCTCCCTCCTCTGCCCCCCAGATATAACTGGTCCAGCTGCTCCTTAGAGATTATCTAGCCTATTTCTTTTATAGAAGTGGCAAAAAAGGGTAGCCTGAGGTAGTGGAGTAGGGAGATCTGCTTTCAACTCCCTCCTCTGTGACCTTTGACAAGTCACTTAATTTGTCTAGGCCTCCATTTCCCTCTCTGTAAAAATGAGGTGGGTGGGTTTGGGACAGATAACCTATAAGGTCCATTCTAGGTCCAAATCTACGATCTTGTAGCCTAACACTTTTCTTTTATAGATGAGGAAACGGTAGCCCAGAGAAGTTGTGACAGAGAAGTCACACACTAAGTGGTCAAATGGAATACAATCCAGATGGGTCATTTGAATCCAACTCCAGCACTTTCCAGTACACTGCACTTGCCCTTTCAACCTGGACCCCACTCACTTCCAAGCACTCCCTGCCTGTGGCCTTTGCCAGGTCAATGGGATGGGGTGGGATGTGGGAGTAAACCAAATGAAGGTCCACATCTGAGTTCTAGGCATAGCTATGAGTATCCTGTGACTTTGAGCAAGCTGCTTCCTTCTCTAGAACTGAGGGGTAAAAACAAGAGCTGAAAAGACAACCTCCAAGGTCCCTTCCATTTATTAACCTTTTTGGAGGTGTTCAACCCAACATTTCTTCCTTCAACCCCGCCCCTCCCCAACCACTTGTGGCTCCCTTCAGGTCCTCAGGGCCTCTATGTTAGGTTATTCATCATCAGAGGACTTTCCTTATCTTCTTATCTTGGAATCCTAATCTTCATGGAAGAAACAGGAATTCTTGCCAGGGGTTTTTAATTTTTGACTCGTTTTGCTATTTCTTCTTTCTTCCTTTTGCACTTACATATTCTCTCGGTACCTTAACCTTTGGTCCCTTGGATTTGATTGCAACACAGGCTGTCTCTTGTCTATCCAGAGGATCTGGTCTAGAACCAGTCTCCCCTTCTTGTCTAAGCTGCAGGGATGCATGTTGTTTATACCTGACCTACTAACCTTGGGACCCTGCCTACTTCCTACATGGTCCTGAGGAGCTTTCTCCCTTCCCATCTTCACCCCATTCTCCCATCCTCAAATCAGTTAAATCCGGTCCAACCTGACCTTGGCAATTTCCAGCTCCCCTGCTGCAAACAATGCTTGGGAAAAGCACCCTGCAGCTCCCAGCTCTGCCAGATTCCTCCCCCACCAATAGGGGCAGTGCCCATTTCTGAGCCAAGTCCCTCCAGGAGAGGGAGAAGGGGGATGGGTCTGGACCTCTTTATCCTATTTGGGCTGAGGGAGTAAAAATGATATGGGAAGAGGGTAAGAATGAACTAGTGCAAAGTCTGGTATATTCATAAGCTTATTTGGGCTGTTGTGGGTGTGTCTAAGTGGAGAGGGAGGGAGTCCTCCAAAGAGTTTGAAAGTAAGGTTTTAGGAACTTAGGAAATTGTCCCAAGCACTTCTTATAGCAACGTGGTAAAGAACAGGACAGTTCTCAAAGCTTCCCAAGCTCGTATGTATCAGGCTGGATTAAGGATTCCCTTCCCCAAGGCAGGATGCTCTCTGGAAACTTTTTCTCACAAAACCTGACCCCAAGAAATGCAATCAATTAAACTCAAGATTAGCTTGAGACAGAGATAGAGACAATCTTAGGCAGGGTCCCACCTGCTACTCATGGATGGCGACTTTAATTGTTGCCTCGCACTAGGACTGATGTCCAAATTTCCCTCCCTGGCTGAATTCAGACTAAGTGGATTCTGTAAAATTGTTTAAGGACTATCACATTACAATAGGATAGCGTCCTAGAGCTACTGCCCTCTAACGGATTTGGAACAAGTTAACACCTCCTTTGAATCTACACGTCACTCATAATCCTATAGCCTACGGGTGATGACTCTGGTACCCATCTGGGTTTTCTTGGTGCTTAGTTGAGCTGAAGGCTGGAAGGACTGTCCTCTTTCAAATGTAGGCTCTGCAAACCAGTGTACTGGTGGGACTGGATCCATCTCATAGTAGGTGGAAGACAGCATAATTTAGTTTAATAGAGAGCTTAGACTTTCTTCAGGGTGTGAAGGGGTCAGGGGGCATCACTTCCATTAAATACAAATGGTGGAGAAAGCAGCAATGTTATGTTCTCTCCCACTTTACTGAAAAGAGCCTTTGCTCTATCTAAGGCAGGATATTACTATTTTCCAAGTCAGCTAGCTGCCTTATGGTTTTGAGGGAAATGAAAGGATGACAGCAATGGATCTTAGGAAGTCAGGTTGCTTAAGGTTTGAGAAATGAGAAAGCTTCTGAGTCCCTCATCTTTGGCCCAAGAACAGAAGGAAGTAAGGCAATAGGAGAAAAGGGAGATAAATTCTTAGGCTTTTAGGACACAGCTCTGTGGCAGATTTTGCCATCTGGGATGTAGTCATCGGATTAAATCTGGTCCCCTTGTTAAAACAGGGCATAAAGTTTATTTACAGATATCTGTACAGTTTGAGTGACAAGTCAGGACTCCACACAAACAAAAGCAAATAAAATCATCCCTTCTGAAGGGAAACGAGGCTTCACCCCACACCTGTCAGAAGAGGAAAAGCAAGACCGACAGACATTCAGATCTGTACATCATGAGCTCAGCATATGAACAGAAGGGAAGGGGTTACCTTTCCTGGAAGAAACAGAAAATTTGTGTAATAGCCCCTCAAGCCAATGTTCCCATCATCACGGAAGCACCACAGTGCAAGCTGGGCCGGACTCTTGCTTCTCACTCTGGGCATGGAAACAATTGTGCACAGCCCCAGAGACTACAGCTTTGCGACAATGACAGTTTTTTGGAACCAAGTGATACACCTGCTTTGCACGAGCCTGGAGAAGAGTTAGCAGTCTTGGGGAGGGAGGCCAAACCACAGGTGGGCTATTCAGGTGATGAGTCAAGTTCAGCCTTTAGTCTTCTTTGGTTGATTTTTTTCCCCCTAACTCTATTGCAGTCAGTCCAAATGGGAGCCCCTCTGTGCTTCATAGTCTCAGGCTGAAGGTTTCATCTGTAGTATGTGGGAAGGTGGTGGCAAACCAGCTACACTGTGATGCAAATAGCAATTACTTTTTAATACAAATTTTATTACACAGCTGTAACATCATTGGCGCACTTCTCCAAATCCAAATGTTGCTAAATACAGATCTACATGGTGGATCAAAGTGACTCCAGCAATTCTGGCTGATTCTGTAAATTCACTTCTTTTAAAAACAAAAATAAAAAAGTCCAAGTACATAGTTAGATGAGAGGCCCTGGTGGCCTCAGTGACTCAGGCACAGAGTCCAGAAAATGTTTAACAGTCTGTGATTCCATATTTACACAATAGTCCACAAAGGGTGGGTTTTCAGTCAATGGACTATTCAAGTAAATAAGTTTTTAAAAAAATTTTTTTAATAAGCCCATCAATTTTCCTTCACACAATAGAGTAGAGCTGCAGCTGCTGCAGCCCTGTTTTACAGTCCATTCGCTGATTTCACACCATCACAATGGACTCTTTCTTTAAAATATCCTCTGGTTTTTTTTTTTAAAGGAAAAATGTAAACTAAGTTAAAACAACACTGAGGATCTGATAAACTCAGGAAAGCTATCCATTTAATTTCTAAGATTAAATACAACTTATCCCTGATCTTTTCTTCATCTCCCCCTTCCCCCAACTCCCTGCTGTCCATCAGGAACTAGAGAGGTGCAGCACAGAACATCCAGTTCCCCTTCCCTCCAAAGAAATCAGGCCCTCAGTTGTTCCTTTAGCTTAGTTCTTGGTTTAGTATATTTAGCTGTACTTTGTTCTGAAAAGATTTGTTAAACGTCACTTTTATTTACATTTGGAGCTTTACACCTGAGAATGATTATCAAGCAGTCGGCTTATCTCCTTTCAAACATTCCATAAAGACACACACACGCACACAAACACACCTTTGTGCTGGCATTACATTAGCTGCACCAACTATATAAAGATATACACACACATGTATGTGATATATATCGTATACACACATACATGTGCACATGTGTACATCGGATATATATCATTTATGTATATATATATGCACACACACAACTGCACATGCTTGTAACTTTCAATTTGCCTTTTATGTCCTTTCCACTCACGTTAAACAATTTCTCTTTTTTTTTTCTTTTTTAAAAAAAGCTAACTTTAGAATTGCTCAAAAAGCGAAACAATTTCTAGGAGCATAAGGTTATAGGGCATAGAAAGAGCAGACATGTGCATGGGGCCGAGGGCAGAGGCTCCACACTGTAGCCGAGAAGCCACTTTCTGCCTCTGTGGATCAGTGAGGACTTAAGTCTCACTGCCCTCCCTTGAACCCTGGCTCTGGACTGTCGCCCCCACCCTCAACCCCTCCCCATCCACTGGGTAGAGACTTTACTAGGGAGTTTTTCAGAGTTCATAGAGGTGACAGGGAATCAGGGAGGGAGTCACACAGCTATAGTAGCCAGGCCTGTTTAATAAGAAGAATCACATTTAATAAGTT
This sequence comes from Notamacropus eugenii, assembly GCF_028372415.1. Classification (NCBI taxonomy): domain Eukaryota; kingdom Metazoa; phylum Chordata; class Mammalia; order Diprotodontia; family Macropodidae; genus Notamacropus; species Notamacropus eugenii. The sequence goes on along the minus strand of NC_092878.1, from coordinate 27,585,209 downwards.
TCTTTCTTTTAGTTTCAGATGCTCAAATACAGCTGATAGAAATTTGAAACAGCCGTAGAGAACCATAACAGACTGATACAAAGAGTACTGCATCTTAAAAATGATAAAAAAACACCTGGAAAAAATCCACACACACACATACACACACTCATGTATACACACATATGCACACACATACACACACACACACATACATACATACATACACACACACATACACACCTCCCTCTTAAAATGTACACTTTGGGAAACTAAACCAGTTTTCAAAAACTCCCTTCTGCACAGGTGGAGAAAGAGGAGAAAGATGTAGAGAAGGAAGACTGTAGGTGACCAGTCCCCATCCCTGTGAACATGGGACAGGTGCTGAAGCTTGATGGCCATGCCCAACGTGGTACAGGGAGAAGCTTGCCCAGGGTTGCTGCTGCTGCCACCCACAGGCTCTGGCAGGAATCCTGACTCTGCTATAATACTGAATGTAGGCAGAGTGGCCCAATGGACTGTGGTGATGACAAAATAAAAAGTAAAATGCAAACTGAAAGACATGGATAAAACCCAAGAGACTCGAATCCACACAGGTGTGGGGCAGCAAGAGGGGAAGGAGAGTGGGCGGATGAGGGAGATCTATACAGTAAATGGTTTTATGTTACAGATGACTGGCAGTTTAAAGAGTCTCTTCCCAGCACCCCTGCTGCTCCAGCCCAAAGAGGGCAAACCAAGGGAGAAGGGAAGAGGAACATCATTGTGGCGCATGCAGGGTCAGGAGCAGCAGGCTGGGCTTGCTCAAATAAGTCCTCGCCGTTTCTTATAATCTTCTAAGTTCAGAGACCTTCTGGGAGCACCGTCCTTGGCTGGAGGAGCCTTTGAGGTGATAGCCAGCGTCTTTGATTCTGTGTGGAGAATATCATGGGAATTTTCAGTGATGGGGAAGCTTTCTTTTTTTCTTTAGTTTTTCTTTGTTACATATTTCCTAATTACATGGTGAAAAAAATTTTAAAACATTTTTTTAAGCTTTGAGTTCCAAATCCTCCCCCTTCCATCCCTCCTCCTGCGAGAAGTCAAGCACTTTGATTTGGATTATGTATACATGTGAGATCATGCAGAACATAAATCCAAGTTGCAAAAGAAAACACAAACAAAATAAAATAATAAAAATAGAGTAAACAAAAGTATGCTCCAGTCTTCATCCAGTGTCAGTCCCTTCCCTCTCTGGGGGAGAGAACATTTTTTTTATCAAGGGTCCTTTGGAATTGTCTCAGATCACTGTCTTGAAAAGTATACTATACTGCCTTCTGAATGCCACTAGCACCCATTCAAAACCTCGTACCCATATACAGGTCTTCTGTAAGCCCCCGGGGCCCCCATCTCCAGGCCCATCACCCTGGCCTACCTGAACTGGGAACTTGCAAGTCAATCTTCACATCGAAGTCATGCACTTTGAACAGGTCCTCTGAGAGGTCACTGGCTGACTTAGAGTTGATGTCTTTGTCCTTCCCTTGACCCTGTAATGGAGACAAATGTCTGAAGATCGAACAGGGTTCAAGAAAAACTGAGAACCCCTGGCAAGAAGGAAAGCAGCAGTTTCTGGGAATGATTCTTCTCTCTAACTCCAGCACTGAGGAGAAGCTGCTTAACCACGCTTGCCCAGAGAGCTGCCCATTCTCAAAGGAGAGCATTTAGAGACAGGGACATGAAAGTCACTTCCCCAAAGCCCAAAAGGAGGCACATGAGTACTATAAATATCTTCATCTCAACATTTGGGGTTTCAATTGTCTCATGAGAGGGTCCCCCTTCAATCTGGATGGCTACACTGAGAATGCAAGTGAAAAACATACTTTACAAGACTTTATTCTTACTGGTACTCAAGCAGAAAAGCTGCTTTTAATTAGACAGTTTCTTCCTAATTGAGTAGATAGAGAGGTTACTTATTAACTTCATAAACAATGGGTAGGAGGGCAAATTTTTAGCTTCAACAAGAGTGACTTTTCCTCACGTAGTGACTGACATGATGAACCAGGGAAAAATGTATTCATATAAGCTAGCTGCTTGGCTCCGAAGGCCACTTTGGGTGGTACTTGCCTTGCTCATCTCCTTTGGAGCATCTGGTAACGCACCAGAGCCATACTTTGCATTCAGCTGAGCCAGGATGGCAGCTTGAACCGCAGGGTCTCTGGACTGAGAACAAAAATAAACGGTATTTAAGGCTCTTTGGCACTAACTCCAACTGCCAGAAAGATTGCCCCTTTTTAAGCTCCGTTTCCTAAACGATCCACCACCAACATCCTGGCATTTCCCTCAATGGAAGAAAACAGCAGGAATCACTGGTTTTGTCAAAAACCCATTCTGTCAGGTTCTAAGTAATTGAATCCACAGAATTTCCAGAACCTATGCTGTCATTCTAGTTCTGGGACAGGGGAGAAATCCACACTAACCACCAGAAAAGGTATCCCCCCTCTGTTGCTTCTATGACACTTTCAGAGGCCTTGGTTTAAGAGATATTAGAAAGTGCAAGGATCCTGAGCCCAAGGAAAGCCAATGCTAGCCATCTCTCCCTTAATCTCCGAGGTGTGCTCAGGCCCTGAGAAAGGCTTTCTCTGGCTCAGACTCCTATACTTACATTGGAGACAATGGTTGGCTTGCACTGCCGCCTGGTGAAGGGGTCCATCTGCTGATTTTTCATGTTGTGACTTTCAGCCTGAAACAGAGAACAAGGAATCACTGGTTACCTGCCCTTGTTATCCACAGGAAGTTCATGTTGGTTTGAGATGAGTCAGAAATATCAGTTACATTCCCCAGTGTCCAAGGTTCCCATTTTCCTGAACTTCACAACTCAATGTATTTAGTGATACAGAGGAGACAAAAAGAACCTGCGTAAAAAAAAATAAAATTCATTATCTCAGCCACACTCACCACAAGGGCTTTCTCAGACTCAACAATGTTCCATTCCCGATTTCGTTGGTTGATGTAACTGTGGAGAAAACAGAATATAATGAGTAAGAGGCAAGTGTCAGATTCAAAAAAAGGAACCAGAAAGCAGTAGCTCAGGGGATGTGCAGGAGAAGGAGGACATTATTATCTCAATGATTCCATTCTGGGCTCAAAGGTCCAAGGGACCATGGGAAGGAAGCAACTAATTCATGAACTCACCTGATGGCAGAAATGTTCTTTGTTCGTTGCCGATCTAGGGCCTCTGCCCTCTCCTCTAGCTCATTCAATTGGTCTTGGATTTGTTTTGCCTTGTCTTGGTCTCCCAAGTCTTCTGCCATGGCCTGCAAACACAAAGCCATCTATTTGACAGTCTTCGTTTATGGAAGGTTATGAATGACATTCTTTTACTCTAGGCACAATAGTCGAGATAACGATCCCTATTGGAGGACAGGTGTTCTCAAGATAAAAATCACAAGTGGAAGTACTCTGAAAAAGTTTGTTAAAATTCAAAGTATTATTTTATTATAATATGATGAAACTCCCTACCTATTTGCTTGGCTCCTCAGGGCCACCTAGTGATCAAGATGGTTAACAACATCCCTATAGCCAATTCTTAAGAAGGATGAAATATGCCAGCAAGAGATACATAGGATTTTAATGTTACCACTGGGAAATATAAAGAAAATCCAATCGATCCCAGCTCAGCAATACCACTTATGTTGCCAGATCTAATGATCAGCATTACTTCCTGCTGGTTCAGGGGTTGGTTTTATAGGCATGAAACTTGAGAGTACGGAATTTCAATGGAGAGCAAAACAGAAGAAACACATTTGAAAAAAAAAATCTTGATTAGTTTGTGAAAGTGAAAAGGACCAAGAACCTACATTTGCAATCAGGGTAGGCTAAGTGATGAGCAAGTGAGTTCAGAGCCTTTCCCAAGTCACTCACTCCACAAAACACCAGCAGTTTCAGTCTCCCTATCACCTTAATAAAGCATCACTGGGAGCCCAAAGCCCAGTCTAAGAACTATCCCTTACCTTTTCCTTCAGAAGCTGCGTTTTTTTCATGGCATAGTTGGGTGGAGCTTTTCTGAATCTCTCTTTTTCTTTTACAATCTGTACCGGAGAGGAGGAGACATCAGGAATGAGGTAAGAGTCTTGTTATTTTAAAAATATCTTTGCAGATGAGATAAACAAAGTCCTTTCTGGAAGCAGCTTCTCTTCCTAGGGCTGAGCCAGGCCCCACAGAAAGAGTTCGTTCCAAGGGATAGGTTGGTGCTGACTGAACTATGGAGAAGTTTCAGGGACAGTCTGAAAAAGGAGTATATACCAATAAGCTCTGCAGCAGCTTGTGGGTCTAGGACTGTAATGCTAGCTGCTGCCTAGGAGAAAACTACAGAAACTAAAGAACACAAAGAGAACATCCACAGAACTCTAGGGAGCAGAAGATGGAGAATGAACTTCAGCAAAACGCTTTGGAGAAGGAAAACTGTTGAAGCACCAAGTCATGGCAAACAGGCACTCAACCCCCCGAACCCTCTGTCTATGACTTTCTTCTTGAATCTTCTTCCCCACTCATTAAGAAAACAAAATGGCTAAAAAGGCCTCAGACCTCAAAACCTAGCAGAGCCCAGAACCCTGACCCTCACTAGACGTCGGCCTGATGAACTGCCAGTCCCTGGGTTATCAGCTTCTCACCTCTTCAATATCTTGATCATTGAATTTGTAATTCAAAGCTTCTTTAATGGACAGTTCCTTCTTGTTGATTTCATCCAAGGTAGGCAGCTGCATGCCAGCAGAAAACATCTGAATAGCCCGCCCAGAAAAAAAAGAAAGACAAAATGTGAAGAAGGGCTCTAAATGGGGCTGTGCTACATCTGCAGTTACCTAAAGTCTATCAACTTACCGCTTCTTTCCATTTCATGAATTCACTTTCTGTGAACTCTTGGTTTGAGACAAACTCCAGGCGGAACACTCGCTGGTCACTGCCATGCCTAAGACAAGAAAATTGAGCACTATTCAAACTATAAATGGTGACTGCAGAAGGTACCATACAGTTACACACCATTCTCACCAGTGATGCCCTAATGCAAATTTCAATAAATTCCATCAGTCAATCCAGAATAAGCATTCCTGGTACCTTCCTGCCTTCTGAATGGCATGAACAATAGAGAGGACAGAAGTTCTCTCTCTTGTGGATTCCCAGGAAACCATATGAGAAATGACTCACAGTTGAGGGTAGGATCCAAAACAGATTTTTTTTAACGTTTATCATAAATGATCATCTCAACAAATAGAGGAAAGATGCTTGACATCAAGCCCAAAGAAGAACCACTTATACTAAAGAAATACCTTGAACAAGAACTTGTTTACTTTGTATTTTCTCCTAATTTCTTATCTTTACACAGAGTTCTGAAGTGGTCTAGTCAATGTAATTACTCTAGTTCTGCTTTCTTTGGTTTGCATTATTTCAACATTTTATACATTTTTCCTATTTGTAAGTCTGAGAGAGGAAGGGCCAGAAAAAAGAGGGGAGCTGCTAACATAGCTATAATGAACGACAACTAATGGACAGTCTACATGTTCCACTGACATTCACGAAATGTCAAGGTATATTGAGGGAGTACCTCAGCATGCTGGGTGGATCCCTCCAATGGAAGATTTATAAAAGAGCATGGATAGAGTTGCATAGGATAAAAAAAAATGGATGGATTATGATTTGTATTATTGAATAATTTTGATAAAATCACAGATCCATCGAAGTATTACAATATTTTTAATAGTGTAGCAATACCCCACTACATTAATAAATTGTAATTTATTCACTCATTCAATAACCAGTATGATCATATATGTATACGTTTCTGAGCAGAGAGAAAGACAGATATAGAGAGAAAGCCAAAGACAGCTAGAGGACAGAGAAATGAAGCTGTTCTTGACAGTTTTCTTTTATCTTCACTAAAGTTGTAACACACAGAGTCTTATGTTAAAGAGGTGATCCTGGTTTCCTGAAGGCTAGTGGCCATGCCATAAGGGAAAGTTCTAGCAATTTGAAAAGAAAAGTGTAAGACAAGTGAATAAATATGTGCTTTGTGTCTGAAGACCAAGCTATTTAATTAAGTGCAAGGGCAGTTATCATTAGATTGATGGCAAGATATACCCGAACACAAAAATCCCTCTTTTTAACATCTATTATTTTTCTGGCGACACCATAGAGCTGTGAATTATGGAATACCACGATCTTCAAAGAATCAAAATTACAGGCAATGCAAAAGGAAAATGGAGAGACGGACATATGGTGGGTATAGGTAGGTTTAGGCATGTTACCAAAGGGAACTTCTGTATTTGGTGCATAGCAAGATAATTTGAAGGTGGAAGGGTCACTAACATTCAAGTCCAACCCCTCCTTTTATGGATAAAGACACCAAGGTCCAGAGACTATGACCTACCAATAGATGACAAATGTCAATTCTAGAGTGGAAAGCCAGGTTCCATGACTCCAATTCCAGTCCTCTTTCCACTATACAAATCAGCAGCAGCAACAATGTTAATGCGGCACAGAACCAAGTGGAGAAGCAGGCTATCACCTCCAGCAACTAGCCCTGCCTGCAGAAGAATAACCAATGGAAAACTCTGAGGCCAAAGGGAAGCCTGCACTTCTACCATCATGAATCAACACAAATTTCCAGCTGGCTGATAAGGGCTGAATCCAGCAGCAGGCTGCTTTCGCTCGGACCCAAACCCAAGTCAGGAACTTGCAGAGCTCAGATCAGGGGAGCAGCAATCAGACTCTGCCCTGGATGAGATCACTCCAGGAACACTGAAAGCTTTCAGCTCTCCAGCCTGTTCCTGAGATCCTGGAATAACACATCCCTCAATAATTCAAGAAAGCAGCAGCACCAGGACCAGCTCAGACCTTCCCTCCAGAAGTTGTCCAGATCCTAGCCTTAATACCAAATCCAAAGTCAGGAAGTCAAGAATGGACAAACAAAAAAAGAACCACATTATAATAAGTTATTATGATGGCAGGAAAGCTTAAGACACAAATGCAGAAGAAGAGAATGACTCCAAAACATCTACATGCAAAGCATGAGAGAAAAACACAGATTGAGCACATATTCAAGCAGGATTCCTGGGAGACATTAGTTTTTTTTTTTTTAAAGAATTAGAAAATGTTTTATAAATGGAATGAAAGTGCTTGAGGAAAAAAAAAATTGAAAAAGAAATGAGAGCTATGAATGAAACAATAGGAAAGGGAATTAGTAGCTTGGCACAAAAATCTTGTCCAAGCAGTAAAATTCCTGAAAATTAGAATGGGTCAAATGGAAGCCAATGAGTCCTGGAGGCAACAAGAAATCCAGGAGAAAATGTAATATCTCTCATAACAAAAACAACTAACCTATAAAACAGATCAAGGAGGAAAAAAATTCATAATCATTGAACTAATGGAACACCATAACCAAATAAAGTTTAGACATCCTATTTCAAGAAGTCTTAAAATGGAAAGAATCCACTGGTTCCTTCTGAAAGAAATCTTCAAATGAAAACATCAGAGCCAAAATCCAAAGCTTCCAGGTCTAAAGAAAATTACTGCAAGCATCCAGAAAGAAAGAATTCAAGTACCATGAAACTACAGTTAAGATCACACATGATTCAGTGGTCAGTACTATAAAGGAACGGAGAATATGACTGTGATAGTCCAGAAGGCAAAGGATATGGGCTTAGTCAAAAATAACTTACATATCAAAACTGAGCTTAATATTATGGGGATAAAAATGGATCTTTAATGAAATAGAAGACTTCTAACATTCCTAATGAAAAGACCAGAGCTGAGAGAAACTCTGAATTCCAAACACAAGAGCGAGCAAGAAACACATAAAAAGGTAAACATGAATGAACATTAAGAAACTAAAGAAAGATAAAGTGCTTATATTCAAATGTGGGAAGATGATATCTCCCCTCTAAACTCTATCTTAAGTAAGGGTAGAAGGCCGAGCAGTGACTGTGTTACATTCTGATGATCTTAAAAACGCAAAGAGAGGGGAACAGGAATATACTTTAGGAGAAGGGAAAGGAAGGAAGGTTAGAGAAAATAACCTCACATAATCAGAATGTATAAGTAGACATCTATACAAATGAAGAGGGTAGCAGCTGATGACATGTGAATTTCATTTTCATCTTAACTGGTGAAAAGAAAGCAAGGAGAAGGATGGAGAGAGAGAGAGAGAGAGAGAGAGAGAGAGAGAGAGAGAGAGAGAGAGAGAGAGAGAGAGAGAGAGAGAGAAAGAGAGAGAGAGCTTTTTCAGTACAGAAACACATTTTACTCAACAGGGAAATAAGAGGTGGCGGGGAGCAGGTGGGGAGGTAGAGGGCAGGATATTCAGGACTAGATGAAGGGAATGATTAGATTTGAGCAAAACAAATCCTAAGGATGTAAAAAAGATTTTGTTACTTTTTTTTTGAGCTAAGGGGATACCCATAAACTGGAGAATGGATGAAAAAGTTCTTGTAGATAAATGTGATGGAATACTATTAAGCAGAACTCTTAGCAACATAATGACCAGAGAACTGATGGTGAAACACATCCTCTCCACCTCCCTTAGAAAGGTGAAGGACTCAGAGCGGAGAGTGATACAAATATTTTTAAGGAAATGTCCAATATGGAAATTTGCTTTGATTGGCTATATATGTGTGCAATGTGTTTTTGTTTTTCTTGTGTTCTCAACAGGGACTGAGGGGAGGGAACTGGGAAAGAGGGAAAGCTGATCTTTGTACAGGCTCTTTTGGAGAATTACGGAAAGACATGGATAAGAACTACACAGAATAAAAAATTAAGCATTTAATATGCACTGATGGATTATTTAGTCAATGTTTTAAATCTATAATAATAAAGATTTGTCCCGTAGACATAGCTAGCATCTATCTCTATCATGAAAGTCTGTGTAATAAAGGTATAGAAAAATGTATCAGTCGAGGTAAGCTTGATGGCTTGTTACATGGTAATTCAGCGATGGCGCTCCTAATCTCTGCTGCTCAGACTGGTCTATTTGTATCCTAGTTCTGTGCAAAAATACTGCTAGCAGCATTATATATAATAACAAAAAACTGAAAACAATTAAGTGCCCAACAACTGGGATTAAATAAATTATGGTTTGTGACTGTTCTAGAATATAACTTAACCATAAAAACCAACTAATATGAAGGATTCAAAGAAGAATGACATTATAATAATATAATACTATACTAATAACAATCTTACAATAAATGACTTGTTATAAAGTTCATGAAGAAGGCAGAACCACATGAACCAAAATATAAAAAAAAGCCACAACATTAATTGAACAGAAAAGGAAGAAGTCCAAAAGGAGTCACAGAAACAAGCTGAATGGTTTCATTTACTATGTTAATTTGCTAATATCAGCATCAGCTGGAAAATAACCAATATTTTCAGTGCACAGAACTGGTATAAAAGAGAACATCAGAGATATTTCAGACAAGAAGATGATGACATGGCTGTTCACAGAAATAACTGATAGTCTGCTTTCTGCACTGGTAGCTCTGTGATGTTCCCAGACTCTTCCCTGGTCACCACTATCCCCTCAGACTGTAAACTCCTTAAGAGGAGAAGGGTTTCTTTTAATCTGTATTCTCAGCCCTTACTTAGTACAGAGCCTGGCACAAACAACAAATGCTTTTTCTTTCATATATTCATTCATCATGTGATGTAGAGGAAGTTCCCCAAATGTTGTGAACACCCCAAAACTGAAGATTGATGGCAAGACACAGACCGAAATCACAAAAGATGAGAAGTCATGGAAGAGCTGAGCTCTGCACTCAGCGTGTGTATTTGGGGGGAGGAGGCAGAGGGGGGGTCCTTCTACATTAACAAAAACCCAGATTAATTTAAGTGTTGAAGTACTTCTTTGGGTGCATGCTGTAGAAGCTGACGTGCAGTATTTAGCTTTCTCCTTTATAAACAGCCTAATGTAATAGGACTAATATCCTAACACTGTACCCCTCCCCATCCCTCATCCAAATTAGGCTTTAAAGAGTACTGAGACCACCATGGAGTCTTAGCTAGCTCAAGGGTTCAGGGTGCTGATGACAGAGGACAAAGAAGCTCCGGAAATTCTCTGATGGGTAACTCAGGCTAGACAGCTATGCTCTGCTGAACCAGGTGAGGTGTTCTCAGTATCACCTCTCCATCCTTGTTGGCTAACTTTCTGTTGCTACAACTAAGTAATCTCCTCTTGTTAACAGCTTGGATGTCCTACAAGTGTCTCACTGTGTTCCATGTAGAATCTAAAAATACCAGGGAACTGGCCTGAGGATGGCCAGCCTAGAACACTGAATTACAAAATGCCTGGGTTAAAGGTATTATTTTAAATTGCCTGTAAGGGTACACCTTTGATATTGCTGTTTACCCATTGACTTTATGATGGTTAGACTTCACTCATTTTCTATTATAAACTTTCATATTTTTCTGTTTCTACAGCCAAAAGAAACACATTCCTTTGTCTGATGCTGTGTTCAAAACTAAACTTGACTATCTGGGACTACCAACATACAACTTCCTTTTTCTGCCCTTTCTCTTTATCTGAAACATATGTATTCTCAAAAATTTCATTCCCTTTAGCCTTTCTATAAAATTTTTCTCCTTTCAAAGTCCAACTGTAATTTAGAAAACAAAATAATATTTTTTTACAAATTTTTTACCATGAAGGTTTTTGCATTAAGACTTTTAAATATGATTAATCAATACTAAAGATCAAAAGTTCCAAGTACTTATATCCCTAAATAAGAGATATACTTCTAGAGTATGAATTTTTGTTCATGAATTCTTTGGAGTCCTTGCGGGTTATCTGTACATCTTTAACATTCAAAGAGGATGGTTATTAAATTTTATGGGAAGGTGATCTCAGGATTAAATCCCACATTTCCTGATTTAAGAATGCTTCAACATTTTCTGCTTTTTGAAGAGACAATTCTGGTGAGATCCTGATGGATCCTCACTGATGTGCAGTACCTTTTTATTCCTGGCAGTTTGAAGAATTTTTTGCCTTGTCCCTACATTCAAGTTTCAGGATAATACACTTTGGACAAGTTCAATTTTAATTTTTCTTTATGAGTTTTGGAAAGTATAATTTGTTTTTAATGGTTCTGGGAAAATTTTTCCTAACAATAATATAATAGTAACAATATTTTCTTTAAAAAAAAGTATTATGGAATCAAGAATTCTGAGGTTTCCTTTCATGGATATGTCTCTCCAACATTTAACTTTTTTCTGCACTGCTTCTAAATCTTTTGCTAGAAAAGCTATTGTCTGAGCTTGTTTTCCTCTTGCACGTCATAATTTTCCACACTTTTTGGTTCCACCCAATGGAAATGCCAAATTTTCTCTTGCCAAGATTCTTAACTAAATCCACTTTTTAAAAATTCTTTTTATCATTTAGTTTGGACAAGTTGGATTCTTCTCTTAATTCTTTCACTGCATTATCCATCTGAGCATCTCTCTTAGGAATTCCTTTCTGCTGAAGCTCTTCTGATACTAATACTCAGCATTCCTTCTTCTGACATCTTTTCTACTCTCTTAAACAATAATTTAAAATATACCAAAGCTTTCTTTTGGTTTGCTAACTATAATTCTGGTCAGTTTCAATTTTCTTATAAAAACTTCTAGCAACTGTTTCTTTTCAGCACTTCTGTTGCTATTTTAATAGGGGGATCATGCATGAAGAGCCAGATTCTCTTCAGATAGATTAGTCCACCATCTTCCTTAAAGTCTACTGTATTTTCTTTACCCTACTCTACATGAGTTCTTTTAAGGCAGATGGGGAAATCAGACAAGAAAACATTGAGAGTTTGAGCTAAGCAATGGAAGGGTTACTGTTAATCTTCACTAATGGCGTGCTGTGCCATCATGGGTCAAGTTTTTCTCTATGCCTCAGTTTCCCTAGCTGTGAATAAGCAATTTCTCACAAACCTCTATGGAAAGGTAGACAAGGAAGTGGAAGCTGTCTGCCGCCACACTCACATGCACGTGTGCCTGTGTGAATACTATCCACTATTCTGTCTTGAATTTTAACTCCCAGCACTAAACAAAGAATGAAACAAATGACAAAAGGCACTTACTACGTGACAAGAGAAGGACAATTCTCACAAACCCTATTTCTCTTACCTTAGCTGTAATCCTTTGTTTGTCCTGGTGCCACCCAGCTGGTAAACCTTGGCTGTCTCCACAACGCCAGTGATTTCAGCAACCTAAAGGAAGGAAACAACAGTCAAAAACATATACGTAAAAGCCTAGATAGCCAATTTTCCTAGCATATATGTAAGAAAATAGATGCTAGACTCCATTTTGACAGGAACATAATGGAGTTGGATCCCTCAATTATTATAAACAGAAAATAAACTTAAGGAAAATGTATCTAAGCCAATATATCAAATTTCAGGGACTTGAGTATTTCAGCTGTAATGTGATTTTTATTTCACTGATGGAATTCATTTGGGGTCTCAGATGCCTGATCTATATCATAAGGTAATTCTTCATTATTTCATTTTTTAAGAAGTCTAGACCTATGATTTCATTTTGATATGAAGCTCCCTGTGTAGAAACTCCCTCCACTAATACAGACTGGCAATTCATCTGAAATTCAGTTTTAAGAGAGATGACTGGATAGTGACAGGTTAGTAAATGTTAAAGGCTACACTTGAACTCAGGTCTGGCCTCCAAAGTCAGACCTTTAGACATTATGGCACAGTGTGAGAAAAAAACATTTCATTATTTCCTTCCAAATGGACAAAGTCCTCTTTGCTCATTTCTGACATACCTCCTCCTTGCTCTGAAGATAAAAAACTAAAGACATTATCCCTGGATCCTAAGAGGCCTATGTGGCACCTAAGCTAGCAGAAAGGAATTTCCTCAAGAACTGCATGGGTTAAGCAAGCAAGAGAGAAAGAGGTCTTCTGGCATTTCTACTGAGTACTCAATTTTTTTTTTTTATTACTTTAGTTTGTTTATGGACAAATCTAAAGCTAATTTCTTCTACTGTGCTCACAGGTAAGGTTGGGCAGTAGAAGGGAACATAAGGCATTGCAGCTTAGAACAACTCTGAAATCTAGTTTACAATTACAACGAAGTGATAAAATGACCCATCCCAACTAAGGCACAAATGTAGCAACAGCTTCTGATCCAGTAATTTTTGAGCACTAAACAAAAAAGAGAAGTCTCTGGGATAATGCTGCACAGTTCTTTATTCAAATACCAACAACTCATTTCCTATCTTTGGTTTAGAAGGAAATAAAAACCTTTGTGGGATGTGGATACCATTTGTCACCAACCAACTCAAACCAGTATCTTAACACACTGCATATGCCCCAACTTTCTTCAGGCAAAAAACCCTAGCCATTTCCAGTGTTGTGGGGTTGCTTCTTGACCCCATAAAGCCAATAAAACAAATGCTCACCCGATAGACAGGTTTGCTGTTGTGGTTCCCAATGCCAATTCGTACAAAGCATCCTGTAACTGTCTTAGCGAAGAAAGGCATGTGACACCACCGTTCTAGCTTGTGCCGTGACAATCTCACTCGGTTCAACTCTTCAGGCAGAGAAACTGGCTGTGACTTTGGAGGGACTTCTTCCTTTCTGAGATGGATAAAGGAGTAGCAGATAGAAATATTCACTATGATCATGCATTACACAAACTCCCTAAATTTAATCAAACAAAAAAGTTCCTATTATGTTTAAAAAAACATGTTAATAATAATAGCTAACTAGCATCAACATAACGCTTTTAAGTTTTGCAAAGAACGTTACAAATATGATCTTATTTGATCCTTGTAACACTACTATGAGGCAAGTTATTATTATTCCCATTTTACACATGAGAAAAAAGAGGCAGGCAGAGGTTAGGTGACTTTCTCAGGGTCATACAGGTAGTGTCTGAAACTGGATTTGAACTGTGGTCTTCCTGCCTCCAAGTCCAGTGCTTTATCCAGAGTTACCCTGTTAGATGGTAGAGACCAAGACTGAACCAGGCCAAGTACCTGCCCTCAAGGAATTTATCACTGAATGAGGGAGATGAAAACTATATTAAGTACATAGAAGAGGTTAAAAAAAAAGGTGATAATAGATAAATTCAATTTAATAGAATGTATACTCAAAATTAACCTCATCAAAAAACCTGGTAATTCTTTGCAAAAATGCAAGCTTTAGGAAAATGGTCACTGATTAGGAGATGTAAAGAAAGGACAAATTATCACAAATTGCCCCAGTGGGGGCTCCCCAGTAAAACAAGAGAAAAAGCAGACTGTTCTAAGAGAGCTGATGATCTGATAGAGTAAGGAAAAGTACAGAAACTTGTTGAAATGCTTTAGAATCTGTTATTTTATCTACTAGTAGCCAGATGGCAAAGTGGCTTGGTGTATTAGCAAGGAACAGAGGCAGACCTCAGCCCAAGTTAATAACATAAGTAAGCTCAGACAGGAAGTTCACAGGTTAAAGAGATTTTTTTCACATTACTGGGAAGATCCTGGGTCTCCCTCATGATCAGACACACTTGACTAGAGCCCATTAAGGTAAGATACTGTCCACTCACTCCTCTTCTTCATCAGATGATGTTGTCCTAGATGAGCGATCAGTCTTCTCACTGGATTTATCATCCTCTTCCTCCTCTTCATCATCAGAGTAGACTTCACTTGTTTTCAATGGCTGTTTTTTGGCTAGCAGCTCAGCTAAAACGAAAAGGAGAATCTTTGGCCTGGTTCTCAGTGACACTGGAGGCTGAAATATCATTCATTCTTACAGAAATTCATAGTTGGGGAAGGGAGTAGGGATGTCTGTTTTGGTCAGCATGTCACAATTAAAGTAAGAGGCAGATTCTCAAAACCACTCCAATTCTGTTATCTCCAGATATGATGCAAGGACCCTTTGGTATTTTGCTAAGCACTGAGGACTATCTACATTAACGAATTTCTAGAAAATAAGTCTCTGCGGACCACAGTATAATTTGATCATCTTATACTGGTGTTCTCTTTGTTTTTGATGGACTCAAGACACTTAAAATTGACCAATAGATCAGTTGAGGTAAAAAATTTCAAGTCTCAAGATCATAATTTCATTTGAGATCTAGGAGAATTGAAGTAGGGAAATTAACTAGACCTGGAAATGATGCTCTGATGGAAGAGTCAAAAAGATGCCATCCCTACCCAAAGTCAAATCAGGCTCAAAGTCATCACTGACTCTGTCTCACCTGTTCTATTCTTCCGTTTTTCTCTCTCTGCTTTCAGTTCTTCCATGGCCTGAGATTTTTTGTCTAGTTTTTCATCCCGCTTGGAACGTCGCTCCTTGTTATGGGACATGACCTAGGAGATTAATGGGATGAATATGCATAATGTCTCCTGCCTTTACATTAGCAGCTCACTGGATAATTTCCACATACATAGCTTGAGTCATATTCCTTTACTTTAAATCATACTGAGTTTACTATTATTTTTTTAATTTAAGATTTATCTGAATGGGAAGCACATCTCCAAATAGACAAATGAGGTAGAATAATAAAGATTTCTGTTGTGTTTCACAAGTCATTTTTGTGTTCCTAATTTCTAAACAGCTTCTAGATTGAAACAGAAACTTGAATCAGAAAACCAGCTTAGTTGTGACTTGGTGAGTGCTGATAATGTTAAATATAGACTTTGTAGTGAATAGAAAAATAAATCTATGTCAGGGGTCAATGTGTAAAGGGCCAAACAGTCAATATTTTAGGCTTTGCAGGCCAAGAGGCAAAACTGAGGATATTATACAGGTACTTGTATAATGAGATAAAACAAATTTCCAGAGTTTTTATTAACAAAATTAAAATATAATAATAACCATTATTATTATAATGCACAATTTTTGTTAATACTGGAGGTACTAATCAGGACAGAATCCTTTATTTGGGGATAACTTTTCACTTAATTGTGGTTCAAAGTCAGCATTCCCTATCATCCAAATTGATTGCAAAAGTTCATCTACCAATGCTGATTTGTAATGAGATTTTACATAACTTCAACTTTGAAAATATCTCTCCACAGAGAAAGGTATTGCCAAATATTGGTATCAACCCGTAAGCATATGGTTTTAACTAAGCACATTCACTGTTTGAAAGGCATTTATAGAATGCCCTTAGATTCTTTTCTTGATATTTGCCTCTTATCAAGTCATTACTTTTCAGATTAATAACTTCCAGTTGAAAGTTGGGTGAAAGATCCTCAGTTATACAGTTAAAAGTATTTTGGAATGTGGAAATTTCTTTTGTACTTGCATTTAGGTTTAAAAATTGCTGCTAGAACTATAGTTTGAGCTCAGAAAATATATTCATTGATAGTGTCTGTGGGAATGGAGAGCTTGTTCTTGCCTTAACTTTTGACAGCAGGAGAAATGTACAAAACTGTTCGACACTGCTTTTGATTCAAATGTAAGTTCTTATAGAATTGACTTTACCTCAATAAAAATTTTGCATGTGTTACAGTTACCCCTTTCACATTGTGGGGGTTAGGGGGGTGATGCCCCCACAATCTGGAAAATTCACGTAAAAATTTTTGGCTTTGTCCCTTCGTACCAGAGAAGAAGTCTGAATTATTATGGTATTAAAAGGTTACGTGTTGATATTACAAAACACCATACATAAGTTTTATGCATTTCAGAGTTTCTAAACTTTTTCTGTGTCGTCTGCAGCTTCCACAAAACTCCCCAAATTCCCATTTATGTCAATAAATAAATCTTATTTCAGTCCACGATACACTGAAACCACAATGGGGAAAGCCCTGATGTACAAGGGGTAACTATACTGTTAAATCCATTAAGAGACATCATCAAGACTGAAGCAAAAGCTAATTTCCAAAGCCAATCAATTCAATGATAGTGACTGAGGGTGGTTCTTCTTATTCATATAAACATCAATCTTGCCCCAATGCTTAAAAAAATTTATAAAACTCCCCCTCCACACACACTTCTTTTCTTGTTTTGACTTGATAGGTATGGATGAGTAATTAAAATAAAATGTCATGCAATGACAATCCTCATGGCACTGAAACACCGTTGAGTTACAATTGTGTCACTTGGATTTGTAGGGCACTGAGCAGCATTGTGACACAATGAAAGTCCCACATACAATCTGTAACAACTACTCAGCTTTGCCACTGCAGTGCAACAGCAGGCAACAACAAACCAAGAGTGAGCATGGCTGTGTTCCAATAAAACTCTACTTCAAAGTGTAAAACCATTCTTAGTTCTCAGGCCATATAAAAGCAGGCAGTAGGGTAGATCTGTCTCACAAGTTATAATTTGCTGACTCCTGATTTTTTTGTCATTAAGCCAAGACAACAAAAATCTTTCCAAGTTAAGTGAGGAAAAATTTATACCATCTTACTCTGAGAAAAGGCCATAAAGAAAAGACGATACCGTCCCAAGTCCTAGATTTATCCTAGGAAATCCTAAAGGACAGTTCCAAAGCCAGAGCTAACACTGTATGGGAATGAGAAAAAATCCAGACAACTCCAGGGCTGAATGAAACTCAAGACAAAAATGGTGTAAAATACTTTAAAGGGTCCAAATGGAACATACCACAGGCACAACATTAATCTTTCTTAATGGAAATTTCTCAGCAACTGTCTTTACAAAACAATATAGACACTCTTTTGGAGGACACAGAGGGTACATGAATTTCCTACCTGGGACTCTTGAATCTGTGTGAGTTTTTTCTTCTCTTGTTCTTCTTCCTGTTTTTTCTTTTTTTCTTTCTTTTCTTTTTTCTTGGCTGTTTTTAATTTCTTCTTAATTTCAAACCTAGTAAAAAGATATTCAAGAATTTTTAAGAATCTATAAAATATAAATAAAAGCTAATAAAACATGTTCATGAACTGAAATGCAAATTTTGATATGGTAGGGAGATACTAATAAGTGGTTTGGCCTTTAGAAAAAGGTCTTCAGATACCTGTCCTCTACCTAAATTAGCGAATAAAGGAGTCACTTTAAAAAGTCACTTAAGGAATGAAGAGAAAAATCCCAGGAAACCAAACAAAACAATCTGAAACTGGAGGCGCTTGTCTTTAGATTTTTATAATACCCAGTTCTTTCCAGTTTCAACTCAATTTCACAGAAAAGGATTTCACTAGATAAGAAGCAACACAGAAAATCCTGGGCAAGTCCCTTACCTCCTCTGAGCTTTAGTTTCCTCATTTGTGAAATGAACTAAATGATTTCTAAAGTCCCTCACATTTATTCTAACACTATGATCCCCTTATTACTGAAACCAGACCTAAATCTAGTCTTGCCTTAAAATCGTTCTAGGAGATAATACTTTCAAATTTTAAAAAGGGGACCTGGGAATCAGCTAAGCATTTGCTAATCAATTTTCAATTAATATGAAAAATATTTCATCCTCTCTCTTAAATACACTGGAAAGTAGGCCAGGAAGGCAGTCAACTATTCCAGAGATAAGCAATAAGGGGAACTACCAAATCTTAAATTCAAGCATCAGGGCTAAATCTCTAAATTTTGGGAAAGAATGCACTTATAACTTACAATGCAAGCACTTCAAAAGCCAATTTGTAAAACCAAATACTGTGAAAGAAGTTTTGCTTATTTTAAGATAATTTCACAAACTCTCTAAAGTGGAAATTATCTCACCAGTCCATAAAGTTCCTGAACGCAAATCCCTTCCACAATAAACCTGACATCTTCGTCTAACCTTTGCTTGCAAACAAACTACTACCATTTCCTGAGTCATTCCATTTTCTGATAGCTCTGATAGGAAGTTTCTCCTCACATCAAGCTGAAATCTGCATTTTTATAACTTTTGCCAATTGCTCCTAAACAGCTATAATAGTCCTCTCTTCTCTTTTCTGGATTAAATATCCCTAATCACATCAATAGATTCTTACATGGCATGGTCTTGTATACCATGCCTCTTAATGTAGCCTATGAACATATTAGCTTTTTTGGGCTACCCACACTGAACTTGTGGCTCACTAAAGGCCTGCCCCACTTCATCGTTGACAGAACTGCTACCTTCCAGTCAAGTCTCTTCTATTTTGTACCTGAAGTTGATTTTTTGAAACCAAGAGAATAATTTTGCATTTATTAATATTAAACCTCACCGTGATAAGATTCAGTCTAATGCTCTACCTTGTCAAAATCTGTCATCTATCATGTTAGGTATCCCTCTAAAGCAAGGGCTCTTTACCTTTCTTGTGTCATGGATCCCTTTTAGCAGTCTAGCGAAGCTTATGGACGCCTTCTCAGAAGGATACTTATTGCATACATTCACAACAGAAGAAAATGCTAAATTCCAGTTAAAGATTATTGAAAATTAAAGATGTATTATTTTCTCCCATATAAGTTAACAAACCTCTTGAAATCTATCCATGCATCACTTGTGTGGGTTGGCAGACCAACTCCTGGTTGGTTATTTGTGTTATCTGTAAATCTGATAAGCATGCCATCTATATCTTCACTCAAAGCCACTGATAAAATGAAATACCACAAAGGCAAGCAGATTCCCAGAATATAATGATGTGTTTGCCTGCATATTCACCTCATAAGTTCTGAGTTTTAAAGATTTTTTTTTGATACCTGAAAATTAAGATATGTCTTATTATTTTCTCATAAATTTCTTTAGCGAGTCAAATATATCCACCAATTTCTGTTCTAAACAGAAGACTGGCTTTCTGCATAAGAATCTTTATGAACATTACTTGTAATAGAGGAAAAGCAGTAAGGAAGACAAGGAACAAAACAAGATGCTATGACACACTCTCTGACATGCAGAAAGGATGCAACTTTGCCTTTCCTCCCAGAGACATGGTTAGCAAAGTTAGACCAGGTTCCAGAATACATCTCATCTATAAGATATAGCTAATACTCAAAGCATAACTAGTACATAATCTAAATGCTTTATAGCCACAGTCATATTTCCCAGGACTAGTTTCTATTTGGAGGTAGGGTTTGATGGGAGAGGGGAGAGAAGGAGGAAGAAAAGAGAATAAAGACATATAACCATAGCTTTTACCTTCTCTTCAGCACCTCTCTCTTTTCTATCCTGTTAAACAGTTCCTGTTCCCTCTCTTTCTCTGTCATTTGTTCTAAACGGGCCCTATCTTCTTCATCTCCCATGAGGTCTTCTCCATATCCATCATGGAATTCCTCATCCTCAGAGGAAGAATCCGAATCTGAGCTGGAGGAGGAACTGTTACTGTCCGAGTCAGATACTTCACCTGGAATGAAATCCTACATGTCAAAAGTAGAACCTACTTGAATGAACTTGATGAAATCACACCTATTGTATGAATGTCCATGTGCTGTCCTTTAGTCCAGCACTATACAAAATAAAAATGGTTCACAGCTCGAACACCAGTTCTGGATCATTGGAAAAATAGTAAAGAAAGTTTAAACACAGGAGAACAAACCTGAGTTCTCAATGAGCCATAGTTAAAAGACACGAAAACAGAATAGGATAAGAAGAATGGCATGGAAAAGGAAGAGAGAACCTAATTAACCAATGTATAGATATTAAAAAAGGCACAAATTAAATTAGAAATTTATCAAGATGAAGTCTGTGCCCAGGTGAGTTATAAGTTGCAAAGTCATTTTGAAGAAAATTTTAAGTTTATTATTCTAGCTTAGCAATTTCATATCAAGATCTAGTTATGGCAAATGATTCTTGGAATTGATTTTGCAAGAAAGAAATTCTAAAAGTTATTGTGCGTATGTTTGTGTGTCACTTAAGGACTTTTTCTCTCTCTCATGTCTTCAGTAATCAAGAAATGGAGCTCAACTAACATACTTTCTTAGCATCTGTAGATAAGAATATTTATCACAATCCTAATTGGAGACTCCTGTCTTACCTTCTTCGGGGGCTGAACTCTCCGCCGAGCTGTCTTTGTCAGAGCTACCTGAGGAAGCAGCTTTGTTTGTCTGTTTTTTCATGGTTCCCTTCTTCTCTATCTTCCCAGTTTTTCCTTTTTTCTTATTTTTTGAGCCTCCAACTGTCCACTGCAAGGAAAAGAGGAAAAAATGACAGAAGGATTCAAATTTGCAAAGGAGTTAGAAAAATACATAGTTTACACCAAGAGAATGAAACATAAACTAAGTACCTGCTCTGTGCCAAACACTGTGCTAGACTCAGGATGCAACAAAAAGAAATGAAACGATCTCTTCCCTCAAGAAGCTGACACTGTTTTGGGGGAGACATGATGTACACAAATATCTATAATATATCCAAAATAAATACAAGGTAATTTTGAGAGGAAAGCTAGGGAAAAGAGGAGAGACGGAGGAGAAAAGAGAGAAGGAGAGCATTATCAGGACAGGCCTTGTGATGAAGATGGTACCTGAGCCGAGTTTGGAAGGAAAGTAGGAATTCTAAGAGAAAGGGCTGAGAATCAAATGCATTCTAGGCATGGGGGACAGCATGTGCAAAAGCAAATGGAGTGTCATGTGTGAGGATTAACGAGGCTAGATTGGCTGTACCACAGACTGCTCAAATGGAAGTAATGATAAAGGTTTGCTAACTGGAAGTGAAACAAAATTCAACAGTAGCCTAAGTGGAGAAGTCGGAGAATCTAGGACAGGGCTGAAAGGAAGTTCATCTCTCATTGTGGAGGGGACATGAGGAGAAGTCACAGTAATCCTGAAATAAACTACCTAGGTGGTTTGTGCCTTTAACACATCTTCTTATATTGTTAACCTGAGAACATAAAACCCAAATGAAGACTTGTAAGATATTAAACATGAGTAAAGTGGGAGTGAAATTTTTTTAAAAATTACAATGTGTGCAGCTTATATCTGAACCCTAAATAAAAGGGAGGGGATAAAAGAGAAGAGTATTATTGAATAAGGATTGCTCAAGATTGGCCTGGGAAAGTGAGAGGGAACAATTTTCATGAAATATTCCTAGAAGAAGCCCTACTGTGTCTATGTATTTGCCAGTACCAAATACATTGAGATAAGACATGTTTTACAAGTGTATACCAAGAACAATCATGAAACTTGCAACTCAAGCAGCAGACTGGATGCAAGGTTCTTAACTGAGAAACCAGAAGAAGTCTGCTATATTAATATTCTGGGTATCCACTGGTGAAGAAGGCCCCAAGGATACCACTACCACTACCACCACTCCTACTACTACCTCTATCACAGCCACTACTCCTACAACTACAGCTTTACATTTGAATAGTACTTTCATATGCATTACTTGATTTAATTCTGACAAGAACCCTAAAAGGAAAAGGTAAGGATAACTTCCATTCTGCAGATGAAAAAACTGAGGGTCAGAAAGGTTTACTGATGAATATCAGTAATTGACAAAACTATAACTAAAACCTGATCCTGAGTCCCAGTACAGTGCTTATTCTGATACCTCAAAGTTGGTTCAGAATTTAATTCTACAAATATTTATGAACCAGGCACCAGGAACTCAAAAACTAAAACCAAATCGTCCCTGAATTCAAGGAATTTCGATTTACTATCTACTGTATCATGAAACTTCTTTAAGAGAAATATAGTATATGAAAAAGCTTAGACTTGAAAGTCAGAGAAACTGGGTTCATGTCTGGGCTCTGCTAGTTATTAGCTGTGGGAGCTTAGGAAAGTGATTTTTACCTCTCTGGGTCTCAGTTTCACCATTAGTGAGGGTGGAGTTCAGACTAGATCAGTGGAACCTTTGTAATAACAAAAAAATATGTTGAAAACCTCTGGATAACCTGATGTACTATTCTTAATATTCTTTCGTATTTATTCACCAAGTGCTTACACTAACTACAATGACAAATTAAAATTTATATTATATAATCATAGAATTTCACACTCTGGGGCCGCGTACAGAACACAAATGAGAGTATATGCACGCATCCTATGATCTGTTGGAAATCAGTTTGTGCTTGACTACTGAATCCTTGCGGAAGTTTGCAAACAATTTGATGACAGATGATGAGAAACTGCAAGAGCGTGTTGTACTTGGTCAGAAGTGACCCGAGTCTGCTGCAAGCACTGAACAAATATCACAATCATTGTGCATATGATCATAATGGTTCTGAACTGTGGCAGAAGCAAACCTGTAATGCTTAAAACAGACACATGCTTCTTGTCACAGAGGAATATTTATTTATTTATTTATTTATAACTGGGCCATTTATTTATTGCTTAAGGTACTACAAAAATTTTTTTTTGTGCATTAAACTCCTTTTGACCATTGTCTCGAACTTTTCTAAAAACCATTAAATGCAAATGTCTAAACTAGACAATACCTAAGGACCCCTCCTAAGAGGCAACTAGATAGTGCAGTGGATAGAGCACTGGACCTGAAGTCAGGAAGACCTGGACTCAAATCTGGCTGTAACACTTACTAGCTGTGTGCCCCTGGGCAAGTTACCAAACTTTTGTTTGCCTTAATCTACTGGAGAAGGATGTGGCAAACGGCTCCAGGATCTCTGCCAAGGAAACCCTATGAACAGTACTGTGTGCCATGGTCCACAGGGTCACAGAGAGTCAGACACTACTGAACAACAAATACACATCCAGCTCTAGGTCTTATGATTCTACATGGGAAGATCATGAAGGACTTCATGAAGCAAGGTAGCACTTGAGCTAATCCTTGAAGAAGGATAAACATTCTGAGAAAGAGATGTGGACTCTCTTGGGGGTTATTATTCAAGAATACAGACTATAGAAAATGGTATGTAGAGATCAGGTCACAGCTAGTACTCCAGTTCAGCTAGAACAGTTTGTGAAACAAGGCTGAAATTGAAGAGTCACAGGTATACCTATGGAAGACCTTTAATGCAAAGTGAAAGAAACTGTATATTATCCTCAAGGAAATAGTGAGTTCACTGAAGGTTTCTGAGCAGTAATATTACAAAGTCATTCCTGCGCCTTAAGAAGATTATTTTGGCAACTTCATGGAAGGGTTAGAAAGGGGAGATTAGGGGCCAACTAAGAAGTCATTTGAATAGTTCAGGGAATGGGTGAAGAAAGCTGAACTAAGGCTGTGACCATGTGAGTTAAAAGAAGGCAACAGGAGTGAAAAATCTGGAGCTATTATCGAATAACTTGGCAATGACTGACTGACTAAATGTGGGGTGGAGAAGATAAAGTACAAAGATGACTGAATTACATGAATGGGAGGATCATGGCACCACCAAGAGAAATATGGAAGTTTGGGAAAAGGGTGGGTTTAGGGGAAAAAGATGACTGTTTTGGATATGCTGTGTGTTCCAACTGCTAATGGGACATCTGTCTAGAAAGTAGTATTAAAGATTAAATTCAAGAGATTAAACCTGGATATATAGATACAGGAGTCATTTTCCTGGCAAAGGGGAGTAGTAACTGAGTGAGTAAAAGGAAAGAAGAAAAGGGACCTCAGTACAGAGCCTTGAGAAACACCTACATTTAGAGTGCAAGATATGCGTGTTGATCTAGGTGGCAGCTAGCTGCCATAGTGGATAAAATGCTGGACCTAAAGTCAAAAGATCTAAGTTAAAATCCTGCCTCAGACAAACACTGTGTGATCCTGCGCAAGTCACTGAAACTCTGTTAGCCTCAGTTTCTTCATCTGTAAAATGGTAGTCATAGTAGCACCAAGATTCCAGGGCTGTGGTAAGGACCAAATAAAATAATAATTGGTTGGGTTTTTTTTTTAGGTTCTACACATACATTCTTATTAAATACATTTTCACCATAGTCATGTTGCATAGAAGAATTAAAATGAATGGGAGAAACCATGAAAACAAAACAAAACATAACAAGAGAAAATGGTCTGCTTCATTCTGCAATCCAATTCCATAGGGATTTTTTAAAGTCCTTGCACTGCTGTGAAGGGCTAAGTCTACCAGAAAAATTCCTCACACACTATGGTTGCTGCTGTGTACAAAGTTCTCCTGGTTCTGCTCCTTTCACTCAGCATCAGTTCATATAAGTCTTTCCAGGCCTCTCTGAAGTTCACCTGTTGATCTTTTCTTATAGCACAATAGTGTTCCATTACATTCATATACCACAACTTATTCAGCCATTCCCCAAATGATGGCCATTCCCTTGATTTCCAGCTCTTGGCCACCACAAAGAGTGCTGCTATAAATATTTTTGTACATGTGGGATCCTTTCCCATTTTTATGATCTCTTCATAAAAAGAAGCAGTATTGCTGGATCAAAGGGTATGCACATTTTTGTAGCCCTTTGAGCATAGTTCCAAATTGCTCTCCAGAATGGTTGGGTCAGCTCACAGCTCCACCAACAATGAATTAGTGTTTCAACTCTCCCATATCTTCTCCAGCATTTATCATGTTACTGTTTTGTCAAGTTAGTAAAATAATAATTGTAAAGTGCTTAGCACAGTGCCTGGTGCAGTAAACACTATATCAATGCGCACTATTATTACTGTTAGCATTATCATTATCATTATTATTTAGCAAGGATGGTTGAGAAGAAATGGTCATACAGGCAGAAGTAGAACCAACAGAGAACAGTGTCTCAAAAACCAAGAGAGGAGAAAAGAGTAGTCCAAGGTGTACAAAATAAAGAAGAGGAAGTGGAGAAAGAGAAGATCACCTGGTCTGGCACTTAAGAGATCACCAGAAGGCAGTTTTAGGGCAGTGGTTCTGGAAGGCAAATTGGAAGGGGTTTAAAAGTAAGTGGTAATAAGGAACTGGGGAAAGCTACTATATGCTATTTTTTTCAAAGAATCTGCCTATGATTTAAAAAGCAGGAAAGACAGAAACTATGACAGCTCAAATATAGTGCAGGATCAAGTGAAAGAACAGTAAAAATACAACGGTTTGCGGTAACCTGTGCATACTATCAAGGCCAACTTCCTCCTCTCCTGTCCTTCCTTCTCCCCACCCTCTCCCATTGGTGTTTGGTATAATCCCAAAGCATAATTAGGATCAGTAGAACAAGTATCTCCCTGAACTCACCATGAGACGGTCCTAAACAGCTGTCTACTCACTCCTGATGGAAAAGGCGAGCCATGTGGCATAACACTATTTTGATGGTTTTGGTTGCCTAAGACAGTCTTAGGTTAGAGGATAGGAAATTTCTCCAGAAAGAAACCTACTATCACTGGGCAAGAGACATTGCATTCTCAGTCTGAAGGACCTGGAAAGAAACAGAAAGTGGCCTACCTACTCAATAGTACATTATTAGCAAATGAAAAGAAGAGCTCAGATAAAACTGGAGGAAAAAACAGATGCCAATCATAAGAAGAGATAAAACATATACTGAAACAAATCAATATTACCAATATTCTGCATAAAGTCCATTATATCACTGATAGTAATCACTAAAATCAAGAGCCTATTCTAAATCCTTATCTTCCTTGATATGACTTGGGCACTATCGACCACTTTCTCCTTCTGATACTTCTCTTCTCTGGGTTTTTGAGCCTTGGTTCTTTTTAGGTTCAACTGATCCCTTCTCACGTCCTCTGCACAGACAAATGAATCAGCAAACTGTAGAGTCTTGTTCTCTTGCTACACTCCCTAGCTACCAGCGCACTCCCTCTCACAACTACCCTGAATTCATTTTGCATGTTTGGTACGTACTCACGAGTACTCCCAGTGCTTACTGTAATACCTGGAACACAGTAAGGACTTCATAAATATTAACTGACTGATTGAAGTGTATGAGAGGTCATGGCTGCACTGCTTTTGCAATGCCCAAAAAAGGGCATTCCTCAAACATGCCCTAAAATCTCTTAATAAGATGTTATGGATTTATTTCATGAATATATCTACCTCTCTCAACCTCCATACCTATATTTTCAAACTATCTACCTCATGATAAAAACTCAAGTTTATTAACTTCAGTGTTAATGACAGTTCGCTTTGGATTAAAACTTCCATTTTCAAAGCATGCATCCTAGTAGTACAGAATTTCTTTTTTTTAAATAGTTTTTTTCCCAATTACACATAAAGACAAATTTTAACGTTCACTTTAAAAAAAATTCTGAGTTCCAAATTTTCTCCCTCCCGCCCTCAGCTCTCCTCTCCTCCATAAGATGGCAAGCAATGTGATACAGGTTATACACGTGCCATCATGGAAAACATATTTCCACATCAGTCATGCTGTGAATAGTGCAAAATTTCTTAAACAAAACTGTATTGATCTCATTCATATCTTTTAACAACTTCAATTTATGCAGTGCTTTAAGCTTTGGCAAAGTACTTTACAGATGAGGCCACTTCAATCATTGTGATTCTCCATCTTATGAGACAGAAAAGTCCTTGAAGACATTCTCTCCACAAGCACCCCTAAAGGTTTACTGTTTCACATTCTGGATTTGTATGTCCATTACTGGTGCTTTAAAATGTTTTCTTTCTCCACAATGGGTGGTCAATTAGAGAAAGGTCCAAGGAATTAATAGATAAATGCTACTTAACACCTACAAAGGTACTAACTAAAAAGAGGAAGTAAGGAAAGAAGTGCCGTTGATTATTCCACTTAACAAGAATTTAATAATTGTTTTAATAATAGCTGGGAGGGATAGGTCAGAGCTCAGAAAACACAGAGGTAGCTGAAAAACAGAAGTAACGATATTTGCCCTTAAAAGATATGTACAACCTAGTTGGAGAAAAAGACTAATATAAATGAAACTCAAGTGATGAAGGATAGTCTACCATTTAAATGCTAAACTGGTTGGTACAGAGTCTAGACTATCAATATGCTACAGTCGTTAGAATGTGTTTTAACAAGAATAACAGCATTAAGCAGGAAGGTCGGGCAAGCAGCCTTAACATGCAGAATAGGATTGTCAGTGGATACAGTAGCACCTCCTTTATCTTGCAACCTGGACTATCCAGGACTAACCAACAAGTAAAAGTTTTAGGGGGAGTCAGATTAGATGATCATTACTAAAAGCCAATATATTTTACTCAGGAGAGACCCTCTCAGATCCCACTTAGAGGTTATTTCACCTTTAAACAGTTTCTAACAAGCTTCATTATGTATTCCTTCAGACTATAAACAGATGAGAAACAACAAATTTGAGGGGAGGCAGGCGCAGTGATAATGAATAGCCAACCATGCCAACAGACAATAGACAGAGGACATAAATAAAAACATCAAAGTTAGATGTAAGAACTCAAAAAGTACAACAATTCATAACTACTTCAAGGTTGGGGCAAAAAGCTTTATAGTCTCAATATTTACTCCTGAAACAATGGAAACAAAAAAAGTTAGGTACTTAAAAGGGCATCAGCTATTGAAAAAAATGTTATTTGACATCTCATTCATGGGAACTGGATAAATAAGGTACTACCTTACAGTAAATACTTCTTTCAAATAAAAAAGCTGAATAAACAGAAGAATGGAAAATATTAAGAGTTAAGTCTTTAGAAGCAGCATTTGCTTTCAACGTGTTAAATATAAATGCATATAAAAGTTAAATGTGTTAAAAGTACTTAGAAGATTCTTTTACTACATATGGGCTTATTCCCTATATCAACATTATCATTGCTGTTATTAATAAGTAACAAAGCTAAAATAATGTTCTATTACTCATAATTGCCACTAATTTAGATGGAACCTCCTACACACATCCCACTCTCCCTCCCATCCCCTATTAGGTCAAATTATTGAAGATTTACTGAATCTAAAAACGTTGAGGCCAATAACAGAGGGCAAAGACAATTACTAGTGGACACCTAGAACAGATATGGATGACAGGAAAGTAACTATAGAGCAACCAGCAGAAAGTGAAATTACCAAAGGAGTAAGAGAAAAGAAAAGAAAGGGCCTGCAAGACACAAGGAAGCAAAGACATAAAAGAAGAGGAATTAGAAAGAACTGACTATCCTATTCCATCACAGGATTCCGTTATCAAAGTTTCTCTTTACATTAATTTTACCTTAAAATAAGATGCTGGGAACCCAGGGAATCAACACAGACAGATATGTTTAACCATTTTTCCTAGAGTCCAACCTACTTGTATTTTCAATTTGAAACATTATTTAGCTAAAATTGTTGCAGCTAATAGAAAGTTCCAGGGGCATGAAGGGGGAATCTAGGTTTGGCTCTTAATTCACTTTTTTTAGTTCATAAAGCAAATAACTACAGCCTTTTAAAGGCTGGATGTCTGCAAACCTGTTGTCATAAGAGTTTTACATTTTAATGCCAAGTAAATTTGGTTTCCACACACTGCATGGCTCTTTGGGTCAGTCACTCCACCTCTGCTGGCCTCTACAAAAGGAGGGGTCTGAACCAGGAGACCTCAGATTTCCTTCCAGGTACAAGAGTGTATACATCCTCCTGTACTTGTTCTTGTGTCACTTATGCTCCTTCTTTCTTACTGATACATTTGGTTGTGCCACCATCGTTTCCCAAGCACTCTCCCACTGAGCCTTCCCATAAAAAAGTTAAGCAAACTGCCTAATAGAGTGACTGTGACCACCAGGACCTCATCTTATTAGTCATAAACAATGTTTCTATCAAATATACAAAACAAAGTGCTATAACATTTCAATCTTTTATTTTAAGAGGTTCAGGGCTTTCTTATTTTGTATTTTCAGGTATGTTTAAAAGAAACAACAAAACAACTCAATGAGCCTCTCTAGAGAACAAGCCATAAAAATTTATCATTCTCTAACTACAATAAACATAATTACCCTTAAACTTTCCTTCTTAAAAATATCTACACATATATGCACTAAAACCTTAATGCTTTTGAAATATATCCTTATTTGCTTCCTAGTTAAACCTGGGTATATGATGCTCTCTGCATCCATTCATCCTCAAAGAAAAAGTATTTTAAACGATTTTTGCTTTCCCCCTTACTTTGCTCTTTCTAAGCATTAGCTAGTGGTTTCTTGCTCTAGCATATGATAAAGTATTCATTAACCCTTTAACACCTAACTGCTTTAATAAGCTGTCTTGAGGAAGGGTTAAAATATACAAATGAGAGGTATAAAGGAGAACTTCAGTATGCAACTGTCTACTTTCACTTTTGGAAATCAGGTTTCTGCTGTACAGACAATTATCCTAGCAAAGGACCTGAGTAACTGCTCATCTAATACAAAGTCTTTATTTTACATATAAGAAGACTGAAGCCCAGAGAGTTTAAGTTGCTCAACCACAGCCACATGAAAAGGCATGGCTCCTGCCTGACAAAAAAAGGAGAAGGGAACAAAAGGGTCCTGATTCCAGTAACTAAATCTTTTGAGATTCTTTCAGACAGCAACTTTCCCTCCCAGAGTCTCCAAGGATGTGGAGAATTAGTGTTAACAAAATAATTTAGCACCTCACTGGTCATAAAGGGCTTTAAAAACAGTCATTCTTGAGCTGTCTTTCTCACTGTATAGCTTAAAAGACTGGGACACATCCTCAATTTCTGAAGTATGCTTTGCTAAATCAGTAGCTACTGGATCCCAGGTAAATGGCATAGAAGAAGGGTAAGCGACATACAAGAGGGATCTGGTACAGGATGCAGGTCTCAGTCACACACCATCCCCCTTTCCCTTCCTACTGCCTTCACTATTAAACATAAAACCCTCTATTTGGCTTTTAAAGCCCTTTAGAACCTGGTCCCTTCACCTCATACTTCCAAGTCTTACATCTTTCTTCCCTTCGCTTGTTCTAGTGACATGGGTCTCCCTGTGGTTCCTCCAACAAGTCACTCCATTTCCCAGCTATGCATTTTCACTAGATGTTCCTCATGGCCTGCAATGCTCTCCCTCCTCACTTTTGTCTCTTGGCCTCTTTCAAGGCTGATAAAATTTCACCTTCTGCAAGAAAACTTTTCCCATCCCCTTTAATTCTAGTAACTTCCCTGAGATTTTCTTCCATTTATAGTCTACATCTTATTTGCATACAGTTATTTGCATGTGGTCTCCCTATTAGAAAGTTTCCTGGAGTGGAGCTGTTTTTGCCTTTCTTTGAATCCTGAGCACAGAGTCTGGCACAGAGTAGATCTCTGATAAATAGTTAATAACTTTACTTTGCAAAAAGTTAAGCCAGATGAGTGTGTGAAGCCTCAGTGGGTTGGGAGAGAGAGAAAGGAAAGATGGAAGGATAAAGGAGGGTGTTTGGAAGTCAACAGAGTCAGAATTGGTAATGGCAGTAAGGGATCAGGGCTTATTTGACAAAGTGTAGGGTGTGATTTGTCTGTTAGGTCAGGCAACACCTTTACTAGAAAAAACAACTCAGCAAAGTCAGGGACCTAAAAGACTAAAGGGCTAGCTCAATAAGTAGGGGAAGTTTCATTCCCCAGGAGTTCTGCTTTCGTGGAGGTCAAAGCAGGTTGTGTATCCTGTCTAGTTCACCTATAGCATATAGGAATGACAAAACACCACACCCTACTGAAGACCAGTGGGCCAATACAGAGACTTAACACAGAAACAGAACACATAGGCATCGTTTGTGTGGGGTAGGTTAAGGAGTCCTGGCTGAATTTTTCACCTTGCCCCCTCTCAGTTCCCATAGAGACCCTGTCTTGGGATTTACACTTCCTCTTTGGTAATATAACAGCATGCTAAGCTGTATTTTTTAAAATAACTTTTAAAAAAAGACTTCAAACATGTTGCACAAAAGTATAGATAAAAAACATCATCAGAGTATTAAAATGTAATGGTATCTGATTTCTCAAACCTTATTATCTTCCTAACAGATGGGATTATTTTGCTAATTGAAGGGCTATAATTATCTCTTATTTAAGTTTAGGAAACATCCATCACTATGCAAAGCAATTTTGTTTGTTAAATGATTCAAAATTACTGGAACACTACACCTAATCAGAGTGCAATCTTTATTTGCATATGCACAGGATTGATTGTAAAATCCCATTATGACAAACTCTAATTACCTTGTTTTAATGGATTATTTTTGAAATTAAAAAAGTATACTGTCCCAATCTGTGGGACCCAGAGATGAAACAGAGCTTCCAGTGAATCAATTAATAAGAAAGAAATGCTTTCGGTTTTACAGGGGGGAAATAGGGAGGATCGTTTAAGCAACTCTATCCCTTCCTTCCTCCAAAGTGATTTAGGAGGTTCAGTAAAAAGATGATTTTTTAAAAGTGTTATCATTTTTTTCTTAGTGATATACCGTATATAACAGGATTAGCAGAGTCTTGGGCCCACTATAGAAAATTTCTAGTACTGATGCCACCAATAAACTGGAAAGTCCAGAGGAAGAATTCCAGGATGCTCAATGATCATGACATAATCCCACATGAGGACAAGCTGAAGGAATAAGTGATGTTTAACCTGAAGAAAAGACATGATTATTATCTGCATTTGAAAGATTACTGGATTTCGAGTAAGAAGACAGGTTCAAATCCCTTCTTGTTTGCTTAACAAGTCATTTAACTTTTCTGCCAAAATACTGTCCTATTTCTAAGACTGTGCTTCCCACTTTAGAAGCATACTACATGACTACCAAAAAAAAAGAGAACCTGACAGTAAGGATCCTATTAAAATTAATGGACTTCACTGGCATCATAACCATTGTAACCTACCTCATCATCACTGTCCGATGTTTCAGAATCTGAAGAAGCTGCAGGCTGACTAACAGGTTGCTCCTTCTCTTCAGAGTCACTACGCTTCCGTTTGGCTAGGGACAAGAGCTCCTAGATGGAACAGAAAGAATAATGAGCTTTGTTCAACAGAGAAAACTATCTGCAAATGGCAAAATATATGCATTATTTGAACTATTCATATTTAAATATTCTAATCCAAGAATACCACTTAGGAACTGCTACATAACTGGGTTTCCAAATGATTGGACAGAAATGCTCTCAAGTTTCTCTTAAATTATTTGCATAGGTCTTGTATGTCTATATATGTCTTATGTGTCTAAAAAAGAAAAAGCAGTTGGGAAACCAAGCTGGAAGTTATTCCAAATATGTCACTCTCTTCTGAGGACCTCCTAGGCAATGGCATGAATCAACATCTTACTGGACCAAGCTTTACAATAAAACTGGTCTCATTGTTCTAAGTAGCACAGTTACCATGACCTCTATGACTGTTAATCTCATTACAACCTGGAACTTTAGCAAACCACAAAGATGAGCTTTAGTTTTCAGACAAATTCTTGTTTTCCTGTGCCAGAAAAGTCCCATGGCATATAGTAATCATCTGCTTGGGGTTCATAACTTGTCAGTTCTATTCCAAATGGACTGTCTTTACTGACAAATCTAATGAAGTTTGAGGCTACTTAATTGTTCTAGTAATAAAATCAGAGGCCTAGGACTCAGGACTTCAAGATTCTCTTATTTCCAGTGTTACACATACTAGGTGTTTAGTAAACTGACAAATTTACTAATTTACTAGTGTTCATGATTTGTTCGTTTCTGAAGATAAAAGGGAAGGTAACAGAAGAAGAAACATAAAGCATGGCATGACCCTGTAAGAAAAGTATCAGGATACTCAACTTCATTATAAGCTGAGGAGATAAGGAAAGGGAAGAGAAGGAAAAGGAATCAGAGGGGGAGTGGGGGTGTCTGGTCATGGTTTTATTTTAAGGTATATTGAAGAAAAGAGTCAAAGAAGATACAAGACTATTTGATTCTTACTTAGCTTCTGCTTCTTTCTGTCAAAGAGAATGATTTTTGACTATGAAGGACAGAAAAACAAAAAACAAAACATCCAACAGGGAATGGATGCCTAAGATAAGTAAGGAGACAGCAAAAGAGAACTTGGTTGCTCTTGATGAATTTGCACAAAAGAGAAAGAGAATGAAAACTGCAAACAATAAGCCAGTAAAAGTTTGACTTTCACTTCTGGGAAAAGTCTAATATAATCTAATATAATAAGAGACGGTGAAAAGGCTTTATCAAGAACAGATTAATCCCATTTCCTTTTTTTTCTGACAAGGTTACTAAAGTGTCAGACCAAGGGAAAGCTATACAGTTTACCCAGATTTTAGCAAAGTGCTTGATAAAATATCTCATACTATTACTGTGTAAAAGAGATATAGGTTAGATATTCATACAATGAGAATTTAGAAATGGTTGAATGGTAGATCTCAAATATTATTCATGAAATGATTCAATGTCAACTTCTAAGGTTTCTTTCCAGTGGTGTTCCTCAGGGATCTCTGATTGACTCCGTTATTTAATATTTTTATGAATGATTTGGATAAAGGCATAGATGGCATTTAATCAAATCTGCAGATGGCATAAAGCTGGGGGGTACAAAGGTGGAGGGGAAAGAGAGCTATCATAATGAGGAACAGTTAGGCTGCCAAAAGGCAATGACAGGCTAGAAACCTAGGCTAATTCTAGAAAGATCAAATTTAAAAAGAATATATGTAAAGAGCCTGGGCAAGTCACTTAACCTCTCACTGTTCTCAAAGTTATGAGAATGTGCCAAACTGCATTGGTAAAGGTAATTCCTCACCTAGGAGTTCCTCATACGATTAAAATCACAGTCTAGCTTCTATTCCTATATGTAAACCTTACACTTGGATTCAAGAAACTGAATTCAAAAGTACAAGATGAGGGAAAGTTAAACAGTAGTTTATCTAAGAAATACCTGGTGGTTTAGTGGACTGTAAGGCCAATATGTATCAAGAATAGTATAGCAGCCAAAAAAAGGGAAACCTATCTTGAGTGACTTCAGGAGATGTACAGCTTCTAGGAATAAGGAGGTGATAGTACCATTGTACTCTGCCCAGGTCAGACCATGTAAGTTACCTTGTATTCAGTTCTGGCCACCACGCAGTCAAAGACATTGGGCCTTCAGTTCATGCCACTTGAGTAACAACTGAAAGTTTAACCTGGAGAAGAGAAGGGGAGGGGGGCGGGTGGCTGGGTGGAATGGAGGTGATATGTGATATCTGTCTTAGAATACTTGAAAGAAAGTCCTTCTGCTGGAAGAGGAACTGTACTGGTTCTGTCTGGTCACAGGGAGAATGAAGAAGAGTAACAGAAGTTACAAAGAGGCAAATTGAGGTTGTGGTATAAGGAAAAAGTTCCAAACAATTAAGAAATATTCCAAAATGGACTGAGCTGCTTTCAAAGTTTGTGGATTTCTTCTCACTTGAGCTCTCTGAGCCAAGGCTAGACAGACATTTATCAAATATGGTGTGATGGGGATTCTTTTCAAGTATGAATTGGTTCCTAAAAGTAATTTGCAAAGACAGAGAACAGACCCATGTATCCCAGACAGAAGGGTGCCATATATATATATCAAAATATTCATAGCATCCCTTTTTTTGTGCAAAGAAGTAGGAACAAAGCACATGCCTATCAACTGGATAATGGTAAAACAGAATGTGGTACGTAAATTTAATGGAATGTTACTTAATTATAAAAAACAACTATGAAGAAGCGGAATAGGTATCAAAAGATACATGAGGTAAGGAAAACCAAGAAGATAATATACACAATGGTCACAACTATGAAAATGGAAAGTACACATACTTGAAGGCTATGTAATTATGAACAAACCTGGCCACAGAGTACTAAGAAAATGTACCTCCCTCCTTTCTCTGCAGAGGTGGGATACAATGGGTGTGAAACATTACTTATAATGGTCTCAGTCAATGTGGTTTTGTTTTATTTTTTTCTCTTTTTAAATTTTTTGTTAAAAATAGAGATGGCTCTCCCTATGGGCAGAAGAGGAAGATTTTAATATTTTAACATTTTAATTTAATTTATTTTAACATTTCAAGTTTTAATATTTTACTATAATTTTAGCATTTATGATATAAATCTCTCATTTATTTATTAATATGAATATTAAAATATTTAATATTTTAAAATGAAGGTGATGTTAAAAACAAGTTATCAGTAAAAAAATATTCTTTAATAAGATGGATCAGATGGTTTCTGAAGTTTCTTTCAATTTTGAAAGATGATCCTATCACTATTTCTGAGACCCAAACTGGCAATCTCAACAACATTCTCACCATATTCATTCAGGTGAAGAAATATAGTTTAGTGGGGGAGTGACACTTTCAGTAACAATGTCACCACCTACGTAGTCTCCACTCTCTTTCCATAAGCACCAAAAAAGCGACTGAAGCATGTTCCAATTTGGTTCTGTTATACTCAAGGTTGGAGAAAGGTGACTGACTTTTTTGCCTCAATTTATCCATCTGTAAAAGAGGCAGATATGCCAAGAGTATCACAATTCATTCACCACAACTATCATATCTTTCTGGAGCCCATCCATACAGGTGGCATATCAAATTCTATGACACAAAATGAAAGATAATAAATTGGGACAATGTTATTTCTTCCCTCCTTCATAGTTTCCTAACTATCAGGTCATTTCCTCTTGGTGAGAAAGGTAACAAAATGACCTTCTCAGGTCAATACCAAGGGCTCTCTCTTTCCTTTTTTATAAGCCTTGAAATGTTACCCTCTATAATATCAGAGTTGGTATACCAATTCAATGGAAAGAAACAGGACCAAAGAATATTCCACTCTCTCTTACCACAAAATCATCCCTAGACACCTAAACCCAAATCAGAGCAGTGTCCGGGGATGTTCATGGCTTTTGCTATACCTGAAAGCTTTGACGTATTCTATGTAAGGATGCAATCTCTTCAGGAAGGCCGCAAATAATATCGGCGAGCTAGCATCTATATAGTGCTTTAAAATCTGCAAAGGGCTTACAAAGGTAATCACAATAACCTTATGAGGTAGGTGATATTATTATCCTTATCTTATAGATGAGGAAACTGAGGCAGACCAAATGACTTGCTGAGAATCACAAAGTATCTGAGACTGAATTTAAACTCAGATCTTCTTAACTCCAGGTCCAGCACTTTCTCAGCCATGGCTGTAATTTTTAATCATATGGACAAATAAATAACTCCTGTAACCTTGGAGGCAAGTAGAAAAAAGCAACCAGTAAATAATCCCTTTCAGGAGGTATACAAACACAGTAAAACTCTAGCATGACACAGATGATTACGATGGCTCTAGATGTTCTTCATCTTATCTAAACTTCTTTTATTCTTCCCAGCTCCAAGCACAGAACTTGGCACAAAACAGTCTCTTAAGAAACACTTGTTGGATCTTGAATGATTTGTATAATGCCAGTCAAATCATTTTCCTTGAAATATAACATATCCTAAAATTCTGTTACTGGTTAGTCAGTAATACAGAAATGAATCCCATCTGCATGCTACAAAACAGTTCTACTCAAATATTAAAAACCCAGTTACCAGGAGGTGTGACCTAGGCACATCACAACCTCTATGCGCTCCAGGTAACTCCCTAGGACTTATCTACTAAGCCATAGATGGGTCAGGATCTCATGAGAAGAGGAAGTTTCTGTATCAGGAGGTTCTACATTGACAAAATCATTTATGTGCTTTAGGGGTTCTTCTGTCCAGTGCCTGCACTTCCTTCACTTTGGTTTATCCAACAACAACCAGGCTATCCAAAGATCTATACATGCCTTTAAGAGACAAGCAAAGTAGGTGGATAACATTCAGAAAAACTGAAGATCTACATAAAACATATGAGCTTTTAGCTAGGTAGCTCAAGGACTAAGATGTAGTCAAGGAGTTATACTCAATAATGAATCATATTTATCATTAAATGGCAAGACAAGAATTCTACCACCAATGAAATCCTTGAAGAATTCTACTCACAATAAAGTGATATTCCACCTCAACTCATTTCATAGCACCTCTGTCCTCATATTCCATCACCAGTCAAACCACCTTCTATATGGCTGCCATCTACCACTTCTCTACCTTTACAAAAGCCAATGCACTCCTTTCTCACCATCACCTTTTAGAACCCTTAGCTTCCTTCAAGTCTCAACATGTGAAGAAAACAAATTTTAATACCTTTACTTTACAAGGTCTTCTATTCTTCCTTTGCAAGTAACTTATAAAAATAAACATTTAATATTAGAAATAATCTCCCATACTTTAGTAAAATTTATTTCTCTTTCTCCAAAAAGAATTTCAAATTTCATCTTCTCAAGTATATCTTCCTTGACTATAAAAAAGTGGGATGTGGATCCTGCTATTCTAAACACAAACTACTTCTAATACCAAAGAAAACGGGATTTTAAAATACATTTAAAATGAATGTCTCTATGGAAACAGGGTCTCTCAAGAATATTTAGACATGACCTGACACTCAACAAACTGCGAACTTTCAAATATTTACAATCTTGTTGGTGAGTCAAAAGAACACACATGAAATAAGTAGGCAACAATACAAGACAGTAAATAATTAAGGGTTAAATTGTGTGATTCAGTAAATATAAGCACCAATGGGAATTCAGAGAAAAAGAATTCAAGCTAATGGAGCTGGTAAAGTAAAAAACAACAGCAAAGTGGAAACAAAGTAGGCATATCCATCAACTGGAAAATAGCCAAACTGTGACATACAAATGTCATGGAATATTAGTGTACTGCAAGAAATAATGAGTATGAACAATTTAGTAATACCTGAGAAGACCTGTATGAATACAGAACAAAAGAAGTGAAACCAGGAGGACAATTTATTCAGTAGCACAATTCTAACAACTTTGAAAGACTTCAGAATTCTGATCACAGTAGTAGCAAAGACTTAAGAAATCAAGTCACAAGGTATTTATTAAATGCCTACTACATGCCAGGCACTGATGGTGAACATGTCTCCCAACTCTTCGCACAGAGGCCACAGCATGAGACATACATTTTGTTGATTTGTGTTGATCAGTGTGCTGATTTGTTTTGTCTACCATACTTACTTGTTCTAAGTGAGGGTTCTCTTTGGTTGAATAAGAGAAGTAGAGATTGAGTCAGTGTGAAGTGATAGATGTTTAAAAAAAAAAAAAAAAGACAAAAAATACAGGGAAAATAAAGTTCAAATATTTTATAGGAGGTTGTAGTGTAGGGGGAGGAGGAAGATAAACCTCCAAACTTAAATGTATATAGTTTATAAATTCCAACAACAGCTAGCTAATTACACCCTAAAAGTCCTTCATAATCTGACACTATCAGTACCGTCCACCTTACTTTCAAATCAGGACAATTTCTGCTGTCCCCAGTAAAGGAAGTAATAGTTGTTCTGTGTTTGTCCTGGTCAGATCAAAGCACATCTGTAAGTATTACTTTCAGATCTGAGAAGCACATGTTAGGAAAGACATTGATAAGCTAGAAGGCTTTCATAAGACAACAACCAGGGTGGTAAGAATCAAAAAAGAAATTTGCTATTACTTTATAAAATATATGCACTTATTGGGGGAGCTAGGTGGTGCAGTGGATAGAGCACCAGTACAGGATTCAGGAGGACCTGAGTTCAAATCTCCCATCAGACACTTGACACACACTAGCTGGGTGACCTTGGGCAAGTCACTTAACCCCAATAGCCTCATCCTGGGTCATCTCCAGTCATCCTGATAAATATTTAGTCACTGGATTCAGATGGAGGAGAAGTGAGGCTGGTGACCTGCACAGCCCTCACTCAAAACAAAGTCAAATGCAAGTTATGTGATTATTTCCCTGATAGCATGGTCTTTGGCAATGAAGGACGAACACACTTAATATGCACTTGTAAAAACAAACTGTAGACAAATAAGAGAAGTTTACTATCATTTCCGGCACAATTCTCTTTTGCTCTTTTTTGTGTATTCACATTTATAGTTTCATATCTAATCTTTTCCTTTTGTTCTTTTTGTATTAGAAAATCAATTAATCAACATTTATTAAGCAACTATTATGTGCCAGATACTATGCTAAACACAGAGGATACAAAAAGAGGCAAAAAATAGTCCCTGTCCTCAAGGAACTGACAATTTAATGAGACACAACAAGCAAAAAAATATGTACAAACAAGCTACACACAGGATAAATAGGAAATAATTAACAGAGGGAAGGCATTAGAATTAAAAGGGGTTGGGGAAGGCTTCCAATAAAAGATGGGATTTTAGTTGGGTCTTAAAGGAAGTCAGTGAAACAAGTCAGTGTCTAAGAGGGAGAATTCCAGGCACTGGGGGAAAGGGGGAAGTGGAGGGATAGTAATGTGTTTTTTAATGGGAACAGCTAAGACGCCAGATGTAGGAAGACAGGTGGGGGCTAGATTTTGAATTCCAAACAGAGCATTTTGTATTTAATTCTAGAAGCAATAAGAAGCCATTGGAGTTTATGGAGTGAAAGGAAAGGGGTGGGGAGAATGTGGGGATGTGTGTGACATGACTGAACCTGTATTTTCAGAAAATCACTTTAGTACCTAAATGGAAGACGGATTGGAATGGGAAGAGACTTGAGGGAAGCAGACCCACCAGCAGGCTATTTCAATAATTATGGCATGAGGTGATAAGGGCCTGCACTAGAGTGACAGCAGTGTCAAAGCAGAGAAAGGAGAGTATTTCAGAGATGTTGCAAAGGTGAAATTGACAGACTGTGGTAACAACCTGGGGTGGGGAGGGGGTAACAATTGAGGATGAGAGGAAGAGTATGGGACTTGGGGTTTGGAAGGATAGTGTTGACCCTACAGTAAAATGGAATGTGCTGGTGGGGGAGGTATTAGGGGCCAAGCAGAACAAATCTAATCCCTCTTCCATGAGATAAACCATTCAAATACCTGAAGACAGCTATTATGTTGCCCTTAAGTCTTCTATTCTCCAGAA
This sequence comes from Notamacropus eugenii, assembly GCF_028372415.1. Classification (NCBI taxonomy): domain Eukaryota; kingdom Metazoa; phylum Chordata; class Mammalia; order Diprotodontia; family Macropodidae; genus Notamacropus; species Notamacropus eugenii. The sequence continues at coordinate 27,544,735 of NC_092878.1, read as the reverse complement.
TAAACACTGCCAATTCCTTTAACTAAATTTCTTTCAGCCCTCACCACCCTGGTTGTTGTCTTATGAAAGCCCTCCAGCTTATCAATGTCTTTCCTAAAATGTGCTTCTCAGATCTGAAAGTAATACTTACAGATGTGCTCTGATCTGACCAGGGCAAACACAGAACAACTATTACTTCCTTTACAGCAGAAACTGTCCTGATTTGAAAGTATGGTGGACAGTACAGCTAGTGTCAGGGTATAATTAGCTAGCTTTTGTTGGAATTTATAAACTATATACATTTAAGTTTGGAGGTTAATCTTCCTCCTCCCCCTACAATACAATCTCCTATAAGAATCTGCCTGATAGAACTGATAGCTTCATGCCATCTTGCTTTTTCTGATATGCCCAGTTGTTAGTGTTTTCTCTTTCTTGAAATTAATTTACATTTGTTTATCTGGGTATATGTTGCATCCCAACAGAAGAAGGGCAGGGGTCTTTTTCACTTTCTGTCTTTGTATCCCTAGGATCTAGTTCAGCATATTCGACATAGTGGATGCTTAACACATATATGCTGAATTGAACTTACATAGAAACATTCTTCAGCAAAGCTACAAGTTGGAAACTGAGCTCCAAGAGAAAAATGCAAAAATAAGTGACTCCACTATATTTTCTAGTTATCCTTCTTTCTCCAATATACAGTCTAATTAAAGAATCATTTGTTTAGTACTTATTTACTAAAATAGGGTCTATATATGAATTAAAAACAAAACTGTATTCAGCCACTATCCCATCCAAATACCTATATATCAAAACCCAACTAGCTTTCTCCTCCCTTTGCACTGCTAGTCCAGGAAAAAAAAAATCAAATGAAATCAGCAAATAAGCTTCACTAATGCAACATTAAGACTAAAATGTAAAACTTTGCCATGACACTTCTCATACACAGCATCTTCAGAATGCACTTCAAAATGTGTTCTCCCCCAAACATGAATGACATTTAATAATATTACTTTTTGGTTATTTTCTTGGCCAGTTTATAGAAATAACAATTTTTACTTAAAATATTTATGGACCTAGTCTCTTAAAGGAAATGTAATTAATACTATTAGAAATTATAAATTCTTCGAGTGCAGGAAGACTCTTGTATTTTTATCCAAGAAAATGTCTTAAAAATACTCATGGGCCTATTCAAAGGTAAACGTAACCGAAGCTACAGCAAGTTATAAACTCCTTGAGGGAAGGGTCCTATTTATATTTTGTATCCATAGTCCTGTAACAGCGCCTAGCATGTAGCAGAAGCAAGGAGTACAGAAAAACCATAAAGAACAAGAAATGTATAAATAAAAGTACAGGATGGGTTCCCATCCTATGGACTTCAGACTTCTGGAAGCGGGGGGAGGGAGGGGAGAGAGAGAGATCATGTAATTATTGCAAGTAGTGTAAGAATGTGTATATTTGGAACTGTGAAATTTTAGGTCTCATACTCTAAAATATTGGGAAAGACTTTAGCATATTTATAAAAACACCACCAGACACTGCACTGATCTCTAAAATAAATAACTTGGGCTTCTTTTTTCCTAGCCCCTCTGATGCTATTTATTTCATAATGACATGAAGCCAAAATGCCAAGCCAGAAAGGGAGGTACACCATTTTGGTATAACTAGAAGCCAGAAGACCAGGGGTTTTTATTCAAAGTGCAAAGGTTCTTTGAAAGAATCCAACTAAAGAGTTTACAGATTTGCCTAATTTTAAATATGGCCATATAAGCAGTCTATCTGATTACTGCTTACTAAGGCAGAGTTTAAGGTTCCCTATGCTTAGTTTTTTCAAGCTATATAGCAGGAATTTCTGAAAAACATTTTAACTCCCCCCATCTTAAAATTTTCAAGCTATCCTGGTTTAATTCTCTACACTTCAGCTTCATACCCCGGCCCTTTCTGAAATAGACAGAAGAGACAGATAAAAGAGACAGATGAAACTGAAGTAAAAAATAGTTCCTACATTTATGATTTGAGTCTACCCAAACAAGAACCTCCTCTAACTTCAGTTGGCCTTCTAGTAGTCACAGAAGGACCAACAATCATAGAAGCTTAAGCATCAATTTGCCAGGTTACTTCTGTACTTACACTTTGATGTCCCTACAGACTTGAAGCAAACAAGCTGAGAAGAAAATTAAACAAAAAAAAAGAAAGTTGAATGGGTTTCCTTCAAATCCAATTTGCTTACAAAAACCTTCAAAAACTATTCAACTACTGGTTGGAGTGAGCAAACAAAAAGACACCAAGATCAAAGAATTTAGGAAGCACTGGCCTTAGGGTTCTTTGGTAAAAGTCAAGTCAACAAGCATTTATTAAGCACCTACTAAGTTCCAGGCACCATGCTAGCCACCAGGGGATAAAAGAAAGAAAAAAACAGTCCCTGCCTTCAAGAAGTCCACAGTTTTATGGGGAAAACAATATGCAAACAACTATATACAAACAAGGTACCGACAAAAATGAAACAAGACAAAACTGGAGATAATCTGAGAGGGAGGACCCTAGCATTAAGCAGGATAGGAAAAGCAGAAGTAGTATGACTGGAGAAATATTCACCTAAAGGAGTCATTCTTCCCCCAGAGAACAAGCCCTCCCTCATGAAGCACAGATTTCTTCTGATCTTGACACTAAATACTTAGTAATACTTCATGGTTCACTGCCTTTTCCACATGGACCAGGACACAAAACAACTGCCACTCAAACTGTTCAGTTCACCAGGACATAAAAGTATCACACTAACAAATGAAATGCCCAGAATGCCTAAGATACAAAAATAAGGTAAAGTACCAAATTGTTGAAAGCACTGAAAGTACAGTTCAAAATTGCAATCTATAGCACTCCCCCAAGCAGATTATTCAGACTTTTTCCTTCCTGAAGGCCTTTTTGATGAATGCTTCTTGCTGGGTATCCAATAAAGAGCTCAATAAATGCATACTGATATACTACTCATTAGCACCTCTATTAGTGCTACATGGACTAGGGAAAGGAATTTTGATTTTCTTCTGATCACTGATTTTTAAGAAGGTTAATAGTGGTGGAAGCTGAGGAGATTGAATTAAATGGACATATCATTTTACTTCTCAGTTTCCTCATCTGTAAAACAGGGGTGAGGGTTAAATTTCTAAATCCTATGAGTTTACATGTCAATGCCTACCCAGAAGTTATCTGTGCTTGAGGCCCATCTTCCGGATGTCCTGGACAATTCTTGCCTCTACTAGTAGTACCACTACCACATTCTTGAATCTTTCATATAAGTTTTCAAAACTTTGCAAAAATAACAAAATAAAATGTGTGCGTGCGAGAGAGAGAGAGGCAGAGAGAGAGAGAGAGAGACAGAGAGAGACAGAGAGAGAGAGACAGAGACAGAGAGAGAAACTGGCCTTCCACACCTCTGCTGCTCCCTCTACTTCCCACAGTAAGTATCATGTTCATTCACCAAAAGGACAGGATCTAGCAAGTGTTTATTAAAGAGCTTGGGTGTCTTAGAACTATCTTCTTCAGTATGCTAGTTTCCTCTGAAGGGTTCAAATATTTTATAGACACTACAACAAACAGTTTGATTTTACAATTGGAGAATCTTTAATCCTCCTGGTTCCCAGTTAAGGTTCTATTTACCAGCATTTTCCAAACTTCTGCTGACAATCCTAACAAAATAGGACTTCTTTTCTATTTGAATATGAGATTCCCCTCCATTTATGTCACCAAATAAATTTTTTTCCCCCTGCATTCCTTCACTTTCAATTCCAAAATAGCCCTTGCTTTCCTCTCTTCAATAGCCCCTGTAATCCCAGAGCTTCCTCTCCTAATATGCGTTAGTCCTGGGTTTGGGCCTCAACAAAACAGACAGACTGTCCACCCCTACTTTAAGGCTAAGCTTCTATAGAATCCATTGTGGGAATACACTAGGGAATGCACTAGCCAAGCTCACTTTTCAACTTCTCTTTCTTTCTAGCATTTGTTAATAAAACCCAGAAAATGCTCTTTCCACTACAGCTTGGCTTCTGGCATCACAGCTGGCAATGGAAGTGCCTAAGTGACTGCTTTCTCCCCACAGCACTTTCAAGACGAAAGAACCAGCCCAGGTAACTCGAAAGCCATTAGGCTAAAAGTTGTTTTTTTCATTTCTCTTGCATAAACCCCAAGTAGGAAAGGATTCTGGGATGCCTGAGTAAAAAGGTCCTCCCATCAGGCCTCTGTCACAGGCCCTCCATGCCACCTTACAAAACTGCCCAGGGCTGTACACAGCATCTGACCTGCTTCCTTCTCCTTCTCTCGTTACTGTTAACTTTGTTTTGACATCCCATTCGGGGCCTTCCCAACCACAAATGGCCCTGGTCTCCCGAACCGAGCCCACCTCATCTCTCTGCCTGGCACATGCAGAGGGACCCCGCCATCTCCTGCCCAGAACCAGTCCCGAGTGTGCCCCCGGTGCCCCCGGCCCCCGGCCTGCCCCACTCGATCCTCTACGCGCACACGCTGCACTCACTCCTAGAAACCTCCCAGCCTCGGGGAGGAAGACGCAGCGCTACTTCCTAACTCTCTCCTCGGGGCTGGCCGGAGCGAGCCCCCCGGGGGGGAGCCGGGGGCCGGCCTCCCCTCCCGCTCGCCGCCCCCAGCCCGCCGGTACCCCGGACACAGACCCCTCCCCCAGCTCCCCCGGCCCCTGGTGCCCGGGGCGCTTCGCTCCCGTCCCCGCCCCACCACCCAGGTTCACGGCGCCAAGTACTCGGGGACTCCAGCTTCAGGCCCGGGCCGGGCTCCTCCCGGCCCCGGGAGCCCCGAGGAAGGGCTGAGGCGGGTGGGAGGAGGGGAAGCCGGCAGACGGGAGGGAGGGCCGGGCGCCCGGAGGTGGAGGCCCCGCGGCCCGGCCCTGGCCCCGGCCCGGCCGCCCCCCGCTCAGCCCTTTCCTTCCCGCCCCCGCCGCGGCCTGCCCCTTTACCTGATCCAGGTTCTCGTCACTGCCGCTGTCCTCCGTGTCCGAGTCGATCACAACGCGGCCTTTCCGCTTCTTGACCATGGTGGCACCCCGGCTCCCGCGCCGGACGCCGCCGCCCGGACTCCCCTCTTGCCCGCCAGCCAGTGCGACCGCCACCGCCGCCGCCGCCGCTCGACCCACACAAAGGCGACCGCGCATGCGCGCTCCTCTCCGCCGCCAGGCCCCGCCCCCTCCCCTCCGAGGCACGCCGTTCGCCCCGCCCCGCTGTCGCCGTGAGATCCACCCCCTTTACCCGACGGAACGCGGCGGGACAGGCGGGGGGGGGCTGTCGGGAGGGAGAGAGGAGGCGCGGAGAGCGAGGGGCGGGGCCGGCGGCGTGGGGAGCCTGCTCCGCGGGCTCCCGCGTGCTGCTGCACGGGGCACTTTCAGGGCAATGGCAAGCGGGGCGCGCTGCAGGCGCCTTTTATTCGTGGGAGACCCTTTGAGTTCACACCCCCGAAAAGAGCCAGGAAGACTGCCAGAGCTGACTCTGAGTGCACGTGTTGGCACGGGGATGGGGTGAGGCGGGGAGCGGGTGGGCCAGCCGAGGTGCCCCCCGTGCCCTCCCCGGGCTGACTTGGCATTGCCCCGCGTGTCTCCTGCGTGTGCGCGGTGGTGTGCGGGCTGCCTCCCCGGTAGGACGCGCACTCTGGGGGAGCAGGTTTGCTTTTCTTGCCTCCCACCCCGTGCTCTCCACGATGCCTGCGCTGGGGAGTGCTGAATAAGGCTGGCTGCCCTCAAAAATACAGGTGCTGGGCATATGCACAATTAAATGTATCGTAGCTGATCATCATCACCATCTTCAGAACCGGGCTCAACTCAGCTTCTTTGGTCTGGTGTTCTCACGGATTGCCAATTTGTTCCAAATTTAATGACAATGAAAAATTAACATACACAAATACAGTGGGTCTGCACGAAACTGGGAATTGCATTATTTCAAAAAAGTTCCCTCACAGTGCTTTGCGTGTTTTTTAAAGTTTTTTTTGCTGCAACTGCTATTTTTATAAAATGTTTTGATTTTGCTTTCTTCATTCTTATCACTTCCTACACCATTCTAAACATCATTTTCCATTAATTATTTCTTTTGGCATGATAACATCCCATTATATGCATATATGACAATTTGTTTTGCCATCCTCCAATAGTTGATTGGTTGTTTCCAGTTTTTTTCCTATTAAATATAGTGCTACAATAAATATTTTGAAATAAGAATCTTTCTGAGTACTTTCCACTATTTCGGTTCTGAAAGAGGGAAGACAGAGGAAGCAGCACTAGAGTCTTTTCCATGCTAACCCATTCATTCCCCTGTACTCCAAACTGATAATGATAGCTCATGTTTCCGTAGCCCTTTAAGATTCGCAAAGTGCTTTTCCAGTGAGATATGTATGTAAAGAGCTTTGTAAACCTTAAAGCACCGTGTCAGTTTCAGCTATTATACCATAAATTGTTTCATTTTATCCTCTAACCAATCCTGTAAAGTGCTATTTTGCAGAAGGGGAAACTAAGGCTAAAAAGGGTTTGGTCAAATTTTCTAATGCAAATAAGTATCTGAGGTAGGATTCTAACCTATGCCTTTTGCTTAGAAGTTCAATATGCTATATACACTGTATCACCCTAAATATCCTTCCCTCCAGATGCCCTTGATGGGGACCAGCTGAACAAGTTGAGGTATATGATGGAATACTATTGAGCTTTAAGAAGTGATGAGCAGGATACTCTCAGAAAAACCTGCTAAGACTTACATGAACTGATACAAAGTGAAGTCAGCAGAACCAGAAGAATATTACTGCAATATTGTATGATGATCAACTGCGAATGGCTTAGCTACTCTTAGTAATATGATGATCCAAGACAACTCTGAAGGACATGATGAAAAATGCTACCTGTCCCCAGACAAAGAAATGATAAGAGTCTGAATACAGATCAAAGCATACTTTTTTTACTTTATTTTTCTTGGGGGTTTTTTTTGGTGTATTTTCTTTTGCATGACTAACATGGAAATATACTTTGCATAACTACATATGTATAACCTAATAAATAAATATCCTCACATCTCATACAATTCTGATACCATCCACCTACTAACTCTAAAATTTCTCAGAAGTATTTTGCATATACGCTAGAAAAATGGCAGTACACCACAATATTTCTATTCTTTTATTTAGTTCAATGAACATCTGAAAAAGAAAGCAGAATGGTTTCATCAAGAAGAGGTCATTTCATCTTATTTTCTTTTTTGGTTTTTTTTTGTTTGTTTTATTGCCAGTTACCAGATACATAAATAAGGAAAATAACTTAAATATAGGCAAGTAGTTGGCATAGAGGCAATTAGGTGGCTCAGTGATGGGCCTGGAGTCAGGAAGATGAGTTCAAATGTGGCCTCAGATACTCAGCTGTGTGATCCTGGGCAAGTCACTTAACCTCTGTTTGACCTAATCTACTACAGAAAGAAATGGCAAATCACCCCAGTATCTTTGCCAAGAAAACCCCATTATATAGTCTCAAAGAGTTGGACATGTCTGAAGGACTGAGCAACAGCAAATATTGGCATAATAGGTAGAATGCTGACCTTCAGTTCAGAAAGACTTGCTATGTCCTTCCTCTGGCATTTACTGACTTTGTGGTGCTACATAAACCACTTCATTTCCCATATGTAAAATGGGGTTAATAGTAGCCTTCGCATTACAGGGTTGTTGCTAAGAATAAAGTGAGATATTTGCAAAACACTTAAAAGTGCTCCAAAAATGCTAACTGTTATTATTTACATATATTTACAAAAGCAAAATCTTTTGATGATATTGGCAAAAAGGACAAATTTGAGTTAGACCAACTACAAATAAATGGATTTGAAAATGGACTTAAAAGAATAATAGGTACTAATGGTTGCACATCAATTACTGTATTCTAGGGCTAGGGTTTTGCTGTATTCTGTCCTGGACGGATCAGATCTAGAGTATTGTATTTAGTTGGGAGTTGGTCCTTGGGGGAAGGATGATAAGATCACAGATTTAGAGTTGAAATAGTCCTTACAGATCATCACAGTACATCGATAAATGGAAGAAAGTCATAAGTTGGACAACCAGGAGGTCCTCAAGATGATGCCATGTAAGGAGAAGTTGAAGGCTTAGCTAGGAAAAGAGGTTTAAAAGGAGTGTGGGTTTAAAAGGGGTGTGAGACCTGACAGCTGTTTGCAAGGGATCAAACTCATTTTTCTTGGCCTCATACAATTCTTGGAGCAATGAGTAGAAACTACAAACAGGCAAGATTGAGGTTTGATGGGTAAAGGAAAACTTCCTAACAATTCAGTCATCTAAAAGTAGAATGGGCAGCATCACAAGGTAGTAGATTCCCTCTCACTAGAGATCTTCAATCAGACTGACTGAACATTTGCCCTATATATTGTAGAAGGGATTCCTGTTCAGGTATGAATTCAGTCTTTTTGTTGTTTGTGCTGTGACAGTTTGTCATGTCATTATGTAGCAGATACACTTATGGAACATTCCATTCCCAAAATTATGGTGAGCAGTGTTGTGTAAGGCACTGTTTTTATACAATAAATATATTTGGTTGACCAGACAACAGTGTAGCTACTTAAGAGAAGGGACATTGCTTTTCATACACACAAATATCTCTGCCAATAATATTTATTGTATTCTAATCGAGGGGTATGTTTTTGCCCCATTGTTCTCCCAGGGACAAACCGTAGACTCAGGGTTTATGGAAAAATCTGTTCCACAGAAAGGTGTTGAACCCAAGTTGCAGAATAAGACCTATATTTTTGGATGTGACCAACCTGGAATTCTGTTTTGCTTGACTATATGTATTAGTTACAAGGATTTTGTATTTCTTTTTTTTTTCCTCAATGGAGAGTGAGGGGAGAAAAGAGAAAATATAAAATTTTATTAGTTAAAAAATTATATTTAAAAAAGGCCAGGTATAGTGGTGGACATCTGTAATCCTGGCTACCTGGTCCTCATCCCAAGTGGGACACTGAGGTAGACATAGTCAACCCATCTAGCCTGGTCTATCTGCTAAGGTGTGCCAGTCAGATCCAGCAGCCATGGATAGAAATCAGGTACATGATAGCCAAGACATCCCAACTGGGATTCATGATAATAAAAAGATTGAATAGCAGGACAGTCCTGCTTGGCTCATAGCTGCCTTGTCACTTTAGCCAGCTTCTCAAGTTCCCCAGGGCAGATGTCTAGACAGTAAGTGAAGCCAAAGTAGAGGATTGCCCACTGACCCAGGAAGTCCTCTTTGTATTAGGGTCAGCCTGGGTATGGAGCACCAAGAAAAAGTCACCCTAGCCCATAGATACTCTGCTGTTGCTACTAATTCTGCCCAGTCCAAGCCCAAAAAGACATGTCACCTGCAGGCATCTAGTCTAACTGAGTCATTTTACAGATGAAATTCAGAGGTCTTACTCAGTCATATAATAAATAGAGCTAGGGTTTGAATCCAGGTCTTTTGACTGTAGATCCAGTTCTCTTTCCACTGTGTCACTACATCTATGTGCATTAAATTCATGTTGTATTTTTAGGATCAAAGATCACTACAGATGGCAACTGCAGTGATGAAATTAAAAGATGCTTGGCTCCTTAGAAGGAAAACCATGGCAAATCTCAGCTTACTAAAAAGCAGAGACATCACCTGACTGGCAAAGGTGAATCAACACTTTCTGAGTTGTGGTACTGCAAAAGACTTTTGAGAGTCCCTTGGACAGCAAAGAGATCAAAACAATCAACACTTAAAGAAAAGAGTTCGAACTATTCTTTGGAAAGAAAAATACTGAAGTTGAAGCTTAAATACTTTGGCCACAAAATGAGAAGACAAGATTCAGTGGAAAAGCTTCTGATGTTGGGAAAAACTGAAGGCAAAAGGAAAAAGGACGGCAGAGGATGAGATGGTGTCATGGAAACAATGACCATGAGTCTGGAAGACTTCAGGACATAGAAGAATCTATGTGCTACAGTCCATGAGGTCATGAAGAGTCAGACACCACTGACCAGCAACAAAATATTTCTCTTGTAGTCATTGTCATAGTCTTCTGAGAAAGTAACTGACTCTGCAGGCTGGTGCCAAGTATCTGGAAGTATATTGGAAAACTTGCCTTGAGTTACAGTTAACCTTGAATTATAATATAGCAGTAAGGCACAATAAATTTACTAAACACTGGCAACCAAGTAGCTTAGATGACTGTCACATCAACTGGAAGACCTTTGTCTCACATCTGTACTGAATATTCTTGAAGATGCAAAGGAAGAATCCATATGTGGGGGGAGCATGCATACACAAAGAAAAATCTGGTAGGGTTTTGGCTCAGATGTCATCTTCTCCATGAAGCCTCCCATGATTTCCCCAGCTGAAGGTAAACCCTTCTTTTTCTGAATTGCCATGTAACTTCGCTTGTACCTCCCAAACGTATATATGAAAGCCATTGTCACATTGTAATTATTCACATCCATAGTTTACCCTGGATAAGGTCAGTGCTGCGGCTAGGAGGAGTTGGATCCTAGGCAAAGAGGGAAATAGTACCTAGGATAGGGAAGGTGGTACAGGATTTTGGAGCATAACAACGGAAGTCTTCCTGAGGGTTCTGGAAAGGTAAGTGATGGTTTTCTCCTCCTCCTCTTCCTTCTCCTCCTTCTTATATTTTATTTTTTTTCCAGTTACATATAAAGATAGTTTTCAACATTCATTTTTTTCTAAAATTTTGAGTTCCAAATTTTTCTCTTTGATCTGCATTCAGACTCTACGGTTCTTTCTCTGGAGTTGGTTAGCATTTTCCATCACCAGTCTTTGAATTGGCTTGGATCGTTGTATTGCCAAGGAGCTAAATCAGTCATGGTGGATCCCCTCACAATACTGCTGTTACTGAGTACAATATTCTCCTGGTTCTGCCCAATTCACTCAGCAGCATCAGTTCCTGCAAGTCTTTCCAGGTTTTTCTGAGAGCATCCTGCTCATCATTTCTTATAGCAAAATCATATTCCATTACATTCATATACCACAACTTGTTCAGCCATTCCCTAAACAATGGGCATCCCCTCAGTTTTTAGTTCTTTGCCACCACAAAAAGAGCTGCTATATTTCTGCACATGTGGGTCTTTCCCCCCTTTCTTATGATCTCTTTGGATACAGACCTAGTAATGGTATTGCTGATTTTAAGGCACAGTTTCCTTGCCCAGGTGGTAGCCTTCTAGTACTTCTAAAGCATCTTCTCTCTTCTCTACCTTTTCCTTCTAAGCCTTTCCCCTCTGTCACAAGCCTTATACAAAATGGCTAAGCAGAAAGTCCCTGTCTTGCAGCCTAAAATTCTAACAGTAAGGATAGTCCTACCTGTTAGCTGTTATGCTACGGAGTCAACAAGTCGATAATACAAATGTAAATAGCCCTGTAAGAAAGAAGATATCAAGGTGCAGGAGTCACATGTTTCACACCATAGTGTGAAACAAACCAAGCAAATAGAAATCTTTTAATGTTAGAGCTAGAAGAGATCCTAGGTCTAATTCTCTAGTTTTACAGAGGAGGAAACTGAGGCCCAATGAGATGAAGTGACTCTTGCTCAAAGGTCACACAATAACTAGCAGCCAAGCTGTGACTGGAACTGGGTCTTCAGGCATTTAGCCCATTATACAACTAGGCTTGTCATTCAGTGCTGGAAGTTTGACAGGTAGAGAAAAGGCACATTTTAGAGTTTAGGGTGTAGCCCAGAGAGTATAGGTGTGAGTGGGGTGTCATGGTAGGTAGTGAGAGAGTACTTTTAGACTTCTAGCTTGGGGGCAGAGGGGTTGAAGAAAGGTCTTCCTTTTCTATTCCTTCCTCTTCCGTCTTTCTATCACATTACTTTTCTACTTTTTCATGTCTTCCTATTTTTCTTTTCTTCACCCATAGTATCATAGATTTAGAACTAGCAGGAACTTTGGAGGCCATCTAATCCAACACTCTCAACCTTGAAGTTGAGATAAGTGACTTGCCCAGGGTCACACATCTAATAAGTACCTAAGGGTTAGAGGCAGGATTTGAATTTAAGATTTCTGACTCCAAGTTCATCATTTTATCCATTGGATCACCAGCTGTCCTGAGCATCTCTACCCAGTCTGATTCTCTCCTCTTCTCTAATATATTCTGTCATTTGTTGTCTCTCTTTTCTTACTTCCTTTCTTTCCTCATTATCACCTCTTCAGGATATAGAAAGTTATAACCACCAGCCCCAAATTAAAAGAGAGCAAAATATGGACATTAAAAAAGATGACATGAACAAGGTCAGAAATGTGACATCCTACAGAAAAGCAAATATATCCAAAGGATCCTGCAATTCAGTGCAGGAATTCTCAGCCACTCAAATTCATCCAGCATTTATTTCCTTAAGAGTTTGGGGAATTATCAAACCCTTACAATGTCTAAGGGGAGATTCAGTCCTCAAGGATCTTATCCTTCAGGTGCTTGGGAGTATGGAGATGAGAGAAGTACATAAATAATTATAGTACAAGGTAGAAAAATCATTAACTTCTATGAAAAGCCACCAAATAAGAAAGTGAGCTGCTTGAGAGAGGAAGGACTTAGGGCGGTACTAACATCCGCTGCTGTTGCATCCTTTTCAAGTCTTCACGATTCCATTTGGGGTTTTCTTGGCAAAGATACTGGAGTTGTTTGTCATTTCCTTTTCCAGGTCATTTTGCAGATGAGGAAACTGAGGCAAACAGGGTTAAGTGACTTGCCCAGAGAAACGCAGCTAGCTAGTAAGTGACCAAGGATGGATTTGAACTCAGATTTTCCTGATTCCAGGCCCAGTGCTCTATCCACTATGCTACCTATCTGCCCTTGGTAAAGGTATTAGAATTGGCTACATTTCCTTCTTCAGTTCATTTTACAGATAAGGAGACTGAGGCAAAGAGGGTCAAGAGACTTACCCAGGGTCATAAAGCCAAGAAATGTCTGAGGCCATATTTGAACTCACGAAGATGAGTCTTCTTGATTCCAAGCCTGGCAGTTTACTAGGTGGCTAGAAAACTTTCAGGGGATGAAGTTCAAGACCCATCTCAAACCCATAATTTGCTGTGTAAACCTGAGAAATAATCTCGGTGTTAGTTAACATAAGTGCCTTAAGGTTTGAAAAGAACTTTACTTGTTATCTCATTTGATCCTCAGAACTACTAAGTGAGGTATGGGTTATTATCTCCATTTTATGGATGAGACAATTGAGGCAGGCAGAAATTAAGTGATTTGCCTAGGGTCACATAACTAATAAAAGGCTAAGACTAATTGAACTCCAGTTTTCTGAACTCTGGACTTAACACTCTGTTCATAATCAGCCAGCAGCCAGCAGGTGTTGACACACATTGGTAGAGAGAACTTGACTTGGGAGGTAGGGGGTGAAAGAAGGGGGTCTCCTCTAACAATGAAATCCCAAGTTCAGCCCCTGTCCCCATTATTAAATATTTGGGAAGAGTTCAACAGAATAATGAGATTCTAGGAGAGAAGAATCACTCTTAGCTAGTGGAAATAGGAAAGATTAATTGAAAGGTAGCATCTAAACTGGGAGCTGAAGGAAGAAAGTTTCGATAGTTGGTCATGACATGGAACAGCTAGGTGGCCCAGTGGATAGATAAATCCAGTCTCAGACATTTATTAGCTATGTGACCCTGGGCAAGTCACCTAATCCTGGTTGCCCCCCCAAAAAAGAAAAATAGCTGGCCTCGGGAGCAAGGTCTAATATATCAAGTGCTAACTTCAAGTCAGGAAGATCTGCATCCAAGATCTGCAAATCTTTGAACCTCCCTGTGCCTCATTTTCTTCCATCTGTGAAATGGGGCTAATAGCACCTACTTTACAGGGTTGTTATGAAGATTATAGGCCCATTATAGAACTGAATGGACCTACCCTCCTTCATGTTACAGATACGGAAATTGAGGTCCCAAGGTGTCACGTTACTTGACCAAGGTCTAATACAGTAAAAGTCAGAGGCAGAATTTGGACCAAGGTCCTTGGCCTCCAATATCAGACTCTTTCCACTTTGAAAATCTCAAAGCACTATAAAAAGGTAAGCTATTATTACCATATTATTTTTTAAATGAAGAAGGATGGGAGAAGGGCTTCCCATGCATGGGAGGAAAGTCTGGGCAAATGTAGAAGAGTCTAGAAGACTGAAGTCCTTGAGAGTCGGCTAGAGTAGAGTGAATAGCTAAGGGGAGAGCTGTGAAATGAGATTGGAGAAGGTAAATTTAGAGTCAAATTATGTAAAAGTCTTAAATTCTAGTCTAAGTGTGTTGGGTAAATAAACTTGTTCGAGGCACTCAACACTTGTTGCTTATATTCTGCTACATCTAAGCATTCAAATATTCAAATTATCCAGTGGGGATATGTGAGTGTATGATGGAATAAATTAATGGAAAAGTGTTTATTAAGCACCTATTAAGTGACAAGTACTGCATTAAATTGAGGGTACAAATCCAAAGCTAAAACAGCTCCGATCCTTTTAATGGGGGAAAAATATAAATAAGGGAGAGGAGGCTGGGAAGGGTACTTTGGTCCTTAAAATTAATAGGATGGTGAATGGGGCCTTAAGTGCCAAAGGGCTGATATACCCCTTATAGGAACAATGGCAGAGCAGCCCTGGCCAGAGTGTCCAGGAGGCTAAAAAGGAAGTGGGAGTTGTTCTGATCTATGTCTTGCCACTGGATCCAGATGGTGCTAGAGGAGAAAGTGAGGCTGGTGACTTTGCATAGCCCTCCCTCACTTAAATCTAATTCACTTGAAATTCATAGCATCAGCTTCCTGATATCCTGGCCCTCTTTGAAAAGGAAAGACAAGTGATGACAACAACAAAGAAGGAGACGGGAGGCCTGGAGGGAGTGAAATGAAGTATGCCTGGGAGACAGTCACCAATCAGGAGAGGAGAGCACTAAGGTGAAAGTTCTTCCGAGGTATTTTTACCCTTCCTTGGCCTGGGGCCCCAGAGCAGTGGTGCAGCTCAACTGATTGGCTATGGTTGCCCAAGCGAGAATCTTCCACAAGCATGACACAGATTATCTCAACTATTAACTGAGCACATCATTGGAAAGAGTCGCCAAGGCCTCCAGGTGTTCCTGGAGAAGTAAAAGAAGTTAGCTCCATAGCAAGCTATAGACGTCGAAAGAAGCAACACCTGGCCCTGAGTCACTGATCTGGAGCTGATATTGCTCCAGAAATGGGTAGACTGAATTTATGGGAAGCTGTGCAGGGATCTCAGTGAGGATCCTTTCAGAAACCATTAGTCTACCTACAATCTATCTATCTAGTCTATCTGCTATCTATCTAGTCTAGCTGTAGCTTTTCAGCCCTTAATAATTGCTTCTCATATTCAAAGCTTAATTTACTGTTACTTTAGGATTCCCATGCCTGGAACTCTCTCTCTCCTTGGATCTCTCCCTCCCGGCTTCCTGGGTGTCCTTCAAGTTTCAGCTAATCCCCACATTCAGGGCAGCTAGGTGGTACAGTGGATAGAGCACCAGTACAGGAGTCAGGAGGACCTGAATTCAAATCTCACCTCAGACACTTGACACTCACTAGCTGTGTGACCTTGGGCAAGTCACTTAACCCCAACTGCCTCATCCTGGGTCATCTTTAGTCATCCTGATGAATATCTGGTCACTGGAATCAGATGGAGGAGAAGTGAGGCTGGTGACCTGCACACCCCTCCCTTACTCAAAGTCAAGTGCAAGTCATGTCATTGTCTCTCTGATGATATGGTCTTTGGCAATGAAGGACAAACACACACACAATCCCCACGTTCTGAAAGAAGCCTTTTCTTTCTAGTTCCCCTTAAATATTATCACTTTTCCTCTGAGATTTTTCCAAAGATGAACAATAATAACAATCCCCAACTTATCATGTATCTATCTTGTCTGTACATAGTTGTTTACCTGTTGTCTGTCCACACTAGCCCCCTCCCCCCCATTATTGTGATTTCCTTGAGAACACAGACGCTTTGGCCTTTCTTTTGTACTCCCAGCACTTAGCACAGTGCCTAGCCCACAGAAGACACTTAGTAACTGTTGTCAACTTAATGTGACTTGAGGACTCAAAGGAGTTTGTATTTTATTCAGTAAGCAATTATTAGCCACTGAAAGTTTTTAAGAAAGAGAGTGAGGGATACAAGTAGACCTATGCATAAGGAATATTATTTTGGTAGTTGTGTGAAGGGTGGATTGGAGAAGGTTAGAGACTGAAGGCAGGGCAGACAAGTAAAAGACCTGCAATAGTCGATGACAGGTCCACACCAAAGGTGAGGTGGTAGGCCAAAAGGGGCACAGATAAAAGACAGTGCAGAGGAAGATGCTTGCCAACTTGCTGGAGAGGTAGAGAATGAGACATTACTCAAATTTTTGGCATCAGTGACTGAGAGAACGATGATTGATTATGAGAATAGGCAGGTAGAGGAATAGGTTTGGGATAAAGTTTATGAGTTCTGTTTGCGACATGTTGAATTGTCTGTTGGATATCCAGGTGGAAATGACCATGAGGAGGCTGAAATGCAGTTCTGGGGTTCAGATGATCAGCATTATCAAATGCTGCAAACAGGTCAAAGCAGATGAGGTCACTGAGGGAGTTTGGAGATCTGACTTCCGGTCAAGACTTACTACAGATGAGTCATCGGATGTCACCTTTCTGGATCTCAGTTCCTTCATCTATAAAATGAGGGCATTGAACCAAATAGCTAAGGGACTTTCCAGTTCTGAGAGTGGTGAATCAAAGATTTTTTCAAAAGCCCTGGAACTCTAGGTAGAGTTTTGACAGTGGGGATCTTCAGTGGGGATTGAAGTCATATGGTATGATGTTTAAGACTGAGCCCTGAAGTGTTATTTGTTTTTTCAAAAAGCTTAGCAGAGAAAGAAGATATATATATGTATATATGTACATATGCACAAATATACACATGTGTATATATGTATATATACATGCATAAATATGTGTATATGTATGTAAGTATGTATGTATAAAAATTTCGGGGAATACTAAGGTCAAGAGAAGGTTTTTTTTCAAATAGAAGAGACTGGAGCACGTTTATAGGCAGAAAGGAAGCAGTCAGTAGAGGGTCAGAGTAAAGGTGAGGGAAGTGAATTAATGAAGTTTAAATACTGAAGGAGATAGGACAGGATGGTACTATCAGCAGGAAAAAAAAAGTATTATTTGGGTAAGTGGAAGAGCTGTCTTATTCCCTAAGATTGGGGACTAAGGAGGAGAACTTGGAAGAAGATACAGAAAGGTTTTGAGAAATAGATGCAGGGGGATAAAGGAAACTCACGGATGACACCTCAATCTCTTCAAAACATCAATCAATCAAATATTTATTAAGTTCCCTACTAGGTTCCAGGTACTATCTTGGGTACTGGAGATGCAAAGACAGAAAAGAAACAGTTGCTGGAGGGATTCTTTACATTCCAAGTGCCTTTGGAGGAGGAGGCAGCCATTAGTAACAAAGGGACCATAAAAGCCCTCCTGCCAAAGGTAACCATTGAGCTAAATGTTGAGGAAAGTCAGGAATTCCAAGAATCGAGAGGCAAGGAATAAAAGTATTCCAGATATGGGAAATGGAGGGCTGTGGATGAGAAACTGCAAGGAGCCAGTAGGCTGAACAATAGGGTGTATAGAGAGGAGGAAAAGTAAGAGATGAAGTCATCTGTTGAGAAAAAGTCAATGGCAGAGAAAAGGATTGAAGAGAAGGTCTAAAAGCAACCACAGTAAGGACCAATATAAGTCAAGTCTGTAAGAGATGAATGAAAGGGTTGCTAGGCAACAGTGAGGGCTTAGTTGAAGTTATGACAGAATGAAAAGTCAAGGGAGTCAGTGGCTCAGTGGTGAGGAGAGAATGCCTGTACTAAGAAGAAAGCGAAGCTGATTTCCATGGGACTAGCAAGTTCCCCTTACTGTAGAGTCTTGCAAGAGCACATAAGTTGCAGAAGTCAATTTGACTTTTAATTTCATATTAGTATGAAATTCCTAAACTAAAATCCTTGAATGTTGGAACTGGAAGCGACTTTTAGAATTCACCTAGTCCCCTAATTTTTACAGATGAAGCCATGCCCTCAGAGGAATAATCAAAAAGGATGAGAAAAACAAAGAATGGATTGAAGGACCCAAAGGTAAAGGCAAAAGGCAAGTTTGTGAGGAATGAGGATATGAGACTTGCAAAGACAAAAGATTATGTTCAGGGAAGGGAATTTTGTCTTAATGGAACCAAGAAATGATTGTGGGGTGTATATACATGTAAATAAATATCCATTTTGAGTCCTGTGCCTCTGGAAGAGACAACTCAAACATGCCACCTCAAAAAGTACAAGTTTTTTCCTTTCCACTCTAGCTTTATATTTCCAGTATTCAAGGAGGCCTAGCACCACTGGTATGAAGACTTGCCTCATCCTTTTGGGGGCTGCTTATTCGCTTTTGGTGTCTACCTGCAATCCAACTCTCACCCATGTCTCCAAGAAGCTATAGCATGCTAAGTGGCCATACCCTAGTAACTGTCTTGGCAGATGGGCTAAACCAGGTTGAGGGTAACCAACAGGCCTCAGACCCGTTGGGGAGTTACGGAGGTGTCTATCCCAAGCATGTGAAGACTTCACTTAGCAGAATAGGCGCATGAGAACAATTTGTTCCAATGGCCATGAAGGTGGCTGAAGCAGGCACTGTGCCAAGCTTAGAGCCCAGTCAGACATCGGAGACACCAAGGTCACTGCTTCCCAGGCCATCTTCAGTCATCTTGACTTTTGTCTTGCCACTCGACTTCAATGATTCTGGGAGAAAGCGTGAGGCTGACGACTTTGTTCAATTGTGTCTCCCTTAAATCCAATTCAGACATAAGTCAAGACATTACCCCATGATATCATTGGTCCTCTTTGAAAACAAAGGACAACTATCATTTCCCTATTTCCTATCATCTTCTGCCTACTCCTTTCACTGAGCGATGCCCTTTGGAGCTCTGTTCCATTGCCAATATCCTACTTCCCCTTCATATTTTACCTCTTTCTATTACACTTCTTCCATCCCTAGGCAATGACTGGAAGGGACAGGTGAAGGGAGAGAGGGGTACCTGGCCTTCCCCAGTAGACTCCTGCCACCCTCTCCAGTGCTTGCTACTTCTTCTTATCATTCCCTTAATTCACCCTCTTGGCCCTAACCACAGAGGAGGCTGGAGACTGGAAATGGAGTGAGGCTGAGCTAGGAATGATCTCCCTATCACCAAATCCAGTGGTTTTTTGTTAATTCTTGTCTTTCTTGGAACCTCAAATAATCTTTTACTCTTCCCTCTCCTTTATCCCCATATACCATTAATTGTTAAACACTATTGATTCTTCCTCTGAGATCTCTTCTATGTACCCACCATTGTAACCAGAACAGTTTGGAGCCTATTATCTGCCATCTGAATTACTGTAGTAGTTTCCCGACTGATTTTTCTAACTGTAAAAAGCATTTAGAGGATTCCCATAATCTGCCAAAAAAAAAGGTAAACTATTTAAATCAAACTTCGAAGTTATTTATAGTCAGCCTTCAATATATCTTTGTAGCCTTCTTTTTAAATACTCTATGCTCCAATTATATCAGCCTATTCATTGTCCCCTAATCTGGTCTTGCCTTCTTCAGATCCTCCATGATTTGAAATGGCTTGCCCTGACTCTTTGTTGAACCCCATCTTCAGGTCCCAAGTCTGCTCCATGAAATCTTCCCTGATTTTTCTTCTTTTACACTTATCATGATCTGCCTTATGGTAAAATCATTAGTATACATTTCTTATACTTCCTTATTAGATTGTAATCCTCTCTGAGGACCATAGTCTTATTTCAATTTTATGTCGTCTTTGCACACAATAGGTACTTAATACATTGAATTAAACTATTAGGAAATCTGACCCCTTAGCAAAGAAAGATGACTCACCCATTCTCCTGCCCTGGGAAATTACTCCTTGAGATGAAAGATCTTAAATTCGGAGTAGACCATACCAATCATATGAAATTTAAAAGTCTTTTTACAAATAAAACCTACATGATTCAAATCAGAAGATATGGCTTGAGGGAAATATTGACATCAAATATCTCCAATAAAATTCTGACTTTGAAATAATAGGGAAGTGACATAAATATTTAAAATGATGAGCCATTGAATAAACAATAACTAATAGAAGAAATACAAACTATTAATAATCACTTTAAAATATTCAATATTGCTAATAATGAGAAAAATACAAATTTAAATGATATGGTAAATGTACCACTTCATGCCAATCAATCCAATAGAGATGTTAAAAATGGGAAAGCTCATTGTTAGATGGGTCTGTTGGAAGTGAGGTCAAATAATTCACTGCTGGTGGATCTGGGATTGGTTCAAGCATTCTGAGAAAAAATTTGGAATTATGTAAGAAAAGTTATTAAATTATTTATATCCTTATAGAGATAGCTAGGTGATGCTATAGACAGAGCACTAGGCCAGGAGTTAGGAAGACCCAAGTTCAAATCTAACTTCAGACATTCCCCAGCTGTATGACCCTGTCATTATTTAACCTGTTTGCCTCAGTTTCCTCAAGTGTAAAATGAGGATAGCTCCTACCTCACAGGGTTATGAGGATCAAAGCACTTAACACAGTACCTGATACAAGGTAGACACTAAATAAATACTTGTTCCTTTTTCCCTTCCTCTTTGACCCAGAGACCTTGCCAAAACCCCAAATGGTCACTGTCTGCAGAGAAAAACACTATATATGTAAACATATTCACAAGAACATTATATGTGATAAACCTTGAAGATACAATATCTGTCTAATGATTGGAGAATAGTTGAACAAATTATGGTTGAATATTATTGGGCTGTAAGGAATCATATGGGCAGTTTGGTGCAGTGGATAGAGTGCTTGGTCTGGAGTCAGGAAGATTCATCCTCATGAGTACAATCTGGCCTCAGACACATTAGCTGTGTGACCCTGGGCAAGTCACTTAACCCTGTTTGCCTCAGTTTCCTCATCTGTAAAATGAGATGGAGAAGGAAATGGCAAACTGTTCCAGTATCCTTGCCAAGAAAACCCCGAATGGGGTCATGAAGAGTCAGATGAATGAACAGCAAAAACAGCAAAGGAATGATAAGTGTGAAGAATTGGGGAAAACATGGAAAAATATAGGAAAATGACACAAAGTGAAGAAAGCGAAGCTAGAAGAACTTATGTATAGCACTGTAGCTGTGGCAACGTAAATAAAGTCCACCTGAAGAAGCAACAAAATTGTTCAGAAAAGAATATTATGAGTGTTAAGAATATTAGGAATATTAAGGCTCTGTTTTGAGATTTCTTTTTCCTCTATTTTCTCACTCGATCTCATCAGTTTCCAGAACCATGGTCTTTCTTCAATCCCACATCATGAATTGCTTACTGTGCATCTCTAGCTAGATGATCTATAAACATCTCAAATTCAATATATGTGAAACAAAACATTCTCCCTCCCAAATTCGCTCCTCTTCTAATTTCCCTAACATTATCAAGGACATGATTATCCTTCTAGTTTCAAGTTCAGAGCCTCAAGATCATCTTCAGCTTCTCCCTCTCATTCACATATCAACTCAAGGACCAGATTTCATTGTTTCTATCTCCATAACATCTCTTGCATATGGCTCCCTTTTTTTTCTACTCACAAAGCTTTCACTCTAGTTCAGGTCCCCTCATCTCCCTATTTCTTCTCTTTACCTTAAATCTCACCCCCCCCCCCACTCTAATCCATCCATTTTCTAGTAGCCACTGGATTCTTTAAGTGAATGTCTGGTCATGTCAGCACCACTACCACCAGTTAACTCCAGTGACTCCTTAATACCTCTAGGATCCAATATAAACTCTTGGTGGTACTTCCTGACCTCTTCCTCCTACCTTTTCAGTCCTTTTGCACATGTCAAGGTAGTAGGAGACACCTTGTTTTCCAGAGCTAAGGCTGCACTTGGCACAACAGCAATCCTTTATGCACATCCTCTGGATGATCTCAGCCACAGTAAAATCCCAGAATTGTTTCATATAATTATTGTATTGCTTTAACCCGCACCAGGTGTTTTCTGAATTAGAACAAGTACTGGACTAGTATTCATGTTCCAGTTATGAAAACCTGCTATGAATCAAACTTGTCTCAATGGCACTGCGAAGCCATTGGTACACATCCTGAGATCACCCTATACTGCCTTAAGTCCCCCCATTAGGACAGGGTACCCGCACATCACCCCCAGCCCGCTGTTGACAAGCCATTCCCCTCACTTCGAAATTAAACTTCTGCTTGATTCCTGACTACCCTGTCTCTAGCTTGCTCTCTTCTGCTCTGGCCATCCATAGGTTAGAGGCCTGTTCTGTCTGGCTGACACACATTACTCCTCCTCTCCACACTCTACAGCCCAGTCATGCTGGCCTGCTTCCTATCTGGCACATACTACATTCTCTCTCTTTTGCCCTAGTTGTCCCTCCTGCCTGGAATGTTCTCCCTCCTCACCTCCCCCTCTTGGAATCCCTGGCTTCCTCCTAGACTCAGCTCGAGTGCTACCTTCTTCAGGAAATCTTTCCTAATTTACCCAGAGGCTAATGTTCTCTCTCCTAAGACTACCTTGTATTCATTTTGTAGACACTTAATAAAATTTTCTTGATTGGTTATATATATTCTGTGCTTATATATGCATATGTGGTCTCCCCCGCTAGAATGTAAGTAAGCTCCTTAGAGACAGGGGCTATTTCACTTTGTCTTTGTACCTCTAGAACTTAACTTCATGACTGGCACATAATTGACGCTTAAAAATGCTTACTGATTGATTGATACAATGTCCAATTTTAGCAGCATACCTTCAAAGTTGAAAGATAATACAGCACTCTTCTCTGTAAATAAACAAGAATTTAATTTTTTTTCAGGTAATGTACTAGAAAAGTGATTACACTGATTGATATCAATGTTTGTCTAATTGGCCAATCTGGTCTACTTGATAGTTTTATTTCAAAGTATAATAAAAAACAAATCTGACATCCGCGTTTGTAATTCAATCTTTCTGAGTTTGGTTACCGAGAATTCTGCTAGTCTAATCTGAGACTTCAAGTAATAGAGAGTCCAACAATCAGTTGATCTAAATATGCGGTTTATCAATAGTGCCCAAACCACTCTGTGATAAACACCCAAAAAGACATAAGGAAACATGTATTCACTCCATTTCACTACCAACAGGTCTCAATGTTGGTTTCTGCTTCTGAGAAGTCATGCAGAATATGTGACAGTCCTAAAAAACCAGTCTTGTCCAGAATTACAAACTTATTATGAGTGGCCTGAGATGGTTAGACTGGCTAAGGAGTTTGATGAGTTTATACATAGGAGAATAAAGCATGGTAGAGATTTTTTTTTTTTTAACAAATGGTCTAATCCAGAATAAAAGATGTAAGCCACCTTGGAATTCACTATATATATATATGTACATGTATATATGTGTACATGTATATATATACATATATAATATATATACACATATGTTATATATACACACACTCTGGCTCACCTTCCCAGAGGTAGGCTAGTACTTCAATTCCTCAATATTCTAAGTTACTCTAAGGTGTTTTGTGAGGTGGCTCTTCCCTACTGCCATCAATCTGAGCCCCCACCAGATGTGTCCCTCCATACTATTAGATGTTGGTGACTAGTACCCCAGCTTCATTTAACCACTTCAAGTCAATTATCTTTTATAGCAGTATATTTACTTCAAAGATATATAGTACGAACAAAGAAAGACATTTTATTCTTACATTTTAGGGACATACATCATTTTATACCCCCTCAGTTTGGTTAGTAGGCTCAAAACTTAGCTCAGTTCCTACATAACATTAGTCCCATCACCTTCAAAGGCAAAATCTCTGACAGATGAGTCCTTATCTCAGTCACTACTGGGGTGGGATCCCAAAGATCACTCCTTGTTCCTCAGGACGTTAATGTTACATTGCCTCTAGAGACCAGTTTCTGGTGGTCTAGGACATTGGAGCACCTTCCTGACCCTTCAAAATCATAAGGTCAGAGGTTCTAATCACCTTTACCTAAAAGAGAAAAGAACAAGGAGGGGCCAATGATCAAGACTTTTTCATAGGGCAGGGCCATACTCCTCTTAAAGTATTGTCTCTCACTGGACAGTGTAAGTGAGTTATCAGTGAGGCAAAAGATATATAGTTAAAGCCCAATGTTCCTCTGGACAATCAGCAAGCCTCTTCTTCGAAACATAGTTAGTCAACCAGTACTGGTCAAAAAATGTCCATGAATCTTCTATTGTCTCTCCAAGGTATTCCTAATCCACATCATCTCTACTCTGCTTGAAAGCAAGCTTCTTAGCATTATTTCTTTCTCCTAGGTCTCTCAGAGAGAAACCATCTATGCATTAGAATACATTGCCCTGAATACACATGAATAGACTGAATTTAAAAAACAAACAAATATGGAGGTTGGTTGAATTTGGATTCATCAGTCATTAATTTGTTTCTATGTATATCTTACCCATCCCTTTCTTCCCCTCTGGTAGAAGAGACTTAGTTCCACCAGCCTACATCAGGAATCAGTTCACTAAGTTTAACCTCTGGTAAAACCCATTAAACTGAATTTCAGCTTCTGGTAAGCTAAACGACAATTCCCTGGATGAAAGGTACCCCAGGAGATGCAAATGATATCAACGCTTAATATTTATGTAATATAATATATGATTTGAAATAATATAATGTATAATATAATATGTAAGATTTATATAATAGCACTCTAAATAGCCTGCTTCTACCAACATTACATTTTATGCCTTTCTTTATATTCTCTACTATTTTTCTCAGCACTCTACCTCTGTTACCATTAATTAGAAGAAAAAAAAATTTTTCAGTTAATTTCTCTAGACCTTTATATAAGACCTAGATACATAAGGAATTGATTCAAATATAAAAACAAGAGCCATACCCCAAGAGATAAATAGTCAAAGGATTTTTGTTGTTCAGTCTTTCAGCTGATGAACAGGTCATTCTTAAAGGAAAAAATTCAAGTTGTCCATGAACTTCCTTTGTTGTATCCCTTCCCTTATCATATTTTAGTTTTTGATTTGCATTTTCCTATTTCTTGCCTCATCCCACTCTCCTACACAGCCCCTGATATAACAACTATTAAGGACCATTCTGTGACACGTTACTATTTCTTTAAAGACAGAAATGAAAGGCTGATGTAGTATTTTGGGAACAGTTCCCAGGGCCAAGATGTTTCTCACTTTCCCCTCTGCTATATGCTACCCTTTTGCACAAACTACAGCTCTTTTGGGGGGAGGGGGGCATAAATGAGAGAAACTGCATTCTCCAGTCACTATTTTTAGCCTCTCCCAGCAGGGTTGGACCAGGCTGGCAGCAGGGCCAGGGGGATTCTAGGAGTCTTGAAAACATCTAAACTAGAAGTCTTTGAGCACCACCTGTCTCTCAATAGAGAGCTGGCCCAAGACAGGAAAACTCGGGTTTAAATCTCACCCCTGATACAAACTCACTGTATGACCCTGGGCAAGTAATTTAATCTCAGTACTTTGGGCAACTCTGTAAAAGTATAAATTGCAGTTACAGCAATATTGTAAGGATGATTAACTGTGAAAGACTTAGCTACTCTGATCAAGACAGTGATCCAAGAAAATTCCACAGGAACCCATGATAAAAAAATGTTATCGACCTCCAGAAAGAAAAATGATGAATTCTGAATGCAGATTGAAGCATACTTTTAAAAAACTTTTTTCTTTTTAAAAACTTTGCTTATTGTCTTGTTTTGTGTTTCCTTTTGCAACATAACTAATATAAAATGTTTTGTGTGATTTCACATGTATAATCAATAGAAAATTGTTTGCCATTTCAAGGATTGGGTAGGAATGGGTGGAAGGGAGAAAATTTGTCACTTGAAATTTTAAGAAACGATTGTTACACTTTTTTACATATAATTTGGAAATATTGAATGAAATAAATAAAAATAAAATTTTTAAAAAGAGTATTAATTGCATAAAAGGAACTATCTATACCAATGACATCACAAAGGTGATTCTTACTGCCCCCCAAAAGAGAAGAGTTTACAAAAATAATTTCCAACTTAATCTTTACATTTTACATATTGAGTTTCTTCAATGTGACTGACTAATAGAGCACTAGCCTTGACATTAGGAGACCTAGATTCGAATTGCTGATACAGCATTTATTATCTATGTGTTCATGGACAAGCTCCTTAACTTTTCTGAGCCTCAGTTCCTTCTTCTGAAAAATTGGGCTAATAACACTTGTATTACAGAGTTGCTACGGGGGTTAAGGGGTAAGAGCATTTCTTAAACCTTAAAGCATTCAATGAATGTGGGTCATTATTTTTAGTGTTAAGAGAAACATGAATATCTTAGTATTTACAGTATTAAGGTTTTTGTAAATGAAAACTACTTTTTGAGATCATGAGATCAGGCGTTAACTACTTCTGTCTTCCACAATAGAGGTGATCCCCATTATATGAGGACCTACTTGATGAATTTTTGAAATTAAGCATCAGTACACTGTTAAAAACACTATAGCTTCATTTAGATTCTCTAATTTGTTTATCCTAGAATATGTCCAAACCTAAGAAATTTTCATCCCTATGTGAGGTCTTCTTATGCCTAAGTGCCTACAAGTTTTAACTTATTGTCATGACACACAATTATTTACTACTATTTTTCATATATTCTCACTGTTAGGACTGCTACTGATGGCATTAATGTCTTTTTTCACTAAGTGGGTATGTTTTCACAGAGGTCTTTTGGGTCGACTACATTTTTGTTCCTTTACTTTACTGTCTGCTTGTGATGCCCTTGCCTATTGATGGTGGTTGCTGTTTCATCTTTGTTTCTAATTTTGTAGTTTCAACACTTTCTCTATTTAAACACTGAGGAATGGCCGAACAAGTTGTGGTATAGGATTGTGATGGAATACTACTGTGCTATGAGAAATGGTGAACTTGATGATCTTAGAAAAACATGGATAGACTTGCATGAAATAATGAAGAGCTAAAGGAGCAGAACCAGGAGAAAGTTGTATAGTAGCAGTAATACTGTTTTAAGAACAACTTAGAGGGGGGCGGAGCCAAGATGGTGGAGTAGAAACACACAAATACGCTAGCTCCGAACCCACAGCCCATGAAATATCTGTAGTAAAGAGCTGCCAATAAATTCGGGAGCAGGAGAAGCCACATAACAGCAGAGCGGATAAGATTTCTGTTCCAGAGGGACCTGCAAACCTCTCACAAAAGGTCCGTCACGCTGCGGACTCGGAGCCCAGCCCAGCCCTGCCGGCACCGAGAGGAGCAGATCCGAGCGGACTTCAGGAACGGGATCTCCAGTGGCCGCGCGGGTCCCTCCACCCACAGGTGACGGGGGTCAGTGAGAAGGTCTCTTTGGTGGGTCGAGAGGGGAGTGGGGTGCCCCCATACTCAGGCCCCCTCGGGAGGCAACAGCAGAGGCGGGAGCAGACCAAGGCTCCCCAAGCAGGCAGGAGCCTGGATCCATTGTTGAAGGTCTCTGCATAAACCCCCTGAGGGAACTGAGCCCATGAGGCGGCCCTGCCCCCACCTGAGCACCTGAACTTAATCTCACACTGAATAGCAGCCCTGCCCCCACCCAAAGCCCTGAGGCTGGGAAGCAGCATTTGAGTCTCAGACCCCAAGCACTGGCTGGGAGGATCTGGAGGCGAGGTGGGTGTGAGGAGAATATTCAGAGGTCAAGTCACTGGCTGGGAAAATGCCCAGAAAAGGGAAAAAAACCAAGACTATAGAGGGTTACTTTCTTGGTGAGCAGGTTTCTCCTCCCCTCCTTTCTGATGAGGAAGAGCGGTGCTCACCATCAGGGGAAGACACGGAAGTCAGTGCTTCTACATCCCAGCCCACTCAATGGGATCAGTTCTGGGAAAAGGTTATAAAGAGCTCAAAAATTTTTCAAAATTATGTTAGAGAGGTGGAGGAAAAACTGGGAAGAGCAATAAAAGACTTGCAAGCAAAGTATGAACAACAGATCAGCACCCTGCTAAAGGAGACCCAAAAAAATGCTGAAGAAAATAACACCCTGAAAAATAGGCTAACTCAATTGGCAAAGGAGGTTCAAGAAGCCAATGAGGAGAAGAATGCTTTCAAAAGCAGAATCAGCCAAATGGAAAAGGAGATTCAAAAGCTCACTGAAGAAAATAGTTCTTTCAAAATTAGAATGGAACAGATGGAGGCTAATGACTTTATGAGAAACCAAGAAATCACAAAACAAAACCAAAAGAATGAAAAAATGGAAGATCATGTGAAATATCTCATTGGAAAAACAACTGACCTGGAAAATAGATCCAGGAGAGACAATTTAAAAATTATGGGCCTACCTGAAAGCCATGATCAAAAAAAGAGCCTAGACATCATCTTTCATGAAATTATCAAGGAAAACTGCCCTGATATTCTAGAACCAGAGGGCAAAATAAATATTGAAAGAATCCACCGATCACCGCCTGAAAAAGATCCAAAAAGAGAAACTCCTAGGAATATTGTGGCCAAATTCCAGAATTCCCAGGTCAAGGAGAAAATATTGCAAGCAGCTAGAAAGAAAGAATTCAAGTATTGTGGAAATACAATCAGGATAACACAAGATCTAGCAGCTTCTACATTAAGGGATCGAAGGGCATGGAATAGGATATTCCAGAAGTCAAAGGAACTAGGACTAAAACCAAGAATCACCTACCCAGCAAAACTGAGTATAATACTTCAGGGGAAAAATTGGTCTTTCAATGAAATAGAGGACTTTCAAGCATTCTTGATGAAAAGACCAGAGCTAAAAAGAAAATTTGACTTTCAAACACAAGAATGAAGAGAAGCATGAAAAGGTAAAGAGCAAAGAGAAGTCATAAGGGACTTATAAAAGTTGAACTGTTTACATCCCTACATGGAAAGACAATATTAGTAACTCTTGAAACTATTCAGTATCTGGGTACTTGGTGGGATTACACACACACACATGCACATGCACACACTCATAGAGACAGAGTGTACAGAGTGAATTGAATAGGATGGGATCATATCTTTAAAAAAAATGAAATCAAGCAGTGAGAGAGAAATATATGGGAGGAGAAAGGGAGAAATGGAATGGGGCAAATTATCTCTCATAAAAGAGGCAAGCAGAAGATTTTTTTAGTTTGGGGGAAAAGAGGGGAGGTGAGAGAAAAACACGAAGTTTACTCTCATCACTTTCCACTAAAGGAAGGAATAAAATGCACACTCATTTTGGTATGAAAACCTATCTTACAATACAGGAAGGTGGGGGACAAGGGGATAAACAGGGTGGGGGGGGACGATGGAAGGGAGGGCATGGGGAGGAGAGTACAATTTGAGGTCGACACTCACAGGGAGGGACAGGATCAAAAGAGAGAATAGAAGTAATTGGAAGCAGGATAGGATGGAGGGAAATATAGTTAGTCTTATACAACACAACTATTATGGAAGTCATTTGCAAAACTACACAGATTTGGCCTATATTGAATTGCTTGCCTTCCAAAGAGAGGGTGTGGGGAGGGAGGGAGGAAAAGAAGTTGGAACTCAAAGTTTTAGGAACAACTGTCGAGTACTGTTCTTGCCACTAGGAAATAAGAAATACAGGTAAAGGGGTATAGAAAGTTATTTGGCCCAACAGGACAGAGGAGAGGATGGAGACAAAGGCAGAGAGGAATGATGGAGGAGAGAGTGGAGTGGTGATGGGGGCAATTGGAATGCTTGGTGTTTTGGGGTGGGGGGAGGGGACAAGGGGGGAGAAAATTTGGAGCCCAAAAATTCTGTGAAAATGAATGTTAAAAGTGAAATAAATAAATAAATTTAAGAACAACTTAGAGCGGCCAAGTCATTTTGACTGCTATAAATAAAACTGATTACAAAAGGCCTATGAAGGAAGATGCTATCTACAGCCAGGGGAAGAACTGATAAATAGAAGAATGCATAGAATGATTTTACATATATGTGTATGTATATATATATATGCATATATATGTATACATATTTGTGTCAAATGGTAACCATCTCTAGGGCGGGGGGAGGGAAGAAAAAAGGAAAGTTATATAACAATTTATTATCTATATATTTAAAAGGAAGAACAAGTTGTATATAATAGATTTGCAGTTTCATGTACAATCATTTTCCTCCATTCTACTGTACTATAGAAATGCTTGTTTTATTTCTTAAGTTCAGAATGAAAGAAATAAAAATTTTTAAAAACCCAATTCTGCCGGACTCATAGTTTGCAGAAATGGCACCATTCTGGTGGATCCTAATAGGGTGGAGAGGAAGCAAGTCATAGAATAGAACCTGCAATGAGGCAGATGTAGGTTTGATATAAAGAAAAACTTCCTGCCAATTAAAACTATCCAAAGACTGCCTTGGAAGTTAGTAGGTTTCAACTTTACTGGAAGTCTTCAAAGCAAAGTCCATATGATTGTTTTTCATGTATGTCATACAGTAAATTATTTTAGGATGACAGGGTGCTGTTTCTAAAAGTGGAAAGGCTGTCTGAGACCATTTAATAATCTAATCACCTGATTTTATAGATGAGGAAACTAAAGAGGTTAAGTGACTTGCCCAAGATCACACAGATAGTCAGTGTCCAACGTAGGAATGGAACCCAGATCTTATGACTTTTCCCCTTCAAGAATCCTCTTTTCCCTTATTTTCAATTTCTATCCATCTACTGGCTCCTTCCTTATTATCTATATAACCAGATGCAATCCCAGGATCCACCAGCTAGTCACCTTTTCGAACTACTATTTCTGGGAAAGGCATTATGAAGATTTTGGGGAGAAAGTCATCTGAAGAAGTTGAGCTGAGTCAGGGGTGAGAGTTCATCGTTTGTTCTATATCTTGAGATCAGTGGAATATTCTACGTTCAAGACAGATCGAACATTATGAGATTTTACAAAGAAAAGACTTCTAGTACCAGAAGTACCCTGATGAATGATATAGTAACAGATGAGTTACATTTTGCTACATGTGTATCCTACATGTTCACATTACTACTATTGTACTCTGAGCCCATTTTTCACATGGATATCAGTTGTATTTGTAGGAAAACACTCTGCAGGATTTTGGGGGAACACTCTGTGACTTTTATTATGCCATTTTAGTAAATATCTTTTTTAAAAAAGTTATTCTACTGGCTGTTTATTAATGGGAAGCATACTAGTGGGGGCTCATAAGTTATAGTATTAGACACATACCTCACAGAGTTACCCCTAGAATCATGACAAGAGCAGATTCCTTTAGATTTATGCCGTAAGAAGGTCCCACGTGTACTTAATACTGATAGAAGTATTTTTGGTGATAGCACAGAATTGAAAATAAAGTAGACGTCAGGTATCCATCAGATGGGAAAAGGATAAACAAATTGCTCTTCCCTAGAGATGGCTACCATTCAACACGAATATGTACATATATGTAAAATCATAAAAGTAATGGAATATTACTATGTTGTTAAGAAATGACCATGATGGATACAGAGATGCATGAAAGATTTACATAACTTCTGTAGAACCAAGAAAACAATACGTGCAATGACTACAACAACATGAATAGAAAAAACACTCAAAATTATTAAAAGTGAATGTTGCAAAATTATTAGAGATATGAGAAGACACCCCCACCTTACCACTCTGCAATGATGAGAGGTCTACAAGTGTACAGTTATACAGACTTTTTTCAACGTATTGATGAAATATGCTGGTATTTTCCTTTTTCTTTTTTTGTCTCAAAAATCCTATTTGCTCTACGGGATATGGGAGGAGGGGGACTGGGGAAAATTGTGGGCGAGATAAAAAAATTGGTAAAAATTTATTTTAAAGAAGTATTAGAAATTCTGAAATGGGAATTATCCTTAGAGTTTAGAAAAGAGTAGCTAGGAAGGAAAAATCTAGCTCTTGAGAGGGAATCACTCTTTGACCTTTTCCTTCAGTGTTTTTTGGAGTGAAGCTGGGGTGGGATTCTTCCTCCTCCTTGCACTCCCACCATTGGCAATGTCACCTTTCAGTGAAATAATGTACCTAGTAGTTGACACTGTGCCTAACAGAGATCAAAAATCTAGAGAGTCTGACTTCAGAGAGTTTAGTTGCTGAGAGGAGCAGGCCCAGGGAACCCACCTGAGCGGAGATACTATGCCCCAGGCGTGAAGGCACAAAAAGAAAAGACATTAGGTTCTTCAGTGTTGGAGGTATGAGTTGCCTTATTCATCAGTATTCCATTATGTGTGCCTCTCTACTGGTATGCTCTATGTATGTACCTATTCTTCCCACAGACTGTATATATTTGTGGGAGAGTACACCCAGGTGAAAATGGTATTATTACTGTGCATGCAATGACATATCAATATGTTCCTTTACTTTGAATTAATTATGTCAACTGCCTGAATATTGGCATTATTTTAAGATTTCAGAGCTACTGAGTGCCTTGAACTGGAAATAATTATCCCCTGAAGGACTCAATCCTACATTGAGAATTAGGGGGAGGAGTAATGAAGAGGGAACATTACACTCACATTAATATAGCAGTTTAGGGTTTGGAAAGTACATTCCCCATAAGCCTGTGAAGTAGTTAGTGCAAGTATTATAACCACTGGCCTTGAACAGAGGTGGGCAAACTTCTAGCCAGTAGCCAAATCTGGTCTACCACCTGTTTTTATGGGCTACTGACAAATAGTTAAGAATGATTTTTACATTTGTAAATAAAGTTTTGTTACATTTTAAAATATACAAACCATTCTTACTTTGTGGACTGTAGGCCATACAAGAACAGGTGGTAGGCAGGCTGCAGTTTGCTTGTCCCTGGCCTAGAACCAAAGACTCTTAGCCTTAGATAGATCAGGTTCCATGTTAGAGGCATATTACAAAATATTCTCTTTGATTCATGCCCCTATCTAGGATTTTCCATGGGAACATCAGAATTTAGATTATTTCTAGATCTCCACAAAAAGAGAAGAAGACACCCCTTCTGAGAAAGCATTTGGGTTAACAACACAGGAAAAATAGGACAGGCTTTATTTCACCCGACAGAAAATACAAAAGAATATATTCTAACCCATAAGCAGTTAGGACAACTTTGCTATCCTTTCTAGGATACCCCCTTCAGGTATCTAGAAAGCTCCTTACCAGAATTCCTCAACTTGTCCAGCACTTCATTTGTCCTTCTACCATTGCTTGATGAAAGTTCCTTCAGATTCCTTCTTGACGCTAAAACTTTTCTCTGCTTTGTCTCTGTTTCCATCCATTGACATTTTTTTGGAAGGACTTGGCCAGTGAAGTGAAAATAAGTCGTATATACCATTTTTTTTTTCTATTCTCATTGGTGTGATCATTGTGTATATTGTTTTCTTGGCTCTCCTTACTTGATTCTGAGCAGTTCATGGAAATTTTTCCATGCTTCTCCTGGCTTTACCCTAACTAGGGCTGAGGACGTGGTATTGGGGAAGAGGGAGAGAGAAATCTGGACAGATTAGGTGAGGAAGTGTTTGGATGAATGAAGTCTTTGGACTAAGAATCATGAAACTCAAATCCACTTTGACCTCTTCTAACCCACCGTCTCTTGGGATGGTATCACCTAAAAGATCCAAAACTTGAAATTCTACTTTTTGATCATTACCTCCAATCCTTCTACTTTTCCCACTCACACCAGACCCATGGTTTCTCCTTACTGAGATCTCTGCTGAGACTGGCCTTTCTGATGTTGATCCATAGGATGCTCCATTTGCAATCTATCTCCCAAATCCTTGCCTTTTCACTGACTGACTCCTAAGCCTTATCCATCTAGGGCTAAGAGCCTTTGGTTCTAGGTCAGGGAAAAGCAAACTGCAGCCTGCCCACTCCCTGTTCTTGTATGGCCTGCAGCCCACAAAGCCTCCTTACCTCTGTCCCCTGGCTTCCTTGTCTTCCTTGAAGTCTCAACTCAAATTTTATTTTCTGCAAGAAGCCTTGCCTCCCTGCCTTCCCCCACTGAATGCCAGAAGCTTTCTCCTGAGATTGCCTCCAGTTTTCCTTGTACATATCTTGCATATGCGTAGTTGCTTGCCTATTGTCTCCTCCATCAGAATGTGAGCTCTTCTTTGAGGGCAGTTGCTGTGTTGGGGAATTTCTCGCCTGGGTTCCTAAGACCCTAGGGAGAATCTCACCCATTAGCTATCAGTAGATTAGAAGTCAGTAATCAAACTGAAAGA
The DNA here is from genome assembly GCF_028372415.1 of Notamacropus eugenii. NCBI lineage: Eukaryota > Metazoa > Chordata > Mammalia > Diprotodontia > Macropodidae > Notamacropus > Notamacropus eugenii. The sequence continues at coordinate 27,510,504 of NC_092878.1, read as the reverse complement.
AATAGAAACTTCTTAGGTATTAAAGAGGACTATTTCCTGGTAGCAGTCAGGCATCTAGCGTTCAGCTGTTCAGGACCACTTAGAGTAAGCAGCCAATCAGCATTATTCTGACGCCTTTAACTGGACTGTTGTTCTGTCATATAAGAAAAGCTAATTACTGGGAGTTTCAACAGTTAGGGCTTGGATGATGGACTAGAAAACTCCTCCAAGAGGAAAAAACAAAGTTGCCATGCTAGCCAGTCAATATTTTTTTAAAAATAGCATTTCTTCCTCCCCCAATTTTTTTTTGGTCTTTCTGTGAATCCCCACTGCTTAGCATAGTGCCTAGCGCATATTTAAGCTTGACTTGACTTGACTTTAGTTTCTTGATACATTCACTTTCTTTCAGTCTCCTTCCCCAATTCTGGCCACATTTGCCTTCACGTTCCTTTCCCTTCCTTGGCTTCAGAGACATGACACTATTCTAGTTCTCCATCCTATCTAACCATTCTTTGTGTCTTTTCCCACTGATGCCTCATCTTCCTAATCTCTTAATGTAGGTATTCTCCCAGACTCTGTCTTTGAACTTCCTTCCTTCTCTCTGTATTCTTCTCCGCATTGGCAATCTCATTTACTTCCAGCTTCAACTTTTAATTGTAGGAAGATCTCTTTCAAATGCATCATTTTCAGGGTTGACTTCCCCTCTGAGGTCCAGAAGAGTTCTCCAGCTCTCAGGGCTATCTCCATTTTGCTGTCTCATCAAGCACCTCAAACTCATCATATCTCATACTAAGTTCATTACTTTTCTCCCTAAACTTGCTCTGCTTTCTGACTTTACTGCTTCTATTAGTGGCCCCACCATTTATCTTGTCCCTCAAGTTCATAACTGGGTTACCTTTGATTTTTCCTTCTCCCTCCTGTTCAATCAATCAATTCCACTCACTCAACTTCTCCCTAATCTGACTCCTTTCTCTTTTCTCACTGCCATCACCCTGGTTACCCCCCCGGGCTACTCTGCTAGATACGGTCTCCCCATACTGATTCTCCCTCCCCTTTGATCTTAAATCCCCCTTAAATCTGATCATATCCCTTCTCAACTCAAACAAATCTATAGTGACTTCATATTGCCTAATCAGTGTACCACAGGCCCAGCTGTAGGATGGGCTAAAATTCTAGGGTTCCACTTTCAGGTTATAGCTCTTCTTTATGTCTCCATTTCATGGGCCAGCAGCACCAGCCACAATAATACATTAAATCACATTCAACACAAAATGCCGTAGGCTATGGAATCCATCTACCTGAACTTTTTTACAGTATTGTCACAAAATCCAATCTAGTCCACCATTCTGTGACATAGGAAGCAGGCTTAACTTACAGCACAAAGCCTATTTGAATAAGACTCTCCTTACTGGTAATTAGGCAGTAATTTTTGCCTGGATGAGGGGTGAAGTTGACGAAAGCTTGGAGAAAGCTTTGTTTTGTGGCTTCCAGCTTTGAGAGAAGACACATGACTCCAGCCTCTCTTTAGGTCCCTGATGGGAGAGAAAGACTCTGGAAAGAGCAACATGCAGAGCAGCCAGCATCTCGATCACGTCTTTATCCCGAGCTTACAATGGTGAGGACAAGGATGATGATGATGATGACAGCTAACATTCATATAGTCTTTGCTATGTTCCGGGAAGTGTGCTAAGCACTTTATAATTATTATCTCATTTGATCCTCACCACAACCCTGGGAGTTAGATGTTATTATTATCCCCACTTTATAGATGAGGAAGCGGAGGCAAACTAAGGTTAAGTGACTTGTCCAGGATCACACAGCTCGTAAGTGTCTTTGTTTGGATTTGTACTCAGGTCTTCCTGACTAGAGGCAGCTAGATGGCTCAATGAGTAATCAGAAGAACCTAAGTTCAAATCTGGTCTCAGACTCTTACTAGCTCTGTGACCCTGGGCAAGTCACTTAACCTCTGTTTGCCTTAATTTACTGGAGAAGGAAATGGTAAACCACTCCAGTATCTTTGCCAAGAAAATTCCATGGACAGGATTGGCATACTATAGTACACAGGATCATGAAGAGTTAGGTACTCTGTTTGAACCTAAAAATCTCCCCTAGATGAACAACATTTAGGGGAGCAGATAGACATACTTCTAGCTAGGTTCCCCTTTCTCTAGCCTCTGCCCCCAACCTCCTTATTCCTTTTTCTGGCAGGAATCAGTTTCCCTTTTAGGTTAGGAGTAGGAAATAGGGTAAGAAACTCAAGAGACAGCTATTCTTGCCTCCCTGTGAGCTGTATCTAGACAGATCTATGCGGACATACATAACCTACATGGGCAAAACATACTGCCTTACAGAGGACGAAATGAGGAAACTACTCAGAAATCTGTTAAATTTCCTTAGGGACAAAAGTGCTCAGATAAAATTATTCCTTAATTGGAAATTGAAGGGATGCCCATCAACTGGGGAATGGCTGAACAAGTTGTGGTATATGAATGTAATGGAATACTATTGTGCTATCAGAAATGGCAGACTTCAGAAATACCTAGAAAGTTGCATGAACTGATGCAGAGTGAAATGAGCAGAACCTGGAGAACACTGTACACAGTAACAACCACACTGTGCAATGACTAACTTTGATAGACTTCTTCTCAGCAATGCAAGGATCTAAAACAACTCCTAAGACTCTTGATGGAAAATGCTGTCCACATCCAAGGAAAGTACTTTGGAGTCTGAAAGCAGATCAAAGCAGACTATTTGCTCTGTTTTGTTTTGTTTCCTCTTTCTCAAGTTTCCTCCCATTGGTTCTAATTCTTTACAACATGGATAATGTGAAAATATTTTTAATATGAATTTAAAAAAAAAACCCAAAACAAGGAAATGAGAGGGAAAAGGGAGAAAGAGAGGGAAGGTAGATTAAAAGAAAGATTAGTCCTAAGCAAAACAAACTAGTAATATGTAAAAAAAATTATAGATCTATGAGGTGGCAGAGAATGAGGATCTGAGGAGGTACCCATGAATTGTAAAATGGCTGAACATGAGCAAGTTATGGTAAATAAATGTGATGGAACACTATTGTGCTGAGGGAAAAAAAAGAAATTACCCCCTAAAAAAATTCTTCCAAAAAAAAAATCAAGACAGTAATGATATCTTAGATATATTACAGTTATTAAAATTACTGACAGAAAAAAACCCCCAACCTTAACATAATAATGATCTTCACTCTCGGATCAGCTGTTCAAGGAAAAACAAAACTAAATGAAAGTGTCCATCAAGTCAAAACAAGGAAGGGAGAACAAAAGACCAAAAGGAATGGTATGCTTTCCATAACTGAGACTTTCTTGAGGTGGAAGGCCAAGTTTCATGCAGAACCCTTTTAAAAGGAAAAGAGGAAGGAAGGACAAGCAGGAAAAGAAAATAAGCTAAGTGGAAAACAGCTGTTTGAAAACAGATCCTCATCTTGGCATATCAGATCTCTGGAAGTTGGCAACAGGAGAGAAGTAAGATGAATCTTTGTTCCAAGGCAGGGATAAATGAAAGCTGGAGTAAGAAAAGGATAATTTTGATTATAATGCTGCTGATTTAGAGAGTGACTAGTGTTTGGTGTTGGCGAATAATGAGTTATTATTGTCAATAGCATGAAAATCTCCATCCTTGTATCTCCACTTGCAGAGAAACTGGAATACCACAGCATCTGTGGTTAAACTGTGTGTTTTCCTCATCTTTTTTTTTTTTAACACAAAATAATTTCAGTTTTCAGGAAAATATGTTCTGATGACTTTAATCACTGAGTTTAATAAATTTACTTAGCATTTTTTTAGAGCCTGGAAAGTTTTTTGGGTTATCAAGATATACGAAAGTCTAGCAATTCAGTTAGTCAACAAAGGCAGTGACCTCGCCATTAGCCTTACTTATACTTCTTTGTATAAACAAGAAGCCTTTTTCAATACGGTCAGGGATTAAGCAAGGATGTCCATTATCACCATTAAAATGTAATATTGTACTAGAAATGTTAGCAATAAGACAAGAAAAATAAATTGAAAGAATAATCACTGGCAAAGAAGAAACAAAACTAACACTTTTTGCAGATGACATATAATGGTTTATGCACAGAACACTAGAGAGTTCTAAAAACTATTGAAATAATTAGCAACTTTGTTAAAATTGCAAGATATAAAAAACCCCACAAAAATCACTGGCATTTCTGCTATTATCTAGCATCAAACAAAACCCAGCAGGAAGAGACAGAAAGAGAAATTTCATTTAAAATAACTACAGACAGTATAAAATACTTGGGAGTCTACCTGCTAAGACACATACAGGAACTATATAAACACAATTATAAAACACTCTTAATGCAAATAAAAACAGGTCTCAGTAACTGGAAAAATATTAATTGCTCATGGATAGGCCAAGCCAATATAATAAAAATGACAATACTAGCTAAATTAACTTACGTATTCAGTGCCATACCAATTAAACTACCAAAGAACTACTTTATAGAGCTAGAAAAAATACTAACAAAATTTATCTGGAGAAACAAAAAGTCAAAAATATTAAGGAAATCAATTTTTAAAATGGGAAGGAAAGGCATCTAGCCATACCACAATACCAAAGGTAATAGCACAACACTCAATATCTCAAATAACACCACAAAGCTGTAATCATCCGAACAATTTGGTACCGGATAAGAAGTAGATTCATAAGTACAAAAATATTGGTAGTAGCTCTTTTGTTGTGGCAAAGAGTTAGAATGAGGAGATGCCCACCATTTGGGGCATCCAACAAGTTATGGCATATGAATGGGACAGAATACTATCGTGCTAGAAGAAATAATAAAAGAAATAGTTTCAGAAAAACCTATGAAAATTTATATGAACCAATTTAAAGTGAAGTGAGCAGAAGCAACGGGAACAATTTGTATAATAACAACAATATTGTAAAGCTTTTGAAAAGACTTTGAAAGACTTCATTATTCAGATGAACACAATGGCTCACTACAATTTCAAAGGATTTCTAATAAACATGCTATTTGCTTCCCAAAAGATATATGAAGAAAATACTGTGGACACAGTTTACTTTGATTTTAGTAAAACTTTTAACGAAGTATCTCATATTTTTTGGAGAGGGAGCAATAAGAACATAGGCCTTGTTGATCAGGAAATATAGCTGAAAAAAATATATTTGAGCTTAAACTAGGGGTGATTCTACTCTGTTTTTCAAAGAGTTTTGTACCTAAGATAAGGAATTGGGTAACAAGAACTTCCTTTTCTGGGTCTTCCAGTAATGCAAGCTTCTTTTAAAAAAAATTTTGAATTACATTTTTTTAAACATTTCAACTAATTATCTTTTTTACATTTTTTCCTTTAAAATTTTGAGTTCCAAATTTCTCCTTTCCCATCACCCCTCCCTCACCCATGGAGAAGATAAGCAATCTATCAATTACATATGTGAAATTATGCAAAACATATTTCCATATTAGTCATATTTTTTTAGAAAGTGAGAAAATTATATTTCAGTTTGTACTCAAAGTTGATCAGTTCTCTCTCTGGGAGTAGATAGCATTTTTTCATCATGGTTCCTTTGGAATTGCCTTGGATCATTGTATGGATCAAAGTAGCCAAGTCTTTCACAGTTGGTCATCATCACAACATTGCTCTTACTGTGTACATTGATTTATTGATTCTCCTCACTTCACTTTGCATCAGTTCATATAGATCTTGCCATGATTTTCTGAAACCACCTCCCTTGTCATTTCTTATAACACAATAGTATTCCTTCACAGTCACAGGCCACAACTTGTTCAGTCATTCCCTAATTGAAGGGCATTCCCTCAATTTCCAATTCTTTGACACCACAAAAAAGAGCTGCTCTAAATATTTTTGTACATATAGGTGCTTTTTCTTTTTCTTTGATCTCCTTGAATCCAGTGGTGATATTCCGGGTCAAAGGGTATTCACAGTTTTATAGACTGCTGGGCATAGTTCCAAATTATTCCCTATAATGGTTAGACCAGTTCACTACTCTGTCAGCATTTTATTAACATACCTGTTTTTCCTTCACCTACTCCAACATCTGTCATTTCTGACAGGTGTGAGGTGGTTGTTTTAATTTACATTCCTCTAATCAATAGTGATTTAGAGGCTTTTTTTATATGACTATGGATAGCTTTGATTTTTTCATCTGAAAACTGCCTGTTCATATCCTTTGAACATTTATCAATAGGGCAATGGTTCTTATTTTTATATATTTGACTCAGTTCTATACCCAGTATATATTTTAGAAATGAGGTCTTTAGCAAAGAAACTTCTGTAAAAATTTTTCATACTGCTTCATTATATATGTACTTTTTAGCGTAATGTAGTTTTTCTGATTATTTCTTTTAATTAGGTCTATTTTTGCTTTCACTTCATGCCTTTTTTTACTTCAGCTGAAGCATATTAGATTTTTGTTTCAACTCTTTGTCTTAACTCTGTCTTTCTGTTTCATGTTTGTCTCTTGTAAACAATACTCTGTTGGATTCTGTTTTCTAATCCATTCTGCTATCTGCTTCCATTTTTTGGGTGAACTCATCCCATTTACATCCATAGTTAAGACTATTAACTGTGTATTTCCTTTCATTCCATTTTCTTCTGCTTCCTTCTCTTTTTCTCTTTCCCTCCTCAAAAGTCAATTTTGCTTCTAACCACTGTCTCCCTTAATCTGTCCTTCCTTTTATCATCTCTCCCCTTCCCCCACTCCTCTCTTATCACTTTCTCCTTCCATTCCCTATTGGGTAAGTTACATTTTTATATACTACTGAGTGGATATATATATGTATGTATAGATGTATATGTATACAAATGTATATATGTATGTGTGTGTGTGTGTGTGTGCATGTGTGTGTATGTATATGTATATGTATATGTTCTTCCCTCTTTTAACCAGTTCTGATGAGAGGTTCAAGCATTGCCTACCTCCCTCTCATTTTCCCTTCCCTTGTAAAAGCTCTTCCTTGAGCTTCTCTTTTTGTGAGAAAATTTTCTCCATTCTACCTCTCCATTCACTCTTCTCCTACTGCATCCCTCTTTTTCACCCACCCCTTCAGTTTTTGTAAGCTCATTCCCATGATCTTCCCAGCTTACGCCCATATGCTCTGTCTATGTAAATTCCTTTTAACCTCCCTAATAATGATAAAAATCTTAGGAGTAGTTCAGGTTTTTGAGGAAGTGGGGGTAGAGATGTCACTGAATTTTCAAGGACTATTGATGGGTGTCATCTCCACAAGGGTTGCTTCCTGGACTACGTCTGGATTGGAAGAAGAGAGAGTGGTTTGGGGAGTGTTGCTATTGGCGGGGATTTTGGGCAAAAGGGTCCTGGATTATACCCACCCAGGTCTGAGGGCAAGTGGTAGTTAAGGCAAAAATTATAATGACAGGAGGAGATACAGTCACCTAAAATGTTTGTTTTGCTAAACATAGGCATTTAGTACATATTTGTTAAATCGAAATGGAGGAATCCATTAAATTGAAGGATGAAGCCATGATGACAAGTGGTAGGAACTGATGAAGCTGAGCTCTTCTCTACATATATATATCAAAATGGATCAGACAAAATCCTGATGGGAAAATCCTGAAAAAGTTTCAGTGAGTCATCTGTCCAGCCCAGCTTTGCATAGAGAGACAGAAAGAGGTTTACAAACACTGATGTGCTGAGCTTAAGTAGGACAGGAACATACTAGTACAGAGCACTCCAATATGCAAGAGAAAGCTATGTACTGGGGAAGGGGAGATGTCAGACTCATACTGAGGCACTGTGATGGGGAAACTTACCCACTAGCAGATTTGTAGCCCACTACTAGTTGAGTTATTGTAATGGCAAATAAAGTAGGATCTTTTGCTGTTTTTTCTTTAGTATAATCAAGTACCTCTGATTGATTAAAGAAGATTTTCCCCACCCATTAATGGACCTGGGAAGATTTGTAGGAAGGCCCACACCTTTTGTAATGAGGCACTGGTTCTCAAGGGTTGTGATACCCTCTGCCTCTGAGAAAGGTATAAGTACTCTGAGGTGAGGTTTTACCTTGGGGCTTACTGATTGGAAGTGTTTTGTTTGGCCAGAGGAGACTCTGGGCAGCTGCTAAGGAGCTCCCCCACTTTGAAAATCCAGATGTTGGTGCTTCTCTCTCTGGTAACTATTTTGTATGGTCAGACAGTCTATTGATCTCTGAAGTATGTATTGCTTATGCCAGGGCAGCTGGAAGCACTGTCTGTTGATCTGTATTTCTCTGTATTTTCTCTGAAATTTAGAGTGCTGACTTTTTCCCCTGAACTAAATGAATGATAAATATGTGCTTGGTTAAAATGATTGTTAACCCCTGAAAATTGCTTTTCTTTTAGAAATGTAGATCTAAGAACCTGTGATAGCAGGCTGTCCTGTGTATGTTGGGGAACTTGCTTTCACAGTCGTAAATCTAGCCTGAATATGGAAGCGGTGTTTGAGTAGTGGGCCAAGAAAGAAGAAAGTTTATTCAGTTCAGAAGTAAGCAGCAGCAACCGAGGTACAGCTTAAACCAGGGATGGGAAACCTGCAGCCTTGAGGCCACATTTGTCCTATAAAACAAAAGAGATTTGTGCTGTGTTCTGTGAAGTTTGGAGTCAAAGGGCTGCACTTAAGGATCTAAAGGGCCACATGTGGCCTCAAGGCTACAGGTTCCCCTCCCCTGGTTTAGCCTCCAGGAACAGGGTAGAGACCCAATTCCAGCATCTAGCCCCGCCTGCAGAAGAATAACCAGGGCAGAAATCCCAGATCAAAAGAGAAACCTACAATTCTGCCACTGTGAACCACCACAATTGTCCAGCTGACTGATAAGGGCTGAATCCAGCAGCAGGCTGCTCTTGCTTGGACCCAAACCCAAGTCAGGAACTTGCAGAGCTCAGATCAGAGCAGCAGCAATCAGACTCTGCCCTGGATGGGAACACCACAGGAGCACTGAAAGCTTTCAGCTCTCCAGCCTGTCCCTGAGATCCTAGAATATGACAACCCTCAATAACCTAAGAAAGCAGGAATAAGAACAGCTTGGACCTTCCCTCCAGGAAGTAGGATGTAAGAATGGACAAACAAAAAACAGAACCACATCATAATGAACTATTATGAGGGCAGAGAAGTGCAAGGCACAAATGCAGAAAAAGAGAATGAATTAAAAACATATACAAGTAAAGTTTCAGAGAAAAACATAGACTGGACAAAAAATCAACTAGAATTCCTGGAAGAGATGAAGAAAGAATTAAAAAATGTTTTTATAGATGAAATCAAAGCACTTGCCTTCCACATCCAGAGAAAGAACTATGGAATTGGATCGCAGAATGAAGCAGACTCTTCTCTCTTGTGTTATGTTTTGTTTTGTTTGAGTTTTTCTCATGGTTTCTCCCATTCATTTTAATTTTTTTATGCAACATGACTAAAGTGAAAATATGTTTAATAAGAATGTATGTGTAGAACCCATATAAGATTGCACGCCATTGTGGGGAAGGAGGGGGAGAAAATCTAAGACTTATAGAAATGATTGTAGAAAGCTGTAAACAAATTTTAAAAATTAGTGACACCTGGAAAATAAACAAATAAATAATATGCATATAAACTCTTTAAAAAATTAGCTTCCTACCTACTTCCTGACAGACCAGGGGATGGACTCTGAGTATAGAATGAGACTTTTTTTGGACATGGTCAATGCAGGAATTTGCTTTTTTTGATTCTACTGCTTGTAACATCTCACTTTTCTTGCTTTCTGAATGTGGATGGAGGTTAGCTGGAAAGGAGAGAATGTGGACCTACAAATAAAACATAATTGGATTAGAAAAATCAATCAAAAAGAAAAAATAGCATCCTCCTTTAAGAAAAGAGTAAATTTGTATCACAGTTAACATAACAAAAACATTCTTTTAAAGGCTAAAAAAAAGTGCTTGAGGAAAAAATTGGAAAAGAAATGACAGCCATGTAAGAAAGAATTGGAAAGAGAATGAACAGCATGGTACAACAGTTTCCAAACTTTACCCAATCAACAAACTCCTTGAAAATTAAAATAGACCAAATAGGAGCTAATAACTTCATGAGGTAACAAAAAATATATTTAAAAAATATAAAAATACTGAAAAAAATAGCAAAAACAACTGACCTGGAAATCGGATTGAGGAGAAAAAAATTAAGAATCTGAACACAATGACCAGAAAAAAACAAGCCTAGATGTCTTATGTCAAGAAAAGAAAACTGTCCAGATCTCTTAAGAATCCAGCAGTCACCTCTTGAAACCTCCCAATGACAACTTCCAGGGATCTCATAGTCAGAATCCAGAGTTTCCAAATCAAAGGAAAAAAAAATACTGTAAGCAGCCAGAATAGAAAGAAGTCAAATACCAGGGAGCTACAGTCAGAATCACACACTAGCAGCCGCAACTAAAAGGAGAGAAAAGAACTTGAAATATAATATTCCAGGAAGCAAAGAATTGGGGCTTATTGCCCCAAAACTGTAAAACTTAATATAATGCTAAAAGGCAAAAAAATGGGAGGATGAGGAGGGTTTTGCCTGATTAGACAATAAAATATTTTTTAAAATGGAAATGGAATTGGTGGGGGAGAGCCCACCAATTGGATTTTTTGACTCAAAAAGATAAAATTGAATAAAATAAAACAAACAAAATTTGTTAAAAGATTGAAATTGAGAGAATCCAGTTTGGAAAAGGAAAGCCAAAGAAAACCTGAAGCACGTGGAGGACCACAGGGGTGGTCTAGGCTTTAACGGTCATGGGAATACTGTCTTTAACGATAATTAGCACTTGAACGTTTGCCAAAGTCTTTACAACGATTACCTCATTGGATCGTCTCAATATGCTCCCGAAGGCTGGTGCTCCTGTCATCCCCATTTTACAGATGAGAACACTGAGGCAGATACAGGTTTGCCCTGACTGGCTCTGCCAGCAGGGGGTCTCCTTCTGAACTTGAACTCAGGTCAGTCTGGCTTCGTGTCCAACGCTGTATCTCCTGCGCCACCTAGCGGTTCTAAAGTCTAGAGGGACGTCCTACGTAATCTTTCTAGCAGGGCATTAAAAAAAACCCCCAGCTCTGACGTGATTGGGCGTCATCCATCTCCAATAGGCGGAACTCTTTATGCTTGGGAGTGCGTGCGGCGGCGGACGCTAATCTGCGTAGGACGCAGGCGCGGGCGGAAGTCACTCTTTGAAGCCGGGAGAGGATCGAGAGGGAAGGTGAGCTGCGCCCGCAAAGCGAAGGAGAGTCATGTGAGGTGTCTTAGGGGGAACGCGATAGGTGTCGGACCACGGACTTCCGGCCTCGGAAGGAGGCTGATTCGCGAGAGTTAGGGGTCAGCCCCGCACCCCAGACTGGGCGGGGGAAGGGGATGTCAGGGCTCCCGGTCCCTTACGAGTAGCTAAGCTGCGGCCTGCCGGTCTCCACTGCCCGGAAGTGGCCTTCATTCTTCGGAGGATCCTAGATTTGTGGCTGGAAGGGACGCAGAAGTCTTCCAGCCCTACGTCCTCGTTTTACGGGTGAGCACGCCGAGGCCCCTGGGGTTGCGTGTTCAAGGTCACAGAGGTGGTAACTAGGGAATGACGGGGGCAGAATTCGAACCCAGGACTTTTATTAATGGAGTTTCAGATCCCCTATTTCCGACTTGATGGGGCAGGGGAGGTCAGAGCTGGTAGTGTTCCTGCTTGCTGGGGTTGCGGAGGGTTGTGTTATCCCAGGATCTCAGGGACAGTGCCCCCGGGGCGCTCCCCTGGTCAGAGCTCTGGGCTCGGGTCCGAGCCGGGGCAGCCCGCTGTCAGCCAGCTGGACGGTTGTGGGGGTTCCCAGGGGCAGAAGTGTAGACCTCCCTTTGGTTTCTGCCCTGGTTATTCTTCTGCAGGCAGGGCCAGACGCCGGGCCACACTGCTGCTGGTGCTGGCTTCTTAGAAAATCCATTTATTTTTAATTTACAGCATTCAGTTCCACGAGCCTCTGAGTTCCAGAATTTCTCCCCCTCCCTTTCTGCCCCCTCTCCAAGAGGGCATGCAGTCTAATGTAGGTTCTACGCAGACATTCATATTAAACATGAATTCGTGTTGCTGAGAAGAGCCGAGTCTGTCCAAGGTGGTCATCACCCAGTGTGGCTGTAACTGGGTGCAGTGTTCTCTGGTTCTGCCCCCCTCGCTCAGCATCAGTTCCTACAGGTTTTCCAGAAGTCCTCCCGCTCATCATTTCTGATAGCATAGTAGTATTCCATTACATTCATATACCACATCTTGTTCAGTCTTTCCCCAATGGATGGGCATTCCCCTCAATTTCCACTGAATTTCTTTCTTGATACCACCCTGGGCCTCCCTCCTGGGAAACAGCGCTACTGTGCACAGATACCCTTCATATTCTGTCCTGGATCGTCGCCCTGGGATTGGACCGTGTGCAGCTAGACTGCCAGCTGGCACCTGTCCCCATCTCTGTGCCCCATTGTGGGTCTGGGACTTCCTTTGGTGCTGGTATATGGCCTCCTGCTAGTGTCGTGCCAACCTCTCTGTCTGCCTGTGCAGACCTGGGCCTGGCAAAGGACTTGCTATGACGTTTTCTGAACTTCTCCATCAGGATTTGGTTCGGTACATTTTATAGATGTGTTTGGAGAGACTAACAGGAACCCACTTGCATTGTTTCCTTCTACCTAACCATCTTGGCTTCACCCCCAATTTTCTTTATGTTTTATGGAACTTAGTAAGATGATTGTAAGATTTCCAGTTAACCTTAGGCTCAGGAAGGTGTGGGTTACTGTGTTGCATTTTACAGAGTCTGGTTACATTTGAAAGACAGGATAAGTTTGTTGCTAATTTGGTAACTTCTGTATTTTTTCTCTTGTTACAGGTAGAGCTGGACTTGTAGCTGAAAATCTTTTCCCTGGTAAATTCTGGAGAATTTTATGATTTGAATTGCTTCTACCATGGCTTTACTTCAGAAGCTGCTAAATGGCATTCATTTTCCTAAATTATGCGGGATGCAAGATACTGCACGATGCTTTTTGTTGGGGCCTGGATTTTCTGATTCTCCCTCCCGACTGTACAGTAGTATTAAAAAAACAGAGGCTGCTTCAGATAGATCTTCCCCTGAGGAAAAGACTGAAGGCATATTGGAAAAACAAACTAAGGGTGAGGTTGGTTTAGACCTAATTTCACCTAAGGAAAAGGTTGAAATTATTTTTGACAAAGCAATTAGGGCTGAGATAAAAGACCATTTTAAACTTTTAGCAAAGGAGGTGGTAGACCGTTGGATAGGACCTGAAGGTCGCCCTTTGCATCAAGTTTTACTGGAAAATACTAGGGTAATGTGGCAGTTTCGCAGTGATGAAGATTTGAATAAGTGGCTGGTGACATCGGACAGGACAATAGGAGGCAGAAGCAAAGCCTTCCTGAAAATGGCCAGCAATAACCAAAGCGCACTCTTCTATGGGATTCTCAATACTGAAATTCCTCATGATGGGGAGACTCAACGAAGTGGATACTGTGCACTGACATCCAGGATTCCAAGGGTAGGTGAGATAGTCAAGCTCTTTGGCTCTCTGAAGTCCCCTTCTCTGCAGTCTCCATGGTAGCACATTGCTTTTATTTATGGTGAGGGAAATACACAGAGTATCCTGAGCAGAGGACTCTAATTTATACTGAGGGACACATTTACACCACTGAAATTAAAGGGAAAAAAGCATTCTTAAAGCTTAAAAGCATTCTTAGAAAGTCCCAAATTACTAGTTGACTAGCCCTTATTTTCTAGCTTGGTCATTTGGGCCAGAGTAGATCATTCCAGTATCAGAAAAGCCCAGTGTATCCAGGGTGGTTTTAGAAAAGGTGGATGAAGATTTGAGTATGTGTTTTGTGGGCCCCTGACTCAGCTTTAAAGTAGGATCCCTCCACCCGCCCACCTCTGGCTCTTCTTAGAGGGAGTCCAGATCTTCAGGATCTTCTGAGGAATTATCAGACTGGGAATTGGTTAGGGCTGTCCTGCACCAGACTCCCACACTTGGTTTGGGTTGCACTTGGATAATTCTTAGCAGATCGGGAGACACACTGGCAGGAACTTACTTGCTTCAGTTTGTGTTGTATCATATCGCTACTCTGAAGTTTGAGCTTGGGGTCATCCTGTACTCTTCCTTCTTATTGACTTTCCTATTTCCAGATAGTTGCCAAGTCTTGTCTGGCTTACCTCTGCAACATCTCTTAGATCCTCTCCTTCTGTTCACTAACTTGACCACATTCTCATCATTCCTTGACTATTATTGCCATCTCTTAATTGAATTCCCAGCTTCCTGTCTTTTCCTCCTCTTAACTGACCTCCGCACAGCCACCAAAATAATTCTTCTAAAGTACCAGCTTGACCATCTTACTCTTTTACTCAAGAAAATTCAGTGGCTGCCTATTGTTGACTTTTCTGTTAGGAGGTGTGGGTAGCATGCCTCATCATCAGCCCTCAGGAATCATGGTAGAGCATAGCTTTTTATCAAAGTTTTTAAGGCTTTCAAAGCTGTTTGTAAACTATTTGTTAAAAAATAAATGTTAAATTGTTAAAAAACAGTTTAAAAAAATGCAAAGCATTGTTCAGTGGGAGGTGGTTTGCCCATGCTGAATATTCAATTAATTTTAACAACAAAGATTTCTTAAGCATCCTCTACGTGCAACACATATATACGTCCTAGGGATGGAAAGATGAAAAATGACATTCTCTACTCTGTAGAATCTTACAATCTAACAGAGCCATAGAGAACCACAGATAAGTATATTATAAAGAGTCCATGGATTCAGTGACTCTTACTTCAGAGAATGGGGCAGGGAAAAATTATATAAATTCAGAAATATGGAAGCATTCTTGTGCTCAGATAGTAATAACCGTTCAGTGTTCTGTTTTCATTGTGGTCCAATATTAGTAGATTTGAAGAAAGCCCAAAATGGTTCTTTCTGCAAGAAAGATAAAATAACTAGTGTTTTCTTGTTCTGATTATTTTAGATGGTGATCCCTATTTCACAGCTAGTGGATAGTGCTGTTACTATCCATATAAATATTAGGGTATATAATTAAAATTATCAATTAATATATTACATTGACTTGACTTTTTTCTATGCCTTTAGGGTGCTTTTGAGAGGAAGAAGTATTACGATTGGTCCAATTTTAACACTCTCTATCTCCGTGTGCGTGGGGACGGTCGGCCCTGGATGGTGAACATTAGAACAGACACTGACCTGGTCCAGAAAAGTCAGCATTTGCATAGTTACTTCATGTTCACGCGTGGGGGGCCATATTGGCAGGAGGTCAAGGTAATAACAACAAATTTTCTCTGGGTTCTGGAATTGAGATCCTTTGGAATCATGGCTGCATCTCCGTTTTCTTTGTCTTAATCTCTACTGGTAGAGTGTGGAACTGCTTTATTTGGAAAAAATTAAAGAACTGACCTTTGCCCTTATGACAAATATATTATAATACTCAGTATGACGTCATGATGTCAATGAGTATATTGATATAGTTAGGTGACGGTGATATTCATGAATGTGCCAAGTCACAGTGATTTACATCAATGCCAAATGCACAAATAGATTTTTTTTTTTAACATATAATTTATATCATAGCAACTCTGAACCATCTCTGCGCAATGAATGGCACTATTAAGTTCTCAAGGAAGGGAAATAAGTTTCTCAGGGATCAAAGTTTTTGAAACTTCATGGAACAAAATTCCATCAGTCCATAGGAATACAAACAAAAGGGCAGGGGATGTTACTTTATGAGATTGTTTTTCATTTCTTATCCCATCTTTTTGAACTAGTAATAATATTTCCTTTCACTTGGTTAGTGCTTGCTTTATGTTTCCACAAAATTACTTAGTGCAGTGCCTGGCACACAGTAGGTGTTTAGTAAATGCTTGTTGATTGGTTGAACCTTTCACATACATTATTGCATTTGACTTAATCCTTAAAAGAATTCTTTGGAGCTAGGTAGGGCCAGGTAGTATTTATTCCCATTTTACAGATTAGGAAATTGAGATTTATAGAAGTTGAATAAATTGGACAAGGTTGTACAGGTGGTAAGGAGGCAGGACTTGAAACCAGGTTGGCTAAGGTGTTCATTTCCATATAATTCATCTTTTAGTTAAAGAAGCAGAGAGCCAGCATCACCAACATTGTGTTAGGGAGACCTGAAGATACTATAGTACTAAGCTAATACATATTAGTGTTTCACCTAAACCAAAAATGATTTTAAACATTCAAAATGAAAGAAATCTTATGTGTAAATACTTTTAAAATCACTAGCAAATAGTTTTCCTTGCCTTTTCTGTACAAATCTTAAAATGGCAATTCTTGACTTAAACGATTTTACTCCCAGTAAGACTTTTTAGATTGACAAGGAAATGAGATGTCTTTTAATTAATTTTTTGATGTTGTTTAACCTTTAGTGAGCTGAGAAAGAGCAAGACTCTCAAATATTACTTAAAATTGCTTAAGTTTATGGTGGAAGTGTACCCACATGTTCACATGGTTCCCCTCTCCTTTCATTTTAAGGAGGGAAAATATTTAGGATTAAAGATGGGGAAATTATTTAATAAGGAATAATATCTCATCATCTTCTGTATATAAGTCATATATGTTTAAAGTTTCTAACTTTTTCTTTTACTAGTTAAGTAACCTAAATTTCCTTATTTGTATAACTTTATCCCACTCTGTCTCTATATTGCACTCGCTCTATAAGCTTGTAAAATTTATTTTTATTTAGAACTTAACACCAAATAGAATGGGTACTTTCCTATATAGAGAACAGAAAAAGAGAATTATGCATTGCAAAGTCTTGAGGTACATATCTGTGTATATCTATGTTTTTGAGATTATTACACATACAGAATAGGAATTGGGATTAGTCAAGTGTTTTTATAGAATTTATATACCAAGGAGATAAACTCTACAAAAAATAATTTAGGGGAATAGTAGGCAAGTATAAACATCTTTTTTTCTTATTCAGTGGTTAGATCTGGGTAATTACAGACAGAATTTTCAGAAAAGTTAAGTTGTTAGGGATAAAAATAGCCAGATGGATGAGAAGTGGTGAGGTTGGCAGAGGGCCTACAGAGAAGTTGTTTGTTTTATTTTTAAATTGGAGTATGTGAGATGTAACACATTAACTGGGGGAGACCTTCATCATTCACATACACACATGTACACACATATGTATGTGAATATATATATTATATATATATATATATACAGAGAGAGATATCTATCTATATATATAAATGTAGTATTACCTTACTACATGAATTTAGAATTAAGTTTAAATTAATTATCATCCCCTTGTGTGATTTCATCTAAGTAAATGCCAGATTTCTCTGCATTTCAGCCATGAGTAATGAGATAAGTGCTTTCTTACTGCAGATTCCCTTCTCCAAGTTTTTTTTCTCCAGTAAGGGGAGGATCCAGGATAGTCAGCATCAGCTTCTGACAGACCAGGTGAGTTTTTTGTGAATTTACAGGACCACGAGGTCTTTTTGGACAATGCTGTTCCAGTGAAGGTGCTCACTGCATTTTACTTGTATAGCAAAGGATAATTGTTTATGCCTGAAAAGTGACAATCTTGGGCCTAAGTTTATCATTGCTTTTTTATTAGGTAGACTAAGAAATGATACTGTGATACTCCTGTCTTTGTAGAGCCACAACAGCATGTTTCATCCTTAAAATGGGGTAGAGCAGCTCAGAATCCAGAGATTTCTTACAATGTCACAAATCTATAAAAGGGCCTTCCCTGGAATGATGAAGAGAATGGGAGAAAGGTTGCTACCATTCACATTTTTATGGTGTCTGTTAACCCTCTTATGACAACTCTGTGAAGTAAGAATTATATTATTTTACATATGAGGAAGCTGAAACATGGAAAGGCCAGTGGCGTGGCAAGGTAGTGACAGACGCAAGCTTGACGTAACTCTCTTTTGTCGTGCACCTTCCTAGTGGCCTGGATGGGCAAGTGCTAATCTCCTCTAGCTTTGCAAGAGAGGACAAGAGCTTTTTAAATGCTTCCTAGGGATTAGCAGGATTTTACATGTCTTATTAGAACAGAGAAACATCTTAGACTGAAGCATGAAGACTCAGCTATAATAAGCATCCGAGGGAATTAAAAATTTGTCATCAATGAGCACAAGATTTTAATGATTTTCTTTTTTTTTTCTCAATACAGATCAGTAGTATTGGATTCACCCTGGCTGATAAAGTTAATGGTCCATTCTACCTGGAGTTAGATTTTATCGGAGTGTTTCATGACCCAGCCCATACTGAAGAATTTGCCTATGAAAATACTAAAAAGATTTGTGGGAATCTTTAGCTGGCACAGTGGATCATCATTTGTTCACAATTAAGTAATTGATATCATTCGGTTACTTGACCGGGATGAAATAAACTTTTTATTGCTAGTGCTTTCTGCAGTGCTGTCTTTGTTTGGTATTATTGGGAAATGATCAATTCTTTTTATTTCTTAAGAGGAACAGGAACAGCTTTGGATCCAAATCTAAAGAGAAGGCAAGGGATATATGGGACACTTAGGATAATCATTTGTTTAAATAGCATGTAAGGCCTACAGCATGCTTTCTTTACAGTAACTTTGTGTAGTGACCATATTAACTCCTTTTACAGGTAAAGAAATGAACCGAGAGGTACATGGCTTTCCTCATTCAGCCATGTGACCATAGGTTCTGAATTCAGTTTTATTTTCAGTTCTAAATTCACCACCTCCCACACTTCCCTCCCCTTCCCTTTGAGAAGGCAAGAAAAACAAAACCTGTTACAAATATATATAGATATGCAAAATAAATTTCTGCATTAGCCATGTTATGACTATGGATTCTAAACCCAGGGACTCTGATCCCCCAAGTCAGACGTTTCCGGGATAGCACAATAGCTCACAGTTCTGTTGTCCTGCTCACCCTCTGTACTTCCACGTAATTGTCTGCATAGGGACTCAGATGCTTTCTTGCCTATAAATGTAAATTTTAAGAAAATGTTTTTATATGGATGCCTTATATTCGTATCATATTAATTTCCAAATATATGTCTCCTCTGTGCCTGTCTATGCCTCTTTCCCTTGTAACAAAGATTTTTAAAAAAAGCTAATTCAGCAAAACCAATCTGCCCACTGTGTCTGACGTCTGACAGTGTATGCATTTGAATATAAGTTCTTCAGTGGCAGAATTCAAACAGGTTACTTGACTGCCAGAAAAGTAGATAAGACGTGTTTGAAAATCTAGTACCATTTAAAGTTTTTATTTGTCTTTTAAATAAGTTTTTATTGATATCTTTTGTTTCTACTGTCATAGTTATCTCAAATATCTTTGCCTCTTCTCCTTACAGAGAGCCATCCCATAATAACATTTTTTTTTAGGGAGGACAAAAAATCAGTATAAATGATCAATATATTGGAAAAAGTCCCCAAACATGTACAACGTATAACATCTTTAGATCTCTCACCTCCATGAAGGGGTGAGTTGGAGGTATCTTCTCTTATCTCTTGAGTCTTACTTGATCTTTATAATTTTGTTATATTAACTTTTGATTTTTTGGTTTGTAGCTAAGTTTTCTATTTACATTGTAACTACTGTGTATATTGTTTTCTTGGCTCTGCCTGCTTCACTTTGCATCAGTTCTTAGAGATCTTTCCATGCTTCTCTGTGCTCATCACAAACATCATTTCTTAGATTCCATTATATTCATATACCACAATTTGTTTGGCTATTCACCTACTTTGTTAGTTATCACAAAAAGTGCTGCTTTAAATTTTTGGCATTTGTGGGGACTGTTTTCTTACCAATGGAGTCTCTGATTCAGAGTATAGACATTTTAGTCACTTTATTTACGTAATTCTAAATGCTTTCCAAACTTGGTGTACCAACAACATATTAGTGTGCCTATAACCCCTCCAACATTGTTGCCATTTGGGGGGCATTTTTGCCAGTTTCCAGGGTATGAGGTGAAATTGTGCATTTCTCTTTAGTATTAGTGATTTGGAACATTTTTTCATGTGGTTGTGGATACTTTGAGCACTGCTCATATCCTTTGACAGTACATCTATTGGGGAATGCCTATATATATATATGTGTGTGTCATATATATTTATTATCTATCTTTGATACCAAGCCCTTATTTGGGAAATTTTGGTACAAAGATTTTTTTCACATTTGACCGCTTCCCTTCTTATCCAAGGATAAGAATCCAGTGATGCATTAATGTCATTTGTGTAGCTTTTCAGTTTCAGGTAATCAAAGTTATCTTTTATTTTTTGTGATTGCCTCTGTCCTGTTTGGTTAAGAATATGTCATTTACCCATAACTTTGAGAGGTATGTGATCTTGTTTCTTTTCTAACTTTTTTACATATAATCTTGTATAAAGGTCACATATTTATTTAAAATGTACTGTTGAGTGTGCCCGTAGGGCTTCTTAAATTTTTTTCACTGGCCTTTTTGAGTTTTGGTGGCATTCATTGGCATTGTACGATCTGAGGGTATGCACGCTGCAAAGTGCATGCTTTCTGTTCTGCAGTGAAGTTCTCAGATGAAACATGGCCAAGTGTTTGATTTTGAATTAAGTTTTGGTCTTTGCACGTTCAGAAACCTTTCATTGCCAAAGAAGGTTTAGCCTAATTTCTGCCACACTGCTTTCCTAGCAGTTTTTAATCAAACCAAGAGTTTTTTCCTAGGTAATTTATGTTTTCCACTGTATCAAATACTGTGTTATTGAATTCTGTTGCTTCTGAATTCTCCCTTATTTACTTGATCTTGTTTCTCTATTTTTAAACTAATACCAGATGGTTTTGATGACTGCTGCTTTATAATATAGCTCAAGGTCTAGAAGTGTTCTACCCCTTCTTCTATACTACTTTTAGTAGTTTCCCTTGATAGTTCAGATTTTTTGGTTTTTTCCAAATGGTTTTGTTCATTATTTTGATGCATAGTAAATTTTTTTCTATTTTCTCAGTTTTATTTCATTTATGTCTGTTTTTTAATGTATTTCTTATAAGTAACAAATTGCAGGGTTTTGTTTTCTTATTCAGTCTGTCACTCATTTTTTGATGTTTAAATTCTTTCACATTTAAAATTTTGAGTTAGGTTTATATTTTCCTCCCTCTGTCCCTAATATTGTTTTTTTTCCAAGTTAGGTTTTTTTCCCTCTCTTCTCGTCTACGTTCCTTCAGTTACTTTACCTTAAGCTTTTTTAAGGTGTCTTCCCACTGGCTCTCTGCCCCTCACTCCTGATCCCCGCCTCGTTTGTTACCCCTTTTCTTTTGGGGTAAACAAGTATTATTGTTATTAAAAGTATGAAACAGATGATAGCTCAGGAGAAATCGAATTTTCAGCTTTAATTTTATTTATAAAAATTGTACAAAGCAGTAGAAATCTTTTAGCAGGTTAGCTTAGGTACAATATTTTAATCTGACAGAGACTGTGCCAAATGTAAAATTCTGAAAGTCAAGAGAGATGGCTATAAT
Organism: Notamacropus eugenii; assembly: GCF_028372415.1. Classification (NCBI taxonomy): domain Eukaryota; kingdom Metazoa; phylum Chordata; class Mammalia; order Diprotodontia; family Macropodidae; genus Notamacropus; species Notamacropus eugenii. Next base: position 27,489,024 of record NC_092878.1, on the reverse strand, counting down.
TCTAAGCATCTGAAATCTTTTATACTCTTTGAATACGCTACTAGATTACACAGCACAATAATCTTGAAAACTAACTTAAAGAAATAATATAAGAATGAAAAGACTCTTGTGAGCATGATTCTTTTACTTTAGTCTTGAAAGCGTTCAAGGCATAAATGTGAAAAATGGCATTTAATAACAAATTAGCAATGAATATGGATTTAAAGAGAAGAGTTATATAAAGAAAAATCTAAGAAAGCATTGCAGCTTGACGTTTTTTATATTGATGCATACTTAGTTAGGGTTCAGTATTTTTAGTTAGTAAATTCTCTAGAAGTTCAGGAGTCTTCCCTTCTACCTTCTTTTCTCCCATCATCTAATATGTGAAAAAGGTTAAACCCTAGGACTAGAAGAAGATACATGACATTAAAAATCTAGTTCAAAGTCTAAGAGGTTGTACTTATTAAACAAAAGAGTTAGGGAAAGGCCATTTTAGATAATTTGCCAGAGTTTACAAGTGAAGTATTTGGAAGCTGACGGTATCACTATTTCAATGACGGTGGTTAACAGCAGGTTAGTATGACGAGGAGGGGTAAGAACAGTGTTAGGACAGGCTGGGTGAAATTTACAACGACAAAACAAATATAGAAATATTTACAGACACATAACAGAGTCATGATTAAGAATATCTACAGAGTGCTGGGCAGATTGTTACTTCCCAAGCATGACGAGTCCTCTGCGGCTTCCAAGGACACCATCTTTCTTCTCTTTCCTTTTCTGCTCATGTTTCCTCCGGTGCTCTTCTCTGAAGGTTCAAAGACACATTTTTGAGATTATGGAGCACCAAGGTATCTTGCAGCCATTAGAATACCACTTTTACATTAGAGTAGCGTTAATGCCCAAACTACAAACATGCCAAATAAGGACGAAACGACAACATTTCATGTAATCAAAGTATAAAACTGGAGATTTTCTTAATCTGAACTCCATGGATAGATTTCAGGGGGTCTTCACTGGGGGAAAAATTACATCTTCATTTTCAGTAACCTCTAACTGAAATTTAGCATTTCCATCAATTATTTAAAAACACTTCTGAAAAGGGATTTATAGGCTTCAAGAGAGGGCCAAAGGGGCCCAGGACACAAATGATTAAGAGCCCCTTTATCATCCCTATGCTAAACAGTTAAAAAGTAGTGCTTCAGTAGAACATTTAACACAAGAACAGCATTTTAAATGTTTTTATAGAAAAGTTCAAAACTAAACAATCATAGTAGTTCTATACTGACCTGGTCTGGAGATGTGGCTGTTTGTAAGTTCTTTTGTGGAAGTCAATCCTATTTGTTGTCTCATTCAGAGGAGTATTTCCTTTAGATTCCCCCCATGGTTTTAGCCTCCCTACATAAAAGCAAAAAGAAATGTAAAAGTTTTAGCAGATGCTTGCATTTATTACCTTTGTTCTTATCAGCTGTGGCTCCTTGTGGAATGTCAAAGTTTGTCCTTTAAAAAAAAATGTACATATATATATGTACGTATATGTGCATGCATATACACATGCACACCTACACCATCTACCCACCCATCAACACATATCATACAGTCTTCTACTTATTTTGATACCACATCCCTGCAATGAATTTCAAGTATTAAGGCACACCCTTTTCCTCCCTCCCCGCCCAATAACAATGAAGTCCATATTCCTATGTCAGCTTCCTGCATGGGGCCATCGGTGTTATCTGTGCCACTGAAATTTTCAGTATATTCCTTAGGAGGTTTTTGGAAGTCAAATGGGAAAAAAACTTGGATCAAATAATTTTCATGTAGAAAAAAATTACAAATTTCAAAAAGAATTTCATTTTCAAATGATCATTTCTACAAAGTCCAAAGAAGCCATTTAACACCTCAATTATAGCAATATGAAAAAACAATAACTACCTCTCAGCAGGTAGACTGCCACTGATATTCTCCACAGTTATTTTAAATGGAATTTTTCTTTCTATCTCTTGCTTTTGTTAGTAATATATAGAAATGCTGATAATTTATGTGGGCTTATCTTGTGTCCTGCAACTTTGCTAAAGTTGTTAATTATTTCAACTAGTTTTATAATTAATTCTCAAGGGTTCACTAAGTATATAATAAGTACCTCTCTCAAGGAGACACTTCCACATTTTAGGGTCAGTCTATAACCCCAAGGGCAAAATCCAACCTACCCAATCTATTTTAACAGATATTTTCTAAAACTATAGACCGGAGAGCTGTACCTTTAACTAAATGTTGTGAACAATGGTACTTTGTAAAATTAGTTGTCAGTTTGACAAGAAAGGAATTTAGATTCATATGGCATAGCTCTGTGAATTCTAAATAGGTGAGGTACAAACATTCACAGATCTGGAAGAGATGGGAGAAAACAGAATAAAAGTTATCTCAAAACTATGGAAGGAGACTATTTTTTTGATTTAACAAATAGAATTACAGGAGACAAGACAGATGTGCTGGAGTATATTGAAATTTAAAAAACCAAACCAAACCACACCTGAGAGCTATGTAACTAAAAAAATAGATTAAGAAAAATATTTATGGTCATTTAAATGACATATGTCCACAAACATTAACATAAATTGGACACCTAAAATATGTGTCAGTGGTAATACCTAAATACCTTTTGACATAAATAATAAAAAAATAGGAAGAGAATTTTCAAAAGATGAAATACAATGATTAATAAACACGTGGAAAAAACATTTGCCTCTAAATTCAAAACAACTTTGAAGTACCACCTTATACCCACCAAATTGGCAAAAATAATGAAAAGCAATGAAACTCAGTATTAGCATGGTTGTGGCAAACAAGCATGTTCATTCATGGCTGGCAGAATTTAAAACATTAAATTACCGGGAAGCAATCTGGCAGTAATAACAAAAAATGTTTGACCCAAATGCCTTTGGTTATGAATATAAGTGGACAGTTATTTTTTTTAGAGCTGCATGTTCAAAGATTTTCCTAGCAGCATGATATGTAATTGGAAAGAAACAAACCTCATAAGCAAACGAAACATCTAGCAACAGGAGAATGGTTAAATAAAGCACAAAGCAGCAGAGACCACAGGCTCTGGAATTAAGAGGTTCACAGCCCCTCTCAGAGCCATACTATCTGTGTGATCTGGAGCGAGCATCTCTGTCTCTGGCCTCACTCTCCTAACGGTAATGGGAAAGGGTTGGTCTAGATGACTTCTGGGGTCCCTTCCATCACTAGTTGTTCTATGAAGCCCTGATCCTAAGTTATGGTACATGAAACGTAAGATAATAGCATAAATCAATTGATATGGGTACATACAGGGAATAGAAAGAAACCTAGGAAGACCTTTATGATATAATACAGAATCAGAAGAATAAAGTGTATACAACAGTTACATGAGGAAAAAGGAGTGAGCAAATGGATGGTGAATTCTTTTGAGGACTTAAGAGGTGACACTGAAAATATTTCATGATGCTTTATACATTGAAATTAATAAATTTCTGTGTAAATAGTATTAAACAAATGTGTTTGGATTAATGTTTAATATTGCTTCTAATGAAACATAAAAAGAATTATAATAGTTTCTGCAGCACAGGTAGCTGTTGAAATGTGCTGAGGATATAGTGGATATCAGCACAATATTTTTACTCTTCTCCCAGCTTACAACCCATTTTCAAATTTTGTATGTAGCCCTCAATTGTGCTTTTACTTAGATATGTTGGTCTCAGATTCCTGTCTCTCTTTACTTACAATGTCCAAATGTTATTCCAAACAAAACTAGGGTAAGTAACTATGCTGGTCACAGAAATTAAGACTTGAAAGGTCCTTGGGCGCCACCTAATCCAATCCATAAACAATGAAGAATCTCTATCACAGCACACCTGACACAAGTGGTCTGCTAGTTTTTGCTAGAAGATTTCTGGGAAGATCCCACTAACCTCAAAGTTTTGTTTGAAGTTTAAAAAAAGAATTCACCCTAGCTCTACCAGATCTCAAACTGTATTATAAAGCAGCAATTATCAAAACCACTTGGTACTGTCTAAGAAACACAAGGGTAGACAAGTGGAATAGGTTAGGTACTCAAGACATAGTAGTCAATGAATCTAGCAATCTAGTGTTTTATAAATCCAAAGACCCCAGCTTCTGGAATAAGAACTCACTGTCTGACAAAAATCGCTGGGAAAACTGGATAACAGCGTGGCAGAAACGAGGCATAGACCAATGCCTGACACCATACACAAGTATAAAGTCCAAATGCGTACATGATCTAGGTATAAAGATGGATACTATAAACAAATTAGTGGAGCAAGGGATAGTATATTTATCTAATTTATGGAGAAGGGAAGAATTTTTGACTAAACAAGAGATAGAAAGCATTATGAAGTGCAAAATGGATAATTTTGATTACATTAAACTGAAAAGGTTTTGCACAACCAAACCCAATGCAACCAAGATTAGGAGAGAAGCAGAAAATTGGGAAAGAATTTTTGCAACTAGTGTCTGTGATAAAGGCCTCATTTCTAAAATACATAGAGAACTGAGTCAAATGCACAAGAATGCAAGTCATTCCCCAATTGATAAGTGGTCAAAGGATATGAACAGGCAGTTTTCAGAGGAAGAAACTAAAGCTATCTATAATATAAAAAAATGCTCCAAATCACTATTGATTAGAGAGATGCAAATCAAAACAATTCTGAGATACCACATCACACCTTTCAGATTGGCTAACATGACAAAACAGGAAGAGGATAAATGGTGGAGAAGATGTGGGAGAGTTGGAACACTAATTCATTGTTGGTGGAGCTGTGAGCTGATCCAACCATTCTGGAGAGCAATTTGGAACTATGCCCAAAGGGCTACAAAAATGTGCATACCCTTTGACCCAGCAATATCACTTCTAGGACTGTGTCCCCAAGAGATCATAAAAATGGGAAAGGGTCCCACATGTACAAAAATATTTATAGCAGCTCTCTTTCTGGTGGCCAAAGACTGGAAATCAAGGAGATGCTCATCAATTGGGGAATGGCTGAATAAACTGTGGTATACGAATGTAATGGAATACTATTGTGCTATAAGAAATGATGAATAGGAGAACTTCAGAGAGGCCTGGAAAGACTTACATGATCTGATGCTGAGTGAAAGGAGCAGAACCAGGAGAACTTTGTATACAACAACAACCATAGTGTGTGAGGAATTTTTCTGGTAGATGTAGCCCTTCACAGCAATGCAAGGACCTAAATAATTCCCAACAGTCTCAAGGCAAAATGCCTTCCACATCCAGGGAAAGAACTATGGAATTCGATTGCAGAATGAAGCAGATCATTTTCTTTTGTATTATGTTTTGGTTTGTTTTATGATTTCTCCCATTCATTTTAATTCTTCTATGCAACATGACTAAGGTGAAAATGTATTTAATAGGAATGCATGTGTAGAACCTATATAAAATTGTACACCTTCTCAGAGAGGGAGTGGGGAGGTGGAGGGAAGGGAGGGAAAAAATCTAAAATATATGGAAGTGATTGTAGAACACTGAAAACAAAATTAAAAAAAAATTCAAATTTAAACATCAAATAAAAATAACTTTCCATAGCTTGTATATGTACCTGCAAATCACTACTATGTGGAACTTGCTTTTCTTTTAAAGTTTAATAATTTCAACATGTAATGCCTTTTTTTAAGATTTAAATTTATTTGTTTTTAGTTTTCAACATTCATTTCCACAAGATTTTGAGTTCCAAATTTTCTTCCCATCTTTTCCTTCCCCCCACCCAAGACAGCATGCATACTGATTTCCCCTTCTCCCAGTCTGTCCTCCCTTTTATCATCCCCCCCTTTTTATCCCCTTCTTTACTTTCTTGAAAGGCAAGATAGATTTTTATATCCCATTGCTTGTATATCTTATTTCCCAGGTGCATCTAAAAACAATTTTTTAACATGTTTTTAAAACTCTGAGTTCCATATTCTCTCCCTTCTTCCCTCCCCACCCCATTGAGAAGGCAAACAATTCAAAATAGGTTATAAATGTGTAGTTATGCAAAACACCTCCATAATAGTCATGTTGTAAAAGACTAACTATATTTTCCTCCATCCTATCCTGATTATTCTAATTATTCTATTTTCTCCTTTGAACCTGTCCACTTTTCTAAAGTCTTTGCTTCTAACTACTGGTCCCCAAATCTGCCCTCCTTTCTTTCATCCCCCTTCTTATTCCTTTCCACCCCTACTTTCCTGTAGAGTAACATACCCAATTGAGTGTGTACTTTATTCCCTCCTTAAGCCAAATCTGATGAGAGTAAGATTCACTCATTCCTTCTCACCTCCCCCCTCTTTCCTTCCATTGTAAATCCTTTTTCTTGCCTCTTTTATGTGAGATAATTTACCCCATTCTATGTCTCCCTTTCTGCTCCCAATATATGGCTCTTTCACCCCTTAACTTTATTTTTTAGATATCATCCCTTCATTTCTGACTTACCCTGTGCCATCTATCTATCTCCTCCAACTACCCTAATACTGAAAAAGGTCTCATGAGTTATAAACATCATTTTTCCATACAGAAATGTAAACACTTCAACTTTAATAAGTCTCTTATGATTTCTCTTTGCTGTTTACATGTTCATGCTTCTCTTGATTCTTGTATTTAAAAGTCAAATTTTCTATTCAGCTCTGTTCTTTTCATCAAGAATGCTTGAAAATTCTCTATTTTATTTAATGTCCATTTTTTTCCCCTGAAGGATTATACTCAGTTTTGCTGGGAAGGTGATTCTTGGTTTTAATTCTAGCTCCTCTGACCTCTGGAATAATCATATTCTAAACCCTTTGATCCCTTAATGTAGAAGCTGCCAGACCTTGTGTTATCCTAATTGTATTTCCACAATACTTGAATTGTTTCTTTCTGGTTGCTTGTAGTATTTTCTCCTTGACCTAGGAACTTTGGAATTGGGCTATGATATTCCTAGAAGTTTTCCTTTTCTTTCCAGAAGTGATGGGTGGATTCTTTCAATTTCTATTTTGCCCTCTGGTTCTAGAATATCAGGGCAGTTTTCTTTGATAAATGCTTGGAAGATGATGTCTAGGCTGTTTTTTTGATCATGGCTTTCAGGAAGTCCTATAATTTTTAAGTTATTTATCTTGCCCTACAGGACAAGAGAGAAGATAGGGATAAGGGAAGAGAGGGGTGTCAGAAGGGAGGGCAGAATGGTGGGAGGGGTAATCAGAATGCAAGGTGTTTTGGGGTGGGGAGAGATGGAGAGAAAATCTGGAACTCAAAATTTTGTGGAAATGAATGCTGAAAACTTAAAATAAACATGTAAAATTGAAAAAAATAAAGAAATAAAATGAGCTAGAGAAGGAAATAAAATTTTTAAAAAATGTTAAATTGCCTCTCCTGGATCTATATTCCAGGTCAGTGGTTTTTCCAATGAGACATTTCACATTTTCTTCTATTTTTTTGTTCTTTTGGTTCTGTTTTATAATTTCTTGATTTCTCATAAAATTATTAGCTTCCATTTCCTCCATTCTAATTTTGAAGAAATTATTTTCTTTAGTCAGCTTTTGGACCTTCTTTTCCATTTGTTCAATTCTGCTTTTTAAGTCATTCTTCTCCTCACTGGCTTTTTAGACTTCTTTTGCCATTGGGTTAGTCTAGTTTTCAAGTGCTGGGTATGGAAGCTTAATTCCATGTGGACAGTCTCGGGCGGGTAAAGGTGGGAACTTCTAAATCTTAGAGTTCTCACAAGGCCCCCCAGGAAAACGACTGGGAATCGAGGTGAACCGAGCTATCTCGTGTATTTCCGCCTCTTCCCGTGAGAGACGTGATGGGAGAGAGCTCTCCCCGCCCTCGAGATTGTCCCGGATCTGGGCACACCTAACAGCACGGTATTCAGATGCAAACTATGCGGCTGGAGAGCTTAAGGAGGATCAGGAAAGCCTGAAAGTTCTCTGGGGCGGAGGGGCCACGTGTGAGGACAACAAGGCTCCGCTTTTCCTCTCTCCTCTCTCCCCTCCCCCTCTCTCCCCACTTACACTTCTACTTCCAATCTCTTATTGTAAGATCTTTGCCTCCTTGGGAGATTCTTCGCTCCCTCCTAAGGAAGAATTCCCCTGCACTTGTAACTAGACCCTGAAATAAAGCTCAACCCTTGTTCGACTCTGGAACGTCCTTTCTCTCATACGAGCATCCGGTTTGGCCAGCCGAAGACCTCCAATAGAGGTAAGGGAAGACTCGGGTAGCCCACAGGCCTCTAGGCCTGGCATTCAAGGTGTTATTTTCTTCAGTATTTTTTGCTGTTGACTCACTTTTCATGATTTTCTTGCATCACTCTCATTTCTCTTCCCAGTTTTTCCTCTAATTCTATTATTTGATTTTCAAAAATCTTTTTGAGCTCCTCCATGGCCTATGCCCTTTGGATTCCTATTCCTCTTGGAGGCTTTTGATGTAGGATCTTTGACTCTGCTGTCCTCCTCTGGTTGTATGTCCTAAGCCTCCTTGTCATTAAAATAAGATTCTATAGTCTTGAGTTCTTCTATGATGTTTACTCATCTTCCCAGCCAAATACTTCACTTTCTAACTCTTTGTCAAGGTAGAACTTTGCTTCCAGTGGGAGTGGGGTTGGGTGTACCGATCCCCCACTGTCTGTGGGCCCAGAGCTCTGGAAGCACAGCTTTTGTTGCTGCCACTGACCAGCACTGCCACCACCCCCACCACCCTGGGGCTGGGGCCTAACCCAGTCAGACTGCATACTCCTTTCACCTGGGTCCCAGAGTTTTCTCACTGACCTTTTTGGTGTTTGTGGGTTGAGAAGTCTGGAAACTGTCACAGCTGTTAATGATTCAGTCCCCTGAGGCTTGTTCTGGCCCATCTATGCCAGTGTGGCCCACGCCAGACTGTGCTCTGCTCCCTGCCTGGTGCAACAAGACCTTTCCTGTTGACTTTCCAGGTTGTCCTGGCATGGGTATTTGTTTCACTATGTCATTTTGTGGGTTCTATAGCTCTAGAATTTGTTTAGAGTCATTTTTTACAGGTATTTAGAGGGCTTTGGGGGAGAGCTCAGGGAAATCCGTTTGTACTCCACCATCTCCACCCCTCCAACATGTAACTTTCAAAATTGTCTTGCTTGTCTGTAATTCCTAATGTTCTCAATTTTTGGGGAACCCTATCCTTAGTCTCTTTCTCCCTATTATGTCCCTCTTCCTTGGAGAACAGAGAGAGAAAAACCCTTTTAATGAGTAAGCATAGTTAAGGAAAACCAATTTCCATATTGACTATGTCCAAAAATTCTTCATCTGTCCTCTGGAATCATTGGTGGTTACTGTATTAATCACAGTTCTTAAAAATCTTTCAAAGTTATTAGTCTTCACCATGTTGTCATTGTATAAATTATTCTCCAGGTTCTGCACACTTTACTTCACATCAGCTCACAAGTCTTCCCAGGTTTCTCATGGTACAATAACATTTCATTACATTCATATACCATAATATGCTTTGCCATTCTTTCCAGTTCTTTGCCACCAAAAAAGAGCTACTATAAATAATTTCGTATATATTGGTCCTTTTCCTTTCTTTGACCTCTTTGGCATATAGGTCTAGGAAGTAGTATCACTGGTTCAAAGGGTACGCACAATTTAATGACCTTATGGGCATAATTCCAAAATGCTTTCCAGAAGGGCCAAACCAATTCACAAGTTCCAACAGGGCATTAATGTACATACCTATTTTTCCATAGCCCCTTCAAATTCTGTCAGTTTCGTTTTTTGTCATCTTTGACAATCAGATAGGAATGAGGAAGAATCTTAGAATTGCTTTAAGTTTGCATTTCTCCAATCTGGAAAATTTTTTTTATGTGGTTGTTGATAGCTTAGATTTCTTCCATTGAAAACTGCCTGTTCATATCCTTTGATCATTTAGCAATGGGGGAATGTCTCTTGCTTTTTAAAATTTCAGTCAGTTCCTTGGAAATGAGACTTTTGTCAGATAAATGTTCTTCAAAGATTTTTTTCCTTGTTAACTGTTTCCCTTCTATTTTAACTGCATTGGTTTCATTTGGACAAACGCTTTTTAGTTTTATGCAATCAATCTTGTCCACTCTGTCTTCATCCCATACAATCGATAGCTCCAGTTATTAGTAAGTCCTAGTTATTAGTGTTAATGTTCTTTATGTCAAGCTAAATTTGCAACTTTTACCAACTGTTCTTAGTTCTGCCTTTTAGGGCCAATAGAAAAAAAATTCATTCCCCTTTCATATGATAGCCCTTCGTATACTTGAAAATAGCTGTCCTGTCTCTTCTTCAGCCTGAGGGTGCGTCATCTCTCTGGTTGATCCCCATCCAGTGTTACCTGGAAGTCCATCACAATTTTGGCTCCCTGCCTCTGGATATTCTCTGACTTCTTAGTGTCCTTCCCAAATTATGCAGTGCAGAACTGAAAAGCATTTTCCAAAATGGGTTTGGCCAGGGCACGGGCTAGTCAGATCATCACTCCCCCTCCTCCTGGAGGTTATACTACCCTTTACTCAGCTCCAAATCCCACAAACTTTTTTAGTTGTCTTATCACAGTATGGAGGGTTGATTTGTATGGAGCTTGTGGGCCACTACAACTCTCAGATCTTTTTCACAGAAACTCCTATCCAGCCATACTTCTCCACCTTCCCCTGCACTTATGAAGCTGACTTTTGAATCACATGCAAGTAGGACTTTACATTCAGCCCCATATTGTAGTCTATAACAATCTTTTTTGATCCTGTCATTCACTGTGGTAGCTATGCCTCCCAGTTGTGTGGCATTTAAAATTCGATAAGGATGTGGTTTATACCTCTATCTTACATCATCAGGAAAATGTTAAAATAGCCCAAGGCCATGCATAGATCTCCAGTGCTCCCCACTGGACACCTTCCACACTGATATTGGGTCATCAATGACAACTCTTCGAGCCCAGACATTCAACCAGTTCCAAGGCCATCTTACTGTTCTATCGTATAGTCCACAGCTCTCCATCTTTCCCACAAAAACATCATAAGATGTTTTACTAAACACTAGGTCAAATCTAGACCCACTATACCTACTTGTTCCAATCTACCAATTTAGCAACCATTAGCCTGAAGAGAAAAAAACAACATGTAAATCAGTCTTATTCCTTTCAGGAGAATTTTGTGATTTTCTTTCCAGGCAATTCTTCGACAACTGGATAAAATAGGTACTAGTTTTTAATTTTGACAGATGGGTGTGTAATGACATTTCTAAGGATACTTGTAGTTAGTCAGCCAGTAATGAAACTACTACCACGTTGAAACAGTGGATAGCTTTCTCATTTTTAGACAAAGTCTTTGAATCTTCACGATGGTAGAACTTTTTAAGAGGTGTATTCTTTGCATGCCCCATACAAAATACACTATCATGACATACCTTTGTGTGGCTCATAGCGAAGTGGACGGGAAAGACTTGCTTTGAGATCAAATACTGGTTTCTTATTACTGACTGGAGTCTGTGCTGCCTCAGCTGTAAACTTGAATGGGGTAACAGCTAAAAACGACAAGAACAAATACAAGATTGGTAAATAGCACATCAATCACTCCCACAGTCCTAGGCTTTTCAAAATAACGCTATCTTGTCTTGAGAAAGCAACATATTTAAGCGGTCTAAACTTGATAAAAAGGGGAAACAGAATCAACAAAAGGCTATACGGTAGAAAGAGTAAATAATTAGCCACTGGGCCTTATTTTTCAGTCATATCTCCCCAAAACATTTAGTCATCTTCTCTACGCCTTATTTGGTCAAGAATTTTTCTCTAGTCATCGTTTTCATGTGTATCTCCTTCTCTGCCCTGTTTATGAGGTAACTTTGTATGTCTACGGCAAGTATGCTTTCAGAGTTTATTTTCATATTTGGTGTGAGGCACTGGTCTCCACCTAATTTCTACACAGTTATTTCCCAGTTTTCTCAGCAGTTTTTGTTGTGAAGTGAGACCTTACTGCAAAAGTTAGGGTGTTTGGCTTTATCAAATACTATGCACTGCTATTTGTTTGCTTCAACATGTCGTATACTTAACCAGCTTTTCCATTTTTTTATATTGTGCCAAATAGTTTCCATGATTATTATTTTCCAGCATAGTTAGGACTCTGGTACTATTGAGCCCCCTTCCCCCCACCTGTTCCCTTTATTTCCCCTAAGGGTTCTTCAACTTTTGTTCCTCCAGATGAATTTTATTGGAATTTTCTCCTAGGTCTATAAAGTAACCCTTTGGTGGTTCAGTATGGCACCACAGAAGTAAATTGATTTAGGTGGTGATTTTTGTCATATTGACCTCATCTGGTCTTGGGGGTGCTTTGTCCATGTTTCCAAGGCAGGCCTTCCCTTTAAGCCTCCTGGCTTTGCTCTCTTTGTACCCTTATGCAGTGCAGGTGTGCAGGGCTAGGGACAGGAGAGGTGCAGGGGCCATTCCTTTACTAGCCTGATGGTCTTGAAGCTTGAACTCATCTGGCTTGTTTCTTTTTTGAACTAGACCTGTATCTACCAGACAGGTGCCTGCCGTGGTCTTAAAGACTCATGTCAAGTGACCTGTCTGAGTCCGTATGTTAAGAGACAAGACCCAAACTAGAGTCTTCCTGACTCACCACACTGCCTCAAACCAAGGTATTTTGGTCCATTAAACAAAGGGTTGTTTGCCCGCTGGGCTAAGATAAGGAAAAAGGGTGATGTTTAGGAGGCACTTTTGAAATTGTCATTGAACCACACATCATGAATTTCCAGGCTGTTGGGGCCTAAATTGTGAAGAAAGCCTCCCACGAATAAACCTTCTTTCTTCTGTTGTCTTTGTGTGGAGACCTTTGCAGCCTTCAGATCATCACTCCAATGTTCTTTGCAGCCAGAAGCTATAACTAAAGAGAACCATACTCAGTGTCTGCAGAAGGGGGTTTGGTTGCAGTTAGTTCAAGCTGAACTTTAGTTTGTACAGTTTACTTTAGAATACAGTTCAAGATGCAGAATTTATTCCATGAGCAGCTGCCAGTGTGGGACTTTCTGGGCTTGGATCTTGCCGTGTTCAAGAAGAGTCTATTAGGATCAATGGCAGTATTTCTTGTAAGATATGGATGTTAATGCATAACCTCTGTCAGACTTGCTTAGCTTCTCAAAGAGGGGTGGAGGTGGGGGGAAGAATTTAGAACTCAAAATTTTCAAAAACAAATGTTAAAATATTTACATATAATTGGAAAAAAGAATGTGAATGTTTAATATAGCCCCAGAGAGGTGCCGCTCAATCTCTGGGCCACATCTTTGGAATCTAGAAAGCAAGGTTGATTCAGTATTTGTGAGCATCTGGCATTTCCCCCAGCAGGTAGAGGTTCATTTTTGTGTGAAATATTTGCTGTTCTGAAGGTAACTAATGATTATGCCTGCTGGAAGAAACTTTAGGTGAACAAGTATACATGAAAGATCCAGGAAGCTAATTGGCTTTTTTTTTGTTAGAGGGGAAAGACAAAATAACACAAAGCAAACAGTACCTGGAGTAGGTTCATCCTTGGCTTTACTGGCTTCCTTTTCCTTATTCTTCAGCAGGACAGTCTGGCATTTAGGCTGGGTGTCAAGCATGCTGATATATGGAGACTTTCTGGCTGGAGTCTTGGTCAGTGAGCGTTTGTGCTCATTATCTTTAGTAGCCTCTGAGAACCTTAACAGAATAATACAATGGAATACACTGTTACTGAGAGGCTCACCCACCATCTGCTCATGCTCACTTGTTGAGGGAGCATCCGTTTCACCACACAGTGAGGGAGTGACACCTAAAAGTAGACCATTTCAAAAGAACCTTCTCATCCACCCAAATTCTACTCTCACTTTTTGGATTTTTCTTCTTTGGGGAGAAGGTAGAAAATTTGTTACGGTTCTGAAAACAGACATTTATTTTAATATAATCTCTTGAATATTGGTAAAAACAGTGGAAGGTATGAGAGAAGACAACCCAGCACAAATCCACTAAGAAATAGGATTTCAGAGTTGAAGGTCATCTAGTTCATCCTCTTATGTTGTATATAACTTTTCTTCTTAATACCCTAGCATGTTTTTTTGATCCAAGTGACACCATAGATAGAGTGTAGAACTCAAATCAGAAAGATGTGAATTCACATATGGTCTTAGACACTAGATGTGTGAGTGCAAGTCACTTAGTCTCTGCCTGCTCAGTTTCCTTATCTGTAAAATGGGAATAACAGTAACATCCCTCACTTTCCAAAGCTGTTCTAAGTATGAAATAAGGTATTTGTAAAGCACCTTGCAAACTTAAAGTGCAACATAGAGTTATAATTATTACATATAGAATACTAACAAAATATAATAATAATATAACATGACATATTATAATATTATATATTATGATGATATTATAATAATAATTATTATTGTTATTATTGGCTCCAGACTGTGTTTTAGGGAAAAATTATTTTTTAGTTTTTATACATTCATGAGCCAGATGTTTCTGGAACAGTCCACATCCCTCTGAGACTAGGTGAGGGTAAGCAGGAGGGAACGCAACCCTTCGGACTCAATTCTACATAGTGCTTTGAGACTTACAAGACTTTCTTCCCAAGGGCCCTGTGAGGTAGGAAGTGCAAAAATTATTATTCCCATTTTAGAAATGAGGAAATTGAGGTTCAGGGAAATTGAGTGACTTGCCCAAGTTTACAAGGCTGCTAAGTGGCAGAGTAAGAATTTGAACTCAGAAGTCCTGACTTTCAACAGAACATGCTAGAGTGGGAAGGAACCTAGAATTTAGGCCATCTAGGTAGCTGCCAATTTAGTCTGTTCAAGGAGGTTTTACAAAAATACAGAACAAGAGATGATCTAGGATGATCCCCTCATTTTACAGAAGAGGAAAATGAGGCCAAAAGAAATGAAATAATTTACCCAAGGTCCCACAAATAGGTTGTTAGGAATCCTCAAGGTAAGGGGAATGACCCCTAATTAAATATAGTACTTCTGGTCATATACCATTGTTCAAGTCTCAGAATTTCCCAAGGAGGTGGAGGGATCAGAGAACCCAGGGGTTGTAGTTTAGTTTTTTAAAGAGGTGTAGATGTGATGTTACAGCTGCATTTTTAGCTCACAAGCAGTTCACTGTACTGTGTAGGTTGAAGAAAATAACCCAAGCCTGGTGATTAGGAGCTTTTGATTTAAATGAGAAAAAAGTAACTTGGAAGTTTTGATCACAGCATCCAGAAGATATTACTGGAGCTACTGGGAGTCTGCTTGGCATTCACAGTTCTTTTAATATCTCTAAGCTTTTTTGGCCAAGTTTGGAAGGTCATAGTTCTGAGCCAAATATATTTCAACCACGTTGCTGAGTATGTATACAAGCTAAAACTGGATCATGGTGATGGTGGTGGCTGAAATTTTGGCTGAGATTTCTGACTCCCAAACTAGTTTTCTTTCCATTTTACTACAGTGGTCCATTTTCTTATTTTCTCTAGTAATTAACTGTATGTATAGATCAAAAGATCAAAAACAAAAAATCCAAAATACTGCATTCTCTCAATCCTGAGGCTAGTCAGTTGAGGTAACTTTTTAAAAAAATCATGCAAATGGCACTTTCTTTTTTATCCCCACCTGATATTTTACCACCTTAACAAGTGGGTAATATAATTATGCAACAGGATTATTAGGACCTTTAGATAGGATTAAAATAGTTCAATGTAGGGGCTCTCCTTTACCTGACATTCATTTTGTTAGTTGATAGGGTAGATGGCTTGAACAGTTTCTGACACAAGATACTTCGATTCGCAGTCCCAAGAGATGTACGAAGTGAGCGTCGCGGACTGACCGCAGTGCAGGTAGAAGAGGGCCTGCCTCTCTGAGGAAAAGGGGTTATTACTGTCATGCTAGATGAACTTTTCTTAAAGAAGAAAAAAAAAGCATTGTCATGTTTTTAATATAATGGTTTCCAATAACTGTAAATCCACAAAAATCAAGTTTTACTGGCAAAGTTTATTCCTTTAGTATGAATGGAGAGTTTCCAAATTAATCTCATTATCTTCCTATCCCCACAAAAGATCAAAGAATGATAGCACTTCAGGAACCACACCAGAAGCCTTGTTACTGTGGTGATTAGGAACACAAGTACGAGTACAAAGGACAGTCAGGGGCTCTCTAGTCACTGGCCAATACGAAGGATGAAAAAGGAGCAGAAGACGTCCACACAGAATACCCCAAAGGGGAACATCTTAAAGAAGTGCGTGCTAACCTGTTTGAGAACTCCTACTAAGGAAAAGACAAACCAAACATAGTTTAAGTTAAGTTTTTTTGAGCACCCACCATATCTCAGACATCGTGTTAGATGCTTACTGGCTTAACCACAAGAGCACTAGAATATAGACATGTGGAATTAAGCAATTATATGCAAATTCCTAAATTCTTCAGAAAACTGTTAGAAGGCTTACCTTGGAATTACTGTGGGGAGTTCCTGTCAGGTTGGCTTTTTTAGCTAATTTCTGTCAAAAGAGAAAGAAAAATTTGAGTGATAAATTCCATTAGTTTCAAGTACATCACAGACAAATCTAGTCTTATTCGGTGGCGCAGAGAAGGGCTCTGAGACTGGCAAGATGTTGTCGAGAGCAGCGAGATTCAGACGGAGATTTAAAAGAGGAAATAGAGAACTGCATTTAAATAGCCTAGTGTTACAAGACAAGGCCGAGATCTCAAGTAAAGCTATCCTTTACCATAGACTCAGCAGTGTTAGACTGATGACATATCTCTAGATTAGAGAATGCATTTTAAGAAAATAGTTCTTATTTCCATTTTTTAAAATCCACAGGGTTTTTCTTTACTCTTAGCAGACGACTTTTCCGTCAGCACCAGTTACATTTTAAGTTGGATCTGAACAGTTTTATAATGGCCCCGCTTTCTACGAGTGTCAAGTAGCTGGGTGTATTAACAATAGTTAAACTCTTCTCATAAAACCATCTGAGGTTTGGCCAAGAAGAAAACTGTTCACAGCTGCAGCTCGTGCGGTAGTACATATAATTTATCTTGTCTGTAATCTATATGTAAGTCTCCTCTAGGCACATATACATTGTGGTGGCAAAAGTCTACTATAAAAGGTGCTGGTGAAAGACTGTAAGTAGAGAGAATTCATTTCATTCTAAAGAGTCATTTTATAAGCTTCTTTATGGAGAAAAGTGCAAACTCAATGATTAACCATACAGGTGAAAAGACAATCAGAAGAAGCCAAACTTTTAGACTCTGAAACATATCTCACAGCAGAAGGACTGAGGACTATTAGAGCACAGCATCATATTCCTTATAAAATATAGTTATTGCTTTGGATATCTTTACATAACTTTTTTGAGGGGGCATGAGAGCATGCTCAGTTGGGGGCAGGGGTTGAAATGACTGTGATCTAAGGACAAAAGAAACCGATAAAGCATTCTGAAAGTAAAAAGTCTACAATAAAAAGTGGGAAGAGCAACAGTAATCCAGCATCAATTCCAGAAGACATTTTATAGCTTAGATATGAAGTTTCCTACAAATGGCTGGACCTGAAAGCTCCAAACCATCACATCTTTCCATGACACCGTAGCCTTTGGTCACTGTCATTCAGCTTCTCAGGACTCATGAGAGAAAAATAAAATTCATCTGCGATGATAACTGGTAATTATAAAGTTTGTTGAACGGTAATTGTCCCAAATCCCATTAATAGGAAGAAAAACAGAATTCTACCATTCTACCATTAACTTAAAAAACCACAGTGTTTTAACATGCTGGTAGGTGGCAGAGAAAAAACATTGTTGGAAGTATCTAAAACTCAGTCCGAAAGAGAGAACAATCTATATGCTCTCTCCGTCCTGTTTCTCTGCAGCCAAGTCCCAGCTGCATCTTGCAATAGCTGCACATTACACACATACACAGAGACTTCAAAACTTGTGGACTTCTTATTCAGAAGAGTTGGTAAATAACAGCTTATGCCACAGGTATAATTATTTCCAATCTTTTGTGTTTTTCTTATTTTTTTTTCTGTCCGTATTTGTACATTTCATTTCTTGTACTTGTCAGGGGACACTAAAATGAAAGGAAAGAATGTATTTATTAAGACAGAGAAAGAAGGGGAGCCAAAGAATTTTGGTGGCTTGAGGGTAGGGAAGAAATGGGCCTCTTGTTTCATGGCAAGTGAGGGTATTTAAAAGAAATGTACAAACAGGAAACAAAAAGTAATGGGTTCTTTCCAATCGATCACTAGCCTCTTACCTACTATGTTCCTACTACGTTCAGGGCACTGTGCCCTAGTGATAAAATATAAAAGGGAGATAGTCCCTGATATTAAGGAATTTACATTCTAGTGGAGAGCAGGGATGGGAGAATGCAACATATTCACAGACAGGTAAATATAGGATATAAATAATAAATACACAGTGATCTGGGATGGAGGTCTTTTCAACAAGAGAATAATTACAAAAAGCCTCATGGCAGAGGTTACATTTGCTTCAAACGGAAGGACAGAGGGGTTCCATAAGGTAGAGGAGAGGTAAAAGAATACTTCGGTCCTGGGGGACATATATGGAAATGGAATATTGTCTACAAAAACATAGAAAGCAAGTTTAGCTGGAGCCCTGGGAAGGAAGTGATGTGCATGTAACCTGCAAACATGCCATTTTTGGCTCCTGGAGCTATACGGGGAAGGGCTTTAAATGCCAAACGGGGTAGTATGTATTTTATCCCATTGGCAATGAGGAGCTACAGGGGAGTGTCATGGCCAGACCTTAACTGCTCTAATGAAAAAGGTAAGAGATTTCCCTGTGAATTAGCACAAGGGCTAATCTCATTAAACATTTCTGTTGATTTGCAAGAGTCAGTGCCCTGCAAAAATCTCAGTTTGTCGATGACAAAACTGTTCTGGGAAGCAAAACACCAAGTGGGCGGGAACAAGCTAAATCTTAGGAAAGCAGCTTGGTCCAGATTGCTCCTGGGTGACCTGGAGATATCAGGGGCCAATGGAATTTGGTAGTAAGGTAGATAAAGGCAGCAGGAGACTCCCCAGAAACCTCAGGAAACTTCAGTCATGATTGGGTCAGATTAGCACAAATGTTGGGAGAATTACTTTGTAGTTAGGGAATTTGTTTCCAGGTAATAGGGGCTAGATTTGTCAGTCACTCATAAATAGGAGAAAAATCTTGGATGTTTGAGGGTTTTATATCTCAAGTCACTGAGGTTCACATCACTGAAGACATCTATACCCTATGTTCCTTGGTACCACTAACAGTTCTGGGTAGCTCGTGATTTTTCATGGGCTGGAAATTCTTTTGTGTAGATTATTATATAAAAGTCGGCCTAATAATGGCATGCATGGTACAGTGCCTTGAACTGAATGGTAACTGAATGTGTGAATGAGAGCCATCTTGAGTAAATCACTAACAATAGCTTTTCCTATAACTTAATTTCATTGTTTAAAAATAAAAGCCCAGATCAATCAAGGATGCAGTCTAGGTGTCATACCTTTAATTCCTTCACTGAGTTGTTAAGGGCTTCCATACGTTTCTTTTTTCGGTCAATATACTTGTCAATAGATTCCATTTCCTTAAAATGAGCTTCATGAATCTTCTTAAAATCTAGAGTATTACCCCAACAAAAAATGAAAATTAAGTCATCAAGACCAAACCCATCTTCTGTTTTCCTCTAAGACTAGCCCCTTCTTTTGTTCATTCTTGGGATCCTTGACTTTTTTTTTTAAAGCCAAAGGAAAACAAAGTTTATTAAAGATTCACCATGTTGGGTTGATTCTTAAGAAGCCTAAGCATTTGTAACGCTTGGATTAACAAGTGGGCCAGATAGAATCTCAGCTAGGCAAAGTGTGAGCTGGATTGAATCTGAGTGCTTTCATGGAGGCTAGATGGAACTTATATAAAGAAGTCCATGGGAAAGATCTAGAGGTGGTCTAGTAGTCTAGGGGGAGGGGTTTAGGGAGTGTCTTGAGGAGACTGGGATAACTAATAATGTAATCAAGGGTGGGAAACAGCTGGAGGCAATTGGAAGGTATCAGACTGGGATCTTTGATTTCCTTTAAGATTCTGCTCAAGTGACATCTTCAACATCTCCCTCACTGCTGCTAGGGCTCTCCCTCTCTTCCTTCCCCAAACCACCCCATATTCATTTCATGTATTCTTATATAAGTACATGTCATCCCCCTTAGAACATACACTTCTTGATGGCAAAGACTGCTTCACTTGCCTGTAATTTCCTCCCCCAGCACTTTAGCCCAGTGCCTGGTATATAGGAGGCACTTAATCATGCTTTTTGATGAATTATCATTCACATGTAAATTTCAACATGTTCTTTGTGCAAGTTTTCCCAAGTGCTAAGTTTTTGGTAAGTCTAGGTGGGCTGAGATTAGGGAAAAAAAGCCCTACCTTGTAGATTTTCTGTATTTTACTATCTATGCTTTACCCTTTTCACTGCTCAACAAAATATCTTAGTTTGGACAGAATTAAGAAAGAAGTGATAGTATCTCTATGCATCATAATCTGACTTTTCAAAATAGGTTCAGAAAGAAAGCTGTGTGCTGTCTAATTCATTAGTTCTGGAAGAATTTAAGTGCCTACATACATAGAAGCATACTAGGCAGTATAGATATCTCAGAGAGGGAAGCATTTAAACAGTCCCTCATGCACTTTCCTGCCATCTGACTCAGGGCTGTGTGTTAACAATTATTTAAACTTACTTGGAGTTGTAAATATTGTTTTCCTTCTCTTAGGTTTGGACAAACCATCTCTACGATGAGGGCTTTTTCCTCCTGAAGGGATGTTTAAAAGAGTATCATCTGATTCAGAGAGAAAGATTAGTTAAAATGACTTAAAGAAGTTTCTTCCCAGATCATACAGCAAGTTTCCATTCACAGAACCTCTCAACCTGATGTGCTTAGCCACAGGGACTCTAGGTAGGAGGGAGACATTTCTTTTCCTTATTTTTCTATTTTAAGCCTGCCTTCAAAGTAAAGAAACCAAGAGAACACGTACCCTATCTTATTTAAACTTTGTGGATCTCCTACTGGTGCTTCATGTTGAATTTTTTTTATTGGTTCTGAATTTGGATCATCTCCTTGCTAATAAAAATTCTTTAGCCCCTTTACATACCTTCCATTTCGCTTTCTTCCGAGCAACGTGTCCGCTTGTTCTTTTGTTTATCCTTGGATGGCTCTGTGGCCTCTGCAATGGCCAAGAAATTCTCCTTTTGGTTTTTTTTCTGTCTGGGAGACCCCGGATGATCACTTTCTCTCATCTCTGAGTGATCCTGCTACAAAATTCAGAGGTTCTATTAGGCCACAAAAGGGAGACCAAAGTGAGGGAAACAAAACATTAAGCAGAGAAGGAAGGAAGGAAAGAGTTTTCACTCAAGTCTATTTGTAAAGATTGCAGGGAGAAAGACAGGACAGGTCTGGCTCTTTAGCTGCAATGTCAATCGTATCACTGTAATGTAACGTGCAATTCAGAGATCCTTTTTTGTCCACTACTGAGGATAACTTGAAGATAGGATTCCTTTGGAGCACTCATAAGGTTGGGGACCTGATCTGGCAAGTAGAGACTGGGTACATTTAGATAAAAAGTGTACTAAGGTATTGTGGAAGTAACATCTGAATGCAAGAAAGGGTAAGAGATTTATTTATCAAGCCACTTGAGTATATGAAGGAAGACTGCAGAAAACAACAGTTTAACACCTACAAAAATGAATGCGATTAGGAGGACAGTGAACTCTGCAGGTCAATTGTAAAAGAAGTTTTAGCTTCATGTTTCTATTTCTCCATGTTAGCACACATTGTATATCCATGTTATCATGAAAAAAGGGTCTCCTTCCTGAGACATGGATCAGCCATAATAGTCTGAGATAGCTTTGATGTTTAGGGTATAAGAATGGGGAGAAAAGTAAGCCGTATTTGTGGAAGTCTTGAATGTACCCCTGCAGGACAGTATGCTTTCAGCACATGCATTAATTATAAGGTCAATGTTTAAAATTAAGCTTCTGTACCTCCTAGGCCTCTCCTTTACTTGAAGCCTGAAACAAACAGAAAACCTCCCACCACAGATTTACCACCACCAAACCTGGCAGCTACTTCCACCTGCCTTATATTCTTCTTAGACAGTTACACTCACATTAGGCCCTACATGAATACCCTCAGAATTCAGCAACACCTGTAGTTACTCGCAGGGTGCCTCTAGCCTGGCTCTCCACACTCACCTTGGAGACACTGTTTCCTGGGGCTGCTTTGCCTCTTCCCAGGGGTGAAGTGACAGAAGCAGCCACAGCTTCCTGCTCAGATTTCTCTTCATTGTGATCAAGCATTTCTATCCCCTCATGAGAGGAAGTGGAGAGGTTACTTTTGCCATTCTGCAAAAGAGAGGAACAGATCTATCGCATCCTAAGGATAGCAATAAGATCATTATAATGTAACGTGCAATTGGGAGATACTCTTTTGTGCACCACTGAGGATAACTTGAAGACAGGACTCCTTTAGAGCACCTGAAAGGTTGGGGACCTGATCTAGGCAAGTAGAGACCAGGCACATCTAGAATGACAAGAAAATACTATCTCTATAAACCTCCCCCGCTCCATATCCTAAATGGAAAACAAAACATTTTACATGCATAAAAGCAGTATTGGAAAACCTCATTAAATGAAGACTAGGTCTAGGGGAAGAAAACTAGGGAATTTTTATAGAAAAGCAGATTTATTTTATTCTAATGCCTTGTCACGCAAGTGACCTTGGGGTTACCCTAGCACAGTTCAAGTTCTTATAAATCCTACTAAACTGGAAAGACTTCAAGAATGGGGCATGTAGGTTCAATGAGGAACTATTGTCAGAGAATCAACTTCTCTAACTTTAGAGCTAAATTCACTAGGCTGGCTGGAAGGAGGGAGGGAGAGGGAGGGCGAGAGGGTGAGAGGGCGAGAGGGCGAGAGAGAGAGAGAGAGAGAGAGAGAGAGAGAGAGAGAGAGAGAGAGAGAGAGAGAAAGAGAGAGAGAGCGCATGCGTGTGTGTGTGTGTGTGTGTGTGTGTGTGTGTGTGCAGCAATTCATAGGTTTGATCTACTACATTATAGACATAGAGGGTTTTTCCACCAGTGGGGGGAATAGTCCACACTGTCAAAATTACAAGCCCTTGAAATAAAGCAGACACTATCCTTTTTCAGTACCACGGATGACAAGGGTACTCCAAGGCACACTGGATCTGGAACAAGAGGCCTGTGTTTGGCTATGATTCTGCTCCTATTTCCTGAGAGAAATTCGCTTCTTTGACCTTGATTTCCTCATCTCTAAAATGAGAAGGGTTGCAGTAGGTGTCCTTGAAGTTTCATTTGAATGTTAAAAGGCTGACCAGGAAGCAATAAGATAGAGCAGAAAGAGCAGCAGAAGGCCTCAGCTCAAATCTCAGCTCCACCACTGTGTAACCTTAGGCAAGTTACTTAACCTTTCTAAGCTTCTGTAAACTAGGGATCATGACACTTGACAGGGTTGCTGGGATCATCTACTGAGAAAAAATGCTATGTTTAGTATAAAGTGCTCCAGAAATGTAAACAATAGCTCATCTGGATTCAGTTAAGTTAGATGGATAGAAAGCTGGCTTTGGGGTTAGGAACACTTGGGTTCTGGTCCCTACTCTGTACCATGTCGGCAGTGTGACCCTGGCAGCTCAGTGCCTTGGACATCCTTCTGACACTATGAGGTGGACACTGCAAGTCAGGTCTGACTCTCCCCATCAAATACTGCATATAATTATTCATTCAAACTGTTATTATTTAGTAATAGGGGAACCGATTTAAACAGGAATAACTGACACAACAGAAGATTAAAACATAATATATTACTTTCATTAAATAATTGCTTATACATAACTTAGCAAGAAAATGAATTGTTATTTTCATCAGATTATGGCTCTCAGGTAAATGTTTATTGCTGTCACTCAGTTTTTGCATCAGTCTCCAAACTGGACTCCAGTCTCCTAGTCTCTCATCTTTCCCATTCACCTTCCACACACCTGTCACAATAATCTTAAGGCCCAAGTTGAACCAGGTTACTCCCCTGCTCAAGAATCTTCAGTGTCTCATTTTTGCCCCTAGGATAAATATAAGCTTGGTTTGTCCTTTAAAGCCCTTCATAATCTTGCTCCAGCTTACCTTTCTAAACTAACTCCACATTATTCTCCTTTGTATTTTTTATATTCCAGCCAAATTTGTCTAGCTGGTGCTCTCTGGACTTAGCCTTCTTTCTCCTACCTCTATGAACTTCTGCTGGTCTTTTTCCATTCCTGGAATGGAGGACCTCATCCCTTCTGCCTCTCAGAAACCTTAGCCTCCCTTCATTTACCATTTTCTATGGGAAGCCCACCCTTATTTCCTGGATGATCTCTCCTCTCCTACTTACCTAAGGGTGTTCTGTCCAAAGGAAAGTAAATTTTGAAGACTGAAAGCTACATAGTAACTTTGGGGTTTACTGGCTAGATTTTGTTCTCAAAGACCAAACCTTAAACCCAATTCACTCTGGATCTCATGGCTAGACCACAACACTTCCCGGCCCAAGCACTACTTAATGGTTATTTTTTGGGCCCTCCCGGCTCAGAGTGAATGCAAACAGTAACAGTTTCTCTTTTGGCCAGAACCCTGAGGATCTTTTCCTCCCAGTCTGATACATACATACTATACATACATATTAAAGAGGCCGTTCCTCAACTGACTTCTTAAAGAAGCCTATTCACTGAATGAGTGTTGCCTCACTCGAAATGAGAACCTGAAAAGACCTTAGCCCAAAAGGGCCAGGGTCTCCCATTGCATCCTGGACCATCTCCAATCACCCTGATAGATATCTGGCTACCACACCCAGATGGTTCTGGAGGAGAAAGTGAGGCTGGTGACTTTGCACAGCCCTCACACAAATCAAAGTCATTTGCAAGTCATGTCATCTTCTCCCCAATGTCATGGCCCACTTGGAGAAGGAAGGACAAACCATAAGAGCTCTCCACTCAGATAATAATGTATATTCTTAAGTGTTTATACATTGCCCATCACCTTACCCCAGCCCAACAGAAGGTAAACTCCCTGAGGATGAGGGCTAGTTTGGTTTTATTTCTCTAGCACCTTCCACAGTGTCTTACACATAGCTGATTCTTAATAAATGCGTATTGGTTTGGAATAACTTATGGAGGATTCATCAAAAGGAAACGAGACTTTAAAAAGGTTGGGGTCAGAGACACAGATCTTTTTAGACTATGAAGGGAATGGAAGAAAGCCTGTGTGCAAAAATAATACTGAATTATCAGGTCATATTTATATATAACCACTGTTACAATATCTTAGGTACTTTAAAACTCCCTTTCTTTTGACTATGTTTCCTCACACTTCGTTGAGGCATTCTGTGATCCATCTAGCACCATGTAAATTCCTGACTGTGGAGAACTTCGATCTTTGTACAACGAAACAGTTTGGCCGTAAGTAGTTTCATTAAATTTTCTGATTTGTTCTCTAAGTTACTACATTCAACACTTAGACAACTGCTGTAAAGCAGCATTACTAATCAAAACAAAAGTCACTTGTTTAGTTAATTACCCATGGAAATTAATTCTGTTTCTAACAGTGGTCCCCAAAATACCCATCAGCAGCAGATTTTAGGTCAACTTCAATTACGACGAACACTTAATTTCTGAAGTCAGTTTTTTGCTTACTTATAGGCTAATAACAAGATGTGATTACTTACCTGAATCTCATTTTCTTTCTTGAACTCATGTTGAAAGTGTTCTTTCAATGATTTTAAAAGTCTGTCTCCCTACAAAGGGTTAAAGAATTCATAATTACAGCTAAAATCAAAAGAAGTAGAATCTTTGTATTCTTCCCTATGGTTACCCATTTCCTTGGTCCCAATTCTCATCATCAAGTGCAGACTTCCCAAGTGAGATATATCCTAGATGATTACCAGAAAACCAAACTTTATATGACTTGAATACTAATTCAGGGATTCACTTATCAAAATGCAATGCAGTATAGTAAAAATGGAGCCAGGCAGCAAGAACTGTTACTATACTAGCTACAGTGACCTTGGGCAAGATACTTTAAATATGCTAAGACTAGTTTTCTCCTTTGTAAAATAAAAAGGGTTGAACTAAGTGATCTTCAAGGCCCCTGCTGGCTCTACATTCTATGGATCTTTATATATGAGAGAGATACTAGTCTACCAGTAAGCATGTTCAATTTCCTTAAGTAGATTGAAATTAAGGACAGTAACTTCACACTTTTGCAGTTGAGGTTCGAAAGAATTGATGTTTCATCAGACTGGCAAAGTGGGCAAAACAGAAAGTGACAAATACGGGAGGAACTATGGGAAAACAGGTATTGTTAATATAGAGCTGTGAATTGGTATAACCATTCTGGAAAGCAATTTGGGACTACGCCTAAAAAGTTACAAGCTATTCATACCATCTGACCTGTTGATACTACCACTAGCCCTACACCCCAAAGACATCGCTGAGAGAGGAAAAGGACCCAATATGTATGTTCACAAAATTTGTAGCAGTTTTTTTTGGGGTGCGAAAGAACTGAAAATTAAGAGAATGTTCACCAATTATGCAATGGCTCAACAAATGATACTACATGACTACGTTGGGATATTGTGCTATTAAAAATGATGGAGACCATTTCAGAGAAATCTGGGGAAACTTGTATTAAGAAAGAAGTGAGCAGAGGACAGCAATTTATACAGTAACAAAAACACTGTAAAAAAAACTTGAGGAGGCTTACGAACTCTGTTCAGTCTAAGGGCCAATTATGATTGAATAGGATTCATGACAAAACATGCCATTCACCTCCTCACAGAGGTCCTGGATTTAGGATCCAGAAAGAGACGTATTTTTCTGGACATGGATTTTGTGAAAATCTGTTTTGCTTCACTGCACATTTTTTATAAGAGTTTTTCCCTCTCAGTGCAGGAGAGGTGAGAAGAAAAAGTTTATCTAATTTAATTGAGCATTTTATACTGTTATAGGAATCCAAAGAAACAAAGTGGCCATGAACATACCATCTGGAAGAAAACATTAGGCAATTAATTTTCCATTCAAGATCTGACGCTCCAAGGAACAAATGGAAAGTTGTCTGAAATGGCTCTATAAACATACTTCATTTGTAGCAACTATTCAGTTTGAAATGAACCAAGATAGGGCGCTATACCTTTTTATTTCTCTTTAATATTTTTCTCAATTACATTTTAATGTATTTTTTATTATATATTATTATGTAATAAAAATTATATTTTTTAACATCTCATTTTTAAAATCTTTAGTTCCAAATTCTCTCCTATCCTCCCTTTCCTTTCTTAAGAAGGCAAGCAATTTGATGCCAATTAAAAATGTGAAGTCCTGCAAAACATTTCCATATTAGCCATGTAGCAAAAGAAAACATAAACCTCAAAAACCCTGCCTCCCCGATAACAATAAAAGTGAAAAAATGGGCTTTGATCTGCATTCAGACTCCATCAGTTCTTTCTCTAGAAGCAGATAACATTTTTTCATCCTAAGTCCTTCAGAATTGTCTTGAACTACTGCATTACTCAGAATAGCTCAGAATAGTCATTCACACTAGTTCACTATATAATATTGTTACTATGTACAATATTCTCCTAGTTCTGTTCACTGTGCATATGTCTTCCTAGTTTTTTCTGAAATCATCCTGCTTGTCATTCCTTACAGCACAACAGTATTTCTTTACAATCATATATCTCAGCCATTCCCCAAATGATGGGCATCCCATTCATGTCCAATTCTTCACCACCACAAAAAGAGCTGCTATAGTACAAGAA
This sequence comes from Notamacropus eugenii, assembly GCF_028372415.1. Lineage (NCBI taxonomy): Eukaryota > Metazoa > Chordata > Mammalia > Diprotodontia > Macropodidae > Notamacropus > Notamacropus eugenii. The sequence continues at coordinate 27,461,229 of NC_092878.1, read as the reverse complement.
TACAAGTCATTCCCCAATTGATAAATGGTCAAAGGATGTGAACAGGAAGTTCTCAGAGGAAGAAATTAAAGCTATCTACAGTCATATGAAAAAATACTCTAAATCACTATTGATTAGAGAGATGCAAATCAAAATAACTCTGAGATACCACATCACACCTATCAGATTGGCTAACATGACAAAATAGGAAGATGATAAATGTTGGAGATGTGGGAGAGTTGGAACACTAATTCATTGTTGGTGGAGCTGTGAGCTGATCCAACCATTCTGGAGAGCAATTTGGAACTATGCCCAAAGTGCTACAAAAATGTGCATAGCCTTTGGGCCAGCAACATCGCTTCTAGGACTGTATCCCTAAGAGATCATAAAAATGGGAAAGTGATTATAGAACACTGAAAACAAAAAAAAAGAGCTGCTGTAAATATTTTTGTGCATATATATTATTTTCCTTTTTCTTTGATCTTTTTGGGATATCGACCTAGTAGTGATACTACTGGGTCAAGGGGTATGCACAGTTTTATAGTCCTGTGGACGCAGGTCCAAATTGCTTTCCAGAATGGCTGGATCAGTTCACAACTCCATTACGAGGCACTGTACCTCTTTACAGCTGCAAAACCATAAGCCTAATTATCACCCAACTTTTCCACTAAGGCTCCTATTCCAGTCAAATCATTACAGAAATATGGCCTCAATTATCTCTAGATGAAGTTCTGTATCATCAGTTGAGACATATGGTAATAAAAAGGGACTCTAAACCATCACCAACATCTAGGCTTTCTTACCCTTCAGACACAATACAGAACTAAAGTCTCCTATTAAAGGTCTATAGTGACTGGATAGGCTCAATGGATAGCATGCTGGGCTTGGAGTCAGGAAGACCTGAGCTCAAATCCAACCTCAGACATCTTCTAGCTATGCGATCCTGGGCAAGTCAGTTAACTTGTGTTTGCCTCAGTCCTCTGGAGAAGGAAATGGCAAACCATTCCAGTATCTTTGCTAAGAAAACCCTCATGGACAGTACTGGTGTGCTATGGTCCACAGAATCATGAAGAGTCGGATACAGCTGAACAACAAGTGACTGGATAATCAGCTTGAGATTTTTATGGCTAATTATGGCACCCAATGAGTGAAGGGAGGAGCCTGAAGAATTCTTTCTGTATAAAAGGTCAAATGTCACAGAACAAGCACTATTAGGAAAATCTAATTAAAACATACACTATACTGCTCCTAGTTACAGACCTCAGAGTGACTGTACAATAATGAGCAACGACAACCTGACAGATAATAAACAAATCACTGCCCTACTTTGAAATTTTACCTAAGGATTAGGCTGCCTTCCCTCATCCTCAGAGTCTTAGTGAACTCTCTCTTTGTGAAGTTCTCTGTATAAACATGTTGGGCCTTACCCCAAGACAAACACAGGTCTCAAATAAAGCATCTAGCACAGGGGCATGCCCTCAGCACACACTTAAGAAATGTTTGTTCAATAGAACTTACTGAAGAATTCTAAGACCTACAACTTGTAAAATTTAAGGAGCTACTTTTAGAGTTTTCTAGTCAAACATGGCCAGTGTTATTTTCCCAGCCCACCCCCATTCTGGAAAAAAGAAAAGAATAAAACCATGATGTACTTATCACTTGGCAGGTAGGTGAGGCAAGGGTCCATCTCCAGTCCTCATTTATATCTTGCCTCTGGACCCAGATGGCTCCGGAGAAGAAAGTGAGGCTGGTGACCTTGCACAGCCCTCTCTCATTTAAAACCAATTCACTTGCAAGTCATGGCATCACCTTCCTGATGCCGCAGTCCTCCGTTAAGAAGGAAGGATAAACAAAAATGGGTGATACTGCAGTGCTGGGCCTGAAGACCTGAGGCCAAATTCTGCCTCAGACCCGTAACAAGCTGTGAGACCCTGGACAAGCACTCCCAGTCTCACTTTCCTCATCTGTCAAATGGGGATAATAATTAAGCATCTATCTCCTAGGGCTGTTATAAGGACAGACTTGGATAATATTTGTCAAGTGTTGATAATAATAGCACCTATCAATGGCCAGCACCTACTTCGGTCTCCACATTAGTTAGAGATTATAACCACACACACACATTACAGGATTGTTGTGACGTTCTAAGGAGATAATACAAGGAAAGCAAACGTTAAAGCCCGAAGTGTGTGCCTGCCATTACCAATATGATCTATCGGAGCTTCAGGTGCACTCAGAGGGTAATCACCACTAAGTCAGCCTCTGCCCAAAAGGTCTTCTGGCCCAGGCTCCTTTTTCTGGGCAAAGCTAGAGGCCCTCAAGTGCTCCCAAGACTGGGAGGCAGCACTGTAGGATGGATGGATATGAGTTCAAATTCCACCTTAGCTACCTTGTGCGGCCTTGCACAGTGGCTTCCTCTCAGGACCTCTGTTCTCCCCTCCAAGAAACAAAGGTATGGGGCTAGGACTAGGTAACCAACCTCCACGGCCCCTCCCAGCCTAAATCTAGGATGCCCGGGTAGGATCTCCCTGGCCAGACGGGAAAGGGAGGCTGGAAAACCCTACCTACAGACGGAGCCACAATCCCGGCGGGCATTTCGATAAACATTTATTAAGTACCCACTGTATGCCAGGCTCGGGGGCTACTAAGTTCAAAAGAGCTCACGTAGACACGGAGACAAAAACACGAATACCTCCTTACTCAGGTTGCTGCGGAGGGGCTGGAATGCAGCGTGGAAAGCAGGAGGGAAAATGTTTAACAACCGGCTCTCCAAACAAGAGAAGTACGTAGGCCCAACTTTTAACGGGCATTTTTACCATTTTTCTTCTAAAGTCTGGCCAATCAACAAGCCCCGATTTCCTGCGTTCAGCACGGCTGCCGGCACCCGGTGGGCTCAAGGAATACGAAAGCTGTATTATCAATACGACCAATATTCCCCCGTCGGCTCTCTCCGGCCCACCTGGCTGCAGGCGGCCGCCCCGCCTTTGTCCGCCCCCGGGCCCTCCCCCGCTCCCGGCGGAGCCCCTCGTACCCGGAGGTTGGCCCGGAGGCCAAAGCTCTTGGCCAGGCTCTGCAGCTCGCAGTACTTGAAGGAGTCCAGCTCCGAGGCCAAAGGGAAGGCCATGCCGCTCTCTCCCATCGGGACGCGCCCCTCCAGCTACGCGGATCCCCGAAGTCTAACAGCCGGGACCGCGGCAGTTCAAAACTCCCGCGCCGCCCCCGGAAACGTTATTGGCTAACTTCGGCCAGACGGTTTAAATTGAGGGATGCCTCCTTCTCATTGGTTGAATCTGGCTATGGAGGCGGGGCCTATGCCTTGGGCCAATAGCAAGCCGATCTCGATTCCGTCCCCTCCCCCCTCCGGCATGATTGGTCCACCTTGGGGCGGGTTTGTTTCTTCAGGCCGGTGAGCCTTCCTCCGCGCGTTCGCCTCGCGGACCTCCCTCCCGGCTGCGGCTCTGGGCCTGCGGCGGCAGAGTCTGGGCTGCCGGCCTCGCTCGCCTCGGGGCCAGCCATGAGGACTTCGCGTCGGAAGCGCGGTCCGGGCGCCGGCGCCAAGGCGGAGGAGGAGGAGGAAGAAGAGGAGGAGGCGCCGGCGGTTCCGCGGAGGTCGGGCCGGAAGGCCGCCTCGAAGCCGCTCGTTCAGCTGTTCCAGGAGCTGGAGGCGCAGGCCGCCCCGGACAGCCTGCGGCCCGAGGAGCCGTCGGCCGGCGAGGACGTCTCCTCCGTCTCCATGGAGTGGGACACGCAGGCGGCGAAGCGGTCCTGCCGGCTGGGACCCCACGGGCTGCGCGGAGACGAGGCGGCGCCGGGGCCCTCGGCCCTGCCCGAGCCCGAGGAGGCGGGGCCTTCGGACAACTTCGTGGTGTTCCACTGCCTGGACTGCTTCTCCGTGCTCGGGGACTCGGTGCATCTGTGCGGGGAGGAGACGCGCCTGCTGGGCAGTCTGATCTTCAGCCGTGAGTGCGGCGCGGCCCCCCGCCGTGAATGAGCGGGGGGAGGGAGGGAGGGAGGGAGGGATGGATGAGGGGATGAGTGAGGGAGGGAAGGGAGGGATGGATGGATGGATGGATGGATGAGTGAGGGGAAGAAGGGCTGGATGGATGGATGAAGGGATGAGTGAGGGAGGGAAGGGAGGGATGGATGGATGGATGGATGAGTGAGGGGAGGAAGGGATGGATGGATGGATGAGTGAGGGAGGGAAGGGATGGATGGATGGATGGATGGATGAGTGAGGGGAAGAAGGGGTGGATGGATGGATGAAGGGATGAGTGAGGGAGGGAAGGGAGGGATGGATGGATGGATGAGTGAGGGGAGGAAGGGATGGATGGATGAGTGAGGGAAGGAAGGGGTGGATGAAGGGATGAGGGAGGGAGGGAGGGAGGAAGCAGCCACCCCCGGGAGCCGGCTTTGCGCTGTGACCGCGGCTACCGAGGGAGACTGCAGCGCCTGACACACAGCACGCTTAAGAAGTCTTTAATGAATTAAAGACGTGGCCAGGGAAGGGGTTTTGGTCCGGGAAGTCATAGGCGTGTGAACTCTGAGTCTGGGACCCGCTAGATATCGTGGGTTCAATTTTTAAGAAACAATTAGCATTTATAGAGACTTTAAGTTTTGCACGGCAGTTTACATGTTATTATTTGTCATTCTTATATTTGTTACTTTGTTTATATTATGTTGTTACATTGTATGTTATTATATTCTCATGTGTTAATATATATTATATTTGTTATTCACACTTGCTCTTTTAACAGCCCTGTGAAATCAGTGCTGATTAAGTTTGCCAACTTAAGCCTCAGAAGTATTACAATCTCTGGAAACCCCAGGTGGAAAATTAACTTGCATTGAGGCAATCCTGCCCTTGGCACAGTAGAAGGAATGCCAGATCAGTCTGAGGCTCCTCTTTCATATTCTCTACCTCTATCACTTTCTGCTTAGGTGACCTTGGACAAGTCACTTTGGGGGCTTCAGTTTCCTCAGTTGTAAAAGGAAAGGTTTCAATTTCTTTCCAGCTCTGTCCATAGCCACTTACATGCTGTCCTTCAGGAGCTCTCTGGGTTGTGGACCTCAACCCTCACCCATGCTAATAAGTGGGGAAAGGAATTAGGCAATCAATCAAGTATTTATTAAATACCTGTTATGTGTTAGGCACTGTGCTAAGCAATGGATAATACAAAAAAAGCAAAAGTTAAGTCTAGGATGCTTTCAGAATCTGACATTCAGATCCAGTGGTGTGAAACACACACACACACACACACACACACACACACACTCACATACTCTCATATACACACACTCACACATACACACACTCACATATACACACACATTCACATATATACACATACACACTCTCATATACACACACATACACACACATTCACGTATATACACATACACACTCATATACACACACATACACACACTCATATATACACATACACACACTCCCACATATACACATACACACACTCACACACTCACACACATACACACACTCACATGTATACACATACACACTCACATGCACACACATTCTCACATATATACACATACACACTCATATACACACATACTCACCTATATACACATACACACACTCACATATACACACACTCACACACACATTAACATATATACACATACATACACTCTCACATACACGCACACTCTCACATATACACACATACATACACACACACACATACTCACATACATTCCTCTCTGCTGAATTCTAGAGTACTTCTCTCTCCTGCTTTTCTTTAACCTGTCTGACTGCTTCTCACTCTCCTTTGCTCCACCCATCCCTAGGCTACTACATGTGGGTATCCTCCAAGGTTCCGTCTTCTGCCTTGTTCTCTTACCTCTGTTCTTTGATGATCACTTTCCATTTGTTTAATTATCATCTGTACATACAGAACTCCCACATGTCCATATCTACCCCTGTTCTTTGGAGTTATAGGCATGCAGAGCATAACTAGTTGCCTGCTGGACATCACCTACATGTCACCTGGTATCTCAAATCTAATATGTTCAAAATGGAACTGATGACTCCCCACTCTTCTCCAGTACTTTCTTTGAAATTTTCCCATTTACTTTGAGATTTGCCCTAGGATTGTAACAGGATTGTAAAGTATAACTAACCTGGGATTTGTTCTTGATGCTCTTTGTCTCTGCTTCTGTCTCACTGCTCCTGCCTCCCACATCCAATGAGCCAAGTCATTCTACAACTCCTTTGCCATTTTTCCTACAGTCAGCATCTTAGTTCAAGTCTTTTTCCATGCACGCCTATTACAGAAATTTTCTAGTAATTTCCTTCTAGACTCTCCACCTTCAGCATGTGAAACTTTTGTTGGCTCTATGTTGTCCCTAGGGTAAGATACAAAATCCTCAACCTTTTCATTTCCCTTTCTACCATCTGTGTCCAACCTTCCTTTCCAGGACTTATTTCTTTACATTCCAACCACAATGAAGATTCCCCAAATATTTAATTTTCTATTTCTGCACCTTCATATGTGAGTTTCCTTATACCTGGAATATATTCAGTCCTTAGACTGGTCTGCCCAGATCCTTTAACTTCCAAGTTTAGTCTAGGGCCCATCTTCTCTGAATCTTTCCTTGAAAATCACAATTAGTGTTCTTTCCCTTTTCAAATCATCTTGTATTTAATTTATCTGTGTGTACATGTTGTATTTCTTATTAAAATGCATCCCCTTTGAGGATAGAGACTTTTTTGGGGGGAGGGGGCCTTTGTTTTTCCACGCCTAACATACCTTACTGCATTGAGTAGGATCTTTGTAATTGTTTTGTTTGAGAAAGAGGAGAGACGTGAAGGAGGAATGAGCCAGGCTGGAAGATATTAGGGGGAGAAATCTAATTAACACTAGAAGAGAGTGAGATTCTTATTAGCGTTTTTCTCCCTAGGAATCACACACAATGTCGTTTTGGATAAGTCCTTACTGGTTGGCATTGAAGGTGCTCTCCTGGGCAGGTGGGTACAGTTGTGTGAAATGGGTCTCTGATTTCTGATTTGATAAAATTATAATGAGAGTTATTTAAAAGTACTAGAATAAACGTTTATTTTCTCCCATTTTTTACATTTTATATGACTTTTCTACTATTTTACACTCCTTTTCTGTTCCTTCCTCCTTCCTTTTTTTTTTTTTTTAATTTTGCCTGTGAGTATCTCCCTGGTAAGGGATACTTCCTGCAATTCAGCAACTAACTTACCTGTAACTAGTAGTCAAATTTGTCGATGCTGTGAATCTTGGAGCAGTTACTAATGCGTTGCATGACAGCTTCAGGATTCGTCATGTTAGACCGATGGGTCAGAATGAATAAGATGAAATGTAACAGAGGTAAATGTAAAGTTTTACAGTTGAGAAACAACTCAGAGGAATTATGGCTAGACAACATTTTTTTGTTGCCTTAAGAGAAGCCTCATATCTAGAACACAGATGTTCAGACTATCTTTGAGGGGCTGTGTCTAGTCCTTACCCTTTTAGGAAGGACATTAAATAAGCTGGAGTATGGCTAGAGGAAGGTGATAAGGACGGAGACTATGCCATGGAGTGTTAGTCTAAAAATCCAAAGACTTAGGGTTTCACGAAGGCAGTTATTAGGGGCTTGTAGGCTGTTGTGAGCGAGGAGGATTTGATTTTTGCTGCAGAAGAAGAAACAGTAGGTAGGAATTGCAGAGGGGCAGATTTTGAGTAAGATATAAGAAACAATTTCTCCACAATTGAAGCTGGCCACATTGGCCTCAGAACCTGGTGATTTTCCCTTTCTTGGAAATCTTCAAGCCAAGAGGCTGGACAGCTGACCACCTGTCACCAACTGGGTGCAGGATTCTAAACTTGAGCAGATCAACTGTTTGATTTTTGTCTTTGTGTCTTTGTGGAAAATTATAAGGATGGTGAGCAGGGGAGTTGATTGACACACTCTTTCCAGGAGCAGTGACAAAGGTGATTTGATTATGGTTTTAGAAGTTAATGGGGGAAGGGGGATGGAAAGTGGGCAGCTTCCCGAGGCTGACTTTTGGGTTAGTTTTGTAATCACCTTTCTGGTTGCTTTCCAGCACCTACAACCCTTTATTCTGCAGTTCCTGTGGGCTTTCTGTAGGCTTCAGACTTTACTCTACAGACGCAACCCTTTCTGACTTAAAGGGTCTCTTCTGCCTCTTTAAGAATAGCGTTGTGTGGTAAGTAGACTTTAATTTGATTAAATAAATGAGAATGTTCCAGGGATCGGGAGCTTCATTGTAGGGATTATGTTAAAGAACCAAATTCCGAACTGGGCCTATGATTGTTAGTATGCTGAATAGTACTTGGGAAATCTTGGGGCATTTAAACAGTCAGAAGAATTTCTAAACATGTTCCTTGACAGATATCCTCAGAAGAGATCTCTTGTTTTAAATAGTGCAAAGAAATAACATGTGTGAACTTTAAAGTATGACCTAAATGCCAGGCATCATTATTATTAAAGAAACCATTTCGTTTTTTTCCATATAATTAACTCCTATTTCAGCATATTGGCTAGGTTCTAAAGTATTGACTGGGGAGAAATCTAGCTTTATTTTGCCCAGTCCATTTTGTATCCAGTAAAAAAACACATAAGATTTCTATAGTTTCTTTGCATCAAGGATCTCAAGGTAATAAAATCTGGTGGTGTTACAATTTGGATACTTGATTATCAGTTTCTAGTTTCTGCCATTATGAAATTTCTATTCAGAATTAAATGGAGCATTTAAAGAGTGTTGGATTGAGAGTCAGGAAAACTCTGTCGTCCTGGCCCCTCCTCTAACAGTAGGGGTATATGGCCTTTTCTGTATGGTCATTTCTGTGGGCCTCTCCATTTACTGTATTTATAAACTGATGGGGCTGGGTCAGATGGGCCTCTAAAACGCCATCTCCGGTCTAAAAAAAAGAAAATCATCTTTAAGTATGGTCTAATAGTATTAGAACTGACTTTTTTCTTAGTAAAATAAGAAATGACTGAAGTTTACATGACACGTCAGTATTTTAAAGTTTAGAAAGCACTTTTCTCACTTTTTTGAGGTAGGTGGTACAAGTGTTATTGTTGTGATTTACAGATGAGGAAAGAGACAGTTTGCCCCAGTCACAAAGTTAGAGTCTGAAGCAGGATTTAAATCCATATCTCTTGATTCCAAGTCCAGAACTGTTTTACTAACTGTACCATCTTACCCCTCATAGAATATGTGCAATGCCAGTAATGTGATTGATTTTTATAGAACTGAGCATTTCCACAGGTCATGGTAGAAGCTGTCAAAATGCAGAAAGTAGGCAGGGTGTGATGGAGCATGCCTGTAATATCTGCTTCTGGGAGTGCCTGACCTCTGGAGTTCTGAATCTAGTCCTCTATAGGAGGGCTAACAATGATTGGGTGTTTAAGCCCACCATTAATACAATGAGCCTCCAGGAGCAGGAGGCCAACAGCCTGCCTAAGGAGGGGTGAACCAATGCTTGTCAGAAACAGAGCAGGTCAAAACTTGCGTCCCAGTCTGAGTGAGATGGAGAGACCCTGTCCAAAACAAAAAGAAAATGTGGGCAGTTGCAACATGAAGGGGAAAAATGAAAACCAGTCCTGTTCACTGCACAACCATCATAAAAAAGCGACCAAATGAGAGTGCACTCTCACATTGTTACCAGCCCTTATGTAAAGGATTCGACTGACTGCCATCCGGTCAGTTTATGACCATGCCTTAGGGCTCACTTTCATTTAGTGCCCTGACTGAGTAGGGCTGGGGTTGGCTGCAGAGTACGTCTTAAGCAGTAATAATCATTTTCTGTTACTCCTGTTTCATATTTCCCTGTGTAATATTTTATGTTACATTTCTTCATTAGAAGCATTTCAAATTAATTAGAATTTCTCATAAAACCACTGATTTAGTAGGCATATTGTCATTAATATATTGCTTCAGTTACAATTTATGATTAGCCACTTATAATTTTTAGAGACAAGCAAAAGCTGAAGTGAAAAACTAGAATTAGGCAGGTTTGTAGTGAAATGAAAAGGTTATTCAAAATGTTCTAAGACTTTAGTTTTAAATCTGGTAGTTCTCTGAACCTGCATTTTTATGGTACACTTAAGGTTTATAAACATCTTCCTCTCAAAAAATCTGTAGTAGAATATATATTACAAACATTATAATCCTTTACATTTGGAGTAACTGAGTCTCAGGGAGGTTAAATGAGTTGTTGAGGTCAAAGAGCAAGTTTGTGTCAGCTCCCAGTCGAGCCCAGGCTGCTTCTAGAGACCAGTTCTTTGTCTACAACACTCTGCTGCTCACTGAAGCAAAGATACTTTCTACTTTTTGTTTAAGAAAGTTCTTATTTTAGTGACCTGTTTGAAACTGCAAAGGCATTTTTCCATATACTGTTATAGTGAACAGGTTTCCACCACGGCCTATTTAAGCCTAATATATTATGGTACTGTACTTACTGTACTATACAATCTAACCACCATGTGTAGCAGGGCTTCTGTGGGAAATAGCTTTCAGAGATGCAGAAATACACCTTCCCTCTAACCACTGCAGAGATTGGTAACAGGGACACCTTCTCCCCAACTCAGTCTTCACTTACTTGGTGTGTTAGTAGACACTGCATACTTTAGGACCATTGAGGGAAAATTGTTAAGATCAGAGATTGGGGGGCCAGGGGAGGTGTAGCATCCTGGGAGCCGGTAGTAAGGAATAACAGTGATCACTTGCCTAGTGCCACTCACTGGGCTTGGGTTCTTTCCTTCAGAAGATCCTGTGGATTACCCATACCTGATTGTCTTTCCATTACTGCCACACTTTATTTCCCAAGGGGTTTCACTATTCCATTATCAGTTGTGTAACAGAAATTTCTCTTTATCCTCACTGTGACCTCCAGTCTCTTCACCCCTCCTCTGTTCTCTTATTTATGGGGAAGGTCAGTAATAATGTAGGATTTGCTCCATAGAAATTGGTTTTGTAGGTAGTGTTGTTGGAATATACTCTGTTAAGTGAAGGAAACTAATACTGATGACTTCTCTGTGTTCTTACAGCTACTTTTTAAAAACAAAATCTATGGTAAATGCATCAGAGACAGAATTTCCTATTAAGGATCTAAATGCTCAAATTTCAAAGGTAAACTTTCATTTTATTTTATATTTCTCATTTAAATATAATCCTCTTGATCATTTGCACTAACAGAAATAGATTGAAGTGGATAGATTTGAATTTTTAAAACATTAAGTGCCAACTATGTTTCTAGGACTGCCCTGGGAGCTGGAGATAGAAAATCAAAAATAAAGCAATCATCCAACTATTTGTTCTTTCTAGTGGATACAGCATCTATACATGCAAGTAAATATAAGATTCAGGGCAGGTTTCAAGTACATGGTGCTGGCCCTTGGCCTTGAAGAAAGCTAGGGACTTAGCAGCTAAGATAAGGAGTTCATTTCATGCGTAGTGAACAGTCTGTCTAAAGGAATAAAAAGATGGTAGCTGGAATATTGAGTTCAAGGAAGTGCTAACAAACTAGCTTGGCCAGAACATAGATTAGGTGGGGGGTTGGGGGTGGGACAGGGAGTACAATGAAATGTTTGGAAAGTTAGGGCAAGTCTGTTTTTTGAGGGGGGCAGATATCAAGTTCTTGAATGAGGAGGTTGCTTTTGTCCTAGAAGAAATTGAATATTTTGTAACAAGAAAATAACAGGGGCAAGACCTTTGTGTTAGGAATATGAATTAGGCAGTCTTGTGATGGATGGATTGGAGAGGGGAGAGATTATTAGCAGGGATACCATTTTTGCCATTTTATGAAAAGGGATAAAGGCCTGAGCTTGTGTTTTGACTGTATGAGTAGAAAGAAAGTGATGGATGCAAGAGATATTGTGGCAGTAGAAGAAACACTGGACAGATGATTGGCTATGGAGGATGAGGAGTAGACATGACTGAAAGGATGACCAAGAGGATGGTGATATCTTTAGTTTAAACGGGAATTTGGAGGAGGGGATATATAGAGGGAAAAAGTAAAGTTCTGTTTTGAACATGTTGAGTTTTAGATGCTGATGGGAAATCCAGGTGGAGCTCTTTAGTAAGCAGTTAGTGATGTGGGACTAGAGAGTGATTAATGCTGGATTTATAACATAGGGAGTTATTTGCAGAGATGATCTTTGAACTCAAGGGAGCAGATCACCAGGAGGAGATCAGGGCTCCAGACAGCTATGAAAGGCACTCTGACTCAATAGATAGGAAGTGGATGTATAATTCATCAAAGAAGACTGAGATCAAGCAGTCATATGTATAGAAAAACTAGGAGAGAGCAGTATCACAGAAGCCGAGGTAGGAGAAGAATATCCAGTAAAAAGAGATGTGGTAAATAAACATGAAAAAAACTGGAGAGAGGTCAAGAAGATTGAGGCTGGGAAAAGGTCATTAGATTTAGTGATCAAGTGGTCATTGGTATATAGTTGAAATCATCAACCAAGAATGTGTTGGGGAGGTAGTAAGTAAAACTGTAGCAGGAGCTAGTAGAACAGGGGAGGAGTGCAGGGATTGACTTCACAGTGACGATAAAGAAGAGGATTAGGGCAGACAGAGAGATGGTAAGATCTAAGATATGACTACTGCTGTGGGTGGCAGAGATGCAGAGGGAGTAATGATGTAGGTCAGAGGATGTGGAGTAAAATAGGGAGTCCATGGCATTTTAGGAGACACTAGCATGTTTACTAAAACCCCCCTGAGTATGAGGACCCCATTGGGATGAAGAGGAAGCCAGTGAGCCTTCTTTCTTGAGAAAGAAGGAGAAATAATATGGAGCCTAGAACATGACTGCCCCCAAGAATTTGAATTGTGTGGTCCCAATGGAGGCAGTGAACCAAAGGAGCAGCTGCTGTGGAATGGTATCAGAGGGAAAGTGGCTGTGAGAAATAGATTTTGGCTAATTGAAAAAAATGAAATGAAAAAAATAAAAGGAGCCATGAAAAATCCAGAAGTATGCCCAGGGTATTGAGGAGCATGAAAGAATAAGCCCTCAGTCTTGGAAAAGATAACTGTTAGAGGGGAAGCCAGCTTTCCCTGAATAGCAGTAGAAGGAAAGAGAGAGAAAGGAAGAGATCCAAGAAGTAGGGGAGGTGAATGATGGGGAGAAGACACAATGGAAAGAGGAGGAGAGCTGAGTGGATAGGGAGGGGACCTCAGGCAGACGGTGACTCTGACTGGCAAACTCTTACCCTTGCTTCCTTTACTCATTCAGAGTTTGGGAGAAGAGCCAGTTGATGGGGGAAAAAGAGACCTGTACCCTCTGGGGCCCTCTGATGAGCACAGTATCAGTGAAGGGTAGTGGGGTTAGTCTCCACAGCTGTATTGAGTCAGGTGTGGAGGCAATAGGGAATTATGGCCAGATAAGTAAGTAGGTGGTGTTTGGGTTCTCTGGGTTGAACTTTGATTTTTTAAACAGGGGATGAGGCACACCTAGACATTACCCTTCAAACTGAGCTAACACTTAGGTCGTGGTCTCTGAATTCTGAGAAGTATAGATTTGCCTACTTAGTACCTCTGGTACCTTGTAACTCCACATTTCTGATAGATGGGAGTCCCACAGGGCACAAGCCCTTCCCCTATTGCCACTGGCAAGGAGTCGTATAGTTCTGAGAGCTCTGCAAGTGGCGGATGATGACTGATGTTTGTGTCGTTAGAAACTAGACTGAATACATAACCTATTTCCTGCTCTATAGCCCAAAATGAGGAGCTGAATGTGGATCGGGTACTTTAGCTCCCAGTCTTTGAGTACTCAAGAGCCTCTGGCTTCCTAAGGTCCAATATTTTTTGGCTTTGTCTCCACTGATAACCCACCATCCCTTATATTTGGCTTTGGAGAAACTTATTGGAACTTTTGTTGAAATTTGGGTCCATCTGACAAGGCTAGAAATTTTTACTTCAACAAACAGCCCAGTAAAACTCCATTGCATATCCTATTTCTTTCTATGCTTGGCAAAAATCTCCTTCTTATATTTGAAACTGAAGAACCATGAGTTTATAAATTTTAAGCCCTCTAGTCTTAATAAGCCAAGACTCTGATTATCTGCATGATACAGGCTTAAAATATATATATATCTGTAAATAAATCTTGCCTAAGTTTGGAGATTCTTTAAAACTTTAAAAAAAATTCTGTTGGCTGTTAGAGTTAATTTGAATTCTTTATTACCTCTGATAAATATATTAAGCAATGAAACATATTAGTATTTGTGAGACATTAAGGCTTTGTTGATTTTGAAAAATAGTAGTAACTAAATCCTACTAAACTAATGGGGAAAAAATTCTAATGTCCAGTGATTGGGAAATGGTTGAATAAACTGTAGTATGTCAGTGGAATAGAATGTTATTACACTATAAATAATGACAGAATTGCATCTTAAAATAAATAGGTTAAGACTTAGGAAGTGATGTAGAGAAAAGATCCATTTGGAAGGACATAATGAAAATAAGATTGTGTTATTACATGGCTGCCTCTGTTCTTTACTGGTCTAAATTATTTCATAATAACCTGGGTATTCTGTTTAATTTCCTTTTGCTCTTGAGTGTTTGCTGGTTTCCTAGTGGTGTTTCAGTTTTATAGTAAAAAGCAAAAACAGAAGTGGACTTAATATACAATTTGAGTCTTGAAAGAATATTGCCAGTGACCTAGCTTAAATGTAAAGACGGTCTTGTCACCAGATAGCTTAATATATGCTGAATTTTTGGATTACTGTTTGTTTCCTAGCTGAAAGAGAAGATTCTGATGATGGACTCTAACTTAACAACAATAATTGAGGATCTCAAGAGGGTTATCCATGGACCACTGGATGTAGAGCTAGATTAACATTTGAATCAGAAACAAACCTTTGAGAGTAGGGTTTTTTGGCACTGTGATCTCAGGAAGTATCGAATGATGTCTTGTGTATCCTGTCTTGACTTTGGTTAATTTCTGACTGGCAGACTCCCCCCCAAGTATTCTTTCTCTTCTGATTAACCAGATCTATTGATAAATTGCAACTGGAAAAGTAAGGTAAGGAGAAAGCTTTGAAAAACCAGGAATATACAAGATTCAAATTTCATAAAGTAATTCATCTTTAAGAACATTTTCTTACTAAGTAAGTTTATTGAAACTTCTCTTCAATGACCATTTTGCGGTGCTTCAGAATTCAGTTATGTTAAGAAAAATTTTTTCAGCTTATCAATGTCAGTATAGTCCTTTTTTAAAAAGATAAAATAATATTTAATGACTATAAATTCAAAGGTTATTTGTAATTATAGTGGGCTATATGTGCCCCAAACTTAAGATGTATGATTGTTCTCCAGATATGTCTTTTGCTTGAAGTATCAGTGAAAAGTAAATGGGATATTAATATAATTTTAACCCTATACAAAGCAATTGTTCATATAAATACTACTGAAATCTCGATACACTCACTGTATTTTTGCAGCTTTTTGTTTTTTATTTTTCTTACCTATGAATCTCTACTTATTTTTAAAAATTTATTAAAAGAAGTTGGTGAAAATTATGATGTCCTGTGTATTTATTATCATAAAGAAATTTCTGGTTTAATATTTTTGCTAGTCAGTCAGTAAACATTTATTAAATACTTCATATGTGCCAGGCATTGTGCAAATTCTGGGGATGCAAAGGATGGCACAAATCGTTCTTGCTGCCAAGTGCTTACAAGTCTAATATGGGAGATAACATGCAAATGTACAGACAAGGTGTATACAGGATAAACTGGAAATATTCCACAGAGGAAAGGCGCTAGAATTAGGAGGGATAGGGAAAGGCTTCCTATAGAGGGTGAGATTTTACTTGGAACTTGAAGGAAGTCAGGGAAACCAAGAGAGAGAACATTCCAAGCCAATGAAAATGCTTTGGGTACGGTCAGAGATGACATACTTATTAATAAAATTCAGAGAAGCTAAAATTGATAAGACTGGCTAACAGTTGCAAGGCAGAGTCAGGATACAAAAAGATCTTGATAAATTATAACATTTGACTGAATGTAGTAAGATTAAATTTGATAAGAGTAAATGGAAAGTCTTAGACTGGTATTCAAATAAATGCCTTCACAAGCAAGATGGGGATGGTTAATCTGAAAACGACTGTGTGGGTTTTAATTTAATTCACCTAACATTGAGTGCATAACTTGTGTAAGACATTATGCCGGGTGCTGAGCATACCTATGCAAATATGTCATCCCTGCCCTCAAGGAACTTAGGTATTACTGGGAGATATAACATCTACGAAGAAGATAGAAAAGAAAAAGAGAATGGTATTGGGGAAGGCTTCGTACCGGAAGTGGCACCTGAGCGGAATGTTATAGAAAGGCAGAGAGAAGGGAAAGCATTGTAAGTGTGGAGAATGGCCAAGTGGGTCAGTTTGGTCGAAACAGTTCTGTAAGAGAGGAGCATGTCATAAGGCTAGAAAAAAATAGATGGAAGGCAGATTGGGGAGGGCTTTCAGTGCCAGACTAAGGTTAACATCTGCATTTTTCTGGCAGGGTACTAAGTACTACAAGTTCAGCATGAGTCAACAATGCGCTATGATAACCTCAAAAGCTAACTGATGTTTGCCTTCAATGAGAGACATGGTATGCAGGACTGGGGAAATAGTAGTCCCACTTTACACTGTCCATTCCACATCTGCAGGATCACATTGAGTTTTTAAATTATATTTTGATCTTCATTTATTGTTATTTTTATTTTAAGTCCCAAATTCTCTCCCACACGTTCTTTCACTCATTGAGAAGGCAAGAAATAACCACTATCCATAGGAAGTGAAAACATTTCCACGTTAACCATCTTGCCAAAAAAAAAAAAAAAAAGTGAAACAAATACTTCAATCATCCATTCTCCAAAGGTAGATAGCATTTTCCATCATAAATCTTTTAGAATTGTGGATCATTGAATAATGAGAATTGTCAAGTCTTTCACAATTGGATCATTGTTACAATATTGCTGTAACTGTACAATGTTCTAATTCTGTTCAGGAGGGTTCTGTAGCCTTGAAAAAAGACTTGTGGTTGGAGATATGAGTTATCTTGTGGAAGAGATTAGATTTGTTCTTGGGCACAGGGCAGAATTGAGAGGAATGGGTTTGCAGAGAAGCAGCTGATAAAATTCAGTCCTAGAGTGAAATGGGCTGCCTTGTGAGATAGTGGGTTTCCTCCCTTCTCCCCTCCCCCACCCTAAAGATCTTTAATCAGAGTTGGATGACCACTTCATCCAACCCACACTGTAGAGAATCTCTCCTACTGTCACATCCTTAAGACCAAATTCCTGACCTTCCTTTCACTAAAAAAGTGATGAAAGATGAGACTGCCCCCACTAATCTTAACCCATTCCTCCCGCTGCCCCCTGAGTATATTCAAATGGATTTTGTTCATAATGCCTTTTTATGTCCTACAATATATTATGTTCCCCTATGCCCAAAGGATTACAAAAATGTGCATACCCTTTGATCTATACCATTTAGGGCTGTAAAGAGATCATAAAAATGGGAAAAGGACCCACATGTGCAAAAATATGTATAGTTCTTTTTGTGGTGGCCAAGAATTGGAAATCGACGGGATGCACATCAATTGGGGAGTGAATGAACAAGTTGTGGTATATGAACGTAATGAAATACTATTGTGCTATAAGAAATTGATGAACAGGCAGACTTCAGAAAAACCTGGCAAGACTTATGAACTGATGTTGAGCGAGGGGCAGAACCAGAACATTGTACACAGTAACATTGTACACAGTAACAGCCACAGTGCATGAGGACTGATTTTGATAGATTTAAGCCCTTCTCAGTAATGCAAGGACTTAAAACATTTCCACAGGACTCTGATGCAAAATGCCATCTGCATCCAGAGAAAGAATTATGGAGTGAATGAATGAAGCAGACTATTTTCTCTTTTGTTGTGTTTTGTTTCTCTCATGGTTTCTCCCATTCATTATGATTCTTCTAATGCAACATGGCTAATGTGAAAATGTGTTTGGTAGGAATGGATGTGTAGAGCCCATATGACATTGCATGCTGTCTTGGGGGAGGAGGGGGAGAAAATTTAAAACTTATGGAAGTGAATGTTGAAAACTGAAAACAACAAAAAAAAGTTCCCATTTATTTTTATGATGACATTATCAACTACTGTTTCATTAAAATATATTCTATGTTCCAAGTGGTATGCCATTGTGAAAAGAACATTAGCCCTGAAATCAGTAGACCTGGTTCTAGGCTCTGGTCCTTTAGCCATAAAGTGGAGACAGTGGCTTTTACTATCTACTTTACTGGGCTGTTGTGAAAAAAGTGCTTTATTAACTTTACAATACTACATCACTGTGAGTTATTCATACAGGTGGTATTGTCAAGTCAGTCAAGTGTTTCTTAGGTGCCTACTATGTGCCAGACAAATTCTGGGGTTGCAGAGAAGGGCAAAAACATGGTCCCTGCTTTCAAGTTTACATTCTAATGGGTGATACAACACACAATGTACATACAATGCAAATGGAAGGAAATCCCAGAGGGAAGGCACCAACCAGGAGGGAAGGGCCTAAGAAAAGCTTCCTTTGGAAGGTGGGATTTGAGCTTAGTCATGACAGAAGCCAGGAGGCAGAGGTGAGAAAAAAGCATTCTCAGCTTGGACAGGCAAGGTCATGGTCAGAATAGGTGGATTGGAGGGTAAAGTATAAGAAGAAAGGTAGAGAGGTTGTGAAAGGCTTTAAGTCAAATATCATGATGTATTTGATCCCGGTGGTGACAGGGAGCGACTGGAGTTGATTGGGTAGGGGGTGAGTAAGACCTGCACCTTAGGAAAATTATTTTGGCACCTGAGCTGGTGGTAATGGACTGAAGCAGGGAGAGACATGCAAGGGGCCCGACCAAGAAGCTATTGCATTAGTCCAAGGATGAGGAAGGCCGATACCAGTCTGGTGCCTCTGAGTAGATATAGACATACAGAAGAGAGACTGTGAAGTTAGAAATGACAAACATATTCAACAAAGGAAGGGATTAAGCATTTATAGAGCATTTACTACATGCTAGGCACTATAAGTGCTTTATAAATATTAACTCATTTAATCCTAACCAACAACTCTGTGAGATAAGTGCTTTTATCCTAATCTTTTACAGATGAGGAAAATGAGGCAGACTTGCCAAGGGTCACGTAGCCAGCATCCAAGGTCATATATGAATTCATTATCCCAATTCCAGGCCCCCGAGCTCCCTATCCACTGTGTACCACCTAGTTTCATCCACAGATTGGATACGTAGGGTGCAGCAAGTCAGCCAAGGATGGGTAAGCTTGGATGACTAGAATGGTGGAATCCTTAACAATAAAGGGGAAGGGAAGTCTGGAAAGCGGAGGTATGTGTGAGAGGAGAAAGGATGAGGTCTGTTTGTAAATATATTCCATTCTCTGAGTCATCTTGTTCCTTAGGAACTTTCTTTTGACTTCTCCATTTCCCAAAGCTCCCAACTCACTTTTTTACAATCACTTATAGAACTACTGTAGGGTACCCAGTCTGTAACAAACAACACAGAGGCGAGTTTCAGTGCATTCTCAGCCCATGCTGCTTTATTGCTAAAAACCAAAAACAAACCCCAAAAGTTTTATACATAGTTGCAGAGTTTCCAACTTAGGTTTTTAAAAACAGTTCCTCTTTACACCATCAAAAGAATAAAAGCTCTCCTTCAAACCTCCAAAGATGCATAGATGTAACAGCAAGCTGCCTTTTCCAAGATTTCAGGTACGAAATTCTTAACAATGAGAAATTCTAACAACATTACCTCGTAAAATGTAATAACTGTGCAATAGAGAGATTACAGTGCTGCATGTGCGTACAGTAAGTGAACACTCTTTCCTGCACTAAAGAAAGCCAACATAATATACAGAGCATGTGAAGTGAGCTCTTCAGCATTGGGTCTTCCTAATCTAATGCCAATTGTTTACTTTACACAGGACACGCTGAACAATTTAAAAGCAGCTTCAGTTTCTAGTTTCTTTTATTTTGGATCTTCTTCCTACCACTGGAAAAAAGAAAATCCAACATCTCAACAACGGCACAGCATGCATACGCCTTTGTTTCCCAGGGAAATCTCATTTAGAAGGAAGGCCTTCTGTTTGTGAGCTTCCACTTTTGGAGAATAAATCTGAAAGTTTAAGAATTTCTTAATAAATTTTAAGATAAAGAGTTGCATATACCAGTAATTACTACTGCCTTTTTAGAGGAATGGGTTAAGGAAGGCTGACGGTTACTATATTCTTAAGCCAAAATCAATAAACACTTAATTTTCCAACTTGATTTTACAATAAGTGGCTAAGAGGAAAACTGCAAAGAGGTGTGGGAATAAACTTGCTAAGTGAGCAGTTCAATTCGGGACCATGTGAAGGTACTTGGCCTTTAACTTGGAAGATGGAGTTTTCCAAACAATGTCAAGATAGACAAGCCCCAAAGTGAGGTTATGCCAATTTAAGAGGGAAAACCTTTGTGGGAAGAATGACAAGTTTACTGTCACCTCTTTAGCTTGTAGTAGATGGTTCTTATTTGCTATTATCACGTATGTTTCCAGGGGTTACACCAAAAGCCCCAACATTCTGAAGAGTTACAATGAATAGAAGAGCATGATTTTTTTCTCCCTAAATAACAAGTTAATGGCAAATCTACTTAATGAAATGAGGATAAATTCACCTTGAGGGGCAAGAGTTCTTTACAGAGCTTAATTGGACTGATTGATCAGACCAATAAGGGTAAATAATTTTGTGTCTCTGGCTCTAAAAATCTATTTCAAGTCACATAAATTCAAAAATACATCAATATAACAAATAAAGAGAAACAAAATCACAGATCTAACAATATTTTCAGGTCAATTCCTGCAAAGTAGAAGTCTCCTTTGCTGCAGGGAGCCATTATTATTGCTGGGCAACACCAGTACAATTCCGTACAGCTGCCTAAGTGGCAAAAATTACCTAAAAATACTGTATTAAAAAAGCTACTGAACACCTGAAATATGTGCACTGTGCTTATTGATTTATTCACCTCCAAAGTACTAGTTTTACTGGGCTTCCACTCAGGCCAC
Organism: Notamacropus eugenii; assembly: GCF_028372415.1. Taxonomy (NCBI): domain Eukaryota; kingdom Metazoa; phylum Chordata; class Mammalia; order Diprotodontia; family Macropodidae; genus Notamacropus; species Notamacropus eugenii. Next base: position 27,440,176 of record NC_092878.1, on the reverse strand, counting down.
TTCTGCCTTGTTTAACAGACCCAGTGATTACTTTCTATAGTACAGTTGGGCCTCACCCTCTTACAACTCCTAAAACTCTGCACCTTTCTGATTGCTACCGTTGAGGCAACTACGAAATCATTCATTGACACAACATGCTTCTTAGCGCATGCTTGATTATTTTAAAAGACATGCTCAGAGGACTAATATAAACCAGGTAAGAAGTTAAAATGAAAGGTGAGTTCTGTTGCTCCCTCTTCCAAACAGCCCGAGTGTCACACTGCTGTCCCTGTTTATTTTTTAACCTCCCTTTATGGATGGAGGCAAACCATTTTTTTAAGAGAAACAAGAACTGAGGTTTCAAGCAGTAAATTCAAGCTATTACTTTAATAGTTACTATTGCTTTGTTATATGTAAATGCATATATGAGTTTCCTTGTAATTACACAACACTAGACATCATCGGTCATGCATAATCAGGACGCTAGCTCTACAGGACTGGGATCGTGGGCTGTGTGCCACCATTATTGTATGGTCATCATGCATTTTTACCTAAGGACTCTCTATCAGACCCATGTTCATGCAAAACAAAACCTCTTGATTCAGAGAGATTATGGGGCTTAGCTAGGGTACATGCAATTTATTTTCATCAAAATACTGCAAGTGAAAGGCAGAAAACTTGACAACATTTGGGAAAAGGAAACGACAGTTTTAATGGAGTTCTCCACGTCTATCCGTATGATGCTTCTGAATGGAAGTACAAAATAGCAAATAAAAAGGTAAAAGTTAGGATTGTTTCACGCTGGTACAGGGGAGACTGGTATGCAGATGTACTCCCTTAAGGGTAGGAATGACATAGTAGCAGAAAAAAGAGCCACTATTAAAGAAAAAAATATAGCCTTATTTATTATGGTTTTTCCTGGCCAACTATGTGATGGCTATGATACCACGAAAACACAAAGGTGGTATGTTGTGGAGACCCTACTGAGTGAAGTGGTTTTCTTTTTCTAACACTGAAGAAAATTACCTCTACATCACTTCTTTCCCTCCTGCCCCACACACAGCCTGGAAAGATTCATTAATAGCATAGCTAGTATAAATCTTCGATGCCTTAACATTTGGTTATGACAAGTGACTCTTTAGGCCAAGATTGTTCTAACAGCCAAGCACGTTCTAAACAAACTGGAGGCCATTTGCCTTGACCAGCAGCACCAGGAGAATGTAAACTCCTCAAGGGCAAAGACCTCACCCTATTGTACATAGTGCCTAGCTTATTGTAACTGCACATTTGATATTCAGTAAGAGTTCACCCTACACAAAAGGGGGATGCCTACACCCCTGAATGTAACAAGCTTATCTGGATCCCATCTATGCACTAGATGCATCTGGACAATTTTAGCATTTAGATCAGTATTTAATGTGACTGTTCTACAAAGTCCTTTATATACCATAAGTGCACACTTGTGATCAAGCCAGCTATCTGAAAATTGCTTAGCTACTTCAATGTATCTAATGGTGACACTGGGGTACACCCTAAAGAAAGAATAAGAGGAGCAAATGCAGTGCATTCCTTTTGTGAGTTGAGAGATAGTTAATTATTTTGTACATATAGTGGTCTTTTTATCTTTTGGAATCACCAAATAAGAATATTATATTCAAGAGGCATAACTTTCTTGGCTCTCCCCCAACTACCTTGCATTTTTTCTCCTGGGTTCACATATAGGCATATAATTGAACATCATGAACCAAAGGAACTCATAACTAGCTCATACACAGATGTAGTTATTTTCCAGGTGCTAGATGGCCAGGACGAATTATCCACTTGGACAGGTGGTATGAGACAATAGGAAAATTATCTTGGTCCCCACTGCTCTGTCCTGGCTCCTAAACTGGGACAGTGTGCTGGGAGGTGGAGTGGTTTTCTACATTAGAGGATAAGCTGTCAGAGGACATGGATCTGGCCACTCTTTCATTAAAAATATGGTCAAAAACTGAAAAAGAAATTCACATGTATTAAGCCCTTCTCACAAGCGTTACTAAGAGCTTCCTTAGCCACAAATATAGAAAATGCAAAACACCAAACAAGCTTTTTTCTAAATCTTAAAAAAAAGAATGAATTTAGGAAACAAGGAGAAAGAAAAACAATTCTCCGTTATGAGGAGCTATCATCAAAGTAGAGTCTCAAGTAGAAAATCTACTTGGAATGCATTGGTGAGACTCCCAATTTGTCTCCCAGAAAGAGTTCACTTCAACAGCTCTCTCTTGCTACCTGGGAATGGGGTTTTCAGTCTCACATATCAAAATTACACATACATACATACATACATACACACACACACACACACACACACACGCACGCACACACACGGTTTTCTGTCTCACATATCAAAATCTCACACACACACACACACACACACACACACACACACACCTTCCTTCTCAAAGGAAGGAAAAGAGCATCTTTTATATATATACCATGTACCTAAAACGCTTTTCCTTTCATGCAGCTCTGTCAAGGACTGAGCACCACACACCACCACAAACTTGAGTGGTAACTTACTTTACTATATACAGGCTTGCTAATTCAAGTTAGTTACTATTTATTACATGCAAAACAGTTATTGCTACAAAAGTTTTATCCTTTTAAAATTATTAAACATTTTATGGCTTTGTTTGCATCTGGGGCATTCCCCCTGCATACTGTGCTATTTTGCATTCCTGTTTCAGAGGTATTCTTTTTTTAAAAAATGAGTTCTCCTAAGCACTATACTATTTGAATCAAAGGTAGAACTACTTGAGTCTAGACTAAGAGAACCTGAACCTGGTCCCTAGAGAATTGCTACAAAAGGGCCTACTTATTCAAAGCTGTCTGCTCATGCAGTGATGTACACTATCATATTATTTACTACTGGAAGAGTCCATGTTTTATAAAACCTGGATTATTTGAGTACTTGGACCCTCAAATCACTTCAGAAAAAAACAGCTTGTCTGATTTCTCTGGAGAAAGACACAGTATCTGAGGAGTGACATTGTTCTTCTGGGAAGACAGAGACAAGGGGACACGTACAAATCTGAAAGGTATAGCCAGCCTTGCACTGCACACTGCAAACATAAGAAATGCTCTTTTACTTCTCACTACAAAGCAACCTATCAAGGCTCTATCCACCTACTCATCCCATTCTCAAAATGCAAATCAAGCAAGAGAAGCAGCAAGAAAACCACATTTAAAAATAAAACCAAACCCCACAGTGGATTGAGAAGTAGGGACAGCCTGAAACAAATACTTGACTCTACCATTTACAACAGTTTCCTGACACAATCCAGAGACAGTGACCCGCAGACAGAAAATGTCAGAGTCCACAGATGAACCTTGAGTTAACAGAGCATGTCCACATGAGGCTGATAAGAGTACCCAGTTAAGACAAACAAATTGTACTGTGGTTCCTTGATACAGAGAACGTCTACATACAGAAATGAAACAAGATTGAGCTGTAAGACACAGCCCATACAAGGACACAGAAGAACAATCTCCCTTCACACAAGAAGCACAAGCTAGGAGTACTACCTTGGAGGGGGTAGGGATGAGGGTGGCTGTCCACAGTTCAGTGTGTGGTTCCGATTGGACATAGTCACACTAGGTTTGAATATTGCAACTTTGTATGAAGTTAAATGATCCCCAAGCATATTTTTCAAGGCTTCCAACCCAAAAGAATTCTCTTTCTAAACTAGCCCTTTCAGTTTGTCACTTTTCCCCAGGGAGAGAGACAAGTTCAGAACTTTAAGAAAAAAAGGAAATGTTTATATTTTCCATTTTTTTGGTTATTATAAAGAATTCGTCATTTTTAACTCTAAAATTACTACTAGGCTCATGCACTGGCCCCTAACATGGCACTACATTTTTCTACAAAGTATTAATGCTTATCAAACTATACATATTATCAAAATGGAAGACATTGGTGATTTTGTTGTTCTCAAACAACTTGTAACATCATTTTGTCCACAAGTATTAAAATATATGTGTGTGTATATATATAATTATTGCACATATCCCTTGTTTATTTATTTGAACTTTTCAAAAAGGAACCTTTCCAACCAACGAGGACTGGAAGAGAAGGTACGCCTGGCCATACATAGATGGTGCTGCCTAAAACTACAGCCAGAAAGGAAACTGCAAAAAGACAAGGCAGAAAAGAAACAGAGTCTCTTCAGGCTGAAACAACTGATCTGGACACAAATTTGAGTTGTAATGAGATTTTGTGAAAGTTGTAAATAAGGCAGGAGTATATTTAAGGGAAACGTTAAACAGTTAACTTGTTGGCTACGAATTCAGAGAATCTAAGGGAACTAAAGTAGGTCTGATGCCCAAAACACCAATGGGCCAGCGTGGATCTGTTGCAAGTTTGAAAGAAGAGGTAAGGAGAATAAGATGGCCCTGCTGCCTGCCAGCAGATCTTGCCAGAAAGGCTACCAATAATAAGATATTAAAGGGAATGGCAGAGAAACAAGATTCAAAATCTTTTTCAGCATCTTGGTGGCACCTGTAGTAAATTTTAGCAGAAGTTTCCCCAACAACACTGGCCTTTACAGAGTAGTAAGAAATGAAAAAATAAACAAATGACTAGGTCTGCCCAACTGAAGTGAAAGATTTCTAACTACTATAAATATACAACTTTCAAAAGACATGACTACTTATACTGAGTATCCCAAAAGTCTTAGTGGAGTTTTAAGGTAGTAAAGCTTAAAACTGCACCAATACTTTGAGAATGCTATACTTTACTACTAGCAAATCTGAACTACTGCCCTTCTAAAATCATACTTTATCCAGATCTTTTCTTTCCCCTAAAAGACATTTTGATTTAGAAATCAATTCCCATTGACTAAGACCTACTATTCATCAGAGGATAATATTCCATTTTGGCAATTCTTATCTTTAACAAAATCCTACTTGGGCAGAGCAATCTCAATCCAGGCTCTAATTCCAGCATCATACTAGGGCACCGGATGTGCACATTCCCAGAAACACAAAGATACAATGTATGGTCTTAATATCTGACAAGTTTTACATTGATTTCTCTAGTCATATAAAATAACAAAAGAGAGCAGATGTTCTCCTGCACTAGTAACAGGTCATTCCAAACTCTGCTATGCATCTCTCAGGCTCGGGAGCAAGGAAGGATTTCAGTAGCCAAGGGTAGTGTTGGTTTTTTCCCCTTATTCAAGCTACAGAAAACAAGTTGTTCCATATTTGTTGCCTGATTTAGATAAGAAACTACATTGTGGATTTTTTGGGGGGAGGGTATGGGGGATGGAATTAGTCTCTAAATTTCTTCTAGACCTAAATTCACCCTGCCTCAAGCCAAGGTTGATGGGTATTATTTTGAGGTCCACCCTCTGGTGAGATGCTTCAGTTTCACTCACGGAAATCACTCTCACAGCCATCCTGAATTGAAGAATAATGTTCCCATGACACTGCAAGGGATGAAGACACAGAATGTTATGCACATATGTCAGTCCAATGGAACTGCACAAAGTATTTCTGCTTTTTGCCTCTCAGGTTGAAGCTGTATGAGAAAACACTTCTCTACTCCTCCCACTCTTTTTCCATTCTGCTAAATTCATAGTCAACGAAAGTCTGATCTGGTATTTTGAGTATATAGGTGTTTCAGTTCATTATTGGCCACAGCAGTATGAAAAGCCAACTCCAGAATATCCTGTAACACTCCACAAGGAAGAAAGACAACAGCAAACCATATGAGAGCCCCCATTCTTGAAAAGATCAAAACCTTTTGTTCTCTGCTTAGTCAAAAGTCAATGAAAACTGCTTTCCAACGGACCCAGGAATGCGTTCATGGGGTCTGCTTCTGTACAACCTACTCCTTTCTTGTGAAAATGGAAAATATCTTGACATGGTATGAAGCCACCAAATGTTACCAGGGGAAGAAGCAATGCAGCCAGGTTTTGTTCTTGGAAGAAATCTTTCTTCTCAGTGATAAATGTAGATATACCCATGCAGAAATATCTTTGTTTGAAGGACCTATTTTCTTTATACACATAAAAAATCCAAGGACATTGTACTGTACATAAGCTGCTTTACTTACCACATCACATGAGTAACTACAAAGTCAGCCCTTTGTTCTAGATTGAGAAATCTATGCAACGTAATTAATTAGGATTCGGATATATCATTTTAAGTTTCTGAAATGTACTTTCCATACTGAAATACAAGACTTCATGCTGTAATTATGCACATGTGTAATTTTATGCTGGTTCAAACAGGATACAAGGAGCCCCTGCAGACATTTTGACTTCTTACTGTGTACTAAGTGTAAAGGGCAAAGAACTCACAAATGCCACCATCTAAGCACCTGGCACCAATCTAAATATTATGCTTCCACCTGAAAAAAATCCCTTCTCTCATCTAAGCAAATAGCTGCCGAGTACCAACACCAATTGCTTCTTTTTTCCTGGAAGAAATGGCATGATGCCAGCCAGATGGTACCTTGGGGGAAGATACCTAACAAGCTAAATGTGCTGGATTGGAGAACTGGAACATGAAGTGAAGAAATCTTTTCCATTCTGGTCCATGAAGTTAAAGTAGAGAGGAGAGATGGATCCACATGTCAAGACCAAGGACTGCAGTTACACAAAAGCAGCAGGATCACCTGAGAAAACTGAAGGATCTAAAAACACAAAAGAAAAGTAGAATAATTAAGAGTTATTTCACCTTTAGCTTATTTCACTGGTAAAGTTTTGTTTCTCTAACAAAACATACATGCCCCTCCACCCCATACTGCCAGAATAGTAAACAAAATGTTACTTGTGGAAAGTCAATGAAGCAGTTATAGAAAACATCCATACGTTTACAGAAATATCCACAAATGATAAGCATTAATAATTTCCTACATGTAAACCTAAAACACTCTCTTCCTTTTAATACTAGGCCCAACTCAGTATCTCCCTGTATATGCTGGGTACCAATGTGCCAGTTCTACTGTCCAACTAACTGTGTGCTACAAATCTGGGCCACAGGCACTCTTCCTGCTTTTTGTTTTCCTAGATGGATTATTAGACTGAACTCAAGTGTTTATAATTGAAGACCCTGTTCAACATTTTTGAGTTTCTTATAATCATAACAATGTCATTCAGAAAAAGGAAATTTTGAAGAACTTTGCTACCTACACTTTCCATTATAAAATGGACATCTTCCATGGCAGTAAAAAACACTTTGGAAGGCACATGCCTCCTTGTTTTTATGCCTGGCTTAATATTCTAAAAGGACCACCAAACAACACTATCCTATTATATCCTTCAAGGATATGATTCATGGAAACAGTATGGCATGATACTCTTTTAAAGAGTACTAGATTTAGAGCAGAGGACTTTCATTTAATTCCTAGCTCAGTAATTAATTACTATCTGTGTAATCCTGGACAATTCATAACCTCTCTGAGCTCAAATTTTGTCTTCTATGAAATGAAGGGAAGGTGGGGGTGTCTTTAAGCTCTGAAGCTATATATGATCCTTACATAGGCATGAGAGAAAACTTGTTGGAAGCTAGCTGTTAAAGCTCAACTTTGTTCTACCAAGTTCAATGCTTTTAAAAAGGGGATAAAAAATAAACAATGGAATTCTGTATTCTGTGCATCCTTCTGTCAATTAGATGGGTTTAAAGATAAGCTACAGGATGTAACTGTGCAAGTCTGCCCATTCCCATTTCATACTCTCACCAAGAATGTCCCTGATGCATAAATTATAGGACCAGGAGAACAACATGGAGAATCGCTACAAGCTAAATGTTGCTAAGAAACAAAGCAAAATTAAACTGAATTATGCAGAATTATAATGGCCAAGCCTGGCTACAAAGACAGGGTATCAGAAAACACCTGCACAGGCCAAAGTTTGGACTACATTATCTCCAAGGTCTCCAAGGTCTCCAAGAGTTTAGGATTCTACTTTGGTTCAGCTGAAAACCAGAAAATAGTGAGAACATTCTGTTCTTTAACAAAGTCCCAGAAAAGCAAACGTGGTACCTACTCTCTTAAGGGTATAAACAATTCTATATTTAATTCTTGAATCTATGAAAGATATCTTATTTTGTAACCTTCTCTAGCAGCTACAACATTCTCTATCTCATGCATAAGACTTGAAATCAAGTGATTTAAATGTTATACAGTTAGTGACAAAGTAGCAAGCCAGTTAAACAAGGTTCACTAAACAGAGCTCTATTTACACCACTGCAGAAGAATTAACCTTGATTAGTTAAAACAATATACGTTGAGTACACTGGCATAGGAAAATACTGGCCTACTCTGAATCCACGTTTCTGCCTGCAAGGCTGAAAAATTAAAACATACTTCAGAAAAAATATATGATCATAAATTCAGAGAAACATGGAAAGACTTACATATATGTACACAAAGTAAAGCAAGAATCAGAACAGCACATACATAAGGACAACAATGTAAACAGAAAGACCAAAAACCTGAGCCTGAATGCTGTGTAATTACAACTGGGCTCAGGCCAGAAGAAAAGATAAAAGAAAAGGCCCTTTGCTCTTTGCAGAGATGGGGGTGAGGGGTTATGGGTGTGCAGCATCATTTATATCGCCACATTTGGCTGCTCTGTTGACTAGTTTGGCAGAATTGCTTTTCTCCCCCTTTATAATTTTGTTACAAGGGACGATTCACTGGTTTGGGAGACATATTTTGAAATAAAGGTGATATAAAAACAAAAGAGATCAAATTTTTAAAAATATATTATATATTCTAGAGTCTGTGAATGTACCACCTTAAAAAAGTGCTTTACCTCAATCCAGTCCTTACCTACTTTATCTCAACCCAGCTACGGCAGTTATATACCTCTGGAAACAATATCAAATCTTCTGGAAACTATATATAAACTACAATAAAGTTCAGAATCACTCACTCCTTCTTCCTCTCACTTATTTTACCCTACTTTCTTTTCCCTGCAAAAATGCTAAGTGTTTTGAAAAAATGCTTTATGTCTGATAGTTTTTACGTATCTGAAACTATTAAACTGGTTTTGAGATTATAAATTTGCACCAGATTAAAACCACTAGAGTAATTTTGTAAAGTACTTTGCACATAAATATCACCTAATGATTACACCTTTAAATAGTTTGCATTTACTTTTCTACATCCACAATAAAATATAAATAAACCGTAAACTACTTATTTACGTGTGTGCGTTCGCCCTTCGTTGCCAAAGAAGACCACGCCATTAGAAAAATAATGACATGACTTGCCCTTGACTTTGTTTTGAGTGAGGGAGGGCTGTGCAGGTCACCAGCCTCACTTCTCCTCCAGAGCCATCTGAATCCAGTGACCAGATATTCATCAGGATGACTGGAGATGACCCAGAATGAGGCAACTGGGGTTAATTGACTTGCCCAAGGTCACACAGCTAGTGAGTGTCAATCAAGTGTCTGAGGTAAGATTTGAACTCAGGTCCTCCTGACTCCTGCACTGGTGCTCTATCCACTGCACCACGTAGCTACCCTGAACTTCTTATTTACATTCCAATGTCAATAAATATTTAAGTACTTACTATGTGTTATGCATTGTGTAAATACTACAGGGCAACATTCTGGTACATATAAATCCTTTGTTTTTGTAGTGACTGGGGCCTGCATGCTCCTATCAGGGAGCACAACACGTATGGGGCAAGCAGGGCCCAGAGAAGGGAGTTTGGGTCTGGGAGGTTTGTAAGGGAGATGTGGACACATAACTGACAAAACTATAGCTAGGATCCTCAATAGCTAGTTTTAAAGGCCCTCATTGGTCTTTATTCAGTTGTGTTTGACTACGACCCCCTTTGGGGTTTTCTTGGCAAAGATAAAAAAGTGGTTTGCCATTTTCTTCTCCAGTGAATTAAGGCAAATAGTGTTAAGCAACCTGCCCAGGCTCACAGCTAGTGAGTGTCTGAGACCACATTTGAACTCCGGTCTTCCTGACTCCAGGCTCAGTACTCTATCCACTGAGCCACCTAGCTGCCTTTTTTGGTCTTCAGACTATTACAAATATATACACTGATGTTTGTTGGAAAAGCCTAAGGGAAAAAAACCTGAGAATTATGGAAGATGCATCAGGAAAATGTGCAAATCCAGCAAGAAGTGCAGTGGAGATGAAAGGAAGAAGCAGCCTGGGTGCAGGTTTTTGGTGCTCTTTGGGATGCTGACAACTCAGCAGCTGAAAGGACTGATCACCTCTGGGTTGCCAGACTCCCTTCATTAGCTGGCTACTCAAAACCTATAAAAACTGGTTTTCCTTATTCCCCTCCTCCTACACGGTGGTACATTCCTACAGGCAAAAGAGACTAAATGCCTCCTGCAACATGCATTTTGCTTCCCTTTTCTGTGGTTCCTAACACTAGATTTGTCATGATGGTCTATAGAGTCCCTTGCTGTCTGATTCTGATTTTCAACCTGAAGCATCCAGCTTCAACATTCAGTCACAGAAGAAACAAATACAAATAACATAAGCACATGTAAACAAACAAAAGGTATTCCCTAAATGGAGAAATATGCATCTAAAGCGTAACTACTGGGAATGGGAGAAAAGGGAAACGACTGTCGTCAACCGTCAGTGGTCTAATGCAACACTAATTTTATATAGGAAACACATGGAAGTCGCAAGAAGACATAGGACTTGATGCTGAAAAACATCACACTTTATGTCTCTCTGTGTTGCCAGTTCCTGATTCAAGGATTCTGCAAAGAAGTCACACCCATGGTGCAAGATCAGCAATTGACAAGAAACAGTTGAAATAGCCTACTTATTCAATAGATTAACCTAAAATGGGTATGACATTGGTGTCTGGTTAAAGTACAAAACACTAAGTTATAAAATGAGTATTAACTGTTAATTGCTATGTGCCTGTCTGGTATCGTACCCCTGAGAACCTCCATTTCAAAGACATGACCTCATTAATTCCCACAACAGCCAGATGAGATAAGCAAGTAAAGATTATTACTATCCTCACTGTCCACACGGGAAAACAAAGACATCAAAAATAGCCTGTTCTGGGTCAGGCAATGAGTTGGAAGGAGGATACAACTGAACTTGTATCAATGATTTATTACTAAGCTAGGTTTCCCCAAAATGAAATCCAGAAATACCTACAGAATGATTCAGAGGAATGCCTTTTTTCTCCTGAGGAACCTATAAAACACAAAGAAAAAGGACATCTAATGAGGCCTGATCCAAAGCAGGAAAGCACAGAAGCTGGTAGCTATTAATGTTAGGGAATTCACAGATGAAGAAGGGGGAAAAGAGACTTGGGGATACCTTTGAGGTAGGGAAAGTCTGACTGTGAGAGAAGCTGGGAGGGAGGTAATTTGGGTGTATAACTTGTAAAGGGTTCTCTGAAATGAGGTCAAATTGTGTAACAGCTGTAAGCAGAAGAAACCTTCACCTCTGGCACAATGGCAGTCTGCAATGACACAAGCCACACCAAATGAGCTCTATTTTCAAGTTAAAATAAGCTTTCAAACTGGTTGTTCCCAATCAAGAATCTCAGTTCGCAAAATTCACATTAAATTCTTTAATGTTTGTAGACCACCAGAAGAAGTTAATGGTTTGTTTGAATTTTTACAAGGTAACTTAACAGGCTACATTTTCTGAAAGGGCCATTCCCACTTCGGCATTATATTCTGTGTAAGAAGCTATGGCCAATTTTTATATACCATGGTTTGAGTCATATGCCCAACTAACTATGACACTGTCTTTAATCCCTAGCCTTAGACTCAGCAACAAATATCTTGAAAGGGCAAGAGGTTAAAATCAGCCTCTCTGCAGGGTTCAGTTCCTACTCTGTTTTTGCTATCAACTCCACTTTGGAAAAAGGTTATCTTTCTGTATTTAAGAACTGGCAAATTCTTTTTCTCACGTTATATAAATACACAACAGCAAAGAGAGAAGCGGCAATGCTGCAGTTAGGTTTCCCAGAGGTAGCTGAATAGACAAAAATTGGATGAGATAAAGACAACATGAAATGAGGAAGGAGCGGAACTCTGTCTTCTTAAATGCTTCCACTCAATGGGGACAGGTTGCAAATGGCTCCTGCAGCCAACTAGGCACCTATGACCCTTACACTATACAAACTCCCTGAAGAAAATGTAGCTTAAATGGAAAGATCATTGAGTCTTTCTAGTCAAATGCTGATAAAATAATTCACTGTGATTTAGGATTCACAGGTTCTGACTTGAATCTGTTGGATTGATGGAAGGTAAAAATAATTTTGTTACCAGATCAGAAATAGAGCAAGTTGTAATTACCAATTATTGATTAGATAATAGTAATGCAGAACATGAAGTTGGGTTATCAAATTTTAGCAGTTATACAAGAAAGTGAAGATAATAGTACCAATTCTGGGAAAAGCCTATGATGTTAACTAGCTTGAGGCTTGAAAGTTGCCTGTGGAAAAAGAACAGAAAAGGAAAACAGGACTTTTCATATTCAGTGAGAACCCATATAGGAATATAACTAATTTAACTAATCTGCTCAGGGGGATTAAGAACCATGGTGGGGGTCTCTGTGTGTGTGTCTGTGTGTGCAGGCATCCAGCCTTACTACACAGATTACAAATTTGGGAAACCATTTCATAATGTTGACAAAAGTCTTGCTGATAACTGTTTAGTTGCATGTGCCATGCAACTATAGACATAGACACTATACGGAGAGTTGTACAGAAAATAGTTTCTGCACACAGTGACTTTATAATCTAGGGGAACGTATAAATATAATACACAAGCAAAATGACTTTAATCTTATTTTTAAAGGGCAACTGGTCTAGATTTAATCCAACAATTTCTTTTTCCATTTTTTTAATCTCTTCTATGAATGAAACTCATGTACTAGGTTTTTTTTTTCAAATTAAGTTTATAATATTAAAAAATATTCATATCATAGAATTACCCATAGCTAAGTAGTTATGACACCTGTTTCATTAGAAGACTGGGCAGAATCCTCAATAAATTCACATTTCAAGTCAAGTTTCCAAGTATAAATTTTACTTTCCTTCTATGGTAAATTCAGAGGATGTCAAACACCTGATATAGCAGACAAAGAACTAGAAATCTTTCAGGTGTATTTCCTGAGAAGTTTTTATGTAAGAGCTTATGTGGTCAAAGAAAGCATTACATAATTATTTTACAGAATCTAAATTCATAACTTAAAACACGTTCACATCAACAGCAGGTTTATATCAGCCTTCCTGGGCCAAAAATTTATTTACATAACATTTTTACCTTTCTACCTCCTTTATAGTAGCAAATTAAATAAAATTTGCATATTTTTTACTTACCCATCAGAAACTTGCTTAGGGCAAACTGTCAAGGGAATTATTAACAGGTTGTTCAAAAACAGGCACAAAAGACAAAGGATTTGGAATGGTACTTCCACTTTTACTTACCTACTAAATCCTGAGCCCTGGATTCTGTTTTTCTTTCAAAATGAGGACAACATAAACATTGTAGGAAAGTTGTTCCGTCTAGGATTTGGAACCTATTGAAAAAGAAAAAGTGAAAATCCCAGAATTTTTAAAGGCTTTTAACATACCCCTCACTGACATTTTATAGATCAGCACAGCTATTAAAATGAACCAATGAATCTTAAGAAATAGCATTAACACATTTCGCAGAAATATCACAGCTTGATAATTATTTACTTTTTACCATGAACTGAATTTATCTAAAAATGATGCTAGATTTCTCTTTATGATGACCAGAAAACTGTGACAGAAAATTTCCTTGCTTTCTTTACCCTTCTCCAAATCCTCCTTTTTTCCTTGAAAAGGGTCTAAGCTGATATTCACTCTTATGGTCAAGGACTGGACAGGAAAATAATTTATTGTTTATAAAAATGGATAGACATTACTTAAGGGTAACTAAGTGCTGCTCTTCTAGGTATTTCCAGGCCATGCTGTAACAAGAATCTTCCTACTGCAGCACATAATTTCTGAAATAATTTCATTCCTTACACAAACACTACTATACACAAGGGACTATTCTAATTATTTTATGTCCTTACATTATGAAATGTCTGTTCAAACAGGTCTTGATTAACAGACAAAAACTCTAAATAAAGGCTATTTTACATAAGCTTTCTCTGACACAAACCCACTAACAAATCCCTAGTCTAAAGATCCAGCTTTTAAATCTTGGGTCACCAAGGGCAAGTATCTTAACAATCCATACAAAGATCTTAATAGTTCACAAAGCACTTCTGGGCAGAGCCCAGAGATAGAAAGTGCAAGTCCTATCATCCTCGATTTAGGGATGAACATATTAAGGAATTTAGGGGACTTAGTTCAAAGCTCTGGCCACCTACCCCACCCACCCTAATTTCTTAAGGCTCAGCTTTCTTAAGAGCTGTGAAAACAGCTGTAGTAACTCCCTGCAAGGAGAACGAGGATCAGATTACATTTATTGTAAAAAGCAGCTACAACAATGTAAATGACGGATTTTAAAAGTCACCAATTCACACTCTAAAGCACATAACAGAGAAATGTTTATGAACTTCAATTGGAAAAACTTCTTTATACTTCAGTCTGCAGACCCTGAAGTTATGGGGGGGAGGGGAGATGATGTAGCTACAAAGTGACAGAGTAAAATTCCTACAAAATAAATTCAATTCTGCTTCAATTGCATTTTATTAACGCATCCAAGTTAAATCGCGCATTCCGACAACTCTCAGGGTGGCAAAATAACTTACATATATATACAAAGTAACAACATATATAACCAACTCCCTTAAAAATGTCTTTGGCCCCGCCCTCCAACTTGTTTCCGTAGTTCAGACGAGTCACACGACCCCATTTGAAGTTATCTTGGCAAAGTTTCGAGTGAGGTTTTTGTCCTTCTCCGGCTCATTTTACAGACCAGGAAACTGAGGCAAGCAGAGTTAAAGGACCTGCCCAGGGTCACATTGCTAGTAAGTGTCTGGCTGAGTCCTGGTCCCACGCTCCATCCACTGCGCCACCTGACCCCTTCTCCCACGAAAGACTGACTCCATATATACGGATTCCCTTGACCTTGAGACAAAAGGCTAGCTGTGAATTTCAGTGCTAAAGTTACCGGAGTCAAGAGTGACGTCACTAGTGCAGCGCAAAGTGGCCAAAAAAAAAAAAAAAACAACCCCAAATTTGCATATTCAGCTCAAGAGGAAAACTTCCTGGGCGGCGTCCACATGGCACCGGCCCAGAATAAAATCCATCTCGGTGACCTCTAGATGAAAACAAGTCTCAAGGTCAATGCCACAAGGGCGGGCCAGGATCAAATCAACCCCCATCCACGAGGGAAGGGAAAAGAGTTAGCGGGGGAGGGAAAGGAGGATGGAGGAAGGGATTGAAACCCTAATTAGAGAAGCAAAAATAATCCCAATTAATAAACCAGACGAAGAAGAATACGGTCTTCTAGGCCTCAATAAATACCAGGCAAAGCGGATGCGTGACACGCCCAAGCTTCGCCCAATCAGGGAGGCACAGACAGGGATAACACAAAGGCAGCCGACGGCCAGCCAATGAGAATGACGGGAGGCTGATCAAGGAGGACCAGATGTCAGCCAATGGGAGAGTCCAGGGGGCGGGCTGTCGGAAAGACAGCCGGAAGATGGCCAATGAAAGCACAGAGAAAGCGGGAATATGGGACTCCCGGGAACAAGTCAATGGCGGCGGTGGGAAGGGGGAAAGGTGGTACTCACTAAGCAGAGGACGAGGGGATCTCGGGGAGACAGCCCCTTCTCTCCCGGCCCGGCCAGTCGGGGTAGCCCCAACAGAGCGGGCACCTCCCACTCTAGTCTAAGGAGGAAGCGCCCGTAACCGTTTATCCTCCTCCCACGCTTACCTGAGCCATCCAGACTAGCCAGCCGCTGACCAGAGCCGGCCAGCCCCGGCCACCGCGAGTGCCCGGCAGCCGCAGCCGCGGCCGCAGCAGGAGCCGCAGCTCCTCACTCCGCCATCTTCCTCTTCTTTTCAGCTCCGCCTACCCAGCCAGGGCCAGAACCGCTAAACCCCGCCTTCATATCGATCCCCGAAATTCGATTGGTAGTTGAATACACCCGTCATGGTCCACTTTCCTATGATAATTGGTCCAAATTCACGTCGATCAACTGGCCGTTCGCTCTTTTTTTATCCAATTGGACAACGGGGAAGACATCACTGAGAAAAGGGATTGGCGGACCAATGAGTCCCACCTTTTTCCGCATTTCAAGAGACCCAGCTTGGTGGTAGTTCTCCCGGCGGTCAGGCGGGGGCGGCATAGAATTGCTCTCGTTCCTGGCCTTTAGAACCTAGTTGTTTTCGCTTTTTCCCTGCTGGGCTGTGTGATTCTATTGAACTGGTTCCAGGAAAAGTTTAGTGCTTGTCTTGTGGATGGTGCTCCCAATTCTGCACTTTGCAACTGTAAAACTCGGTATAGCTGTTGGTTATTGACGTATTAAGCTCCAAGCGAGGAGGTGCGGGTAAGCAGGTGGATAAAAATATTGTAATCGTGTGTAATTCTAAAATCATTGAATTTTCAAACCCAGAGACTGGAAAGCTAAAAGGGGAAGCCGCAAGGTCTAAGACTATTTTTTTCTTCTTTTAATCATAGTTGCTCACTCAGTTGATTGGAGTGCTAGGGCAAAAAAACAGAAACAAACTTTCAGTCTTTATCCCCTTGCCCTCTATTACTATAGCTAAGTGCGACTGGCACTGTATTTCTAGACCTTTTATCCTGTTAACTGTATCTGAGTCATTTAATCTTATCTTCTCATAAACACCTGTAATTGACTCTGTCCTTTGCATTTATGTTACTTTGTAGCATGAGAATGAATGCAGGACAGCTCTGGAAGCCACACTTGGAGAGACTATTTTAGTTCATTTTTTTTCATCAGCAAAAAGCCTTCTTTCTCTTCCTCCTACTCTAACCCCCTCCTATTGAGAAAGAAAGAAGGGTTACCACCTCCTCCCCAATATGTATAATCAAGCAAAACAAATTCTTCCATTTGCTATTGAAAGAAAAAGTCAGTTTGCCCTAAGTCCATTGGAGTTCCTGTGTTAGGAGGTAGGTAGCAGGTTTGATCCTGAGTCCTCTCAATTCATGCCAACGAAGCCCTGTTGATTCTAGCACAATTTTCACAAACACCTGTCCTGAGCTAATATAGTCCTGCATCTTTGGATGCCTAGTGGACATTTTAAATCATATGCCCACATCTGGAAGTCAGTATGTACAAAACAATTCATTATCTTGCCCTACCCAGTCCTTCCCTATTTCTATTGATGACTTCTGCTCACCCAGGTCCACAATCTTGGTGTCATCACTGATTGATTGCGAGTGAGGCTCAAATAATATCTAAGGGAATTTGCGGACTTGAAAGTGTTATGTAATTATCAACCATTATTATTATTATATACTATATCTATTTAGATATGTGTAATATTGTTCTAGAAGCTCCATGAGTGCAGATGATGGGGTGCTTGAGTGCATATGCTTGGACTCCAGTTCTAAAATCACACGTGTCTTTAAAAATCACATTTCTCCCTAGCCTCAAAACATTATCCCAGGCAGCTTCTCCCCAACCCAAGGACACAGCCTGCCCCAGCAGCAACTATTATCTCCCTTCCTGATACAGTAGCCAGCTGCACCTGTAGAACTTATTAGTCTGAACCAGCTATGTGCTGGCTGAACAGACTGTGCACTGGGTCATAACAACATTTACTACTCACTGACCAATCATATGTATCCTAGACTTACACATACATATACTCCCTTACAGTTATCTTGTCTAACAAGATATTGATGAGAGCAGCTGACTGCATATTTCTCAATCAGCCCTGTTAGTTGACTTAGTGATGTTTCAGGCTTAAAAACCACACCTCCACATAGCCTTCACTTGGGCTATTTCCTGATGAACTCTGAGTAAAATACCTGTGCAGTGATACCAAAAGTGCACATTCCTTTAATAACTAACCACTCCCTAATCCTCCTCTGATTTACCTACTCAGCATATTTGGCACATGTTTAACTATGGAATATCCTAAATAAACTTTACCTGTACCCTTCTAAGGTTGCGGGTGCCCTAAGAACTCTTGCCCACTGAAAAGCGCAATACATCTTTACGTTGACCTCAACAATGCTTAAGTCCCTGAATTCTTCTCCAGACAGCCCATGCAGGTAATTCCAGTCTTGGAGCTCCTGTGCCACCTCTCCCTTCCAGCCCTCATCACAAGTATATTATTTAATATAAACTTTATATTTGCCCTGGGCCTACCTAATATATAGTACTCTCCCAAAAATCTAGCAGAGTAGGTGCTCAATTTTTGTCAAATCTTTTTCCCAAATTTAGTCATCTTATGTTTACTGCCTTCCATATTTTGCACCTTCCTGTGCAACAGTGGTTTCTTTAGATGCCTCTTCATCTATCTTCCTCACTGAAATTGTGATTATATGGTAAGAATTTCATTTTTAGGAGCTCCTATCCTTTTCTTAAAAATCATATTCCTCTTTATAGTTTCTAGTTCATCCTTTTCTCTGAATGTTCTGAAATTGAATTATTTATTTATTTTTTAGGCACAACCTCCCTTGGAGCCAAAGTCTGCTAAAATTAGACTGTGAATATTTGATAGATCCATGAAGACACCAGGAACGTGATGTGTGATCATGGGCACAGGAAGTATTTTTTTTAAAGTAACCACTTAAGTAACCAGCTTGTCCTCTTCTGCAGTTACTTAGGAAATGAGGGGTGAGGGTGGGGGGCAAAAAGCATCTTTGAATTTGAACTGAAAATATTTGAATGCTTGTACTTTGCCATTAAGCTAAAAACTTTGGGCAGCCTCCCCTGCAAAAAACTTATGGAAGGAAATAGGAATTTTATGGTATGGGTGGCTAAGAATCAGTTGCAATCTTATCTTTGAAGGGAACAGTTACATAGATGAGAATGTAGATTCCCTTAGAATGTGAAAATATTTTTGCTGAAAAGGATAGTTTTGGTTCAAGAAGTGATGTAGCCACTCCCTGGTCAGTTTTGAGAAAGTATTTCATAAGATGATGAAAGTCTCTTTGATAACTTCCTCCTGTTCCTCCCTAAAAAGTACTATTTAAATATCAGCCTAAAACAGAAATTGCACAGTCACTGAAGCTGAGCAAACACAGTTTCTACTTCCAAGAATGTAAGCTTGTAGGCAGGAATGCTTTCTCCTACCATTCCAAGAACCATTTCATCAAGCTTCTGTTGATAAGCTCAGTAGGACCATGCTTGTTTTGTGTTGATCTCACATTGGATTTTCCCACGTAACTTGAAAAAAACAAAAAACCCAGCTTACAGCTGCTGTACTTGAAATATCAGTTTCTTGAAGTCCAAATATAACAAGCTTCCACATTCAACTTTATTTAGTTGGAGTCATGAGGATGCCAACTCTGTTCCACATAAATGGATTTTCTTAGATAAGTGATGTTTGCCCTTTTAGATGCACTTCCCCCTCCCCTTTTAACCTTTTTGGACAAAAACTTTCCTAAGCAGCTTCACTCAATTCTTTGACTTCTTACAGTAACTGGAATATTATTTACTCCTATTTTGAACAGAAGTTGTATCACATCACTATAGCTCCAGAGGATGTTGCTTTTTATGGATTTTTGGGGGATTCTCTCCCAGTCAGTGGTCACTTTTTTTTAACCTGTGATTTCATAAACTCCCTCTAAATTCTCTACAACTTGTACTTTTAGAGCATTGCCAAGACATTGAGGTTAAATGACTTGCCCAGGGCCACACAGTCAGTACCTGAGGCAGGACTTGAACCCAGTTTTCCTGACTTCCAGGTCAGCTCTCTTATCTGCTATGCCATATTCTCTCAGTAGTCATTCACACAGCACTCCCACTGTTTTGCAGTTTCTAGTATGAAATGGGTTGGGAAAAGCTAATTGTAAGCTCCCTGTGGGTATGAAAGCTTTTCTGTTGTTTCTCCAGCATCTGGAACATAGTTGCTGGATAAAATAAATGATTGTTGGATTGAGTTGTTAGCATAAGAGGGATGGAGTGACATGTGACACATGGGACATTTTCAGAGAAGCCTGGGAGGACTTGTATGAACTGAGGCAGTGATATGAACATCAGAACAATTTGTGAATCGTAACATTGCCAAACAAAGTAACTGAAAGATGGAACAACCACTGATGACTCCAAATGTTTGATAAGGAATCAGGCTTCCAAACTCTTGGCAAAGAGGTGATGGACTAAAGGTGTAAAATAAGACATGCATCTTCAGATATAGCTTATGTATGGATTTAGTTTGCATTTTACTTATTACAAGAAGGGTTGGGTTTTTTTTGAGAGAATTCTGATAATTATCCAAAAGGATGAAAAGAGCATCAAGGTAACATTAAAAAGAAACTAGGGCAGTGTTAGAACTACCATGTTAAATTACATACACATATCCATACATTTTTAGCTTTATATAACAATCATGGTCTCATATAAACCCTTATTTTCTATTTTCTCTATATGGAAATGTTTGTGTTTATTGACGATTGTGTCAAATTCTTCACAATAATTTTAATAAAGAAAAAAAGTTATAGCCTTTTGGTGAGATCCCCAATACACAGGTAAACATGCAAACTGGAGGCAGAATTGTCCTTTGTCTAGCTGTGTCTGCAGCCTAGGGTTTGAATAAGTGATAAATTACTGTACCTGTAACCCACTTTTGATGGGGGAGATGAGGGAAGAAAGGGTGTGTGTGTATTCATGGGAAGGAAAAAGAGTTATACTTTGAAAAAAAAGTCTAAAACAAGAACTAATTGTTTTAACCACAAGTATTTATTGATGGATCGAAGAATACAATTTTAATGGAACAGTAAGGCACAACCGTGGATTAAAACATTTTGCTATACAGCCAAAGGGGGTAAATGCATTTTTTCCTTAAGAACCTTAAATATGCAAGTCAAGAAGCCACTAAAGTACCTCTCTAACAGATCACATTGGACAATTCTTCCCTTTTATACAATTCCTATATTACATCATTTGAACAGTAATCTAGGTTCATTCCCTCATGAGAAAGTCACTGGCAATTTGCACCTACACTGCCCCACCTGACGGCCTCCTTAGCCCACCCCACTTTTTCAGCTGGCATTCGGATTCAGGATAGGTCAGCAAGGTACCTTCCCAAAGAATGCCATGTACACTTTGATCAGTCTTCTGATGCAAATAAGCAAGCAAGGAGCCAGGAAAAAGCCAGTCCAGGGCAGATACAGAAATGAATCAACTCATACAACAGTTAGCATGGCACAGCCTGATTCAGGGAAGCCTCAGTTAAGCTGACTTTGGCAGGGAAGTTGCTCTGGCTTTTTTCAAGGGCCTACAAACCCACCTCAGGATGTGAAGGATCAGCTGTAGTATATATGAGGATCTAGGAAGCTAGTTAACCAGGAGGCTAACTTTGCAATACATTCATCTCTTTGGACCTGTAACATGAGGCTGGCTATGAATTCCAGCATAATCATTTGCAAATGTCAATTTTAAAGAGAATTTGTGTGCAAAACTTCAAGATACTGAGGACAATCTTAAAATCTGTTGGTCTGGGATAAGTTAGGCACTTCCATAACACTAATTTGTCTACTTGGACACTCAAAATATAAAATACTTCAGTGTAGTAATATTGAAGTATTAACCATGCTTTAGGTGTCAATACCAAGGATCTCAGGACACTAAGCCTGCCTCCCTCACCAAGGAACCATGAGAAATCTCACATACATATTGCCACAGATGCCATCCCAGTAATACCTGCCTAGAAATCAAGCGTGCTTCCAGGTGGACGGCCAGTTTCTGAAAGGTAAATACTGTACTAACAAGAGAAATCATGCAGGTCAGAGACCATAGGTGAAGTGACCTAAGTGAGCCCACCCAGAGAACTTGACCTTCACCCCTCACCTTGGCCAGTTGCTTTCAGGAAGGATGCCTCCATTCTGCAGTCTATTAACTAGCACAGTGTAAGGAGCCTAAGGATGTTCCTGTTCTTTATGGAAGAGTAGTAGGTACCCAAAAGCTCCTGGGGAGGCAATGTCCTAGAGCCTCAGTTAAGAGTGAAAGGTGGTTAAAAACCATCAAGCCACTTCACTGACTTTATAAGTCCTGACAAATCAGAGATGTGCAAGTGTGATAGGCATAGCTTGGGGAAGGAAGAGCAAGGGAGGTTGAGGTTCAATAGAAAGGAACGCTGAGACTGAAGGATTGGCTGTGCAGTTACATACGTGCGGGTGGAGACGTTAGAGAAAGTTGAGGAGGCATGCTAAAACCTGACCAGAACATACATATGGCTCCAGTCTCCATCCGGGGAGGGGGCTTTGCTGGCTCTTTGGGGATGGGTGGGGGTGCTTCCCTCCCTCCCTTTCTCAGACTGATGAATTTATAGCTGACAGCAGCACAAAAAGGAAAGGCAATATCAATAAATGGAGAACTGTGGAGGGAGAAACCAAAGAGAGCAGGAGAGCCCAGGTGTACCATTCATTCCTTAGTGCCCTGCTTCTAACACCAAGGCTGGCAGGTGTGTGCTGGCACAAACGGGGCAGGGTTTGTCATGCAACAGCAGCAGCGCTTGGGGAGAAGGGACTCTGAAGGGAGAGGGAGAAAAACTCAAGTTCTGCTTCTTAAATACAAGACAGTCAGGAACAATTTGGTCCCAATCTCTTAGTGAAGAAACCGGATGCTCATCTTCTGCTCTACATCCACCTTCTCTAGAACCTGAAAGAAGAACCCAAACAAACAATGAGACAACTTCTTTAAGTTCAAAAGTCACCTTCCCTTTAATATCCTGAGCCATAAACCAGTCATGTGCTGGGACAAGAAGCCACATCTCAGAGAAGAAAGGGGAAAGAGAGAAGCCCACATCCAGCACTCCAAAGGGCAGGTTCGCAGGCTATGTCCCCAGCAAATACATGGCCATACATGTTTTCTCTCTCCCAGGGATTATTAGAACTTCTAGGATAAAAGAAATGATTCCCTGACCTTGACAAACTCTGTAAAGGATATGGCACTGTCCCCATCCTGGTCAGCTTCTTGGATTGTCCTATCTGCAATGCTGCCCAGCTGCTCATCTGAAATATTCACTCCAACCATCATGCGTAGTACCTATAAATATAAAAAGTCCAGAAATTACAGGTTGCTTTTGGGGAAAATATTTTCCTATCATGAAAATGGTAAGCCAAGACAGTATGAAATTTTGCCTTAAATCAATTATATTTAACTAGACTAACTAACCCCAAATGGCAGGTTGATTAGAAAGGAAGTCAGTTTACAAATGCGAAAAGTGAGGTCCCAAGGTCATAAGTGGCAGAGCTGGAGCTAGAATTTAGGCCCCCAACTACCACCAGTCCACCATACCTTCCTCTCATTTTTTCCCCTCCTATTTTTTAGCCTCTTACATTCACAGTCTTAATTTGTTAAATTTTATTTTGTTTTTCCAATTAAAATTTATTTTCTCTCCCTCTCACACTCTCCCAATTGATTCACAACTACAACAACAAAACACAAACACAAACCCTCATAATGTGAATAATCAAGGAGAGAAAACTTCCTCATTGGTCATGTCTAAAAATGCATATCTCATTCTGCACTTGAAGTCCATTATAGCTCTGTCAGCAAGTAATGTGCTGCATTTTTAGTCTTATGGAATAGAGCTTTGTTATTACACTGATCAGTCCTTCGAGGTCATTTCTTCTTTATACTGTCGCTATTATATAAATTGTTCTCCTGGTTCTTCTCACTTCCTTCTGTAGCAGTTTGTAGTGGTCATCTTCCCCGTGTTCTCAGATATTGTCCATTTCATCATTTCTCATGGAACAATAATATTCAATTACATTCACGTCACTTAATATGTTTGGTCATTCTCCAATAGGTGGGAATTCCCTTAAATTCCAATTTTTGCTACTATGAAAAGGGTTGTTATACATTTCTTGGACATATTGTTCTTTTTCCTCTTTTCCCTGATCTAGGGGTACAGGCCTACAAATCACACTGGTGGGTCAAAAGGCAGCTTCCATTTCAAAGTGTCTATTCAATTTAGGTTCTTTCACCGGAGATACTGGGAAATCCTCTATTTAAATTTTAAAAAACTTTTTTTTCCTTTTAATCCGCCAAGACCTGCCTCCTCACTTTCCCAACTGAGAACACACAAAAAATAAAATGCATTACAAACACGCGTAGCCAATCAAAACAACTTTCCATACTGGCAATGTCCAGAAAAGTTGTCTTCCCCTGCCATTCTACATTTAGAGTGCTTTATCATCCCGTGAGGAGGTGAGCAGAATACTTCACCATTACTATTCTAGACAACGATTTGCCATTCATCACACTGATAAAGAACACCTAATTCTTTCAAAGTTGTTTGTTATTACCATATTGTTATCTTTGTAGAAACTGTTTTTCTGGTTCTGTGTGCTTTGCTCTGCATCAGATCATAAATCTTCCCAGGTTCATTTTATTATTTGTTATGGCACAATAGTATTCCAGCACATTTATATACCATAACTTGTTTATCCTTTCCCCAATTTATGGGTATCCCATCAGAATGATAATCTTTGTCAATTCAAAAAGAGTTATAAACATTTTGTACATCCTTAAATTGTTTCATTTAGGACTAATCCCACCCTTAATTTACCCTCCCTCTAATTCCCCCTTCCCTCAGATTTTTCAGCTGAATGAAATACTGTACCCAGCTGTGTGTTTGCATACATTCTTCCTTCTTTTGAACACTTCAGATGACAGTGAAGTCTCAGTGTCAGCCACTTCTTCCCACCCCCTCCTCCTGGTTGTCAGAGATGCCTACTTGTGCATTATCTAATTTTCTGAGAAAATTTGTCCTAACTTTCATTTCCCTTCCTCCTCATGTGTATTCCTCTTTCCCTCTCTCCATTCTTTTCTAAAGATCATCAAGACATAACAGAAACAATCCCCGGCTCCTCCCAAACCCCCCTCATCTGTTTAAGACTACATCTATGACCTGTGATGATGGAGCTCAGAGGGAACACATGTAACATCTCTGCAGATCTGAGTGTAAGAAGCTTATCCTCATTCAGTTCTTTGTTGTTGTTCATTCATGTTTACCTCCTCATGTTTCTCTTGACTCTTGTGTTTGCACTTTATTCACTGCTCTGATCTTTTCATTAAGAGTGTTTGGAAGTCCTCTTTTTCATTAAGGGTTCATTTATCCCTGTACTATTATGCTCAGTTTTAATGGGAAGTTGTTTTTGGCTCCAAGCCCACATCCTTTGTCTTTTGCAATACTGTAACCCAAGTTTTCACTCCTTTGTAGTGATGGCTTTTAAATCACTTATGTTCCTCTTTCTCCTTGATGTTTGATTTCTTTCTTTCTGGCTGCTTGTAGCAGTTTTTCTTTGATTTGGAAACTCTTGATTTTAGCTATAAAGTTCTGAAGAGTTTTCACTTTGAGATTTCTTTCAGGAAGTGACCAGAAGATTCTATTTTCACTTTGCCCTCAGGTTCTAAGTTATCTGGGCAGTTTTAAGATTTCTTGAAATATGATATCTAGGCTTTTTCCTGGTTACAATATTCAGATAATCCAAATCTCAATTTTTTTCTCCCTTTGTTTTCCAAATAAGATATTTTTGCTATGAGATACTTCACATGTCATCCTAGCTTTTCTCTTTACTTTGTCTTAATATTTTTAGTTGCTTCATGAAGTCATTGGCTCCCACTTGGTTCCACTCTAATTTTCAGGGAGTTTTTCCTTTTGGCAAGATTTGTACTTCCTGTGACTAGATGGTAAATCCTTTTCCAATTCTTTACTCCAATTTTTTTTCTAATTTTTTCCCCAAGTGCTTTTATTTCACCTACAAAATAAGTTTATTAATTTTTTTAAACTCTTGCTCCACCTCTTCTAGGGTTCTAGCTGAATTTGTGCCCAAGCTCTGCTTTTCTCTGAGGCTTTGCTTGTTGACATTTTGGAGTTATTCTCTTCTGGATGTCTTGAATGTCCCTGCTACCCTAACTCTATGATAGGCTTCTCTGTTTTGTTTGCCCGTTCTTCCAGCCTACTTCCCAACCTCCCCACTTAGTGATGGGGCCAGGCTCTGTGCACTTTTGGAGGGAAGGTCTGAGCTGGTCCTTTTACTGCTTTCAGAGCACTGAGTGTTGTGTTATTCCAGGATCTCAGGAACAGCTTGAGGACCTGCAAACTTTCAGTGTTCCCAGAGTGGTGTGATCCTGGGCAAAGTCTGATAGTGATTTTCAGCTCAGTTCTGTTGCATAGAAGAATTAAAATGAATGGCAGAAATCATAAAACAAACCAAAACATAATACAAAAGAGAATGATCTGCTTCATTCTGCGACTGAATTTTGTCGTTCTTTTCCTGGATGTGGAAGGCATTTTGCCTTAAGAGACCACTGGGAATTCTTTAAGTCCTTGCATTGCAATGAAGTTCTGAGTCTACTAGAAATAGTCCTTGCACACTGTGGTTGCTGCTGTGTATAAAGCTCTCCTGGTTCTACTCCTTTCTCTCAGCATCAGTTCATATAAGTCTTTCCAGGCCTCTCTGAAGTCTTCCTGTTCATCATTTCTCATAGCACAATAGTATTCCATTACATTCATATACCACAACTTGTTCAGCCATTCCCCAGTTGATGGGCATCCCCTTGATTTCCAGTTTTTGGCCACCACAAAGAGAGCTGCTAAAAACATTTTTGTACATGTGGGACCCTTTCCCATTTTTATGATCTCTTTGGGATACAGTCCTAGAAGTGATATTGCTGAGTCAAAGAGAGGTATGCACATTTGGGCAGAGTTCCAAATTGCTCTCCAGAATGGTTGGATCAGCTCTCAATGTGTAATGTCTTAAAATATGGTATCCATGTTGGTTTGTTTTTTTGGAGGGGGGTGGTTTATATTTCTCTAATAGTTTGATGATTCTTGGATTTTATCTCTTTGACCTGCTTTTTAGGTCAGCTATTTTTGATATTATATTCCTTACATTTTCTTCTGCTTTTTCCAATCTTTTGATTTTGCTTTTAATATTTCCTATTCTCTTACTCAGTTGTTTTCTATTTGGTTCATTAATTTTCCAGGTATTCAGTTCTCAGATAAGGTTCTTCACTACCTGTTCTAAGATATCAGTTTCTCTTGCCCCTTCCTCCCTTAGCTATTCCATTTTGCATCCCTTGTTTCATATTTTCCAGCTACTCCTTGTGGTTAGGCATCTTTTACTCTGAGGTTCTATTTGGACATGTGGTGAAGTTACTAATTTTTTGGGCATCTCACAGTCCCACTTCATAGTTTTAGTGTTTTCTTAGGTGTGTCAATGTTTAGGTTAGGGGCTTATGCCTGAGTCAAACTCTATTCCTGTATTTCTGGATAACCTGCACAGGCCCTTCTTGGTCCTGAGTGTGGTGGCTAAAGCTAGGATTCACCTTCTATAGGAATTGTTTCGCTGTGCAAGGGAAAGACAGCTGATAAGAATAGGGTTGCCTTAAAATAGATTAGCTAAAATAACTGAAGAGACATAGTACTGTTTTTACAGAGAAAGGGGGGGAAAACCCATTATTAGAGACAAATGGAGGAAAAACATAAACCTAACTCTCATAACTTTAAATATGAATGGATTAAATGACCCAACAAAATGAAAAAGTGACAAAATGGCTAAGAATACAAAACTCTACAATCTGTTGCTTACAACAAAGATATATACACAATAAAAATGAGGACTAGAAAATTTTTTTACTATATATCAGGTGAATAAAAAAAAAAGCAGGAGTTGCAATCATGTGATCAGACCAAGCAAAAACATTTAAAATATAAAAAGGAATAAACCATACAGTCAATTCCAGCTTTGGGAAACTCCAGAGCCACTGATTAAAAAAATAGTTTCTTTATGAAACCGTGCTTCTGAGTGCATGGGCTTCTGAGTTTGTTACAGAAAAAGTGAACATCTCATTCAAGACAGGATATTTTCAACCAAAGGAAAAATTATAATAAGTGTCTTCTCCTATAACAACAGGGTGATACTCAACTGAGATAATCTTTATCATGGCCTGAATCATCTTCCATTTCCTCTTTTTCCAGACACTAATTTAGTTCTGATTTACTTTAGGCTAAGATCTATAGCCCCAGACTATCAGGCTGTGAGCCCACTCTAGAATAAACTGACTTATAAGATGGGTCATAAATCAACTAAGGTCCTAGAAGATCATTCAGATTCACAATCTAGTCTAAGGCTGTATCAAACAGGGATGTATTCTCTCCTCCCCTAAAGGTGAAGAGGGTGAAGATGAGGCAAGCATCTGACAGCCCCGAGCAGAAGAACCAGGGGTTATGGCAAGAGTGTCAGGCAGCAAGGGCAGCTGACAGCAGAAGGTAGGCCTTTACAGCACTGCCTTTACTCGAAAACCCTAGCGTCTGTCTCCTGCTCTTTTTCTTTGGAGGTTAAGTTTGGGTGTCGATAGTCTACTCTAACCATCCTGTCAGGAAGTGGTCTTATTGCCCAAAAGGTGATCTGCCAACAACTAACTTGTCTGAGCTTAATTATTTCCTGCTTGCCTATTTGTCTGTGAGTACAGAGAGGTTGTCAGGTACTTTATACAGTAAGGACAATCTCTTGCCATCCTCCTACTGAAATACCTAGCAGCTCAAGGCTTTTGACAAAGTGCTCTGTATAGAAGCTGGCTGAATGAACAGACAATTTCACTAGTGGGAAGAATTCAAACCCAAGTTACTCCATCCCTCAAGCCCCCATACCTGTAACAATTCATCTCGGGAAATCTTGTCATCTTTATCCAAGTCATATAATCGAAAAGCAACTAGAAAGTAAAAAATAAAATCATTTCAAATGAATGGCATTCTGGTCTTCCCCTTCCCAAGGAAATATGTCAAACTGAAAATCAATCAATAGTAGATTTCTTAGAGCAACATGAGGGGTTTTTAAAGACTAAAAGAAATTAATTCTGAAGTGACGACCCTTGGGCCTAAGAATGCAGATCAGTCTTTAACTGAAAATATGTTGATGACTAATCTCGCTATGCTTTCCTCCCCCATTAAAAATGGTGGGGCAGAAGATTGGGGCATGACGTTAACTGCTCTGGTGACTACTTAAAGTCTCAGCAGACTGTTCTGTTCCTCTGTAAAATTCCTGCAGGAGATATGGTGGGACAAGCTAGCTATCCCTTTAAATTATCTGGTTTCAGTCTAATAAATATCTAGCTGCTTTTGGGTACGTAAGACTGCAATAAATCTGTCCTTTCTTCTACAGTTAGAAAAACAAAAACAAAACTCTTTTCTATTTTATCTTGTTTGATTCCATAAGCTCCCAGGGACTCAATTACCATCCCTATGCAAGTAATTCTCCGTTCTATTTTTCCTGAACTTCTCTCCTGATCTCTAGTGTCTCATCTCTGTCTATTGGACATTTCAAATTGGATAAAAACCAACATGCCCGAAAATAAATTCATCATTCTCCTTTCTCCCCAAAGTCTTCCCAATTTTACTATTATTATTGAGGTACCTATGTGTCATCCTCGATCTTCTTACTCTCCCTTACCCTACATATTCAATGTGATGTTGTCTTGTTTTCCCTTCTCAGTACCTCTCCTATGTAGCCCCTTCTTTGACACAGCTGTCCCCCTGATGTAGGTCCTCACCACTTTATGCCCAGATTCCTGAAATAATCTTCTGGTCTCTCTCCTTTCTAATCCCTCTTCCATTTGCTATCAAAGAGAGCTTCCTAAAGCAGTGACTATTCCCTCCCCCAAGCCTTCATTTAATAGGAGAACCAGGAGGTACCTACTACTTCTAAGATCAAACATGAAATCCTCTCTTTGGATACTGGAACTCTTCATAACCTGACCTCTTCCTATTTTTTCCAGTCCTGTCCTACTTTACTGTCCTTTCTATGATTCAGTGACACTGGCCTTTGGGCACAAGACATTCTGACTCTTAATTCTGGGCATTTTCACTGGCTTTTCCTCATGGCTGGAATTCTTTCCCCCCTTATAACTGCCTCCTGGTTCCCTTCAAGTCTCAGTTCAAATCCTCCATACGTCTCCTTAATTCTAGTGCCTTTCCTATAAAATTACCTCCAATATTCCTTGTGTGGCATGTTGTCTCCCCATAAGGATGTGAACTGCCTGAAGGCAGTGACCACGTTTTTGCCTTTCTTTGTATTCCCAGCACTTAGCACAGTACCTGGCACATAGGAAGTGTTTATAAATGCTTGTTGACTTGAGTTCTAGTCTGGTTTCATTTATTAGCCATGTGATTCTGTGATTTTTAAGTCTACAGAGAAATAAAAGGCAGCTGGTAAGCTTGGATTGTCTTTTTCTAACACCTGTTATTACCTTTACTTTCAATAAGTAACTACATTCTGCAAAATTAAAATGTAGGTTCTTCTGCTGTAGGATAAGCTTGAACCCATCTGAAAATCACAAGTGATTCTCCCCCACCCCACCTGTGATCTCAGTGGTATAGCGCCCCCTCTACCACTGCAGACCAATATCTGTTCGGAAACTTAAGAGTCTTGAAGACTGGCCTGGGAACACTGAGAGTCTCAGTGACTTCTTGAGCCCTGATCATCCTAAAAATGGTTCTTTACTACTAGCAACATACAGCCTCTCACAGGATATAAGGTAATATGAACATATGAATGACTTTTGAAAAAATTTAAAACATTAAATTTTCTCAAAATACTAATTTTACATCAAGTAGTTAGAGATCTCTAAGTTTCCATAAAATACCTAGGTTAGTTAAGCCTAAGTATCCCTTACAGACAAAGAGGGATATAGATTTACTTACTTGGAAAATAAACAAAATGAGATTTTTAAATTTTTGCTTGGAAACCTAGAATAAACTAACCACTATAAAGTAAAAAGACAGAATAACTTTTATTGGTTGCATTAAGTTCAATTACCTCAAAAATAATATTTAAAAAGTTTACAGAAGGATTTCTAATTCTTCCAGGTAGCAGAGGAACAGTAGTGTCTCCAAGGTTCAGGTGGTCCAACCCACAGGACCACATAATGACCTGGAGGACACATCAGTAATCACTGTGACTTACAAAAGGGAAAGCTGCTACATATCAGTAGTCAAACTATCATTCCAGGAACTCCCTAGAATTCCACAGGAGTTTCTCAATTTCTATTGTGGGCTTGGATAATGGGAGGGAATCCAAGGGAACACACACCCAAACTCAGGTAGAAGTACAGTAGAAGACCTCCTTCAGTTGTAAGGGTTAATCAGAAAGGGTGTATAGTAGATATGGGTATCATGTATTCTTGAGAAGTCAGCACCTGGTTGGCAGCTTATAGTAGT